>NC_082715.1:29213247-30463247 GCF_030144855.1 Hypanus sabinus
CTCTTTCACTGTCATTATGATACCTTATTTTCTACATTCTGATTTCTTTCCTTTGTACTCCCTCAATGTATTGTGTACGGAATGATCTACATGGATGGTGATCAGACAAGACTTTTTACTGCATCTCAGGACATGTGACAATAATTAACCAATTACCAATATAAACACGTACAAACAAGCTGGATAAACTCAGCAGGTCAGGCAGCATCCGTTGAAATGAGCGGTCAACGTTTTGGGCGGAGACCCTTCGTCAGGACTGAAGAAGGATGGGGCAGGAGCATAAAGAAGGTGGGGGAGGGTGGAAAACCAATCAGAGGAAAGATCAAGGGATGGGGGAGGGGAAGTAGGGAGGGGATAGGCAGGAGAGGTGAAAGAGGAATCTTAGGGGAAAGCACTATGGGTAGTAGAAGAAGGCAGTATCATGAGAGAAGTGATAGGCAGCTAGAAGAGGAGACAGAGTGAAAGTGGGAGGGGGGAAGGGAGAGGCAGGGAATTACCAGCAGTTGGAGAAGTCGATGTTCAAACCAAGTGGTTGGAGACTACTCAGACGGTATATGAGGTGTTGCTCCTCCAACCTGAGTTTGGCCTCATCATGGCAGTAGAGGAGGCCAGGTATGGACATTCTCCCGTCTTCAACCCTCTTCCTCTTCCTGGACAAACCCACCGGGCCTTCTACCTGCACTCGATCTTTTCATCTCCAACTGTCGCTGAGACATCAATTGTCTCAACTTCACCACTCGTCTCTTCTATTCCAACCTCACTCACTCTGAATGCACTGCTCTCCACTCTCTCCGCACTAATCCTATCCTCACCATCAAACTCGCAGACAAAGGTGGTACCGTAGTGTGGCGGACGGACCTCTACCTCACTGAGGTCAAACGGCAGCTCTCTAACACCTCCTCTTACTTACCCCTGGAACAAGACTCCACCAAGAAACATCAAACCATTGTCTCCCGTAGCATCACTGCCTTATCAACTCCAGAGATCTTCCATCCTCAGCCCAAAAACTCATAATTCCCACACCCCACACTGTTAAGTTTTACCTCCTCCCCAAGGTTCATAAGCCTGACTCGCCCAGTAGACCAATAGTTTCAGCCTGCTCCTGCCCCACCGAACTTGTATCTGCTTATCTGGACTCCATTTTGTCACCCATAGTTCAGTCGCTCCCTACTTACATCTGGGATAAATCCCATGCACTCCACCTCTTCAATAACTTCCAGTTCCCTGGTCCCGACTGCTTCATTTTCACCATGGATGTTCAGTCCTTATACACTTCAATTCCCCATCAAGAAGGCCTCAAAGCCCTCCGCTACTTTCTTGACAATAGACCTCACCAGTTCCCCACCACCACCATGTTCCTCCGGCTGGCGGAACTGGTACTCACACATAATAACTTCTCTTTTGGCTTTTCCCACTTTCTTCAGACCAAGGGTGTAGCTATGGGCACTCGCATGGGCCCCAGCTATGCCTCCCTCTTCATGTGTTACGTGGAACAGTCTATGCTCCAAATCTATACTGGTACTGCTCCCCAACTTCTCCTTCACTACATTGACGACTATTTTGGTGCTGCTTCCTGCACCCATGCTGAGCTCGTGAATTTCATTGACTTTGCCTCTAACTTCCACCCAAGCCCTCAAATTCACTTGGTCTATCTCGGAAACTTCTCTCCGCTTTCTCAATCTCTCAGTCTCCATCTCTGGTGATAGACTGTCCACTGACATCTTCTGTAAACCCACTGACTCCCATAACTACCTTGATTATACTTCACACCCTGCCAAATGTAAAAATGCTATTCCCTATTCCCAGTTCCTCCGTCTCCGCCAATCTGTTCCCAAGATGAGGCTTTCCATTCCAGGACATCCCAAATTGCTTCTTTCTTTAAGAATTGTGGTTTCCCTTCTGCCGTCATCAATGATGCCCTTACCTGCATCTCCTCCATTTCCCGCACTTCGGCCCTCACCCCATCACCACAACTGGGACCGTGTTCCCCTTGTCCTCACCTACCACCCCACCAGCCTCCAGATCCAGCATATTATCCTCCTCAAATTCCGCCACCTTCAACAGGACCCCACCACTATGGACATCTTTCCCTCACTACCCTTCACAGTGATCGTTCCCTCTGCAACTGCCTGGTCCACACGTCCCTCCCCACAGATCTCCCACCCGGTACTTAATCCTGTAAGCGCAAGTGTTACATCTGTCCCTACACATCCTCTCTTACCACCATTCAGGGTCCCAAACAGTCCTTCCAGGTGAGGCAATACTTCACTTGTGAGTCTGTTGGTGTAATATATTGCATTCAGTGCTCCTGGTGCGGCCTCCTCTACATCGGCGAGACCCGACGCAGATTGGGGGACTACTTCGTCAAGCACCTCTGCTCCGTCTGCTACAACAGACTGGATCTCCCGGTTACCACCCACTTCAACTCTGCTTCACATTCCTATTCGGATATGTCCACACATGGTCTCCTCTACTGCCATGATGAGGTCAAACTTAGGTTGGAGGAGCAACACCTCATATACCGTCTGGGTAGTCTCCAACCCCTTGGTATGAACATCTAATTCTCCAACTTCCGGTAACTCCCTCCCTCTCTCTTCCCCCATCCCACTTTCACTCTGTCTCCTCTTCTAGCTGCCTATCACCTCTCTCATGATTCTGCCACCTTCTACTACCCATAGTGCTTTCCCCTTAGATTCCTTCTTCACCTGTCCTGCCTATCCCCCCCCCCCCGCATCCCCTCCTCCACCCCTTGATCTTTCCTCTGACTGGTTTTCCACCTGGCACCTTCCACCCTCCCCCTACCTTCTTTATGGGGCCCCTGCCCCATTCTTCTTCAGTCCTGACAAAGGGTCTTGGCGTGTCCTTTGTGTTTGCCAATATAAACAAAAAGATTTCCTCCCCAGAGGACAGCAGTGAATCAGTTTTTTTTACCATAACCCAGTGTTTATGGTATGAGCTTATTCCTCAGATTCACTATTATTGAATTTAAATTTTCCAGCTGCCATTTTTGGATTGAAATTTGTGTCACTTATTTAACCCTGAAGTACCTCAGTGGTTTGATTAACTATTATCTATTGTTCTTTGTCTTCACTACAATTGTGGTTATCCCTTAAAAGTATGGCAGTGCTCCCCCATGATGCATGTTGAGATGCGCTGACAATGTTGAAATTGCAATTCAGAGAAGCGCCCCATGGAGTAGTGACACAGAAATCAAGAAAATTGCAGATGCTGGAAATCTGAAATAAAAAACAAAGTGCGGCAAACACTCAGATCAAGCAACTTCAGTGATATTCTATTTCACTGTCATGGCGAATGGGCTCTCAAAAAACAAAATTTTCCATGATCCCTACGCTGCAGGACTCATCCATGTGTTGGACTTTAGTTACTGTCACATAGAAAATGTTGTGCAGACTTTTATGAAATCTTTTATGACTTTGAATATTGAACTGAACCACTAGAAGATATTTAGTTGCTCTTGATTGCTTTACATAAAATCTAGTACATAATTATAACTATGCCGTTATACATCAAATGTCATAATCCTTTTTTAATACATACCTGAAATGCATTGAGAATTGTAAATATGTATTGGAAAGCAATATGGGGGTTCTTTTGAAAGGTTGGTATTCCAAATGCCCACGTGAGTCCAAGGATTGGGGTTAGCACTGCAATGCTCCTCACAATCGGTTTTATTGTATCCTTCTCCTCATTATGGCCCCTGGGCCTGTCTCCAATTTTTGGTCGTAGGAGCTTGAATATGACCACAACTAGAACAATAAAGTTGCTTGCGATGATAGACAAAGCCGGTATAATGAAAGCAAGTATCGGGTATTTTTCCCTCCAATTGAGCCAACAGGCATCTTTTCTTATGTAACTGTTCTGTGGATAGGTAACTCCGATTGTAATGGCTGAAATTATTATTGGACACAGATAGCCGATGCCAAATGAGATTCCCATCAAAACAGATTTACTGATATTGTGGAGTAAGAAAACTAGGTGGTAGACAAGTAGAAGGCCAAGGATGAACATCCAAAAGAATACGGCGAGGTAGAAAACATGAATGAAAAAGGTTGCAGCCACACAAGCTCCTGTATCTTGTTTTACAGAGTCTGCCACGATAAACCATACATCTGCTATCAGCAAGTTGATAGCAATGTTCAGAATTGCCACGTGGCGAGTATTTGATGCTTTACTCTTGGTCACGTGCTTCCATACCACTGCTTCTATAATGATGGTTATTATTAAGCTTGCTAGAGAAACGGCAACTCCAATTTGGGTTATAAAATTCAAAATACTGTTCCCCTCTGTCTTAGCAGACATTAAAATGCAAAAGGATGTTAAATGCTTACAATTACAAATGATGTTTTCTCCATCAAGATCCGGCGTACAGCCATCATTATTCCATGTACCATTAAGAGTAAAATCCCAAAATGCACATTGGGCAGAGTTAAAATCAAGTGTAGGGTTTCTCGTTGAGAAGGTCATCTTAGTTTTAATTGATTTCTTATCACTTAATGTTATTGTCACAACAAGACCATTAATTGAGAAATCTCCTTCGAAGTTTGCATTGCTGGGTAAAATATCAATCCATGTTGGATATCCAATTGTCACAACTACATTGTCTACCATCTTTTCAAGTTCATCAGTGGGAATGAATATATTAGTAGATAAATTAGTGTAGCCTTCAGTGCTAAAATTATCGAAGGTTACATTAAAGGGGCTTTTTGTTTCACCGCTGTTAATTTTAGTAGCTCTGAGCTGTAGATTCTCCTTTCCAATATCTAACCTGTTATTCATCAGGTTGAGACGACTACTAAATGTCTCCGCTGACTGTAATAATTTAGAACTGAGAGTTTCATTTTGCGTGCTGGAGAGAATACTCCAGGCTTTTATTGATTTATTAGAAATCACGGAGTTTACAGTTACTAAGAATTTCTGAAAAACACAAAACAATGCTTTATTAATCAATCAAATGTAATTCTCAGCAATTCACATAATTTCGAAATAGAAAAAGGACAAATATAAAGACTTGAACATGCAAAGCATTAAAGAAATGACTGAAATAGGTTGACTCAAACTTCACTCAGCCCCCAGCAACATCCAACCAACCACAAAATATCTTTAGAGATACTGAACCAGAAAAAGCCAGGGCAAGTAAAGCTAAAAGAAAATTATGGTAAAATTTCTTCCCCCACATACTTGAATAATTATAACACACCAATACTGGAAATAGGATGTTATGTTGAAGTTGTATAGCACATTGGTGAGGCCTAATTTGTAGTTTTATGGAGAGTTTTGGTAACCTACACAGGAAAGATGTAAATAAGGTTGAATGAGTACAGAGAAAATCTATAGTGATGTTGCAGGATCTGAAGGACCTGAGTTATAAGTAAAATTTCAATAGATCTGAACTTTATACCTTAGGACGTAAAAGATTAAAAGGAGATTTGATAGAAGTATACAGAATGATGAGGGGAATAGATAGGGTAAATGCAAGCAGGTTTTTCCCACTGAGGTAGAGTGGAACTACAACCAGAGGTCAAGGGTTAAGTGTAAATGATGAAAAGTTTAAGAGGAACATGGATGGAAACTTCTTCACTCAGAGGGTCATGAGAGTATGGAACAAGCTCCAGTTCAGGTGGTGAATACGAGCTCAATTTCACCATTTAATAGTAGTTTGGATAGGTACATAAGAACATAAGAAATAAGAGCAGGAGTAGGCCATCTGGCCCATCGGCCTGCTCCGCTAATCAGTAAGATCATGGCTGATCTGATTATGGACTCATTTCCTCCTACTTGCATTTTCCCCATAACCCTTAATTCTCCTACTGTGTAAAAATCTATCTGCTGCTTCACTGGGCAGATAATTCCACAGATTCACCACTCTTTGGGAAAAGCAATTCCTCCTCATCTCCATTCTAAATCCACTCCCCTGATTCTTAAGGCTATAACCCGTAGTTCTAGTCTCACCTGCAGGTGGAAACAACCTCTCTGCCTCTATCTTATCTATCCTTTTCATAATCTTATATGTTTCTATAAGATCTCCTCTCATCCTTCTGTGTTCTAGCAAGTACAGTCCCAGGCGACTCAATCTCTCCACATTGTCTAACCCCCGCATCTCTGGAATCAACTTGGTGAACCTCCTCTGCACCACCTCCAAAGCCAGTATATCCTCCTTGAAGTAAGGAGACCAGAACTGCATGTGATACTCTAGATGCGGCCTCACCAGTTCCCTGTACAGTTGCAGCATAACCTCCCTGCTCTTAAATTCAATCCCTCTAGCAGTGAAGGCCAACATTCCATTTGCATGGATAGGTACATGGAGGGCTATGGTCCGGGTGCAGGTCAATGGGAGCAGGCAGTTTAAACGGTTCAGCACAGGGCTGATGGGCTGAAGAGCCTGCTTCTGTACTGTGCTTTTCTAAGACCCTATGACTTTAAGTTTATAAGTGATATGAGCAGAATTAGGCCATTTGGCACAACAGGTCTGCTCCACTCCATGGCTGATTTATTATCCTCCTCAACACTATTCTACTGCCTTCTGCGCTTTAACCTTTGACACTGATACTAATCAAGAACTTATCAATCTCTGCTTTAAATATACCCAATGCCTTAGCCTCCATGGCCATCCTTGGCAAATCCAATCCAGAAAATGTGTACTGGAAGCACCCATTTTTTTTACATTATAATTTTTGCCTCTGTCAAGAATTTTTGCACTTTCTCTTTGAAGGCTTGCAGAGGGACAACCCAAGCCAGTAAAACATTTCAGCTGCTCTGCAAAAAGAGCAGTTTCCTCTTCTTCCTTCTGGAAAGGCCAATAGACTGTCCTGAACCTGTAAGTTGTTCTGTGTTATGAATTACTCTTTTTTTTCCAAATGTTAACCATACTTTTGTACCTTTAACCATTTAAAGAGACAAAAATTATGCAATGTGTCCCAAAAATCTATTCAGAACTTATATTTCTTGACAAGTACTTAATGGTACTATAAATATCATTCAATATCCTGTTTATTCTGCCAGTGGTTCTCTGGATTACTCATGGAATTGAAGTGACCTGTGCACATAGTTCATCTAATTTGAAAGCTACATTCGCTGCTGGGACCATCAAGGTGTATTGTTTTTAAGCAATATGACTTTTAACCTATTCTCCCATCACAGTGAACACTTCAAGTGAAGAAATTTCAAAATTGTTAACAAATGTACTCACCATGATGATAAACATCACTTTCAAGGCCATTCACAAACACAAATGTAACTCGAATATCTGACACTATTGCCTAAGGAACAGAGCTGGTAATTTATGCCTCGACTCCGCCTCCCGCTCACGGACATGTAAGGCATAGCCGCTTTCTGTCTGCCTTTAATCTCTCCCTTCTCCGACTTAAACTTTGAAATTTCAACTTTACTCAGTTGGATCTGTAGAGCAACAGTTATAATGGCTACTTTAAGGGGCACCAGGCGAAATCCGGACCCAGCTAATGAAAAGTCTAAAAAGGCTGACGAGTTCTCGGAAGAACCCTCTTGGTTGAAGAGATTAGAGTCTCAAATCAGCAGTATCGGCACTGAAGTAACTGAACTAAAAGAGAAATTTGAAGAAAAAATTAACTCTTTGAGCCTCGATCTTAAAGAAGTTAGTCGAAATGTATCCCAAATTACTAACTTTGAGACGTTTCCTATACATTAAACGATACATTAAAAGCCTATTTACGTGGTCAGATTATTTTGTATATAGCTAAACTGAAGAAACAAACAAGAATAGAATTAGATAAAATCTCTAAACAAATTATAGAATTAGGTAGCATTAATGCAATCTCTCCAAATGTTGTTTCATTTAAAAGAAGAGCAGAATTACAATCACAATATAATTTATTATTAACATATCGTATTGAAGGATATTTGCTTAAATTGAAAAGTCAATTTTATATTTTTGGGGATAAAAATAATAAGCTCTTAGCTTCCCAATTAAGAGCAGCTAGAGCTAACAGGCAAAGTTTAAAGATTCGGAAAAATAATGGAGATATAGCAAGTAACCATGAAGACATTAATAATATTTTTCAAGATTTTTATTCTGATCTTTATAAATCTCAATTTCCTGCAGATTCCTCTAAAATGAAGGCTTTTTTACATAAGATTAAATTTCCTCAAATTTCTGCTGAAGATCAACAGATGTTTGATGCTCCAATTACTGAACATGAAATTCAGAAAGCTATTTTATTAATGCAATCAGATAAAGCTCCTGAACTTGATGGTTATTCGGTAGTATTTTACAAAATTTTGAAAGATTACTTGCTCCGTATCTTTTGGAAATATTTCATGAATCCTTTGAGAAGGGTAGTTTACCTTCTTCTTTTTATGAAGCATCTATTTCCTTCATCCTTAAGAAAGATAAAGATCCTACTGCATGTTCATCATATAGACCTATTTCACTATTAAATGTGGATGCAAAAATTCTCTCTAAGGTAATGGCTAACCACTTGGAAAATATTTTAACTAAAATCATCTCTATGGATCAATCAGGCTGTATTAAAGGCCGTTACTCTTTCTCTAATGTTCGGAGATTGATGAATATTATATGTTCACCAATATCTAAGCAACCTCAATGTGTTATCCCTTTACGCAGAAAAGGCATTTGATAGAGTTGAGTGGCCATATTTGTTTAAAGTATTAGAAAAATTTGGTTTTGGTAATAATTTTAATAGGTGTATGCAAATGATTTATAAGAATCCTATTGCCATGGTTATTACTAATAATTTCAAGTCCTCCTTTTTTCACTTTCTCGTGGTAATAGACAGGGATGTCCATTAAGCCCTTTATTATTTAATCTTGTTTTGGAGCCTTTGGCTACAACACTATGTGAAGCTAAAAATATTCATGGTATCTCTATGAATGGAACCATGCATAAGATTTCCCTTTATGCAGATAATCTTTTGATGTTTATTTCGAATCCTGAGGAATCAATTCCTAATCTTTTGGAAACACAAAAAAACTTTGGTAAATTTTCAGGGTATAAAGTTAACTTGAATAAAAGTGAATTGTTCCCATTAGATGCCCCTGTTTTTATATATAATGATATTATTTTTAGAATTCTTAATACTTTTAAAAATTTAGGTATTATAATTACTAAAAATATAAAGATCTTTATAAAGCTAATATAGTTCCTTTAATGGACTCCATGAAACAATTATTTTCTAGATGGAATCCATTTACTCTCTCTTTAATAGGCCGTATCCATGCTGTGAAAATGATGATTTTACCTAGATTTTTATATATTTTCCAAAATATACCAATCTTTTTAACTAAAATTTTTTTTGATCAAACTGACTCTCTTATTTCTTCCTTTATTTGGAACAATAAAAGACCAAGAATTATTAAGTATCATTTACAAAAATCTAAAAAAAGTTGGTGGACTTGCACTTCCCAATTTAAGACTATATTATTGGGCTGTTAATATCAAACAATTATGTTTTTGGCTATATTGACTTGACAAGAGCCAAAGTCCACTATGGGTTGATTTGGAACTACAAGTTGTTAAACAATTTCATTTAACTTTAATATTAGGAGCTCCATTACCTCTACAACTCTCTAAAATTCCAAATTTAAATCTTTACAGTCCTTACAATATTAAATCTTTACAGTCTCGCAATATTTTTAATTTTAAACAATTTAAGTTGTCTAGTTTTCTATATCGTAACTTTTTATTTAAACTTTCAATAACCAATCCCATTTTTCTCCTATGGAAAAATAAAAGGATCCATTCTTTTACAGATTTATTTTGTGATGGTCGATTGATGACTTTTGAAGGGTTAATTAATAAATATTCTCTCGCTCAAAAACATTTTCTTCATATCTTCAGGTTAGACATTTTACAACAATATTTATCGAAGTTTCCATATTTACAAGAATCTAATTTGTTGGATACCATTTTGAAGTTGAATCCTTTAGTGAAAGGTTCTATTAGCAGAAATTATAATTTACATTTGTTACAAAAAGAGAACCTCTCACTGAAGATTAAACAAGATTGGGAGAGAGAACTTAATATGACCTTTGTTAATGAAGATTGGTTGCGAGTTTTGAAAAACATAAATTCTTCTCCTATATGTATCAATCACTGTTTAATTCAGTTTAAAATTGTTCATCATTGTTATTTAACAAAGGAGAGACTATCTAAAATATTCCCTAGTATAGATAACCACTGTGATAGGTGTAAAACTGAAGTAGCTATTTTGTCACATATGTTCTGATCATGTTCTTTATAAAAACCATTTTGGAAATCTTTATTTTCTACAATTTCTAAAGCTCTTTAACTTACAACCTAACAGATTGACTGTTCTATTTGGAATAATTCCACATCATATTCAGGGTATTTCATCTTCAGATCAACATGTAATCGCATTTGTTACATTATTGGCAAGAAGGGTTATTTATTAAAATGGAAAGATACTTCTGTCCCTACATTAATTGAATGGTTTTCTCAAGTAGTTATGTCTCAGTTTGGAAAAAAATTAGTAGAACTTTTGATCACTGATTCGACTTTGAGAGAAGATGGGGATCTTTTGCCAAATATTATCATTTAATTTGAATTATTTTATATGGTTTCCTTCCAATTTTATTTGATATATATATGAATTGGCGGTTGATGATTCTTTTGTATATATAGAGGATGGCAAGACGTATTGCTCCAGGGGTTGATTCCTAATGGGTTTTTGCAGTTAGTGGGTTTTCTTTTTCTTAGTTAGATGGGGCTTTTTTTTTTCCTTTTTTCCCATACGTATAATTTTTTTTCATTTTTATATATTATGATCAGTTTTTATTTCCTTCAGCCTTATTAATTGTATATATATATATAATTGTTGAAGTTTTGTATCCACTTTATAGCTGTTGAAGATTATGTACCAATAAAAAGATTCTAAAAATGAAAAATATTATGCCTCGCTGATTATTGACCAAAGAACTGGATCTAATTCTTAATACAAGGCATCAAATTCCCACTGTTGTAAGATAGCCACTGCAGGCAGCACCCCATTACTGAAGGAAACAACTGCATCATTGGACTGATTAGTCTTGCAGAACTGATTGAGGAGCACAGGGCAGGAGGCCATATGCAAAGAGCCTGTTTCCACCATCTTCAAAATCACCACATCCTATCTACATAAGGGCATATAAAAAATGGAACAGGGGCTGTCTACCTGGTCTCTGAAATTTGCCCTTCCATTCAATAAGAATAAGGCTTTCCTGCTCCAGGCTTCATCTCCTTTTTATGCCAGTTCCCCTAGCCTTCAATTCCCTGATTTTTCAAAAGGTTATCTATTTCCAACTTCCTCCAATGGTCTTATGGTCCAATCCCACAATACTCTGGGTAGAAAATTCGATATCCATCACACTGAAAATTTTCAGCTACTTATGAGACCATAAGTCTGTCATCACTGAAATATGTGAAATGCTGAATAAGTATCATTAACCACACACCCAGCTAGTGGCACAGTGGCAACAGCG
Source organism: Hypanus sabinus (assembly GCF_030144855.1). Taxonomy (NCBI): domain Eukaryota; kingdom Metazoa; phylum Chordata; class Chondrichthyes; order Myliobatiformes; family Dasyatidae; genus Hypanus; species Hypanus sabinus. The sequence goes on from NC_082715.1 coordinate 29,224,741, forward strand.
CCGGACTCTGGAGTGAAGGATCCTGAGTTCAAATCGATGTCGGGCCACCCCCGAGCATGCTTTCCATCCATGCTGGGTTGAGTGTTGAGCTGGCCACTCGGCCCCATAAACAATACAAGGGTTGAGACAGGAATATTCATATCGGGACCCGGTTAATCCGAAAGGAGACCAATCCTGACACCATTCGCCAGACGAGAATGGCTGACTGGTGCAATAGGCTAAAAACAAATTAACCACACTCAGCTTCATAAAGCTCAGGGTCATGTGGATTCACCAATTCCCCACCACACCTTCTCTAAATCTCTGCTTTGTCTTGCAATCTGCTGCTCATGATTGCATCAGGCACTGTTCTCACACAGAGAGATAATTTCATTTCAGTGAAGAGCAGGTGGGATGTTGTGCAGTGAGATACTGAACAACAAACAGAATATGCTGGAAGAACTCAGCAAGTCAGGCAGCATCGATGGAAGGGAATTGTCAATGGTTCAGTCCTGATGAAGGGTCTCAGACCAGGACACCAAATGTATATTCCCCTCTGTAGATGCCACCTCATTTGCTAAGTTCCTCTGTCATTTTGCATGTGTTGATCCAGATTTCCAGCCTCTGCAGAATTGCTTGTTCAGTGACATATTGTTGGTTTCTCGCAAATGTAGTAGAATTTACCGGGACCTGGTACAGAGAGGACATGAGGCCTGCATAGATCAGTCAGGCATCACTGAATACTGTACACTCGTGTCCCAATAAAGGCATAAAAATCCAGATCATTTACTGACATACAAAGCTTTACACTTCCAAATGTGCAGGTGGTTGTGTATTATTGTCTGGTTGTCCTGACGATAAATGCTATATAAATGCTATATTCCCTGGGAGTGCAATAATCTCTTCATGCCTCAGAAAGATGGAAAAACTAGATATTTTCTATGACCAGCACTACTCAGATAAATTCTGTGTGTGTGTGTGTGAGAGAGAGAAAACCATCTACGACCCAATAAATCAATGCATTACTCCCCTGAAAACAGCAGATGGTCAAACACTTCTGAAGAATCAGATTACCATTCTGCTGAGGTGGGCTGAGCATTTTAACACCCTGCTTAATCAGGATTCTGACGCAGACCCCACCATCCTGGACAAACTGCCTGAACTTCCTCCTACCCATGACCTCAATCTACTACCAGCTGTCCATTCCCTTAAGAACAATAAGTCCCCTGGCACTGACAATATCCCTGCCGAGTTACTGAAGATCGGAGGGGACATGTGGATGCGCACCCTCTACCAGTACATCACCAAGGCCTGGACTGTCGAGAACATCCCATAGCAATGGAGAAATGCAAACATCATTGTAATTTATAAGAACAAGGGTGAAAAGGCCATCTGTGGCAATAGTAGGGGCATATCACTCCTTTCTGTTGCCGGAAAGGTCCTGACTAAGGTGATGCTTCAGAGGCTCATCAGCAACATCACTGAGTCAATGCTGCCTGAACCGCAGTGTGGATTTAGGAAGAACAGGAGCACAATTGACATGATCTGCACCGCCCGGCAGCCTCAGGAAAAGTGCCGGGAGCAACATCAAGACCTGTTTATGGCCTTTGTTGACCTCTCCAAAGTATTCAGCATTGTGCAAAGTGAGCTGTTATGGGATGTCCTCCTCAGGTTTGTCTGTCCCAATAAATTTGTTAACATCCTCCACCAATTCCATGATGGGATGACTGCTCGGATGACCATAGGAGGAAAAGAATCCGAGCCCTTCTTTGTACGCACAGTGGTAAGGCAGGGGTGTGTGCTAGCACCAATGCTCCTTAACATCTTCCTCTTGTGTGTTACCAAGCTTCTCCACAATGAGATTGAGGATAGCAGCAGTGTGGCAGTGGACGTCAGATTAGATGGCAACCTCTTTAACATCAGGAGATTCCATGCAACCACAAAACTCCATAGAGAGCGTGTCCTGGAGCTTGCAGTATGCAGATGACTGTGCTCTTGTGGCCCATACTCTGGAGGATCTTCAGACTGTCCTTGCTGTGGCGGTGAGAGCGTACAGCAGGATGGGGCTGACCGTCAATACCACCAAGACAGAAGTGGTTTGCCAATGGAGTACTAGTGTCCCACCCACCCTACCTGCCTTCAGTGTTGGTAATGAAAAGCTGTCAGTAGCGCCATCTTTCAAATATCTGGGGAGCATTCTGTCCGAGTATAGCAGCATTGACAATGACATCCAGAGCCGCATTAAGCAGGCATCAGCTGCCTTCGGGAGACTTCGGCGTAGAGTCTTTCAGAAAAGGAGCCTTTGTCTCTCCACAAAGGTTGCTGTATACCAAGCAGTCTGTGTCACCACCCTCCTTTATATCTGTGAAGCTTGGGTAACCTACAGCCGTCACATCAAGTCCTTGGAGTGCTTCCACATAGCTGCCTTCAGTGCATCCTGGGAATTACCTGGCGTGAGCGGGTACCTCACACTGAAATACTTGGGAAGATCAACTGCAGAAGTATTGAGGCCATGATCAGCCAGCGTCAGTTGCAGTGGCTGGGGCACGTGATAAGGATGCACCCATGTTGGCTACCCCGCAGAGTGTTATACGGCCAGCTGCATCATGGTTGACGCTCAGCTGGAGGGCCAAAGAAGCGCTATAAGGATCAGATGAAGAATGCTTTAAGGAAGTGCAAGATCAGACCTGATTACTTGGAGGATGTTGCTGCTGACCGTGTCACTTGGCAACAGCTGTGTAGGGATGGGGTTCATATTCTAGAGATGGAAAGAACAACCAGAAGACAGCAGAAGAGAGCCAGGAGAAATACAGCCATGGTTGCCATCACTACCACCACTACCACATATACATGTCCCACCTGCAGTAGAACTTGTGGGTCCAGGATAGTCATCAAAGATCTCACTGTTAAAGGAGTGGACATCATCGGATTCTGATGGACAACCAAAGAGAAGAGGTGGGGGGGAGTGATGGAGTGGAGGAGGAGGATGTTCAAGGGCTATCCGCCACTTCCATAATTCCTCACGTTACTTCACAATGCAGCAACAGCAGCTGGATGTCACAGCAAGAAGAATTATCAGAACCAATGTGGAAAATGCTCAAAGGCCTTCTGAAAATTCTTGTTCTATCATTTATCTGCATAGTCAGTTATCTCTTCATGTTGGTATTTGCATACCTATGTGCATTTCTGCTATCCATGTTGCTTACCATTTAAAAGTACCTGGACCAATGAAGTCATCCTCTGTGGCACAGTGTGTTTTAAGAGTGCTGCTTAAGGGAACAATACTGGATTTTGCTTTACATTATCCACCAACAGAATGTGGACTTGGCTATAAAACTGGCATTAACTGAGGCAACCTCAAAGTTGCAACCCTAATTGAGAGAGTGGTTAAGGAGGGGTATGGTGAGCTGGCCTTCATTAGTTGGGGAGATAGAGTTCAAGACCCACAAGATAATGGTGCAGCTCTGTTAAATTCTGGTTAGACCACACAAGGAGTATTGTATTAATTTCTGGTCACCTCTTTATAGAAAGGATGTGGAAGCTTTACAGAGTGTGCAGAGGAGATTTACCAGGATGCCTCCTGGATTGGAGAGTATGTCATTTGAAGATACTGTAGGTTGAGTGAGCTGAGTCTTCATTCTTTGCAGAGAAGGAGAATGTGAGGTGAATTGGCAGAATTATATATGATGATGAAAAGATGATAATAAAGTGGAGAAGCGGTGACTTTTTCCCAGGGTGGATACAAAGGGTCATAACTTTAAGGTGTTGGGAGGAAAGTAGAGGGGTAATATCAGAGTTAGGATTTTCACATGGAGAGTGGTGGGTGCATGCAACATACTAATGGGTGTGGTGATTATGGCAGATACGTTAGGGACATTTAAGAAACTTTGATAGGCACATGGATGTGGGAGGAAAGGATTAAATTGATCCCGGATTAGGTGAAAAGGTTGGCCCAACATCCTGAGCCAAAAGACTTTACTGTGTTCTTTGTTGTTCTATGAAAATGAGATCCCCATGCAGACATTAGTCCAGGGACATCCGGTGGGTGCAGGGGTAACATCATTGTGTGGTCTATAGTTACAAGGCCAGTCACTTAAAACTTAGAAACATAGAAATTCCTTCTCTTGGAGGGTAGTGAATCTGGAATTGCCACCCCTGTGGATGATGGATAATCAGAAATTGATAAATAGGTATAGTTAGGGTAATTGAAAGATCAGAGAATGTCAGGCTTTTGGGACCTGACACAGAAGAGGAATTTAGGCTGGCTGAGATCAGCCAGGATCATATTGAATGGCAGGACAGGCTTTGGGGAAGCCTGGTGGCCAGCTCCTGCTCCAATTTTCTTGTGTTTGCTCCACAACCTGAACATTGCAAGACAATAGTAAGTGTCAGAGGAAGGTCAGCACACAGACCAAAATCCTTAGGGGCATGAGGAGTAGGCAGAGGAGCAGGAGAATGTTCCAGGAGAACACCAGTAATAAAGAGCCCATTGACAAGAAACATTTTATCAAAGGAGAATACATAATCATAGTCCACAAAACCACTCGCTGTCTCTAACACAAGGAAATCTGCAGATGCTGGAAATTCAAACATCTATATATAGAAGCTGCCTGGCCTGCTGTGTTCCACCAGCATTTTGTGTGTGTCACTGTCTCTAACACCTGTAATGTTCATCAGTTATTATCCCAAGTGAGCCCTGATGACATGTCCCTCATTTGCAGGACTACCTGCAACAATCAGAACATAGTAATGAAAGAATCTCTGATCCCATTGCTGAAGTCTGTCAATATAACTGAGCAGCTCACCCTGACATTTCCTGAGGATGTGAGGGCGTATTGACACAATGGAGGAAGCAGCCACACATTGACACCAGGTTCTTCATGTAGTGTCTTTGGTAGAGCTCTGGGCTCGCTCTACACAGGAGCTCCCTCTTTATATCTATCTAACTAATAAGAAAGTCCAGATCTTGTTCAGTAAATCTACAGGCTGCCTGTCTTATCGCTGAAGCCTCTATTTCCTCCAAGGTCGGTGGAGTTGTGTCGCCTCTTTATGTGGCATTAAATGCTGATACCCTCTGTGACTACTGTAGAGAATGGGGTGAACTACTAGGAATTACACTTGACCCTCTATATCCATGATTTTTGGCTGTAAAACACCATAGATCATTTCAAACACAGCTTTCTTCCGTTTCACAATGATTTGCAGGTGATCCCATGGGCTTCAGGGCTTAATATTGTGCTGCCTCAAGTATGGTTCCACAAACTGCTTACATACTGTTCACCTTGCTGAACCACTTTAATGGTAAAAGACACAATGCAGAAAATGCCCTGGACTTTTCCTGGTAGATGCTTGTTCTTACCTCCAAATCTGTTTCATTAACAGTATTGTTTACTTCTGAAAATGTCGTCAGGATGGTTACGACAGCTTCTACATTTCCAGGTTTGGTGATGTTTTGCTTATGTGAGGCCGTAGATAATTCATGAAGAAGACTGGAAAAATCCTTTGTCACTTCAGCAGGAGTCTTCTGCAAAATCAAAGTAGAAATGCTTCTAAGGACCTTTATGTACAATATACTGTGTATGTTAATCAAAATGGCTTCTTTGTTCTGTTAAGAGTAGGAATGCTTCTTTGTATGGTAAGTGCTTTCTGTCGCAGTCGTTTAGCTTTAGACTTGCTGATATCGGGATTGTATTCATTTGTTAACCAATGGGGGAATGTTATTTTGTCTCGTGGGGCAGGGAGCTTGGGGGTTTTCGCAGTCTTTTCAGGGGAGGCGGGAAGAGACACCAAGGAAGGTGGACGTGCTCTGCATTGCTCTGTCGACCACCAGGGATCGTCCCAGGTGCGAGGACGTGGAGGTCGGAGGAAAGTGACGAGGGTTCGAATGGTTCAATGGTTAAGCTCCAACGATGTGCACTAAACTGACTGAACTTTGATAAGTTGGCGCCTTTTACTTTATTTTCTTTTCCTTCATATATACTGTATTGCATGTGTAAAGGGGGTTTCTTTTTTTTCTTTGTTACTGTTGGGAAAGGGTTTCCTTTTGTTAACTAGCAGGAATGCTAATTTACTGATAACGAGAATGGTATTCCCTTGTAAACCAAATGGGGATTAATGTTCTTTCTTCTGAATCTGTAAGCTTTTGTTGTCGGGCTTTTGGGCAGATCGGCGCGAGGGGGTCGAGAGAGAGGACGCCATGCTCTAAGCTGGGCGAGGATCGGACCCCAAAGGGGGGTCCGAGGCTGGGGGATTCTCCGAGGAGGGGGGGGATGAAGCTAGATGTGCTTGGTTGACCACTCAGAGGGTCCTGAGCTGTTTGGAGAGTCGAGGAGTTTGGAGGGTCCTGAGCTGTTTGCAGAGTCGAGGAGTTTGGAGGGTCCTGAGCTGCGAGTCGAGGAATTCGGAGGGGATCGAATGGTGGCCAGAAGACTTCAGAAATTGAGCTCCAATGGCTGTGCACGAAGTGGTTTGGACTTTGATAAGTTTGGCGCCTTTTCTTTAATTTTCTCTTCATATATACTGTATCATTATTAATCACTTAGTTATAGTAACCTTTATAAATTGTACTCATTTAATCGCATATGGTGTACTGTCTGTTTTTGGGCGAGGCGGGGACATCACACAGCATCCACACCAGCTGATTACCCAGTTTGGCGGGGCTGAAGGCTGCTCCCCCTAGACAAGAATGAGCTGAGCGAGCCTGAGGCGACCCAGGGAGTTACACATAGTACTCTTTTAGTTTTAGAAAAATCTTTAAAGTGTGTTCCATAACGATATCTGGTGTGAGTTTGATATTGTGTGTGTACGCAGGGCATAAACTTGACTCTCACAGCACCTGCGTATACAGGAGGTGGGGTTGGTGAGTGGCTGGATCTCCTTTTCCCCTAGACGTATACCAGCCTGTTGGGTAAGTGTTACATTTACACAATGAGAGCACATCCCAACTAGCAGAATCCCTGTGAATATTCAATCGGGGTAACTGCTCCGAGAGCTTCTGAGCACAATCTTCAGACACCCAAGCTATACTCCTTTGGTTAAAGTGTTGAGGGATGACTACTTGAGTATAAAACTGGTCACGGTGTGATCTCTTTATTATTGTTATCATCTCTTCAAACCTTTCCAAAAGCAAGCTCTGTGGTTAAAAATGCATACGGTGTATTGGCCTTCATCAATCGTGGAATTGAATTTAGGAGCTGAGAGGTAATGTTGCAGCTATATAGGACACTGGTCAGACCCCACTTGGAGTACTGTGCTCAGTTCTGGTCGCCTCACTACAGGAAGGACGTGGAAATTATAGAAAGGGTGCAGAGGAGCTTTACAAGGATGTTGCCTGGATTGGGGAGCATGCCTTATGAAAACAGTTCGAGTGAACTCGGCCTTTTCTCCTTGGAGCGACAGAGGATGAGAGGTGACCTGATAGAGATGTATAAGATGATGAGTGGCATTGATCGTGTGGATAGTCAGAGGCTTTTTCCCAGTGCTGAAATGGTTGCCACAAGAGGACAGAGGTTTAAGGTGCTGGGGAGTAGGTACAGAGGAGACGTCAGGGGGAAGTATTTTTACTCAGAGAGTGGTGAGTGCGTGGTATGGGCTGCTGGCAATGGTGATGGTGACAGATATGATAGGGTCTTTTAAGAAGCTTTTAGATAGGTACATGGAGTTTAGTAAAATAGAGGGCTATAGGTAAGCCTAGTAACTTATAAGGCAGGGATGTGTTCGGCACAACTTTGTGGGCCGAAGGGTCTGTATTGTACTGTAGGTTTTCTGTGTTTCTATGTTTCAAGCGATCAATAGCACAACAACTTTAAAACAACTCTCAGATGTGTTAAAGCACTGCAAAGAGTTTGGTTAAGTCCTTACGTTGTATCACATTGGGAATCCCACCACACAAGTCAAGCACTTTTCTCTCTGCTGCCATCAGGAAGAACATGCAAGAGCCTCAGAACTCACTCACACCACCAGGTTCAGGAATAGTTATTACCCCTAAACCATCTGGCTCTTGAACCAGAGGGGATAACTTCATTGACCTTCTCTTGCCCCATCACTAAACTGTTCCCACAACGTGTGGACCCACTTTCAAGGATACTTCCATTCACGTTCTCAGTATTTGTTGCTTATTTTTTGTTATTATTGGAGTATTTTTATTTTTTCTCAGCTCAACTGGTAAAACCTGAGGTACAGGCACAACCAAGCACATTCATTTCTCAATTGCTAGAAACTTTCGGACTGTTATAGTGTTGTTTAGACAATAGACAATAGGTGCAGAAGTAGACCATTCGGCCCCTCGAGTCTGCACCGCCATTCTGAGATCATGGCTGATCATTCACTATCAATACCCAGTCCCTGCCTTGTCCCCATATCCCTTGATTCCCCTATCCATCAGATATCTATCCAGCTCCTTCTTGAAAGCATCCAGAGAATTGGCCTCCACCGTCTTCCGAGGCAGTGCATTCCACACCTCCACAACTCTCTGGGAGAAGAAGCTCTTCCTCAACTCTGTTTTAAATAACTGACCTCTTATTCTCAATCCATGCCCTCTGGTACTGGACTCTCCCAACATCTGGAACATATTATGGTTTCTAAAGATTTACATAAATACTGCTATGTAGGCCTAATTGTTTAATTCTATTGTGTAGTGACTTTGGGATGATACCAGCTGTAGATGTTACTATTGGAACAATGTAATCTGGTTGAAGGGTCTCAGCCCAAAACTCTTTATTCTTCTCCATAGATGCTGCCTGGTCTGCTGAGATCCTCCAGCATTCTGAGTGTGTTGCTTTGTATTTCCAGCGTCCGCAAGTTTTCTCACGTTTGTGGATCTATTAAGTAATTTGTTCTTGCTTGTTTATCCTGTATTATTATATCCAAATGGTCATTATGGATTTTCTGAACTGTACTACATATTGGTGAATAATATAATTTGCAGGACTCTGAATTTAAAACTTGATTAGTCTTGTATTTATAGCAAGGTATAGCTTCTTTTATGAGATTGATTTTAAAGCAAGATTTTGGTGAACGATGTTTACCACTTGGTTATGCCTGTGTAAGTAATCAGATTGAGTTGAACTGATGCAGGGTCCTGTAATGTATTGAATTGTTTCCTGTTGTTTTTGGTATTTTCTACATTTATGGTCTTGAATGTGTTGGTCTTTCATTATGTATTTTAGATTGTTTTTTGTTTTAACCACCTGGTCTTGCATTGCCACAAGGATCCCTTCTGTTTCTGGGAAGAGGTCTCCAACTCTGAGGCATGCATTTGATGCTTTCTTGTCAAGATCTGATCTGCTGAGATCATGATCATGCTCTTCTATTGATTAATTTTTACTTCTATATTTATAATTCCTTCATTTTTCTTGGTTGTGCTTTCATTGAAGTTTAATGGTGCGGACTTCTGATCAGAATTGCAATGGGTGGAGTGCTGAATCCTGAAAGTAGATACTTACAAGCTGTTTACAACTGTTGTGTAAATTTATTATATCTGTCATTCCCTTTCTTTCTATCCTAGGTAGTGGTAATCTAAACGTGTTCAAATGTGCATTGTGCTTTCTAAAATTTGTCATTTCTCTTCTTATTTTTCTTTGTAAATTTTCCAGCTCAGTTTTGACCAAGGCATTATATCAAAAGAACACTTTAATATGGATATTTCTTTATTATATTTTTACTATTGAGCTCTGTTTGAGAGATTTTCTTAAGCCTTGAAATAAATTCTGTTGGAAGTTTTTCTTACATTGCTCTGTGATCGATTTACTTTCCTTGTTGATATCTCAGATACTTGTATGTTTAATATTCATCCATTGGTTGTATTGTATCCTGCTGCTCTTTTTTGTATTCCAGCAGCTCTATTGCATCTTTCTTTCTGTTTGATGCTGTGCATGTATCAAGTTCAAAATTAATGTTTATATCTTCAGAAAATAGTTCTACTGTTCAAATTAATTGTTTTAGCTTTACTGACGAAGATGTGTCCATATATAGAAGGTCTAATTCAGTTGGTTGTTTCGGATTTGATTCCCAATTTTCCTTCAATGCAGTACATTAGAAAGTGGGTTTAAAGGTAGACAGAACCATTGCAGGCTTAGAGAGTCTCCCTGGAAAATGCTTTACATACTTTCATACCCTTACGACACTCTTTCTGCTCTCATGTAAGTATATTGTGATTATCTACGTGAGTGGTGATTCATTACGAGATGCATAATGCTACAATTTTATATATAGTTTATAAATAAGTAATAGGACAATAATTTGATGGATCATTTGTGATTTCTGCATTAGGTAAGAGATATGCTTTACCTTCTTTCAAAAATTTGGGTAGGTTTTCAGAATTTTTAAGAAAATTTTTGATATGTATTAATAGGTACAGATGAAAGCAAGTAAATTGTTATACCAATAATTACAAATATTACCACTACTTGTACCTTTCCAGTTGTAAGTATTTTTATAACTGCTTTTAGCAAATCCATTGTAATTTCAGGTGTTTGCATTTCTCCATTTGTATGAGTGTGCTCTTTTACCTCCCTGATCTAGCTTACTTCATCATTGTGTGTCACCCTGCTTGACCAGAAGTTCATCATCTCTGTGTTTGTTGGTAATTCTGTGGCTAGGGTTAGTAATATTTTGGCTCATCAAATTTAGTTTCAATGTCCTGTAAAACCTCTTTTCATTGTTTCTGTACTGATAACTCTGTTTTCTTCAATTGGCACATTTTGTGTATTAAGTATTGCTTTGTATGCACCAAGCTTTTGTTTTAGCATATCTCTAAATTCTGATGGGGGGTCTCGGCTGTGTGTGTTGTTCTCTAAATTCTTAAATGCTTTTGTTAAGATTATCATATCTTAAATGGACTTTATATTTCTTTAATATCTTCTTAGCTTTTCTCTTAATTTTCTTGCTCAGGTTATCCATTTTATACTCCATCAGGTGGGTTATTTCTGCTCTGAAGATTTCAATTTTGTTTCCTAATCTTTTCTCCCATTTTGATGTTTCTATTAATGAGTGCCTCTAGCTTGGAGTCATTATATTAAAGTGCCATTAATGCTGCACAGTATGTTATTGTGTGTAGTTTTTCAAATGTTTCAAGTTTTCCAAAATATTGTGGTATTATAATATTGTTGAGAGTTTTAAGAATTTTTGCAAACTTTGATGTCGTATTTTGTTTTGGAATGTAAGGTATTTTTGTTGGGCCAATGCCCATATATTCTGTTAAATATTAGGATAATTTTGTCTGTAAGCTCAGCTTCATTGTCAGCATTCTGCTGAGGTTCAACATCTGTGTTTGTTGTTGCTGCTATCAAGTTGTGGAGCAGTTGAAGTAATTGTTTTTCATCAGTGTTTCAGTGGATTGCATCTCTATTGTTTTCTTGCATAGCATCATTGTTGTCTTTTTTGGTTTCTTTCTAGCTGATAATAATAATTATTATTTTTATTTCTTCTTTCCTTTTGTATTTGAACAGTTTGGTGTCTTTTGCACACAGGTTGTATAGACTAGCTGGTGCAATCTTTCATTGATTCTGTTATGGTTAATGGTTATTGGATTTATTGTGTATGCCCACAAGAAAATGAATACTAGTGTTGAATATAATGACATATATCTATTTTGATTTTAAAAATTATGTTGGACTTTGAATTTTGGTTAAATCTTATATTTGAATACATTCTTTGCAGTACCTACCTCAAGAAGTTGATGAATTTCAGGTATTAGACAGAAATCATGTTCATCATCATATTGCCCATTCTTTCCACATCTTCTTCTCCTGACACCTTTTGTTCCCATACAGGGGATTTCTGCAGTAGAATTAAATTTTGTTGTTCCAAATTCGCTGTCAATGCATGGAATTTTGTCTTCTGTTGAAAGAAAAATTATATAGCTTTCCAAAAGGTAAATAATCTAGTTTCCCCAAGCTTATGTCATGCTCCATCAGTGTATTTGATAAGTTCTGTCTTGGCAGAGAGGGCTTTGACGGAGTTGACCTAGTCTTGCTCCTGTTTCTTATACTTTATTATTCACCTGCCCAGTACTTTCCACATTGACTTGTTTGTGTTAAACTAGAATTGATGCTCCACAGACGACAATGCCAGGGGCTAATACTGCAGCCTTATGCCAGTCGGACATGAAACTAAAATCGTCTTTAATCTTACAGACAGGTGCTTGGAGGAATATTTGTACTAAGTTGTCTGCTTTAGCTCATGCTGGCAAAAGTTTCTATCAGCCGGTGTGGCAAAGGACAGATACCTGCATTGGACATGCATTGCAGTTTTGGCTCCAAGTTTGAGGAGGGCACTGAGCGACCAGTCCCCGCTGAACCTTGATGGCTCCTCGGTAGAGATCGTAAACAGCACCAAATTTCTTGGCGTTCACCTGACGGAGAATCTCACCTGGTCCCTCAACACCAGCTCCATAGCAAAGAAAGCCCAGCAGCGTCTCTACTTTTTGCGAAGGCTGAGTAAAGTCCATCTCCCACCCCCCATTCTCATCACATTCTACAGGCGTTGTAATGAGAGCAACCTGAGCAACTGCATCACTGCCTGGTTTGGAAATTGCACCATCTCGGATCGCAAGACCCTGCAGCGGATAGTGAGGTCGGCTGAGAAGATCATTGGGGTCTCTCTTCCTGCCATCACGGACATTTACACTACACGCTGCATCCGCAAAGGAAACAACATTATGAAGGACCCCATGCACCCCTCATACAATCTCTTCTCCTTCCTGCTGTCTGGGAAAAGGCTCTTAAGCATTCGGGCTCTCACGACCAGACTATGTAACAGTTTATTTCCCCAAGCTATCAGACTCCTCAATACCCGAAGCCTGGACTGACACCTTGCCCTACTGTCTTGTTTATTATTTATTGTAATGCCTGCACTGTTTTTGTGCACTTCATGCAGTATAGTGTAGGTCTGTATTCTAGTGTAGCTTTCTCTGTTTTTTTTTGTTTTTGTTTATTACGTAGTTCAGTCTAGTTTTTTGTACTGTCATGTAACACCATGGTCCTGAAAAATGTTGTCTCATTTTTACTATGCACTGTACCAGCAGTTATGGTCAAAATGACGATGAAAGTTGACTTGACTTGACTCGAGATTGGAGCGATTGGGCTTGTATACACTGGAATTTAGAAGGATGAGAGGGGTTCTGATTGAAACATATTAGATTATTAAGGGATTGGACACGCTAGAGGCAGGAAACATGTTCCCGATATTGGGGGAGTCCAGGACCAGAGGCCACAGTTTAAGAATAAGGGGTAGGCCATTTAGAATGGAGTTGAGGAAAAACTTATTCAACCAGAGAGTTGTGGATCTGTGGAATGCTCTGCCTCAGAAGGCAGTGGAGGCCAATTCTCTGGATGCTTTCAAGAAAGAGTTAGAGCTGTTAAAGATAGCGGAGTCAAGGGTTACGGGGAGAAGGCAGGAACAGGGTACTGATTGTGGATGATCAGCCATGATCACATTGAATGGCGGTGTTGGCTTGAAGGGCCGAATAGCCTACTTCTGCACATATTGTCTATTGTCTATTGACATTTCACCAACAGAGATCCCTAGCGGGCAATTGCGCCTGGCAGAAAATGTTCAGAAATGATACAAGTTCCTTCAGAGCAAGGGAACAAAAGCAGCCAGACATATTTTGTCCACTAGATCTTTCAGATATCAAAAAGAAATGCAGATAGAGCCATTACAGAAGAGAGAGTGTTAACTCCATGCTAGTTCTTTTTAGAATAACCTGAACTATCCCTGACCTATGGTTTTGCATTTACTTTCCTGAGTGCTCATTCAATTAACATTAATCAACTCTTGCTTCATTACCGCTCTTTGCATAAAAATATTTTCTCCACGGAGCATGTATATATTTATTCCCTGAACGCCAAGAGCTATGGCTTCTAGTTCCTGAAGGAACACTTTTCTTTTGACCACCTTATCCAACACCATAATATTGTATACTTCAAACGAAATCTCCCCTTGGCCTTCTTCATTCCAAGCAGAAATGACTGGCCTCTCCAAACTGATCCATGTTTTTAATGATGAGAGTTAGCCCAACCTAGCCCCTCCTCCACTCCACCCCTATTCCATAGGTCTTTGGAATGTAGTGGAAATCTGGAGCACATGGAGAAAGCTCTTCACAGACAGCGGTGGGAATTGAACCCGGGTTGCTGGCACTGTAATGCCTTACACTATGCTATGGTGCCACCGCTAAATTGTACCAAAAATACAAAAACTGGAAGCTTTGACTGGTTAGGAATATTCTCTTCACGCTACAGTTTATCTTTTCCAACAGTTCATGCATCCAGAGTTCCAAGTGCTTGGTGCATAAAATTCATTTAACTATACGTTTTGATGTACATGCGATAAATCAATGAATCAGATCAGAATCTCTACATATGTTCAGTTTTGAAAAGCGTATGTTTCTAATTATGGATGCTCAGACAAGCACCATTCTAGTAAATCAGTAAACGTACTGACAATGAAATAGCGAATGAACTGATTAAGCATTTTGCATCAGTCTTCATTGTGGAAGACACCAGCAGTATAGTGAAAGTTCCAGGTGTCAGGGGTCATAAATTGTGTGAAGTTGCCATAACTAGAGAAAAGGTTGTTGGGAAACTGAAAGGTCTGAAGGTAGATAAGTCAAATGGACAGATGATGTATGCCCCCGAGTTCTGAATGAGGTGGCTGAAGAGATCGTGGGGGCATTAGTAATGATCTTTCAAGAATCATGAGATTCAGGAGTGAATCTGGAAGCCTTGAAAATTGCAAATGTCACTCAACTCTTCAAGAAGGGAGAGAGGCAGAAGAAAGGAACTATAGGCCAAATAATCTGGTCTCGGTGGTTGGGAAGATGTGGGAGTCCATTATTGAGGATGAAGTCTCAGGGTACTAGGCCATAGTCAGCATGGTTTCCTCAAGGGAAAAGCTTGCCTGACAAATCTGTTAGAATTCTTTGGAGAAGTAACAAGCAGGATAGACAAAGGAGAATCAGTTGATATTGTGTAAATGGATTTTCAGAAGGCCTTTGACAAGGTGCCACACATGAGCTGCTTAACAAACTATGAGCCCATTGTATTACAGGAAAGATTGGAGTATAAAAAAGCAGTTGCTGATTGACAGCAAGTGAAGAGTGGAAATAAAGGGAACCTTTTCTGACTGGCACCCAGTGATTAGTGGTGCTGCATAGGGGCCTGTATTGGGCCTTTTTATGTTATACAGCAATGATTTGGATGACGGAATTGATGGCTTTGTTGCAAAATTTACAGACAATATGAAGATAGGTGGAGGGGCAGGTGGTTTTGAGGAAGTAGAGAGGCTACAGGAGGACTTAATACTAATTTTTGCTCTATTATATCCCCTCTCTTTGGCTTTTATGTTGGTTTTGACTTCTGTTTTTAGCCACGTTTATGTCATCTTCCTTTAGAATACTTTTCCCTCTTATGGGGTGTATATAATCCTGTGCATTCTAATTGCTTCCAGAAATTCCAGCCATTGCTGCTCTGCTGTCATCCCTGTCAGTCAATTCTGGCCATCTCTTCTCTCATGCTTCTATAATTCCCTTTACGTGGACCATGACTTCTGCCTGTTCACCCTCCTACTTAAGAATGCTGAGGACTCAATCCGAGATATTCCATATCTTGGCGCCGGGAAGACAACATACCATCCAGGAATCTTGTTCTCAGTCACAGAGCTTCCTGTCGCTTCCCCTGTGTAACAAATCCCCTATCACTACAGCATGCCTCTTCTCCCTTCTTTCCTGCTGAGTCACAGAGGCAGTCAGTGCCAGAGACCCAGAATCTGTGACTTTCCTATGCCAGGTATTCCCCCCCCCCCCCACCTCCAGCAGGATTCAAAGTGATATATCTGTTGTTGAGGAGTATTGCCACAGGAGCACTGTGCACTAGATTCTTACCACCTTTCCCCTTCCTCACCGTCGACCATTTTCATGTGTCCTGTATCTTGGGTGTAACTACCTCTCTATATTTCTAAACTATCACCCTCCTCAGCCTTCTGAATGATCCGGAGTTCATCCAGTTTCAGCTTCAACTCCTTAGTGCGAATTGCACTAGATGCTCCTTAGATGCTCTTCTCGCAGTTGTAGTCGTCAGGGATACTGGAGGTCTCCCTGCCTTCATACATTCTGCAAGAGGAGCATTCAACTGTCCTGTCTGGCATCTCTACTCTCCTAGCTGAGCAGATATAAAAGGGAAAAAAACTTAAGCTCAAGCTTTTGTTTCCTTTTCTTTCTTTACTGAAGCCTCTCTTTGTTGAAGCGTTGAAGAGCTAAAGCCTCACGGTCACCACTCTGACTCTGTCCACTCAGATGACTGACACAGTGACAATAGCCTCTGCACTATCCCTGCCTTCCTTTAATTAACTCTTGTCAATCAATCGCAAATGCTGATTGGTCGCTGATCAAAGCTCTGTTTCACTAACATGACCTGCTGCTGCCTTTTTATACTCAGGCAGGGAACCTGATTGATGTCCGCTACCTTCAAAACTTCCAATGTCCAGTTTGGCCGCAGGTCAAAGCTCTTTTTCTCATTACTCTCATATGTCATGAAATTTGTTGCTAGTTTTTTTTTGTGGCAGCAGTACAGTGCTACACAAAATGCCTACAATTCTGTGCAAAAGCCCCTGTATTGTGTTGCCATCTGTTCAATTGGGTCATACAATACTAACTTAATTGATAATGTTAATTTCCCTTTGTCAAGACATAATTTACTGTTCAGAAATCTACTTACTTGGTAAAAACTTTGTTCTGTAGTTTCCTTCAGAAAGAGTTTCATCCACTGCTTTCACAACATCTTTGGTCAGAGACAAGCCAGAGAATACTTGATGAACCACAATGGTGCTCCCACTTCTGAATTAATAAAAGCAGAAAAAAAGTATTAGAACAGACGAACAGCCCAATACCAATCTATTGAATGACATTTCTCTGCCTGTTTTGGAGTAATTAAGACAGAATTAGATCCTGGTTTCTCTCTTCAAAATATAAATCTGGAGATGCAAAAGACTTTTTGTCCTAGTGGTTCAAAGGCTCCTTCAGTCAAAAGTGACAGGGATTTGCAGTACATTCCAGTATTGAGAATATGTCATCTGACATAATTTCCATCAACTTTATCCCAGCAATGCTGGTTGCTAAGTCTTGTTAATTTCTGGTATTCAGAAGAGAATTTAAATGAAGGGAAAATGTAACTTGAACTGAAGCAAATACAAAAGCTGTTTGTTTGAACTTTTCATTCATTTTGAGGCACAGACTTGTGACCATTGGTGCACCTACAATGTGTCTTGGGCTACTGTAATATCCAATTCAACCTGACTTCTCCCTTTCCAAAACAACTGGTGCAGAGACACATTTTTATTCCAACACTTCTCCTTCACTGGCAGGTGCAAGATGCTGGCTGATCCCTAGGTTTCATATCTCATGAACACTAACAGCCGCTACAGTTGGCCCCGTGTGCCACCATGCATTTATTTTATACACAGTTACTAAGGTTGAATCCCCAACCCCACCCCTAAGATATGAAGAGTAGATGTATTTGCATGTGGAAACCAGTCTGAGGTGGTACTCAGACTGCACTCTATGAAGAGTCTGGAGAGTATATAAAATTACCTAGATTGTGGTGCACAGGTACCCTACTCACTTCTGGAAGTAATTCAAATGTGCCTATAAAGTCTCTTGTTTTTTTTTAAATAACTGCCGGGTTAATGTTGATTATAAGGATTATAAGGTAAAATGATTATAAGGATGAAAACTAGCCCCATGTAAACGTTCCAGAAATATTTCACTGTTTCTTGTGCATTTTGCAGTTCCCTCCTATTAATCAGGCTTTCTGTAGTTTGCCATTAACTCTTTAAAACTAAATAAGTATGTACCCTCAAAATACTTCACTTACGAGAATCCCAAGACTTTTACGAAAGCGTTTTGATCCACCTTTCTGTATGCTTTATTAAGCTGAGGAAAGGATAGAAATATAAAAAAAACACATTTTCAAAAACGGGAAAACAGAAGTTACACAATTTTGCTATATTAACATGTGTAAAATAAAATCCACATTAATATTTTAAATGGCTCCTAATTTCAATCGCAGCTGAAGCTGTTTGCTGTTGGTTAGGTGTTTCCATATATAGTTGCTGTTTATGTTTCTTTTTGCAAGGCATATTGCTAAAATGCAGGGAATGAAATAAATAACATTTGAAGAAACACTGAATATCTGTCTGGTCCGTAAAAGTAAGTGCAATAATGAGGAGTGAATAGAGGGAGAAATTCAAATGTCAATCAAGAGCAGAAGGGGAATTAAAGAAAGGAGAAAATAGATTGAGATGACAAGAAAAGGAAGGAAAAGTTAAAAAAAAAGTCAAAGTACAATTTTACCATTTACACAATATAAAATTACAGCAATTAAACACAAATAAGTGAAACTGCCCACTTTTAATGGTTAATTTTCAATAACAGGATAATTGAGAGGATGCTTAACCAGAAATCGACAAGGATTATCCCTCTGTGCTGAATTTAATACTCTTTTGTTTCAGACATCATAGGTCTGAATGCATTGCGATGATGTAGCAGACAGTGTGGTGTTGTTTTAAGTTTTACAAAGCAGTACATCCTGAACTACAGCCTTCGGATGTTTCAGTTTCATAAATAATCTGAGGCTTTCATAAAATTGCTGTACCATCTACCTAAAAATAACAAGTTTTACTTGGCCTACTATTATTTTGGCTACAAAATCTGGGTATGTTATGTATCTCAGAGTTCTTCTTTGAACACTACTTGCATCTGGATAGTTTCTCAATGGGATTAACGTCATAATGCTGCCTTGTACACTGTCTTAATATACGAAGGTGTGCTTCTGCCATTTCTGAACCTCCATCCTTCATTACATATCTATTGCAGTGTTAATGGATTTGTGAGGTAAAAGTATGAGAGATCTACTGATTCGTATATTATAAGATAATTTTTGACTCATAGGCACATCACTTATTCTCAAAAATACTTACGTTTGGATTAACATAACTGCTAGGAATAGTTTGACTTTGAAGAAATTATCTCTGGTTGCTGAACCAATTCTTCACTTTGATTTGAAGAACTTTTTCAGGTGAATAAACACACCATTTGAAAAAAACATTGGTACAGCATTCATAATGACTTGATACCAATAAACTCATATCAAATAACTGAGAATTCAATCATCATTGCAAATAATGTAGGATGGATTTTCTACTAATTTTGACAAGAATTTGTTTCAGTTTGAAGTAGGTTCTTTCATGGGGCTTAAAATGAGCATCTCACTCACGAGAGAATGAAAGAGTAAACCATAGATATTATCAAGACCCGAGGTACAAAAAGACCAAGACAAATATTCTCTAGTAGTAAGTCAGTTTTGTTACTCATGTTAAAAATGAGATATTGCTATACATACATATTTTACAATAAAGTCTCTTGTGTCAGAAATATTCATGTTACTGAATTCCTGTTAAACTTTCTTTTAACATTCTAAGTTGGTCAATCACATAGAATACAAAAAGAAACATGGAAATAGTCAACAGAGTAAGCAGCAAGTTTGGTGTAGAAATGTTTATTCCATTTTTCTTTTCATAGCCATTGCCTGCTTCTCCATACATTTCTGATAGTTTGTGAGTTTATTTAAAATCTGTATCAACTTCTATATTTTGATTTTGGACAATCACATCAAAACACATACATGAGGAAAATAATGGTTGGAACTTCTTCATCTTAGCCCTGTCACTCAGCAGATGTTCAGGATTCCTGTATAAGCAGGTGTAAACAAGCCCTTTCTAAACTCCTGCACAGTCGTGCAACTGCTCTCAGTGCTGTTCATGGCAGACTCATTTAAATGGTCCTGTGATGGTGGGCAAACTTCCACATTTTCCCAACTTCGATGATGGAGAAACTACTAGCAGATCTCTGTCAGTGCCTGAGACCTCTGTTATCATTAAGAACACATTTAGTCAGTAGGACACCAGTAATTCAGGCAAAAAACAGGTTAAAGGAAATCTTGAGCCAATATACAATAACCTATGCATCATTGTTATTTGAAGCAGCAAGTGATCCTCTCCAAATGCTTCCTGAGTGTTTCACACATTGACAGAATTCACTCTTCCCACAAATTGGTGTCAAATCAATTCTTTTAAAAATAATACAAAAATTTGTATTGGATAATGCCAGAAATTACATTTTCTTCCTTAGCTGCCCAGAGACTTTATTATCTTTATTAAAGATTGTATTTCAACATGTTAGCCTGGGCCTAAGGCAGAAATTCTTTTGCCTTCATAAAGGGTCTAGGCTTGAAACGTCAATCTTTTCTTTATTTCCATAGATGCTGCCTAACCTGCTGAGTTCCTCCAGCATTTTGTGTGTGTTACTCTGATTTTCCAGCATCTGCAAACTCTGTCATATTTGTTATATAAACCTGAAGGTCAATACTTATCATCAGCAGCACATTATATCCTTTCAGAGTTCAGAATGTTATTCACTCAATTACATACCAATGAAGTGAATTCTGCTGAACGACTTTTATACTCGGCCGAGGAAGAATTTTTCAGTTCATTACTGAAGATCAGATTTTCAATAATCAATGCATATGTTTTACTTTCTGTAACAGATATGTATTATTAACCATTTTAGTAATTCAACTATAAAAGGTGTGCAATATTTTGCAATTACTTTAGTTTATAATAAATTTTTGTGATTGTACTATTCAGTATTCTACAAGAAAATACAGTTTCTATTTTTCAAAAAGTTCATAGAGTCATAGAGTACAGTACATGAACAAGCCCTTCTGCCCATCTGGTCCATGCCAAACCATTTAATCTGCCAATTCCCATCGACCTGCACATGGACTATAGCCCTCCATACCCCGAAGGTCCATTTACCTCCTCAAATTTCTCTTAAGCATTAAAATCGAAATCGTATCCACCACTTGCACTGGCAGCTTGCTCCACACTCTCACCACTCTCCGAGTTAAAGAAGTTTCTTCTTATGTTCCCCTTAAACACTACAGCTTTCACCCTTAACCCATGGTCTCTAATTGCACAGCCCACTATTTTGAGGTTGTGCGCTCTGACAAAGATAAAGTTGGATAGATTTTTATAGTAGGGGAATTAAGGGTTATGGGAAGAGGCAGGTAGGTGGAATGAATCCATGGTCAGATCAGCCATGATCTTATTGAACAGCGGAGCAGGCTCGGCGGACCAGATGGCCATCACCTGCTCCTATTTCTTAAGTCCTTCAGTGCAGAATGTTTCCCATTCTAGTGAAATCTAGGATCAGAGCGCACAACCTCAAAAGAGAGGGATGTCCATTTGAAAAGGAAAGCAGGAGGAATTTCTTTAGCCAGAGGGTGGTGTATCAATGTAATTTGTTGCCACTGGTGGCTGTGGAGGCCGGGTTAGTAAGTATATTTAAGGCAGAGGTTGATAGATTCTTGATAAGTCAGGGCAGGAAAGGTTGTGGAAAAAAGGCAGGAGAATGGTGTTGAGAGAGAAATGGATCCGCCATGACCAAATGGTGGAGCAGACTCGATAGGCCAAAAGGTATAATTCTACTCTTATGTCTTCTGGTCTTATGATACTTTGTCCTAGAAAATATCAGTGAAGAACCTGGTTTTAGCAGACAGATGAAATACACCTGACTCAGAAATGATGCAGACATGCAAGTTATTCCGACACCTGTTAGCTTCCAAAAATACAGCTGAGAGAATACAAGGAAACTGGTGCAGATCATTTTCATTTGAATCTAAAAGCAAACTATTAATGTGCTTTGTGCCAATCTCATTAGCATGTGTGTGATGTACTCCCGATGTTCATTGAGAGGACACAGAATGGAATGTGGTTCTCAGTGATCTTCAAAAGTGCAGATATCGTACATATTATGAAGCAGGAATTTTAAGCATTTTACAGAATATGGGAAAATAAACAGAAGACGGCTACATGGCCCTTCAGAACTGGTCTATCATTTAGCATGAATGTCCATTTCAGCTTCATTTTCCTGTATTGTCCGCATATTCTCCTCATGCCCAAGAATTGATCAACTTCATAGAGTCACTGAGGTAGGTCATTCAGTACATTATGTCTGTACCATCTACCAGAACAACTCAACAGCTTCACTCCCTGGCCCTTTATCTGCAGTTTTCCATTTTTTTTTTCTTAACTATTTATTATTTTATAATGAAGGTCACTAGGGAGCATGCCTCTTCTGTGTCCGCAGCCCCTGTTTTGTAGATTCCATGTATTGTGCAAAAGAAGTTCTTCCTCATGCCTAATTTTCTCCCACTTTCTTTGCCAATGATCTCTGGTCTTCATGCCTCCACCAGCAGGTAGAGCCTGCCACTTTCCATTCTGTCCAAACTCCTCATCATTCTATATACTTCTTGCCATCTACCTTTTTACCCCCCAAAAAAGCAGCCTGAGCCTCTCTCCTCTGCTTTGTAAAACTATTTCTTTCTCCCAGGAACAGTGCTCTTAAATCTATTCTGGACTCACTCTTAAAATCCTTCCTGAAATGAGATGAGCAGAATTGAATGCAATATCCATTCAAGGGTTGACCTCTACTTTTATAAGGATTCAGTAGGACTTTTCTTCTTTAATTCTGTTTTGATAAGGCCCAAAATTATGTATGGCATATTAACCACTTAATATGGCCAGGATCAACAGGCTCTGGGACAGCTTCTTCCACAAGGACATCCAACTAATTAATTCACACTGATACAATTGTATTTCTATGCTATATTGACTGCCCTGTTGTACATTCTATTTATTACAAACTACTATAAATTGCACATTTAGATGGAGATGTAATGTAAAGTTTTTTACTCCTTATGTATGTGAAGGATGTAAGAAATAGTCAATTCAATTCAATTCAATTCAACCTGCTCTTTTATTGATCTATGCACCCACACACCAGGTCCCTCTGCTCTGCACCCCTTTTAAAACCATTTTGCATCTTTTTAACTTTCCCACCTAAATTCATCATGTCACATTTCTCCACAGTAATTTTCATCTGCGTTTTTCACCAGCGAGGTTTACTGGCAGATCCACTATCATCCCATTGAAAATTGAAAATCCCTCTAATTAATCATTTTTTGTTGATTACACCTTCTCTTTTTCCAAGGCTTATTTAAATTTTGTTACATTATGATTTCTATCTTCAATGTGTTCCTTTACTGAAACTTGGAATATCTGACCCATTATCTTTCTCAGAATGAAACCCAGCCATTCCTCCTTCCTCACTCTCCACATCCACTTTACCTAGGCCTTTGAACATTTGATAGGTTTCAATTAGATTCCCCGTCATTCTTCTAAATTCCAACAAGTACCTCAGTAAGTATACTTAAGACAAAGTTGGATAGATTCTTGCATAGTAGAGGAATTTAAGGGTTGTGGGAAAAGGTAGGGAGGTGGAGATGAGTCCACGGCCAGATCAGCCATGATCTTTTCGAATGGCCAGGCAAGCTAGACGGGCCAGATAGCCTATTCCTGCTCCTATTTCTTATGTTCTTAAGTACAGGTCCAGACCCATCAAACAGTCCTCATATGATAAACCTTACTCTCCCAGCATCATTTTTATGAACTTCCTTTGAACCGTCTCCTAGATAAAGGACCCAAGACTTTTCACAATATTCCAAATGAGGCCTCACCAGTGCTTTATAAAGCCACAGCATTATATCCTTGATTTTATATTTTTTATTATATTCTCAAAATGAAGGCTAACATCACATTTGCCTTCCTGACCAGTGACTCAAGCTGCAAGTTAATCTTTAGGGAATCCTGCACGAGGTCTCCAAAGTCCATTTGCAACTTAGATTTTTGAATTTCTGCCTGTTTAGAAAATAGTCTGCGCTTATATTCTTCTAGCAATGTGCATGACCATATATTTCCCAGCACTGTATTCCTCCTGCCACTTCTTTTCCTAATCTACTAAATCTGTCTAAACCCTGCAGCCTCCCTGCTTCCTCAACGCTACCTGCCCATCCATCTATCTTCGTATCATTCACAAACTTGGCCAAAAAGCCATCAATTCTTTCATCCAAATCATTGACATAGCGTAAAAAGAAACTGTCCCAATACCGACCGCTGTGGAACACCACTGGTCACCGGCAGCCAATCAGAAAAGGGTTCCTTGACTCCCACTCTTTGCCTTCTGCCAATCAGCCAATCCTCTACCAATGCTAGAATCTTTCCTATAATATCATGGGATCTTACCTTGCTGAGCAGCTTCATGTGCAGTACCTTGTCAAAAGCCTTCTGAAAATCCAATTGACCAATTCCCCTTTGTCTATCCTGCTTGTTATTTCCTCAAAGAATTCCAACATATTTGTCAGGCAAGATTTTCCCTTAAGGAAATCTTGCTGACTTTGGCCTCTTTTACTATGTACCTCCAAGTACCCTAAAACCTCATCCTTAACAATTAATTCCAACATCTTCCCAACCACTGAGGTCAGGCTCACCAGCCGATAATCTCCTTTCTTCTGCCTCCCTCCCTTCGTAAAGAGTGAAGTAACATTTGCAGTTCTACAGTCCTCCAGAACCATGACAGAATCTATTGATTCTTGAAAGATTATCACTGTTGCCTCCACAATCTCTTCAGTTACCTCTTTCAGAAACCTTGGCTGTAGTCCATCTGGTCGAGGCCTCTTATCTACAATCAGACCTTTCAGCTTCCCAAGCACCTTCTCTCTAGTAATAGAAAATGTACTCACTTCTGCACTCTGACAAC
This sequence comes from Hypanus sabinus, assembly GCF_030144855.1. NCBI lineage: Eukaryota > Metazoa > Chordata > Chondrichthyes > Myliobatiformes > Dasyatidae > Hypanus > Hypanus sabinus. The sequence continues at coordinate 29,249,429 of NC_082715.1, forward strand.
TTTGAATTTCCAGTGTTCTGCCAGTGTCTTCCAAGTGAAGAATGATCAAAAATTCTTTAGTTCATCCACAATTTTTTTGTGTTCCATTACTACCTCTGCCATGTCACTTTCAAGTGATCAACTCTTGCCTCCCTTTTACTCCTGATGAAATATTTTGGTAATATTTAGGCCCCTCCTAATGGCCTTTTTAGTTTCTTTCTGTTGGTTTTTAAAAGCTTCCACATCCTCTAAATGGGGTAGGTGTGACCTACACTAAAGGGTCAGGTTGCACTTCAATCCCAGAGGGACCAATATTCTTGCAGGCAGGTATATAAGAGTTGTTGGGAGTGGTTTAAACAAATATGGCAGTAGGATGGCAACCAGGATGATAGGGCTCAGGATAAGACCAGAGGCTTTATAAGTAGATAATGGATTTAACATGAATATAAGGAAGGACAAAAAACATAGAAAACCTACAGCACAATACAGGCCCTTTGGCCCACAAACTGGTGCTGAACATGTCCCTACCTTAGAAATTACCAGGCTTACCTATAGCCCTCTATTTTTCTAAGCTCCATGTACCTATCCAAAAGTCTCTTAAAACACCCTATCGTATCCACCTCCACCAATGTTACTGGCAGCTCATTCCACACACTCACCACTTTCTGAGTACAAAACTTACCCCTGACATCTCCTCTGTACCAACTTCCCAGAACCTTAAACTGGTGTCCTCTTCTGACAACCATTTCAGCCCTGTGAAAAAGCCTCTGACCATCCACAGGATCCAAAGCTCTAGACCAGCTTATACAACTCTATCAGGTCACCTGTCATCCTCCGTCTCTCCAAGAAGAAAAGGCCGAGTTCACTCAACCTATTCTCATAAGGCATGCTCTCCAATCAAGCAACATCCTTGTAAATCTCCTCTGCACCATTTCTATGGCTTCCACATCCTTCCTGTAGTGAGGCGACCAGAACTGAGCACAGTACTCCAAGTGGGGTCTGACCAGGGTCCTATATAGCTGCAACATTACCTCTCGGCTCCTAAATTCAATTTCACGATTGATGAAGGCCAATACACCGTATGTCTTCTTAACCACAGAGGCAACCCGCGCAGCTGCTTTGAACGTCCTATGGACTCGGATCCCAAGATCCCTTTGATCCTCCACACTGCCAAGAGTCTTAACATTAATACTATATTCTGCCATTGAGAGCACCAGCCTCTCAAAACACTTCAGCACTGTGGATATAATTGCCACTGGGTGATAGTCATTGAGGCAGATTACTGCACTTCATGATTGAATCCTGCTTGAACCAGGTGGGTACCACACTCTGCCGGGGTGAGAGGATGAATGTATCTGTGAACACACCCGCTAGTTGGTCAGCACAGATCATCAGTGCTCAGCCAGGTTCTCCGTATGGACCGAATGCTTTTCTTGGATTCACTCTTCAAGGCAGCCCACACGTCATCTTCAGATACTGAGAACAAAGGACCATAACGAGATATGGGGGTGTGCCATGGTTCCTACTTGTTCTGGTGGTCAAAACAAGCCTGAAGGCATTGAGTTAATCTGGAAGTGAAGCTCTGCTGTCCCCTATGTTGCTTGATTTAACTTTGTAGGAGTTCACGGCATTCAAACCCTGCCATATCTGTTGAGCATCCCCCATTGATTCCACTCTAGTCTGGAATCTCCAATTTGCCAGTGAAATTGCTTTCTGGAGATCATTCCTGCAACTCTTGTAGCATTCTTGATCTCCAGACTCTAATGCTTCTGATCTGTACATCAATACTTCCTGAAAATTCAGCTTAAGAGGATAAAGTGGTAAAGAAAGTGTACAACATGTTTGCCTTTATCAAACAGTGTAATGGGTATAAAAGCTGATAAATCATGTTACAGCTGTATAAAGCTTTGGTCAGGACATATCTGGAATATTGTGTGCAGTTCTCTTCATCGCATTACAGGAAAGATGTGGAGTCTTTGGCGAGGATGCAGAAGATGTTCTCCAGGGTGACATCTGGATTAGAGAACATTAACTAGGCGAGGTTGGCCAAATTTGGATTGTTTTTTTTCTAGAGCGTCAGAGACTGAGGGTGACCTGATAGAAATATATAAACCTATGAGAGGCATACATAAGGTAGATAGTCCTTTTTCCAGGGTGGAAATGGCAGATATATACTGAGGTCATAGTCTTAAGGTGAGAGGAGAAACATTTAAAGGAAATTTACAGGATTTTTTTTACACAGAAGGTGGCACTGCCAAGTTGGATCACCATAAGATTTAGACCATTTGGCCCATTGAGTCTGCTCTGTCATTTCATCATGGTTGATCCATTTCTCCTCTCAGTTCCAATCTTCTGTCTTCCCACCCCCCCCCACCCCGTCATCCCCTGACTAATCAAGAATCTATTAATCTGCCTTAAATATACCCAACGATTTGACCTCCTCCTGCCTGTGGCAACGAATGCCACAGATTCAGTCTCCCTGTATAAAAAAAATTCCTCCTCATCTCCATTCTAAAAGGATGCCTTTCTCTTCTGAGTCTGTGTCCTCTGGTCTTAGACTGCTCCACCATGCTACAGCTGTATGGAAGCAGGTGGAAGTAGATATCATGGCAACACTTATGAGGCACTTGGACTTACAAATGAATATAAAGGGAATGGAAGGATATAGACCAGAATTTAATTTGGCATCATGATCAGCACAAATGCTGTGGGCTAAAGAACCTGTTCCTGTGCGGTATTCTTCCATGTTGGGATGTGAATGAGTGCAGACTAACCTCGGTTGTCTTTATAAGATGGTGTTTCAAATAGCTTGAGACAGTTTTAAGTATTTTCTTTCTTAAGGTAAAAGCATAACTGATATTAAGTATAATTCTACTTTTCTTCGAAAAGCAAAGAATCTACCCCACGCCTTACTGGTCTAAACATCAAGTTTCTGAAGATTTTTAAAATAAAGGCACATAGCCTAATCCCAAAGCCAAGCATTCAGTGTGAAGGATTTTGATTACAGGGATATTAGTGTCATCAAGTTATGTTACCAATATTGAAGTGAACTGTAACAGTACTAATTCAGTAGTATTATCATTATAATCTTCCATTGTTACACAGCGCAGCATTATTTCTGCTAGTTCATTGGAATAATATTACCTTTCTCACAAAGAGTTCAGACTTCTCTGATTAACAAGGGATAAACAAGTTCAATGTACCTCTTTGTACTGGTGGTGATGTAGTTGTTTTTGATGTACTTGTTGATGTACTTTGTGTGGGTGTCAGATCACAGAATTGCCTTTCTACTGGGTAGGCTCTGATGCATGTACAGGTCTGGTCTGCTGCAGTATTTGCACTGCAAGAACCGTACGTTCTACAAAATGTTGAGTTCCAAGTAAGTTCACTGATGCATGTACATTGAGTTTCATTGTTGACCAACTGGCAGACTAGAGAAACAAAAAGCAAAAGTTAAAATTTAAAACCATAAATTACTGACAATGGGCACAGTGGTGTATTCCTCTAAAGTTAGGAATGAAGTCACAACATGGAAAATATACCTCATAGGGTATATCGATGCCTAATAGCAACTTGTTAGATGCCTTGACTTACAAATTCAGTAATTCCACCTTACTAAGCAAAAACTTTGGAAATCTCACAAAAGCTTATTGCCCAGAAATTAATCTCTGGTATTTTTTTTAGCACATTCTCAAATTTAAATAATAGACTGATATTAGACATATCCTGGTTTAACAGATACTTGTCAAAGGGATTATTATGGTATCCTCATCCAAACTGATTGGCTACACACTGGTCAGTGTATGTCATGGCATAATCCAGAAGCTCCTATGTATTGCCTGACAGGTTAATGATTATAATTATTGATTTCTTACATAAATATGAAGAGAGTTTTTCATTTTATCATTCTAGGTGAACACAAGCATGCACTAGAGCAGTTGTTAACTCAAGTTTTAACCAACTTTAATTCTGTCCATCCTCTCCCACTTCTTCATACTGTAGACATTCAGTGCACATTTTCATGTTACCCAAAGTGTTCATCTGAGATGGAATATGGAACCGAATGTCAGACATTTAGCCAGAAAGAATGCAGAGCTAAGTGTGGCATTTAATTTGCTGGAAATAATGAAGTAAATGTGAAAATTATTAAAAGCAAATTAACCTAAAATCAAACCTAAATTATTCAATTACTATCTAGAGATCAGAGACAAGGGTTCATCTGTTATCATGGCACTTAAATTCAATGTTTTAAAAGCTATGGAATATGAAACAGTGTCACCGATGATAAATAAAATACTTCTGGAGATGACTGAGTGATCAGAATTTTTAAAAAAACTTACCTGGTTACTTAATGCTCTTAGAAACACAGAAAACCTCCAGCACAACACAGGCCCTAAGGGCCACAATGCTGTGCCAAACATGTACTAAATTTAGAAATTACCTCGGGTTAAACATAGCCCTCTATTTTTCTAAACTCCATGTACCTATCATCATCTTATACACCTCTATCAGGTTACCTCTCATCTTCCGTCACTCCAAGGAGAAAAGGCCAAGTTCACTCAACCTATTTTCAAAAGGCATGCTCCCCAATCCAGGCAACAATTTTGTAAGTCTCCGCTGCACGCTTTCTATAGTTTCCACATCCTTCCTCTAGTAAAGCGACCAGAACTGAGCACAGTACTCCAAGTGGGGCCTGACCAGGGTCCTATATAGCTGTAACATTAACTCTCAGCTCTTGAACTCAATCCTATGGTTGTTAAAGGTCAATACATTGTATGCCTTCTTAACCACAGAGTCAAACTGTGCAGCAGATTTGAGGGTCCAATGGACTCAGACCCTAAAGTTCCTCTGATCCTCCACACTGCCAAGAATCTTATCATTAATACTGTATTCTGCCATCATATTTGAAACACCAAAATTAGCTATGTTGCACTTATCTGGGTTGAACTCCACCTGCCACTTCTCAGTCCAGTTTTGCATCCTATCGATGTCTCACTGTAACCTCTGACAGCCCTCCATGTCATCCCCAACCTTTGTGTCATCAGCAAATTTACCAACCCGACCCTCCACTTTGTCATCCAGGGCTTTAATAAAAATCACGAAGAGAAGGGGTCCCAGAACAGATCCCTGAGGCACACCACTGGTCACCAACCTCCATGCAGAATATGACCTGTCTACAACCACTCCTTTCCTTTTGTGGGCAAGCCAATTCTGGATCCACAAAGCAATGGTCCCTTCGATCCCATGCATCCTTACTTTCTCAATAAGCCTTGCATGGGGTACCTGATCAAATGGCTTGCTGAAATCCATATACACTAGATCTACTGCTCTACCTTCATCAGTGTGATTAGTGGCATCCTCAAAAGTTTCAAATAGGCTTGTAAGACATGATCTGCCTTTGACAAAGCCATGCTAACTATTCCTAATATTATGCCTCTCCAAATGTTCATAAATCCAGCCTCTCAGGATCATCTCCTTCAACTTACCAACCATTGAAGTAAGACTCACTGGTCTGTAATTTCCTGGGCTATCTCTACTCCTTTCTTGAACAAGGGAACAACATCTGCAACCCTCCAATCCTCTGGAACCTTTCCTGTCCCCAATGATGATGCAAAGATCATTACCAGAGGCTTAGCAATCTCCTCCCTTGCTTCCCATAGTAGACTGGGGTATATATCGTCTGGTGACTTATCTAACGATGCTTTCCAAAATCTCAAGAACATCCGCTTTCGTAATGTCTATATGCTCAAGCGTTTCAGTCCGCTGTAAGTCATCCCTACAATCACCAGGTTCCTTATCCATAGTGACTACTGAAGCGAAGTATTCAGCAGCCCTCCCTCCTCCAGTTCTGTACACACCTTTCCACTGTCACACATGATTGGTCCTAGGCTTTCATGTCTTATTCTTTTGCTCTTCACATTCTTATAGAATGTCTTGGGGTTTTCCTTAATCCTTCTCGACATGACCTTCTCATGGCCCCTTCTGGCTCTCCTAATTTCATTTTTAAGCTCCTTCCTGCTAGCCTTATAATTTTCTAGATCTCTATCATTACCTAGTTTTTTGAACCTTTTGTTAGTATTCTATAGATTTATTGAGGATGCCCACAATAAATAAATCCCAGGATTGTGTATGATGACATATCTGTACTTTAATAATAAATTTACTTTGAAATTTGAAATATATGCAATGAAAGGTGGATTAATTTAAACTTTTCTTCACTCTCTGCAACACATACTTCATATGCATGCCATTAGTTAAAGGAAAATAAATTTTTGAAAAAGCTTGTCTTATAATTCTTTAAAATAAGCTTCATTGTGCTCTGAAAGGAGATGAATGGAAGTTTGTCTCCCATTGTCCAAGGCCAGTGACAATCGGATGTTAAGACATATTCATTGCTCAGCAACTTCTGGCCACCAGATGGAGAAATATGCTTGACTTTGAAATCAATGAAAATTGAACTGAACATGCATATAACTCTTAATTAACCACTTGGTTGGTTGCTAAAATTGGTGCAAATGCAGGAACTTCGAAGCATAAATTGGAAACAGATGTTCTCAGGGAAATTTATAGAAGCAATGTGGCAAATGTTGGGCTGATATTTGCATGGAATTCTGCATAGGTACGTTACAATGACACAGGGAAAGGATGGTAGGATACAGGAACCATAGTGTACAAAGGCTGTTTGAAATCTAGTCAAGAAGAAATAAGAACTGATGAAAGGTTCAAAAAGCTAGGGAATGATAGAGATCTGGAAGATTCTAAGGCTAGCATAAGGAGCTCAAGAAAGAAATTAGGAGAGCCGGAAGGGACCATGAGAAGGCCCTGGTAGACAGGATTAAGGAAAATCCCAAGGCATTCTATGTCTGTTAAGAGCAAGAGGATAAGACGTGAGAGAATAGGACCAATTAAGAGAGATAGTGGAGAAGTGTGTATGGAACCGGAGGAGATAGCAAAGGTACTCAACAAGTGCTTTACTTCAGCATTCACTACAGAAAAGGATCTTGGTGATTGTAGGGATGACTTGCAGCAGACTTACAAGCTTGAGCATGTAGATATTAAGAAAGAATATGTGCAGGAGCTTTTGGAAAGCATTGAGTTGGATAAGTCACTGGGACCAGAGGAGAATGTATCCCAGGTACAAGAATGTACCTCCTTGTGGGAGGCAAGAGAGGAGATTGCTGAGTCTCTGACGAGAGTCTTTGCATTATTGATGGGGACTGGAAGGGTTCTGGAGGATTGGTGGTTTGCAAATGTTGTTCCATTATTCAAGAAAGGGAGTAGAGATTGCCCAGGAAATTTCAGACCAGTGAGTCTTACTTCAGTGGTTGATAATTTGATGGAGAAGATCCTAAGAGGAAGGTTTTATGAACATTTGGAGAGGCATAATATGATCAGGAATAGTCAGCACTGTTTTGTGAAAGGTAGGTCATGCCTTATGAGCCTGATTGAATTTTTTGAGGATGTGACTAAACACATTGATGGTGTTAGAGCAGTAGATGTAATGTATGTGAAATTCAGCAAGGCATTTGACAAGGTACCCCATGCAAGGCTTATTGAGACAGTAAGGAGGCATGGGATCCAACAGGAAATTGCTTTGTGGATCCAAGTGGAAGCTGCTTTGTGGATCCAGAAGTGGCTTGCTCACAGAAGGCAAAGAATGGTTGTAGACAGGTCATATTCTGCATGCAGATCAGTAACCAGTGGTGTGTCTCAGGGATCTGTTCTGGGATCCATACTCTGTGATTTTTATAAATGACCTGGATAAAGAAGTGAATGGATGGGTTAGTAAATTTGCTGATGACACCTCTGTTTCATAAAGGATATTGGCAAAAGGTAGGTCACTATAGGCCAGTTAGTTTAACATCTGTAGTTGGGGAAATGCTTGTAGCTATCATTAAAGAAGAAATGGGTTAGTAAATTTGCTGATGACACAAAGGTTGGGGGTGTACAAGATGATGAGAGGCATTGATCAGGGTTAAAGAGACTCCTGTATAGGTACATAGATTAGAACATAGAAACCCTACAGCACAATATAAGCCATTTGGCCAACAAAGCTGTGGCGAACATGTCCTTATCTTAGAAATGACCTATAACCTATTTTTCATGTACCTCCATGTATCAATCCAGGAGTCTCTAAAAAGACCTATTGTATCCGCCCCCACCACCGTTGCCAGTAACCCATTCCAAGCACTCACCAGTCTCTGCGTAAAAAACTTACCCCGATGTCTCCTTTGTATCTGCTTCCAAGCACCTTAAAACTGTGCCCTCTTGTGCTAGCCATTTTAGCCCTGGGAAAAAGTCTCTGTGACTATCCACACAATCAATGCCTCTCATCATCTTATACACCTCTATCAGGTCACCTCTCATCTTCTGTCACTCGAGGGAAAAAAGGCCGAGTTCACTCAACCTATTCTCATAAGGCATGTTCCCCAATCCAGGCAACATCCTTGTAAATCTCCTCTGCATTCTTTCTGTGGTTTCCACATCCTTCTTGTAGTCAGGTGACCAGAACTGAGCACAGTACTCCAAGTTGTGTCTGACCAGGGTCCTGTATAGCTGAAACATTACCTCTCGGCTCCTAAACTCAATCCCATGACTGATGAAGGCCAATGCACCATATGCTTTCTTAACCACAATGTCAACCTGCGCAGCAGGTTTGGACTTGGACCCCAAGATCCCCCTGATCCTCCACACTGCCAAGAGTCTTACCATTAATACTATATTCTATCATCATATTTGACCTACCAAAATGAACCACTTCACACTTATCTGGATTGAACTCCATCTGCCACTTCTCATCCCAGTTTTGCATCCTATCGATGTCCTGATGTAATCTATTTTGTGCTAGTTTATTTTCATAATCTAACTTCCCTTTCTTTATTGCTCTTTAGTGGTTCTTTGTCGCTTTTTAAAGTTTTCCCAATCTTCCATTTTCCCACTACTCCTGGTGACTTTATATGCTTAAGCTTTTAGTTTGATGCCTTCCTGTATTTCCTTATTTACCTAAGGCTGGCTTTTCCCTCCTTTATTGTCCTTACTTTAGGGGGTTGATACACCTGATCTGTTTTGTTCGTTTTTTTGTGTAGGAGGAGGAATTTGGGGGCCGATGTGCTTAATGTGTTTTGTTTATGTTTTTGTGCGGGGAGGTGGGATTTGGGGGTTGATGATTGTGCTGCCTTTCTTTTCTTTCTTGTTTCCATGGCTACCTAAGAAATGGATGAATTTCAGTATTGTATACTTTGATAATAAATGAATAAATAAATAAATAGAGTGAGGAGGGTTACGGCGAATAGTGTACAATGTTGAGAAATACAAACAGATGATCCTCCTGGAAAAGCAGAATGTTTTAAGTGGTGTGAGAGTAATGAATACTGTCACTCAAAAAGATTTTGTGGCATGCTATATGGAATAATATATTGATTATGGATTGGGTAACAGACTCAAAGCAGGAATTTGGAATGAGTGACACACACAAAATGGTGGAGGAACTCAGCAGGCTGGCAGCATCCATGGAAATGAATAAACTGTTGATGTTTTGGACCAGGATCCATCATCAGGACTGGAGATAAAATGAGGAGTCAGAGGAAGAAAGTTGGGGGAGGGGAGGAAGAACCAAAAGGTAATAGGTGAAAGCGGGAGGAGGCGAGGGGGTGAGGCAAAGAGCTGGGAAGTTGATTGGTGAATGACAGACAGACACACTTTATTGATCCCGAGGGAAATTGGGTTTTGTTACAGCTGCACCAACCAAGAGTAGTGAAGAAATATAGCAATATAAAACCATAAATAATAATAAGTTAATCATGCCAAGTGGAAATAAGTCCTGGACCAGCCTATTTGCTCAGGGTGTCTGACACTCCTAGGGAGGAATTGTAAAGTTTGATGGCCACAGGCAGGAATGACTTCCTACGATGCTCAGTTTTACATCTCGGTGGAATGAGTCTCTGGCTGAATGTACTCCTGTGCCTAACCAGTACATTATGGAGTGGATGGGAGTCACTGTCCAAGATGGCATGCAACTTGGACATGAGATACTGGGCTGGAGAAGGGAGAATCTGATAGGAGAGGACAAGAGACCATTGAAGAAAGAAAAGAAGAAGAGCACCAGAGGGAGGTGATAGGCAGTTAAAGAGATCACAAGATCATAAGACAAAGGAGCAGAAGTAGGCCATTCGGCCCATCGAGTCTGCTCCGCCTCTCGACCATGAACTAAACTATTCTCCCATCTAGTTCCAATTTCCGGCCTTTTCCCCCATATCCTTTGATACCCTGACTAATTAGATACCTATCAATCTCCTCCTTAAGTACCCTCAATGATTGGGCCTCCACAGCTGTATATGGCAACAAATTCCATAAATCCACAACCCCCGGCTAAAAAAATTTCTCCTCTGCTCTGTTTTAAATGGGTACCCTCTAATTCTAAGACTGTGACCTCTTGTCCTGGACTCACCCACCAAGGGAAACAGCCTTAAGGGATAAGGTGAGAGGGGAATGGTGAAGTGGGGGAGGGCATTACTGGAAGTTCGAGATCTGATTGGTGGCTACCCAGAAGGAATATAAGGTGTCCAACCTGAGTGTGGACTCATTGCCACAGTCGAGAAAGCCATGGACTGACATGTCAGAATGGGAATGGGAAGTGGAATTAAAATGGTTGGGCCTGGAGTGATCCCAGTGTACTCTACTCCATAGATGCTGCCTGGCCTGCTGAGTTCCTCCAGCATTTTCTGTGTGGTGCTTGGAATTACAGCATCTGCTGATTTTCTCTTGTTTGGAATAAATGAACTGTGTTTGGATTGGGAGTCTGTAACCACAAGTACCACTGGGATCAGTGCTACAGCACCAACTGTTTACATCAATTATTTGGATGAAATGTTGTACAACCAAGCTCGCTGGTGACCTAAAGATAGGCAATAGTTTGAACTGTGAGGAGGACGCAGGAAGGCGTGAGGGTGATGTAGACAAGTGAATGGTCAAAGATATGGGGAATGAAATTCAATGTGGGAAAATGTGAAACCTTGGTAGTAAAAAACAGGTTGAGTATGTTTTTAAATGATGAGAGATTGAAAGATGTTGGTGATCGAGGCACCTGGGTGTCCTTGAGCATGTATCATTGGGAGATTCAAAATTATTATTAATGTCACTTTCTGTACATATTGTAAAGGAGAACAAAATAATTGTTACTCCAGATTTGAAGCAAGCAATTGAAAAGAAATGTAGTACGTTCACCTTTTTATTACAAGAGTATTTAAATATATGAATGAAGATGGCTTGCTGTATTTATAAAATGCAATGGTAAAGCTGCATCCAGAATAGGGTTTCCTTGTCCAAGGAAGTTTAGAAGCAATAAAGAGAGTTTGAGGTATTTTTGTTTTGTAAGGAAAGATGAAGCAGACTGGGCCTATACTTTCTAAAGTTTACAAGAATGAGAAAAAATCAAATTGATTTGGACAGGCTTCTTATAGGCCTTAACAGGGTTCATATAGAAATAAAATCTCCTTTGACTAAGTTGCCTAGAACAGTCTCAAAATATGTGATAGGCGTTCAAGATAGGGCTGAGGTAAAACGTTGTCATTCAGTGTGGAGTAAATCATTGAAATTTGTTGCCAAGTGGTCCGTAGAGATTCAGTTACTCTGTACATTCAATACACACACCAAAAGATTTTTAGACATCAAAGATCGTGAGTTGATACAGGGAAGTGCCAATGAAATGAAGGACCAGCCACTATTATTATTGAATATGTTCTAGCAGGATACAACACAGAAACGTTCCCTTTGACCACAATGTTGTGCTGAACCAATTAAATGTCTCACTAAATGAATCCCTCTGCCTACACAATGTCTACATTCTTCAATTCCCTACATATTTACGTGTCTAAGAATCTCTTAAATGCCTCCACCACCATCCCTAGCAGTGTATTCCAGGCACCCACTAATCTCTGCGTAAAAAAACTTCCCCACACATTTCCCCTGAACTTACCTTCCTTCTCCTTAAATGCATTCCCTTTAGTATTAGAGATTTTGTCCCTGGAAAAAAGATAGTACTTTTCTATTTATCCCTTTCTTAATCTTATAAACCTCTGTCAGGTCTCTCGTCAAGAGAAAAAAACTCCATATTCTCCAGACTTTCCTGATATACCAAGTCCATTAATACAGACTGCATCCTTGTGAACTTCTTCTGCATCTTCTCCAAAGCCTTGACATACTTCCCATAATGGGGCGACCAGAATTGAATGTAATACCCGAGATGTGGCCTAATCAATTTTTTTAAAAAACTGCAAAATAGCTTCCTGACCTTTGAAAACAATGCCTCACCTTTGAAAGGCAGACTCTTCACTGCCCTATCAACCTGTGCAGCCAGTTTCAGGGAGGTATGAACTTGGACTCCATGATCCCGCTATACACCGGTGCAATTAAGGGTCCTGCCATTTAGAGTACCATCCCTTTACATTTGATCACACTTCACACTTGGCTGGATTAAACTTCAACTTCCATTTTGCTGCCGATATCTGCAAATGATCTATATCCTGCTATATCATTTCTACACATTCCACAACACAACCAATCTTTGCAATGTCTGCAAACTTACCAACCAACCCATTTATATTTTCATCCAGGTCATTTATATATAGTATATATAAAACAGCAGAGGATATAAGGACCCAGAGTACCCAGCAGGCATCAAATAGCCAATTCACTGACAATGATATACAGCTTTTAGATGAACCTCCCACGAGAGATCTTATCAAATACCTTAATAACATCCATGTATACGATATACATGGCTGTACCTTCATCAATCACCTTCTCAAAAAATCAATCCTGTTAGTAAGATGCAACTTGTCTCACAGAAAGCCATGCTGTCTGTCTATAATTAGGTCATGGTTTTCCAATTGCTCTGAACTACTATCCCCAAGAATCATTTCCAACCCCACTTCCATTTTATTTCTTATGTATATTTGAAGAAAATAAATTTAGCATGTTGCTACAGCAAAGGCAAATGGATGAAATGTTTATGGTGAAGATGATATCATTTAGAATTAAGGAAATCTTGCTTCAACTATACAGGGTGTTGATGAGACCAGGCCTGTTACTTAAGAACAGATATACTTAACTGAGAGACAGAACAAAGAAGGTTCACCAGTTTGATTTCAGTTATGATAGAATTATTTTATGAAGAAGGACATAGCAAATTGGTCCTACCCCATCTGGAGTCTGAGAGATGTTCCAATTAAAATACACGAGATCCTGAGGGACCTGACAGACTAAATGCGAAGAGGATGCCTCCTCTGATGGGTGTATCTAGTGTAAGTGGTTCAGAATTTCTTCTTCCAAACAATTCAGAAATCTTAGAATTCTCTCCCCTGTGAGCTGTGGAAGCAGTGTTATGATGGACAGTCAGTGCAACTTTATAAACTTTATAAAGCTTACTGTTCTTCATATGGTCTTCTGTGTATAAAATTATGAGGGCCACAGATATTTAATAAGAGGGACATTTAATAGGAGCAACATTTTCACACCGACAGTGGTCTGCATGTGGAATGAACTGCCAGAGAAAGTGAGTGAGATGGGAACATTTAAAGGGATTTGGACTTATACAGGGATAGGAAAAATTTAGAGGGATATGAACCAAATGCAGCATAAATGGCACTTGCTTAGGTTGGAATCTTGGTCAACACGGGCAAGTTTCTATGCTGTATGACTTTAAGGGAAAATTAGAGTTCAAAGAGAAAAGAGTGAATAAGAGATGAGATCAGCCAAATTCATATTGAATATTGACAAGAGTGTAAGGAGTGTTATCTTGGATAAAAATCTTCCTTGTGCTCCTGTCCCTTATGTGGTAAGTTCCCTGAAATTTCACCAAAAATCAAGCCCCGCACTATTTCACATGGCTAAACTGTTTTTGTACTCAGATCTTTTAGAAGTAGTGCTGTGTTTTGAATGTTGTCAGAGGCCCCCTAGGCCTGGATGAGAAATGGAAAAGCACAGGGGTGAGAGGGAACACCAGTAGCAACCATTGGGAGGGAAGTACAGCCGGAAAAAGTGGAAGTCACCTCCTTTTTAATATAAAATTCAAAACATTCCTCCTCTTCTGGACATTGTCCAAAAAAATGTCTGGAGCTGCAGCCTTTTCAGTCATTCCCTGAGCCTTGTGGCTATGTTCCAAGCACCTAAATTGAACCTAGCCGCTAGGATCCCACTTTGTCAAAACTGTAACAAAACAAAAAATATTTATATTTCTGCAGCTATTGCAAACATTTTGTGCTACATCCTCATTAGCACTAAAACACTTGACTATTTGCTTCAATTTTTATCCAGAATAACACTTAGATTTGATGTTATGACATTACATATGACGTTATGTTAATTTTGAGGAGACATAAAATGAATTTGTCAAAGTCATGTTTTGTACAAGGTGATTCATATATTTTATCAATACTCACCTGTTGTAGGATCGATCCTGGTAACACTGATGTTGCTACCGGTTTCAATGTATACTGAAAATGGATAGGTTAGATTATCCACAATCACTTTCAGTGTGTCAAGAGAAAATCCATTTTCAGGTATGCTTAATTCAACGTTGACATTATATGTGGCCTGTTGATTGACTGTACCAATTAGCAAACAAAGGAAAAAGAGTGAAAGCATTAATATATAAATGAAGCTCAATTCTGAGCACATTGAAGAGTATCAAGACCAAGCTACTCAGGTGTGTTTGAAAAGGAACAACTGGACAAAGTAAAGTAGCATGTAGTGTTAACACGCATTATCATAGCTTAAAAGCATATACCAAGCTGGTGTGTAGTATTTCTCCATAAAATTTAGTCTCATTTTGTAGAGCTGAACTAGAAGGCTCTGCCATACAATAATCATTATATAGTCTACTGGAATGCTCTCTTAAAAATCGTCTCTCATCACCAGTGATCACAAGACTGCAGCAGTCTTGATGGCAACTTAGGACCATGGGTCAATACAAAGGCATGCAGGGAAATGTAGATGGAGTCTTGGTTACCAATGGAGTCAGTAACAAGTCTTCTCAGAATATGTAACTTTTCAAATAATGGGTGTTTTCCCAAGGTAGCAGGGGTCTAAAAGATTGTGAAAGAGAAATAATAATCTCTCCTGAGATAAATTAACACTATGGGGAGAATAAAATGGAAACTGGTTTCTTGGACAGACAATTTCTGCAGGGATGCATGAAGAGGATTCAAGAATATTGAATGTAAATTGTCATCAGGTGAAATTTGGCAGTAAATAAAGTACAAAAGCATTTGAAATAATAATAACGTATTGATTGATAAAAATAAAGGAGTAACACGTACAAATTTCTGGAGTAACTGAGCAGGTCAGTCAGCATCTGTAGAAAGGAACAAAGAGTCAATGTACTGAATTGAGACTCTTCATCCTCTCCATAGATGCTGCCTGACCTGCTGAGATCCCCCAGCATTTGTCTGTGTTCCTCTGGATTTCTGCCTATGTGTGTATGAAAAGTAAAGGAATGTTTCATTAAGACTGGCTAGGCATAGCTCAAATACCACTTATAAGTTTTAGTGAAGTCAAGTCAATAGTCAATAGACAATAGACAATAGGGGCAGAAGTAGACCATTTGGCCCTTTGAGCCTGCACTGCCATTTTGAGATCATGGCTGATCATCTACTATCAATACCCAGTTCCTGCCTTGTCCCCATATCCCTTGATTCCCCTATCCATAAGATACCTATCTAGCTCCTTCTTGAAAGCATCCAGAGAATTGGCCTCCACTGCCTTTCAAGGCACTGCATTCCAGACCCCCACAACTCTCTGGGAGAAGAAGTTTTTCCTTAACTCTGTCCTAAATGACCTACCCCTTATTCTCAAAACATGCCCTCTGGTACTGTACTCTCCCAGCATCTGGAACATATTTCCTGCCTCTATCTTGTCCAATCCCTTAATAATCTTATATGTTGCAATCAGATCCCCTCTGAGTTCTAAGCCAAGTCGAGATCCAAGTCCCGAGTCCGAGTCAAGATCCAAGTCCCGAGTCCGAGTCCAAGTCAAGTCCAGGTTTTACCAGTCTGTTATCCAGCGTTTACGTCCATGTTGACATTTTCTCCTCATTCCTGGCCTTCCTAGTAATTTTCAATAAACACAGTTCAGTTTATACTATCTCAGTGTCTGTGTCTTGCACTTGGGTCCACTCCCAACACTCCCTTGTAATACAAATACACTCAAAAATTTCTATAGATGTATCATGGAGAGCAGCTTTTAATATATAATATTTCTGTTTTTTGCACTATTTTTAATCTATTCAATATGCATATACTGTAATTGATTTGCTTATTTATTTATTATTATAACTTTTTTTCTTCTTCTGCTAGATTATGTATTACATTGAACTGCTGCTTCTAAGTTAAGAAATTTCACAACACATGCCAGTGATAATAAACCTGATTCTGAAATTCAGGAGCCTCCATCGTACATGATTGATACCTAGGGAAAGTGAATTCAAGATGCCTGATTTTGCATCTTCTTGCTTCACGCTGCTTATGAGAGAATAACTGGTCCTTTGTACTTTGGTAGAATTGTTGAACCATATCTCCAAAATGTGTTTACAAATGTACAGAATGAGAGTCTGGACTGGACAAGTATAGAGCAGATTATAAGTAATTTGTTCAACTCGTATGAATTCTTGAATGACTATAAATAGTTGTGATATTGACACAATAAAAATTAGATTTCAATTAATCCCAAACTTACTTAGCTTACTGATTCAGAAAATGAGAATAACTTGATTTCAAAAGTTAATAAGATATTTTAAAACAAATTTCAGTCATTGAAGATAGAGTTTCAGAAATTGTTTCAGAATGTCCTCATTCTGAAATGATGTAGCAGGGTATGATAATGTCATAATACAATTAATTACTTACCATTTCTTTTTTGCCTGTTGAGATCAATTTGGCTTTCACTGGCTTCTGTTAATTTACTATCTTCAACCTGAATTTTGCATATTGAAATAATTGAGTTATGTAATACTGCTTAAAAAATCTTTCAAGTTCAAATTATACTTAAACTCTGTTACAATGTTTTTTTCAGTTTGGTTCACCTATCTAAATGAACAATATTTGTCCTACTACTTAATAACAAGTATGATAAAATGAGACAAACCTGACTAGAATTTAAGTAACTTATTAGCAATAAGGTTTGCAAGATGACAGCAGCCAACCATTCATGCGATATCAACAACTGTGTTTATAATTGTCTCCTAATTATCTGCCCTCCCTCTTCCACATCTAAAACCCTCTCCATTGCCTGTATATAATATGTTAAAGATTTAGTAATTAGTGGTAACAGATCATGTATAATGCATTGAAGAACTTAGCAGGTATCATTTTAAATCCCAAACTAAAACAGGAGCATGAAACTTGCAATGCTGAATCAAGGTAATGCTGCACTTTCAGAAGTTTCTCTGTTGAATGGGATGGAGGTCCTGAGGTCACTGATTAACTGGACTTTGAAAATGCATCCTCATTCTTCGAACATGATTTATTTCCTTGTGCACAAGAGATACAACTTGGCCCCTGTCACTAGGTTGCTCTGAAATTACAGTTTGAAATTGTTAGTTACTGAAGCAATAATCCAAACTCTGGAACCTACTATGTCATAGTACGCGTGCGTGACCTTCAAGATGTCACCATCACCCGGGCCATGCGAGGTGCTGAGTGTTGGACAGATCACAGGCTGGTTTGATCGGTCCTCAACGTGCACATAGCCATTTGTATCATAGGCAACCAAAGACTGTCAGAGTGTCATTCAAAACAGCAGACTGCAAGACCCAGGTCAAGTCCAACATTTTCAAGATGTACTTAATGAAAAACTCTCCAGCAGTTCACTGCTTGTGGGAGGCTGTTCTGAAAAGTGGACACAGTTCAAAGATGTCATCACGCAGACTGCAACAACTGTACTCGGACTGAAAACACGAATGCATCAAGACTGGTTTGATGAAAATAGATTGCTGAACCTCTGGCTAGGATCTTTATGTCCTCATTGTCCACGGGAATGCTACCGGAGGATTGGAGGGAGGCGAATGTTGTCCCCTTGTTCAAAAAAGGTAGTAGGGATAGTCCAGGTAATTACAGACCAATGAGCCTTACATCTGTGGTGGGAAAGCTATTGGAAAAGATTCTTAGAGATAGGATCTATGGGTATTTAGAGAGTCATGGTCTGATCAGGGACAGTCAGCATGGCTTTGTGAAGGGCAGATCGTGCCTAACAAGTCTGATAGAGTTCTTTGAGGAGGTGACCAGGCATATAGATGAGGGTGGTGCAGTGGATGTGATCTACATGGATTTTAGTAAGGCATTTGACAAGATTCCACACAGTAGGCTTATTCAGAAAGTCAGAAGGCATGGGATCCAGGGAAGTTTGGCCGGGTGGATTCAGAATTGGCTTGCCTGCAGAAGGCAGAGGGTCATGGTGCAGGGAGTACATTCAGATTGGAGGGTTGTGACTAGTGGTGTCCCACAAGGATCTGTTCTGGGACCTCTACTTTTTGTGATTTTTAATAACGACCTGGATGTAGGGGAAGAAGGGTGGGTTGGCAAGTTTGCAGACGACACAAAGGTTGGTGGTGTTGTAGATAGTGTAGAGGATTATCGAAGATTGCAGAGAGACATTGATAGGATGCAGAAGTGGGCTGAGAAGTGGCAGATGGAGTTCAACCCGGAGAAGTGTGAGGTGGTACACTTTGGAAGGACAAACTCCAAGGCAGAGTACAAAGTAAATGGCAGGATACTTGGTAGTGTGGAGGAGCAGAGAGATCTGGGGGTACATGTCCACCGATCCTTGAAAGTTGCCTCACAGGTAGATAGGGTAGTTAAGAAAGTTTATGGGGTGTTAGCTTTCATAAGTCGAAGGATAGAGTTTAAGAGATGCAATGTAATGATGAAGCTCTATAAAACTCTAGTTAGGCCACACTTGGAGTACTGTGTCCAGTTCTGGTTGCCTCACTATAGGAAGAATGTGGAAGCATTGGAAAGAGTACAGAGGAGATTTACCAGGATGCTGTCTGGTTTAGAGAGTATGGATTATGATCAAAGATTAAGGGAGCTAGGGCTTTACTCTTTGGAGAGAAGGAGGATGAGAGGAGACATGATAGAGGTGTACAAGATATTAAGAGGAATAGACAGAGTGGACAGCCAGCGCCTCTTCCCCAGGGCACCACTGCTCAGTACAAGAGGACATGGCTTTAAGGTAAGGGGAGGGAAGTTCAAGGGGGATATTAGAGGAAGGTTTTTCACTCAGAGAGTGGTTGGTGCATGGAATGCACTGCCTGAGTCGGTGGTGGAGGCAGATATACTAGTGAAATTTAAGAGACTACTAGACAGGTATATGGAGGAATTTAAGGTGGGGGGGTTATATGGGAGGCAGGGTTTGAAGGTCGGCACAACATTGTGGGCCGAAGGGCCAGTAATGTGCTGTACTGTTCTATGTTCTATGTAAAACCACGAGACCATTTCAGCAGCCCTTCAGGCCAAGAACAAGGCCTATACAGACTGGCAGAATGACCCATCGTCTGTCTCTAAGAAAGACAAGTTTAAACACCGGCAGTCCAAACTACAGGTGGAACTGCAAGAAATGCAGGACAAGTGGTGGCAGAGAAAGGCTGAGCAGGTGGAATGCTATGCAGACATGCATGCCACCAGAGAGTTCTTCAGCGCCATAAAGTCAGTTTATGGTCCTTTTAAATCAGGATGCTCCCCCGTGCTGTGTCGAGCCTGATCAAAGACCAGGAAGGACTGAAAAACCACTGGGCGGAACACTTTTCCAACCTACTCAATAGGCTGTCCATAGTTGATCCTGATGTCTTACAGCAGATCCCTCAGCAGCCAGTCCTGGACGGCCTAGACCTCCCCCCTCTACTGATGAGATCAAGAAAGCAATCTCGCAGATGAACTCAAATAAAGCAACAGGGCAAGATGGCATTTTTGCCAAGACCTACAAAGCATTAGGCCCAAATGCCTTACAGGCGTTCCAAGACATCCTGGAAGACAACTGAATCACAGAGGAGATTCCTGACGACTTCCGCGATGCCTTCATCATGTTTCTCTCCAAAAACAGGGGAAGCAAATCAGACTGCAGAAACTACAGGGGTATCTCACTGCCGTCCATCGCAGCCAAGATTTTTGCTTGCATTCTCCTTAACATTTTTGTCACTGTCTCGGAAAAGAACCTTCCAGAGGCGCAGTGTGGCTTTTGGCTAAAACGGAGTACAATAGACTTGATATTTGTCGTGAGACAAGTCCAGGAGAAGTGCATTGAGCAGAACAAGCCTTTTCACTCTGTCTTCATTGACTTGACAAAGGCATTTGACGCTGTAAGCAGGGAGGCTCCCTGGATCATCCTGAGACATTATGGATACCCGAGGAAATTCGTGAAGATGATTCAGCTGCTCCACAATGGAATGACAGGACAAGTCCTTTGCAGTGGTGATAGGTCAGCTGCGTTTTCCATTTCCAATCGGGTGAAGCAGGGCTGTGCACTAGCCCCAGTCCTGTTCAATCTTCTTCACTTGCATGATGTCCAATGGTTGAATAATGTTAAGGTCATAAGATATAGGAGCAGAATTAGGCCTCTCAGCCCATCGAATTTATTCTGACATTCCATCATGGCTAACTTCTTATTGCGCTCAATCCCATTCTTCTGCCTTCTTCTTGTAAGCTTTGACACCCTGCCTATCAACGTTCACTTTAAATATTGTCAGTGACTTGGCCTCCACAGCCATCCGTAGAAATTAATTCCACAGATTCACCACTCATTGATGAAAGAAATTCCTCTTCATCTCTGTTGAATGGACATCTGTCTATTCTGTAGCTCTGCCCTCTGGTCCTAGACACCCACTATAGGAAATACCCATAAGACATAGGAGCAGAATTAGGCCAATCAGCATCCCTTTACAACGGTCTGATATCCACTCTTGCCTCTCTTTTACGCTTTATATATCTGAAAAGAACTCTTTGTATCCTCTTTTATATTATTGACTAGCTTACATCTTTTTCATCTTTTCTCTCCTTATAACTTGTTTAGTTGCCTTCTGTTGGCATTTAAAAGTTTCCCAATCCTCTAACTTCACACTAAATGTTGCTATATTAATGCTCTCTATTTTCATTTTTTGCTGTCCTTGACTTCCCTTGTCAGCCATAGTTGCTTTATCCTCCATTTATAATTTATCTTCATTTTTGTGATGTGTCTATCCTGTGACTTTTGGAATTGCCTCGAAATACCGGCCATTGCTGTTCCGCTGTTATTGTTGCTGGTGTCCCCTTACAATGAGCTGGCCAGCTCCTCTCTCATGCTTCTCTAATTCCCTGTAATCCACTGTAATACTGATACATTTGACTTTATTTTCTCCCTCTCAAACTGCACAGTGAATTCTATCATAATATGATCACTTCTCCTGAGGCTTCCTTTACCTTAAGTTCACTAATCAAATCTGGTTCATTACGCAACAATTGCCTTTCCTCAAACCTCAGCCCTATCACTCTAGTTTTCATCCCCCTTCCAATTTAGCTTAAACATTCCACAGTGTTGTATAATCCTTCCGTTCTTCTGCTCAGCATCTTAGTTAATAAAGGAAATGATTCTACACACACTTTTAGATATTATTGACCTATTTGGCAATCTTTAGGTATCTACAAACACTCCATTTAAGTTTTTCTTGTTTGTTGTCAAAGGCTTTCCTCCAGTACAATTTTTGAGTTATGACTGCTATGTTGCTGAAGCTGGTAACATTCTAGTGACTAATTGTTTGAATTCCTGTATGATGAGCCCAACAGATGGTGCTGATACTCTATGTAAAACTGGGGATTTGAATCCAAGGGCTTTAATAGAAAGTATCCTTTCCATGAATATCACATTTGCTTTTTTGTGAAACATCTTTCTCCCCTCAGGCAATCCAACAACAATCCTCAACTATAATGCTAGCTTAGCACAAAGGCTTTGTGTGGCCCCCTTTGAAGGTACTCTATTGATAATAAAATACTAACCACTTCGAAGTCCATAAATAGGGAGCCTCCTTCTCATTCCAGTCTATCCAAGAAGCACTCATAGAATCATAGAAGTACAGCACAGAAATGGCGTACTGGCCCATGTAGTCCATGCTGAAACCATTTAGACTGGCTACTCCCATCGACCTGCACTGGGACCATAGCCCTCCATATCCCTACTATGTGTACTTATCAAACTTTGAAATCAAGCTTGCATGCACCACTTGTGCTTGCAGCTCACTCTACACACTCACAATCCTCTGATTGCATATGATTCCCCTTGTGTTTCCCTTAAACCTCACCTTCCATGGTTAATCCATGACCTCTGATTGTAGTCCAACCCAACCTGAATGGAAAAATCTTGCTTGCATGCACCCTATCTAAACCCCTCATCATTTTGCATTCCTCTGACAAATCTCTCAATCTTCTATGTTCTGAAGAATATAGTCCTAATCTATTCAATGTTTCCTTATTACTCAGTTCCTCCAGACCCGGCAACATCATTGTAAATTTTCTCTGTAAACCTTTGATCTTGTTTACATCTTTCCTGTAAGTAGGTGACCAAAACTACACACAGTACTTCAAATTAGGCATCGCCAATGTCTTTGCAATTTCAACATCCCATCCCCTTTCCTCAATACATTGATTTATGAAGGCCAATTTACCAAAAGCTTTCTTTACGATCCTATCCACCTGCGACCCGACTTTCAGTAAATTATGTACGTGTATTTCCAGATCTCTTTGTTCTACCACACTCCTCAGTGCCCTACTGTTCCTGGTTGATCCTACTGAAGCAAGAACCTCACATGTCTGCATTAAGTTCCATCTGCCATTTTTCCAGCTGATGCAGATCTCTCTGCAAGCCATGATAGCCTTTCTCACTGTCCACTGCAACCCCAATCTTGGTGTCACTGAAAATTTGCTGATCCAGTTAACCACATTATCATCCAGATCATTGATATACATGGCAAACAATAAAGGACCCAGCACCAGTCCCTGCAGCACAGCACTAGTCACAGGCCTCCAGTCAGAGAGGCAACCCTCTACTATTACTCTCTGGCTTCTCCCACAAAGCCAATGTGTTATCCAACTTAAAATCTCAGCCTGAATATTGAGCAACTGAACATTCTTGACTACCTCCCATGCGGGACCTTGTCAAATGCCTTACTAAAGTCCATGTTGACAACATCTTCTGCCTTGCCTTCAACCGCTTTTCTGAAAACTTCCTCAAAGCTCTAGAAGATTGATTAGACATGACCTACCATGAACAAAGCCATGATTATAGCACTTAATCAGTCCATGTCTATTCAAATACATATTCACTCCCGTAGAATACCTTCCATCAACTTTCCCATAACTGATGTCAGCCTCACCAGCATATAATATCCTGGTTTACATTTAGAGCCTTTTTTTAAACAATGGAACAACTTTGACTACCCTCCAATCCTCTGGTACCTCTCCTGTCACCAAGGATGATTTAAATATCTCTGCTAGGACCCCAGCAATTTCTGCACTTTCCTACCATAGAGTCCGGGGGAACACCTGGTCAGGCCTGGGGGATTTATCCACCCTGATATACCTCATGGTAGCAAACACCTCCTCCTTTGTAATCTGCATTGGGCCTGTGATGTTGATGCCACTTTGCCTCACTTCTATTGTCTCTGTGTCCATCTCATAAGTAAATACTGATGCAAAGAATTCATTTAAGATCTCCCTCATCTGTTTTGGCTCCACACATGGATTACCATTCTGGTCTTCCAGGGGACTAATTTTGTCCTTTGCAATCCTTTTGCTCTTAACATGTCAGTAGAATCCCTTAAGGTACACCTTCACCTTGTCTGCCAGAGCAATTTCATGACTTCCTTTAACCTTCCTGATTTCTTTTTTAAGTTTTCTCTTCCATTTCCTATACTGCATAAACACCTCATTTGTACCTACTGCTCTGCATCTCCTTTTCTCTTTTAACCAGTGCTTCAATATCTCTTAAAAATGAAGGTTCCCTACGCTTGTTATATTTATCTTTTATTCTGACACATCATCATCATCATGTGCCATATTCTGCCAGAGCCTCAGCAACCACATTCTTCCACTGCGATCTGTCGGCAGTCCAACCTCGTGCATCTCTGGCGGGGAGGCTGGTCCACTTCTCGATCTTGTTGATCCAGATTGTCCTCTGTCTGCTTCAGGAGTGGCTTATTTCTACTCTGCCTCAAGGATCGTGCATTCCAGTGTGTCATCAGTTCTTGAGATGTGTCCAAAATAACAAAGTTTCATTTGGATAACGGATTCCAGAAATATCGGTATGTATGTCCGCATCTCAAATGCTGTCAACTTCTTTTCATATGCTGCTTTTAGGATCTATATTTCACTGCCATATAGTATTACTGGCCAGATGAGACTCTTGAGCAGGCGTACATGCTCTCAAAATTTCATTTTTGATGGCCTCCCACTTATCAAGCACACATTTGCCAGAAAAGCACCTGTCCCAATCCATACTTGCCAGATCATTTCTGATACCTTCAAAACTGGCCATTCTCCAATTTAGAATCTCAACCTGTAAACCACTATCTTTTGCATATTTACTTTGAAACAAATGACATTGTGGTCACTGGATGCAAAGTGTTCCCCTACACAAACTTCTGTCATCTGCCCTGTCTCATGCCCTAATAGTAGATCCAGTGTCACACACTCTCTCGTGAGGACTTCTATGTACTGATGAAGAAAACTTTCATGAGCACATTTGACAAACTCCATCCCATCCAATCCATGAAAAATATGGGATTCTCAGTCAATATGTGGAAAATTAAAATCACCTACTTTAGCAACCTTATTGGCTGCAATCTCTTTACAGCCTCTAAATAACTAAGACTGTTAGGTGGTCTGTAATATAGCCCCATTAATGTGGTCATACCTTTCTTATTTCTCAGTTCCACCTATAACTCTTTACTAGTCGAGTACTCCAGTCTGTCCTGACGAGCACTGCCATGACGTTTTCTCTTACTAGTAACGTCACTGCTCTGCCTTTAATCCCTCCTGCTCTGTCACATCTAAAGTAATGGAGCCCTGGAATATTGTGCTGCCAGTCCTGTCCCTCCTGTAACCAGGTCTCACTATTGGTCACAAAGTCATAATTTCCAGTGTTGATCCATAACCTGAGCTCATCCACCTTTTCTACGATACTTCTTGCAGCTCAGGACACTAGTCACACCATGCTCAACCTTTTGATGCCTGACTTTGTCTAATGTCTTGTCAACATTTCTCTCTACAACATTTGCACTCTGATTCCCATTCCCCTGCAATTCTAGTTTAAATCTCACCTTGCAGCATTAACAAACCTTCCTGCTAGGACATTAGTCTCCCTCCAGTTCAGGTGCAAACCATCCCTTCTATACAGGTCCCACCTTCCCTGGAAGAGAGCACAACGATCCAAAAATCTTATGCCCTCATGCCTACACCTACTCTGCACTGGCTGTTTAACCCCTTTCCTCCTCCTGACTATCACCCAGTTCCCTATGTCCTGCACCTTAGGTGTAACTACCTCTCTACACATCCTATCTGTCACCCTTTCAGCCTCCTGAATGATTTAGAATTCCTGCAGTTCTAGCTCCTACTCCTTAAAGCAGACTGTTAGAAGCTGCAGTGAGATGCACTTCTCACAGTTGTAGTCATCAAGGACTCCGGAGATCTCTCGGCCTTCCCACATCCTGTAAGAGGAGCATTCAACTATCCTGCCTGGCATCTCTACTGCTCGCTCTGAGCAGATATAAAGAGAAGGGAAAAAAAAAATGTTACCTAGAGCTTTTCGGTTTTTTTTTTTGCTTTCTCTGACTGAAGACTCTCCATGCTGCAGTCTTGAGAACTGAAGCATCAAGAATATCAGTCTAACTCTGTTCACTCTGACAATGGCCACCACGCTTGCCCCTGCAGCCCCTTAATTTGCTCTTACTAATCAATCTCAAACACCGACTGGTCACTGGTCAGAGCTCAATTGTTACGGTCCAGTGCTGCCTTTTACTACCCGGTCTGCCAACCTGATTGAAATCCCCTCCTCTCAAACTTATGAGGTCACGAATAACTGGCTTTGGAATTCAAAGATTCAAAGAACATTTATTATCAAAGTATGTATGCAGCGTACACCCCTGAGATTCGACTTCCCACAGACGGCCACAAAACAAAGACAACCACGGAACTTGTTCAAAAAAAGCATCAAACACACAACGGGCAAAAAAGAACAAATTGCACAAACAGCAAAAATCGAGCAAAAAACACAAAATATAAAACATTAAACCACCATCAGTGAAACAGTCTAGGAATGTTTTGTTCAGTTCAGTTCAATTCTGCACTGTTGTTTGTTGCCTGCAGGCCACAGAGCTAGTCTGCCCTGATCAAAGCCACACAAAACAGCAATAAAAATAAGTAATCAGAAACCCAAAACACATACAACATGAACGACAGAATTTTCATTATTTCACCCACCACCTGCATGTATAAAGTTATAAAGTACATGACATGTTTTGCATTAACTTGCCTGAGGAAGGAATTTGTTATTTCCTTGAAAACAGGAGTGTGAAAATTTTAAGCCCATTACTGCGAAGCTCTAATTTTTGCAATTAATATTTTCAATTGAAAAATATTGATCAGAAGCGGGTACTTACTGGAAAAGGAAAATCTGAGCTATATAGTTGATCAACTTTAACTTCAACTTCAACATGTTGACAGAAAATAATAAGCAACAGGCAGTGTAATACAAGCCTGACTGAAAGCATCATCACAAGTGTTTTTACGCTGGATTTACTGGAAGCAGAAATTGAATCACATGATTAGAAAGTAAAAGCTATCTAGCATTCTTTGCTATTTATTTATGGTGGAGAAATTGTAGCTTCAATGCAGCAGGGGAAAATTTATTACTGGAGTTATGTCATCTCCTTTTACTTACTGTCATTCAGACATCCTTCCTGTATGTCAAAATGAAAAAGTGCAGATGCTGGAAATCTGAAATAAAAACACAATCAGAAAATATTGAAAACACTCAGCAGGCCAGGCAGCATCTATGGAAAGAGGAACATTTGTGCCATGTGGCAGCGACCACAAGAACAGTATGATCAGGTATATTAATGCATGACTGAGAGACTGGTGTAGTGGGCAGAACTTTGAGTTCCTGGATCACTGGAGCCTCTTCTGGAGGAGGTACAACCCGTACAAAAAGGACAGGTTACACCTGAACCCAAAGGGGTCCAATCTCCTCGCAGGCAGGTTTAGTAGAGCTGGTAAGGAGGGTTTAAACTAATTTGCTGGGGGATGGGAACCGGAGTGATAGGGGAAATCTGATAGGAAGGGGAAAACAGAAATAGATCACAGATAGTGTGCAACAGAGATGATAGGAGTGACAGGCAGGAGGTGAGACATAATCACACCCAGTGGGATTATTTACAACAGAAAGCAACAAATACTGTACTAAAAGTGTTGTATTTGAATTTACGCAGCATAAGAAATAAAAAGGGCGATCTTGAAATCCAGCTACAGATTGGCAAGTATGATGTTGTGGCCATCTCTGAAACTTGGCTAAAGGATGGCTGCTATTGGGAGCTGAACGTCCAAGGATATACAATGTATCAGAAAGATAGGTTAGTAGGCAGAGGTGGTGGTGTGGCCCTGCTTATAAGAAATAATATTAAATCAGTAGAAAGGGATAACATAGGATCGGATGGTGGAGAGTCTCTGTGGATTGAGTTAAGAAATAGCAAGGGTAAAAGGACCCTAATGGCAGTTGGAAGCAGGTCTCCAAATAGCAGCCGAGATGTGGATTACAAATTACAGCAGGAAATAGAAAATGCTTGTTAGAAGGGCAGTGCCATGATAATCGTTGGGGATTTTAACATGAAAGTGAATTAGGAAAACAAGGCCAGTACTGGACCTCAAGAGAGAGATTGGAGGATGTCTAAGGGATGGCTTTTTAGAACAACTTGTTGTTGAGCCCACTCTGCTGGATTGGGTGTTGTGCAATGATCTAGAGGTAATAAGAGAGCTTAAGATTAAGGAACCCTGAAGGAACAGTGATCACAATATGCTGGATTTCACATTGAAATTTGAGAAGGAGAAACTAAATTCCAATGTGTCGGTACTTCAGTGAAATAAAGGAAATTACAATGGCATGAGAGGGGAACTGTCCAAAGAGAGGGCATACAAGAAGCTAAAGCTAGTGGGAAGAAAGAGGATTGGAAAGCTTTTAAAAACTTGCAGTGGAAAGTAAGGTGGTCATTAGGAATGAAAAGAGGAGTTATGAAAAGAAGCAGGCAACTAACATCAAAGATACTAAAAGCTTTTTTTAAGTATAAAAAGGGTAAAAGAGAGTTAAAGCAGATATAGGACCAATAGAAAATAACACTAGAGATATTTAATGAGAGACAGATGGCAGAGGAATTGAATGCATATTTTGCATCAGTCTTCACAGTGGAAGACATCTGCAGTATACCGGACATTCAAGAGTGTCGGGGAAGTGAAGCAGGTCCAGTGAAAATTATGACTGACAATGTCCTCAGGAAGCTTAATGGTCTGAGAGTAAATAAATCTCCTGGACCTGATGGAATGCACCCTCGGGTTGTGAAGGAAGTAGCTGGAGAGATTGCAGTGGCATTAAGAATGATCTTTCAAGAATTGATAAATTCTGACTTTGTACTGGATGACTGGAAAATTGCAAATGTTACTCCACTATTTAAGAAGGGTGGGAGACAGCAGAAAGGAAACTATAGACCTGTTAGCCTGACTTCAATGGTTGGGAAGTTGTTGGAATCTATTGTTAGGGATGAGATTATGGAGTACCTGGAGGCATGTGACAAGGCAGGCCAAAGCCAGCATGGTTTCCTGAAAGGGAAGTCCTGTCTGACTAAACTATTGCAATTTTTTAAGCAACTTACAAGCAGGGTAGTCAAAGGATGTGGTTTACTTAGATTTTCAGAAGGCCTTTGATAAGGTGCCGGACATGAGGTTGCTTAGCAAGATAAGAGCCCATGGAGTTACAGGGAAGTTACTAACCTGATTGGCAGAAAACAAAGGGTGGGAATAAAGGGATCCTATTGTAACTGGATGCTGGTTACCAGTGGAGTTCTACAGGGGTCGGTGTTGGGCCTGCTGCTTTTCAATGTATGTCAATGATTTGGACTATGGGATTAATGGATTTGAGGATAAATTTGCCGATAATATAAAGACAGGTGGAAGAGTAGGTAGTGTTGAAACAAAGAGATAGTTTAGGGGAATGGACAAAGAAGTGGCAAATGAAATACAATGTTGGAATGTGTACGGTCATGCACTTTGGTGGAAGAAATAAATGGGCAGACTATTATTTAGATGGGGAAAGAATTCAAAATGCAGAGATGCAAAGGGACTGGGAATCCTTATGCAAGATACCCTACCGGTTAACCTCCAGGTTGAGTTGGTGGTGAGGAAGGCGAATGCAATGTTGGCATTCATTTCTAGAGGTGTAGAATATGAGAGCAGGGATGTGATGTTGCGGCTCTATAAGGCACTCATGAAACCACACTTGCTGTATTGTGTGCAGGTTTTGGGCTCCTTATTTTAGAAAGGATTTACTGACATTGGAGAGGGTTCAGAGAAGATTTACAAGAATGGTTCCAGGAATGAAAGGGTTACCATATGTGGAATGTCTGGCAGCTCTTGGACCTGGAATTCAGAAAAATGAGGAGGGATCTCATAGAAACATTCCAAATGTTAAAAGACCTGAACAGATTTGATATGGCAAAGTTATTTCCCATGGTAGGGGAGTCCAGGACAAGAGGGCATGACTTCAGGATTGAAGGACATCCTTTTAGAACTGAGATGTAGAGAAATTACTTTAGTCAGAGGGTGGTAAATCTGTGGAATTTCTTGTTACAAGTGGCTGTGGAGGCCAATCATTGGGTGCATTTAAGGCAGAGATAGATAGGTTCTTGATTATCCAGGGCATCAAATGGTATGGGGAGAAGTCATAGGAGTGGGGATGACTGGACCAATTGGATCAGCCCATGACTGAATGGCAGAGCAGACTCAATGGGCCAAATGGCCTATTTCTGTTCCTACATCTTATGGACCAGCACCCTTTATCAGCACTAGTCTCATGAAAAATTCACTCTGTCTTCAATGTGAAAGAGCAGATTTCTAAAAAAACACATTGGAATGGGACTGCTGGGGCAGGGAATAAACTAAATTGAGCATAAGCTTATGATAATATAGCATAGGTCATGGGTGGTGACATGGGTACACATGATAGCACATACAATACTTTTGTTAGCAGGCAATATGCAATGCTACCCCTCTTTAAACCCCATCCATACCATATAGATACATAATGATTATCTTGACAAACCAAGAACAGCGAGGATTTTTCAAACAAAATGCCTAACACTAGCTTGGCACCAGCTAGACAGCTGAACAAATGCATGATGTTGTACAGTATGATTTGAAATCCTCACAAACCTGGTGTATAAATCAAGACTGTCATAAGGGGACAGGAGGCTGGACCCAAGTGCAGGACACAGGCACTGAAGTACTAGGGGCAGGACAGGATGTCTAAACGATAGACAAGATGTGGTGACCATGGTGTGCATGAAGGACATGACATTCAAGGTGATTCTGGGGTTCCAGGAGACTTTTAGAGTTCAGGCAAGGCAGGATCCCAGAGTTCAGATAAGGCAGGCCACATAACTCCTGGGCAAGGCCCAGACCTCCCAGGCAAGAACACGGGAGCCTGAGCCGGTCACAGGGCAGGTTGCAGGGCACAACCCATCAGCAGCAAGGGATGGAAAGGGGCAGAATCCCCCACCAGGCAACAGCAGTCCAGCCAGGCTTGCCCAACAGAGGCAACAGATAGGAAGGGAACTAGGTCCAGGGTGACTGCCAGACTTACTCAAAGAACTCATCTTTAACCAAGAGAACACGAACGAACAAGCGTGCACACACACGCCAACTCCATTCAGTCCCAAAGCCCCCTAGAAACACCACCAGTCAATGGGCATCAGGTGCACCTCCTTGAGCCCCAACAAGCCACAGTGATCCACAGGTGTGACTACTTGGGCTCAAGGATGAAAGGAGGGACGGCTACAAGGCCCGGAGTCCAGAGTCTACAGACCGGATCAAGAACCGGAATGCGGGCTCTGGACCGGACCATAACAAGGACTTAGTTTGTAAATGGCTTCACTCTAGTACATTTTTTTCTTCTGGATATTCAGTGATAATAACAGACAATAATGTAAGTAGTTTAGCATCTCCATGAACTTTTTTGCAGTAAACATGAAAACTATGGTATTTAAATTTATGGGTAAATTATTTTTAAATTGTGTTTAACCTTTTCAAGTTGTTCAGAATGTCAGATCCACCAGCAAAGAAACAACATTCAAAAAATGGGAAGAACCAGCACATATTTTCACGATGATAGAGTGAAAGATTTAAGAAGTTGATAAAGCATCACACATCTTATGTTCTTAAACAGTAGCATTATGAAACTGTTGAGAAATGGCTTTGCGATGAGCGTGAGCAAGAACAAAATGAACACATTTCTCAAGAAATTGGCAATATCAAAAATGCAGTCAAATATTTTAATCACATCAATTTTAGATGGATCCAAATTAGTTCTGCTAATTTTGAGGTTTCAAAGATTATTGCTAAATATGGAAAACCACTCGGTGATGCAGATTATGTTTAAAAATCACAGCTACCTTCTGCCATTTTTCTAGACAAGTAAAAATTACTTAGCATATTAAGGATTTGACAGTGAGCAGAATACAGTAAAAGATAAGGTATCGGACCATACAACGTAGGAGCAGAATTAGGCCATCTGGCCCATTGAGTCTGCTCCGCACTTCAGTCATGGCTGATTCTTTCTTTTACCCTCCTTCTCAAACCCTGTTCCCGGCCTTCTCTCTGTAACCTTAGATGTGTGTCCAATTAAGACCCTATCAATCTCTGCCTTAAATACACCCAACAACCTGGCCTCCACAGCTGCATATGGCAACAAATTCACCACCCTTTGGCTAAAGAATTTTTTGCGCATCTCTGTATTGAAAGGGTGCCCCTCTATCCTGATGCTGTGCCCTCTTGGGAAAAATCCTTTCAGACAGACAGACACACTTGATTGATCCCGAGGGAAATTGGGTTTCATTACTGCCGCACCAACCAAGAATAGTGTAGAAATATAGCAATATAAAACCATAAATAATTAAATAATAATAAGTTAATCATGCCAAGTGGAAATAAGTCCAGGACCAGCCTATTGGCTCAGGGTGTCTGACACTCCGAGGGAGGAGTTGTAAAGTTTGATGGCCACAGGTGGGAATGACTTCCTATGACGCTCAGTGTTGCATCTCGGTGGAATGAGTCTCTGGCTGAATGTACTCCTGTGCCTAACCAGTACATTATGGAGTGGATGGGAGACATTGTCCAAGATGGCATGCAACTTGGACAGCATCCTCTTTTCAGACACCACCGCCAGAGAGTCCAGTTCCACCCCCACAACGTCACTGGTCTTACGAATGAGTTTGGTGATTCTGTTGGTGTTTGCTACCCTCAGCCTGCTGCCCCAGCACACAATAGCAAACGTGACAGCACTGGCCACCACAGACTCGCAGAACACTCTCAGCATCATCCGGCAGATGTTAAAGGACCTCAGACTCCTCTGGAAATAGAGACCCTTCTGACCCTTCTTGTAGACAGCCTGAATGTTCTTTGACCAGTCCAGTTTATTGTCAATTCGTATCCCCAGGTATTTGTAATCCTCCACCATGTCCACACTGACCGCTTGGATGGAAACAGGTCACCGGTGCCTTAGCCCTTCTCAGGTCTACAACCAGCTCCTTAGTCTTTTTCACATTAAGCTGCATATGATTCTGCTCACACCATGTGACAAAGTTTCCCACCTTAGCCCTGTACTCAGCCTCATCTCCCTTGCTAATGCATCCAACTATGGCAGAGTCATCAGAAAACTTCTGAAGATGGCAAGACTTTGTGCAGTAGTTGAAGTCTGAGGTGTAGATGATGAAGGGAAAGGGAGACAGGACAGTCCCCTGTGGAGCCCCAGTGCTGCTGACCACTCTGACTGACACACAGTGTTGCAAGCACACGTACTGTGGTCTGCCAGTCAGGTAATCAATAATCCATGACCCCAGGGAAGCATCCACCTGCATCACTGTCAGCTTCTTCCGCAGCAGAGCAGGGAGGGATGGTGTTGAATGCACTGGAGAAGTCAAAAAATGTGACCCTCACAGTGTTCGCCGGCTTGTCCAGGTTGGCGTACACACGGTTCAGCAGGTAGACGATGGCATCCTCAACTCCTAGTCGGGGCTGGTAGGCGAACTGCAAGGGGTCTAAATGTGGCCTAACTATAGGCCAGAGCTGCTCTAGAACAAGTCTGTCCAGGGTCTTCATGATGTGAGAGGTCAATGCCACCGGTCTGTAGTCATTGGAGCCACTGGGGCGCGGCGTCTTCGAACGAGGCAGGACATCTTCCACAGCATAGGAACCCTCTGGAGATTCAGGCTCAGGTTGAAGACATGGTGAAGTACTCCACATAGCTGGGGGGCACAGGCTTTGAGCATCCCGGGACTGACACCATCCGGGCCTGCAGCCTTGCTTGGGTGGAGACGTTTCAGCTGTCTTCTCACCTGTTCAGCTGTGAAGCCCACTGTGGTGGTTTCAGGTGGGGAAGGGGTGTAGTCATGAGAGTAGGGTGGGAGGCTGTGAGGAGGGGTAGGAGGGGAGAGTGGAGTATGTGTTGGTTGAGGGCCGACAACAGATGAATCGTGGGGGATGGGCAGGGACCGCAGTGCCAAATCTGTTGAAGAACAGGTTAGGTTCGTTGGCCCTGTCCACACTGCCTTCAGCTCCTCTGTTGCGAGTTTGCCAGAGCCCAGTGTGGTCCTCATCCCACTCCAGGCCTCTCTCATGTTGTTCTGCTGGAGTTTCCACTCAAGCTTCCTCCTATACCTGTCTTTAGCCTCCCTGATCTTGGCTTTCAGGTCCCTCTGTATTGTCCTCAGCTCCTCTCTATTTCCATCTCTAAACGCCTTCTTTTTAGTGTCCAGGATGTACTCAATGTCCTTTGTTACCCATGGCTTGTTATTTGAATAACAAAGGACAGTTCTTGCAGTCCACACAGAAGTTGATGTAACCGGTGATGCACTCTGTGAGCCCATCAATGTCCTCTCCATGTGGCTGACAAAGTGCCTGCCAGTCTGTCACCTCAAAACAACCCTGGAGTGCCTCATAAGCCTCCCCTGACCATATCCTCTCTGTCCTCGAGGTTGCAGGTTTACTCTTCACCAGAGTCACATAGCAGGGTTTGAGATGCGCCAGGTTGTGATCTGACCTTCCCAGTGGGGGGAGGGGAGAGGAGCTGTATGCATCCTTAACGTTAGCATACATCAAGTCCAGGATCCTCTCCCCTCTGGTTGTACAGCTCACATACTGTGTGAAGTTGGGCAGTGCTCTAGCCATGGTAACATGGTTGAAGTCACTCGAGATGGTAATGAGGGCACTCGGGTGCTGGGTTTGTAGTCTGGCTATGACAGTGTGAATGATGTTACCCGCCGACGTCGGGTTGGCAGAGGGAGGAATGTACACAACAACCACAATTGCATGTGAGATTTCCCTCGGCAAATAATATGGCCTACTTCTCGTCTACTCTGTCTAGGCCTTCCAAGATTCAAAAGGTTCCAATGAGATCCCTCCTCATCCTTCTGAATTACAGTGAGTACAGACCCAGAGCCATCAAACTTTCCTCGTATTGATAACCCTTACATTCCTGGAATCATTCTTGTGAAACTTCTCTGGACCCTCTCCAATGCCAGCACAATTTTTCTAAGATGAGGGGCCCAAAATTGTTCACAATATCAAGGTGAGGCCTCACCGGTGCCTTATAAAGCCTCAGCATCACATCCTTGTTCTTGTATTCTAGACCTCTTGAAATAAATGCTGACATGGCATTTGCCTTCCTTACCACCAACTCAGCCTGCAAATTAACCTCCAGAGTGTTCTGCACAAGGACTCCCAAGTCCCTCTGCATCTCAGATCCCTGGATTTTTTTTCCGTGTTTAGAAAATAGTCTACACATTTCTTTCTACTACTAGAGTGCATGACTATGCATTTTCCAACATTGTACAGTATTTCATTTACCAATACCTTGCCCATTCTCCTAATCTGTCCAAGTCTTTCTGCATCCTACCCGTTTCCTCAACACTACCTGCCCCTCCAGCAATCTTCATATCATCTGCAAATTTGGCAACAAAGCCAGCTATTCCATCATCTAAATCATTTATATACAGCATAAAAAGTAGTCCCAACACTGACCCCTGCGGAACACCACTAGTCACTAGCAGCCAACCAGCAAAGGATCCTTTTATTCCCATTTGCTGCCTCCTACCAATTAGCCAATGCTCTAACCATGTATGTGACTTTCCTGTAAAGCCATGGGCTCTTAACTTGGTCAGCAGCCTCATGTTGGGAACTTTGTTAAAGGCCTTCTGAAAGTCCAAAAATACAACATCCACTGCATCCCCTTTATCCATCCTACTTGTAATCTCCTCAAAGAATTCCACAAAGTTTTTCCGGCAGGATTTTCCCTGAAGGAAACCATGCTGACTTTGTCCTATCTTGTCCTGTGTCACCAAGTACTCCATCACCTCATCCTTAACAATTGATTCTAACATCTTCCCAACCACTGAGGTCAGGCTAACTGGTCAATAATTTCCTTTCTGCTGCCTTCCTCCTTTCTTAAAGAATGGAGTGACATTTGCAAATTTTCAGTCCTCTGACACCATGCCAGAGTCCAATGATTTTTGATAGATCATTTCTAATGCCACCACAATCTCCAACACTAACTCTTTCAGAACCCTGGGCTGCAACTCCTCTGGTCCGGATGTCTGATGTACCTTTAGGTCTTTCAGCTTTTTGAACACCTTCTCTCTTGTAACAGTAACTGCAGCCACTTCTCTTCCTTCACACATTATAACATTTGGCACACTGCCATCTCCTTGGCCCCATTATTATTTCTCCTGCCTCATTTTCTAGCGGTCCTATATCCACTTTGATATTATTTACTAGCTTGTTTTCATATTTCATCTTTTCCCTTCTAATGATTTTTTAGTTGCTCTCTGTAGGTTTTTAAAAACTTCCCAATCCTCATCTTCCCATTTATTTTTGCTTTGTTGAATGCCCTTTTGCTTTTGCAATAGCTTTGACTTCCCTTGTCAGCCATGGTTGTACAATAGCCACGGTATTTTACCATGTGAGTATTTCTTCATTTCTGGAATACACATGTCCTGCACCTTCCTCATTTTTTGCAGAAGCACATGCCCTTGTTGCTCTGCTAACATCCCTGCCAGCAGCTCCTTCTAATTTACTTTGGCCAACTCTTCTCTCATACCACTGTATTTTCCCTTACTCCACTGAACTATTGCTACATCAGTCTTTACTTTCTCCTTATCAAATTTCAAGTTGAACTCAATCATATTGTGATCACTTGGTTCCTAAGGATTCTTTTTCCTTAAGCTCCCTAATCACGTCCGGTACATTACATAACACCCAATCCAGTATAGCTGATCCCCTAGTAGACTCAACGACAAACTGCTCTATATTACTGATTGGAACAAGCATGACAGAATAGCTAACAAAATATATTAGTTCCTGTAAATTTATTTCCACAGATGTTATGTAATTAGTTAGGCTAGCCATTATTGCTTAATTGTGTAGGTGTGATGAAATATGCAAAGAAATGGCTAATTTGGTAAAATTACCTGAACACACTACAGGGGCTGAGATATGCATGGCAGTAGTGAAAGAACTGTCTGGTTGGCAAATCAACTTTTCAAAAATAGTTTCCGTGACAACTGATAGTACACCCAGCATTTTCATTTACATAGTCATTGTTTTCAGTGAGAAAGTCAAATTGAATTGTAGGAGTTGGCATAAAAAATATTATCCATTGTGAGTGCAGCAACAAGAGTCTCACTGAGAGTAAGGCACATCTATTTTCCTGTCCTTGATTTTTTATGACTATGCACCAAAATTTGTAATTTCACGTTCTCATTTTCTATGGTATATACACAGTACACTATCAATACTGTTTAGAAATGTTATTTTTCAATTGCTTTAAAATATTAATATTAATAATTTTTGAACAAGTTTTCTAAATCATTTATTTCAATGTGTCATTCTTCTATTAATAGCAAAGCAATGTAAGTAAGACCCTCTACTGGTCATCTATGAGAAAATCAATATACAATCCAGTATACAAGTCAGGGAGGGAGGATACGGAGAGCAAGCTGTTGCCCATGCAGCAGGCTCCCCCCTCTCCATGCAGCAGATGAATCCAACGGAATAGCAGATTCCAATACAGTCTCACACCAGCGGCATCTCAGGAATTGACAGTCAGCTTTGAACTCTATGTAGGATAGCCTGAGGGACTCCAGCTCGAGACTTTTTCCCTCAGGGTTATTTCTGAACCATTACCAGTGAATGGGTATAGCCACAAGGTAGCGGAAATTTGAGATCAGAGTTTTCCTTCTCCTAGATGAGCCCCATGGTTGACAAACCCCATCTAACCAAAGTGACTTGCTTTAAGGTGCCAGTAACCCATCCACCTTTGCCCCTTCTCCTGTCAGTAGAAACAGTTCCACCAGGCTTAGTAGCTAAGTCACATGTGAAGGTGGACTTGGTTGTCAGAGGCTATTTGAGATGCATGCCATTAAGAGCCTGTGATAGGTCATGGTAGCTTATAGTCACTGATTCCACTGGCTCTGACAACCTTAATGATCCCTCCCCTGGCTATGACAGCCTGAAAGAAAGAATATTTTTCATCATAGACTGAACTTAGAGAATCTGAGCTGCCAATGCACTCCTGATATCAGCTGTAAAACTGCCAATTTCCAGTCAGTGAATTTCTACCAATTCAACAACAGGCAGAAAACAATGCATTGGGGTTGCACGTTTTCCTACACACATCCATTGCATGAGGCGACTGAATTAAAGCAGATAATCTTTCTTGTAATCATAAGGAAGTGGGGGAACATCTTTGTTTTGACGATATCGGGCAGAGGTGTTCATTAACTTGTGGAATTTAGATTAACACATGCAAACTGGTAAAACAAGTAAACCGCCATACCAAGATTTTCCAGTCAAAGCAGCAATTATAACATTGAAACTACTCATGTTACTTTTCTGTGCAACAGTCTCAATGCTGTGGATGTAAAATTATCAGCAAAGGGAACTGAAATATAATCCTATTTTAACACATAATACCAAAATTCTTCTCCTTGGAAATAATTCTTAAAGTTTTGTGATCTTAACTACCAGAAATTCTTATTGTTAAAGTTATCAAAACAATTATTTTGACCTGTTTTCTAGTGAGCTGCAGAGTTTTTTCTACTTTGATTTTACTTGTTACAGATGAGAACTTCAGTTCTTCTTATGAGGTATTCAGCTGCCTTTACTGCAGTTCTGGCGTGTAGAAGGCTATTAGTAGAAGGTTAATCACATCTATTCTAGAAGTGATTAACTCTGTGCTTCTGGAGAAGCTACATCTATGAGCTAAAATCCAGCCCAATAAACAAGTGTGGGATCTAACATTCTAACTTTGGTCTGGATACTTACAGCCACTCAGAAAGACATTTCAAGAAATACTAAATGAAAAATCAGAAAGAAACTGAGGATTTTAAAGATCTGAAGTAAAAACAAAAAATGCTAGAAAAACTCAACAGATCAGATTCTGTATCATTGGAAACATGAAAAAGCCAAAGTTCCAAGTCCATAAAATCTGTTCTTATGAGTTCTAATGTAGGGTTCTGGACCTGTAAAAGTAATGGATTAGTTAATCCATGAGTTAATGGATTATTAAAGGAGCCCAGTTAATCTCAGGTAGAGCTCTCCTCACCTTTAGACACATCTCCAAGAAGCACTGTCACAGGAAAGTGGCATCCATCAGCAAGGACTCCCACCATCCAGGTCATGCTCTCGTTTTGCTGGAAGGAGGTACAGGAACCTTAAGTCCCACACCACCAGGTTCAGGAACAGTTATTGCCCCTCAACCATCAGGCTCCTGAACCAGAGTGTAAAACTTCCCTCACTCTAACAATGAACTGATTTCACAACCTATGGACTCACTTTCAAAGTCTCTACAAGACTTATTCTCAAGGGTTATTTATTGTTATTATTTTGTTTTTCCTTTTGCATTTGCACAATTTGTTTTCTTTTGCATTTTGGTTGTTTATCCATCTTTGCATGTAATCTTTCATTGATTCTATTGTGTTTCTTTGTATCTCTGTAAATGCCTGTAAGAAAGTAAATCACAGGGTAGAGTATGGTGAATCTACGTACCTTGATAGTAAATTTACTTTGAACTTTGAACTTCAAAACTAACTGTTTTTCTTTCCACAGATGCCACCTGACCTGCTGAGGTTTTCCAGCATTTTCAGTTTTTATTTCAAGGAAGTGGCACTTTACTGTCCTGAGGCTAGTCAGCAAAGAATGTGCAGGAATTGCACTGTCTACTTTTGGAACATAAATTGTTTTATTGCATTTGCTTTTGAACAATGGACATGTGGAAATTATAATGAGACTTTCATATTGCTTAAACAGAGCAAATGTGTGCACACTGTAGCATGAGAATCTCTTTTCAGCATGTTACTGTGTTTGGTAACATAGAAGAAAATGCAACATTAATGATCTGGATGATGGGGTAGTAAATTGGATTAGTAAGTATGCAGATGATAATAAGATAGGTTGCGTTGTGGATAATGAAGCGTGCAGAGAGATTTAGGCCAGTTAGAAGAGTGGGCTGAAAGATGGCAAATGGAATTTAATGCTGATAAGTGTGAGGTGCTACATTTTGGTAGGACTAATCAAAACAGGACATACATGGTAAATGGTAGGGCATTGAGGTATGTAGTAGAACAGAGTGATCTAGGAATAATGGTGCATAGCTCCCTGAAGGTAGAATCTCATGTGGTTAGGGTGGTGAAGAAAGCTTTTGGAATGCTAAATCAGAGCAGTTAGGAGTTATAAATCAGGAGTTGGGGATGTAATGTTAAAATTGTACAAGGCATTGGTGAGGCCAAATTTGGAGTATTGTGTACAGTTCTGGTCACTGAATTATAGGAAAGATGTCAACAAAATAGAGAGAATACAGAGGAGATTTACTAGAATGTTACCTGGGTTTCAGCATCTAAGTTACAGAGAAAGGTTGAACAAGTTAGGCCTTTATTCTTTGGAGCATAGAAGGTTGAGGGGGGACTTGATAGTGGTATTTAAAATTATGACGGGGATAGATAGAGTTGACGTGGACAGGCTTTTTCCATTGAGTAGGAGAGATTCAAACAAGAGGACATGAGATGAGAGTTAAGGGGCTAAAATTTAGGGGTAACACTAGAGGGAACTTCTTTACTCAGAGAGTGGTAGCTGTGTGGAGCAAGCTTCCAGTAGAAGTGGTAGAGGCAGGTTTGATTTTGTCATTTAAAAAAAAAATTGGATAGGTATATGGACAGGAAAGGAATGGAGGGTTATGGGCTGAGTGCAGGTAGGTGGGACTCGGTGAGAGTAAGCGTTCGGCACGGAATAGAATGGCCGAGATGGCCTGTTTCCGTGCTGCAATTGTTATATGAAAGTCACCCTCTAACATCTATGTAGACCCTGCCTTTTAAAATCTGCCCTTTTTATCCGGTTACAAAGCACCATGGTACAGGATCACCTCAGAAGCATTGCCACAGTTCACAGTAGCCTTTAAACACGATTGTTACT
This sequence comes from Hypanus sabinus, assembly GCF_030144855.1. Taxonomy (NCBI): domain Eukaryota; kingdom Metazoa; phylum Chordata; class Chondrichthyes; order Myliobatiformes; family Dasyatidae; genus Hypanus; species Hypanus sabinus. The sequence goes on from NC_082715.1 coordinate 29,290,198, forward strand.
TTTCAATTGGTGCCACAGCTGTATAACCAGAAACAAGCAGACAAAGGAAACGGAGTCACAGAATCCGACAGAGATACAGCACATAGAGGCCCTTCAGTCCCCTGAATCCGTGCTGACCATTAATCACCCGTTTACACTAATTCTACATTAATCCCATGTTTTACATTCTCCCCGTATCCTCATCAACTTGCCACACACTCTTCAATGTGGCTAATTAACCTTCCAAATCCCATATCATTGTGATGTGATATGAAATCAGAGCCCCCAGAGGAATCCCACATACATTTACCAGAGCTCCCTGAAGGAGAAGGGGAAGAGGGCTTGAGAGCCAGAGCTCTTATACCCAGGAGTTTAGGGTGCAACCCTAAAGATTCGAAAAAGCATAATATCTGGAAGCTAGCATTTTGTAAAGCAGTGATGATGGAGAGCGGTAAATCCATTTCTTAGCCCAGTTTTGCATCTTATCAATGTCCCGCTGTAACCTCTGACAGCCCTCCACACTATCCACTACACCTCCAACCTTTATGTCATCAGCAAACTTACGAATCCATCCCTCCACTTCCTCATCCAGGTCATTTATAAATATCATAAAGAATAAGGGTTAACACACCTAACAAACTCCACCCCATTTAAACCCCTTGCTCCAGGGAGATGCCAATCAATACTGGGGAAATTAAAATCTCCCACCGCAACAACCCTGTTATTATTGCCTCTTTCCAGAATCTGTTTCTCTATCTGCTCCTTGATGTCCCTGTTACTATTGGGTGGTCTATAAAAAACACCCAGTAGAGTTATCGACCTCTTCCTGTTCTTAACCTCCACCCACAGGGAATCAATAGACAATCCCTCCATGACTTCCTCCTTTTCTGCAGCTATTACACTATCTCTGATCAGTAGTGCCACGCCCCCACCTCTTTCATCTGCCTCCCTGTCCTTCCTGAAACATCTAAAGCCTGGCACTCTAAATAGCCATTCCTGTCCCTGAGCCATCCAAGTCTCTGTAATGGCCACAGCATCTGGCTCCAAGTACTGATCAATGCTCTAAACTCATCAGCTTTATTCATGATACTCCTTGCATTAAAATAGACACATCTCAAACCTTCAGTCTGAGCGCGTTCCTTCTCTATCACCTGCCTATCCTCCCTCACACTCTGTCTACAACCTTTCTCTATTTGTGAGCCAAATGCCCCTTCCTTCATCTCTTCAGTTTGGTTCCCACCCCCCGGCAATTCTAGTTTAAATTCTCCCCAATAGCCTTAGCAAACCTCCCCGCCAGGACATTGGTGCCCCTTGGATTCAAGTGCAACCCATCCTTTTTGTACTCCTGCCCGAAAAGAGGTCCCAATAATCCAGAAATCTGAATCTCTGCCCCCTGCTCCAATCCTTCAGCCATGCATTTATCTTCCACCTCACTCTATTCCTATACTCACTGTCACATGTTGCATCCCGAGATTACTACCTTTGAGGTCCTGCTTCTCAACTTCCTTCCTAAAACTCCCTGTAGTCTGTTTTCAGAACCTCCTGCCTTTTCCTACCTATGTCATTGGTACCAATAAGTACCATGACCCTTAGCTGTTCACCTGTTGACAAGTGACTGGAATCTACAAGACAGAAAAAAACAGCTATTTTGTAGAGTTATTTGAGGCTTGATCAATTGTGGATGTAGTGTTTTTCAGAAGACATTGCAAAGGTGACATATAAAAGGAGGTTGGACGGGATTACAGAACATGGTATTAGGGGATGCACATTCAAATTGTTGGAAAGCCAACGATCACATTAGAATGCATGGTCTTTCTCAAATTGAAAGGATGTACAGTACTTAGTAGAGGTTTTCCAGCATGAAAGGGTCTCGGCCCAAAACATAAACTGTTAATTCCTTTCCATAGACACTTAGTATTATTAAGGATTCCACCCATCCATCCAGCATTCTCTCTGACTTTCTACCATCAGGCTGAAGACTCCAATGCATAAAGACTACATGGGAAGCATGGGAAACAGTTTCTGCCTCAGGCCATTAGACTTTTGATCTCCCTGCCCCATTGCATTTGAAATGTCACCAGTTAATTTCTCTACCTTACAATATTTAATGTATGCACTGCACTTTGTTTATTTATGTGTAATTCATTTGTAGATTTAATTCTTACTTTCCTAAGTTATTGTGTGTTATGTGTGTACTATTGTGCTTTACACCCTGGTGTGGGGAAATGTCATCTCATTTGAGGATATACACATATAGATTTAAATGGCAATAAACTTAACTTGACTGAGAAAAAGAAAATCATTTAATAAAAGGGAAATTGTCATATTGGGATGTTGGGCAGAATATACTGCAGGCTAATAAATGTAAGAAGATCTGTAAGTGGAGATAAAATGAGTAGAATCAATAATTATTATTTTGGGAAACTGATAATTTAAAACTTGACTGGAAAAAGGAGGAAGAATAGAAAGAGAAAGAAATGGAAACATCCTTTCTTCCTCCTGAAATCAATAATCAGCTCCTTGGTCTTGCTCACATTGAATGAGAGGTGTTTGTTATGGCACCACTCAACACACAACCAGATTTTCAATCTCCCTCCTATATGCTCATTTGTCACCACACACATTTGATTTGGCCACAACAGTGGTGTACTAGTAAACTCAAATATGGCATTGGAGCTGTGCTTAGCTTCACAGTCTTAAGTACAAAGTGTGTAGAGCAGGGGCTGAGCACAGCCTTGTTGTACATGTGTGCTGATGGAGATTGTGGGGTAGATGTTGCCAATCTGAATGACTGGGTCTGCAAGTAAGGAAATTGAGGATCCGATTGTAGAAAGAGGTATTGAGGCCAAGGTATTGAAGTCTACTGATAAGCTTTGAGGGGATGTTAGTATTAAGTACAAGCTGTAGTCAAAATGGCATCTGCCGTAGATCTGTTGTGCCAGTAGGCAAATTGGAGTGGATCCAAGTCCTTAGGCTGGAATTGATATATTTCATCAGCAGACTCTCAAAGCACTTCATACAATGAACTTAAGTAGTTATTGAGGCAGGTTACCACATTCTTCTTAGGCACCGGTATAATTGAAGCCTGCTTGAAGCAGGTGGGTACCTAAGGCTGCTGAAACAAGATGTTCAAGCTATCAGTGAACACTCCTACCTGTTGACCAGCAAGGTCTTTAGTACTCGGCCAGGTCTAGCATCTGAGCCGGATGCTTTCTGCGGGTTTATCTTCCTGAAGGATGCTCTCATGCCAGCCTCAGATACTGAAATCACAGGGTCATCAGAGGCTGTATGTGAGTTTGAGATGGCTCCTCCAGGTTTTGCTGGTCAAAGTGAGCACAGAAGGAATTAAGCTCATCTGGAGGAAAGCCTTGTAATCACCTATGTCACTTTGCAGGAGGTGATAACATTCAAGCACTGCCACTGCTGTCGAGGATCCTTCAGTGATTCAAGACTGGTCCAGAATTGCCAATTCGACAGTGAGATGACTTTCCAGAGATTGTACCTGGACTACTTGTATCTTATTTGATTACTAGACCTGAATGCGACTGATCAGGCTCTCAGCAAATTGCAGATCTCATGGTTCATCCACGGTTTCAGGTTTGGGAAGTCTCTGAATGATCTTGTGGAGGCTCTTGTCTACAACTGTTTTTATAAAAACTGTGGCTACCATAGTGTATTAATTCAGATCATCTGATGAGTCCTTGAACACAGCCCAGTCTACTGACTTGAAGCAATCCTGGAGCTGCTCCTTTGTCTCCTATGATTACCTCTTTATTGTCCTTATCTCTGGAGCCTCTGCTTGTAGGAGAACGACAGCCAAGTGATCAGATTTTCTGAAATGCGGTCTAGGCACAGATTGGTAGGAATTCCTTATCGTGGTATAGCAGTGCTCTGGTGTGTAGGGACCCCTGGCACTGCAGGTTATATGCTGATGATAACTGGACAGAGGCTTCATCAAACAAACCTGACTGAAATCCCTGAATATGATTTGAAATGCACCATGGTGAACTGTTTCTTGTTTGGTGACAGCAGCATTCAATGTTTTGAGTGCCTTGAGTAGTTGAACAGTTATTTGCAAAGAATAGAATGGGAGTTCATTTTAGGTGATAGGAGTTGTTACAAGCCAGTGAACTGTCAGAATGCAGTTTAGGTGGAGCCAATCTGCTATTCAGCGAGAAAACTAATCGACAGCTTGACAAAACTAAGTGTGTACTAATGAGAGGTGGCTTAGGGTTTGTAACATTTAATCCTACTTGAGAGAGAGTTTTGAGGAACCGTTGGCTTTTTCTGTAGGTGATCTCTGTATTGTTCCCTGGTGAAGAGATCTGATTACTGTACCTGAGAGCAGACAGAACATCATACTGTAGAAGTTTAGTGAAACAGGAATTTGTTGCAAAATCAGCATTCTGACTGGCTGCATCACTGCCTGGTATGGGAGCTGTACTACCCTCAATCGCAGGGCACTGCAGGGAGTGGTGTGGACAGCCCAGTGCATCTGTGTGAACTTTCCTCTATTCAGGACCTCTACAGCAGCAGGTCTTAAAAAGGGCCCAGAGGTCATCAGAGACCCCAGCCAATCCAACCACAAACTGTTTCAGCAGCTCCAACTAGTAAATTGTACCACAGCATTAAGGTCAGAACCAACAGGCTATGGACAGCTTCTTTCACAAGGCCATCAGGTTTATCAATAAACTATGATCTGATTACATATCTGACGTTGTATCTGACTGTAGATGCAAGTATACAAAAGAATTATGTATACAATCTTAGTGTTTGAGCAATAACCTTCCACATTTCCCTTCCTTATGGCTTGTACATTGCAACAGAGACACAACATAAAGATTTTTACTCCTTCATGTTTTTGAGATGGATGTAAGAAATAAAATAATAGAAATTACAATAATGCTGCTCCATCAGAGAGATAATGCAGCATAGGTGACAATTAACTTCCAACATTGCTAGAGTGTGATGACGGTTCATAATGAACTAACATGCTATAAAATAAATCACATCTCAGCTTTTGCTGTCTTTATAGTAAAGTTATTATTTAAAATATGAAGATCCATGTTAGGCAAGAATATACAGTACATCTGTAGGACCTCCAGTACAACACTGACAATATTAGCATTTTATAGGAAATCTTTTAGGGGAAATCCTATTCTACCAACTTTGTCCAATTTACACTGTAAAGCAGATGCAATGATGCTTCTCCTTTGTGGAAGCAATTGGTGTGTTACAAAACATGAGTGAAAGGAGCCTCCGGGGATGTGCCTGGGGACAGCCAGGGTGCTGGTAGTAGCCAGTCAGGATATCCTGCAATGTCCCTAGTGTTTCAAACATCCCAATGCTGAATTCTGGCAAAAGATCTGTGTGAATCCCTAATTCTCCTGTTAAACAAAATAATTTTGGAGTTAAAATTGAAGAAGCCATTCGTATTACCTGTCAGTTGAAATGGACTTTGAACACCGAAACAGATGACACTGAAATCTATTCTGCAAATGGATTGTCAGGTTGCAGATGAAGCTTCAAATCCTTAATTCCAAGCTTGCTACTCTGAGTTTGGTCAATGATCCAGAACATTTTCTAGAAGGATCTCTGTGGCAAACAATAATTCAATCCTCCAATCAAAACTGCTAAGACTTCATTCAGCCTGCTTTGTTGCTGATAATGCTAAGGTTGACCCTTACAATTTTTTTCAATACTTTACTAGTAAAAGAAAAATCAAGGAGGAATTTAAGTGTTATAGGAAAAATAGTGGAGTTTTAAATTATGCAGAGAAGGACATGGTGGATTCTCTTAACTCATATTTTGCTGAAGTATTCACCTGCAAATATGCTGTAGAGAAAAATAAGGTTGTTTTAAGTGAATTAGAGATCTTAGTAAGTGAGCTGCTGCTTCAACTGAAAAGGCTGAAAGTTAATAACTCTCAGACAACGTATATCCAAGGGTACTTGAAGAGGTCTGTGATTATACTTACAAACACCTAACATGTATTTTTCATAAGTCATTGAAGACTGGTGAAATCCCTAGGTACTGGAAATGGGCAAACATTGCCCCATATATAAAAAGGGTGACCATACTGACCCTAGTAACTATAGGCCAGTAAGCTTAACATGTATCTGTCGCAGGTAAGATAATGGAAACAATAATAAACAATGAGAACGGCTGCTAACATTCAGGCAGCAGAATCAATACAGTTAGATCTAAACAAAATCCAGATGTGGGCAGATAAATGGCAGGTGAAATTTAAAGTAAGTAAATGTACATTATTACATATAGGAAGTAGAAATATTAGATAGAAATATACAGTGGGGGATCTTGAGTTAAAAAGTGCAGTGTACGAGCAGGATTTGTGTGTCCTGCTAGACAATGCATGGAAGCAATTATGAAGGCTAATAAAATGTTGGGCCATATATTGCGCTCAATGGAGTTCAAGTCTAGAGGTGTTCTCCTTAAGCTGTATAATGCACTTGCGAGAGCACATTTTGTATATCGTGTGCAATTCTGGTCTCCATATAGCGTGAGGGATGTGGAGGCAATGGAAGGAGCCCAGAGAAGGGCAACTAGACTCATTCCAGGACTGCAGGTACGAGCTATGAAGAAAGATTGAGATAATTAAATAGTTTTAACCTACAGAATGAGTGGAGACATAATAAGAATGTTCAAAATCATTAAGGGTATAAGTAAGTTGGATGCCAGCTGCTACTTCGAAATTAATCCATCATCAATGACACAGGGCCGTAGCTGAAGACTGGTTAGGGGGAGATTTTAGACTAACATGAGAAAGTATTTCTTTACACAGAAAGTTGTGGACACATGGAACTAATTATCCAGTTGTGTAGTTGAGAGTAGTAACTTAAGAGACTTTCAAATCTAAATTTGATAGTTATTTCAACAGATTCTGTGAATAGGAATTTGGCAAGTTTTTAAGCCGAATGACCTGTTCTTGTCAAAAATGTTCTGATATTCAATCACATTAATGAGATCAAAAACTTTAAAACCAATTAGAGTACTGTAGAGAGCATTCTAGCTCGTTGCATCACCATCTGGTATGGAGGGATCAATGCACAAGATAGGAAAAAGCTGCAGAGAGTTGCAAACTCATCCAGCTCCATTTTAAGCACTAGCTCTCACAGCATTGAGGACATAGTAGTAACTATGTGGTTTGTGCAGGTCTTGTAGCTTTAGTTTTGGTCTTGTTTTGTCTGGTAAATTTGGAGCTCCTTTCTGGGGAATGCGCTAAGATGATAGCGCAGTATTAATGCGCAGCAGCCTCTCTGGACTCTGGATTGGGGATTGCCAAACATTATGTGGATTTTCTGGTGTAGTCTATTTTGTCATGTGCTTTGTTGATAACATTCTGGAGGAATGTTGTCTCATTTTTTAACTGCATTGCATTTGTGGTTTTTAAATGACAATAAACTGAATCTGAATCTGAATCTTCATAAGGCAATGCCACAGAAAGGTGACATCCATCATTATGGACAGTCATCACCCAGGACATGTCCTCTTCGTGTTGTTACCACCAGGAAGGAGGTACAGGAACCTGAAGACACACACTCAAGTGTGTGTGTGTGTGTGTATTGCAACAAACTGTTTTTTAAGCATTGCACTGGACTGCTGCTGCAGTATAACAAATTTCATGATATATGCCTGATTCTAATTCCTCTAGTCGTCAAGTCAAGTTTATTGTCATTTTGACCATAAGCTGCTGGTACAGTACACAGTAAAAATGAAATAATGTTTCTCCTGGACCCTGGTGCTACATGAAACAACACAAAACTAGACTAGACTATGTAAAACAACATGTAATGTTGTAACATGTAATGTTTGTAATGTTAAAATTGTACAAGGCATTGTTAAGGCCAAATTTGGAATATTGTGTACAGTTCTGGTCACTGAATTATAAGAAAGATATCAATAAATTAGAGAGAGTGCAGAGATGATTTACTAGGATGTTACCTGGGTTTCAGCACTTAAGTTACAGAGAAAGATTGAACAAGTTAGGTCTCTATTCATTGGAGCATAGAAGGTTGAGGGGGGATTTGATCAAGGTATTTAAAATTTTATATAGATACAGTTAACGTGAATAGGCTGTTTCCATTGAGAGTAGGGGAGATTCAAACGAGGGGACATGATTTGACAGTTAGGGGGCAGAAGTTTAAGGGAAACACGAGGGGGTATTTCTTTACTCAGAGAGTGATAGCTGTGTGGAATGAGCTTCCTATAGAAGTAGTAGAGGCCAGTTCAGTTGTGTCACTTAAGGTAAAATTGGATAGGTATATGGACAGGAAAGGAGTGGAGGGTTATGGGCTGAGTGCGGGTAGGTGGGACTAGGTGAGATTAAGAGTTTGGCACGGACTAGGAGTGCCGAGATGGCCTGTTTCTGTGCTGTGATTGTTATATGGTTATATAAAAACTGCACTAGGCTACAGACCTGCACAGAACTACATAAAATACACAAAACAGAGCAGGGCAGTACAATAATTAATTATCAAGTCAATAGCCACAGTAGAGGACAAATTAAAATATAATAATAAGTGATGTAGATGTCAGTCTAGACTCTGAGTATTGGGGAGTCTGATGGCTTGGGGGAAGAAACTGTTGCACAGTCTGGTAGTGAGAGCCCGAATGCTTCAGTGCCTTTTGCCAGACGGCAGGAGGGAGAAGAGTTTGTGTAAGGGGTGCGTGAGGTCCTTCATAATACTTACAGCTTTGCGGGTGCAGCGTGTGGTGTAAATGTCTGTAATAGCAGGAAGAGAGACCCTGATGATTTTCTCAGCTGACCTCACTATCCGCTGCAGGGTCTTGCGATCCAAGATGGTGCAATTTCCGAACCAGGCAGTGATGCAGCTGCTCAGGCTGCTCTCGATATGTCCTCAGTAGTGCGGGTAAATGGTAGTGTAGTGGTTGTACTGAACAGCTTGGAATAATAAGGTTCTTCCTACTCTCTGTCTCTACTCCTTCCTATTTCCTCTGCCATATCTCTCTCTGATTCCAGTATCTCACCTCTGACCCTTTCACAATTTAAATAAAATTCATATAAAAATCAAAACTCTTTTGTTCTGAGGTGGCATCAGGATTAAAATCAGTACCTTATCATTAAACAAGGGGTGGAATTCATCTGAAAACTTGTTTTCTTCTTTGCCCAACCTGTGTCCAAATCATCAGGCTGCTTTAATATTATACTACAATTGCAGTAAGCAGAAGAGATTCTGCAGATGCTGAAAACCCAGAGCGAACTCACAGAGAAAATGTTGGGGGAGCTCAGTAGGTCAGGCAGCATCTATGGAGGGGAATAAACGGTCGAGGTTTCGGGCTGTATGCTGCCTGACCTGCTGAACCCCAGTATTTTGAGTGTTTCAGTCTTATATTGTCCTTATTCCAACTATATTATTTTGTATATTATGCAGATGATTTGTTTGGCACTAATTAGCTCTGTAATTTAATAGACAACCTAAGCTGTTTTAAAGCAAGCCACATCAGACTGGAATTGTTCTCCGCAAAGAATCAATCTGTCCACATTTCGCACTAGGGTGTCGCTGAAAAGTAACACAGCTACTTTTCTGGATAGTGGAAGAAGTGTCCGAAAAGACCGTTGTTGTTTCATGATCAAGGAGGTAGAGAGCTTCAAAGGGCGAAGGAGACCTGCCTTCCTCAAAAGTTTAGTAAATTGATCTACTCCCTGTGTACATTCTCACTAACAGGCAAAGGAAATCTTGCAATGTTAGGCAAATTTTTTAAAAAGCTTTAACGTTAAGTTTTGGTTTTATAAACATCTTTCCATTCTTACCTTTTTTCTCTGGAATGAAAGATGATGTTTCCGATCAATGCTCACAACCGGTGCCGATCGCGGGAAACCTCTGAAGAGATTTGTCGTTTTTAAATAACTACTTCCTCGTCTGCTGCGAAGAAGCATTTCGGGCGAATGAAGCCCTGCCCCCTCAAACACGGCACTACCCACTGGCAAAATCTACCAGCTACTGGAAAACAATATCAGGGACCGAGGAGCTGTGAGTTCTGGCGCAAAGCCTTTAAGTCAGAGAATGTATTCTCAACCCGAGGCTCATTCCATTTACTTTTATGTGTTTGTGGTGATCACAAAGTTTTGATTCTCTAAGACACCGATTTATCTTTCATCATGACAGTTGGAACGTTCATATTTGGTGACTATAGTTCCGCTGCCTGAGTCTAAACAGAAGGACGAAGCAGCACAAGTTACCTAGCAACACCCTATATGATTTATGTATTTATCTAACTAAGTACATTGTGTTCATTAAAATCTATGCAAATTTACTTCTTTCACATATTAAAAATATTATCCTTTCCTACGGGTGTTTAAAAGCGTGAAGTCCTCCGTATGTCTCCACCAAAGGAGGTGTGAGGCGTTTCCTCCCTCCACGAGCCTGCAGGTCGCCCTTGGGCAAGGTGAGCGCCTGTTTAGACCCCCACCCCACCCCCGCCAGTCAGGGTCGCCGGTACACAGTATCTCAGGTCCAGTCTTACCAGGGCTCTGTGTGGTTAGAGCAAGTAATCTCTAAATCTCAAACCATTTTGCAACGGAGGTCCAAAGGCAACAGAGGGTGATTCGATGCAGTTTCAGACATTTCATTTGCATAGTTTACTTCAATATATTGGGTATAGACAAATGCTTCTTTAGAAATATATATTCAGCAGGAATATCATTCATTTTCAATACCTGCACAAGCTTCAGTAAATCATGTACAAAGGCACCCAGGCCTTCTGAACAGTGTTATCTTTCAAAAAGTACTCAGATATTTTTGTTTTTAACAAAGTTCATAGTTCAAAGTATATTTATTATCAAAGTACATATATGTCACCATATACAAGCCTGAGATTAATTTTCTTGCAGGCATCTACAGTAAATTCAAGAAATACCACAGAATCCATGAAAGACCGCACTGAAAAGGACAGGCAAACAATCATTATGCAAAGGACAACAAACTGTAAATACAGAAATGAAAAAGCAGTCAACCAAAATAATGATAAATAAATAAACAATAAATATTGATAACAAGAAAAGAAAAGTCCTTGAAAGTGAGTGCATAGATTGTGGGAACAGTTCTGAGATGGGATGAGTGAAGTTATACCCTCTGATTCAAAAGCCTGATCACTGAGGGCTAATAACTGTTCATGAACCTGGTGGTGGGGGTCCTGGGACTCCTGCATCTTCCTCCTGAAGGCAGCAGTGAAAAAAAAACATGGATTGAGTTGAAGGTCCTTGATGGATGTTGCTTTCCTGCGACAACTCTCCATGCAGAAGTGTGCAGTAGTGGGGAGGGGTTTACCTTTGATGGACTTGACCATGTCCACTATTTTTTGAGATTCTCCATTCAAGGACATTGGTGTTTCCATACCAGGCCTTGATGCTACCAATCAATACACTCTCCACCACACATCAATGGAAGCTTGTCAAAGTTTTAGATGTCATGCAAAATCTTCACAAAGTTTTAAGGAAGTAGAGTCACTGCCGTGCTTTCTTCATAATGGCCCTTATGTGCTGGGGCCAGGCAGGTCCTCCGAAACGATAACATAGAGGAATTTAAAGTGGCTGATCCTCTCCGCTTCTGATCACACAGCTCAGGGTTTCCTCCTCCTGAAATAAATAATCAATTACTTGGTCTTGCCGACATTGACTGAGGGGGTGCTCATGAAAAGCTGGATTCCATCATAGAGGCTGCCAGCACTTTACAAGCCAGAGTAATAACAGTTTATTACAATTCTCAATTTTGCTTTCATTGACCAATCCTGAATGGCAGGCAGAATATCACCCAATGTCACATTCCCTGACTTAAGTTCCTTCTGAAAATCCAAACGCATGCTATTGATTGGCTTTCTTTATTGTGTAATAGTCTGGTTTAAGACTATGCTTTATTTTATTAATATAGTTATGTTGTTGGGTAACACACACAAAATGCTGGAGGAACTCAGCAGGCCAGGCAGCATCCATGGAAAAAAGCACAGTCAATTCAGGCCGAAAGGTCGTGTACTTTTTTCCATGGATGATGCCTGGCCTGCTGAGTTCCTCCAGCATTTTGTCTGCGTTGCTTGGATTTCCAGCATCTGCAGATTTTCTCTTGTTTGTGATGCTGTTGGGCATTTTATTTTCTGCAGATTTTTCAAAATGCAATAAATGTTCCATTAATTACGTATTCTATCAGGTATTTAATTCTTTTTGCTGTTTAAAATAAAAATTCAGTTGATTGATAAGTTATACTTGTTGAATTAGCCGACAGGATTTGTCGAGAACATTCGAGAGAGAGCACGGAAACGAATGGGGTAGCGATTTTCTACAGGGAGCACGGGATCAAAGGGTTTGAAACAAGGTGGAGAAGGGAAACAGTCAACAAATATAGCGGAAGAAAATGGTGAATCAGTGAACTGCGCCATATTGACAGATTCTTCTTTGAACCTGGGTGAGTATGCTGCCATTGTTACCTACTTCATTGAAACATGAGTGAAAGAGGGTGTGCCTATGAAAATTTGTTGTACATTCCAAACCAAAAGACAATGAAGAATCAGGAGGTTTGTTGTCTACTGAGGGCTAGATCTGTGGCATTTAAGTCTGGTGGCCTAGGCCTGTAGAAGAAAACCAGGTAGAAGAACATAAGTGATAGGAACTGAATCAGGCCATTCAGCCCATCAAGTTTAATCTGCCAGTCTATCATGGCTGACCCTGGATCCTACTCAACTCCATTCACCTGCTTCTTGCCATAACTTTTGATGCCCTGTGATGCCCCCAATCACAAAACTATCAATTCTCACTTTAACTGTACCCACAGTTTGGTTTCAATAGCTGTCTGTTTTAGAGTATTCCACAGACTCCCTACTCTCTCACTAAAAAAAATTCCTCCTTACCTCTGTTCTAAAGGGTCGCCCCCTCAATTTTGAAGCTGTGCACTCTAGTTCTGGACACTTCCACCATAGGGCACATCACATCCACCCTATCTAGTCCTTTCAATGTTCAGTAGGCTTCAATGGAATCCCCCGCACTCTTGTAAATTCTTAGGAGTCCTCGTGCAAAACTCCCAGATGGTTAATCTACAGGTTGAGTCTGTGGTAAAGAAGGCAAATGCAATGTTGGCATTTATTTCGAGGGGAATAGAACGTAAAAGCAAGGAGATAATGCTGAGGCTTTATCAGACACTATTCAGGCTGTACTTGGAGTATTGTCAACAGTGTTGAGCCCCGGATCTCAGAAAAGATGTGTTGTCATTGGAAAGAATCCGGAGGGGGTTCACAAGGATAATTCTGGGAATGAAGGGGTTAACATAAGAGTAGCGTTTGGCATCTTTGAGCCTGTACTCACAGGAATTCAGAAGATTGCGGTGGGTGGGGGGGGGGGAATCCCACTGAAACCTACTGAATGTTGGACTAAAAAAGGTGGATGTGGAGAGGATGTTTCCTGTGCTGGGAGTATCCAGAACTGGAGGGCACAACCTCAGAACTGAGGGGCAACTTTTTAGAACAGAGGTATGGAGGAATTTTTTTTATCCAGAGAGTAGTAAATCTGTGGAACGCTCTTCCACAGAATGCAGTGGAGCCCAAGTCAGTGGGTATATTTAAGGTGGAAGTTGATCATTTCCTGATTAGTCAGGGCATCAAAAGATATGGTGAAAATGCAGGTATATGGGGTTGAGTGGGATCCAGGATAAACCATAATGGAATGGCAGAGCATTCTCAATGGCTCAATAGCCTAATTCTGCTCCTATGTCTTATGATCTTATGGCCTTATCCTCCTGGTCAAATGACACAGGCAGTAATCCCAAGATTACTACCCTTGCGGTCAAATTTCTCAACAGCCTTCCTAACTCCCTCTACTCTGTTTTCAAGACCTCCTCCCTTTTTCTGCTTGTCTTTGGTACCAATATGTACTGTTACGTATTCAGACAACAATAAATATATGAGTTCGGCAAGGGTTTCTTATAACAAACAACGTATATTAAACACAGAAAACAAACCCCCCCCCAAAAGTAAACAAACACTACCGTAACTGGAAACAGCTGCTGAGCGGCAGCCCAAACAGTTCTTAAAGTGGTATTCCAAAAACAGTTCTTAGAAGTGGTATTGCCAAAAGTTCGATATGCTCACAGTCCATTTAAAAGGAGAGACTTCATAGGACGATTTAGGTTCTCTTTCACGTCGCTTGCTTCGATCCTCGACGTCGAACTTCCCACGAAGAATTCACGAAACAGAACGGCTTAAAGGCACTGACCTTTCCTTCTCCACTACCTTCAATCCTTTCTAGTTAAACCTAGGGATTAACACGAAGATAGTCAACGAGATCCTTCCATATAAAGATCAAACAAAGGTCGCCCCTGTTTCACCGTAGAAAGCGATTCTCCTCGATCTTTAACTTCCAACTTCAAATCTTCACTCTCCACTAATTTCGAACTAACAGAATCATAAAGAACCTGCTGGCAATGACCTTTTAAACTTTAGCATTAAATAAAAACTTCATCCTTCAGTTAAACTGCGTCATCACTTCAAACAAGCAGTGGCATGAAGTCAACCTGGCAAATCCAGCCACGAACTGCCCCTCCTCACAGGGTGGGGTCTACCTTTTATAACCTGTAAAAAAAAAAACCGTCACATGATCTCTACTGGCGGGAAAATGACATCACCACCATCACAAGACCATCACCTCAAGTCCAGTACAGCTTCAACCCCAGTCACATGACAAGGGCTCCACTGTCATGTGTCATGAGTATGTAACAGTACCACCACTTCTGGCTGCTCACCCTCCCTTTTTAGGATATTGCAGATGTGTTCAGAAACATCATGGACCCTGGCATCTGGGGGACAAACTACCATCCTTTTTACTTTTTTGTGTCCACAGAATAGTCTATCCACGCCCCCCACCACCAAACTATAGAGTCCCCTAGTACTGCTGCCATCATTGTGAGTTCCCTAACCTTCTGAGCCACAGGGCCAGTGGCACGGCCATTGTTGCTTCCACCAAATAGGTTGTCATCTCAAACAGTATTCAAAATGGAGTACTTTTTGTTGAGGGGGAAAGCCACAGGGGACTCCACTATCTGATATTTTCCCTTACCTCTCTGGACTGTAACCCATTTATCTGTCTCCTGTAGCCTTGAGGTGACTACCTCCCTGTAGCTCCTGTCTAACAGTTTCTCATTTTTCCTAACAAGCCAGAGTTCATTGATTTGCAGCTCCAGTTTCTAACATGTTTTCTAAGGAGCTGCATCTTGATGCACCTTGTGCAGATGTGGCCGTCAAGGAAGCTGGAAGTCTCCTGGAAATCCCACATCTGACACCCAGAACTGGCCTTGCAGACATACCCACTAATCTTTCAAGAGTGAAATAGAAAAAATAAATAAGAAATAAACTTACCTACTTACCTTGCCTCACCTGTCCTCGCCAAAGCCTGTAGAGCCGAAGCCTTACCACTCTGACTCAGACCACTCCAATGATGACCACTCCACAAGACAGTACTTTCTCAAGTTCCACTCTAGACCTATGTGGGAATGCTTCTACTGCATCTGTGTCACTGTCCAATCTTGTAGATGGCTATTTCAAGAGTGAAGAAAGAATTCTGAGCAAAGTCGGAGGTGACATTGGTTGTGTGTTAACTCTGGCAAGTTTGCAGGACATTACTCCCTACAAAGTGAAATCCAATAGCGTGAATGGCAGCAATATCTCACTCCCAGATATGCTCGATGCCTTTTATGCTTGCTTTGAAAGGAAGAATATAACTACACCTGTGCAGATCCTTGCTGCACCCGGTGACTCTGTGATTGCTGTCTTGGAAGCCAATGTCAGGCTGTCTTTCAGGAGAATGAACACTTGTAAGGTGGCAGGTCCCAGTGCAGTAGTTGCTAAGGTTCTGAAAGCTTGTGCCAACCAACTCTTGGGAGCATTCAAGGACATTTTCAACTTCTCATTGCATTTCCCATCTGCATTAAAAGGGCAACAAATATACCAGTGCCCAAGAAGAGTAGTGTGAGCTGCCTTAATGAATGTTGTCCAGTAGCACTCACATCTACAGTGATGAAATGCTTTGAGAAGTTGGTCATGGTCAGAATCAATTCCTGCCTCAGCAAGGACCTGGATCTATTGTAATTTACATATCAATACAATATGTCTACAGTAGACGCAATGTCAATGGCTCTTCACATGGTTTTAGATCACAAGAACAATACAAGCAACTATGTCAGGATGTTGTTCATTGACTATAGCTCAGCCTGTATCACCATCATTCCTAAATCCTGATCAATAAGCTATGGAACCTGGGCCTCTGTACCTCGCTCTGCAATTGGATTCTCAACTTGCTGGTGCACCTCAGGGATGAGTGCTTAGTCCACTGCTCTACTCCTTCTGTACCCATGACTGTGTGGCTAGGCATAGCTCAAATGCCATATATAAATTTGCTAATGATGCAGCCATTGTTTCCCGAATCTCAAATTGAGATGAGAGGGTGTAGAGGAGTGAGATATGCCAGCAAGTGGAGTGGTGTCGCAGCAACAACCTTGCATTCAATGTCAGTGAAACCAAAGAGCTGATTGTAGACTTCAGAAAGGGTAGGACAAGGGAACCTATCTTCATGGAGGAATCAGAAGTGGAGAGAGTGAGCAGTTTCAAGTTCCTGGGAGTCAAGATCTCTGAGCATCTAACCTGGTTCCAACATATTGATGCAGCTATAAAGAAGGCAAGACAGCAGCTATATTTTATTAGGAGTTGAGTAGATTTGGTTTGTCACTTAAGATACTCTAAAACTTCTACAGATGTACCATGGAGAATATTCTGACAGGTTGCATCACTGTCTGGTATGGAAGGGGTGGGGGATGGCTTCTGCAGAGGATTGAAAGAAGCTACAGAAAGTTGTAAAATTAGTCAGTTCCATCTTGGTACTTGCCTACATAGTATCCAAGACATCTTCAAGGAGCAGTGTCTCAGAAAGGGGGTGTCCATTATTAAGGACTCCCATCACCCAGGACATGCCCTCTTCTAATTGTTACTGCCACTTAGCAGGTACACAAGCCCTAAGGCACACATTCAGCGATTCAGGAGCAGCTTCTTCACCTCTGCAGTCCGATTCCTAATATTTTGTCTACATAATTTTAATCTCAGTTTATGCTGGCGTGAGCTACATTATTGCTTCCTGGTGAATGATAAAATTGCATGCGTGTGTCAGTATTAATGCAAATAATAATCTTATTTTCCCTTAAAGGAACACTTAAACTTTTATGTTTTGTGTTTACCTGAAAGATATCTACAGTAGCCTGTTTATTTACTGGAAATAACCCTTTCAACGTTATTCCCCATACATTGTAGAGTTATGTTATCACTTCCGGAAAGATGGCAGCACGTTTCGATACAGCAGTCTCTCAGGGGCCAATCAAAGGTGTTTCTTTCTTCGTTAAATGTCTTTTTTCTGATAGCAAGAGAAAGCTGGACTCCATGAACTTCGGGTACTGCGGGTCTACCCCATTAGTGACTTATCCGTTGTCAGAAGTTCTGGTCTTGGTGCAGACATTGCTGCCTGCTACAGGAAGGCATTGGAGTTGGTAAGTGAAGGTAGCATGCAGTGTAACTGTGGGTGATTGTCTTGGACATTTCTTTTGTGATTGCAAGACCCTGTTGGACATCCATATTGTAAGATGTCACAGGCCTGTTTCCCTTGTTTGGTGGTGCAACAGGCAGTGGGAGATTGCATGGCCTCAGCTGTAGCAATTGCTAGGCCTCAAGTCAAGTCTTGCCTGGAGCTGCAGTCCAGGAGAGGAGATACTGGATGTGTTATAGTGTAGCATCCGTGCACTATTTGGGGTTGGCCTCTCCTGTTGGTGCTGCTTTCCAGTGTTTCATCGGTAGAATGACAGACTGGATTGCTTATGTCTGTGCACTGCCGGGAACTGTACCATCAATCTGTGGGACATGTTGATCACAAACTTGAGCTACAGTATATAAATGTATCTTTTTTTGCGTGACTCTGATTTTTGATGTTTGTTTGCTATTTTGAATGTGCACTGTATAATTTGCATCTTGTTTTCATGTTTAGTTGAATAATAATTCAAAATTGTATTTGAATTTAAATTTTGAATTTGAATTTGAATATTGCTGTTAGCTTGTATTTAAAGTAATAGTTAACTCATTATGAGCCTAGGGTGAGAGGGTTACAGTTGTAATTTTGAACGAGCCATGTGGAGACCGAAGCCTTAAATGTTCATATTTCAGCACAAGTACGAGGCAGGAGACTCTCTTAATTAAATCTCCTAGAGGAATCCTCAGAATTCAATATACATGAAGTTTTATACTCTGTAGCACAAAGACAGCAGAGGATGATTAGATACAATTTCGAAACATTTATTTGTATAGTTGACTTCAAAGGGAATAACTTCACTGAACTTCACTTTCCCCAATGGACTCACTTTCAAGGACCCTTCATCTCATGTTCTGATATTTATTGTTAGTTTATTTATTATATATGTATTATTATTATTATTATTATTATTATTTCTAAATGGACATTGATCCCATGAACACAACCTCACTACCTTCTATTTGTTTTTGCACTACTTATTTTAACTTAACTATTTAATAGATCTATACATATATCTATATATATACCTACTGTAATTCAGTTTTTTTCTCTATATTTATTTATCACATAGTTCAATGTTAACACATTTCATGACACATGCCGGTGATATTAAACATAAATCTGATTCACATTCTTATTTTTGTATTCAAACACTTGGTTGTCTTCTGCATTCTGATCGAACGCTCTAGTTCAGCAGTCTTTCATTAATTCTGTAGATTTATTGAGTATGCCCACAAGAAAATAAATTTCAGGCTTGTATATGGTGACATATATGTACTTTGATAATAAATTTACTTTGAACTTTGAACTTTGAAATAACCACTCTGGAGTGTCCTTGATAACTGATCTGAGGTTCTCTTTTTCTCCTCTTCCAATCTTGGGTGTCCATTCTATACCATTAATTCTCCAACGATATTTCTTTATTAATGCAAATGTACTTCTTTTTCATCCCCTATATTTATTATCATTATTTCTGAGATGTGTTTTTGCATTGTCTTCTTTGTAAAGGCAACATATTTGCATATTTTCTCTGCCATTTCCTTATCCTGCAATGTAACTTCTCCTCTCAATCTGCAAAGTACCAGCATTACTTTTCAATTTTCATATCCTTTCCATTTTTGTATGATAGAAGCTCTCATAGTATGCTTTAATATTTCTCATCCCTTTTCCTAATCAAAGCCACACTCCATTGCTCAGTTGGAATTGTTTCCAGCATTCAGTTATGCTGTTCCTTTTGGCAACATGTTCTTGTCTACTCTAATCCATGTTTGTGTCTTATCCATGACTGTGCTGCAACACACAGCTCAAACCACATCATCAAGTTCGCTGATGACACGACCGTGGTGGGTCTCATCAGCAAGAACGATGAGTCAGCTTACAGAGAGGAGGTGCAGCGGCTAATGGACTGGTGCAGAGCCAACAACCTGTCTCTGAATGTGAACAAAACAAAAGAGATGGTTGTTGACTTCAGGAGGGCACGGAGCAACCACTCTCTGCTGAACATTGACGGCTCCTCAGTAGAGATCGTTAAAGGCATAAGATTTCTTGGTGTTCACCTGGCGGAGAATCTCACCTGGTCCCTCAACACCAGCTCCATAGCAAAGAAAGCCCAGCAGCGTCTCTACTTTCTGTGAAGGCTGAAGAAAATCCATCTCCCACCCCCCCATCCTCATCACATTCTACAGGGGTTGTATTGAGAGTATCCTGAGCAGCTGCATCACTGCCTGGTTCGGAAATTGCACCATCTCGGATCGCAAGACCCTGCAGCGGATAGTGAGATCAGCTGAGAAGATCATCAGGGATTCTCTTCTGGCCGTTACAGACATTTACACTAAACGCTGCATCCGCAAAGCAAACAGCATTATGAAGGACCCCACGCAGCTCTCATACAAACTCTTCTCCCTCCTGCCATCTGGGAAAAGGCACTGAAGCATTCGGGCTCTCACGATCAGACTATGTAACAGTTTCTTCCCTCAAGCTATCAGACTCCACAATACCCAGAGCCTTCACTGACACCTACGTACTGCTCTCTACTGTGCCTATTGTCTTGTTTATTATTTATTGTAATGCCTCCACTGTTTTGTGCACTTTATGCAGTCCTGGGTAGTCTGCAGTCTAGTATTTTTTTCCTGTGTTGTTTTTTTAACACAGTTCAGTCTAGTTTTTGTACAGTTTAATGTAGCACCATGGTCCTGAAAAATGCTGTCTCGTTTTTACTGTGTACTGTACCAGCAGTTATGGTCAAAATGACAATAAAAAGTAACTTGACTTGACTTGACTTAATACTACCTTCATCTTTTTTTTGGTTAGCCACTATTCAAACCATTCTTCCTGTTGTTGCTCTTGAAGGGATACATTCAGTGGCCACTTTGTTAAGTAAAGGAGTTGTCTCCAATGTGGCCTTCTGCTGCTGTAGCCTATTCACTTTAAGGTCAGACGTGATGTGTCCATTCAGAGATGTTCTGCACATCACTGTTGTAACGCTTGATTCTTTGAGTTACTGTCGCCTTCCTGTCAACTTGAACCAGCCTGTCCCTTCTCCTCTAACCTCTCTCATGATCAAGGCATTTTTGCCCACAGAAATGGCATTCCCTGGATGTTTTTTTTTTGTTTTTCATACC
This sequence comes from Hypanus sabinus, assembly GCF_030144855.1. Classification (NCBI taxonomy): domain Eukaryota; kingdom Metazoa; phylum Chordata; class Chondrichthyes; order Myliobatiformes; family Dasyatidae; genus Hypanus; species Hypanus sabinus. Next base: position 29,310,880 of record NC_082715.1, read on the forward strand.
ATTCTGACCAAGCTCGAGAGTTTGCTGTGTGTGAAAATCCTTAGAGGTCAGAAGTGTCTGAGATATTCAAAAACAACCCATCATGCACCAAAGATCATTCCACAGTCAAAGTCACTTAGATTACATTTTTGTCCTTTTCTGATGCTTGGTCTGAACAACAAGTTAACTTCTTGACCATGTCTACATGCTTTTATGCATTGAATTGCTGACACATGATTGGCTTGAATTAACAAATTAATAAAGTGGCCACTGAGTGTACAAAAGTTGCAAACTATTTAACAATTGTTTAAATGTTATTCATTATTTAGTTTTATAACATTTTATCTACCAATCTACCATTACGTTAAAAGGTATGAAAATAAATAAGGAATGAATAACAAATTACACGGTATATGTGATAGTAAACTGTTTCTGATTCTGAGTGAGTCGGTTTGTTTTATTTAGAGGTAAGATCCTGTAAATAAATCTCGTTTGGTCTTTATGAGAACTTCAATCATGCTCACTTCTCCATATAAACAGCAGGATTATTAATTAAGCATTCTTTCATTGCCCATTATTGGATCTGCAATAGCCCGTTTCATAGTTGGTTACTCAACAAGGTGTTCTACGGAACTGTTTCATACTGGTATTGGGCTCCATCAAATAACTGCTAGTTTGGTTTGCTAGTATAAGAAAGCATATTCTTCTATGGTTTTTCTAATACCCTTGCTACAAGTGCCTGTAATCTCCTAATTCATACAATGCTGTGAATAACCACTGCATTTGGAGCAGCTATAAACAATAACCCTTAATGCTTTCAATCACTTGCTGTTTCTTAGCTCTAGCTAGATTGATTCAAATTCAGTTTTTCAAGTTAAGATACTTGCATTTAACCAGCATTTAATCAGTGCAAGCATTTTTTTAAATTTTGCCTCTTTCTTCCCTCTTCTTCTAGTTCCCACTCTGACCATTGACCTCTTCTCACCTGCATAGCACTTCTCCGGGTCCTCTCCTTCTTCCCTGTCTTCATTGGTCCACTCTCCTGTCCTGTCAGATTCCTTCAACTCCAGACCTTAACCATTTCCACACACCTGGCCTTACCTATCACCTTATAAGACAATAAGACATAGGAGCAGAATTAGGCCAGTCAGCCCATTGAGTCTGCTCTGCCATCCTATCGTGGCTGATCCCGGATCCCACTCATCTCCATACACCTGCCTTCTCGACATAACCTTTGATGCCCTGACCAACCAGGAAACTATTAATTTTCACTTTAAATATACCCATGGTCTTGGCCTCCACAGCTGTTACGACAGCATACCTCAGATTCACCACTCTTGCGCTAAAAAAAATTACTCCTTACCTCTGTTCTAAAGGGTCACCCCTCAATTCTGAGGCTATGCCCTCTAGTTCTGGTCACCTCCACCATAGGAAACATCCTCTCCATATTCACCTTATTTAATCCTTTCAACATTCAGTAGGTTTCATTGAGATACCCTCCCCCCACCGCATTCTTCTAAGTTCCAGTCAGTACAGGCCCAAAACTACCAAACGCTCCTATTAGTTAACCCCTTCACTCCCTGAATAATCATCATGAACCTCTTCTGCACTCTCTGCAATGACAACACATCCTTTCTGAAATATGAGGCCCAAAGCTGTTGACAGTACTCCAAGTGCAGCCTGACTAGTGTCTTATAAAGCCTCAGCATTGTTTGTATAAGCTATGTCCCTTGAAATGAATGCCAGCATTGCATTTGTTTTCATTACCACAGACTCAGCCTAAAATAACCTTCTAGGAGTCTTGCACGAGAACTCCTAAGTCCCATCGCACCTCTGCTGTTTGAATTTTCTCCCCATTTAGATAATGGTGCACACTGTTGTTCCTTTTACCAAATGTATTGCATGCATTTCCCAACACTGTGTTCTATCTGCCACTTTTTTGCCCATTCTTCCGATTTGTCCAAGTCCTGCTGCATTGGCATTGCTTCCTTGGTACAATCTAGCCTACTACCTATGTTTGTATCATCTGCAAACTTTGCCACAAAGCAATCAGTTCCATTATCTAAATCATTGATAAACAATGTGAGAAGTAGCATTCCCAATACTGACTCTTGAGGAACACAACTCATCACCGGCAGCCAATCAGAAAAGGCCCCCTTTATTCCCACCCACTACCCCTGCCTGTCGGTCATTTCTCTATCCATGCCAGTATCTTTCCTGTAATGTCGTGGGAATTTATCTGGTTAAGTAGCCTCATGAGGGGCACCTTATCAAAAACCTTCTGAAAATCCAAGTAATGACATCTACTGCCTTTTCTTTATCTACCTTGCTTGTTGCAGTGCTTTTTCAAAGAAGTCTAACAGATTTGTCAGACAAGATTTCCCTTTACAGAAACCATGATGACTTTGACTTATTTTATCATTAGTCTCCAAGTACCCCAAAACCTCATCCTTAATCCTCAATAATGGACTCTTACACTTTCCCAACCACTGAGGTTAGGCTAACTGGCCTATAATTTCTTCTCTTTTGCCTTCCTCCCTTCCTCCCTTGGTCAAAGGAACAACAGTGTCTAAACAGTGTCATTATCTAAATGGGGAGAAAATTCAAAAGAGTGGAGTAACATTTGATCATAGCTAGCCTCCTTCCTCTTCCTCCCACCTGTTTATTCAGGCATCTTCCTCCTTCCTTGTCAGTCCCGAAGATAGCTGACAGCCCGAAATATCAACTCTTTATTCATTTCCATAGATGCCGTCTGGGGGTTCCTCCAGCCTTTTGTGTGTGTTATCCTGGTAAATCTCCCCTGTAACCTCTCTAAAGCTTCTACATCCTTCCTATAATAAGACAACCAGAAACCAAAAACGAACATGATACTCCAAGTGTAGTTTAACCAGAATTTTATAGTACCACAACATGACCTCACTGCTCGTGAACACTATCCCCCGGCAAATGAAGGCCAACATACCTGCTTCTTAAACAACCTCTCAACTTACATTGTAACCTTGAGGGATCCATGGATTTGGACCTGAAATTCTCTCTGTTCTTCCACACTCATAAGAATCCTTGTCCTCCACTACAAATTCAATCCACCAAAGTGTATCATTTTACACTTTTCCTGATTGAATTCCAGCTGTCACTTCTTCACACAGCTCTGCATTCTGTTTGTATCCTGTTATAACCTATGACAACCTTCCGCACTATCCAAAACACAACCAACCTTTATATCACCTGCAAACTTATTAACAAATTCTTCTATTTCCTCATCTAAGTCAGTTATAGACATCACAAGAAGATCCCAGAACAGATCCCTGTGGCATACCACTAGTCAGCGACCTCCAGGCAGAACGTTCTCCCTGTACGGACACCCGCTGCCTTCTGTGGGCAAGCCAATGCTAAATCCACGCAGCCCAGTTTCCATGGATCCCATACATTGTGACATTCTGGATGAGACTATACAGGGAACGATGTCAAACAGCTTGCTGAAATCCATATACACCACACCATCACTCTACCCTCACCAATTTGTTTTCTCACTTCCTGAAAAAACTCAAATCAGGCTTGTGAGGTATGACCTGCCCTGTGCAAAGCCATGCTGACTATCCCTAATAAGATTATGCTTTGCCAAATACTCATAAATTCTGTCTGTAAGAATATTCTTCATTAGTTTGCACAGGATTATCCCTATTTTCTTTTTTGAGAAATTGAACAAATATTTGCAATCTTTCAATCCTCTGGTACTGCTCCTGTGGCTAGCAAGGGGACAAAGATCATTATTAACCCTCAGTCTCTGTCCTTGCTTCTTGTAGTTGCTTGGAGTATATTCTGTCTGGTCCTGGGGAGTTATCTATACTAATTTAGAAGCTTCAACACTGCCTCTTTCTTCAACTTCGACATTAGTCTATTCTGCTTGGACCTCACATTCATCAAAGTCCCTCTTACAGGTAAACACTGAAGCAAAGTATTCACAAGATCGCAAGACAAAGGAGCAGAAGTAGACCATTCGGGCCATCGAGTCTGCTCTGCTACTCCACCATGAGCTAAACTATTCTCCCATTTAGTTCCAATTTCCGGCTTTTTTCCCTTATCCCTTGATACCCCGACCAATTAGATACCTATCAATCTCGTTCTTAAATATCCTCAATGATCGAGCCTCCACAGCTGTATGTGGCAACGAATTCCATAAATCCACGACCCTCTGGCTAAAAAAATTTCTCCTCATCTCTGTTTTAAATGGGTACCTTCTAATTCTAAGACTGTGGCCTCTTGTTCTGGACTTACCCACCAAGGGAAACAGCCTTTCCACATCTACTCAGTCCAACCCTTTCAACATTCAAAATGTTTCTATCAGATCCCCTCTCATTCTTCTATAGTCTAATGAATACAGTCCAAGAGCTGACTGATGCACCATCAATAACTCACTCTGAGACGTAAGGCGAGATATCGGATTTCATTGACTGGAAGAAGGAACAAGCAGTGAGTGACCACCATACTACATCCTGGAGACTGAGAGGCTGGGCTCAGGCCTTGATCGCCTTTGTACCGGAGTCTGTGGGAGGAGCCACAGGAGCAGTCAGCAGGGGGCGTGTCCAGACAGGTATATGTAGTTCACCACACTGACAAATGCTCCTTATATGTTAGCCCCTGCATTCCAGGAATCATCCTCGTAAATCTTTTCTGAACCCTCTCCAACATCAGTACATCCCTTCTAAGATAGGGGACCGAAAACTGCACACAGTATTCCAAATGAGGTTTCATCAGTGCCCCACTGAGCCTCATCAACACCTCCTTACTCTTATACACTATTCCTCTTGAAATGAATGCCAACATAGCATTCACTTTCCTTACTGCCGATCCAAACTGGTGGTTAACCTTTAGGATATCCTGCATGAGGGCCCCCAAATCCCTTTGCACTTCTGATTTTTGAATTTTCTCCCCATCTAAAGAATAATCTGCCCGATTATTTCTTCTTCCAAAATGTACAACCGTACATTTCTCAACATTGTATCTCATTTGCCAATTCTTTGCCCACTCTCCTAAACTGACCAAGTCTCTGCAACCTCTTCTCCACCAATTCCAATATCTTTCCTGTAATTCCATGGGCTCTCATCTTATTAAGCAGCCTCTTATGCGGCACCCTATCAAAGGCCTTTTGAAAATCCAAATACAGAACATCCGCAGCCTCTCCCTTGTCAATCTTATTCGAGATTACCTCAAAAAATTCCAATAGGTTGGTGAGGTAGAATCTTCCCTTCATGAAACCATGCTGACTTAGGCCTGTCTTGTCATGCACCTCGAGATATTTCATAACCTTGTCCTTGAGGATCAACTCCAATAACTTTCCAGCTACCAATGTCAGACTAATAGGTCTGTAATTTTCTTTTTGCTGCCTCCATCCTTTCTTAAACAACGGAACTACATTTTCAACCTTCGGGTCCTCCGGAACCATGCCAGAGTCTATTGATTCCTGGAAGATCATTTCCAATGCCTCCACAATCTCCAAAGCCACCTCCTTCAGAACCCGTGGGTGCACCTCATCCAGTCTGGGAGACTTATCTATCCTTAGTCCATTTAGCTTCCCAAGCACTTACTGTCTAGTAAACTTGACTGTACCTAATTCTATTCCCTGAGACCTCTGGCTATCAGGTATGTCGCTAATGTCTTCCACTGTGAAGACTGATGCAAAATACTCACTTAGTTCCTCTGCCATCTCTTTGTTACCCATTATAATTTCTCCAGCATCATTTTCAATCAGTCCTATATCTACCGTGTCATTCTTTTACTCTTCATATATTTTTTTTAAATTAGTATCTTTTTTTATGTTAATTACCAACTTCCTTTCATAATTCATCTTTTCTTTCCTAATGACTTACTTAGTTTCCTTCTGTAAGTTTTTAAAAGTTATCCAGTCCTCAGTTTTCCCACTAATTTTGCTTCCTTGTACACCATCTCTTTTAATCTTATTTTAGCCTCAACCTCTCTCATTAGCCACATTTGTGCCATTTTTCCATTCATGATTTTCTTTTTTCTTGGAATATATTTTTCCTGCATTTTCCTTATTTCTTGTAGGAATTTCATCCAGTTCTACTCTACTGTCCCTCCATCTAGCTTACTTTTCCAATCAGCTTGGGCCAGTTCCTCTCTCACACCACTGTAATTTCCTTTGTTCCACTGAAATATCAATACACCTGTAACCAGCTTCTCCTTTTCAAATTTGAAACTGAATTCAATCATATTATGATCAATACTTCCAAGGGGTTCCATTACCTCTAGTTCCCTAATCGCCTCCAGTTCATTGCACAGCACCCAGTCCAAAACAGCCGATCCCCTGGTGGGCTTATGGACAAGCAGCTCCAGAAAGCCCCCTAGGCATTCTACAAAATCCCTCTCCTGAGATCCAGTACATTCCTGACTTTCCCAATCCACTTTCATGATTATCTTGACATTTTCCTTCTGACACACTTTTTCTTTTTCCAGCTGTAACTTGTAGTCCACATCCCGGCTGCTGTTTGGAGGCCTGTAGATAACTGCTATTAGTGTCTTTTTACCCTTGATATTTCTTAACTCGACCCATAAGCATTCTACCTCTTCTGATCCTATGTCCCTTCTTTCTAGTGATTTGATATCATTGCTTACCATCAGGGCCATGCCACCCCCTTTACCTACCTTCCTACCTTTCCTATACACTGTGTATCCTTGGATGCTCAGCTCCCAATCACATCCATCATTTAGCCATGACTCGGTGATGGCCACAATGTCATATCTTTTAACCTGCTGCTGCACAACAACGTCATCCACTTTATTTCTAATGCTGCGTGCATTTAAGTACTGAACATTTAGATCAGTATCTGGTACCGATTTTACTATATTTCTATCGCACAGCAAATTATCATGTCTGTTCACCTGCCTGTCCTTCTTGCCATCTTTGCTGCACAGTATCTTTGACTTATTACTATTTTCCTCTTCCTCGACCCTAATACCCCAGTTTCCTTTTCACTGCCAACTTAGTTTAAACCCTCCCTAACAGCTATATTAAACAATCCCGCCAGGATATTAGTACCCTTTGAATTCAGGTGTAACCCATTGTTTTTGTATAAGTCATACTTCCCCAATGATCCAAGAATTTGAAGCCCTGTCCTCTGCACCAGTTACTTAGCCACACATTCATCTGCTTAATTCTGCTATTCTTACCATCACTGGCACGCGGCTCAGGCAGTAATCCTGAGATTATTACTCAAGAGGTCCGGCTTTTCAATTTTCTTCCTAGCTCTCAGTAATCTTCCTTCGGACCTCCTCTCTTTTTCTGTCTTTGTCATTCGTACCAACTTGTACAAAGACTTCTGGCTGCTTGCCCTCTCTCCTCATAATACTCTAGACACCATCTGAGACATCCCGTACCCTGGCACCGGAGAGGCAACACACCATCCGGGTATCCTTGTCTGGCTCACAGAATCTCTTGTCTGTTCCCCTCACGATGGAATCCCCTATAACGACGGCATTTCTCCTTGCTTTCTTGATCACGGCAAAGTGCCAGAGTCCCATTCGCTGCAGTCTTCCACTGTCAGGTCAACCTCTCCAACAGTATCTAAAACAATATATCGATTTCTGAGGGGGACTGTCACAGAGGTGCTGTCCACTATCTCTCTATAGGTATTATCAATCACCTCCTCGCTTTCCCTAATTAGCTGAAGGTCATCAAGTTGCAGCTCCAGATACCTCACACGGTCCTTAAGGAGCTTCATCTCAATGCACCTGGTGCAGTTGTAATCCTTGGGGAGGGTGGGAGTCTCCCAGGGTCCCCACATCTGGCACTCCAAGCACAACACTAATCATTTATGCCTACCTCTAATGCTACCGTTATTACTAAATAAATAAACCTGCAACTTACCCCTTCACCATAAAACTCAATGGCTGCAGGAAGCCTTGTCCTGTTTCCGCCTAAGCCTGTTGAGCCAAAGCCGTATCACTCTGCACCCTCTCACTCCGCTGTCCGCTGGATATGGTGGTGTTCTTCTTAAGCCTTCTGCGCTCTGAGGTCACACACCTGCACAGTCGTGCCTCTTTTATCCCAAGTAGTTAAAAAAATCTGAGTTTTCTCCCGAAGGGTTATTATTAATTAAAGATCTCCCCTATTTTCTCTAATTCCAGGCATATGTTTCCCTCTTTATGCCTGAATGAGTCCTGCTCTCCCTCTAGTTATTTTCTTGTTCTTCACATACATGTAAAATGCCTTAGGGTTTTCTCAATCCTGCTCACCAAAGCCTTCTCATGTCCTCTTCTAGCTCTCCTCAGTCCCTTCTTAAGCTCCTTCCTTGCTGCCATATAACTGTCAAGAGCCCTATTTGATTATTAAACCTTAAGTATACTTCCCTTTTCCTCTTAACTAAATGTTCCACCTTTCTTAGCAACAAGAACTTCTCTCCATGCTTATTCTGCTTTAGTGGGACAAACCTATCCAGAACCCCATACAATTGCTCCCTAAGCAGCCCCCACATTTCTGCTGTGCTTTCCCAATTTACGCTCCCAAGTTCCTGCTTAATAAGTAGTCCTCTCAAAATTAAGACTTACCCATTCAATCTGCTCCCATCCTTGTCCAATGGTATGCTAAAGGTCACCATTTTCGTAATCTTTGCTCACTGAGAGATCAGTCAACTGACCATGTTCATCGTCCAGTATTAGATCCAGTATGGCCTTTCCTCCAGTTGGCCTATCCAAATATTGTGTTGGGAATCCTTCTTGGACACAACTAACAAATTCTGCATAATTTAAACCTCTTGCACTAAGGAGGTGCCAATAAAATTGAGGGAAGTTGAAGACACCCAAGAAAACAATCTGTTATTTTTGGACCTGTCCAGAAGTTGCCTAATGATCTGCTCCTTAATGTCCCTGTTGGGCGGTGGTGGTGGTGATGGTGGATGTGGCTGAAGAACACTCCTGATGGAGTAATTGCTCCCTTCCCATTTCTGACTTCCACTTACACCAACTCAGTAGATGCCACCTCCACGACATCCTTCATTTCTGCAGCTAGCACATCATCCTAATGCTATTTCATCACACCTTTCTCAAATGCTTTTAACCTTCCACCCTGTGCATTTTGAAACATCTAAACCCTGGTAGTTTGCAACATGGATCACTTTGTAAACATGTTTTTGTAATGTGTTTGTGAATGTGAATGGAAACCGACAGGAAAGGTGAACAACAATTTGAGTCAGTACAAGGAACAGAATATACCTAGATAATATTTAGGTTTGGGATGATAAATGGCAAGGATTTAAGGTGAAAAGACAAAAACTGAAAGCTTTTTTAAAACATTTGAATGCAGGTAGCTCAAGTTATTCAAAGTAATGACACATGTTGCCAAACTCAGCCTTCGCGATTGCCAGCTTTTCTGGGTCCAGTCTACATGTACAGGTATGGACTGGCAGGCTAATTTAGAAATGTAGTGCTTGACCCCAAGTTTTATGACTGTAGTGGAGAAAGTGGGCTTGGTGAGGTTTGAGAAAAGTAAGTAAACGACTAACTTAACCGGACATTACCTGCTATATGGCAATTTACCAAACAGCCAACTCTGATATAGTTCTTAAATTGGTAAATTCGAACGCAGTCTTAAAGTGGTAAATTCGAAATTCCAAGTGATTTATACAGTCAGTAAAGAGACTTCCCTGGAAACTGATTTCTTTGAAGACGTGATGCTACTGCTGATCCCAGCCAGGCAATACCTTGTCCAAAGGAAACAAAATGGCTTAAAGGAACTGACCTTTTTGCTGGAGGGTGAACACTACACAGTCTTCCTGATCTTGCAGGGTTATCAGATGCAGGGCACTATTCCTTAATGAAGATTCAATAAGGTCGATCCTTTACAAAACTGCCGAATGACACCAACTTTACTCAATCCTTCAGGTTCCCGTACTTTGGTAAAGTCTTCACTCTCCAATACTAGACTGTGGAGGTAAAACAAAGGTGCACCAAACAAGAACTGGCAGCGAATGGCAAAACTGCCAGTAGAATGGTTTTGCACCTTACAATAGAAAGTAAAAACTCCACGTTAAAACGACATTGCGTCATGAGACGATTATGCAGCAAAACTAACTAACAAACTAACTGCGTCACAACAGGGGTTTCCCCTTATATACCTATTGGAACATGCCATCACGTGACCTCACAGCAGCAGGAGAATTATATCATGTGACCTCACACTGGCAGGGAAATTACATCACCCGACCATCACAAGCCAATTACATCATGCTCACAAGGTACACAATTACATCATGGTCATAAGACAGCCACAAGGTACCCACGGGGTATGTAACACTATGCAAGGGTTATGCGAACTTGATCAGGCATTTGCTACGTAAAGTGTTCTTTACAAATAAACTGAGGATTTCCCAGGAGAGACACCTTGTGGTCCATTGTTGAAGCCAGGCAACGACTGCAATTGTTTGGTGTGCTCAGACTCTGATAGTCCAGAAGTTTGTAGAAGGTGAGTTTTCAGCGATCAGTGTTTATCTTGTTCAGGCTGGGGTTTCTGTAGAATTTTTTACTTTATTTATTTACAGTATGTGGGCATCGCCAGCTAAGCCAGCGCTTATTGCCCAACCCTAGTTGCCCTTGAGAAGGTGGTGATGAGCTGCCTTCTTGAACCACCACAGTTCCTGAGATGCAGGTATATCCACTGTGCTGTTAGGGAGGGAATTCCATGATTTTAACTCAGCGACAATGAAGGAATGACGATATGTTTCCAAGTCAGGATGTTGAGTGACTTGGAGGGGGATTTGCAAGTGGTGGTGTTCCCAGGTATCTGCTGTGATAGTGGTCATGGGATCTGGAAGGTGCTGCTTCGGGAACTTTGATGTGTTGTTGCAGTGCATCTTGTAGATAGTACACAAGGGGTACCTGTCGAGTGGGCTGCCTTGTACTGGATGATGTCAAGCTCCTGAGTGTTGATGGAGCTGCTGTCATCCGGGTGAGTGGTGAGTATTCCATTACACTCCTAACCTTGTAGATGGTGGACAGGCTTTGGGGAGTCAGGAGGTGAGCTACACACTGCAGGATTCCTAGCCTTTGACCTGCCCTGATAGTCACAGTGTTTATATGGCTAGACCAGTTCAGTTTCCTGCCAATAGTAACCCCCAAGTTGTTGTTAGGGTATTCACTGATGGTGATGCCACTGAATATCAAGGGACAATGATTAGAGCCTCTCTTGTTGGAGATGGTCATTGCTTGGCAATTGCATGGCTCAAATGTTACTTGCCACTTGTCAGCCCAGGACTGGATATTGTCCAGGTCCTGCTGTATTTGGGTGTGAACTGCTTCACTATCTGAAGAGACACAAATGATGCAGAACATTGTGCTGTCATCTGCGAACATCCCCACTTCTGATCTTATGACAGAAGGAGGGTCATTGATGAAGCAGCTGGAGATGGTTGGCTGGAGAACACTTCACTGAAGATCTCTTGGACTGATGTCCTGAAGATGAGATAATTGACCTCCAACCACCCCAACCATCTTCCTTTGTGTCAGGTATGATTCCAACCTAATATCCTCCTAATTCCCATTGTCTCCATTTTAGCTGGGGCACCTTGATGCCATACTCAGTCAAATGCTGTCTTGATGTCGAGGGCTATCACTCTCACCTTGGCCTTGACAGAACCGAAACTGGGCATCCATAAGCAGGTTATTGCCGAATAGGTGCTGCATGATAGCACTGTTGATGACCCCTTCCATTACTTTTCTGATGATTTAATCTAAATAAAAGAAATAATTCTGTTCCAGGAGTTGCATTCATGGCATACAGTATCTGCTGATGAGAAACTAGACTAAGTGAAAGTGTAAAAATACTGCCTTTGATGTCTTATTTTTCTCTTGACTTGACATGATCTCTGACAATTAATTCAAGCAGGTGATTTGGAATGGTTACTTTTAACTTTGATGGACGATTTTGACTCCTGCACTATCTTTAGCCACACCTTCCCACTCAGATTTATCTCAGTTTCTCAGGGAATTTTCAACTTTATCTCAAGCGCTCAGACCAGTGGTTTGAGATGTGTCTATTTTAATGCAAGGAGTATTATGAACAAAGCAGATGAGCTTAGAGCATGGATCAGTACTTGGAGGTATGATGTTGTGGCCATTACAGAAACTTGGATGGCTCAGGGGCAGAAATGGTGACTTCTAGTGCTAGGCTTTAGATGTTTTAGAAAGGACAGGGAGCGAGGTAAAAGAGGTGGGGGCGTGGCACTGATGATCAGAGATAGTGTCATGGCTGAAGAAAAGGAGCAAGTCATGGAAGGATTGTCTATGGTGTCTCTGTGGGTGGAAGTTAGGAACAGGAAGAGGTCAATAACTCTACTGGGTGTTTTTTATAGACCACCCAATAGTAACGGGGTTATCGAAGAGCATATAGGGAGTCAGGTTCTGCAAAGGTGTAATAATAATGGTTGTTGCAGTGGAACCTTTTAATTTCCCAAATATTGATTGGCATCTTCTGGAGCAAGGGGTTTAGATGGGGTGGCATTTGTTAGATGTGTTCAGGAAGATTTCTTGACACAATATGTAGATAAGCCTACAGTAGGAGTGGTTGTATTTGATCTGATATTGGGAAATGAACCTGGTCAGGTGACAGATCTCTCAGTGGGAGAACATTTTGGAGATAGTGATTACAATTTTATTTCCTTCACCATCATATTTGAGAGGGATAGGAACAGACAAGTTAGGAAAACGTTTAATTGGAGTAGGAGAAAATATGAGGCTATCAGGCAGAAACCTGGAAGCATAAATTGGCAACAGATGTTCTCAGGGAAACACAGAAGAAATGTGCCAAATGTTCAGGGGATATTTGCATGGAGTTCTGCATAGTTACATTCCAATGAGACAGAAAGGATGGTAGGGTACAGGAACCGTGGTGTACAACGGCTCTTGTAAATCTAGTCAAGAAGAAAAGAGCTCACGAAAGGTTCAAAAAACTAGATAATGATAGAGATCTAGAAGATTATAAGACTAGCAGGAAGGAGCTTAAGAATGAAATTAGGAGAGCCTGAAGGGGCCATGAGAAGGCCTTGGCAGACAGAATTCTGGAAAACCCCAAGCATTCTACAAGTACGTGAAGAACAAGAAGATGAGACGTGAGAGAATAGGACCGGAAAAGTGTGTATGGAACTGGAAGAGATAGCAGAGGTACTTAATGCATACTACGCTTCAGTATTCACTAAGGAACTGGATCTTAGTGATTGTAGGGATGACTTACAGTGGACTGAAACACTTGAGCATGTAGACATTAAGGGAAGGGATGTGCTGGAGCTTTTGGAAAGCATCAAGTTGGATAAGTCACTGGGTCTGGATGAGATGTACCCTAGTCTAGTGTGGGAGGTGAAGGAGGAGATTGCTGAGCCTCTGGCAATGATCTTTGCATCATCTATGAGGACTGAAGAGCTTCTGGAAGATTGGAGGATTGTGGATGTTGCTCCCTTTGTAGGACTGTCAGTCCCTGTAACAGTGGTGTTAAATGGGGCCAACTGGGGGCACAGAGGCTTCAGCTTATTCAAGAAGGGGAGTAGAGATAGCCCAGGAAATTGTAGATCAGTGAGTCTTACTTCAGTGGTTGGTAAGTTGATGGGGAAGATCCTGAGAGGCAGGATTTATGAACATTTGGAGAGGCATAATATGATTAGGAATAGTCAGCATGGCTTTGTCAAAAGCAGGTCGTGTCTTACGAGCCTGATTGAATTTTTTGAGGATGTGAATAAACACATTGATGAAGGTAGAGCAGTAGATGTAGTGTATATGGATTTACGCATGGCATTTGATGAGGTACTCTATGCAAGGCTTATTGCGAAAGTAAGGAGACATGGGATCCAAGGGGATGTTGCTATGTGGATCCAGAACTGACTTGCCCATTGAAGGCAAAGAGTGGTTGTTGATGGGTTACATCCTACATGGAGGTCAGTGACTGGTGGTGTGCCTTAGGGATCTATTCTGGGACTCCTACTCCTCGTGATTTTTATAAATGACCTGGATGAAAAAGTAGAGGGATGGGTTAATAAGTTTGCTGATGACACAAAGGTTAAGAATGTTGTGGATAGTGTGTAGGGCTGTCAGAGGTTACAACTGGACATTGATAGGATGCAAAACTGGGCTGAGAAATGGCAGATGGAGTTCAACCCAGGTAAGTGTGAGGTGGTTATTTTGGTAGGTCAAATATGATGGCAGAATATAGCATTAAAGGTAAGACTCTCGGCAGTGTGGAGGATCAGTGGGATCTTGAGTTCTAAGTCCATAGGACACTGAAAGCTGCTACACAGGTTGACTGTGTGGCTAAGAAGGCGTACGGTGCATTGGCCTTCATCGATTGTGGGATTGAGTTTAGGAGCCAAGAGGTAATGTTACAGCTATATAGGACCCTGGTCAGACCCCACTTGGAGTACTGTGCTCATTTCTGGTTGCATCACTACAGGAAGGATGTGGAAACCCTAGAAAGGGTGCAGAGGAGATTTATAAGGACGTTGCCTGGATCGGAGAGCATGCCTTATGAGAATAGGTTGAGTGAAAACAACCTTTTCTCCTTGCAGTGATGGAGGATGAGATATGTCCTGATAGAGGTGTAGAAGATAATGAGAGGCATTGATCTTGTGGATAGTCAGTGGCTTTTCCCTAGGGCTGAAATGGCTAGCACGAGAGGACATAGTTTTAAGGTGTTTGGAAGTAGGTACGGAAGAGATGTCAGCAGTAAGTCTTTACGCAGAGAGTGGTGAGTGTGGAATGGGCTACCGACGGCGGTGTTGAAGGCGGAAATGATAGGGTCTTTTAAGAGACTCCTGGATGGCTACATGGAGCTTAGAGAAATAGAGTATTGTATATAGGGTAAAGCCTAAGTAGTTCTAAGGTATGGACATGTTTGGCACAGCTTTGTGGGCCAAAGCCTCTGTATTGTGCTGTATATTTTCTATGTTTCCAAAATATGAAAACAAATAGTGAAAGTTTTTATAATTATATAAAGTGGAATAGGACGACTAAAGTGAATGTAGGTCCCTTGGAGGATGAGAAGTGGGAAATGGCCGAGGCTTTGAATGACTATTTTGTGTTGATCTTCACAGTGGAGGATGCATTGAACATGCCAAAAAGAGATGTTATGGATGCAATGGGAGTTGAGGACCTTGATACAATAGCTATCGCTAAAGAGGTAGTGCCGAGCAAACTTGTGGGCCTGAAGATAGATAAGTCACCGGTCCTGATGGAATGCATCAGGGTACTGAAAGAAATGGCAGAAGTTATAGTAGAGGGTTTGATGATGATTTACCAAATTTCTCTGGACTCTTGGGCAGGTTTCAGCAGATTAGAAGATGGCAAATGTCATGTCAGTGTTCAAAAAAGGATGTAGGCAAAAGGCAGGTAACTATAGGCCAGTTGGTTTAACATCTGTAGTTTGGAAAATGCTTAAAGCTACCATTAAAGAAGAAATAGTGAGGCATCTGGAAAGAAATGGATCCATCAGGCAGATGCAGCATGGTTTCAGCAAAGGCAGGTCCTGTTTGACAAACACAATGGAGTTCTGTGAGGATATAATCAGTGCAGTGGATAGAGGAGAACAGATGGACGCTATTGGATTTTGAGAAGGCGTTCGATAAGTGCCACATAAAAGATTTAACCATTAGATAAGGATGCATGAGAAGGGGTAGAGGATTGGTTAACCAATAGAAAGCTGAGAGTTGGAATACTTGGGTGTTCCTCTGGTTGGCAATCAGTGGTGAGCAGAAATTTGGTAAATCGATGCAAGACTCCATCGAACAGGACAGACAGACAACCGATGTGCAAAAGACAACAAACTGCATAGACAAGTTATGCCCTGGTTTAGATTTTACTGCTAATGCTAGGTATTTCATTTAATGGTTTTCTGTAGAAACAGTGTGTTCTGCTGGTAGTGTTAAAGATAAGGGATCATGATGTTTAGATTATGAATGTTGGATCGGCCAATCAGAATAGTTCAGTCGAGTGAAGGTTCTAGAGAAAACTGGGCAGAGAGGTTTTGTGATGGACTCTGAGGTGGGTCAAAGTCTTTTTGTTTGATGGGAGATGGAGTGAGAAGATGAAAAGAACCGGCTGTAAGATTTGATCCAACTGGAATGCATGATTCGATGGTTTCTAAGATGGAAAGTTTGACCGGTGATCATTGAATAGTATTTGGTGCTGTGAGGAAAAGGACATATCCTGCTTGTGGAAGATCTGAGCTCCAACATGCACATTTGACTTTTTAAATTAGAATGGGCTCTTTTATTTTTTCCTTTTTTTCTTTCTTCTTTAATAGCTATTTGATTAAGTTGATATTCATAAATACACCTTCCTTATAATTGTATGCAGTGTACGATATGTTGTTTCTTGCCGATGGGTAATTGCCAGTAATGGAATTTGAAAAAGGTGGTTTTCTCACCACTGTGTCCAGTGGCTTGTCAGTGAGAGGCTAACCAGCCGTGTTTCTAGAGAGGCCCGGTAAAACGGGGTTTCATTGTCTGGGATCTGATTCAGTAACACTGTGTATTTGCTGTAAAAGTTGATTAAGTGGTTTGTGTGTCTAAACTAGTGTCTGGAAAAGGATTAAGATACTTGATTATGGATGCCGCAGAGATTAAGCTTTGGTGAGATTCAAAGAGATAACCCACAACAAATGCTTATGTTCTGAGTGGGGTGGATTTCCGCAGCGCAGCCTAATAGTTGATTAGCGTTTTAAGTACTGTTGAAGTATTAAGGAAATTACCCTCGTTGAATGGCGGTTTGATCAATTGGCTGATAGGATGTTATGTTAGTCCAAACTAGCAAGGACGTGATGGGAGTAGACCTTCCTGGTACAATTAAGGTACCTAGAGAGATGAGGCCACTGGCCATCCATACTTTTAGAGAATGGGAGAGTGTAGCCGAGGGTGAGGAATTTGATGATAAGTTTCTTGCAGCTGGGGGCAGAGACTTGTTAGAAGTTGCTATCATTTCTGTGGAATGAGGAAAAGGAGCTGTCTGATGTGAAAGTTCTATTGGGTCCCTTGGAGGGTGGTTGAAAACTCCGTTGGTTTCAGCAATTCCTTCACTGGTAGATAAATGCCAAAGTGCACTGGTGGAGAGCCAAAGTTCTCGTAGACTGAGAATGCTCTCGGGAGTGAAGCTCACCGCCCAAGGCGGAGGAGGAATATGAGACTTCGGCGGAGCAGACATCTCAGTTGCTCGATGAGTGACAGTGCTCAGATAATATGAAAAGACAGCAACCGGTAGAGAGTTTAAAAGGTCCCACTGCTGCGTTGGTGGGGTCCTTAAAGGCAGAGAACCCATTTGGCACTTCTGCGGGCTACATGCAAGCATTAGAAAGGGGTTTTGGCATACTGAGCACTCCAACGGAGCTTATGATGAGGTTTAGGTGCATATACCTGGAGAGAGGAGAGAAGTTAAAAGTTGGTGGTTACTAGAATGTATCGTTACAGACCACAAACCAAGCCAGAAATGTTGGTGTTGTGATGGACTCCAACATCAATTTTAACTGCCATATTAAGACAATTACAAAGTCAGCCTACTGCCATGTTAAAAATCTAGTGAGAGTTACCGGGTATGATTTAGAAAAACTCATCCATGCATTTTTAGGCTTGACTACTGTTATGGTGTTTTCAGAGGTCTCTGTAAAAAGTCCCTCAGACAGCTGCAGCTTGTTCAGAAAGTCCTCACTATGACCAAGAAAGCAGAACACATCTCTCCACTTCTCAGAACACTGCACTGCATTCCTGTCCATCAGAGGATTGACTTTAAAATAATTTTATATACCTCTGATCTCGTTTCATTCTAAACCTTCCCGAGCACTCAGGCTGTATGGGCAGGTCTGTTTACTGTCCCGAGGATCAAAACTAAACATGGTGAAACAGCTTTTAGTTACTATGCTCCACATATCTGGAAAAACCTTCCAGAGGATCTGGTCTGCCCCAACTTTAAGCTCTTTTAAATCAAGGCTTGAAACTTTTCGCTGTAGCTTTTAATTAGAATCTCCTGCACTGCAACTTTTATTCCATTTTTAATGTTTTGATCTTTCCTATAGTGAGATTTTATTCTGCCTTATATTGTCTGAAATTTGATGAATAACTTTTATATCTTGCTCTATATAAAGCACTTTGAACTACCTTGTGCTTGAATAGTGCTATACAAATAAAATTGCCTTCAGCTGCTTTGCTTGTGCCATAAAGGAGCTATTCCACTGGCTGATATAAATCAATTTAGGATGAACCAAGTGGCAAAGGACACAGTCACATGACTTGATTGCTTTAAGCTTCCAAACATCTCTCAGGACACGTCCCCCTCCATCGTTTGTTGAGCTGATCAGAGAAGCAAGAGAGGGGGAAAATGAGATGGAGGAGTGGAAGGCACAGTCCTTGGTTGTAGCCTTTGTTGCTGAAGTGACTCCTGATGCTACACGTGGGAATTTTGCAGGATTTTGTGAAAGATTTGAGAGCTGAGGTATCTCAGTTGATGTCAGCTTATGCTGCCACCAAGCTTGACAACATTCTGATCAATATATCAAGTAACACACCAAAGTGTGAAACCGTATTCCTGAGGCTAGTGAGTCCAAGGTATCTATACAGATTGATGTTATTTATGCTAGAGCCATACTTGACACAGGTTCTCAGGCTACTCTGCTGTACAGATCCTACTACAACTGGTATTTGACACATTTACCATTGACACCACTCAATGCACTGAGCCTTGGGGCCTTAGTACTGATGACTATGCATATGATAGTTACTTGTCATTGAAGCTGGAGTTTTTGGATGCAGATGTTGGACTAGCTGAGGCCCTTGATACGTTAGTGTTGGTCTGTCCAGATCTGGTTTAGAAGGGTGAAGCTTCCGTTCTAGTGGGAACAATGAGAAAGCTAGTGGGAGCCTGTAAAGAGACATTTGGAGAGAGTTTTTGAAAACGTCCATTCACACAGTGTTCAGAGCTGTTTTGAGAAAGTGCAAGCCCATACTAGGCCGAATGATGAGCAGAAACAAGGAAGTGTGTGGTACACCCAGTCCAAGCCCATCGTGTTACAGCCTGGAGAAGTAGCTAGAGTGAAGGGAAACCCCAAATTTCCCAGAATGCCTGATGCTGAGGCCTTCCAGTCAGATGCTCCAGAAGACCACAAAGAGGAGACATGCTTACCTGCTGGGGTATTGGTGAGGCCTGAACTGCAGAAACTGTTGGCTGTACATTTAAACAAGATGACAGTGATTGTCAATAACACCTCAGGGAGAGTGTTCACACTCAGGCAGGGGATGCCAATGGCACATCTTTTCCCAGTGATTGTAGTGTCTAATTTTCCTGTGAGAAAACCAGGAGAGGCATAATCTCCTGGATCAGGAAAGTTGACAGCCAAGTCATCAACTTCAGTGACTTCCCACACTTGAAGAGTTGGAGAAGACTGACAGAGAATATGTTCAAGTTTGAAGATGTCTGTTCTGTAGACTAGTTTGATGTGGGAGGTTCTAAGAGTACTCCCCACACCATCCGAGTGACAGAGGACACCCCTTTCAGGGAAGGGTCTCGATGACTAGCACCAGCAAATCTGAATGATATTTGGCAGCATCTGCTAAAACTGAAGGAAACTGGGATTATCACTGAGTCACGAAGTCCCTGTGGATCACCAGTAGTGGTGGTGAGGAAGAAGAGTGAGAAGTATGAATGTGTGTTGATTATTGGACACTGCACTGACATACAGTCCCTGACCAGTATACTGTTCCATGGATCAAGGATGCACTGACCTGCATCAGTGGAGTGAAATTGTTCAATGTGCTGGATATAAGGGGTGGGCATTGTCAAATACCCATGAGTGAAGCTGACAAAGAGAAGACAGCATTCATATGTCCACTTGGATTCTTTCAGTTTGAGAGAATGCCCCAGGGCATATCAGGAGCACCGGCTACTTTCCAATGTGTCATGGAGAAGACTGTTGGGAACATGAACTTGCTTGAGGTACTGGTGTACTTGGATGATCTCTTCCAGGGTGTTCGGGTCCACCCTGGAAGAGCAAAGGAAGAGGTTCCTGTAGGTGTTAGACTGTTTGAAAGCTGAAGAGTTAAAACTGTCACTGGACAAGTACCAGTTCTGCAAGACATCCTTCAACTACATCAGGCACATAGTTGCACAGGATGGAGAAGCTATGGATCTGTCCAAGATAGAGGCGGTGACCACATGGCTAAGATCCAAGAATGTGAGTGCTGTAAGCTTGTTTCTTGAATTCTGTGGGTACTACCGAAGATTCGTGAAGGACTACTCCAAAGTAAGGCACCCTTTGAATCGGCTTCTGTGGAATTACCTTCTGTTGGGGAAGAAAGGGAGGTGGAGGAAAGGAGAAGACGGTAATGTTTATCTTCATCCTTCAGAGCCTTTTGGAGCAAGATAGGATGCAAAATGTGAAGAGGCCTTCCGGTTGCTCAAAGAGCTACAGATTAAGCAGACAGACAGACAGGCATACTTTATTGATCCTGAGGGAAATTGGGTTTTGTTACAGACGTACCAACCAAGAATAGTGAAGAAATACAGCAATATAAAACCATAATTAATTAAATAATAAGTTAATCATGCCAAGTGGAAATAAGTCCAGGACCAGCCTATTGGCTGAAGGTGTCTGACACTCCTAGGGAGGAGTTGTAAGGTTTGATGGCCACAGGTAGGAATGACTTCCTATGATGCTCAGTTTTACATCTCGGTGGAATGAGTCTCTGGCTGAATGTACTCCTGTGCCTAACCAGTACATTATGGAGTGGATGGGAGTCATTGTCCAAGATGGCATGCAACTTGGACAGCATCCTCTTTTCAGACACCACCGTCAGAGAGTCCAGTTCCACCCCCACAACATCACTGGCCTTACGAATAAGTTTGTTGATTCTGTTGGTGTCTGCTACCGTCAGCCTGCTGCCCCAGCACACAACAGCAAACATGATAGCACTGGCCACCACAGCCTCTTAGAACATCCTCAGCATCGTCCGCCATTTGTTAGACCTCAGTCTCCTCTGGAAATAGAGACGGCTCTGACCCTTCTTGTAGACAGCCTGACTGTTCTTTGACCAGTCCAGTTTATTGTCCATTTGTATCCCCAAGTATTTGTAATCCTCTACTATGTCCACCCTGACCCCATGGATGGAAACAGGGGTCACCGGTGCCTTAGCCCTCCTCAGGTCCACCACCAGCTCCTTAGTGTTTTTCACATTAAGCTGCAGATGACTCTGCTCGCACCATGTAACAAAGTTTCCCACCGTAGCCCTGTACTCAGCCTCATCTCCCTTGCTGATGCATCTAACTATGGCAGAGTCATCAGAAAACTTCTGAAGATGGCAAGACTCTGTGTTGTAGTTGAAGTCCGAGGTGTAGATGGTGAAG
Organism: Hypanus sabinus; assembly: GCF_030144855.1. Classification (NCBI taxonomy): domain Eukaryota; kingdom Metazoa; phylum Chordata; class Chondrichthyes; order Myliobatiformes; family Dasyatidae; genus Hypanus; species Hypanus sabinus. Next base: position 29,332,231 of record NC_082715.1, read on the forward strand.
AGAAAGGGAGACAAGACAGTCCCCTGTGGAGCCCCAGTGCTGCTGACCACTCTGTCTGACACACAGTGTTTCAAGTGCACGTATTGTGGTATGCCAGTCAGATAATCAGTAATCCATGACACCAGGGAAGCATCCACCTGCATCACTGTCAGCTTCTCACCCAGCAGAGCAGGGCAGATGGTGTTGAACACACTGGAGAAGTCAAAAAACATGACCCTCACAATGCTCGCCGGCTCGTCCAGGTGGGCGTAGACGTGGTTCAGCAGGTAGACGATGGCATCCTCAACTCCTAGTTGGGGCTGGTAGGTGAACTGGAGGGGGTCTAAGTGTGGCCTAACCAAAGCACTTGTGTTGGCCTTTGCAAACTCCCAATTGCCATATATACTGCATATAGATGCCAGCCGAGACGGTTTAGGAGGCGTTCTGTATGAGGATCAGAGCACAGCTGGTGTCTGTCACCTTCTGAATGAACTACGCCCATGCACAAATTGGAATTTCTGGCATTGAAGTGGTCTGTGGATGTTAAGTGACGATCTATATGGTACCAAGTTCGAGGTGAGGACTGAACAATCCATTAGTTTATAATCTGGCCTCGATGAAATTGGATGCCACAGGCCATTGTTGGTTAGTGGCATTGTCTGCATATGATTTCAGCCTGAAATACTGGCTGGGGAGCTGGAAAATTGATGCAGATGCATTGTCCAGATGTTTACATGAAGGGCTGGAAATGGACAGACAGTGGGAGAACGTTCCTGCCTTTGGAGTTAAAGCAATGTGCCAATTTTCTGCCATGGGGATATAGAGCTGTGGTTTATTTGGGAGCTTCTGGTTGCACCATTCCACAAGCTTACTGCAACTTGACCGCACCGAATACCGAAACCTTTAGTCTTGGGGAAGTGGTGGCAGGCTTTTGGTTAGCTTTTGCAGAATGGGATATGGTCCAAGTTGAAAAGGCAAAACATCCTACCATACCATATTGCTAGACGTGTTCGGAATCCTGGATACCAGCAAGAAGACCAAATAGAGTCGGCATATTGGACGTTTGTTCCACTGCTACATCTGGACACAGAATGAAGCTATGGATGCTCGCCATATTATTTGATGTTTGGGCGCGAAGTGAGTTTGCCTATACATGTGTTTTGGGACTGATGAGGAACACTTACCTCAGAAGACCTACAGTATCTTAAGTATGTGTCTGACATGGAGAAGGAACTGCAAAAGGCTTATCAGTTAGCAGAGGTCTCTGCTACCAAGCAGAATCAAGGAGACAAGAGGAGATATGATCTGAAGATTAGCTTCTCCCAAGTGATGCTTGGAGACAGAGTTTTAATAAGCAATTTGAGGCTAGCAGGGAAGCACAAGTTGGCTGACTGCTGGGTGGTTATCCCTTACATTGTCAGCTGCCAAACATGCCGGTTTTCTGGGTGAAGCCAGAAGACGGGAATGGGTATTTGGCATATCATGGGGAATCTAGACTGAAGAAATCGTGCTATTTCTGGTCCCTGCACATTATTTCCATTCACTACAGTAGTTCAGTGTTAGTTGGTACAATTCCAATGCTCTAGTCACAGAGCAACACAATTTCTGTGAATTACAGTATGTCATTTAATGGAGTAAAGTTCAAAATATGCATTTTTGAATGATCATTGCAACATTTCTGTAGCCCATGGCCCAAGTGCAATATTATTGCCCCATTTGATGTGACTTCTGGCAAAGTCAGGTTTTGCCTGAGTTATGATGGTATCATAACTTTCTCCTTTATTGATCTCAGCTCTTGAAGTTGGACTTAAACAATAGATGATGACTGTGGTCATTAATTCATAACAATAAAGAAATGCAGACAGTATATTGATTTATACCAGCACCAAGCAATCAACAGCAGCCAATGTGTCTGTTTTGTGGAACAGCTTTTTCAAATGATGCATTAAAACCATCCAGGCTCCTTGAACATTTGAAGAGAATACACCCTGATAAAGCAAACAAGAACTTGGGTTATTTTCATTCATTTTGTGAAAATTTTCAGAAATGGAAATCACTTCAAGACATGTTTGTGTCAACACTTCACAACAAAATGGTGATGCTTTGTGTGCTCATTGCTAAATTTCGAAAGCTCCATACAATTGGAGAGCTGATTCTGCCAGCAGTAATGCCGTTTCTGATTACAGTTTTGCATAAGTCACCAAACCAAATAATTAAAGTGATTTTGTTCAAAGATGAATAGATGAAATATTTGGGAATGTGGAAAACTCATTGTGCAACACATGTAGGCTAACAGTATTTGCTCTGCATTTGGATGAGCCAAGCAAAGAATCTTTGCTTCTTGGTTATGTTTGCTTCATAGGAGATGAAAGCTTGGTTCAAGAGTTGTTATTTGCAAGGGGTCTAGAGAGATATATAAAGGAGGAGTCAATATTTTAAGTTGTTGAGCAAAGTTTCAAAGAGAACTGTTGTGTATTTAATATTTCAGTAATATTTGAGTTGTAAATGTATTGTTTGGTTAAGTTTTCATTGTTGTTTACATTATGCACTACAGGTTATCTGTGAAACTATTAAATGGCATACGGCATTATGCCAGCACATCACCTACGTTATTTGCTTAAAGTAAAAACAAAAATAAATGGACTGCATTGCATCGGGAAGAGAAAAAATAGAAAGTCAAGTTACAGTTTCAATAAGAGCACTGATCTGCATGCTGTTGATGAAAAATCTGATGATGATGAGAGTGACACAGGACAGGGTACCTTGAGATTTATAACGTGAAGACTAACAATAGACAAGTATTATGGCTTACACCAAAAGTCAATGGCAAATTAATTAAAATAGAATTGGTCACTGGCTTGGCTATTTCAGTCATTCCACGATTTGAAGTTGAATAGCATTTCAAAGAAACTAAACTGAAGCCTGCAGATATCCCAACTAAATATTTATACCACAGAAAAGATAACTCCTGTGGGAATGACATTTCTAATGGTGAAATATAACAACTGACAACCACATTGAGCTTGTATGTGGTAAAAACAGGAGAACCAGCATTGCGGGGGTATACGTGGCTGAGAGTCATCCACCATTTACATGGCACATCCCCTGTAATAGAGTCAACTGAAAACAAATTAAGAAAGGTACTGAGTGATGACACAATGGTCTCCATGAGGTTCAAAAAATCATCAATACTTTTGGTTGCAGAAAGAAATCTCTGTACGCCATCCTACACTGTGGAAAAGAAGTCAAGATCTTCATTGCATTTCCAGCTTAATAATTAGTGGAGCGTGGTTTCAGTGTAGTCGCCCAACTTCTTTCAAAACAAGGAAACAGACTGAAAATTACTGAACGGGGGATCTGAGACTGCTTCTGAGTGACATGCTGATGTTGAGAAGCTGATATCACTGCACCAAGCCCATCCATCTCACTAAAAGGTGAAAAAACAATTAAGTAGGAAATATTTGGATTACTAATCTACGTTCTAAAAGTGTTGTTGAAAATTGTTTTTACTGTAATTAAATAAAGAAATAATAAGACTTTTCAAGCTCAATTAAACAGACTGGAAAGCAGATTTCAACTTCGACAGGTTTTTAGGGTCAATTCTTGTTCAGGTTCTTCATAGTGTTGTCCAGAGTTAGTCCAGAATGCACAGATTTTGGCATCATGTTGGTGCATACACCACAGCATGGATTGTTATTAGATTTGAAACAAACTTAATGTTGTCTCATTAAATAACAGTTATTGTATGAGGAATTACACAGGTCAAGTTTTCACAGCAATTTAGCAAATCTACTCAGTGTGTGGCCAAACTATTAGTGAGACTTTGCTGCTAATATTACTTTAAAGTGTTTTTTAAAAAGCAGATTAAAAATCTAAGGCATTTGTTTCATGAAAGCAAATACTTAGTCAATGGCTTGTGCTGAATTTACTGCTCTCTGCTTGGACAACTTTGATCACTAAACTGGTTCCCTTGTTAGAGTGGAATAATTCAGCCAAAGCTCTACTTTTGGTAACAAGGGCTTGGGTAGGGAGTTCTAAGAGTGATAGAATTATACAGCACAGAATCAGACCCTTTGGCCCAGCTTGCCCATCGAATATATAATGACACTTACCCCATTTACAGTAGTCGGTCTGTGGCCTTCTGTGTCTTAACAAGTGATGTATGAATGTTGTAAGAGTCTCTGTCTCTCATCAGTTCTAATGCTGGTAACCTGAAATGTATTTCTTTCCTGTTATCTATTAAATCTTTGTATCAAGATACAATATTTACAGAACTAACTTACATTCTTACTGCCTGTTATGCTGCTGGCACTTAGGGCAGCAATGACGGTCCTCCATCTCTGTCTTTAGACACTCAGATGTAGAAGGATTCTTCATTGCTATTTCCATAACAATTTTGCTTTGCCAGTCAGTGGCTGTTAGCCCTGAGCCGAACCCTGAACTTGATGAACCACTCTTAGTCTGGCCCCTACTCTTTGACCTGTTTGGCATGGGTGATCCTACCAAGAGCCAAAGCATATAGCACTAATTCCAGCCATTCCAGTCATTGAGGCATGCAAGCCTTTAAACCACAACAAGTTTGTGGTCCTCTTGGAGGTTACAGAAATAAGTAAACACTATATTGAGAACAAATAAAAATCTGTGTATATTACAGTAGAATGAATCGTGAGAATTGACTTTGCACTGCCAGTCAATATGTTTATTACATTCACTTTACATTGATTTTATTTATCGACAGCATATCACTTATTTAACAAGTTACATCACATCTACTACGATTGTTTTCTGTATTCGCAAGTACCATAAAGTAGAATAGTAAGGCACGAAGAGGAACAGAGTACAATGACAGGTGTCCGCTACAATGACTTTTTACAAAAGTTTTCTCCATTCATAACTCTTTGTTGTTAAAAGGTCCCCTAACACAAAAATTATTTTTAAACAAACATATTTTTCAATACTTAAGATATTATTAAAGGGAATTTGAAGTATGAAAGCAACAACATGCTTCCATCTGCCACAAAAATGCTTTTCATAGTTTTGAACCTTGTTAAATACCTCTAACAGTTTAAAATTGCTATAATACATTCAACATAGAATAACGTTATGCAGACCTTGATGCCAATTGGTACTAAATGTCCTCCTCCTGTACCTACTTCATATTCCTTCATTCCATTCATATTCATGCATCTATTTAAATCCAGCAAACTGCCGGCTTCCACTACCCAGTAACCAATTCTGTGCAGAAAAAAACTTGCCCCTCATATCAACTTTAAACCTTGCTTTCAGCTTTTTTTTGGTAGTAGGCATTATTATCTTCTGTTTTCAATTGTATTTACAGTTTTGGGGGGTTCAATGTTCTGATTTATATTTTCTACATTTCGTTTTGGTTGGTCTGCAGTTGTTTTTGTGGGGTTGGGGGTGGACACTAATTTTACACGACTTCAACTTGGGTGCTTTTTCAATTATTCTATTTTGTATTATATTACTATTGTATGTTTATCTTGCACTGTACTAATTTCCTATTTTGTTTTTGGGGTTTTGTTTTAGTTTGTAGTGTCGTAGAAAATGCATTAAAAAATCAATTAAAAAAAACTTTAACAACTAACCTTAAAATTATATCCTCTGGTGTTTGGCATTTCTACACTACTTCTCACTGTCTACCCTATTGATAACTACTTCTATCAGATCTCCCCTCAGTACTCAGAATATTGAAACATAATCATATTATTAAATTTATATTAATCAGCTAATAATAAAATTTAATTTTATTTCTTCTGTGGCTTCAGTTATCAGAATTCAATGGGCTGACACAGTCATACCATAATTATTAATTCATCATCTTCCATTAATTCAGTTCATCCATACCAAATATCTAAGCTCTACTTTTGGATGGCTTATCGGAACAGAGTCAATGAGCTGAATTACTGATCCTGCTCCTATATCTTATAGTCTTCAGCAGGTGAATGAGATTGTTCAGAAAATTCAAATTCATAAATAATTGTATTGTGGTGAAATAGAGTGCAAGATAAAAGCAGAACTGAAATCTATTCATACATACATGACCACTAATTTGTATCGATAATTACCTATCACTAGCACCCACAACTGATCAAGCTGCGAATTAGACATAGGACCATATGACATAGGAGCAGAATTGGGCCATTTGGCCTGTCGAGTCTGCTCTGCCATTTAGTCTTGCCGGGTTTATTTTCTCACTTAACTCCATTGCCCTTCTTCTTCCTGTAACCTTTGATGCCCTTACTAATCAGGATCCTATCAACATTTGCTTTAAACATACCCAATCATTTACCCAGCCATTTGTGACAATGAATTCCACAGATACGTCACTGTCCAAATAAAGACATTTCTCCTTATCTTTGATTCCCAGGATGTTCTCCTTTATATCATGCTTTGAAACAAAAGCACTGAACTAAAATTTATCTGGGAATTTTTCCAAAGGGAAAGCAAAATCCATCTTGAAATGTCATGCAATCGAAAGACTCAACAGAATACAACTCAATGTTATTGTTGCACTACCCATTAATTCAAACGGCACTTAAGACCATAAGACATGGGAGCAGAATTAGGCCATTTAGCCTATCGTGTCTTCTCCGCCCTTCTATCATGACTGATTTATTATCCCCCTCAACCCCATTATCCTGCCTTCTCCCCATAACCTTTGATGCCGTAACTAATCAAGAATCTATCAACCTTCACTTTAAATATACACAGTGACTTGGCCTTCACCACCATCTGTGGCAATGAATTTCACAGATTCACCACCCTCTGACTACAGGAATTCTTCCTCATCTCTGTTCTAATGTGACATCCTTGTATTCTGAGCCTGTGCCCTCTGGTCCGAAAATCCCCCACGAAAGGAAACATTCTCTCCATATCCACTATATCTAGATCTATCAATATTCAATAATATGAGCAATATTCTATAATTTCAAATTAACAGCCAGAAAATTAGGAAATTCATATTAAATGAGCATCCTGCTCCCTCTCAACAGTGAGTGATCTGCCATTCAATTGAATCTTGCTGTGGAACAAACACACAGATTTGTAGAAAGTACCAGTGCGAGACGTGTGGAAGCCCAGAAACAGGACAGTACAGTGAGCAGTAATGATGTAGAACAAACAGAACTAGGCAACAATTGCACTGTTGTAGGAGTAATTCGTACTGTAACCTATCATACTATTGTTAGTTACAGGGCACTTGAAATGTTTTGATTCCACCTAATGAGTTGATTTAATGAATTATTTTCTCGATGTGACATATGCTAAGCCAACAGAAATGCTCTAGAGAAGGCTGTGTGGCTCATTTTCCCTCCTTTCAGAACCATTGCTTTGCTCCTTGCTTCACAAGAAGCATTAAATTGTGTGTATGAATCGAAAAAATAGTGAAGTGAGAGGAATACGTGGCTGACTTATATGGTAAGTGTTAAATGGTATTGTTGATAGGATTTGGGAATTAATCAATCCTGTTTGAAAAAACATGGAAAAGACCCTTTAATTTTTTACTCTAAACCCAGACAAACCAAAATTTAATCATATTACTGAGGATGAATGGATGTGTGAACTTGGTCGGTAAGTGACAACAGGCAACTCAATCACACCAAAGCCTGCTCCTGTCACATCACGCAGCTTCCAAACAAGTATATGTTACAGCAGGGTTCAGGGAACAGCAATCAAAAGTGGATACTATGGCAAATTTATATCCCCTTTCCTACCCATATTTTTATTTCATTGCCCTTGCCCATGAAATACTATTATCTTCTGTACACCCAAATGATATCTTCATGCTGATCTGTGGTGTATTCAATAAGAAGGTTAGTAAAGGAAGGTAATGATGTCCATTGTGCCTGAGAAATGTTTCTGCAAAGTTCTACACTCTTCCAATGAGAAACAAAGCAAATTATAGAGGCTGAGAGTAATCCTATGCTTTTAGAAAAGTACAAAACCCAAGAAGCCATGAGAAATTCAGCAGATTCATTATAGGAGATAAAGATATACCTGAGATTGCACTAGCTGTTGGGGAAGGGGGAGTGACCTGTAATCAGACAAAATAAGCAGTACACAAATATAGCTATCTAAAATGAAAAAAATAAACAAAAGAAACTCTGCAGATGCTTGAAATTTAAAGCAGTTCTGAAGAATGGGCATGGTCTGAAACATCAACTGTTTGTTCATTTCCATGGATGTTGCCTAACCTGCTGAGTTCCTCCAGCATGTTGTGTCTTTTATCTAATGTGAAATCTGAATATTGTCTGCATAAGCAGATTACCCAGTTTGAAAAATCTATGTGAGTGAATTTTTTAATTAATGGCAAAATCTTATGCCAATCTATACAATACAATAGTTAATTGTTTTTATTATCCACAATGTGCTTATTCTTCACATTAGTATTAATTATTGCCTTAGAATACAAAGAAAAAATTGATTATCCTTTTGATAATATTAATTACATGCCAAACATTCCCTACAGTTTTGAAACTTCTGTCATAAATCATCTTTTCTTCTTAATTCACTGCTGAAATGGGTTTTGTTAAGATGGTAATGAATTTTCCTCTGCATCTGAAGAGTCAGTTTTATCTTCTGAGCTCCAGCAGTTAACTCAGAGTAGAATAGCCCAGGGGTTTGTCCTTGCTATATGAATGGAAGCCACCTGAATTATTGAGCTTCTCTGAAAGAGCAAGAGGGAATTATATGGTTAAAATTAAGCAGTAATGCCATATTAATGCACATCTTTTTACTGGTTCATCTGCTGTTTTACTTCTGTACTGAATGAAACATCAGTTTTAACAACAGATTGTACTTCTAGTGCAATTTCTCTTCAAATGAAACACTGTGATTAGAATCTGATAGGAGAAAAGCGAGGAAAGATGAGCAAAGTTATGATCATATGAGGAATCTTCAAAAGGATGAGAGATAGAAATGCAGAGGGATTGGTAGAGCTCAGAGTGTGAAACTGAGATTCCCAAATGTTATCATCTAATGGGTTGAGTGAGGAGGAAGAGCAGAGAACACAGACTATAACGTAATTCTGGAGGAGGTGTCAAACACATGAAGAATAAGGTGGTATGGGCAGAATTTTTAAATTTAGTTCACTGTGGAGTTCATTATGAGATATATTTGTATTCTGGTTATGCTTTTGCTTGTCTAGAGCTCAGGGTAAAAAACCCAGAAGATCTGATTTCAAAACTAATTACAGTAGCAGGAGAATTCCAAGCAATAAATAAATTAAAATAAATAACTAACATTAATGATGACAATAGAACATGCAGATAATTGTTAGTTCCCATTAATGGGCTTCAACAGAATAAAATTAGTTTAAGCCCTCCCCTTGTGAAAATGGGGGACGCCTCCCTCTCCCCTATTAGGGAGAGAGAGAGAGAACCCGTGTTTTGTCGAATGCTGGATGAAATGCGATAGTCTTTGGGGTAACTGCAAGGTCTGTGTCTTTGCTATCACCGAGCACATGCTTGTGCTCTGTAGTGGTGCGCTTTATTTTATTGGGGGAGCGCTGTTGCTTGCTACCATTTACACGCCGGAGAGGGGAGCTTGGGGGGAGGACTTTGCGGTTCTCAGGTTTAAATGTCATTTGTTCTTTGGGGCACTTCTCTGTTTTTGTGGATGTTTGCAAAGAAAAACAATTTAAGGATATATATTGTATACATTTCTCTGATGTTAATTTGGACCTTTAAACCCACATCTCTAGCCCCGAGGATATTGGTCCCCACAGGTTCAGGTGTAACCTATCCTTCTTATGCATCATACCTTCCTCAGGAGATTCCAATGATCCAGAAATCTGAAACCCCGCCCCCTCCACCAATTTTTCAGCCACATAATCATCTGCCAAGTGTTCTTTTCTTATACTCGCTGGCACATGGCATGGGCAGCAATCCAGAGAATACTGGAGGTCCTGATTTTCAGCTTACTGCCTAATGCCTCATATTCTCTTTTCAGGACCTCCTCCCATTTCCTACCTATGACATTGGTCTCAATATGAACCACTACTTTCAGCTGTTCAGCTCTTTAGAATGCTGTAGGCTCAACCTAAGACATCGTTGACTTTGCCACCTGGGTGGCAATATCCCATCTGGCTGCTCTCTTTCACATCAACGGAATCTGCTCTCTGCTCCTCTAACGATAGAATCCCTGGCAGGGCAGAAGCTGGAACGAGTTTTAGTCTAAGTTGGGTGATTGGGAAGGGAGGATTAATCAGGCATAGAAACAGGCAGTAGTGGGAGAGAGGCAAGAGTGGAGATGGTGAATATTACTGAGGGGGTAAACATGCAATCTTACTGGCAGACAGGGCTTGTGCTATTGCAGAGGTTGGACAAACTTGGGTTGTTTTCTCTGGGGTGGTGGAAACTGAGGGGAGATCGGATGGAGGTTTATAAGATTAGCGAAGCATGGATAAAGTTGACAGACAGCATCTTCTTCCGAGAGTTGAAATGCCTCATACCAGAGAGCATGATTTAAAGTGTTTCGGGGGGTGTAATTTTAAAGGTGATGTGAGAGACCAGATTTTTTACTCGGAGTGACTGGTTGGTGTTGCCTGGGTGGTGGTAGAGGCAGATATATAAGGGACATTTATTAGGGATAGGCACAAGAATGTGAGGAAAATGGAGGGATATGGTCATTGTGTCAGCGTAAGGAATTAGTTTGCTTGGCTGTTTGATTATTAATTTTTTGGCACAATATTCTGTGCCAAAAGGCCTGTCCCTGTGATGTACTGTTTGTTCTGTGCTATGCTCAATCTGGTCCATGGAGCCAATTTAATTAAATAATTAAAATACTACAAACTACTCATTTACTGCTAAATGATAACTGTTAAGAAAGTGAAGTTACAGTAATTACCTCAAACCAGCTGTGCACAGTTTTATGTTATACTTACTTCTCCCAGGAACCGCAATTCCATGCTTGGAGCTAAATCTTCCTGTGAAAGCACTGTGTTCAAACTGAAAAAGTAAAGGGATGGTGTCAATGCATGAAGCAACAGCTTCCTTCTAATTCCTCCTTTATCCATTTCTCAGTTCAGAATGTCTCTTAACATTTATCTCAGTGCAATCCTGTCACCGGGGCTCGAACACCAACTTGGCTCGTTAGCTAACTCTGCGAACAGCCGTATTACTCAGCGGTAAGAAGACCACTTTTCCTAAGCAGTATATGCCCAGGGTCAGTATGATTTGGGGTTTATCCAAACAGGAAGGTCATAATGTTACAATTAAAGCAATGTCAATTTGAGCAAATGCTCAAATCGTGGATCAGCCATGATTGATTGTTGGAGCAGTCTCAATAGGCCAAATGGCCTAATTCTGCTCCTATGTCTCATGGTCTAAATTCTTTGTAAATACTGCTCATTCACAGTCATATGTAGCATAGAAAAGACATCATACACCAGCATAAAATTATAAATCATGTATATTTACCAATTTTCATCTGTTTCAAACAGCCCATTACAGTTAGACCAATTTAAATGTGCACATAAATAAAAAAGCTGAAGCAACTCAGCAGGCCAGACAGCAACAGTCGACGTTTCTGGCTGAGCCCCTCCATCAGGACTGAACATAAAGTTTGCAGCTCATTCCTGTATCAGCTCAGTGTATCACTTTACTCACTACTGAATTTGCATCACCCTTCTTGGAATCCTCCACCTCATGAGCACTCTTTGCAATCAGATCTCCCCTTTAGATGGGGTTGTCCAGGTGTCTTCCCTGGTGCTCTTCTCTGTTCACCTCCCACCAAAAGACCCCAAAGCAGGCTGCTGTCCTTCAGAAAACTCTTTCCACCCCCCAGCTCTCCAAAACCCAGCCTCCCTAAAATGGATACTGTCTAGCAGAGTGGTCATTGTGGGAGCAGTCATCGTCGGAGTGGTCTGATTCAGAGTGGGAAGGCTTTGGCGAGAATAGGTAGAGACAAGGTAGGCAGGTAAGTTCATTTCTTATTTTTTTCTGAATTAACTCTTGTGAGGATAGGGGGTACGTCTACAGGGCCAGTCTTCTGCTCTGGGTGCCAGATGTGGGATTTTCCGGAGTCTACTGATGGCCACACCTGCATCAGGGGCATCGAGATGCAACTCCTTAGAGACCGCGTTAAAAGAACTGCAGCTGCAGCTAGATGACCTTTGGGTTGTTAGAGTAAGAGAAGAGGGGATAGACAGGAGCTACAGGGAGGTAGTCACCCCAAGGCTGCAGGAAAGAGATAAATGGGTGACTGTCAGGAGAGGGAAAGGAGAATGTCAGATAGTGGGAAGCACCCTTGTGACTGTCCCCCTCAACAACAAGTTCTCCATTTTGAATACTATTGGTGGGGGGGGGGGCGGAATGACCTACCAGGGGGTGCAACAGTGGCTGTGCTGGACTGACCATGCTGTAGTTAAATGCACATAGCATTTAGAATAAGGTGGATGAACTCATGATGCAATTAGAGATTGGTCAGAATTGTGGGCATCACTGAGTCATGGCTGAAGAAAGGCCATAGTTGGGAGCTTAATATCAAAGAATATAATGTGTATTGAAAGGACAGGCAGTAGGCATAGGTGGGGTGTGGCTCTGTTGGTAAAAGATGGAATTACATCTTTAGAAAGAGGTGACATAGGGACAGAGAATGTTGAATCTTTGTGGGTGGAATCAAGAAACTTCAAAAGTGAAAAAACATTAGTGGAGTCATATATAGGCCTCCAAATAGTAGTCCAGATGTGAGGTTAAAATTGGAAAGGGAGCTAGAGATGGCTTGTAATGAGAATGTCACAACTGTAATGGGGACTTGAATATGCAAGGTGATTAGGAAAATCAGGTTGGTGTTGGATCACAAGAGAGTGAATTTGTTGAATGCCTCTGAGATGGCTTTTTAGAGCAACTTGTGCTTGAGCCTACTTGGCTGTCCTATACTTGGTGTTGTGTCCTAACCCAGATGTTAGGTAGCAAAAGTGAATGGAAAGTTGGATTATTGGGAAGCTTTTAAAATCCAACAAAAGGCAACTAAAAAAGCTATAAGAAAGGAAAAGATGAAGTATGAGGGCAAACTAGCTGATAATATAAAACAAAATACTATTTTTTTCTGTTATATAAAGAGTAAAAGGGTAGTGGGAGTTGATGTGAGACCATTGGAAAATGATGCTGGTCAGGTATTAATGGGGAACAAAGAAATGGCAGATGAACTTAAGTACTTGGCAGCTGTCTTCACTGTGTGAAGAAACTTGCTGTATACCAGAGGTCCATGAGTGAGCACCATTGCTATTACAAGGAAAAACTACTAGGCAAACTAACAGGTTTTAATGTGGACCTGTCACCTGGACCAGATGGACTACATCCCAGAGTCCTGAGCATCATTGCTGAAGAGATAATAGTTGCGTTGGTCAGGACCTTCAAAAATCACGAGACTAGTGAATCTGTGGAATGCTCTGCTACAGTGGAAGCCAAGTCTGTGGGTATATTTAAGGCAGAAGTTGAAAATTTCCTGATCAGTCTTGGCCTCAAAGGCTGTGGTGAGAAGGCAGGTGTATGGAGTTGAGTGGGATCCAGAATCAGCCATAATGGAATGGTGAAGATTTGATGAGCTGAATGGCCTAATTCTGCTCTTATGTCTTATGGCCTTATCCCACAATCCTGATTGGTTGACAGAACATTCCTTCATTGAACAACATGGCTCCTTTAACCGAAGCTTTTCTGCTTTTACAGAAAACTGCTGAAACAGTAGAGCAATAGAAATCTTAATCAGTCAATTACATCAGCAATAACAAAAAAATGCAATTTAGAACTCTATAAAATTCTCTCACTGGAAGTGATGTTCCCCACTTGGGGTCATTCAACTAGCATAGTGGTTAGCTAACAAAATACTTTACAGTACTAGTAACCTGTGTCCAATTCCCATCTCTGTCTCTAAGGAGTTTATATGTCCTCCCCGTGACCGTGTGGGTTCCTCCAGGTGCTCCAGTTTCCTCCCACAATCCAAAGACGTATTAGTTGGTTGGTTAATTGTTCATTGTGAATTGTCCACATTAGGCTGACATTAAATTGGGGGTTGATGGGTAGCATGGCTCGAAGGGCCACAAAGCCATCAATTCTGTCATCCAATTTATTAACGTATAATGTGAAAAGAAGCAGTCCCAACACCGACCTCTGGGGAATGCTACTAGTCAATAGCAGCTAACTAGAAAAGGTACCCATTGATACCTTGGTAATACCACAGGCTCTTGTTAAGCAGACTCATATGTGGCACCTTGTTCAAAGCTTTCTGAAAATCCAAGTAAACAACATCTGCTGACTCTCCTTTATCTATCTGCTTGTTACTTCCTCAAAGAGTTCCAATAGATTTATCTGGCAAGATTTCCCCTGAAGGAAACCATGCTGGCTTCAGCCTATCTTATCACTTGCCAGCAAGTACCCTGAAACCTTGTCCTTACTAATGGACTCCAACATCTTCCCAACCACAGAAGTCATGGCAGCTGGTCTATAATTTCCTTTCTTCTGCCTCTCTCTCTTCTTAGAGTGGAGCAATATTTGCAATTTTCTAGTCCTCTAAAACCATGTGATTCTTGAAGGATCATTATTTATGTCTCCACAATCTCTTCAGCTACCTCTTTCATTCCATCTTCATATTGTTATATATGCCCTGAAAAGCCAATGTTGATTCCACCTATTCCTCACAATTTCTGCACAACTCAGATGAAGAATCAGAATCAGAATTGGGTTTAATATCACTGGCATATGTTGTGAAATTTACTAACTTAGCAGCAGCAGCAGTACAATGTAATACATTATAAATATAGCAATAAATAAATGCATTAGAATAAGTACATCTATGTATGTTAAATAGTTAAATAAAGAATAGTAGTGCAAACACAGAAATACAAAAGTGAAGTCATGTTCATGGGTTTCATGCCCATTTGGAAATCAAATGGCAGAGGGGAGGAAGCTGTTCCTGAATTGCTGAGTGTGTGCCTTCAGATTTTTGTACCTCCTTCCTGATGGTAACATTGAGAAAGGGACATGTCATGGGTGATGAGGTCCTTAATAATGGAGGCTGGCTTTCTGAGGGATCGCTCTTGGAAACATCTAGGATACTACAGAGGCTATTACCCATGATGGAGCTGACTTGTTCTACAACTTTCTGTAGCTTCTTTTGCTCCTGTGCAGTATTTCCACACACCCCCACTGCCCCATATCAGACAGTGATGCAGCATGTCAGAATGTACATCTCTAGAAGTTTTTTGAGTGTTTTAGGTGACAAAACTTATCTTAAATTCCTGATGAAATTTAGCCACTGTCTTGCCTTCTTGAAGCTGGATTGATATGTTGGGACCAGGTTAGATCCTCAAAGATATTGACACCCAGGAACTTGAACTTGCTCACTCTTTCCATTTTTGATTCCTCTAGGAGGATTGGTTCATGTTTCCTTGTCTTAGCCTTTGGCAGGGTTTCTTCCGATAAGATGGGGGTGTGTATACATGTAGCAGCCACTTGGAGACCAACCAAAGCTGCTTTTTTCTTTGTTAAATATGTTTTAATACATAGTAAGACTATTCTTGACCGCAATCACTATATACAGCTGGTCTGTCACATCAGTGAGCTGCTTACTGTTCGGAATAGTTGCCTGGGATGTTGTTGAGCCAGGGATGTTGGACTGAGGAAGGTGTGTCGGGCTGAGGGAATTGAGTCAGGCCACCAAGCCCAGGGAGCCGAGTCGTGTCATCAGGCTGCAGAAGAAGCCGGATTCTGTTCAGAAGAGCTGACCTGGGTGCAGACTATGCTGCTGCCTGCTGCTTGAAGCCTCCATAGTTGGTGCTTTCAAGTTGGCGTGAAGGCAGTGTGTAGTGAAACGATAAGTTTCTTTTGTGATCACAAAACCCTATTGGACATTGATTGTCACAGGCCTAGTTCCTTTGATAGGTGGTCAGACAGGCATTGAGGCAGCAATATCACCACAGTTGTAGCAAGGACGAGGGTTCAATCCTGAAGCTTGCATTGCAGTGTGGTGTCCAGCTGTCAGTGCTGCCCTCGAGTGTTGGGTTGGTGGAATTCCAGGCTGTACTGCCAGGAACCAGCAATTTGTGGACTTTGTCACTCATTGACTGACTAAAAATGTGTTTGCTTATATGACTTTGTACTTCTTTTCTCTGCTCATTATTTTGATTGCATTTGTCTGTTTCTTCACCTTAACACATAGGAACGCTGTCTCATTCAGCTATATCCACGTATGGTTTGAATAACAAACTTGACATGATTTTATTTTGATTTTTGAGAAGTGTGCACATGAACTGAAATTGGACTATTCATGGAGAGATGCATTCATCATATTACACTTTGTCACACATCGTTAACATACTCAGTGATTGTTGATGGTGAAGTTGGAGTTGGTGTGGTGGGTGGGTGACCCTTCCTCCACAACTCTCTGCCTTAGAAACACTTATCATCTTGTCCAATTCTTTCATCCTTTTCTATCTCCATCTCTCAGACTCCTGACACTGTCCTTTTTTCTTGCTGTCTACATTCTCATTTGCACAGGAAGTTTGTGCTGCCTGATCCCTGTCCCGAGGACCATCAGGTGTTTTGATGTCTCTAATTCTCCAGTTTCCATGAGAAACCAATACCAAACTTGTCTTTCTGACCTCACATTTACCCACATTTCTCTAAATCCCTAAACATACCTGTTCAGCATCTGCTCTCTCTCTCTCCCCCCCCCCTCCCTCTCTCCCTCTCTCTCTCTCTCTGTTATTTTAACTGCCTTACCCTTGATGGGGAAGAAAATCCTGTCAATGAGAACTTCTTCAATAGAGCCTCTCGCACCTGTTTTAACAAAAGAATAAAACATCATTTTAGGTTCGCTACAAAACAAATTGCAGGAAAACTGGTGAAGATAACAGCGGAAGCTCACCTTTTTATCCATGCATGTTCCGAAGACCAAAATAAAGAAACCCTAGAAATGAAAAATAAATTTCAGAAGCTAACAAGTAGATCCGTAAAACCTTTCAAACATTTTGTAACATTCCATTTTAGCTTTGGTGGTCCAGCTCAGGTCTATCAACCCTGACTGGCCAAAAAACAAGTTACAGAAAGAGCAATGAAGAATGCTTTTAAATAGACAGAGATTGAGGACCTTCATCGTTGCCCAAAAAGTCAGTGGTGTAACAGGCATTAGGTAATTAAGAAAGTACTGCTCTTTCACTGTCATTATGATACCTTATTTTCTACATTCTGATTTCTTTCCTTTGTACACCCTCAATGTATTGTGTACGGAATGATCTACATAGATGGTGAGCAGACAAGACTTTTTACTGCATCTCAGGACATGTGACAATAATTAACCAATTACCAATATAAACACGTACAAACAAGCTGGATAAACTCAGCAGGTCAGGCAGCATCCGTTGAAATGAGCGGTCAACGTTTCGGGCGGAGACCCTTCGTCAGAACTGAAGAAGGATGGGGCAGGGGCCCTATAAAGAAGGTGGGGGAGTGTGGAAAACCAATCAGAGGAAAGATCAAGGGATGGGGGAGGAGAAGTAGGGAGGGGATAGGAAGGAGAGGTGAAGGAGGAATCTTAGGGGAAAGCACTATGGGTAGTAGAAGAAGGCAGAATCATGAGAGAAGTGATAGGCAGCTAGAAGAGGAGACAGAGTGAAAGTGGGAGGGGGGAAGGGAGAGGCAGGGAATTACCAGAAGTTGGAGAATTCGATGTTCATACCAAGGGGCTGGAGACTACCCAGACGGTATATGAGGTGTTTGTGGTGAACTACATATACCTGAATGGACACACCCCCCCTGCTGACTGCTCCTGTGGCTCCTCCCACAGACCCCGGTATAAAGGCGATTGAGGCCTGAGCCCTGTCCTCAGTCTCCAGGATGTAGTATGGTGGTCAACCACTGCTTGTTCTTTCTTCCAGTCAATAAAAGCCGATATCTCGCCTCACGTCTCAGTGTTGCTCCTCCAACCTGAGTTTGGCCTCATCATGGCAGTAGAGGAGGCCAGGTATGGACATTCTCCCGTCTTCAACCCTCTTCCTCCTCCTGGACACCCCCACCGGGTCTTCTACCTGCACTCGATCTTTTCATCTCCAACTGTCGCTGAGACATCATCCGTCTCAACTTCACCACTCCTATCTTATATTCCAACCTCACTCCCTCTGAATGCACTGCTCTCCAGTCTCTCCGCTCTATCCTCTCCATCAAACCTGCAGACAAAGGTGGTGCCTTAGTAGTCTTAGTCTGGCGGATGGACCTCTACCTCACTGAGGTCAAACGGCTGCTCTCTAACACCTCCTCTTACTTACCCCTGGAACAAGACTCCACCAAGAAACATCAAACCATTGTCTCCCGTAGCATCACTGCCTTATCAACTCCGGAGATCTTCCATCCTCAGCCCAAAAACTCATAGTTCCCACACCCCACACTGTTCAGTTTTACCTCCTCCCCAAGGTTCATAAGCCTGACTCGCCCAGTAGACCCATAGTTTCAGCCTGCTCCTGCCATACCAAACTTGTATCTGCCTATCTGGACTCCATTTTGTCACCCATAGTTCAGTCGCTCCCTACTTACATCTGGGATAAATCCCATGCCCTCCACCTCTTCAATAACTTCCAGTTCCCTGGTCCTGACCACTTAATTTTCACCGTGGATGCCCAATCCTTATACACTTCAATTCCCCATCAAGAAGGCCTCAAAGCCCTCCGCTACTTTCTTGACAATAGACCTCACAAGTTCCCCACCACCACCATGTTCCTCTGGCTGGTGGAACTGGTACTCACACTTAATGACTTCTCTTTTGGCTTTTCCCACTTTCTTCAGACCAAGGGTGTAGCTATGGGCACTCGCATGGGCCCCAGCTATGCCTCCCTCTTCATGTGTTACATGGAACAGTCTATGCTCCAAATCTATACTGGTACTGCTCCCCAACTTCTCCTTCACTACATTGACGACTATATTGGTGCTGCTTCCTGCACCCATGCTGAGCTCGTCAACTTCATCGACTTTGCCTCTAACTTCCACTCAGCCATCAAATTCACTTGGTCCATCTCGGAAACTTCTCCCCCCTTTCTCGTTCCCTCAGTCTCCATCTCTGGAGATAGACTGTCCACTGACATCTTCTATAAACCCACTGACTCCCATAACTACCTTGATTATACTTCACATCCTGCCAAATGTAAAAATGCTATTCCCTATTCCCAGTTCCTCCTTCTCCGCCAATCTGTTCCCAAGATGAGGCTTTCCATTCCAGGACATCCCAAATTGCTTCTTTCTTTAAGAATTGTGGTTTCCTTTCTGCCGTCATCAACAATGCCCTTACCCACATCTCCTCCATTTCCCGCACTTCGACCCTCACCCCATCACCACAACAGGGACCGTGTTCCCCTTGTCTTCACCTACCACCCCACCAGCCTCCGGCTCCAGTATATTATCCTCCTCAACCTCTGCCACCTTCAACAGGACCCCACCATTACAAACATCTTTCCCTCTCTACCCCTCTCTGCTTTTCGCAGTGATCGTTCCCTCCGCTACTGCCTGGTCCACACGTCCCTCCCCACAGATCTCCCACCCGGTGCTTATCCCTGCAAGCGCAAGTGTTACATCTGTCCCTACACATCCTCTTTTACCACCATTCAGGGCTCCAAACAGTCCTTCCAGGTGAGGCAACACTTCACTTGTGAGTCTGTTGGTGTAATATATTGCATTCACTGCTCCTGGTGCGGCCTCCTCTACATTGGCGAGACCCGACGCAGATTGGGGGACTACTTTGTCAAGCACCTCTGCTCCGTCTACAACAACAGACAGGATCTCCCGGTTACCACCCACTTCAACTCTGTCTCCCATTCCCATCTAGATATGTCCATACATGGCCTCCTCTACTGCCATGATGAGGTCAAACTCAGGTTGGAGGAGCAACACCTCATATACCGTCTGGGTAGTCTCCAACCCCTTGGTATGAACATCGAATTCTCCAACTTCTGGTAATTCCCTCCCTCTCTCTTCCCCCATCCCACTTTCACTCTGTCTCCTCTTCTAGCTGCGTATCACCTCTCTCATGATTCTGCCACCTTCTACTACCCATAGTGCTTTCCCCTTAGATTCCTTCTTCACCTGTCCTGCCTATCCCCCCCCCCCCCTGCTTCCCCTCCTCCACCCCTTGATCTTTCCTCTGACTGGTTTTCCACCTGGCACCTTCCACCCTCCCCCTACCTTCTTTATGGGGCCCCTGCCCCATTCTTCTTCAGTCCTGACAAAGGGTCTTGGCGTGTACTTTGTGTTTGCCAATATAAACAAAAAGATTTCCTCCCCAGAGGACAGCAGTGAATCAGTTTTTTTTTTAACCATAACCCAGTGTTTATGGTATGAGTTTATTCCTCAGATTCACTATTATTGAATTTAAATTTTCCAGCTGCCATTTTTGGATTGAGATTTGTGTCACTTATTTAACCTTGAAGTGCCTCAGTGGTTTGATTAACTATTATCTATTGTTCTTTGTCTTCACTACAATTGTGGTTATCTCTTAAAAGTATGGCAGTGCTCCCCCATGATGCATGTTGAGATGTGCTGGCAATGTTGAAATTGCAATTCAGAGAAGCGCCCCATGGAGTAGTGACAGAGAAATCAAGAAAATTGCAGATGCTGGAAATCTGAAATAAAAAACAAAGTGTGGCAAACACTCAGATCAAGCAACTTCAGTGATATTCTATTTCACTGTCATGGCGAATGGGCTCTCAAAAAACATAATTTTCCATGATCACTACGCTGCAGGACACATCCATGTGTTGGACTTTAGTTACTGTCACATAGAAAATGTTGTGCAGACTTTAATCAAATCATCTATTGAACTGAACCACTAGAAGATATTTAGTTGCTCTTGATTGCTTTACATAAAATCTAGTACATAATTATAACTATGCAGTTATACATCAAATGTCATAAATCTTTTTTAATACATACCTGAAATGCATTGAGAATTGTAAATATATAATGGAAAGTAATATGGGAGTCCTCCAAAAAGGTTGGTATTCCAAATGCCCACGTGAGTCCAAGGATTGGGGTTAGCACTGCAATGCTCCTCACAATCGGTTTTATTGTATCCTTCTCCTCATTATGGCCCCTGGGCTTGTCTCCAATTTTTGGTCGTAGGAGCTTGAATATGACCACAACTAGAACAATAACATTGCTTGCGATGATAGACAAAGCTGGTATAATGAAAGCAAGTATTGGGTATTTTCCCCTCCAACTGAGCCAACAAGCATCTTTTCTTATGTAACTGTTCTGTGGATAGGTAACTCCAATTGTAATGGCTGAAATTATTATTGGACACAGATAGCCGATGCCAAATGAGATTCCCATCAAAACAGATTTGCTAAGATCGTGGAATAAGAAAACCAGATGGTACACAAGTAGAATGCCAAGGGTGAACATCCAAAAGAATACGGCGAGGTAGAAAACATGAATGAAAAAGGTTGCAGCCACACAAGCTCCTGTATCTTGTTTTACAGAGGCTGCCATGATAAACCATACATATGCTATCAGCAAGTTGATAGCAATGTTCAGAATTGCCACGTGGCGAATATGTGATTTTTTACTCTTGGTCACGTGCTTCCATACCACTGCTTCTATAATGATGGTTATTGTTAAGCTTGCTAGAGAAACAGCAACTCCAATTTGGGTTATAGAACTCAGAATACTGTCCTTCACTGGCTTAGTGGACATTAAAATGGAAAAGGATGTCAAATGTTCACAATTACAAATGATGTTTTCTCCGTCAAGATCTGGCGTACAGCCATCATTATTCCATATACCATTACGACTAAAATCCCAAAATGCACATTGGGCAGAGTTAAAATCAAGTGTAGAGTTTCTTGTTGAGAAGTTCATCTTAGTTTTAATGGGTTTCTTATCACTTAATGTTATTGTCACAACAAGACCATTAATTGAGAAATTTCCTTCGAAGTTTGCATTGCTGGGTAAAATATCAATCAATGTTGGATATGCAATTGTGACAACTACCTTGTTTACCAACTTTTCAAGTTCATCAGTGGGAATGAATATATTAGTAGATAAATTGGTGTAGCCTTCAGTGCTAAAATTATGGAAGGTTACATTAAAGGGGCTTTTTGT
Source organism: Hypanus sabinus (assembly GCF_030144855.1). Lineage (NCBI taxonomy): Eukaryota > Metazoa > Chordata > Chondrichthyes > Myliobatiformes > Dasyatidae > Hypanus > Hypanus sabinus. Next base: position 29,354,310 of record NC_082715.1, read on the forward strand.
TTTACGGCTGTCAATTTTAGTAGCTCTGAGCTGTAGATTCTCCTTTTTAACATCTAAAGGGTTAGTCGTCAGGTTGAGACGACTACTAAATTTCTCCACTGACTGTAATAATTTAGAACTGATAGTTTCATTTTTCGTGCTGGAGAGAATACCCCAGGTTTCTATTGATTCATTAGAAATCACGGAGTTTACAGTTTCCAAAAAATTCTGAAAAACACAAAGGAATTGTTTATTAATCAATCAAATGTAATTCTCAGCAATTCACATAATTTCAAAATAGAAAAAGGACAAATATAAAGACTTGAACATGCAAAGCATTCAAGAAATGACTGAAATAGGTTGACTTCACTCAGCCGCCAGCAACATCCAACCAACCACAAAATATCTTTAGAGATACTGAACCAGAACAAGCCAGGGCTAGTAAAGCTAAAAGAAAGTTATGGTAAAATTTCTTCCCCCACATACTTGGATAATTATAAGACACCGATACTGGAGATGGGATGTTATGTTGAAGTTGTATAGCACATTGGTGAGGCCTAATTTGTAGTATTATGGAGAGTTTTGGTAACCTACCCACAGGAAAGATGTAAATAAGGTTGAATGAGTACAAAGAAAATCTATAGTGATGTTGCTGGATCTGAAGGACCTGAGTTATAAGTAAAATTTCAATAGATTTGAACTTTATTCCTTAGGACGTAAAAGATTAAAAGGAGATTTGATAGAAGTATACAGAATGATGAGGGGAATAGATAGGGTAAATGCAAGCAGGTTTTTCCCACTGAGGTAGAGTGGAACTACAACCAGAGGTCAAGGGTTAAGTGTAAATGATGAAAAGTTTAAGAGGAACATGGATGGAAACTTCTTCACTCAGAGGGTCATGAGAGTATGGAACAAGCTCCAGTTCAGGTGATGAATACGAGCTCAATTTCACCATTTAATAGAAGTTTGGATAGGTACATAAGAACATAAGAAATAAGAGCAGGAGTAGGCCATCTGGCCCATCGAGCCTGCTCCGCTAATCAATAAGATCATGGCTGATCTGATTATGGACTCATCTCCACCTACCTGCCTTTTCCCCATAACCCTTAATTCTTCTACTGTGTAAAAATCTATCTGCTGCTTCACTGGGCAGATAATTCCACAGATTCACCACTCTTTGGGAAAAGCAATTCCTCCTCATCTCCATCCTAAATCCACTCCCCTGATTCTTGAGGCTATGTCCCCTAGTTTTAGTCTCACCTGCAGGTGGAAACAACTTTCCTGCCTCTATCTTATCTATCCTTTTCATAATCTTACATGTTTCTATAAAATCTCCTCTCATACTTCTGAGTTCTAGCAAGTACAGTCCCAGGTGACTCAATCTCTCCTCCTTGTCTAACCCCCGCATCTCTGGAATCAACTTGGTGAACCTCCTCTGCACCACCTCCAAAGCCAGTATATCCTCCTTGAAGCATGGATAGATACATGGAGGCCTAAGGTCCAAGTGCCGGTCAATGGGAGCAGGCACTTTAAATGGTTCAGCACAGGGCTGATGGGCTGAAGAGCCTGCTTCTGTACTGTGCTTTTCTATGACCCTATGACTTTAAGTTTATAAGTGATACGAGCAGAATTAAGCCATTTGGCACAACAGGTCTGCTCCACTCCAAGGCTGATTTGTTATCCTCCTCAACACCATTCTACTGCCTTCTTCGCTTTAACCTTTGACACTGATACTAATCAAGAACTTATCAATCTCTGCTTTAAATATACCCAATTCCTTAACCTCCATGGTCATCCGTGGCAAATACACTCCAGAAAATGTGTACTGGAAGCACCCATTTTTTTACAATATAATTTTTGCCTCTGTCAAGAATTTTTGCACTTTCTCTTTGAAGGCTTGCAGAGGGACAACCCAAGCCAGTAAAACATTTCAGCTGCTCTGCAAAAAGAGCAGTTTCCTCCTCTTCCTTCTGGAAAGGCCAGTTGACTGTCCTGAACCTGTAAGTTGTTCTGTGTTATGAATTACTCTTTTTTTCCAAATGTTAACCATACTTTTGTACCTTTAACCATTTAAAGAGACAAAAATTATGCAATGTGTCCCAAAAATCTATTCAGAACTTATATTTCTTGACAAGTACTTAATGGTACTGTAAATATCATTCAATATCCTGTTTATTCTGCCAGTGGTTCTCTGGATTACTCATGGAATTGAAGTGACCTGTGCACATAGTTCATCTAATTTGAAAGCTACATTCGCTGCTGGGACCATCAAGGTGTATTGTTTTTAAGCAATATGACTTTTAACCTATTCTCCCATCACAGTGAACACTTCAAGTGAAGAAATTTCAAAATTGTTAACAAATGTACTCACCATGATGATAAACATCACTTTCAAGGCCATTCACAAACACAAATGTAACTCTAATATCTGACACTATTGCCTAAGGAACAGAGCTGGTAATTTATGCCTCGACTCCGCCTCCCGCTCACGGACATGTAAGGCATAGCCGCTTTCTGTCTGCCTTTAATCTCTCCCTTCTCCGACTTAAACTTTGAAATTTCAACTTTACTCAGTTGGATCTGTAGAGCAACAGTTATAATGGCTACTTTAAGGGGCACCAGGCGAAATCCGGACCCAGCTAATGAAAAGTCTAAAAAGGCTGACGAGTTCTCGGAAGAACCCTCTTGGTTGAAGAGATTAGAGTCTCAAATCAGCAGTATCGGCACTGAAGTAACTGAACTAAAAGAGAAATTTGAAAAAAAACATAACTTTTTGAGCCTCGATCTTAAAGAAGTTAGTCGAAATGCGGCTGACCTTTCTCCTCGTTTGGAAAAGGCTCAACAACAATTTGTGGATCTGGAAGCTCGGACGTGTCGGAATAATATTACAATTGTTGGATTAAAAGAGAAATCAGAATCTGCTGACACACTGGATTATTTTGCTAAAATGTTTCAATCTTTATTTCCGGAGGTTTGTGTGCAACTGCTGGAGATTGAAGTGGCTCACAGAACCGGTGCTTTAAAACTTTTGGATGAAGGTAAAAACAGGCATATTGTTGTGTGTTTTCTCCGTTTTAGAGGACAAAGACCACATTATTAAGCTTGCTGAAAAACAAAGGTGGTTTCATTTTCAAGGTTAGGAGATTCGCTTTTCTGAAGGTTTTCCACGTGAAATTGTTAAGCGTGCTGCATTCACTTCAATTATGAGATTAGCGTATCGAAAAAGCTCTTTCCATCGTTACAATACCCTGCCAAATTAAGGCTAAAGATAGATTGGATAATTTAAAGATGGCGATTGTTTTTCTTCTGTGCAAATATTTCAAGAATTGTTTTGGATGTGTTTTTCTTCCCTTATCTAATATTATGAAGGTTACTTTCGAAATTGAAGGTCGTTTTGTTCTCCAAAAAAAACTGTTCCTTCCAATTTAATTATATTGAGATTCATGTTGTCTGTAATGAGTTTTATGTTCGGTAGAGGGAGACAGAGATTACTTTTTTTCATTTTTTTAATTATTTAGGTAGGTGGAGTTTATTACCGCTTCTTTGCTTTTCTTGGGGGTTGCGTTGTTTGATATTGACTTATTTCTGGGTGGGTTTTTCTTTCTTTTTTTATCCCCATTATGGAATCCCGGAGCATACGCAAATTATTATTATTGTTGTTCATCGCCGCCATTTTCGATTATCTTATCCTGTCATGCATCTAACTACTCTTTTTAGATTCAAAGTCTCAAGATGATATCTAAACAGTTAAATGTTTTAAGCTGGAATGTCCGTGATTGGAATCATCCCATTAAGTGTAAGAAAACATATAAAATTATTAACTGATTCCGACCTGATATAATCTTTGTTCAAGACACGCATATCAGGTTATGTGATAAGAAAAGATTTTTTAAATCTTGGAGGGGTCCTCAGTTTCATGCAAACTCTCAGAGTAAAATTAGAGATGTTTCTATTTTTATTGATTCTAATATCCCTTTTAATCAGGAGGACATTACAGCTGATATTAATGGTAGAATTTTGATTGTTAAAGGATTAATTTATAATAGGATAACGGTTTTGGTTAATATTTATGGACAAAATGTAGATGATCCCTCTTTTTTTAAAGCTGTCTTTGCTCTGTTACCTGATTTAAATGAATATTTGTTATTAATGAGTGGTGATTTTAATATTTGTTTAAATTCTTTAATGGATAAGTCATCACCCAAACATCAACTCCCTAATCGTTCTGCATCACTTATTAATTCCTTCTTAATTGATTATGGTCTAATTCAGGGGTGGGCAAACTTTTTGACTTGTGGGCCACAAAGGGTTCTAAAATTTGACAGGGGGGCCGGACCAGGAGCAGATGGACGGAGTGTTTTGGTAATACACCTCATAAGAGAAAATAAAATATCATGGGATATGTAGAAAACATGTGCTTTAATTTCAATTGAAAATGAACAAATGCATTGCAACAAAATATCTGTCTTTGAAGTCCCATGGTATTTAGCTATTTATTGAAATGACTTTTAAAACACTGAAAATTAAATGAATAAAATACAGCTTTTTTAATAGTAACAGTTATTATTTTGAAGCACTGAAAATTCTGTTATCCTTCAAGATATTATCATCATCACTCTCCTCCTGACTGTCTTTATTTCAAAAACAGTAGGAGATGCAGGTCTACTTGTCCTGCTCCTTCTTATTCAATTGTCCCCTGTGCCACAACTCAACAACGACCAGCACAAAGACAGAACACTGACAGCGCGCCAGTATGCGGAGCATGTTATTTGATCTGGTGCGCTTTTTTTATTTTGAGAACGTACGTGCACCTGCGCACTACTCATGTCCATCACTTAACAGAAATGACATGTAACATGTAAGGCTTATTGAAAAAAACTATTTTCAAATGCATTTTTTACATAACACAATGAAGAAACTTATTTTTAATTTCAGTGGGAACAGTGTTGTTGGTCTCCCTTTTTAGCCAGCGCATCAAAGTCTGGATTTAGTTTTGTTGTGGCGATTCTCAGGATGGATCTGAGGTGTTGGTCAGTTAACTTGGATCTGTGGCAGGCTTTGTTGATGTTCATGACGCTGAACGCCTGTTCACACAAATAGGTCGAGCCGAACAAAGAGTAAAGCGCAAATGTGGAGTAATACGCTGCACCTCAACAAAGGTCAATGTGTAGCAGTGTGCTACATGCAGCGCTAAAATTACAACACGGAGTCGGTAACTGCAGTCGAAGAAAAAAACTTTATTCGAAATCCCCAGCCTCACTTTTAAGCCTCCCTCAACCTGCCCCCCGTGGCGCAGAGGCTCCAAAGCTCTGTGCTCGCAAATCCCCGCAGGCTATCTCCCTGAGCCGGAACGTTGGCTAATTGTGAGCCGGTTCGGATGTGCCAGGAAATGGGTCACCACAAATGTATATAGAGTGTGTCATCTATTGGGAAAATGCCAGAATTGCGGGGAAAAAACGTTAGCAAGGTTTATTAATATAATTTCATCAAGTTCTGCGGGCCGGATTAAAAAGCTTAACGGGCCGCATATGGCCCGCAGGCCGCAGTTTGCCCATGCCTGGTCTAATTGATGTATGGAGGCATATGCATCCTAGCAATAGAGAATACTCTTTTTACTCACATGTTCATAATGTATATTTGAGAATCAACTATTTTATAGTTGACCCTCGACTTCTATTTAATGTTCAGAAATGTGAATATGATGCAATTGCTATCTCTGATCATGCTCCTTTAAATCTAATATTTGAACTGAAAGATGTTACTTCAACTGGACCGTTTTGGCATTTTCCAGAACACTTGTTACAAAGTTCAGAATTCGTTGAGTTTATTGAAACTCATTTAAGAGTTTTTTTCTCTTTAATAATACAGGAAACGTCTCAAAGTTAGTAATTTGTGATACATTAAAAGCCTATTTACATGGTCAGATTATTTTGTATATAGCTAAACTGAAGAAACAAACAAGAATAGAATTAGATAAAATCTCTAAACAAATTAAAGAATTAGATAGCATTAATGCAATCTCTCCAAATGTTGTTTCATTTAAAAGAAGAGCAGAATTACAATCACAATATAATTTATTATTAACATATCATATTGAAGGATATTTGCTTAAATTGAAAAGTCAATTTTATATTTTTGAGGATAAAAATAATAAGCTCTTAGCCTCCCAATTAAGAGCAGCTAGAGCTAAAAGGCAAAGTTTAAAGATTCATAAAAATAATGGAGATATAGCAAGTAACCATGAAGACATTAATAATATTTTTCAAGATTTTTATTCTGATCTTTATAAATCAATTTCCTGCAGATTCCTCCAAAATGAAGGCTTTTTTACATAAGATTAAATTTCCTCTAATTTCTGCTGAAGATCAACAGATGTTTGATGCTCCAATTACTGAACATGAAATTCAGAAAGCTATTTTATTAATGCAATCAGATAAAGCTCCTGAACTCGATGGTTATTCGGTAGGATTTTACAAAATTTTGAAAGATTACTTGCTCCGTATCTTTTGAAAATATTTCATGAATCCTTTGAGAAGGGTAGTTTACCTTCTTTTTATGGAGCATCTATTTCCTTCATCCTTAAGAAAGATAAAGATCCTACTGAATGTTCATCATATAGACCTATTTCACTATTAAATGTGGATGCAAAAATTCTCTCTAAGGTAATGGCTAACCACTTGGAAAATATTTTAACTAAAATCATCTCTATGGATCAATCAGGCTGTATTAAAGGCCGTTACTCTTTCTCTAATGTTCGGAGATTGATGAATATTATATGTTCACCAATATCTAAATAACCTCAATGTGTTATCTCTTTACGCAGAAAAGGCATTTGATAGAGTTGAGTGGCCATATTTGGTTTTGGTAATAATTTTAATAGTTGTAAGCAAATGATTTATAAAAATCCTATTGCCACGGTTATTACTAATAATTTCAGGTCCTCCTTTTTTCACTTTCTCGTGGTACTAGACAGGGATGTCCATTAAGCCCCTTATTATTTAATCTTGTTTTGGAGCCTTTGGCTACAACACTATGTGAAGCTAAAAATATTCATGGTATCTCTATGAATGGAACCATGCATAAGATTTCCCTTTATGCAGATAATCTTTTGATGTTTATTTCGAATCCTGAGGAATCAGTTCCTCATCCTTTGGAAACACTAAAAAACTTTGGTAAATTTTCAGGGTATAAACTTAACTTGAATAAAAGTGAATTGTTCCCATTAAATGCCCCTGTTTTTATATATAATGATATTCTTTTTAGAATTCTTAATACTTTTAAAAATTTAGGTATTATAATTACTAAAAAATATAAAGATCTTTATAAAGCTAATATAGTTCCTTTAATGGACTCCATGACACAATTATTTTCTAGATGGAATCCATTTACTCTCTCTTTAATAGGCTGTATCCATGCTGTGAAAATGATGATTTTACCTAGATTTTTATATATTTTCCAACATATACCAATCTTTTTAACTAAAAATTTTTTTTGATCAAACTGACTCTCTTATTTCTTGCTTTATTTGGAACAATAAAAGACCAAGAATTATCAAGTATCATTTACAAAAATCTAAAAAAAGTCGGACTTGCACTTCCCAATTTAAGACTATATTATTGGGCTGTTAATATCAAACAATTATGTTTTTGGCTATATTGACTCGACAAGAGCCAAAGTCCACTATGGGTTGATTTGGAACTACAAGTTGTTAAACAATTTCATTTAACTTCAATATTAGGAGCTCCATTACCTCTACAACTCTCTAAAATTCCAAATTTAAATCTTTACAGTCCTTACAGATTTGGTTTCAGTCTTGCAACATTTTTAATTTTAAACAATTTAAGTTGTCTAGTTTTCTATATCGAAACTTTTTATTTAAACCTTCAATAACCGATCCCATTTTTCTCCTATGGAAAAATAAAGGGATCCATTCTTTTACAGATTTATTTTGTGATGGTCGATTGATGACTTTTGAAGAGTTAATTAATAAATATTCTCTCGCTCAAAAACATTTTCTTCATATCTTCAGGTTAGACATTTTACAACAATATTTATCTAAGTTTCCGTATTTACAAGAATCTAATTTGTTGGATACCATTTTGAAGTTGAATCCTTTAGTGAAAGGTTCAATTAGCAGAAATTATAATTTACTTTTGTTACAAAAAGAGAACCTCTCACTGAAGATTAAACAAGATTGGGAGAGAGAACTTAATATGACCTTTGTTAATGAAGATTGGTTGCGAGTTATGAAAAACATAAATTCTTCTCCTATATGTATCAATCACAGTTTAATTCAGTTTAAAATTGTTCATGGTTGTTATTTAACAAAGGAGAGACTATCTAAAATATTCCCTAGTATAGATAACCACTGTGATAAGTGTAAAACTGAAGTAGCTATTTTGTCACATATGTTCTGATCATGTTCTTTATAAAAACCATTTTGGATATCTTTATTTTCTACAATTTCTAAAGCTCTTTAACTTACAACCTAACAGATTGTTCTATTTGGAATAATTCCACATCATATTCAGGGTATTTCATCTTCAGATCAACATATAATTGCATTTGTTACATTATTGGCAAGAAGGGTTATTTTATTAAAATGGAAAGATACTTCTGTCCCTACAGTAATTGAATGGTTTTCTCAAGTAGTTATGTCTCAGTTTGGAAAAAATTAGTAGAACTTTTGATCCCTGATTTGACTTTGAGAGAAGATGGGGATCTTTTGCCAAATATTATCATTTAATTTGAATTATTTTATATGGTTTCCTTCCAGTTTTATTTTATATAAATATGAATTGGCGGTTGATGATTCTTTTGTATATATAGAGGATGGCAAGACGTATTGCTCCAGGGGTTGATTCCTAATGGTTTTTTTTTGTAGTTAGTGGGTTTTCTTTTTCTTGGTTAGATGGGGCTCTTTTTTTTCCTTTTTTCCCTTATGTATAATTTTTTTTCATTTTTATATATTATGATCAGTTTTTATTTCCTTCAGCCTTATTAATTGTATATATATATAAAATTGTTGAAGTTTTGTATCCACTTTATAGCTGTAGAAGATTATGTGCCAATAAAAAGATTCTAAAAATGAAAAAATATTATGCCTCGCTGATTATTGACCAAAGAACTGGATCTAATTCTTAATACAAGGCATCAAATTCCCACTGTTGTAAGATAGCCACTGCAGGCAGCACCCCATTACTGAAGGAAACAACTGCATCATTGGACTGATTAGTCTTGCAGAACTGATTGAGGAGCACAGGGCAGGAGGCCATATGCAAAGAGCCTGTTTCCACCAACTTCAAAATCACCACATCCTATCTACATAAGAGCATATAAAAAATGGAACAGGGGCTGTCTACCTGGTCTCTGAAATTTGCCCTTCCATTCAATAAGAATAAGGCTTTACTGCTCCAGGCTTCATCTCCTTTTTATGCCAGTTCCCCTAGCCTTCAATTCCCTGATTTTTCAAAGGATTATCTATTTCCAACTTCCTCCAATGGTCTTATGGTCCAGTCCCAGAATACTCTGGGGTAGAAAATTCGATATCCATCACACTGAAAATTTTCAGCTACTTATGAGACCATAAATCTGTCATCACTGAAATATGTGAAATGCTGAATAAGTATCATTAACCACACACCCAGCTAGTGGCACAGTGGCAACAGCGCCGGACTCTGGAGTGAAGGATCCTGAGTTCAAATCGATGTCGGGCCACCCCCGAGCATGCTTTCCATCCATGCTGGGTTGAGTGTTGAGCTGGCCACTCGGCCCCATAAACAATACAAGGGTTGAGACAGGAATATTCATATCGGGACCCGGTTAATCCGAAAGGAGACCAATCCTGACACCATTCGCCAGACGAGAATGGCTGACTGGTGCAATAGGCTAAAAACAAATTAACCACACTCAGCTTCATAAAGCTCAGGGTCATGTGGATTCACCAATTCCCCACCACACCTTCTCTAAATCTCTGCTTTGTCTTGCAATCTGCTGCTCATGATTGCATCAGGCACTGTTCTCACACAGAGAGATAATTTCATTTCAGTGAAGAGCAGGTGGGATGTTGTGCAGTGAGATACTGAACAACAAACAGAATATGCTGGAAGAACTCAGCAAGTCAGGCAGCATCAATGGAAGGGAATTGTTAATGGTTCAGTCCTGATGAAGGGTCTCAGACCAGGACACCAAATGTATATTCCCCTCTGTAGATGCCACCTCATTTGCTAAGTTCCTCTGTCATTTTGCATGTGTTGATCCAGATTTCCAGCCTCTGCAGAATTGCTTGTTCAGTGACATATTGTTGGTTTCTCGCAAATGTAGTAGAATTTACCGGGACCTGGTACAGAGAGGACATGAGGCCTGCATAGATCAGTCAGGCATCACTGAATACTGTACACTCGTGTCCCAATAAAGGCATAAAAATCCAGATCATTTACTGACATACAAAGCTTTACACTTCCAAATGTGCAGGTGGTTGTGTATTATTGTCTGGTTGTCCTGATGATAAATGCTATATTCCCTGGCAGCGCAATAATCTCTTCATGCCTCAGAAAGATAGAAAAACTAGATATTTTCTATGACCAGCACTGCTCAGAGAAATTCTGTGTGTGTGTGTGTGTGTGTGTGAGAGAGAGAGGGAGAGAGAAAACCATCTACGACCCAATAAATCAATGCATTACTCCCCTGAAAACAGCAGATGGTCAAACACTTCTGAAGAATCAGAATACCATTCTGCTGAGGTGGGCTGAGCATTTTAACACCCTGCTTAATCAGGATTCTGATGCAGACCCCACCATCCTGGACAAACTGCCTGAACTTCCTCCTACCCATGACCTCAATCTACTACCAGCCTTCCAGGAGGTTCTATCAGCTGTCCATTCCCTTAAAAACAATAAGTCCCCTGGCACTGACAATATCCCTGCCGAGTTACTGAAGATCGGAGGGGACATGTGGATGCGCACCCTCTACCAGTACATCACCAAGGCCTGGACTGTCGAGAACATCCCATAGCAATGGAGAAATGCAAACATCATTGTAATTTATAAGAACAAGGGTGAAAAGGCCATCTGCGGCAATAGTAGGGGCATATCACTCCTTTCTGTTGCCGGAAAGGTCCTGACTAAGGTGATGCTTCAGAGGCTCATCAGCAACATCACTGAGTCAATGCTGCCTGAACCGCAGTGTGGATTTAGGAAGAACAGGAGCACAATTGACATGATCTGCACCGCCCGGCAGCCTCAGGAAAAGTGCCGGGAGCAACATCAAGACCTGTTTATGGCCTTTGTTGACCTCTCCAAAGTATTCAGCATTGTGCAAAGTGAGCTGTTATGGGATGTCCTCCTCAGGTTTGTCTGTCCCAATAAATTTGTTAACATCCTCCACCAATTCCATGATGGGATGACTGCTCGGATGACCATAGGAGGAAAAGAATCCGAGCCCTTCTTTGTACGCACAGTGGTAAGGCAGGGGTGTGTGCTAGCACCAATGCTCCTTAACATCTTCCTCTTGTGTGTTACCAAGCTTCTCCACAATGAGATTGAGGATAGCAGCAGTGTGGCAGTGGACGTCAGATTAGATGGCAACCTCTTTAACATCAGGAGATTCTATGCAACCACAAAACTCCATAGAGAGCGGGTCCTGGAGCTTGCAGTATGCAGATGACTGTGCTCTTGTGGCCCATACTCTGGAGGATCTTCAGACTGTCCTTGCTGTGGCGGTGAGAGCGTACAGTAGGATGGGGCTGACCGTCAATACCACCAAGACAGAAGTGGTTTGCCAATGGAGTACTAGTGTCCCACCCACCCTACCTGCCTTCAGTGTTGGTAATGAAAAGCTGTCAGTAGCGCCATCTTTCAAATATCTGGGGAGCATTCTGTCCGAGTATAGCAGCATTGACAATGACATCCAGAGCCGCATTAAGCAGGCATCAGCTGCCTTCGGGAGACTTCGGCGTAGAGTCTTTCAGAAAAGGAGCCTTTGTCTCTCCACAAAGGTTGCTGTATACCAAGCAGTCTGTGTCACCACCCTCCTTTATATCTGTGAAGCTTGGGTAACCTACAGCCGTCACATCAAGTCCTTGGAGTGCTTCCACATAGCTGCCTTCAGTGCATCCTGGGAATTACCTGGCGTGAGCGGGTACCTCACACTGAAATACTTGGGAAGATCAACTGCAGAAGTATTGAGGCCATGATCAGCCAGCGTCAGTTGCAGTGCCCGGGGCACGTGATAAGGATGCCCCCATGTTGGCTACCCCGCAGAGTGTTATACGGCCAGCTGCATCATGGTTGACGCTCAGCTGGAGGGCCAAAGAAGCGCTATAAGGATCAGATGAAGAATGCTTTAAGGAAGTGCAAGATCAGACCTGATTACTTGGAGGATGTTGCTGCTGACCGTGTCACTTGGCAACAGCTGTGTAGGGATGGGGTTCATATTCTAGAGATGGAAAGAACAACCAGAAGACAGCAGAAGAGAGCCAGGAGAAATGCAGCCATGGTTGCCATCACTACCACCACTACCACATATACGTGTCCCACCTACAGTAGAACTTGTGGGTCCAGGATAGTCATCAAAGATCTCACTGTTAAAGGAGTGGACATCATCGGATTCTGATGGACAACCAAAGAGAAGAGGTGGGGGGGAGTGATGGAGTGGAGGAGGAGGATGTTCAAGGGCTATCCGCCACTTCCATAATTCCTCACGTTACTTCACAATGCAGCAACAGCAGCTGGATGTCACAGCAAGAAGAATTATCAGAACCAATGTGGAAAATGCTCAAAGGCCTTCTGAAAATTCTTGTTCTATCATTTATCTGCATAGTCAGTTATCTCTTCATGTTGGTATTTGCATACCTATGTGCATTTCTGCTATCCATGTTGCTTACCGTTTAAAAGTACCTGGACCAATGAAGTCATCCTCTGTGGCACAGTGTGCTTTAAGAGTGCTGCTTAAGGGACCAATGCTGGATTTTGCTTTACATTATCCACCAACAGAATGTAAACTTGGCTATAAAACTGGCATTAACTGAGGCAACCTCAAAGTTGCCACCCTAATTGAGAGAGTGGTTAAGGAGGGGTATGGTGAGCTGGCCTTCATTCGTTGGGGAGATAGAGTTCAAGGCCCACAGGATAATGGTGCAGCTCTGTTAAATTCTGGTTAGACCACACAAGGAGTATTGTATTAATTTCTGGTCACCTCTTTATAGAAAGGATGTGGAAGCTTTACAGAGTGTGTAGAGGAGATTTACCAGGATGCCTCCTGGATTGGAGAGTATGTCATTTGAAGATACTGTAGGTTGAGTGAGCTGAGTCTTCATTCTTTGCAGAGAAGGAGAATGTGAGGTGAATTAGCAGAATTATTTACGATGATGAAAAGATGATGATAGAGTGGACAACCAGTGACTTTTTCCCAGGGTGGATACAAAGGGTCATAACTTTAAGGTGTTGGGAGGAAAGTAGAGGGGTAATATCAGAGTTAGGATTTTCACATGGAGAGTGGTGGGTGCATGCAACATACTAATGGGTGTGGTGATTATGGCAGATACGTTAGGGACATTTAAGAAACTTTGATAGGCACATGGATGTGGGAGGAAAGGATTAAATTGATCCCGGATTAGGTGAAAAGGTTGGCCCAACATCCTGAGCCAAAAGACTTTACTGTGTTCTTTGTTGTTCTATGAAAATGAGATCCCCATGCAGACATTAGTCCAGGGACATCCGGTGGGTGCAGGGGTAACATCATTGTGTGGTCTATAGTTACAAGGCCAGTCACTTGAAACTTAGAAACATAGAAATTCCTTCTCTTGGAGGGTAGTGAATCTGGAATTGCCACCCCTGTGGATGATGGATAATCAGAAATCGATAAATAGGTATAGTTAGGGTAATTGAAACATCAGAGAATGTCAGGCTTTTGGGACCTGACACAGAAGAGGAATTTAGGCTGGCTGAGATCAGCCAGGATCATATTGAATGGCAGGACAGGCTTTGGGGAAGTCTGGTGGCCAGCTCCTAATCCAATTTTCTTGTGTTTGCTCCACAACCTGAACATTGCAAGACAGTAGTAAGTGTCAGAGGAAGGTCAGCACACAGACCAAAATCCTTAGGGGCATGAGGAGTAGGCAGAGGAGCAGGAGGATGTTCCAGGAGAACACTGGTAATAAAGAGCCCATTGACTAGAAACATCTTATCAAAGGAGAATACATAATCATAGTCCAGAAAGCCACCCGCTGTCTCTAACACAAGGAAATCTGCAGATGCTGGAAATTCAAACATCTATATATAGAAGCTGCCTGGCCTGCTGTGTTCCACCAGCATTTTGTGTGTGTCACTGTCTCTAACACCTGTAATGTTCATCAGTTATTATCCCAAGTGAGCCCTGATGACATGTCCCTCATTTGCAGGACTACCTGCAACAATCAGAACATAGTAATGAAAGAATCTCTGATCCCATTGCTGAAGTCTGTCAATATAACTGAGCAGCTCACCCTGACATTTCCTGAGGATGTGAGGGCGTATTGACACAATGGAGGAAGCAGCCACACATTGACACCAGGTTCTTCATGTAGTGTCTTTGGTAGAGCTCTGGGCTCGCTCTACACAGGAGCTCCCTCTTTATATCTATCTAACTAATGAGAAAGTCCAGATCTTGTTCAGTAAATCTACAGGCTGCCTGTCTTATCGCTGAAGCCTCTATTTCCTCCAAGGTTGGTGGAGTTGTGTCGCCTCTTTATGTGGCATTAAATGCTGATACCCTCTGTGACCACTGTAGAGAATGAGGTGAACTACTGGGAAATACACTTGACCCTATATATGCACCATAGATCATTTCAAACACAGCTTTCTTCCGTTTCACAATGATTTGCAGGTGATCCCATGGGCTTCAGGGCTTAATATTGTGGTGCCTCAAGTATGGTTCCACAAACTGCTTACATACTGTTCACCTTGCTGAACCACTTTAATGGTAAAAGACACATTGCAGAAAATGCCCTGGACTTTTCCTGCTAGATGCTTGTTCTTACCTCCAAATCTGTTTCATTAACAGTATTGTTTACTTCTGAAAATGTCGTCAGGATGGTTACGACAGCTTCTACATTTCCAGGTTTGGTGATTTTTTGCTTATGTGAGGCCGTAGATAATTCATGAAGAAGACTGGAAAAATTCTTTTTCACTTCAGCAGGAGACTGTGTCACCTGCAAAATCAAAGTAGAAATGCTTCTAAGGACCTTTATGTACAATGTACTGTGTATGTTAATCAAAATGGCTTCTTTGTTTTGTTAAGAGTAGGAATGCTTCTTTGTATGATAAGTGCTTTCTCTCGCAGCTGTTTAGCTTTAGACTTGCTGATATCGGAATTGTATTCATTTGTTAACCAATGGGGGAATGTTATTTTGTCTTGTGGGGCAGGGAGCTTGGGGGTTTTCGCAGTCTTTTCAGGGGAGGCGGGAAGAGACACCGAGGAAGGTGGACGTTCACTGCACTGCTCGGTCGACCACCAGGGGTGGTCCCAGGTGCGAGGACGTGGAGGTCGAAGGAAAGTGACGAGGGTTCGAATGGTTCGATGGTTAAGCTCCAACGATGTGCACTAAACTGACTGAACTTTGATAAGTTGGCGCCTTTTATTTTATTTTCTTTTCCTTCGTATATACTGTATTGCATAGTACTCTTTTAGTTTTAGTAAAATCTTTAAAGTGTATTCCATAACGATATCTGGTGTGAGTTTGATATTGTGTGTGTACGCAGGGCATAAACTTGACTCTCACAGCACCTGCGTGTACAGGAGGTGGGGTTGGTGAGTGGCTGGATCTCCTTTTCCCCTAGAAGTATACCAGCCTGTTGGGTAAGTGTTACATGAGAGCACATCCCAACTAGCAGAATCCCTGTGAATATTCAATCAGGATAACTGCTCTGAGAGCTTCTGAGCACAATCTTCAGACACCCAAGCTATACTCCTTTGGTTACAGTGTTGAGGGATGACTATTTGAGTATAAAACTGGTCACGGTGTAATCTCTTTATTATTGTAATCATCTCTTCAAACCTTTCCAAAAGCAAGCTCTGTGGTTAAAAAGGCATACGGTGTATTGGCCTTCATCAATCGTGGAATTTGAGAGGTAATGTTGCAGCTATATAGGACCCTGGTCAGACCCCACTTGGAGTACTGTGCTCGGTTCTGGTTGCCTCACTACAGGAAGGACGTGGAAATTATAGAAAGGGTGCAGAGGAGCTTTACAAGGATGTTGCCTGGATTGGGGAGCATGCCTTATGAAAACAGTTCGAGTGAACTCGGCCTTTTCTCCTTGGAGCGACAGAGGATGAGAGGTGACCTGATAGAGGTGTATAAGATGATGAGAGGCATTGATCTTGTGGATAGTCAGAGGCTTTTTCCCAGTGCTGAAATGGTTGCCAAAAGAGGACAGAGGTTTAAGGTGCTGGGGAGTAGCTACAGAGGAGACGTCAGGGGTAATTTTTTTACTCAGAGAGTGGTGAGTGCGTGGTATGGGCTGCTGGCAATGGTGATGGTGGCAGATATGATAGGGTCTTTTAAGAAGCTTTTAGATAGGTACATGGAGTTTAGTAAAATAGAGGGCTATAGGTAAGCCTAGTAACTTCTAAGGCAGGGATGTGTTCGGCACAACTTTGTGGGCTGAAGGGCCTGTATTGTACTGAAGGTTTTCTGTGTTTCTATGTTTCAAGCGATCAATAGCACAACAACTTTAAAACAACTCTCAGATGTGTTAAAGCACTGCAAAGAGTTTGGTTAAGTCCTTATGTTGTATCACATTGGGAATCCCACCACACAAGTCAAGCACTTTTCTCTCTGCTGCCGTCAGGAAGAACATGCAAGAGCCTCAGAACTCACTCACACCACCAGGTTCAGGAATAGTTATTACCCCTAAACCATCTGGCTCTTGAACCAGAGGGGATAACTTCATTGACCCTCTCTTGCCCCATCACTAAACTGTTCCCACAACGTGTGGACCCACTTTCAAGGATACTTCCATTCACATTCTCAATATGTGTTGCTTATTTATTGTTATTATTGGAGTATTTTTATTTTTTCTCAGCTCAACTGGTAGAACCTGAGGTACAGGCAAAACCAAGCACATTCATTTCTCAATTGCTTGAAACTTTTGGACTGTTATAGTGTTGTTTAGTATTGTGGTTTCTAAAGATTTACATAAGTACTACTGTGTAGGCCTAATTGTTTAATTTTATTGTGCAGTGACTTTGGGATGATACCAGCTGTAGATGTTACTATTGGAACAATGTAATCTGGTTGAACGGTCTCAGCCCAAAACTCTTTACTCTTCTCCATAGATGCTGCCTGGTCTGCTGAGATCCTCCAGCATTCTGAGTGTGTTGCTTTGTATTTCCAGCGTCCGCAAGTTTTCTCACATTTGTGGATCTATTAAGTAATTTGTTCTTCCTTGTTTATCCTGTATTATTATATCCAAATGGTTATTATTTTCTGAACTGTACTACATATTGGTGAATAATATAATTTGCAGGACTCTGAATTTAAAACTTGATTAGTCTTGTATTTATAGCAAGGTATAGCTTCTTTTATGAGGTTGTATTTTAAAGCAAGATCTTGGTGAACTATGTTTACCACTTGATTATGCCTGTGTAAGTAATCAGATTGAGTTGAACTGATGCAGGGTCCTGTAATGTATTGAATTGTTTCCTGTTTTTTTTGGCAGTTTCTACATTTATGGTCTTGAATGTGTTGGTGTTTCATTATGTATTTTAGATTGTTTTTTGTTTTAACCACCTGGTCTTGTATTGCCACAAGGATCCCTTCTGTTTCTGGGAAGAGGTCTCCAACTCTGAGGCATGCATTTGATGCTTTCTTGTCAAGATCTGATCTGCTGAGATCATGATCATGCTCATGCTCTTCTATTGATTAATTTTTTCTTCTATATTTATAATTCCTTCATTTTTCTTTGTTGTGCTTTCATTGAAGTTTAATGGTGCGGACTTCTGATCAGAATTGCATTGGGTGGAGTGCTGAATCCTGAAAGTAGATGCTTACAAACTGTTTACAACTGTTGTGTAAATTTATTATATCTGTCATTCCCTTTCTTTCTATCCTAGGTAGTGGTAATCTAAACGTGTTCAAATGTGCATTGTGCTTTCTAAAATTTGTCATTTCTCTTCTTATTTTTCTTTGTAAATTTGCCAGCTCAGTTTTGACCAAGGTATTATATCAAAAGAACACTTTAATATGGATATTTCTTTATTATATTTTTACTATTGAGCTCTGTTTGAGAGATTTTCTTAAGCCTTGAAATAAATTCTGTTGGAAGTTTTTCTTACATTGCTCTGTGATCGATTTTCTTTGCTTGTAGATATCCCAGATACTTATATGTTTAATATTCATCCATTGGTTGTATTGTATCCTGCTGCTCTGTTTTGTATTCCAGCAGCTCTATTGCATCTTTCTTTCTGTTTGATGCTGTGCATGTATCAAGTCCAAAATTAATGTTTATATCTTTAGAAAATAGTTCTACTGTTCAAATTAATTGTTTTAGCTTTACTGACGAAGATGTGTCCATATATAGAAGGTCTAATTCAGTTGGTTGTTTCGGATTTGATTCCCAATTTTCCTTCAATGCAGTACATTAGAAAGTGGGTTTAAAGGTAGACAGAACCATTGCAGGCTTAGAGAGTCTCCCTGGAAAATGCTTTACATACTTTCTTACCCTTACGACACTCTTTCTGCTCTTATGTAAGTATATTGTGATTATCTACGTGAGTGGTGATACATTGCAAGATGCATGATGCTACAATTTTATATATAGTTTATAAATAAGTAATAGGACAATAATTTGATGGATCATTTGTGATTTCTGCATTAGATAAGAGATATGCTTTACCTTTTTAAGAAAATTTTTGATATGTATTAATAGGTACAGATGAAGGCAAGTAAATTGTTATACCAATAATTACAAATATTACCACTACTTGTACTTCTCCAGTTGTAAGTATTTTTATAACTGCTTTTAGCAAATCCATTGTAATTTCAGGTGTTTGCATTTCTCCATTTGTATGAGTGCGCTCTTTTACCTCCCTGATCTAGCTTACTTCATCATTGTGTGTCACCCTGCTTGACCAGAAGTTCATCATCTCTGTGTTTGTTGGTAATTCTGTGGCTAGGGTTAGTAATATTTTGGCACATCAAATTTAGTTTCAATGTCCTGTAAAACCTCTTTTCATTGTTTCTGTACTGATAACTCTGTTTTCTTCAACTGGCACATTTTGTGTATTAAGTATTGCTTTGTATGCACCAAGCTTTTGTTTTAGCATATCTCTAAATTCTGATGAGGGGTCTCGGCCGTGTGTGTAGTTCTCTAAATTCTTAAATGCTTTTGTTAAGATTATCATATCTTAAATGGACTTTATATTTCTTTAATATCTTCTTAGCTTTTCTCTTAATTTTCTTGCTCAGGTTATCCATTTTATACTCCATCAGGTGGGTTATTTCTGCTCTGAAGATTTCAATTTTGTTTCTTAATCTTTTCTCCCATTTTGATGTTTCTATTAATGAGTGCCTCTAGCTTGGAGTCATTATATTAAAGTGCCATTAATGCTGCACAGTATGTTATTGTGTGTAGTTTTTCAAATGTTTCAAGTTTTCCAAAATATTGTGGTATTATAATATTGTTGAGAGTATTAAGAATTTTTGCAAACTTTGATGTCGTATTTTGTTTTGGAATGTAAGGTATTTTTGTTGGGCCAATGCCCATATATTCTGTTAAATATTAGGATAATTTTGTCTGTAAGCTCAGCTTCATTGTCAGCATTCTGCTGAGGTTCAACATCTGTGTTTGTTGTTGCTGCTATCAAGTTGTGGAGCAGTTGAAGTAATTGTTTTTCATCAGTGTTTCAGTGGATTGCATCTCTATTGTTTTCTTGCATAGCATCATTGTTGTCTTTTTTGGTTTCTTTCTAGCTGATAATAATAATTATTATTTTTATTTCTTCTTTCCTTTTGTATTTGAACAGTTTGGTGTCTTTTGCACACAGGTTGTATAGACTAGCTGGTGCAATCTTTCATTGATTCTGTTATGGTTAATGGTTATTGGATTTATTGTGTATGCCCACAAGAAAATGAAACCTAGTGTTGAATATAATGACATATATCTATTTTAATTTTAAAAATTACGTTGGACTTTGAATTTTGGTTAAATCTTATATTTGAATACATTCTTTGCAGTACCTACCTCAAGAAGTTTCTGAATTTCAGGTATTAGACAGAAATCATGTTCATCATCATATTGCCCATTCTTTCCACATCTTCTTCTCCTGACACCTTTCGTTCCCATACAGGGGATTTCTGCAGTAGAATTAAATTTTGTCGTTCCAAATTCGCTGTCAGTGCATGGAATTTTGTCTTCTGTTGAAAGAAAAATTATATAGCTTTCCAAAAGGCAAATAGTCTAGTTTCCCCAAGCTTATGTCATGCTCCATCAGTGTATTTGATAAGTTCTGTCTTGGCAGAGAGGACTTTGACGGAGTTGACCTAGTCTTGCTCCTGTTTCTCATACTTTATTATTCACCTGCCCAGTACTTTCCACGTTGGCTTGTTTGTGTTAAACTAGAATTGATGCTCCACAGACGACAATGCCAGGGGCTAATACTGCAGCCTTATGCTACTCGGACATGAAACTAAAATCCTCTTTAATCTTACAGACAGGTACTTGGAGGAATATTTGTACTAAGTTGTCTGCTTTAGCTCATGCTGGCAAAAGTTTCTATCAGCCGGTGTGGCAAAGGACAGATACCTGCATTGGACATGCATTGCAGTTTTGGCTCCAAGTTTGAGGAGGGCACAGAGCAACCACTCCCGGCTGAACATCGATGACTCCTCGGTAGAGATCGTAAACAGCACCAAATTTCTTGGTGTTCACCTGACGGAGAATCTCACCTGGTCCCTCAACACCAGCTCCATAGCAAAGAAAGCCCAACAGCGTCTCTACTTTTTGCGAAGGCTGAGGAAAGTCCATCTCCCACCCCCCATCCTCATCATATTCTACAGGTGTTGTATTGAGAGCAACCTGAGCAACTGCATCACTGCCTGGTTTGGAAATTGCATCATCTCGGATCGCAAGACCCTGCAGCGGATAGTGCGGTTGGCTGAGAAGATCATTGGGGTCTCTCTTCCTGCCATCACGGACATTTACACTACACGCTGCATCCACAAAGGAAGCAGCATTATGAAGGACCCCATGCACCCCTCATACAATCTGTTCTCCCTCCTGCTGTCTGGGAAAAGGCTCCAAAGCATTCGGGCTCTCACGACCAGACTATGTAACAGTTTATTTCCCCAAGCTATCAGACTCCTCAATACCCAAAGCCTGGACTGACACCTTGCCCTACTGTCCTGTTTATTATTTATTGTAATGCCTGCACTGTTTTTGTGCACTTCATGCAGTATAGTGTAGGTCTGTATTCTAGTGTAGCTTTCTCTGTTTTTTTTTGTTTTTGTTCATTACGTAGTTCAGTCTAGTTTTTTGTACTGTCATGTAACACCATGGTCCTGAAAAACGTTGTCTCATTTTTACTATGCACTGTACCAGCAGTTATGGTCGAAATGACAATAAAAGTTGACTTGACTTGACTTGAGTCGAGACTGGAGTGATTGGGCTTGTGTCCACTGGAATTTAGAAGGATGAGAGGGGTTCTGATTGAAACATATTAGATTATTAAGGGATTGGACACACTAGAGGCAGGAAACATGTTCCCGATATTGGGGGAGTCCAGGACCAGAGGCCACAGTTTAAGAATAAGGGGTAGGCCATTTAGAATGGAGTTGAGGAAAAACTTATTCAACCAGAGAGTTGTAGATCTGTGGAATGCTCTGCCTCAGAAGGCAGTGGAGGCCAATTCTCTGGATTCTTTCAAGAAAGAGTTAGTTAGAGCTGTTAAAGATAGCGGAGTCAAGGGTTACGGGGAGAAGGCAGGAACAGGGTACTGATTGTGGATGATCAGCCATGATCACATTGAATGGCGGTGTTGGCTTGAAGGGCCGAATAGCCTACTTCTGCACATATTGTCTATTGTCTATTGACATTTCACCAACAGAGATCCCTAGCGGGCAATTGCGCCTGGCAGAAAATGTTCAGAAATGATACAAGTTCCTTCAGAGCAAGGGAACAAAAGCAGCCAGACATATTTTGTCCACTAGATCTTTCAGATATCAAAAAGAAATGCAGATAGAGCCATTACAGAAGAGAGAGTGTTAACTCCAAGCTAGTTCTTTTTAGAATAACCTGAACTATCCCTGACCTATGGTTTTGCATTTACTTTCCTGAGTGCTCATTCAATTAACATTAATCAACTCTTGCTTCATTACCGCTCTTTGCATAAAAATATTTTCTCCACGGAGCATGTATATATTTATTCCCTGAACGCCAGGAGCTATGGCTTCTAGTTCCTGAAGGAACACTTTTCTTTTGACCACCTTATCCCAACACCATAATATTGTATACTTCAAACGAAATCTCCCCTTGGCCTTCTTCATTCCAAGCAGAAATGACTGGCCTCTCCAAACTGATCCATGTTTTTAATGATGAGAGTTAGCCCAACCTAGCCCCTCCTCCACTCCACCCCTGTTCCATAGGTCTTTGGAATGTAGTGGAAATCTGGAGCACATGGAGAAAGCTCTTCACAGACAGCGGTGGGAATTGAACCCGGGTTGCTGGCACTGTAATGCCTTACACTATGCTATGGTGCCACCGCTAAATTGTACCAAAAATACAAAAACTGGAAGTTTTGACTGGTTAGGAATATTCTCTTCACGCTACAGTTTATCTTTTCCAACAGTTCATGCATCCAGAGTTCCAAGTGCTTGGTGCATAAAATTCATTTAACTATACGTTTTGATGTACATGCGATAAATCAATGAATCAGATCAGAATCTCTACATATGTTCAGTTTTGAAAAGTGTATGTTTCTAATTATGGATGCTCAGACATGCACCATTCTAGTAAATCAGTAAACGTACTGACAATGAAATAGCAAATGAACTGATTAAGTATTTTGCATCAGTCTTCATTGTGGAAGACACCAGCAGTATAGTGGAAGTTCCAGGTGTCAGGGGTCATAAATTGAGTGAAGTTGCCATAACTAGAGAAAAGGTTGTTGGGAAACTGAAAGGTCTGAAGGTAGATAAGTCAAATGGACAGATGATGTATGCCCCCGAGTTCTGAGTGAGGTGGCTGAAGAGATCGTGGGGGCATTAGTAATGATCTTTCAAGAATCATGAGATTCAGGAGTGAATCTGGAAGCCTTGAAAATTGCAAATGTCACTCAACTCTTCAAGAAGGGAGAGAGGCAGAAGAAAGGAACCATAGGCCAATTAATCTGGTCTCAGTAGTTGGGAAGATGTGGGAGTCCATTATTGAGGATGAAGTCTCAGGGTACTAGGCCATAGTCAGCATGGTTTCCTCAAGGGAAAAGCTTGCCTGACAAATCTGTTAGAATTCTTTGGAGAAGTAACAAGCAGGATAGACAAAGGAGAATCAGTTGATATTGTGTAAATGGATTTTCAGAAGGCCTTTGACAAGATGCCACACATGAGCTGCTTAACAAACTATGAGCCCATTGTATTACAGGAAAGATTGGAGTATAAAAAAGCAGTAGCTGATTGACAGAAAGTGAAGAGTGGAAATAAAGGGAACCTTTTCTGACTGGCACCCAGTGATTAGTGGTGCTGCATAGGGGCCTGTATTGGGCCTTTTTATGTTATACAGCAATGATTTGGATGACGGAATTGATGGCTTTATTGCAAAATTTACAGACAATATGAAGATAGGTGGAGGGGCAGGTGGTTTTGAGGAAAGTAGGGAGGCTACAGGAGGACTTAATACTAATTTTTGCTCTATTATATCCCCTCTCTTTGGCTTTTATGTTGGTTTTGACTTCTGTTGTTAGCCACGTTTATGTCATCTTCCTTTAGAATACTTTTCCCTCTTATGGGGTGTATATAATCCTGTGCATTCTAATTGCTTCCAGAAATTCCAGCCATTGCTGCTCTGCTGTCATCCCTGTCAGTCAATTCTGGCCATCTCTTCTCTCATGCTTCTGTAATTCCCTTTACATGGACCATGACTTCTGCCTGTTCACCATCCTACTTAAGAATGCTGAGGACTCAATCCGAAATATTCCATATCTTGGCGCCTGGAAGGCAACATACCATCCAGGAATCTTGTTCTCACTCACAGAGCTTCCTGTCGCTTCCCCTGTGTAACAAATCCCCTATCACTACAGCATGCCTCTTCTCCCCTCTTTCCTGCTGAGTCACAGAGGCAGAGTCAGTGCCAGAGACCCAGAATCTGTGACTTTCCTATGCGAGGAAATCCCCCCCACCTCCAGCAGGATTCAAAGTGATATATCTGTTGAGGAGTATTGCCACAGGAGCACTGTGCACTAGATTCTTACCACCTTTCCCCTTCCTCACCGTCGACCATTTTCATGTGTCCTGTATCTTGGGTGTAACTACCTCTCTATATTTCTAAACTATCACCCTCCTCAGCCTTCTGAATGATCCGGAGTTCATCCAGTTTCAGCTTCAACTCCTTAGCGCGAATTGTTAGAAGCCGCAGCTAGATGCTCTTCTCGCAGTTGTAGTCGTCAGGGATACTGGAGGTCTCCCTGCCTTCATACATTCTGCAAGAGGAGCATTCAACTGTCCTGTCTGGCATCTCTACTCTCCTAGCTGAGCAGATATAAAAGGGAAAAAAACTTAAGCTCAAGTTTTTCTTTCCTTTTCTTTCTTTACTGAAGCCTCTCTTTGTTGAAGCGTTGAAGAGCTAAAGCCTCACGGTCACCACTCTGACTCTGTCCACTCAGATGACAGCTGCAGTGACAATAGCCTCTGCGCTACCCCTGCCTTCCTTTAATTAACTCTTGTCAATCAATCGCAAATGCTGATTGGTCGCTGATCAAAGCTCTGTTTCACTATCATGACCTGCTGCTGCCTTTTTGTACTCAGGCAGGGGACCTGATTGATGTCCGCTACCTTCAAAACTTCCAATGTCCAGTTTGGCCGCAGGTCAAAGCTCTTTTTCTCATCACTCTCATATGTCATGAAATTTGTTGCTAGTTTTTTTTTGTGGCAGCAGTACAGTGCTACATAAAATGCCTACAATTCTGTGCAAAAGCCCCTGTATTGCGTTGCCATCTGTTCAATTGGGTCATACAATACTAACTTAATTGATAATGTTAATTTCCCTTTGTCAATACATAATTTACTGTTCAGAAATCTACTTACTTGGTAAAAACTTTGTTGTGTAGTTTCCTTCAGAAAGGGTCTCATCCACTGCTTTCACAACATCTTTGGTCAGAGACAAGCTAGAGAATACTTGATGAACCACAATGGTGCTCCCACTTCTGAATTAATAAAAGCAGAAAAAAAGTATTAGAACAGACGAACAGCCCAATACCAATGTATTGAATGACATTTCCCTGCCTGTTTTGGAGTAATTAAGACAGAATTAGATCCTGGTTTCTCTCTTCAAAATGTAAATCTGGAGATGCAAAAGACTTTTTGTCCTAGTGGTTCAAAGGCTCCTTCAGTCAAAAGTGACAGGGATTTGCAGTACATTCCAGTATTGAGAATATGTCATCTGACATAATTTCCATCAACTTTATCCCAGCAATGCTGGTTGCTAAGTCTTGTTAATTTCTGGTATTCAGAAGAGAATTTAAATGAAGGGAAAATGTAACTTGAACTGAAGCAAATACAAAAGCTGTTTGTTTGAACTTTTCATTCATTTTGAGGCACAGACTTGTGACCATTGGTGCACCTACAATGTGTCTTGGGCTACTGTAATATCCAATTCAACCTGACTTCTCCCTTTCCAAAACAACTGGTGCAGAGACACATTTTTATTCCAACACTTCTCCTTCACTGGCAGGTGCAAGATGCTGGTTGATCCCTAGGTTTCATATCTCATGAACACTAACAGCCGCTACAGTTGGCCCCGTGTGCCACCATGCATTTATTTTATACCCAGTTACTAAGGTTGAATCCCCAACCCCACCCCTAAGATATGAAGAGTAGGTGTATTTGCATGTGGAAACCAGTCTGAGGTGGTGCTCAGACTGCACTCTATGAAGAGTCTGGAGAGTATATAAAATTACCTAGATTGTGGTGCACAGGTACCCTACTCACTTCTGGAAGTAATTCAAATGTGCCTATAAAGTCTCTTGTTTTTTTTTAAATAACTGCCGGGTTAATGTTGATTATAAGGATTATAAGGTAAAATGATTATAAGGATGAAAACTAGCCCCATGTAAACGTTCCAGAAATATTTCACTGTTTCTTGTGCATTTTGCAGTTCCCTCCTATTAATCAGGCTTTCTGTAGTTTGCCATTAACTCTTTAAAACTAAATAAGTATGTACCCTCAAAATACTTCACTTACGAGAATCCCAAGACTTTTACGAAAGCGTTTTGATCCACCTTTCTGTATGCTTTATTAAGCTGAGGAAAGGATAGAAATATAAAAAAACACATTTTCAAAAACGGGAAAGCAGAAGTTACACAATTTTACTATATTAACATGTGTAAAATAAAATCCACATTAATATTTTAAATGGCTCCTAATTTCAATGGCAGCTGAAGCTGTTTGCTGTTGATTAGGTGCTTCCATATATAGTTGCTGTTTATGTTTCTTTTTGCAAGGCATATTGCTAAAATGCAGGCAATGAAATAAATAACATTTGAAGAAACACTGAATATCTGTCTGGTCCGTAAAAGTAAGTGCAATAATGAGGAGTGAATAGAGGGAGAAATTCAAATGTCAATCAAGAGCAGAAGGGGAATTAAAGAAAGGAGAAAATAGATTGAGATGACAAGAACAGGAAGGAAAATTTTTTAAAAAGTGAAAGTACAATTTTACCATTTACACAATGTAAAATTACAGCAATTAAACACAAATAAGTGAAACTGCCCACTTTTAATGGTTAATTTTCAATAATAGGATAATTGAGAGGATGCTTAACCAGAAATTGACAAGGATTATCCCTCTATGATGAATTTAATACCCTATTGTTTCAGACTTCATAGGTCTGAATGCATTGCGATGATGTAGCAGACGGTGCAGTGTTGTTTTAAGTTTTACAAAACAGTACATCCTGAACTACAGCCTTTGGATGTTTCAGTTTCATAAATAATCTGAGGCTTACTTAAAATTGCTGTACCATCTACCTAAAAATAACAAGTTTTACTTGGCCTACTATTATTTTGGCTACAAAATCTGGGTACATTATGTATCTCAGAGTTCTTCTTTGAACACTACTTGCATCTGGATAGTTTCTCAATGGGATTAACGTCATAATGCTGCCTTGTACACTGTCTTAATATACGAAGGTGTGCTTCTGCCATTTCTGAACCTCCACCCTTCATTACATATCTATTGCAGTGTTAATGGATTTGTGAGGTAAAAGTATGAGAGATCTACTGATTCGTATATTATAAGATAATTTTTGACTCATAGGCACATCACTTATTCTCAAAAATACTTACGTTTGGATTAACATAACTGCTAGGAATAGTTTGACTTTGAAGAAATTATCTCTGGTTGCTGAACCAATTCTTCACTTTGATTTGAAGAACTTTTTCAGGTGAATAAACACACCATTTGAAAAAAACATTGGTACAGCATTCATAATGACTTAATACCAATAAACTCATATCAAATAACTGAGAATTCAATCATCATTGCAAATAATGTAGGATGGATTTTCTACTAATTTTGACAAGAATTTGTTTCAGTTTGAAGTAGGTTCTTTCATGGGGCTTAAAATGAGCATCTCACTCACGAGAGAATGAAAGAGTAAACCATAGATATTATCAAGACCCGAGGTACAAAAAGACCAAGACAAATATTCTCTAGTAGTAAGTCAGTTTTGTTACTCATGTTAAAAATGAGATATTGCTAAACATACATATTTTGCAATAAAGTCTCTTGTGTCAGAAATATTCATGTTACTGAATTCCTGTTAAACTTTCTTTTAACATTCTAAGTTGGTCAATCACATAGAATACAAAAAGAAACATGGAAATAGTCAACAGAGTAAGCAGCAAGTTTGGTGTAGAAATGTTAATTCCATTTTTCTTTTCATAGCCATTGCCTGCTTCTCCATACATTTCTGATAGTTTGTGTCTTTCTTCAAAATTTGTATCAACTTCTATATTTTGATTTTGGACAGTCACATCAAAACACATACATGAGGAAAATAATGGTTGGAACTCCTTCATCTTAGCCCTGTCACTCAGCAGAAGTTCAGGATTCCTGTATAAGCAGGTGTAAACAAGCCCTTTCTAAAGTCCTGCACAGTCGTGCAACTGCTCTCAGTGCTGTTCATGGCAGACTCATTTAAATGGTCCTGTGATGGTGGGCAAACTTCCACGTTTTCCTAATCCTGATGATGGAGAAACTACTAGCAGATCTCTGTCAGTGCCTGAGACCTCTGCTATCGTTAAGAACACATTTAGTCAGTAGGACACCAGTAATTCAGGCAACAAACAGATTAAAGGAAATCTTGAGCCAATATACAATAATTATGCATCATTGTTATTTGAAGCAGCAAGTGATCCTCTCCAAATGCTTTCTGAGCATTTCATACATTAACAGAATTCACTCTTCCCACAAATTGGTGTCAAATCAATTCTTTTAAAAATAATACAAAAATTTGTATTGGATCATGCCAGAAATTCCATTTTCTTCCTTAGCTGCCCAGAGACTTTATTATCTTTATTAAAGATTGTACTTCAACATGTTAGCCTGGGCCTAAGGCAGAAATTCTTTTGCCTTCATAAAGGGTCTAGGCTTGAAACGTCAATCTTTTCTTTATTTCCATAGATGCTGCCTAACCTGCTGAGTTCCCCCAGCATTTTGTGTGTGTTACTCTGATTTTCCAGCATCTGCAAACTCTGTTGTATTTGTTATATAAACCTGAAGGTCAATACTTATCATCAGCAGCACATTATATCCTTTCAGAGTTCAGAATGTTATTCACTCAGTTACATACCAATGAAGTGAATTCTGCTGAACAACTTTTATACTCGGCCGAGGAAGAATTTTTCAGTTCATTAATGAAGATCAGATTTTCAATAGTCAATGCAAATGTTTTATTTTCTGTAACAGATATATATTATTAACCATTTTATTATTTCAACTATAAAAGGTGTGCAATATTTTGCAATTACTGTAGTTTATAATAAATTTTTGTGATTGTACTATTCAGTATTCTACAAGAAAATACAGTTGCTATTTTTCAAAAAGTTCATAGAGTACAGTACATGAACAAGCCCTTCTGCCCATCTGGTCTATGCCAAACCATTTAATCTGCCAACTCCCATCGACCTGCACATGGACTATAGCCCTCCATACCCCGAAGGTCCATTTACCTCCTCAAATTTCTCTTAAACATTAAAATCGAAATCGTATCCACCACTTGCACTGGCAGCTTGCTCCACACTCTCACCACTCTCCGAGTTAAAGAAGTTTCTTCTCATGTTCCCCTTAAACAATACACCTTTCACCCTTAAGCCATGGTCTCTAATTTTACAGCCCTCTATTTTGAGGTTGAGCGCTCTGACAAAGACAAAGTTGGATAGATTTTTATAGTAGGGGAATTCAGGGTTATGGGAAGAGGCAGGTAGGTGGAATGAATCCATGGTCAGATCAGCCATGATCTTATTGAACAGCGGAGCAGGCTCGGCGGACCAGATGGCCATCACCTGCTCCTATTTCTTAAGTCCTTCAGTGCAGAATGTTTCCCATTCTAGTGAAATCTAGGATCAGAGCGCACAACCTCAAAAGAGAGGGATGTCCATTTGAAAAGGAAAGCAGGAGGAATTTCTTTAGCCAGAGGGTGGTGTATCAATGTAATTTATTGCCACTGGTGGCTGTGGAGGCTGGGTTATTAAGTATATTTAAGGCAGAGGTTGATAGATTCTTGATAAGTCAGGGCAGGAAAGGTTGTGGAAAAAAGGCAGCAGAATGGTGTTGAGAGAGAAATGGATCCGCCATGACCAAATGGTGGAGCAGACTCGATAGGCCAAAAGGTATAATTCTACTCTTATGTCTTCTGGTCTTATGATACTTTGTCCTAGAAAATATCAGTGAAGAACCTGGTTTTAGTAGACAGATGAAATACACCTGACTCAGAAATGATGCAGACATGCAAGTTATTCCGACACCTGTTAGCTTCCAAAAATACAGCTGAGAGAATACAAGGAAACTGGTGCAGATAATTTTCATTTGAATCTAAAAGCAAACTATTAATGTGCTTTGTGCCAATCTCATTAGCATGTGTGTGATGTACTCCCGATGTTCATTGAGAGGACACAGAATGGAATGTGGTTCTCAGTGATCTTCAAAAGTGCAGATATTGTACATATTATGAAGCAGGAATTTTAAGCATTTTACAGAAAATGGGAAAATAAACAGAAGCAGGAGATGGCTACATGGCCCTTCAGAACTGGTCTATCATTTAGCATGAATGTCCATTTCAGCTTCATTTTCCTGTATTGTCGCATATTCTCCTCGTGCCCAAGAATTGATCAACTTCATAGAGTCACTGAGGTAGGTCATTCAGTACATTATGTCTGTACCATCTACCAGAACAACTCAACAGCTTCACTCCCTGGCCCTTTTTCTGCAGTTTTCCATTTTTTTTCTTAACTATTTATTATTTTATAATGAAGGTCACTAGGGAGCATGCCTCTTCTGTGTCCGCAGCCCCTGTTTTGTAGATTCCATGTATTGTGCAAAAGAAGTTCTTCCTCATGCCACTCCTAATTTTCTTCCACTTTCTTTACCGATGATCTCTGGTCTTCATGCCTCCACCAGCACTTTCCATTCTGTCCAGACCCCTCATCATTCTATGTACTTCTTGCGATCTACCTTTTTACCCAAAGAAAGCAGCCTGAGCCTCTCTCCTCTGCTTTGTAAAACGATTTCTTTCTCCCAGGAACAGTGCTCTTAAATCTATTCTGGACTCACACTTAAAATCCTTCCTGTAATGAGATGAGCAGAATTGAATGCAATATCCATTCAAGGGTTGACCTCTACTTTTATAAGGATTCAGTAGGACTTTTCTTCTTTAATTCTGCTTTGATAAGGCACAAAATTATGTATGGCATATTAACCACTTAATATGGCCAGGATCAACAGGCTCTGGGACAGCTTCTTCCACCAGGACATCCAACTAATTAATTCACACTGATACAATTGTATCTCTATGCTATATTGACTGCCCTGTTGTACACTCTATTTATTACAAACTACTATAAATTGCACATTTAGATGGAGACGTAATGTAAAGTTTTTTACTTCTTATGTATGTGAAGGATGTAAGAAATAGTCAATTCAATTCAATTCAACCTGCTCTTTCATTGATCTATGCACCCACACACCAGGGCCCTCTGCTCTGCACCCCTTTTAAAACCATTTTGCATCTTTTTAACTTTCCCACCTAAATTCATCATCTCACATTTCTCCACAGTAATTTTCATCTGCTTTTTTCACCAGCGAGGTTTACTGGCAAATCCACTATCATACCATTGAAAATGGCCTTCCTCTAATTAATCATTTTTTGTTGATTGCACCTTCTCTTTTTCCAAGGCTTATTTAAATTTTATGACATTATGATTTCTATCTTCAATGTGTTCCTTTACTGAAACTTGGAATATCTGACCCACTTCCTTTCTCAGAATGAAACCCAGCCATTCCTCCTTCCTCACTCTCCACATCCACTTTACCTAGGCCTTTGAACATTTGATAGGTTTCAATTAGATTCCCCCTCATTCTTCTAAATTCCAACAAGTACCTCAGTAAGTATATTTAAGACAAAGTTGGATAGATTCTTGCATAGTAGGGGAATTTAAGGGTTGTGGGAAAAGGTAGGGAGGTGGAGAGGAGTCCATGGCCAGATCAGCCATGATCTTTTCGAATGGCCAAGCAAGCTTGACGGGCCAGATAGCCTATTCCTGCTCCTATTTCTTATTTTCTTAAGTACAGGTCCAGACCCATCAAACAGTCCTCATATGATAAACCTTACTCTCCCAGAATCATTATTATGAACTTCTTTTGAACCCTCTCCTAGATAAAGGGCCCAAGACTTTTCACAATATTTCAAATGAGGTCTCACCAGTGCTTTATAAAGCCACAGCATTATATCCTTGATTGTATATTTTTTATTATATTCTCAAAATGAAGGCTAACATCACATTTGCCTTCCTGACCAGTGACTCAAGCTGCAAGTTAATCTTTAGGGAATCCTCCACGAGGTCTCCAAAGTCCATTTGCAACTTAGATTTTTGAATTTCTGCCTGTTTAGAAAATAGTCTGCGCTTATATTCTTCTAGCAATGTGCATGACCATATATTTCCCAGCACTGTATTCCTCCTGCCACTTCTTTTCCTAATCTACTAAATCTGTCTAAACCCTGCAGCCTCCCTGCTTCCTCAACGCTACCTGCCCATCCATCTATCTTCGTATCATTCACAAACTTGGCCAAAAAGCCATCAATTCTTTCATCCAAATCATTGACATAGCGTAAAAAGAAACTGTCCCAATACCGACCGCTGTGGAACACCACTGGTCACCGGCAGCCAATCAGAAAAGGGTTCCTTGACTCCCACTCTTTGCCTTCTGCCAATCAGCCAATCCTCTACCAATGCTAGAATCTTTCCTATAATACCATGGGATCTTACCTTGTTGAGCAGCCTCAAGTGCAGCACTTTGTCAAAAGCCTTCTGAAAATCCAATTGACCAATTCCCCTTTGTCTATCCTGCTTGTTATTTCCTCAAAGAATTCCAACATATTTGTCAGGCAAGCTTTTCCCTTAAGGAAATCTTGCTGACTTTGGCCTCTTTTACTATGTACCTCCAAGTACCCTAAAACCTCATCCTTAACAATTAATTCCACATCTTCCCAACCACTGAGGTCAGGCTCACCAGCCGATAATCTCCTTGCTTCTGCCTCCCTCCCTTCGTAAAGAGTGAAGTAACATTTACAGTTCTACAGTCCTCCAGAACCATGACAGAATCTATTGATTCTTGAAAGATTATTACTATTGCCTCCACAATCTCTTCAGTTACCTCTTTCAGAAACCTTGGCTGAAGTCCATCTGGTCTAGGTCACTTATCTACAATCAGACCTTTCAGCTTCCCAAGCACCTTCTCTCTAGTAATAGAAACTGTACTCACTTCTGCACTCTGACAACTTTGAATTTCCAGCGTTCTGCCAGTGTCTTCCAAGTGAAGACTGATCAAAAATTCTTTAATTCATCCACAATTTTTTTGTGTTCCATTACTACCTCTGCAGTGTCACTTTCAAGTGATCAACTCTTGCCTCTCTTTTACTCCTGATGAAATATTTTGTTATCCTCTTTGATATTATTAGCTAACTTACCTTTACATTTCATCTTTCCCCTCCTAATGGCCTTTTTAGTTTCTTTCTGTTGCTTTTAAAAGCTTCCCCATCCTCTAAATGGGGTAGGTGTGACCTATACTAAAGGGTCAGGTTGCACTTCAATCCCAGAGGGACCAATATATATATTCAATATATAAGAGTTGTTGGGAGCGGTTTAAACAAATATGGCAGTAGGTTGGCAACCAGGATGATAGGGCTCAGGATAAGACCAGAGGCTTTATAAGTAGATAATGGATTTAACATGAATATAAGGAAGGACAAAAAAACATAGAAAACCTACAGCACAATACAGGCCCTTTGGCCCACAAACTTGTGCCGAACATGTCCCTACCTTAGAAATTACCAGGCTTACCTATAGCCCTCTATTTTTCTAAGCTCCATGTACCTATCCAAAAGTCTCTTAAAACACCCTATCGTATCCACCTCCACCAATGTTACTGGCAGCTCATTCCACGCACTCACCACTTTCTGAGTAGAAAACTTACCCCTGACATCTCCTCTGTACCTACTCCCTAGTAGCTTAAACTGGTGTCCTCTTCTGGCAACCATTTCAGCCCTGGGAATAAGCCTCTGACCATCCACAGGATCCAAACCTCTGACCAACTCATACAACTCTATCAGGTCACCTGTCATCCTCCGTCTCTCCAAGAAGAAAAGGCCGAGTTCACTCAACCTATTCTCATAAGGCATGCTCTCCAATCCAAGCAACATCCTTGTTAATCTCCTCTGCACCATTTTTATGGCTTCCACATCCTTCCTGTAGTCAGGCGACCAGAACTGAGCACAGTACTCCAAGTGGGGTCTGACCACAGTCCTATATAGCTGCAACATTACCTCTCGGCTCCTAAATTCAATTTCATGATTGATGAAGACCAATACACCGTACGCCTTCTTAACCACAGAGGCAACCCGCGCAGCTGCTTTGAACGTCCTATGGACTCGGATCCCAAGATCCCTCTGACCCTCCACTCTGCCAAGAGTCTTAACATTAATAATATATTCTGCCATTGAGAGCACCAGCCTCTCAAAACACTTCAGCACTGTGGATATAATTGCCACTGGGTGATAGTCATTGAGGCAGATTACCGCACTTCATGATTGAATCCTGCTTGAACCAGGTGGGTACCACACTCTGCCGGGGTGAGAGGATGAATGTATCTGTGAACACACCTGCTAGTTGGTCAGCACAGATCTTCAGTGCTCAGCCAGGTTCTCCGTATGGACCGAATGCTTTTCTTGGATTCACTCTTCAAGGCAGCCCACACGTCATCTTCAGATACTGAGAACAAAGGACCATAACGAGATATGGGGGTGTGCCATGGTTCCTACTTGTTCTGGTGGTCAAAACAAGCCTGAAGGCATTGAGTTAATCTGGAAGTGAAGCTCTGCTGTCCCCTATGTTGCTTGATTTAACTTTGTAGGAGTTCACGGCATTCAAACCCTGCCATATCTGTTGAGCATCCCTCATTGATTCCACTCTAGTCTGGAATCTCCAATTTGCCAGTGAAATTGCTTTCTGGAGATCATTCCTGCAACTCTTGTAGCATTCTTGATCTCCAGACTCTAATGCTTCTGATCTGTACATCAATACTTCCTGAAAATTCAGCTTAAGAGGGTAAAGTGGTAAAGAAAGTGTACAACATGTTTGCCTTTATCAAACAGTGTAATGGGTATAAAAGCTGATAAATCATGTTACAACTGTATAAAGCTTTGGTCAGGACATATCTGGAATATTGTGTGCAGTTCTCTTCATCGCATTACAGGAAAGATGTGGAGTCTTTGGCGAGGATGCAGAAGATGTTCTCCAGGGTGACATCTGGATTAGAGAACATTAACTAGGCGAGGTTGGCCAAATTTGGATTGTTTTCTCTTGAGTGTCAGAGACTGAGGGTGACCTGATAGAAATATATAAACCTATGAGAGGCATACATAAGGTAGATAGAATCCTATTTGCCAGGGTGGAAATGGCAGATATATACTGAGGTCATAGTCTTAAGGTGAGAGGAGAAACATTTAAAGGAAATTTACAGGATTTTTTTTTTACACAAAAGATGGATGACCATAAGATATAGGAGCAGAATTAGACCATTTGGCCCATTGAGTCTGCTCTGTCATTTCATCATGGTTGATCATTTCTCCTCTCAGTCCCAATCTTCTGTCTTCCCGCCCCTCCCCCCCCCCCCCACCCTGTCATCCCCTGACTAATCGAGAATCTATTAATCTGCCTTAAATATACCCAATGATTTGACCTCCTCCTGCCTGTGGCAATGAATGCCACAGATTCAGTCTCCCTGTATAAAAAAAAAATTCCTCCTCATCTCCATTCCAAAAGGATGCCTTTCTCTTCTGAGTCTGTGTCCTCTGGTCTTAGACTGCTCCACCATGCTACAGCTGTATGGAAGCAGGTGGAAGTAGATATCATGGCAACACTTATGAGGCACTTGGACTTACAAATGAATATAAAGGGAATGGAAGGATATAGACCAGAATTTAATTTGGCATCACGATCAGCACAAATGCTATGGGCTAAAGAACCTGTTCCTGTGTGATACTCTTCCATGTTGGGATGTGAATGAGTGCAGACTAACCTCGGTTGTCTTTATAAGATGGTGTTTCAAATAGCTTGAGACAGTTTTAAGTATTTTGTTTCTTAAGGTAAAAGCATAACTGAGATTAAGTATAATTCTACTTTTCTTCGAATAGCAAAGAATCTACCCCACGCCTTACTGGTCTGAACATAAATTTCTGAAGATTTTTAAAATAAAGGCACATAGCCTAATCCCAAAGCCAAGCATTCAGTGTGAAGGATTTTGATCACAGGGATATTAGTGTCATCAAGTTATGTTACCAATATTGAAGTGAACTGTAACACTACTAATTCAGTAATATGATCATTATAGTCTTCCATTTTTACACAGTACAGCATTATTTCTGCTAGTTCATTGGAAAAACGTTATCTTTCTCACAAAGAGTTCAGACTTCTCTGATTAACAAGGGATAAACAAGTTCAATGTACCTCTTTGAACTGGTGGTGATGTAGTTGTTTTTGATGTACTTGTTGATGTACTTTGTGTGGGTGTCAGATCACAGAATTGCCTTTCTTCTGGGTAGGCTCTGATGCATGTACAGGTCTGGTCTGCTGTAGTATTTGCACTGCAAGAACCGTACGTTCTACAAAATGTTGAGTTCCAAGTAAGTTCACTGATGCATGTACATTGAGTTTCATTGTTGACCAACTGGCAGACTAGAGAAACAAAAAGCAAAAGTTAAAATTTAAAACCATCAATTACTGACAATGGACACAGTGGTGTATTCCTCAAAAATTTCAAATAGGCTTGTAAGACAAGATCTGCCTTTGACAAAGCCATGCTAAGTGTTCTTAATTTTATCCCTCTCCAAATGTTCATAAATCCAGCCTCTCAGGATCATCTCCATCAACTTAACAACCATTGAAGTAAAACTCACTGGTCCGTAATTTCCTGGACTATCTCTACTCCTTTCTTGAACAAGGGAACAACATCTGCAACCCTCCAATCCTCTGGAACGTTTCCTGTCCCCAATGATGATGCAAAGATCATTACCAGAGGCTTAGCAATCTCCTCCCTTGCTTCCCATAGTAGACTGGGGTATATATCGTCTGGTGACTTATCCAACTTGATGCTTTCCAAAATCTCAAGAACATCCTCTTTCGTAATGTCTATATGCTCAAGCGTTTCAGTCCCTACAATCGCCAAGTTCCTTTTCCATAGTGACTACTGCAGCGAAGTATTCAGCAGCCCTCCCTCCTCCAGTTCCATACACACTTTTCCACTGTCACACATGATTGGTCCTAGTCTTTCACGTCTTATTCTCTTGCTCTTCACATTCTTATAGAATGTCTTGGGGTTTTCCGTAATCCTTCTCGCCATGACCTTCTCATGGCCCCTTCTGGCTCTCCTAATTTCATTCTTAAGCTCCTTCCTGCTAGCCTTATAATTTTCTAGATCTCTTTCATTACCTTGATTTTTGAACCTTTTGTTATTATTCTATAGATTTATTGAGGATGCCCACAATAAATAAATCCCAGGATTGTGTATGATGACATATCTGTACTTTAATAATAAATTTACTTTGAAATTTGAAATAAAGCCAATTAAAGGTGGATTAATTTAAACTTTTCTTCACTCTCTGCAACACATACTTCATTTGCATACCATTAGTTAAAGGAAAATTAATTTTTGAAAAAGCTTGTCTTTTAATTCTTTAAAATAAGCTTCATTGTGCTCGAAAAGGAGATGAATGGAAGTTTGTCTCCCATTGTCCAAGGCCAGTGACAATCGGATGTTAAAACATATTCATTGCTCAGCAACTTCTGGCCACCAGATGGAGAAATATGCTTGACTTTGAAATCAATGAAAATTGAACTGAACATGCATCTAACTCTTAATTGACCAATTGGTTGCTAAAATTGGTGCAAATGCAGAATGTTTGCACAATGTGCACTCCTCAACATATGCCTATCACTATAATGATTATTTTATGAAATGGTCACTATGGTCATTGTGTTGGTGATTTGAAAACTTAACAACTTTATTGAGTTTTGATTCTTAGTTTCTCTTCTTCCCTGAAGGTCCAGACCTGCAATTAAGACAAGAAATCTAATAATTTATTGATAAACCTCATCTCCATCATGAGATCTGATAGTAATTCCTGGCTGGTAATCTGATGTGTGGCACCCCAGCAAGCCTGATTCATTCATCACAGAATGTCAGTGTCATTTTTCATCAGCTGCACTGGTAAGCAATTGGGAGCTAGTTTCACCCCTCATTTGCCTGTAATATAGCAGTGTTACACTTTCAGTTTCTAACTAACTCTGCACACAGACTGGGGTCAATCAGGCAACCCTCAGAGATTGTCAGGTGGGAATGTTCAACTCCAAATTTGTCACAGGGATCAGTGCTGAGGCTTTAGTTATTCACAACCTAAAATAATGATTCCTCCAGGAGGACCACAACATTGCCAGAGGCTTTGGAGATGCAATGATTCAGAGAGTTATTTTGGCTGGAGTCAGTGCCTTGTGCTTTTGCACTTGATAGGGTCAGCCATCACAAACAGGTCAAAGGGTAGAGGCTGGACAACGAGTGGTCAACTGATCCTCCAAGTCCAAGGGTTCAGCTCAGGGCTAACAACCCTGACTGGTCAAAAAACAGTTGTTACAGAGACAACAATGAACAAATCCTTCTCTGCAGATAGAGATGGTGGACCGTCATTGCTGCCCTAAATGCCACTCATGGAACAGGCAGTAAGCAAGTATAATAATGATTAAGATGAAAGAAACAAGTGTATTGAATTAACATTTACTGATGATACATAGAAAGATGGGAAAAGGGGTCATGAGTAGCAAAATGCTCATAAATTGCATTTCACAAATTCTTGATACATTATGGGGTGCTCCCAGATGTAAAGACAGATCATAAAGGATTTTCAAAGTAAGGCTTACCTAAAAAAAACTTTTAAGTGGTAAAAAGAATTTAGGTGCAAGCATTCCCCAAATGCAGATGAATACGGTTATTCCAGTATACATATACCGGAAGTTACCTCATCAATCCCACTCTGATTACTGGGAGGCTTGTCAGAGCTCAGATCTAATGTGCTTCTTCTTGGCCAACATGGGTGACAGCTGTAGGGTAGGACAATCTCAGAGGGTGGGAGCAGAGAGATGAAGGAGAAGTCACTAGAGTGATTGGAGGCACTCCTTGTGTTAGTCTGACCCAATGGACTGCCTTCAAGTAAATGGTCCTCTGCTAGGCATAGGATAATGACAGGGCAAATGATCATTGCATCTTACACTGAGAAACATAACATGGAGATACTACAATCTTTAATCTATTTGGAGAAAATCACAATGCAACAAAATGATTGGGAGATTTGAGAGAGCTATACTGAGATTGAGTGAGACTACAATTAGAGGTCATGGGTTAAGGGTGAAAGGTGAAATGTTTAAGGGGAACATGAGGGGAAAGTTCTTCACGACTAATATCTGCCTACGCAAGTGATGGATGTGGGTTTGATTTCAACATTTAAAGGAAATTTGAATAAGTACCTGGATGGGAGAAATATGGAGGACTATGGTCCCGGTGCGGTTCAATGGGATTAAATGGGTTGGCATGAACTAAATCAGCTAAAAAGACCTACTTCTATGCTGTAGCTTTCTCTGACTCTATTACACCCAAGTATGCAGCAAACCATCTATTCCACAGATGGATCATCTGACTCTGATTTTGATTGTGACTCGCAGGAAGATACTGTCTGGCTACAGGAAGGATTTCTTGTTGAATGTGAGTGTAGAGGAAAAGCCATAGGTAGTGACTTCTAAAGGCAATTTCTAAAATAATCAAATATGTGCAAATATTATACTCAAATCAACAGTGCACCAAATCATTTTGCAATCAGAAATTGCTACGCTGCTTTCCCAAAGGGCAGGACTTACAAAGTATTGGATACAAGCATACTAAGATATGTGTAGAGGAGATTTAATGCATGATTCCCACATACAAAACACAAGTCTTGGTACATTCCCATAGCTAAAAAGAAGTTGGGAAAGGAAGATAAACAGTTTAATGTTTGATCACAACTATTAGAAAATCTGCAGATGCTGGAAATCCAAGCAACACACACAAAATCCTGGAGGAACTTAGCAGGCCAAGCAGCATCTATGAAAACAAATACAGTGAGACGCTTCATCAGGACTGGAAAAAAATTCTCGAACTTCCGGTAATGCCCCCCAACGCCTTTCCCCATTCCCATTTCCCCCTCTTACCTTATTTCCTTGACTGCTTTTCGCCTGTCTCTGGTGCTCCTCCCCCTTTTTTCTCCTATGGGCTCCTGTCCTCTACAGATTCCCTCTTCTCCAGCCCTGTATCTCTTTCAACATTCAATGCCCAAGCTCTTTAGTTCACCCCTTCCCTTCCCGGTTTCACCTAACAGCTTGTGGTTCTTCATACTCTCCTAGTGTGATTCCTCATTTTTTTTCTCCAATCCTGATGAAGGGCCTCAGCCTCAAAGGTCAACTGTACTGTATCGCGCAGATGCTGTCCGGCCTGCTGAGTTCCTCCAGCATTTTGTCTGGATTTCCAGGCTCATGTTGATTTACTTTATGTGGGGAGGGAGGGATTGAAGAACATAAGAAATAGGAGCAGGAGTAGGCCATCTGGCTCTTCGAGCCTGCCTGCTCTGACGTTCAATAAGATCATAGCTACTCTGGCCATGGACTAACGGCCACCTACCTGTCTTTACCCCACAACCCTTAATTCCCCTACTATGCAAAAATCTGTCCATCCTTATCTTGAATATATTTATTGAGGTAGCCTCCACTGCTTCATTTGGCAGAGAATTGCACAGATTCACCACTCTCTGGGAAATGTACATCCTCCTCATCTCCATCCTAAATCTAATTCCCTGAATCTTGAGGCTATGTCCTCTAGTTCTAGTCTCACCTACCGATGGAAACAACTTTCCTGCCACCAGGATCTATTCCTTTCATAATTTTAAGTGGTTCGATAAGATTCTATAAGACAGATAAATGGGTAACAGTCAGGAGAGGGAAGGGCAGGAGTCAGAGACGAGAGAGCACCCCTGTGGCTGTACCCCTTAACAATAAGTACTCCTACTGTTGGGGGGAACCTGGGGGATGCAACAGTGGCCATGCCTCTGGCACAAAGTCTGGCCCTTTGGCTCAGAAGGGTAGGGAAAGGAAGAGGATGGCAGCAGTGATAGGGGACTCTATAGTTAGGGGGTCAGACAGGCAATTCTGTGGATGCAGGAAAGAAGCACAAATGGCAGTTTGCTTCCCAGGTGCCAGGGTCCAGGATGTTTCTGATCGCGTCCAAAATATCCTGAAGTGGGAAGGAGAACAGCCGGAGGTCGTGGTAAATATGGTACCAATGACATAGGTAGGAAAAGGGAGGAAGTCCTGAAATCAGACTACAGGGAGTGAGGAAGGAAGTTGAGAAGCAGGACAACAAAGGTAGTCATCTCAGGATTACTGCCTGTGGCACGCGACAGTGAATACAGGAATAAAATGAGGTGGAGGATAAATGCGTGGCTGAGGGATTGGAGCAGGAGGCAGGGATTCAGATTTCTAGATCTTTGGGACCTCTTTTGGGGCAGAAGTGACCTGTTGCACTTGAATCCCAGCGGGACCAATATCCTGGTGGGGAAGTTTGCTAAGGCTATTGGGGAGAGCTTAAACTACAGACGTTTGTAGGATTGCTAGGGGGCGGGAACCAAATTGAAGAGACAGAGGAAGAGGCAGTTGTCTCACAAATAGAGAAAGCTTGGAGACAGTGCAAGAGGGAGGAAAGGCGAGTGATTGAGAAGGGACGCGCTCAAACCAATGGTTTGACGTGTGTCCATTTTAATACAAGGAGTATTATAAACAAAGCAGATAAGCTTAGAGCATGCATCAGTGCTTGGAGTTATGATGTTGTGGCCATTACAGAGACTCAGGTGGCTCAGGGGCAGGAATTGTTATTTCGAGTGCCAGGCTTCAGATGTTTCAGAAAGGACAGGGAGGGAGGCAGAAGAGGTGGTGGCATGGCACTGTTGATCAGAGATAGTGTCACTGCTGCAGAAAAGGTGGAAAACATGGAGAAATTGTCTACAGAGTCTCTGTGGGTGGAAGTTAGGAACAGGAAGGGGACAAGAACTTCACTGGGTTTTTTTTTTAATCAGCCACCCAATTGTAACAGGAAAATCAAAGAGCAGATAGGGAGAGAGATTCTGGAAAGATGTAATAATAACAGGGTTGTTGTTGTGGAAGGTATTAATTTCTCAGATATTGATTGGCATATCCCGAGAGCAAGGGGTTTGATTAGAGTGGAGTTTGTTAGCTGTGTTCGAGGTGGTTTCTTATGTAGATAAGCCTACAAGAGGAGAGGCTGTATTTGATCTGGTATTGAGAACTGAACCCGGTCAGGTATCAGATCTTACAGTGGGAGAGCATTTTGGAGATAGTGATCGCAATTCTATCTCCTTTACCATAGCATTGGAGAGATATGGGAACAGACAAGTTAAGATAGCGTTTAATTGGAGTAGGGGGAAATATGAGACTATCAGGCAGGAACTTCGAAGCATAAATTGGAAACAGATGTTCTCAGGGAAATTTATGGAAGAAATGTGGCAAATGTTGGGCAGATATTTGCATGGAATTCTGCATAGGTACATTACAATGAGACAGGGAAAGGATGGTAGGATACAGGAACCATAGTGTACAAAGGCTGTTGTAAATCTATTCAAGAAGAAAAGAAGAACTGACGAAAGGTTCAAAAAGCTAGGGAATGATAGAGATCTAGAAGATTCTAAGGCTAGCATAAGGAGCTCAAGAAAGAAATTAGGAGAGCCAGAAAGGGCCATGAGAAGGCCTTGGTGGACAGGATTAAGGAAAATCCCAAGGCATTCTACAAGTCTGTTAGGAGCAAGAGGATAAGACGTGAGAGAATAGGACCAATTAAGAGCGACAGTGGAGAAGTGTGTATGGAACCGGAGGAGATAGCAAAGGTACTCAACAAGTGCTTTGCTTCAGCATTCACTACAGAAAAGGATCTTGGTGATTGTAGGGATGATTTGCAGCAGACTTACAATCTTGAGCATGTAGATATTAAGAAAGAATATGTGCAGGAGCTTTTGGAAAGC
Organism: Hypanus sabinus; assembly: GCF_030144855.1. Taxonomy (NCBI): domain Eukaryota; kingdom Metazoa; phylum Chordata; class Chondrichthyes; order Myliobatiformes; family Dasyatidae; genus Hypanus; species Hypanus sabinus. The sequence continues at coordinate 29,397,410 of NC_082715.1, forward strand.
ATCGAGTTGGATAAGTCACTGGGACCAGAGGAGAATGTACCCCAGGGTACTGTGGGAGGCAAGAGAGGAGATTGCTGAGTCTCTGGCGATAGTCTTTGCATCATCGATGGGGACTGCAGAGGTTCTGGAGGATAGGAGGTTTGCAAATGTTGTTCCATTATTCAAGAAAGGGAGTAGAGATTGCCCAGGAAATTACAGACCAGAGAGACTTACTTCAGTGGTTGATAATTTGATGGAGAAGATCCTAACAGGAAAGATTTATGAACATTTGGAGAGGCATAATATGATTAGGAATAGTCAGCATGGTCTTGTGAAAGGCAGGTCATGCCTTATGAGCCTGATTGAATTTTTTGAGAATGTGACTAAAGACATTGATGGTGTTAGAGCAGTAGATGTAATGTATGTGAAATTCAGCAAGGCATTTGACAAGATACCCCGTGCAAGGCTTATTGAGACAGTATGGAGGCATGGGATCCAACAGGAAATTGCTTTGTGGATCCAAGCGGAAGCTGCTTTGTGGATCCAGAAGTGGCTTGCTCACAGAAGGCAAAGAATGGTTGTAGACGGGTCATATTCTGCATGCAGATCAGTAACCAGTGGTGTGTCTCAGGGATCTGTTCTGGGACCCATACTGTTTGTGATTTTTATAAATGACCTGGATGAAGAAGTGGAGGGATAGATTAGTACATTTGCTGATGACACCTCTGTTTCAAAAAGGATGTAGGCAAAAGGCAGGTCACCATAGGCCAGTTAGTTTAACATCTGTAGTTGGGGAAATGCTTGTAGCTATCATTAAAGAAGAAATGGGTTAGTAAATTTGCTGATGACACAAAGGTTGGGGGTGTACAAGATGATGAGAGGCATTGATCAGGGTTAAAGAGACTCCTGTACAGGTACATAGAATAGAACATAGAAACCCTACAGCACAATACAAGCCCTTTGGCCTACAAAGCTGTGGCGAACATGTCCTTATCTTAGAAATGACCTATAACCTATTTTTCATGTACCTCCATGTACCAATCCAGGAGTCTGTAAAAAGACCTATTGTATCCGCCTCCACCACCGTTGCCAGTAGCCCATTCCAAGCACTCACCAGTCTCTGCGTAAAAAACGTACCCCTGATATCTCCTCTGTATCTGTGGTGAACTATGTGTACCTGTCTGGACGTGCCCCCTGCTGGCTGCTCCTGTGGCTCCTCCCACAGACCCCTGTATAAAGGTGATTGAGGCCTGAGCCCGGCCTCTCGGTCTACGGGATGTGGTGTGGTGGTCGGCCGCTACTTATTCCTTCTTCCAGTCGGTGGAAGCCGATATCTTGCCTTTACGTCTCAGAGTGAGTTGTTGATAGTGCATCAGTATCTGCTTCCAAGCACCTTAAAACTGTGCCCTCTTGTGCTAGCCATTTTAGCCCTGGGAAAAAGTCTCTGACTATCCACACAATCAATGCCTCTCATCATCTTATACACCTCTATCAGGTCACCTCTCATCTTCTGTCAGTCGAAGGAAAAAAGGCCGAGTTCACTCAACCTATTTTCATAAGGCAAGCTCCCCAATCCAGGCAACATCCTTGTCAATCTCCTCTGCATCCTTTCTATGGTTTTCACATCCTTCTTGTAGTCAGGTGACCAGAACTGAGCACAGTACTCCAAGTTGTGTCTGACCAGGGTCCTGTATAGCTGAAACATTACCTCTCAGCTCCTAAACTCAATCACATGACTGATGAAGGCCAATGCACCATATGCTTCCTTAACCACACTGTCAACCTGCGCAGCATCTTTGGACTTGGACCCCAAGATCCCTCTGATCCTCCACACTGCCAAGAGTCTTACCATTAATACTATATTCTACCATCATATTTGACCTACCAAAATGAATCACTTCATATTTATCTGGATTGAACTCCATCTGCCACTTCTCATCCCAGTTTTGCATCCTATCGATGTCCTGATATAATCTCTGACAACCCTCCACAGTATCCAGAATACCCCCAACCTTTGTGTCATCAGCAAATTGACTAACCCATTTCTTCTTTAATGATAGATAACTTCAAGCATTTCCCCAACTACAGATGTTTAACTGGCCTATAGTGACTTGCCTTTTGCCTACATCCTTTTTCAAACACTGGCGTGATACTTGCCTTCTTTCAATCTGCTGGGACCTGCCCAGAGTGCAGAGAATTTTGGTAAATTATGACCAAAGCCTTACTATGACTTCTGCCATTTTTTTCAGTACCCTGGGATGCATTCCATCAGGACCAGGGGACGTATCTATCTTCAGGCCCGCAAGTTTGTTCAGCACTCCCCTTTAGTGATAGCTATTGTATTGAGGTCCTCACCATCCATCACATCCATAACATCGCTCTTTGGCATGTTAGATGCGTCCTCCATCTTGAACACCGACAGAAAACAGTCACTCAAAGCCTTGGCCATTTCCTCATTACCCAAAATCAATTCCCCCTTCTCGTCCTCCAAGGGACATACATTCACCTCAGCCACCCTTTTCCACTTTATATAATTAAAAAACTTTTACTATCCGTTTTTCTATTTTGTGCTAGTTTATTTTCATAATCTAACTTCCCTTTCTTTATTGCTCTTTAGTGGTTCTTTGTTGCTTTTTAAAGTTTTCCCAATCTTCCAGTTTCCTGCTACTCCTGGTGACTTTATATGCTTAAGCTTTTAGTTTGATGCCTTCCTGTATTTCCTTATTTACCTAAGGCTGGCTTTTCCCTCTGTTATTGTCCTTACTTTAGGGAGTTGATACACCTGATCTGTTTTGTTCGTTTTTTTGTGTAGGAGGAGGAATTTGGGGGCTGATGTGCTTAATGTGATTTGTTTATGTTTTTGTGCGGGGAGGTGGGATTTGGGGGTTGAAGATCGTGTTGCCTTTCTTTTCTTTCTTGTTTCCATGGCTAACTAAAGAATGGATGAATTTCAGTATTGTATACTTTGATAATAAATGAATAAGTAAATAGAGTGAGGAAAGTTATGGTGAACTGTGTACAATACTGAGAAATACAAATAGATGATCCTCCTGGAAAAGCAGAATGTTTTAAGTGGTGTGAGAGTAATTTATGGCATGATATGTCGAATAATATATTGATTATGGATTGGGTAACAGACTCAAAGCAGGAATTTGGAATGAGTGACACACACAAAATGCTGGAGGAACTCAGCAGGCTGGCGGCATCCATGGAAATGAATAAACTGTTGACGTTTTGGACCAGGATCCATCATCAGGACTGGAGATAAAATGAGGAGTCAGAGGAAGAAAGTTGGGGGAGGGGAGGAAGAACCAAAAGGTAATAGGTGAAAGTGGGAGGAGGCGAGGGGGTGAGGTAAAGAGCTGGGAAGTTGATTGGTGAATGACAGACAGACAGACATACTTTATTGATCCCGACGGAAATTGGGTTTTGTTACAGCTGCACCAACCAAGAATAGCAATATAAAACCATAAATAATAAGAAGTTAATCATGCCAAGTGGAATTAAGTCCAGGACCAGCCTATTGACTCAGGGTGTCTGACACTCCTAGGGAGGAGTTGTAAAGTTTGATGGCCACAGGTAGGAATGACTTCCTATGACACTCAGTGTTACATCTCAGTGGAATGAGTCTCTGGCTGAATGTACTCCTGTGCCTAACCAGTACATTATGGAGTGGATGGGAGTCATTGTCCAAGATGGCATGCAACTTGGACATGAGATACTGGGCTGGAGAAGGGAGAATCTGATAGGAGAGAACAGGAGACCATTGAAGAAAGAAAAGAAGAAGAGCACCAGAGGGAGGTGATAGGCAGTTAAAGAGATCACAAGATCATAAGACAAAGGAGCAGAAGTAGGCCATTCGGCCCATCGAGTCTGCTCCGCCTCTCGACCATTAACTAAACTATTCTCCCATCTAGTTCCAATTTCCGGCCTTTTCCCCCATATCCTTTGATACCCTGACTAATTAGATACCTATCAATCTCCTCCTTAAGTACCCTCAATGATTGGGCCTCCACAGCTGTATATGGCAACAAATTCCATAAATCCACAACCCCCGGCTAAAAAAATTTCTCCTCTAATGGGAGAAATGGGTACCCTCTAATTCTAAGACTGTGACCTCTTGTCCTGGACTCACCCACCAAGGGAAACAGCCTTAAGGGATAAGGTGAGAGGGGAATGGTGAAGTGGGGGAGGGCATTACTGGAAGTTCGAGATCTGATTGGTGGCTACCCAGAAGGAATATAAGGTGTCCAACCTGAGTGTGGACTCATTGCCACAGTCGAGAAAGCCATGGACTGACATGTCAGAATGGGAATGGGAAGTGGAAGTAAAATGGTTGGGCCTGGAGTGATCCCAGTGTACTCTACTCCATAGATGCTGCCTGGCCTGCTGAGTTCCTCCAGCATTTTCTGTGTGGTGCTTGGATTTACAGCATCTGCTGATTTTCTCTTGTTTGGAATAAATGAACTGTTTGGATTGGGAGTCTGTAACCACAAGTACCACTGGGATCGGTGCTACAGCACCAACTGTTTACATCAATTATTTGGATGAAATGTTGTACAACCAAGCTCGCTGGTGACCTAAAGCTAGGCAATAGTTTGAACTGTGAGGAGGATGCAGAAAGGCGTGAGGGTGATGTAGACAAGTGAATGGTCAAAGATATGGGGAATGAAATTCAATGTGGGAAAATGTGAAACCTTGGTAGTAAAAAACAGGTTGAGTATGTTTTTAAATGATGAGAGATTGAAAGATGTTGGTGGTCGAGGCACCTGGGTGTCCTTGAGCATGTATCATTGGAAGATTCAAAATTATTATTAATGTCACTTTCTGTGCATATTGTAAAGGAGAACAAAATAATTGTTACTCCAGATTTGAAGCAAGCATTTGAAAAAAAATGTAATACGTTCACACATTTTTATTGCAAGAGTATTTAAATATTTGAATGAAGATGACTTGCTGTATTTATAAAATGCAATGGTAAAGCTGCATCCAACCAAGCCATTTACATATTCATCCAGCTCATTTATATATAGTATATATAAAACAGCAGAGGATATAAGGACTCAGAGTACCCAGCAGGCATCAAATAGCCAATTCACTGAAAATGCTATACAGCTAATCTTATATATGAACCTCCCACGAGAGACCTTGTCAAATACCTTAATAACATCCATGTAGACGATATACATGGCTGTACCTTCATCAATCACCTTCTCAAAAAATCAATCCTGTTAGTAAGATGCAACTCGTCTCACAGAAAGCCATGCTGTCTGTCTATAATTGGGTCATGGTTTTCCAATTGTTCTGAACTACTATCCCCAAGAATCATTTCCAACCCCACTTCCATTTTATATCCTTTGTATATTTGAACAAAAAAATTTAGCATGTTGCTACACCAAAGGCAAATGGATGAAATGTTTATGGTGAAGATGATATCATTTAGAATTAAGGAAATCTTGTTTCAGCTGTACAGAGTGTTGATGAGATCAGGCCTGTTACTTAAGAACAGATAACTGAGAGACAGAACAAAGAAGGTTCACCAGTTTGATTTAAGTTCTGATAGAATTATTTTATGAAGAAGGACATATCAAATTGGTACTACCCCATCTGGAGTCTGGGAGGTGTTCCAATTGAAATACACGAGATCCTGAGGGACCTGACAGACTAAATGCGAAGAAGATGTCCCCTCAGATAGGTGTATCTAGTATAAGTGGATACCCATTTAAGACTGTTATAAGGAAGAATTTCTTCTTCCAAACAATTCAGAAATCTTAGAATTCTCTACCCTGTGAGCTGTGTCCAGCGTTATTAAGGACAGTCAGTGCAATTTTATAAACTTTATAAAGCTTACTGTTCTTCATACGGTCTGTGTATAAAATTATGAGGGCCACAGATATTTAATAAGAGGGACATTTAATAAGAGCAACATTTTCACCCAGACAGTGGTCTGCATGTGGAATGAACTGCCAGAGAAAGTGACTGAGATGGGAACATTTAAAGGGATTTGGACTGATACACGGATAGGAGAAGTTTAGAGGGATATGAACCAAATGCAGCATAATTGGCACTAGCTTAGGTTGGAATCTTGGTCAACATGGACAAGTTTCTATGCTGTATGACTTTAAGGGAAAATTAGAGTTCAAAGAGAAAAGAGTGAATAAGAGATGAGATCAGCCAAATTCATATTGAATATTGACAAGAGTGTAAGGAGTGGTATCTTGGATAAAAATCTTCCTTGTGCTCCTGTCCCTTATGTGGTAAGTTCCCTGAAATTTCACCAAAAATCAAGCCCCGCACTATTTCACATGGCACTGTTTTTGTACTCAGATCTTGCAGAAGTAGTGCTGTGTTTTCAATGTTGTCAGAGGCCCCCTAGGCCTGGATTAGAAATGGAAAAGCACAGGGGTGAGAGGGAACACCAGTAGCAACCATTGGGAGGGAAGTACAGCCAGAAAAGGTGGAAGACATCTCCTTTTTAATATAAAATTCAAAACATTCCTCCTCTTCTGGACATCATCCAAAAAAATCTCTGGAGCTGCAGCTGACAGTAATTTCCTTTTCAGTCATTCCCTGAGCCTTGTGGCTATATTCCAAACACCTAAATTGAACCTGGCCGCTAGGATCCCACTCAGTCAAAACTGTAACAAAACAAAAAACTATATTTATTTCTGCAGTTAGTGGAAACATTTTGTGCTACATCCTTATTAGCACTAAAACCTTTGACTATTTGTTTCAATTTTAATCCAGAATAACACTTAGATTTGATGTTATGACATTACATATGATGTTATGTTAATTTTGAGGAGAAATAAAATGAATTTGTCCAAGTCATATTTTGTACAAGGTGGTTCATATATTTTATCTACACTCACCCGTTGTAGGAGTGATCCTGGTAACACTGATGTTGCTATCGGTTTCAATGTATACCGAAAATGGATAGGTTAGATTATCCACGATCATTTTCAGTGTGTCAAGAGAAAATCCATTTTCAGGTATGCTTAATTCAGCGTCGACACTATATGCGGCCTGTTGATTGACTGTACCAATTAGCAAACAAAGGAAAAAGAGTGAAAGCATTAATATATAAATGAAACTCAATTCTGAGCACATTGAAGAATATCAAAACCAAACTGCTCAGGTGTGCTTGAAAAGGAACAACTGGACAAAGGAAAGTAGCATGTAGTGTTAATATGCATTATCATAGCTTAAAAGCATAGACCAAGCTGGTGTGTAGTATTTCTCCATAAAATTTAGTCTCATTTTGTAGAGCTGAACTAGAAGGCTCTGCCATACAATAATCATTATATAGTCTACTGGAATGCTCTCTTAAAAATCGTCTCTCATCACCAGTGATCACAAGATTGCAGCAGTCTTGATGGCAACTTAGGACCATGGGTCAATACTAAGACATGCAGGGAAATGTAGAGGGAGTCTTGGTTACCAATGGAGTCAGTGGCAAGTCTTCTCAGGATATGTAACTTTTCAAATAATGGGTGTTTTTCCAGGGTAGCAGGGGTCTAAAAGATTGCGAAAGAGAAATAATAATCTCTCCTGAGATAAATTAACACTATGGGGAGAATAAAATGGAAACTGGTTTCTTGGACAGACAATTTCTGCAGGGATGCATGAAGAGGAATCAAGAATATTGAATGTAAATTGTCATCAGGTGAAATTTGGCAGTAAATAAAGTGCAAAAGCATTTGAAATAATAATAACGTATTGATTGATAAAAATAAAGGAGTAACACATACAAATTTCTGGAGTAACTGAGCAGGTCAGTCAGCATCTGTAGAAAGGAACAGAGTCAATGTACTGAGCTGAGATTCTTCATCCTCTCCATAGATGCTGCCCGACCTGCTGAGATCCCCCAGCATTTGTCTGTGTTCCTCTGGATTTCTGCCTATGTGTTTATGAAAAGTAAAGGAATGTTTCATTAAGACTGGCTAGGCATAGCTCAAATACCACCTATAAATTTGCTGATGATACAACCATTGTTGGTAGAATCTCAGATGGGGACAAGAGGGCATACAGGAGTGAGATATGCCAACTAGTGGAGTGGTGTCACAGCAACAACCTTGAACTCGATGTCAGTAAGATGAAAGAGCTGATTGTGGCCTTCAGGAAGGGGAAGACGAAGGAACACATACTAATCTTCATAGAGAGATCAGAATTGGAGAGAGTGAGAAGTTTCAAGTTCCAGGGTGCCAAGATTGTGTACAGTTCTGGTCACCGAATTATAGGAAAGATGTCAACAAAATAGAGAGAGTACAGAGAAGATTTACTAGAATGTTACCTGGGCCTCAGCACCAGAGAAAGGTTGAACAAGTCAGGTCTTTATTATTTGGAGTGTAGAAGTTTGAGGGGGTACTTGATAGAAGTATTTAAAATTATGAGGGGGCTAGATAGAGTTGACGTGGATAGGTTTTCTCCATTGAGAGTAGGGGAGATTCAAACATAAGGACATGAGTTGTGAGTTAAGGGGCAAAAGTTTAGGGGTAACATGAGGGGGAACTTCTTTACTCAGAGAGTGGTAGCTGTGTGGAACGAGCTTCCATTTGAAATGGTAGAGGCAGGTTCGATTCTGTCATTTAAAAAAAATTGGATTGGTATATGGACAGGAAAGAAATGGAGGGTTATGGGCTGAGTGCAGGTAGGTGGGACAAGGTGAGAGTAAGTGTTCGGCACGGACTAGAAGGGCCGAGATGGCCTGTTTCCGTGCTATAATTGTTATATGGTTATAAGATCTCTGAAGACCTAACCTGGTCCCAACATATCGATGCAGTTATGAAGAAGGCAAGACAGTGACTATACTTCATTTGGAGCTTGAAGTGATTTGTTATGTTAACACATTGTCACGGTCCGGTCCGTGGACTCCACACTCCAGTTTTTTTTTTCCCCATGTTCCGTTGGGTGCCTTGTTGAGGCACCTGATCCTCATTTCGAGCCTGAAACATCATAGCTCTGGGATTCAGCTATTCCTTTGCTAGACTGTCATCAGAAAGTCACACCAAGAAGCTTGTCACCAGAAATCAGTTACCGGAAGCTTGTCACCGGAGGCCAAGCCAGCAGATTCAGGCTGACTTTGGCCTCTTTTACTATGTACCTCCAAGTACCCTAAAACCTCATCCTTAACAATTAATTCCAACATCTTCCCAACCACTGAGGTCAGGCTCACCAGCCGATAATCTCCTTGCTTCTGCCTCCCTCCCTTCGTAAAGAGTGAAGTAACATTTGCAGTTCTACAGTCCTCCAGAACCATGACAGAACCTATTGATTCTTGAAAGATTATTACTATTGCCTCCACAATCTCTTCAGTTACCTCTTTCAGAAACCTTGGCTGTAGTTCATCTGGTCTAGGTCACTTATCTACAATCAGACCTTTCAGCTTCCCAAGCACCTTCTCTCTAGTAATAGAAACTGTACTCACTTCTGCACTCTGACAACTTTGAATTTCCAGCGTTCTGCCAGTGTCTTCCAAGTGAAGACTGATCAAAAATTCTTTAATTCATCCACAATTTTTTTGTGTTCCATTACTACCTCTGCAGTTTCTCTTTCAAGTGATCAACTCTTGCCTCTCTTTTACTCCTGATGAAATATTTTGTTATCCTCTTTGATATTATTAGCTAACTTACCTTTACATTTCATCTTTCCCCTCCTAATGGCCTTTTTAGTTTCTTTCTGTTGGTTTTTAAAAGCTTCCCCATCCTCTAAATGGGGTAGGTGTGACCCATACTAAAGGGTCAGGTTGCACTTCAATCCCAGAGGGACCAATATTCTTGCAGGCAGGTATATAAGAGTTGTTGGGAGTGGTTTAAACAAATATGGCAGTAGGTTGGCAACCAGGATGATAGGGCTCAGGATAAGACCAGAGGCTTTATAAGTAGATAATGGATTTAACATGAATATAAGGAAGGACAAAAAAACATAGAAAACCTACAGCACAATACAGGCCCTTTGGCCCACAAACTGGTGCTGAACATGTCCCTACCTTAGAAATTACCAGGCTTACCTATAGCCCTCTATTTTTCTAAGCTCCATGTAACTATCCAAAAGTCTCTTAAAACACCCTATCGTATCCACCTCCACCAATGTTGCTGGCAGCTCATTCCACGCACTCACCACTTTCTGAGTAGAAAACTTACCCCTGACATCTCCTCTGTACCTACTCCCAGAACCTTAAACTGGTGTCCTCTTCTGGCAACCATTTCAGCCCTGGGAATAAGCCTCTGACCATCCACAGGATCCAAACCTCTGACCAACTTATACAACTCTATCAGGTCACCTGTCATCCTCCAAGAAGAAAAGGCCGAGTTCACTCAACCTATTCTCATAAGGCATGCTCTCCAATCCAAGCAACATCCTTGTAAATCTCCTCTGCACCATTTCTATGGCTTCCACATCATTCCTGTAGTGAGGCGACCAGAACTGAGCACAGTACTCCAAGTGGGGTCTGACCAGGGTCCTATATAGCTGCAACATTACCTCTCGGCTCCTAAATTCAATTTCACGATTGATGAAGACCAATACACCGTATGTCTTCTTAACCACAGAGGCAACCCGTGCAGCTGCTTTGAACGTCCTATGGACTCGGATCCCAAGATCCCTCTGATCCTCCACACTGCCAAGAGTCTTAACATTAATACTATATTCTGCCATTGAGAGCACCAGCCTCTCAAAACACTTCAGCACTGTGGATATAATTGCCACTGGGTGATAGTCATTGAGGCAGATTACCGCACTTCATGATTGAATCCTGCTTGAACCAGGTGGGTACCACACTCTGCCAGGGTGAGAGGATGAAGGTATTTGTGAACACACCCGCTAGTTGGTCAGCACAGATCATCAGTGCTCAGCCAGGTTCTCTGTATGGACCGAATGCTTTTCTTGGATTCACTCTTCAAGGCAGCCCACACGTCATCTTCAGATACTGAGAACAAAGGACCATAACGAGATATGGGGGTGTGCCATGGTTCCTACTTGTTCTGGTGGTCAAAACAAGCCTGAAGGCATTGAGTTAATCTGGAAGTGAAGCTCTGCTGTCCCCTATGTTGCTTGATTTAACTTTGTAGGAGTTCACGGCATTCAAACCCTGCCATATCTGTTGAGCATCCCTCATTGATTCCACTCTAGTCTGGAATCTCCAATTTGCCAGTGAAATTGCTTTCTGGAGATCATTCTTGCAACTCTTGTAGCATTCTTGATCTCCAGACTCTAATGCTTCTGATCTGTACATCAATACTTCCTGAAAATTCAGCTTAAGAGGGTAAAGTGGTAAAGAAAGTGTACAACACGCTTGCCTTTACCAAACAGTGTAATGGGTATAAAAGCTGATAAATCATGTTACAGCTGTGCAGTTCTCTTCATCGCATTACAGGAAAGATGTGGAGTCTTTGGCGAGGATGCAGAAGATGTTCTCCAGGGTGACATCTGGATTAGAGAACATTAACTAGGCGAGGTTGGCCAAATTTGGATTGTTTTCTCTACAGTGTCAGAGACTGAGGGTGACCTGATAGAAATATATAAACCTATGAGAGGCATACATAAGGTAGATAGAGTCCTATTTGCCAGGGTGGAAATGGCAGATATATACTGAGGTCATAGTCTTAAGGTGAGAGGAGAAACATTTAAAGGAAATTTACAGGATTTTTTTTTACACAAAAGATGGATGACCATAAGATATAGGAGCAGAATTAGACCATTTGGCCCATTGAGTCTGCTCTGTCATTTCATCATGGTTGATCATTTCTCCTCTCAGTCCCAATCTTCTGTCTTCCCGCCCCCCCCCCCACCCCGTCATCCCCTGACTAATCGAGAATCTATTAATCTGCCTTAAATATACCCAATGATTTGACCTCCTCCTGCCTGTGGCAACGAATGCCACAGATTCAGTCTCCCTGTATAAAAAAAATTCCTCCTCATCTCCATTCTAAAAGGATGCCTTTCTCTTCTGAGTCTGTGTCCTCTGGTCTTAGACTGCTCCACCATGCTACAGCTGTATGGAAGCAGGTGGAAGCAGATATCATGGCAACACTTATGAGGCACTTGGACTTACAAATGAATATAAAGGGAATGGAAGGATATAGACCAGAATTTAATTTGGCATCATGATCAGCACAAATGCTATGGGCTAAAGAACCTGTTCCTGTGCGATACTCTTCCATGTTGGGATGTGACTGAGTGCAGACTAACCTCGGTTGTCTTTATAAGATGGTGTTTCAAATAGCTTGAGACAGTTTTAAGTATTTTGTTTCTTAAGGTAAAAGCATAACTGAGATTAAGTATAATTCTACTTTTCTTCGAATAGCAAAGAATCTACCCCACGCCTTACTGGTCTGAACATAAATTTCTGAAGATTTTTAAAATAAAGGCACATAGCCTAATCCCAAAGCCAAGCATTCAGTGTGAAGGATTTTGATCACAGGGATATTAGTGTCAACAAGTTATGTTACAGATATTGAAGTGAACTGTAACACAGTACTAATTCAGTAATATTATCATTGTAGTCTTCCATTGTTACACAGCACAGCATTATTTCTGCTAGTTCATTGGAAAAACATTATCTTTCTCACAAAGAGTTCAGACTTCTCTGATTAACAAGGGATAAACAAGTTCAATGTACCTCTTTGAACTGGTGGTGATGTAGTTGTTTTTGATGTACTTGTTGATGTACTTTGTGTGGGTGTCAGATCACAGAATTGCCTTTCTACTGGGTAGGCTCTGATGCATGTACAGGTCTGGTCTGCTGTAGTATTTGCACTGCAAGAACCGTACGTTCTACAAAATGTTGAGTTCCAAGTAAGTTCACTGATGCATGTACATTGAGTTTCATTGTTGACCAACTGGCAGACTAGAGAAACAAAAAGCAAAAGTTAAAATTTAAAACCATCAATTACTGACAATGGGCACAGTGGTGTATTCCTCTAAAATTATGAATGAAGTCACAACATGGAAAGTATACCTCATAGGGTATATCGATGCCTAATAGCAACTTGTTAGATGCCTTGACTTACAAATTCAGGAATTCCACCTTACTAAGCAAAAACTTTGAAAATCTAACAAAAGATTATTGCCCAGAAATTAATCTCTGGTATATTTTTTTTAGCATTGTATTGTAGAAACAAAAGTCGTCAGCTCCCCTTGCACCACTGAGCATTAAGGAACTTCGAGTGTGCCTATCATTGTTAACATCTCATCAGCATAAGAGCCAATTTAATGTAAATTCATTCCAAATGAGTGTTCCTTCATTTCCTGTCAAGTTGGGTTGAGGAAGACTGTAGCAATTTTTAAATCATTGTTGAGTTTTGCATTGGACGATCAAGCAAATGCCCATTGGTAAAAGATAATGTTTGGGTTCATCAGCACATTCTCAAATTTAAATAATAGACTGATATTAGACATATCCTGGTTTAACAGATACTTGTCAAAGGGATTATTATGGTATCCTCATCCAAACTGATTGGCTACACACTGGTCAGTATATGTCATGGCATAATCCAGAAGCTCCTATGTATTGCCTGACAGATTAATGATTATAATTATTGATTTCTTACATAAATAGTGACAATTTATGAAGAGAGTTTTTCATTTTATCATTCGAGGTAAACACAAGCATGCACTAGAGCAGTTGTTAACTCAAGTTTTAACCAACTTTAATTCTGTCCATCCTCTCCCACTTCTTCATACTGTAGACATTCAGTGCATATATTCATGTTACCCAAAGTGTTCATCTGAGATGGAATATGGAACTGAATGTCAGACATTTAGCCAGAAAGAATGCAGAGCTAAGTGTGGCATTTAATTTACTGGAAATAATGAAGTAAATGTGAAAATTATTAAAAGCAAATTAACCTAAAATCAAACCTAAGTTATTCAATTACTATCTAGAGATCAGAGACAAGGGTTCATCTGCTACCATGGCACTTAAATTCAATGTTTTAAAAGCTATGGAATATGAAACAGTGTCACCGATGATAAATAAAATACTTCTGGAGATGACTGAGTGATTAGGATTTTAAAAAAACTTATCTGGTTACTTAATGCTCTTAGAAACACAGAAAACCTCCAGCACAACACAGACCCTACAGCCCACAATGCTGTGCCAAACGTACTAACTTTAGAAATTACCTCGGGTTAAACATAGCCCTCTATTTTTCTAAACTCCATGTACCTATCATCATCTTATACACCTCTATCAGGTTACCTCTCATCTTCCGTCACTCCAAGAAGAAAAGGCCAAGTTCACTCAACCTATTTTCATAAGGCATGCTCCCCAATCCAGGCAACATCCTTGTAAGTCTCCTCTGCACGCTTTCTATAGTTTCCACATCCTTCCTGTAGCGAGGCGACCAGAACTGAGCACAGTACTCCAAGTGGGGCCCGACCAAGGTCCTATATAGCTGTTACATTAACTCTCGGCTCTTGAACTCAATCCTATGGTTGATAAAGGGCAATACATTGTATGCCTTCTTAACCACAGAGTCAAACTGTGCAGCAGCTTTCTCTCGGCTCTTGAACTCAATCCTATGGTTGATAAAGGGCAATAGATTGTATGCCTTCTTAACCACAGAGTCAAACTGTGCAGCAGCTTTGAGTGTCCAATGGACTCAGACCCTAAAGTTCTTCTGATCCTCCACACTGCCAAGAATCTTATCATTAATACTGTATTCTGCCATCATATTTGAAACACCAAAATTAGCTATGTTGCACTTATATGGGTTGAACTCCACCTGCCACTTCTCAGTCTAGTTTTGCATCCTATCGATGTCTCTCTGTAACCGCTGACAGCCCTCCATGTCATCCCCAACCTTTGTGTCATCAGCAAATTTACGAACCCGACCCTCCACTTTGTCATCCAGGGCTTTAATAAAAATCACAAAGAGAAGGGGTCCCAGAACAGATCTCTGAGCCACACCACTGGTCACCAACCTCCATGCAGAATATGACCTGTCTACAACCACACTTTGCCTTCTGTGGGCAAGCCAGTTCTGGATCCACAAAGCAATGTCCCCTTGCATCCCATGCATCCTTGCTTTCTCAATAAGCCTTGCATGGGGTACCTTATCAAATGGCTTGCTGAAATCCATATACACTAGATCTACTGCTCTACCTTCATCAGTGTGATTAGTGGCATCCTCAAAAATTTCAAATAGGCTTGTAAGACATGATCTGCCTTTGACAAAGCCATGCTAACTATTCCTAATATTGTGCCTCTCCAAATGTTCATAAATCCAGCCTCTCAGGATCATCTCCATCAACTTACCAACCATTGAAGTAAGACTCACTGGTCCATAATTTCCTGGGCTATCTCTACTCCTTTCTTGAACAAGGGAACAACATCTGCAACCCACCAATCCTCTGGAACCTTTCCTGTCCCCAATGATGATGCAAAGATCATTACCAGAGGCTTAGCAATCTCCTCCCTTGCTTCCCATAGTAGACTGGGGTATATATCGTCTGGTGACTTATCCAACTTGATGCTTTCCAAAATCTCAAGAACATCCTCTTTCGTAATGTCTATATGCTCAAGTGTTTCAGTCCGCTGTAAGTCATCCCTACAATCGCCAAGTTCCTTTTCCATAGTGACTACTGAAGCGAAGTATTCAGCAGCCCTCCTTCCTCCAGTTCCATACACACTTTTCCAATATCACACATGATTGGTCCTAGACTTTCACGTCTTATTCTCTTGCTCTTCACATTCTTATAGAATGTCTTGGGGCTTTCCTTAAGCCTTCTCGACATGACCTTCTCATGGCCCCTTCTGGCTCTCCTAATTTCATTCTTAAGCTCCTTCCTGCTAGCCTTATAATTTTCTAGATCTCTATCATTACCTTGTTTTTTGAACCTTTCGTTATTATTCTATAGATTTATTGAGGATGCCCACAATAAATAAATCCCAGGATTGTGTATGATGACATATCTATACTTTAATAATAAAGTTACTTTGAAATTTGAAATAAATCCAATTAAAGGTAGATTAATTTAAACTTTTCTTCACTCTCTGCAACACATACTTCATTTGCATGCCATTAGTTAAAGGAAAATAAATTTTTGAAAAAGCTTGTCTTTTAATTCTTTAAAATAAGCTTCATTGTGCTCGAAAAGGAGATGAATGGAAGTTTGTCTCCCATTGTCCAAGGCCAGTGACAATCGGATGTTAAGACATATTCAGCAACTTCTGGCCACCAGATGGAGAAATATGCTTGACTTTGAAATCAATGAAAATTGAACTGAACACGCATATAACTCTTGATTGACCACTTGGTTGCTAAAATTGGTGCAAATGCAGAATGTTTGCACAATGTGTATTCCTCAACATATGCCTATCACTATAATGATTATTTTATGAAATGGTCACTATGGTCATTGTGTTGGTTATTTGAAAACTTAACAACTTTATTGAGTTTTGATTCTTAGTTTCTCTTCTTCCCTGAAGGTCCAGACCTGCAATTAAGACAAGAAATCTAATATTTTATTGATAAACCTCATCTCCATCATGAGATCTGATAGTAATTCCTGGCTGGTAATCTGATGTGTGGCACCCAGCAAGCCTGATTCATTCATCACAGAATGTCAGTGTCATTTTTCATCAGCTGCACTGGTAAGCAATTGGGAGCTAGTTTCACCCCTCATTTGCCTGTAATATAGCAATGTTACACTTTCAGTTTCTAACTAACTCTGCACACAGACTGGGGTCAATCAGGCAAAGCTCAGAGATTGTCAAATAGCAACTCCAAATTTGTCACAGGGATCAGTGCTGAGGCTGTAGTTATTCACAACCTAAAATAATGATTCCTCCAGGAGGACCACAACATTGCCACAGGCTTTGGAGATGCAATGATTCAGAGAGTTATTTTGGCTGGAGTTAGTGCCTTGTGCTTTTGCACTTGGTAGGGTCACCCATCACAAACAGGTCAAAGGGTAAAGGCTGGACTAAGAGTGGTCAACTGATCCTCCAAGTCCAAGGGTTCAGCTCAGGGCTAACAACCCTGACTGGTCAAAAAACAGTTGTTACAGAGACAACAATGAACAAATCCTTCTCTGCAGATAGAGATGGTGGACCGTCATTGCTGCCCTAAATGCCACTCATGGAACAGGAAAAAGATAAAAAGATGGGAAAAGCGGTCATAAGTAGCAAAATGCTCATAAATTGCATTTCACGAATTCTTGATACATTATGGGGTGCTCCCAGATGTAAAGACAGATCAAAGTAAAGTTTACCTAAAAAAAACTTTTAAGTGGTAAAAAGAATTTACGTGCAAGCATTCCCCAAATGCAGATGAATATGGTTATTCCAGTATACATATACTGGAAGTTACCTCATCAATCCCACTCTGATTACTGGGAGGCTTGTCAGAGCTCAGATCTAATGTGCTTCTTCTTTGGCCAACATGGGTGACAGCTGTAGGGTAGGACAATCTCAGAGGGTGGGAGCAGAGAGCTGAAGGAGAATTCACTAGAGTGATTGGAGGCACTCCTTGTGTTAGTCTGACCCAATGGACTGCCTTCAAGTAAATGGTCCTCTGCTAGGCATAGGATAATGACAGGGCAAATGATCATTGCATCTTACACTGAGAAACATAACATGGAGATACTACAATCTTTAACCTATGTGGAGAAAATCACAATGCAACAAAATGATTGGGAGATTTGAGAGAGGTATACTGAGATTGAGTGAGACTACAATTAGAGGTCATGGGTTAAGGGTGAAAGGTGAAATGTTTAAGCGGAACATGAGGGGAAAGTTCTTCACGACTAATATCTGCCTACGCAAGTGATGGATGTGGGTTTGATTTCAACATTTAAGGGAAATTTGAATAAGTACCTGGATGGGAGAAATATGGAGGACTATGGTCCCGGTGCGGTTCAATGGGATTAAATGGGTTGGCATGAACTAAATCAGCTAAAAAGACCTACTTCTATGCTGTAGCTTTCTCTGACTCTATTACACCCAAGTATGCAGCAAACCATCTATTCCACAGATGGATCATCTGACTCTGATTTTGATTCTGACTCGCAGGAAGATACTGTCTGGCTACAGGAAGGATTTCTTGTTGAATGTGAGTGTAGAGGAAAAGCCATAGGTAGTGATTTCTAAAATAATCAAATATGTGCAAATATTATACTCAAATCAACAGTGCACCAAATCATTTTGCAATCAGAAATTGCTACGCTGCTTTCCCAAAGGGCAGGACTTACAAAGTATTGGATACAAGCATACTAAGATATGTGTAGAGGAGATTTAATGCATGATTCCCACATACAAAACACAAGTCTTGGTACATTCCCATAGCTAAAAAGAAGTTGGGAAAGGAAGATAAACAGTTTAATGTTTGATCACAACTATTAGAAAATCTGCAGATGCTGGAAATCCAAGCAACACACACAAAATCCTGGAGGAACTTAGCAGGCCAAGCAGCATCTATGAAAACAAATACAGTGAGACGCTTCATCAGGACTGGAAAAAAATTCTCGAACTTCCGGTAATGCCCCCCAACGCCTTTCCCCATTCCCATTTCCCCCTCTTACCTTATTTCCTTGACTGCTTTTCGCCTGCCTCTGGTGCTCCTCCCCCTTTTTTTCCCATGGGCTTTTTCTCCTCTAACAGATTCCCTCTTCTCCAGCCCTGTATCTCTTTCAACATTCAATGCCCAAGCTCTTTAGTTCACCCCTTCCCTTCCCGGTTTCACCTAACAGCTTGTGGTTCTTCATACTCTCCTAGTGTGATTCCTCATTTTTTTTCTCCAATCCTGATGAAGGGCCTCAGCCCCAAAGGTCAACTGTACTGTATCGCGCAGATGCTGTCCGGCCTGCTGAGTTCCTCCAGCATTTTGTCTGGATTTCCAGGCTCATGTTGATTTACTTTATGTGGGGAGGGAGGGATTGAAGAACATAAGAAATAGGAGCAGGAGTAGGCCATCTGGCTCAACGAGCCTGCCTGCTCTGATGTTCAATAAGATCATGGCTAATCTGGCCATGGACTAACGGCCACCTACCTGCCTTTACCCCACAACCCTTAATTCCCCTACTATGCAAAAATCTGTCCATCCTTATCTTGAATATATTTATTGAGGTAGCCTCCACTGCTTCATTTGGCAGAGAATTGCTCAGATTCACCACTATCTGGGAAATGCACTTCCTCCTCATCTCCATCCTAAATCTAATTCCCTGAACCTTGAGGCTATGTCCTCTAGTTCTAGTCTCACCTACCGATGGAAACAACTTTCCTGCCACCAGGATCTATTCCTTTCATAATTTTAAGTGGTTCGATAAGATTCTATAAGACAGATAAATAGGTAACAGTCAGGAGAGAGAAGGGCAGGAGTCAGAGACAAGAGAGCACCCCTGTGGCTGTACCCCTTAACAATAAGTACTCCTGCTGTTGGGGGGAACCTGGGGGAAGCAATAGTGGCCGTGCCTCTGGCACAAAGTCTGGCCCTTTGGCTCAGAAGGGTAGGGAAAGGAAGAGGATGGCAGCAGTGATAGGGGACTCTATAGTTAGGGGGTCAGACAGGCGATTCTGTGGATGCAGGAAAGAAGCACAAATGGCAGTTTGCTTCCCAGGTGCCAGGGTCCAGGATGTTTCTGATCACGTCCAATATATCCTGAAGTGGGAAGGAGAACAGCCGGAGGTCGTGGTAAATATGGTACCAACGACATAGGTAGGAAAAGGGAGGAAGTCCTGAAATCAGACTACAGGGAGTGAGGAAGGAAGTTGAGAAGCAGGACAACAAAGGTAGTCATCTCAGGATTACTGCCTGCGGCACGCGACAGTGAGTACAGGAATAAAATGAGGTGGAAGATAAATGCGTGGCTGAGGGATTGGAGCAGGAGGCAGGGATTCAGATTTCTAGATCTTTGGGACCTCTTTTGGGGCAGAAGTGACCTGTTGCACTTGAATCCCAGCGGGACCAATATCCTGGTGGGGAAGTTTGCTAAGGCTATTGGGGAGAGCTTAAACTACAGACGTTTGTAGGATTGCTAGGGGGCGGGAACCAAATTGAAGAGACAGAGGAAGAGGCAGTTGTCTCACAAATAGAGAAAGCTTGGAGACAGTGCAAGAGGGAGGAAAGGCAAGTGATTGAGAAGGGACGCGCTCAAACCAATGGTTTGACATGTGTCCATTTTAATACAAGGAGTATTATAAACAAAGCAGATAAGCTTAGAGCATGCATCAGTGCTTGGAGCTATGATGTTGTGGCCATTACAGAGACTCAGGTGGCTCAGGGGCAGGAATTGTTATTTCGAGTGCCAGGCTTTAGATGTTTCAGAAAGGACAGGGAGGGAGGCAGAAGAGGTGGTGGCATGGCACTGTTGATCAGAGATAGTGTCACTGCTGCAGAAAAGGTGGAAAACATGGAGAAATTGTCTACAGAGTCTCTGTGGGTGGAAGTTAGGAACAGGAAGGAGACAAGAACTTCACTGGGTTTTTTTTTTAATCAGCCACCCAATTGTAACAGGAAAATCAAAGAGCAGATAGGGAGAGAGATTCTGGAAAGATGTAATAATAACAGGGTTGTTGTTGTGGAAGGTATTAATTTCTCAGATATTGATTGGCATATCCCGAGAGCAAGGGGTTTGATTAGAGTGGAGTTTGTTAGCTGTGTTCGAGGTGGTTTCTTATGTAGATAAGCCTACAAGAGGAGAGGCTGTATTTGATCTGGTATTGAGAACTGAACCTGGTCAGGTATCAGATCTTACAGTGGGAGAGCATTTTGGAGATAGTGATCGCAATTCTATCTCCTTTACCATAGCATTGGAGAGATATGGGAACAGACAAGTTAAGATAGCGTTTAATTGGAGTAGGGGGAAATATGAGACTATCAGGCAGGAACTTCGAAGCATAAATTGGAAACAGATGTTCTCAGGGAAATTTATGGAAGAAATGTGGCAAATGTTGGGCAGATATTTGCATGGAATTCTGCATAGGTACATTACAATGAGACAGGGAAAGGATGGTAGGATACAGGAACCATAGTGTACAAAGGCTGTTGTAAATCTATTCAAGAAGAAAAGAAGAACAAAAAGCTAGGGAATGATAGAGATCTAGAAGATTCTAAGGCTAGCATAAGGAGCTCAAGAAAGAAATTAGGAGAGCCGGAAAGGGCCATGAGAAGGCCTTGGTAGACAGGATTAAGGAAAATCCCAAGGCACTCTACAAGTCTGTTAAGAGCAAGAGGATAAGACATGAGAGAATAGGACCAATTAAGAGTGACAGTGGAGAAGTGTGTATGGAACCGGAGGAGATAGCAAAGGTTCTCAACAAGTGCTTTGCTTCAGCATTCACTACAGAAAAGGATCTTGGTGATTGTAGGGATGATTTGCAGCAGACTTACAATCTTGAGCATGTAGATATTAAGAAAGAATATGTGCAGGAGCTTTTGGAAAGCATCGAGTTGGATAAGTCACTGGGACCAGAGGAGAATGTACCCCAGGGTACTGTGGGAGGCAAGAGAGGAGATTGCTGAGTCTCTGGCGATAGTCTTTGCATCATCGATGGGGACTGCAGAGGTTCTGGAGGATAGGAGGTTTGCAAATGTTGTTCCATTATTCAAGAAAGGGAGTAGAGATTGCCCAGGAAATTACAGACCAGTGAGACTTACTTCAGTGGTTGATAATTTGATGGAGAAGATCCTAACAGGAAAGATTTATGAACATTTGGAGAGGCATAATATGATTAGGAATAGTCAGCATGGTCTTGTGAAAGGCAGGTCATGCCTTACGAGCCTGATTGAATTTTTTGAGAATGTGACTAAAGACATTGATGGTGTTAGAGCAGTAGATGTAATGTATGTGAAATTCAGCAAGGCATTTGACAAGATACCCCGTGCAAGGCTTATTGAGACAGTAAGGAGGCATGGGATCCAACAGGAAATTGCTTTGTGGATCCAAGCGGAAGCTGCTTTGTGGATCCAGAAGTGGCTTGCTCACAGAAGGCAAAGAATGGTTGTAGACAGGTCATATTCTGCATGCAGATCAGTAACCAGTGGTGTGTCTCAGGGATCTGTTCTGGGACCCATACTGTTTGTGATTTTTATAAATGACCTGGATGAAGAAGTGGAGGGATAGGTTAGTACATTTGCTGATGACACCTCTGTTTCAAAAAGGATGTAGGCAAAAGGCAGGTCACCATAGGCCAGTTAGTTTAACATCTGTAGTTGGGGAAATGCTTGTAGCTATCATTAAAGAAGAAATGGGTTAGTAAATTTGCTGATGACACAAAGGTTGGGGGTGTACAAGATGATGAGAGGCATTGATCAGGGTTAAAGAGACTCCTGTACAGGTACATAGAATAGAACATAGAAACCCTACAGCACAATACAAGCCCTTTGGCCTACAAAGCTGTGGCGAACATGTCCTTATCTTAGAAATGACCTATAACCTATTTTTCATGTACCTCCATGTACCAATCCAGGAGTCTGTAAAAAGACCTATTGTATCCGCCTCCACCACCGTTGCCAGTAGCCCATTCCAAGCACTCACCAGTCTCTGCGTAAAAAACGTACCCCTGATATCTCCTCTGTATCTGTGGTGAACTACGTATACCTGTCTGGACGTGCCCCCTGCTGGCTGCTCCTGTGGCTCCTCCCACAGACCCCTGTATAAAGGCGATTGAGGCCTGAGCCCGGCCTCTCGGTCTCCGGGATGTGGTGTGGTGGTCAGCCGCTGCTTATTCCTTCTTCCAGTCGGTGGAAGCCGATATCTCGCCTTTATGTCTCAGAGTGAGTTGTTGATAGTGCATCAGTATCTGCTTCCAAGCACCTTAAAACTGTGCCCTCTTGTGCTAGCCATTTTAGCCCTGGGAAAAAGTCTCTGACTATCCACACAATCAATGCCTCTCATCATCTTATACACCTCTATCAGGTCACCTCTCATCTTCTGTCAGTCGAAGGAAAAAAGGCCGAGTTCACTCAACCTATTTTCATAAGGCATGCTCCCCAATCCAGGCAACATCCTTGTCAATCTCCTCTGCATCCTTTCTATGGTTTTCACATCCTTCTTGTAGTCAGGTGACCAGAACTGAGCACAGTACTCCCAAGTTGTGTCTGACCAGGGTCCTGTATAGCTGAAACATTACCTCTCAGCTCCTAAACTCAATCACATGACTGATGAAGGCCAATGCACCATATGCTTCCTTAACCACACTGTCAACCTGCACAGCATCTTTGGACTTGGACCCCAAGATCCCTCTGATCCTCCACACTGCCAAGAGTCTTACCATTAATACTATATTCTACCTTCATATTTGACCTACCAAAATGAACCACTTCATATTTATCTGGATTGAACTCCATCTGCCACTTCTCATCCCAGTTTTGCATCCTATCGATGTCCTGATATAATCTCTGACAACCCTCCACAGTATCCAGAATACCCCCAACCTTTGTGTCATCAGCAAATTGACTAACCCATTTCTTCTTTAATGATAGATAACTTCAAGCATTTCCCCAACTACAGATGTTTAACTGGCCTATAGTGACCTGCCTTTTGCCTACATCCTTTTTCAAACACTGGCGTGATACTTGCCTTCTTTCAATCTGCTGGGAACTGCCCAGAGTGCAGAGAATTTTGGTAAATTATGACCAAAGCCTTACTATGACTTCTGCCATTTCTTTCAGTACCCTGGGATGCATTCCATCAGGCCCGCAAGTTTGCTCAGCACTCCCCTTTAGTGATAGCTATTGTATTGAGGTCCTCACCATCCATCACATCCATAACATCGCTCTTTGGCATGTTAGATGCGTCCTCCATCTTGAACACCGACAGAAAACAGTCACTCAAAGCCTTGGCCATTTCCTCATTACCCAAAATCAATTCCCCCTTCTCGTCCTCCAAGGGACATACATTCACCTCAGCCACCCTTTTCCACTTTATATAATTAAAAAACTTTTACTATCCGTTTTTCTATTTTGTGCTAGTTTATTTTCATAATCTAACTTCCCTTTCTTTATTGCTCTTTAGTGGTTCTTTGTTGCTTTTTAAAGTTTTCCCAATCTTCCAGTTTCCTGCTACTCCTGGTGACTTTATATGCTTAAGCTTTTAGTTTGATGCCTTCCTGTATTTCCTTATTTACCTAAGGCTGGCTTTTCCCTCTGTTATTGTCCTTACTTTAGGGAGTTGATACACCTGATCTGTTTTGTTCGTTTTTTTGTGTAGGAGGAGGAATTTGGGGGCTGATGTGCTTAATGTGATTTGTTTATGTTTTTGTGCGGGGAGGTGGGATTTGGGGGTTGAAGATCGTGTTGCCTTTCTTTTCTTTCTTGTTTCCATGGCTAACTAAAGAATGGATGAATTTCAGTATTGTATACTTTGATAATAAATGAATAAGTAAATAGAGTGAGGAAAGTTATGGTGAACTGTGTACAATACTGAGAAATACAAATAGATGATCCTCCTGGAAAAGCAGAATGTTTTAAGTGGTGTGAGAGTAATGAATACTGTCACTCAAAAAGATTTTATGGCATGATATGTCGAATAATATATTGATTATGGATTGGGTAACAGACTCAAAGCAGGAATTTGGAATGAGTGACACACACAAAATGCTGGAGGAACTCAGCAGGCTGGCAGCATCCATGGAAATGAATAAACTGTTGACGTTTTGGACCAGGATCCATCATCAGGACTGGAGATAAAATGAGGAGTCAGAGGAAGAAAGTTGGGGGAGGGGAGGAAGAACCAAAAGGTAATAGGTGAAAGTGGGAGGAGGCGAGGGGGTGAGGTAAAGAGCTGGGAAGTTGATTGGTGAATGACAGACAGACAGACATACTTTATTGATCCCGACGGAAATTGGGTTTTGTTACAGCTGCACCAACCAAGAATAGCAATATAAAACCATAAATAATAAGAAGTTAATCATGCCAAGTGGAATTAAGTCCAGGACCAGCCTATTGACTCAGGGTGTCTGACACTCCTAGGGAGGAGTTGTAAAGTTTGATGGCCACAGGTAGGAATGACTTCCTATGACACTCAGTGTTACATCTCGGTGGAATGAGTCTCTGGCTGAATGTACTCCTGTGCCTAACCAGTACATTATGGAGTGGATGGGAGTCATTGTCCAAGATGGCATGCAACTTGGACATGAGATACTGGGCTGGAGAAGGGAGAATCTGATAGGAGAGAACAGGAGACCATTGAAGAAAGAAAAGAAGAAGAGCACCAGAGGGAGGTGATAGGCAGTTAAAGAGATCACAAGATCATAAGACAAAGGAGCAGAAGTAGGCCATTCGGCCCATCGAGTCTGCTCCGCCTCTCGACCATGAACTAAACTATTCTCCCATCTAGTTCCAATTTCCGGCCTTTTCCCCCATATCCTTTGATACCCTGACTAATTAGATACCTATCAATCTCCTCCTTAAGTACCCTCAATGATTGGGCCTCCACAGCTGTATATGGCAACAAATTCCATAAATCCACAACCCCCGGCTAAAAAAATTTCTCCTCTGCTCTGTTTTAAATGGGTACCCTCTAATTCTAAGACTGTGACCTCTTGTCCTGGACTCACCCACCAAGGGAAGCAGCCTTAAGGGATAAGGTGAGAGGGGAATGGTGAAGTGGGGGAGGGCATTACTGGAAGTTCGAGATCTGATTGGTGGCTACCCAGAAGGAATATAAGGTGTCCAACCTGAGTGTGGACTCATTGCCACAGTCGAGAAAGCCATGGACTGACATGTCAGAATGGGAATGGGAAGTGGAAGTAAAATGGTTGGGCCTGGAGTGATCCCAGTGTACTCTACTCCATAGATGCTGCCTGGCCTGCTGAGTTCCTCCAGCATTTTCTGTGTGGTGCTTGGATTTACAGCATCTGCTGATTTTCTCTTGTTTGGAATAAATGAACTGTTTGGATTGGGAGTCTGTAACCACAAGTACCACTGGGATCGGTGCTACAGCACCAACTGTTTACATCAATTATTTGGATGAAATGTTGTACAACCAAGCTCGCTGGTGACCTAAAGCTAGGCAATAGTTTGAACTGTGAGGAGGATGCAGAAAGGCGTGAGGGTGATGTAGACAAGTGAATGGTCAAAGATATGGGGAATGAAATTCAATGTGGGAAAATGTGAAACCTTGGTAGTAAAAAACAGGTTGAGTATGTTTTTAAATGATGAGAGATTGAAAGATGTTGGTGGTCGAGGCACCTGGGTGTCCTTGAGCATGTATCATTGGAAGATTCAAAATTATTATTAATGTCACTTTCTGTACATATTGTAAAGGAGAACAAAATAATTGTTACTCCAGATTTGAAGCAAGCATTTGAAAAGAAATGTAATACGTTCACTCATTTTTATTGCAAGAGTATTTAAATATTTGAATGAAGATGGCTTGCTGTATTTATAAAATGCAATGGTAAAGCTGCATCCAACCAAGCCATTTACATATTCATCCAGCTCATTTATATATAGTATATATAAAACAGCAGAGGATATAAGGACTCAGAGTACCCAGCAGGCATCAAATAGCCAATTCACTGAAAATTCTATACAGCTAATCTTATATATGAACCTCCCACGAGAGACCTTGTCAAATACCTTAATAACATCCATGTAGACGATATACATGGCTGTACCTTCATCAATCACCTTCTCAAAAAATCAATCCTGTTAGTAAGATGCAACTCGTCTCACAGAAAGCCATGCTGTCTGTCTATAATTAGGTCATGGTTTTCCAATTGCTCTGAACTACTATCCCCAAGAATCATTTCCAACCCCACTTCCATTTTATATCCTTTGTATATTTGAACAAAAAAATTTAGCATGTTGCTACACCAAAGGCAAATGGATGAAATGTTTATGGTGAAGATGATAACATTTAGAATTAAGGAAATCTTGTTTCAGCTGTACAGAGTGTTGATGAGATCAGGCCTGTTACTTAAGAACAGATATGCATAACTGAGAGACAGAACAAAGAAGGTTCCCCAGTTTGATTTAAGTTCTGATAGAATTATTTTATGAAGAAGGACATATCAAATTGGTACTACCCCATCTGGAGTCTGGGAGGTGTTCCAATTGAAATACACGCGATCCTGAGGGACCTGACAGACTAGATGCGAAGAAGATGTCCCCTCAGATAGGTGTATCTAGTGTAAGTGGATACCCATTTAAGACTGTTATAAGGAAGAATTTCTTCTTCCAAACAATTCAGAAATCTTAGAATTCTCTACCCTGTGAGCTGTGTCCAGCGTTATTAAGGACAGTCAGTGCAATTTTATAAACTTTATAAAGCTTACTGTTCTTCATACGGTCTTCTGTGTATAAAATTATGAGGGCCACAGATATTTAATAAGAGGGACATTTAATAAGAGCAACATTTTCACCCAGACAGTGGTCTGCATGTGGAATGAGCTGCCAGAGAAAGTGACTGAGATGGGAACATTTAAAGGGATTTGGACTGATACACGGATAGGAAAAGTTTAGAGGGATATGAACCAAATGGCACTAGCTTAGGTTGGAATCTTGGTCAACATGGACAAGTTTCTATGCTGTATGACTTTAAGGGAAAATTAGAGTTCAAAGAGAAAAGAGTGAATAAGAGATGAGATCAGCCAAATTCATATTGAATATTGACAAGAGTGTAAGGAGTGTTATCTTGGATAAAAATCTTCCTTGTGCTCCTGTCCCTTATGTGGTAAGTTCCCTGAAATTTCACCAAAAATCAAGCCCCGCACTATTTCACATGGCACTGTTTTTGTACTCAGATCTTGCAGAAGTAGTGCTGTGTTTTCAATGTTGTCAGAGGCCCCCTAGGCCTGGATTAGAAATGGAAAAGCACAGGGGTGAGAGGGAACACCAGTAGCAACCATTGGGAGGGAAGTACAGCCAGAAAAGGTGGAAGACATCTCCTTTTTAATATAAAATTCAAAACATTCCTCCTCTTCTGGACATCATCCAAAAAAATCTCTGGAGCTGCAGCTGACAGTAATTTCCTTTTCAGTCATTCCCTGAGCCTTGCGGCTATATTCCAAACACCTAAATTGAACCTGGCCGCTAGGATCCCACTCAGTCAAAACTGTAACAAAACAAAAAACTATATTTATTTCTGCAGTTAGTGGAAACATTTTGTGCTACATTCTTATTACCACTAAAACCCTTGACTATTTGTTTCAATTTTAATCCAGAATAACACTTAGATTTGATGTTATGACATTACATATGATGTTATGTTAATTTTGAGGAGAAATAAAATGAATTTGTCCAAGTCATATTTTGTACAAGGTGGTTCATATATTTTATCTACACTCACCCGTTGTAGGAGTGATCCTGGTAACACTGATGTTGCTACCGGTTTCAATGTATACCGAAAATGGATAGGTTAGATTATCCACGATCATTTTCAGTGTGTCAAGAGAAAATCCATTTTCAGGTATGCTTAATTCAGCGTCGACACTATATGCGGCCTGTTGATTGACTGTACCAATTAGCAAACAAAGGAAAAAGAGTGAAAGCATTAATATATAAATGAAACTCAATTCTGAGCACATTGAAGAATATCAAAACCAAACTGCTCAGGTGTGCTTGAAAAGGAACAACTGGACAAAGGAAAGTAGCATGTAGAGTTAACATGCATTATCATAGCTTAAAAGCATATACCAAGCTGGTGTGTAGTATTTCTCCGTAAAATTTAGTCTCATTTTGTAGAGCTGAACTCGAAGGCTCTGCCATACAATAATCATTATATAGTCTACTGGAATGCTCTCTTAAAAATCATCTCTCATCACCAGTGATCACAAGACTGCAGCAGTCTTGATGGCAACTTAGGACCATGGGTCAATACAAAGACATGCAGGGAAATGTAGAGGGAGTCTTGGTTACCAATGGAGTCAGTAGCAAGTCTTCTCAGGATATGTAACTTTTCAAATAATGGGTGTTTTTCCAGGGTAGCAGGGGTCTAAAAGATTGTGAAAGAGAAATAATAATCTCTCCTGAGATAAATTAACACTATGGGGAGAATAAAATGGAAACTGGTTTCTTGGACAGACAATTTCTGCAGGGATGCATGAAGAGGATTCAAGAATATTGAATGTAAATTGTCATCAGGTGAAATTTGGCAGTAAATAAAATACAAAAGCATTTGTGTAAAGGGGGTTTCTTTTTTTTTCTTTGTTATTGTTGGGAAAGGGTTTCCTTTTGTTAACTAGCAGGAATGCTAATTTACTGATAACGAGAATGGTATTCCTTTGTAAACCAAATGGGGATTAATGTTCTTTCTTCTGAGTCTGTAAGCTTTTGTTGACGGGCTTTTGGGCAGATCGGCGCGAGGGGGTCGAGAGAGAGGACGCAATGCTCTAAGCTGGGCGAGGATCGGACCCCAAAGGGGGTCCGAGGCCGGGAGATTCTCCGAGGAGGGGGGGGTTATGAAGCTAGATATGCTTGGTTGACCACTCGGAGGGTCCTGAGCTGTTTGGAGAGTCGAGGAGTTTGGAGGGTCCTGAGCTGCGAGTCGAGGAGTTCGGAGGGGATCGAATGGTGGCCAGAAGACTTCAGTAATTGAGCTCCAACGGTTGTGCACGAAGTGGTTTGGACTTTGATAAGTTTGGCGCCTTTTCTTTAATTTTCTCTTCATATATACTGTATCGTTATTAATCACTTATTTATAGTAACCTTTATAAATTGTACTCATTTAATCGCATATGGTGTACTGTCTGTTTTTTGGTGAGGCGGGGACATCACACAGCATCCACACCAGCTGATTACCCAGTTTGGCGGGGCCGAAGGCTGCTCCCCCTAGACAAGAACAAGCTGAGCGAGCCTGAGGCGACCCAGGGGGTTACATTCTGGGGTGCTCGTCCAGGGTTGATTTCTGTGGAAGCTGTGTGATCACCCTCTTTAAATTGTGTATGCGGCGAAGAGCTGGTGTGCCTTTGTGGGTGTGCGATTGCTGGTTATCGCTGTGTGTGTGTTGGGTGGGGTGGTTGCTGTTGATAGCAATTGTCGTTGTTCGAGTTCCGACTAGTGCTGACGAAATGGTGGTGGGACCATGGGCTGTCCGTACTGTTTGGAGAGTGAGGAGTGACAGGTTGGGATGTTTCAGCAGTGGTGAGCTCCGCCCGGTTATTGGAATAATGTCCAGCCCTAAAGGGGCGGAGGCGTGGGCGGAGCGGACCTCTCAGTTGTTGGGTAAGTGGCAGTGCTTGGCTGAGGAAAAGCGACAGGGACGGGTTGAAAGTTTGAGTAGGCTGTCTGGTGACTTTGTTAGAACTGTCAGGCGCAATTACCTCGAAGTGACCGCTGCCAGTTCTGGGAAAGTGTGGGAAAATGCGTGTGGTTCAACTGGAAGTCAAATGCCGCAGCTGGGGGGCTTATTATATCTGTGGCAGGAGATTGGTGGGAAGTTTTTAGTGTATCCCTTTTTGTCTAGGGGGGCAGATAAATTGCTTGTGGTGCCAAGGGGATCTGTCAAGGGGATCAGTTGTTCCGTTGATTCGAGAGGTGTCGGGAAACTTAGTGGGGGAACGGCTTGGGGTCTCTGGGGGAGCACGTTCCCAGCAATGTACCAAGGAACTCCCGAAAGGAACAGGGCGTGAGGGTTACTGTGTGGGGAGGAGATGTCACTGTTTGTGCTTGGGTTATGGTGTGTTGGCAGGAAAGGTGGCGAGTTATTTAGTAGTCATGAGGACATGACTTTTATTTGGTGGAGGAAGTGTGTAAAGGGGGTTTCTTTTTTTTTCTTTGTTACTGTTGGGAAAGGGTTTCCTTTTGTTAACTAGCAGGAATGCTAATTTACTGATAACGAGAATGGTATTCCTTTGTAAACCAAATGGGGATTAATGTTCTTTCTTCTGAGTCTGTAAGCTTTTGTTGACGGGCTTTTGGGCAGATCGGCGCGAGGGGGTCGAGAGAGAGGACGCAATGCTCTAAGCTGGGCAAGGATCGGACCCCAAAGGGGGGTCCGAGGCCGGGAGATTCTCCGAGGGGGGGGGGATGAAGCTAGATGTGCTTGGTTGACCACTCGGAGGGTCCTGAGCTGTTTGGAGAGTCGAGGAGTTTGGAGGGTCCTGAGCTGCAAATCGAGGAGTTTGGAGGGGATTGAATGGTGGCCAGAAGACTTCAGTAATTGAGCACCAACGGTTGTGCACGAAGTGGTTTGGACTTTGATAAGTTTGGCGCCTTTTCTTTAATTTTCTCTTCATATATACTGTATCGTTATTAATCACTTAGTTATAGTAACCTTTATAAATTGTACTCATTTAATCGCATATGGTGTACTGTCTGTTTTTTGGCGAGGCGGGGACATCACACAGCATCCACACCAGCTGATTACCCAGTTTGGCGGGGCCGAAGGCTGCTCCCCCTAGACAAGAACGAGCTGAGCGAGCCTGAGGCGACCCAGGGGGTTACATTTGAAATAATAATAACATATTGATTGATAAAAATAAAGGAGTAACACATACAAATTTCTGGAGTAACTGAGCAGGTCAGTCAGCATCTGTAGAAAGGAACAGAGTCAATGTACTGAGTTGAGACTCTTCATCCTCTCCATAGATGCAGCCTGACCTGCTGAGATTCCCCAGCATTTGTCTGTGTTCCTCTGGATTTCTGCCTATGTGTTTATGAAAAGTAAAGGAATGTTTCATTAAGACTGGCTAGGCATAGCTCAAATACCACCTATAAATTTGCTGATGATACAACCATTGTTGGTAGAATCTCAGATGGGGACAAGAGGGCATACAGGAGTGAGATATGCCAACTAGTGGAGTGGTGTCACAGCAACAACCTTGAACTCGATGTCAGTAAGATGAAAGAGCTGATTGCAGCTTTCAGGAAGCGGAAGACGAAGGAACACATACTAATCTTCATAGAGAGATCAGAATTGGAGAGAGTGAGAAGTTTCAAGTTCCCGGGTGCCAAGATTGTGTACAGTTCTGGTCACCGAATTATAGGAAAGATGTCAACAAAATAGAGAGAGTACAGAGATTTACTAGAATGTTACCTGGGTCTCAGCACCTAAGTTACAGAGAAAGGTTGAACAAGTCAGGTCTTTATTATTTGGAGTGTAGAAGTTTGAGGGGGCACTTGATAGAAGTATTTAAAATTATGAGGGGGCTAGATAGAGTTGACGTGGATAGGTTTTCTCCATTGAGAGTAGGGGAGATTCAAACATGAGGACATGAGTTGTGAGTTAAGGGGCAAAAGTTTAGGGGTAACATGAGGGGGAACTTCTTTACTCAGAGAGTGGTAGCTGTGTGGAACGAGCTTCCATTTGAAATGGTAGAGGCAGGTTCGATTCTGTCATTTAAAAAAAATTAGATTGGTATATGGACAGGAAAGAAATGGAGGGTTATGGGCTGAGTGCAGGTAGGTGGGACAAGGTGAGAGTAAGCGTTCGGCACGGACTAGAAGGGCCGAGATGGCCTGTTTCCGTGCTATAATTGTTATATGGTTATAAGATCTCTGAAGACCTAACCTGGTCCCAACATATCGATGCAGTTATGAAGAAGGCAAGACAGTGACTATACTTCATTTGGAGCTTGAAGAGATTTGTTATGTTAACACATTGTCACGGTCCGGTCCGTGGACTCCACACTCCAGTTTTTTTTTTCCCCATGTTCCGTTGGGTGCCTTGTTAAGGCACCTGATCCTCATTTCGAGCCTGAAACATCATAGCTCTGGGATTCAGCTATTCCTTTGCTAGACTGTCATCAGAAAGTCACACCAAGAAGCTTGTCACCAGAAACCAGTTACCGGAAGCTTGTCACCAGAGGCCAAGCCAGCAGATTCAGGCTGACTTTGGCCTCTTTTACTATGTACCTCCAAGTACCCTAAAACCTCATCCTTAACAATTAATTCCAACATCTTCCCAACCACTGAGGTCAGGCTCACCAGCCTATAATCTCCTTTCTTCTGCCTCCCTCCCTTCGTAAAGAGTGAAGTAACTTTTGCAGTTCTACAGTCCTCCAGAACTATGACAGAATCTATTGATTCTTGAAAGATTATCACTGTTGCCTCCACAATCTCTTCAGTTACCTCTTTCAGAAACCTTGGCTGTAGTCCATCTGGTCTAGGTCACTTATCTACAATCAGACCTTTCAGCTTCCCAAGCACCTTCTCTCTAGTAATAGAAACTGTACTCACTTCTGCACTCTGACAACTTTGAATTTCAGCGTTCTGCCAGTGTCTTCCAAGTCTTTAGTTCATCCACAATTTTTTTGTGTTCCATTACTACCTCTGCAGTGTCACTTTCAAGTGATCAACTCTTGCCTCTCTTTTACTCCTGATGAAATTTTTTGGTATCCTCTTAGATATTATTAGCTAACTTACCTTTACATTTCATCTTTCCCCTCCTAATGGCCTTTTTAGTTTCTTGGCTTCCACATCCTTTCTGTAGTGAGGCAACCAGAACTGAGCACAGTACTCCAAGTGGGGTCTGACCAGGGTCCTATATAGCTGCAACATTACCTCTCGGCTCCTAAACTCAATTTCATGATTGATGAAGACCAATACACCGTACGCCTTCTTAACCACAGAGGCAACCCGCGCAGCTGCTTTGAACGTCCTATGGACTCAGATCCCAAGATCCCTCTGATCCTCCACACTGCCAAGAGTCTTAACATTAATACTATATTCTGCCATTGAGAGCACCAGCCTCTCAAAACACTTCAGCACTGTGGATATAATTGCCACTGGGTGATAGTCATTGAGGCAGATTACTGCACTTCATGATTGAATCCTGCTTGAACCAGGTGGGTACCACACTCTGCCGGGGTGAGAGGATGAATGTATCTGTGAACACACTCGCTAGTTGGTCAGAACAGATCGTCAGTGCTCAGCCAGGTTCTCCGTATGGACCGAATGCTTTTCTTGGATTCACTCTTCAAGGCAGCCCACACGTCATCTTCAGATACTGAGAACAAAGGACCATAACGAGATATGGGGGTGTGCCATGGTTCCTACTTGTTCTGGTGGTCAAAACAAGCCTGAAGGCATTGAGTTAATCTGGAAGTGAAGCTCTGCTGTCCCCTATGTTGCTTGATTTAACTTTGTAGGAGTTCACGGCATTCAAACCCTGCCATATCTGTTGAGCATCCCCCATTGATTCCACTCTAGTCTGGAATCTCCAATTTGCCAGTGAAATTGCTTTCTGGAGATCATTCCTGCAACTCTTGTAGCATTCTTGATCTCCAGACTCTAATGCTTCTGATCTGTACATCAATACTTCCTGAAAATTCAGCTTAAGAGGGTAAAGTGGTAAAGAAAGTGTACAACACGCTTGCCTTTACCAAACAGTGTAATGGGTATAAAAGCTGATAAATCATGTTACAGCTGTGCAGTTCTCTTCATCGCATTACAGGAAAGATGTGGAGTCTTTGGCGAGGATGCAGAAGATGTTCTCCAGGGTGACATCTGGATTAGAGAACATTAACTAGGCGAGGTTGGCCAAATTTGGATTGTGTTCTCTTGAGTGTCAGAGACTGAGGGTGACCTGATAGAAATATATAAACCTATGAGAGGCATACATAAGGTAGATAGAATCCTATTTGTCAGGGTGGAAATGGCAGATATATACTGAGGTCATAGTCTTAAGGTGAGAGGAGAAACATTTAAAGGAAATTTACAGGATTTTTTTTTACACAGAAGATGGATGACCATAAGATATAGGAGCAGAATTAGACCATTTGGCCCATTGAGTCTGCTCTGTCATTTCATCATGGTTGATCCATTTCTCCTCTCAGTCCCAATCTTCTGTCTTCCTGCCCCACCCCCACCCCGTCATCCCCTGACTAATCAAGAATCTATTAATCTGCCTTAAATATACCCAACGATTTGACCTCCTCCTACCTGTGGTAACGAATGCCACAGTTTCAGTCTCCCTGTATATAAAAAAAAATTCCTCCTCATCTCCATTCTAAAAGGATGCCTTTCTCTTCTGAGTCTGTGTCCTCTGGTCTTAGACTGCTCCACCATGCTACAGCTGTATGGAAGCAGGTGGAAGCAGATATCATGGCAACACTTATGAGGCACTTGGACTTACAAATGAATATAAAGGGAATGGAAGGATATAGACCAGAATTTAATTTGGCATCATGATCAGCACAAATGCTATGGGCTAAAGAACCTGTTCCTGTGCGATACTCTTCCATGTTGGGATGTGACTGAATGCAGACTAACCTCGGTTGTCTTTATAAGATGGTGTTTCAAATAGCTTGAGACAGTTTTAAGTATTTTGTTTCTTAAGGTAAAAGCATAACTGAGATTAAGTATAATTCTACTTTTCTTCGAATAGCAAAGAATCTACCCCACGCCTTACTGGTCTGAACATAAATTTCTGAAGATTTTTAAAATAAAGGCACATAGCCTAATCCCAAAGCCAAGCATTCAGTGTGAAGGATTTTGATCACAGGGATATTAGTGTCAACAAGTTATGTTACAGATATTGAAGTGAACTGTAACACAGTACTAATTCAGTAATATTATCATTGTAGTCTTCCATTGTTACACAGCACAGCATTATTTCTGCTAGTTCATTGGAAAAACGTTATCTTTCTCACAAAGAGTTCAGACTTCTCTGATTAACAAGGGATAAACAAGTTCAATGTACCTCTTTGAACTGGTGGTGATGTAGTTGTTTTTGATGTACTTGTTGATGTACTTTGTGTGGGTGTCAGATCACAGAATTGCCTTTCTTCTGGGCAGGCTCTGATGCATGTACAGGTCTGGTCTGCTGTAGTATTTGCACTGCAAGAACCGTACGTTCTACAAAATGTTGAGTTCCAAGTAAGTTCACTGATGCATGTACATTGAGTTTCATTGTTGACCAACTGGCAGACTAGAGAAACAAAAAGCAAAAGTTAAAATTTAAAACCATCAATTACTGACAATGGACACAGTGGTGTATTCCTCAAAAATTTCAAATAGCCTTGTAAGACAAGATCTGCCTTTGACAAAGCCATGCTAAGGGTTCCTAATATTATCCCTCTCCAAATGTTCATAAATCCAGCCTCTCAGGATCATCTCCATCAACTTACCAACCATTGAAGTAAAACTCACTGGTCCGTAATTTCCTGGACTATCTCTACTCCTTTCTTGAACAAGGGAACAACATCTGCAACCCTCCAATCCTCTGGAACGTTTCCTGTCCCCAATGATGATGCAAAGATCATTACCAGAGGCTTAGCAATCTCCTCCCTTGCTTCCCATAGTAGACTGGGGTATATATCGTCTGGTGACTTAACCAACTTGATGCTTTCCAAAATCTCAAGAACATCCTCTTTCGTAATGTCTATATGCTCAAGCGTTTCAGTCCGCTGTAAGTCATCCCTACAATCGCCAAGTTCCTTTTCCATAGTGACTACTGCAGCGAAGTATTCAGCAGCCCTCCCTCCTCCAGTTCCATACACACTTTTCCACTGTCACACATGATTGGTCCTAGTCTTTCACGTCTTATTCTCTTGCTCTTCACATTCTTATAGAATGTCTTGGGGTTTTCCGTAATCCTTCTCGCCATGACCTTCTCGTGGCCCCTTCTGGCTCTCCTAATTTCATTCTTAAGCTCCTTCCTGCTAGCCTTATAATTTTCTAGATCTCTTTCATTACCTTGATTTTTGAACCTTTTGTTATTATTCTATAGATTTATTGAGGATGCCCACAATAAATAAATCCCAGGATTGTGTATGATGACATATCTGTACTTTAATAATAAATTTACTTTGAAATTTGAAATATATCCAATTAAAGGTGGATTAATTCAAACTTTTCTTCACTCTCTGCAATACATACTTCATTTGCATGCCATTAGTTAAAGGAAAATTAATTTTTGAAAAAGCATGTCTTTTAATTCTTTAAAATAAGCTTCATTGTGCTCTGAAAGGAGATGAATGGAAGTTTGTCTCCCATTGTCCAAGGCCAGTGACAATCGGATGTTAAAACATATTCATTGCTCAGCAACTTCTGGCCACCAGATGGAGAAATATGCTTGACTTTGAAATCAATGAAAATTGAACTGAACATGCATCTAACTCTTAATTGACCAATTGGTTGCTAAAATTGGTGCAAATGCAGAATGTTTGCACAATGTGCACTCCTCAACATATGCCTATCACTATAATGATTATTTTATGAAATGGTCACTATGGTCATTGTGTTGGTGATTTGAAAACTTAACAACTTTATTGAGTTTTGATTCTTAGTTTCTCTTCTTCCCTGAAGGTCCAGACCTGCAATTAAGACAAGAAATCTAATAATTTATTGATAAACCTCATCTCCATCATGAGATCTGATAGTAATTCCTGGCTGGTAATCTGATGTGTGGCACCCCAGCAAGCCTGATTCATTCATCACAGAATGTCAGTGTCATTTTTCATCAGCTGCACTGGTAAGCAATTGGGAGCTAGTTTCACCCCTCATTTGCCTGTAATATAGCAGTGTTACACTTTCAGTTTCTAACTAACTCTGCACACAGACTGGGGTCAATCAGGCAACCCTCAGAGATTGTCAGATAGGAATGTGCAACTCCAAATTTGTCACAGGGATCAGTGCTGAGGCTGTAGTTATTCACAACCTAAAATAATGATTCCTCCAGGAGGACCACAATATTGCCAGAGGCTTTGGAGATGCAATGATTCAGAGAGTTATTTTGGCTGGAGTCAGTGCCTTGTGCTTTTGCACTTGGTAGGGTCACCCATCGCAAACATGTCAAAATGTAGAGGCTGGACTAAGAGTGGTCAACTGATCCTCCAAGTCCAAGGGTTCAGCTCAGGGCTAACAACCCTGACTGGTCAAAAAACAGTTGTTACAGAGACAACAATGAACAAATCCTTCTCTGCAGATAGAGATGGTGGACCGTCATTACTGCCCTAAATGCCACTCATGGAACAGGCAGTAAGCAAGTATAATAATGATTAAGATGAAAGAAACAAGTGTATTGAATTAACATTTACTGATGATACATAGAAAGATGGGAAAAGGGGTCATGAGTAGCAAAATGCTCATAAATTGCATTTCACAAATTCTTGATACATTATGGGGTGCTCCCAGATGTAAAGACAGATCATAAAGGATTTTCAAAGTAAGGTTTACCTAAAAAAACTTTTAAGTGGTAAAAAGAATTTAGGTGCAAGCATTCCCCAAATGCAGATGAATATGGTTATTCCAGTATACATATACCGGAAGTTACCTCATCAATCCCACTCTGATTACTGGGAGGCTTGTCAGAGCTCAGATCTAATGTGCTTCTTCTTTGGCCAACATGGGTGACAGCTGTAGGGTAGGACAATCTCAGAGGGTGGGAGCAGAGAGATGAAGGAGTCACTAGAGTGATTGGAGGCACTCCTTGTGTTAGTCTGACCCAATGGACTGCCTTCAAATAAATGGTCCTCTGCTAGGCATAGGATAATGACAGGGCAAATGATCATTGCATCTTACAATGAGAAACATAACATGGAGATACTACAATCTTTAATCTATTTGGAGAAAATCACAATGCAACAAAATGATTGGGAGATTTGAGAGAGGTATACTGAGATTGAGTGAGACTACAATTAGAGGTCATGGGTTAAGGGTGAAAGGTGAAATGTTTAAGGGGAACATGAGGGGAAAGTTCTTCACGACTAATATCTGCCTACGCAAGTGATGGATGTGGGTTTGATTTCAACATTTAAGGGAAATTTGAATAAGTACCTGGATGGGAGAAATATGGAGGACTATGGTCCCGGTGCGGTTCAATGGGATTAAATGGGTTGGCATGAACTAAATCAGCTAAAAAGACCTACTTCTATGCTGTAGCTTTCTCTGACTCTATTACACCCAAGTATGCAGCAAACCATCTATTCCACAGATGGATCATCTGACTCTGATTTTGATTCTGACTCGCAGGAAGATACTGTCTGGCTACAGGAAGGATTTCTTGTTGAATGTGAGTGTAGAGGAAAAGCCATAGGTAGTGATTTCTAAAATAATCAAATATGTGCAAATATTATACTCAAATCAACAGTGCACCAAATCATTTTGCAATCAGAAATTGCTACGCTGCTTTCCCAAAGGGCAGGACTTACAAAGTATTGGATACAAGCATACTAAGATATGTGTAGAGGAGATTTAATGCATGATTCCCACATACAAAACACAAGTCTTGGTACATTCCCATAGCTAAAAAGAAGTTGGGAAAGGAAGATAAACAGTTTAATGTTTGATCACAACTATTAGAAAATCTGCAGATGCTGGAAATCCAAGCAACACACAAAATCCTGGAGGAACTCAGCAGGCCAAGCAGCATCTATGAAAACAAATACAGTGAGACGCTTCATCAGGACTGGAAAAAAATTCTCGAACTTCCGGTAATGCCCCCCAACGCCTTTCCCCATTCCCATTTCCCCCTCTTACCTTATTTCCTTGACTGCTTTTCGCCTGCCTCTGGTGCTCCTCCCCCTTTTTCTCCCATGGGCTTTTTCTCCTCTAACAGATTCCCTCTTCTCCAGCCCTGTATCTCTTTCAACATTCAATGCCCAAGCTCTTTAGTTCATCCCTTCCCTTCCCGGTTTCACCTAACAGCTTGTGGTTCTTCATACACTCCTAGTGTGATTCCTCATTTTTTTTCTCCAATCCTGATGAAGGGCCTCAGCCCCAAAGGTCAACTGTACTGTATCGCGCAGATGCTGTCCGGCCTGCTGAGTTCCTCCAGCATTTTGTCTGGATTTCCAGGCTCATGTTGATTTACTTTATGTGGGGAGGGAGGGATTGAAGAACTTAAGAAATAGGAGCAGGAGTAGGCCATCTGGCTCTTCGAGCCTGCCTGCTCTGACGTTCAATAAGATCATGGCTACTCTGGCCATGGACTAACGGCCACCTACCTGCCTTTACCCCACAACCCTTAATTCCCCTACTATGCAAAAATCTGTCCATCCTTATCTTGAATATATTTATTGAGGTAGCCTCCACTGCTTCATTTGGCAGAGAATTGCACAGATTCACCACTCTCTGGGAAATGCACATCCTCCTCATCTCCATCCTAAATCTAATTCCCTGAATCTTGAGGCTATGTCCTCTAGTTCTAGTCTCACCTACCGATGGAAACAACTTTCCTGCCACCAGGATCTATTCCTTTCATAATTTTAAGTGGTTCGATAAGATTCTATAAGACAGATAAATGGGTAACAGTCAGGAGAGGGAAGGGCAGGAGTCAGAGACGAGAGAGCACCCCTGTGGCTGTGCCCCTTAATAATAAGTACTCCTACTGTTGGGGGGAACCTGGGGGAAGCAATAGTGGCCGTGCCTCTGGCACAAAGTCTGGCCCTTTGGCTCAGAAGGGTAGGGAAAGGAAGAGGATGGCAGCAGTGATAGGGGACTCTATAGTTAGGGGGTCAGACAGGCGATTCTGTGGATGAAGGAAAGAAGCACAAATGGTAGTTTGCTTCCCAGGTGCCAGGGTCCAGGATGTTTGTAATCGCGTCCAAAATATCCTGAAGTGGGAAGGAAAACAGCCGGAGGTCGTGGTAAATATGGTACCAACGACATAGGTAGGAAAAGGGAGGAGGTCCTGAAAGCAGACTACAGGGAGTGAGGAAGGAAGTTGAGAAGCAGGACAACAAAGGTAGTCATCTCGATATTACTGCCTGCGGCACGCGACAGTGAGTACAGGATTAAAGTGAGGTGGAGGATAAATGCGTGGCTGAGGGATTGGAGCAGGAGGCAGGGATTCAGATTTCTAGATCTTTGGGACCTCTTTTGGGGCAGAAATGACCTGTTGCGCTTGAATCCCAGCGGGACCAATATCCTGGTGGGGAGGTTTGCTAAGGCTATTGGGGAGAGTTTGAACTACAGACGTATGTAGGATTGCTACGGGGCGGGAACCAAACTGAAGAGACAGAGGAAGAGGCAGTTGTCTCACAAATAGAGAAAGCTTTGAGACAGTGCAAGAGGGAGGAAAGGCAAGTGATTGAGAAGGGACACGCTCAAACCAATGGTTTGGCGTGTGTCCATTTAAATACAAGGAATATTATGAAGAAAGCAGATAAGCTTAGAGCATGGATCAGTGCTTGGAGCTATGATGTTGTGGCCATTACAGAGACTCAGGTGGCTC
This sequence comes from Hypanus sabinus, assembly GCF_030144855.1. Taxonomy (NCBI): domain Eukaryota; kingdom Metazoa; phylum Chordata; class Chondrichthyes; order Myliobatiformes; family Dasyatidae; genus Hypanus; species Hypanus sabinus. The sequence goes on from NC_082715.1 coordinate 29,438,393, forward strand.
AGGGGCAGGAATTATTATTTCGAGTGCCAGGCTTCAGATGTTTCAGAAAGGACAGGGAGGGAGGCAAAAGAGGTGGGGGCGGGGCACTGTTGATCAGAGATAGTGTCACTGCTGCAGAAAAGGTGGAAGACATGGAGGAATTGTCTACAGAGACTCTGTGGGTGGTAGTTAGGAATAGGAAGGGGACAAGAACTCCACTGGGGGTGTTCTTTTTTTAATCAGCCACCCAATTGTAACAGGAAAATCAAAGAGCAGATAGGGAGAGAGATTCTGGAAAGATGTAATAATAACAGGGTTGTTGTTGGGGAAGGTATTAATTTCTCAGATATTGATTGGCATATTCCGAGAGCAAGGGGTTTGATTAGAGTGGAGTTTGTTAGCTGTGTTCGAGGTGGTTTCTTATGTAGATAAGCCTACAAGAGGAGAGGCTGTATTTGATCTAGTATTGAGAAATGAACCCGGTCAGGTATCAGATCTTACAGTGGGAGAGCATTTTGGAGATAGTGATCGCAATTCTATCTCCTTTACCATAGCATTGGAGAGAGATGGGAACAGACAAGTTAAGATAGCATTTAATTGGAGTAGGGGGAAATATGAGGCTATCAGGCAGGAACTTCAAAGCATAAATTGGAAACAGATGTTCTCAGGGAAATTTATGGAAGAAATGTGGCAAATGTTGGGCAGATATTTGCATGGAATTCTGCATAGGTACATTACAATGAGACAGGGAAAGTATGGTAGGATACAAGAACCATAGTGTACAAAGGCTGTTGTAAATCTCGTCAAGAAGAAAAGAAGAACTGACGAAAGGTTCAAAAAGCTAGGGAATGCTAGAGATCTAGAAGATTCTAAAGCTAGCATAAGGAGCTCAAGAAAGAAATTAGGAGAGCCAGAAGGGGCCATGAGAAGGCCTTGGTGGACAGGATTAAGGAAAATCCCAAGGCATTCTACAAGTCTGTTAAGAGGAAGAGAATAAGACGTGAGAGAATAGGACCAATTAAGAGTGACAGTGGAGAAGTGTGTATGGAACCGGAGGAGATAGCAAAGGTACTCAGTAAGTGCATTGCTTCAGCATTCACTACAGAAAAGGATCTTGGTGATTGTAGGGATGATTTGCAGCAGACTTACAAGCTTGAGCATGTAGATATTAAGAAAGAATATGTGCAGGAGCTTTTGGAAAGCGTCAAGTTGGATAAGTCACTGGGACCAGAGGAGAATGTACCCCAGGGTACTGTGGTAGGCAAGAGAGGAGATTGCTGAGTCTCTGGCAATAGTCTTTGCATCATCGATGGGGACTGCAGAGGTTCTGGAGGATAGGAGGTTTGCAAATGTTGTTCCATTATTCAAGAAAGGGAGTTGAGATTGCCCAGGAAATTTCAGACCAGTGAGACTTAATTCAGTGGTTGATAATTTGATGGAGAAGATCCTAAGAGGAAAGATTTATGAACATTTGGAGAGGCATAATATGATTAGGAATAGTCAGCATGGTTTTGTGAAAGGCAGGACATGCATTACGAGCCTGATTGAATTTTTTGAGGATGTGACTAAACACATTGATGATGTTAGAGCAGTAGATGTAATGTATGTGAATTTCAGCAAGGCATTTGACAAGGTACCCCATGCAAGGCTTATTGAGACAGTAAGGAGGCATGGGATCCAACAGGAAATTGCTTTGTGGATCCAAGCGGAAGTTGCTTTGTGGATCCAGAAGTGGCTTGCTCACAGATGTTTGATGGCCACAGGTAGGGATGACTTCCTATGACACTCAGTGTTACATCTCAGTGGAATGAGTCTCTGGCTGAATGTACTCCTATTCCTAACCAGTACATTATGGAGTGGATGGGAGTCATTGTCCAAGATGGCATGCAACTTGGACATGAGATACTGGGCTGGAGAAGGGAGAATCTGGTAGGAGAGGACAGGAGACCATTGAAGAAAGAAAAGAAGAAGAGCACCAGAGGGAGGTGATAGGCAGTTAAAGAGATCACAAGATCATAAGACAAAGGAGCAGAAGTAGGCCATTCGGCCCATCGAATCTGCTCCGCCTCTCGACCATGAACTAAACTATTCTCCCATCTAGTTCCAATTTCCGGCCTTTTCCCCCATATCCTTTGATACCCTGACTAATTAGATACCTATCAATCTCCTCCTTAAATACCCTCAATGATTGGGCCTCCACAGCTGTATATGGCAACAAATTCCATAAATCCACAACCCCCGGCTAAAAAAATTTCTCCTCTGCTCTGTTTTAAATGGGTACCCTCTAATTCTAAGACTGTGACCTCTTGTCCTGGACTCACCCACCAAGGGAAACAGCCTTAAGGGATAAGGTGAGAGGGGAATGGTGAAGTGGGGGAGGGCATTACTGGAAGTTCGAGATCTGATTGGTGGCTACCCAGAAGGAATATAAGCTGTCCAACCTGAGTGTGTCCTCATTGCCACAGTGGTGAAAGCCACGAACTGACATGTCAGAATGGGAATGGGAAGTGGAATTAAAATGGTTGGGCCTGGAGTGATCCCAGTGTACTCTACTCCATAGATGCTGCCTGGCCTGCTGAGTTCCTCCAGCATTTTCTGTGTGGTGCTTGGATTTACAGCATCTGCTGATTTTCTCTTGTTTGGAATAAATGAACTGTGTTTGGATTGGGAGTCTGTAACCACAAGTACCACTGGGATCGGTGCTACAGCACCAACTGTTCACATCAATTATTTGGATGAAATGTTGTACAACCAAGCTCGCTGGTGACCTAAAGCTAGGCAATAGTTTGAACTGTGAGGAGGACGCAGAAAGGCGTGAGGGTGATGTAGACAAGTGAATGGTCAAAGATATGGGGAATGAAATTCAATGTGGGAAAATGTGAAACCTTGGTAGTAAAAAACAGGTTGAGTATGTTTTTAAATGATGAGAGATTGAAAGATGTTGGTGATCGAGGCACCTGGGTGTCCTTGAGCATGTATCATTGGAAGATTCAAAATGATTATTAATGTCACTTTCTGTACATATTGTAAAGGAGAACAAAATAATTGTTACTCCAGATTTGAAACAAGCAATTGAAAAGAAATGTAATACGTTCACACATTTTTATTGCAAGAGTATTTAAATATTTGAATGAAGATGACTTGCTGTATTTATAAAATGCAATGGTAAAGCTGCATCCAACCAACCCATTTACATATTCATCCAGCTCATTTATATATAGTATATATAAAACAGCAGAGGATATAAGGACTCAGAGTACCCAGCAGGCATCAAATAGCCAATTCACTGAAAATGCTATACAGCTAATCTTATATATGAACCTCCCACGAGAGACCTTGTCAAATACCTTAATAACATCCATGTAGACGATATACATGGCTGTACCTTCATCAATCACCTTCTCAAAAAATCAATCCTGTTAGTAAGATGCAACTCGTCTCACAGAAAGCCATGCTGTCTGTCTATAATTGGGTCATGGTTTTCCAATTGTTCTGAACTACTATCCCCAAGAATCACTTCCAACCCCACTTCCATTTTATATCCTTTGTATATTTGAACAAAAAAATTTAGCATGTTGCTACACCAAAGGCAAATGGATGAAATGTTTATGGTGAAGATGATATCATTTAGAATTAAGGAAATCTTGTTTCAGCTGTACAGAGTGTTGATGAGATCAGGCCTGTTACTTAAGAACAGATATGCATAATTGAGAGACAGAACAAAGAAGGTTCCCCAGTTTGATTTAAGTTCTGATAGAATTATTTTATGAAGAAGGACATAGCAAATTGGTCCTACCCCATCTGGAATCTGGGAGGTGTTCCAATTGAAATACACGAGATCCTGAGGGACCTGACAGACTAGATGCGAAGAAGATGCCCCCTCAGATAGGTGTATCTAGTGTAAGTGGTTACCCATTTAAGACTGTTATAAGGAAGAATTTCTTCTTCCAAACAATTCAGAAATCTTAGAATTCTCTACCCTGTGAGCTGTGTCCAGCGTTATTAAGGACAGTCAGTGCAATTTTATAAACTTTATAAAGCTTACTGTTCTTCATACGGTCTTCTGTGTATAAAATTATGAGGGCCACAGATATTTAATAAGAGGGACATTTAATAAGAGCAACATTTTCACCCAGACAGTGGTCTGCATGTGGAATGAGCTGCCAGAGCAAGTGACTAAGATGGGAACATTTAAAGGGATTTGGACTGATACACGGATAGGAAAAGTTTAGAGGGATATGAACCAAATGGAACTAGCTTAGGTTGGAATCTTGGTCAACATGGACAAGTTTCTATGCTGTATGACTTTAAGGGAAAATTAGAGTTCAAAGAGAAAAGAGTGAATAAGAGATGAGATCAGCCAAATTCATATTGAATATTGACAAGAGTGTAAGGAGTGTTATCTTGGATAAAAATCTTCCTTGTGCTCCTGTCCCTTATGTGGTAAGTTCCCTGAAATTTCACCAAAAATCAAGCCCCGCACTATTTCACATGGCACTGTTTTTGTACTCAGATCTTGCAGAAGTAGTGCTGTGTTTTCAATGTTGTCAGAGGCCCCCTAGGCCTGGATTAGAAATGGAAAAGCACAGGGGTGAGAGGGAACACCAGTAGCAACCATTGGGAGGGAAGTACAGCCAGAAAAGGTGGAAGACATCTCCTTTTTAATATAAAATTCAAAACATTCCTCCTCTTCTGGACATCATCCAAAAAAATCTCTGGAGCTGCAGCTGACAGTAATTTCCTTTTCAGTCATTCCCTGAGCCTTGCGGCTATATTCCAAACACCTAAATTGAACCTGGCCGCTAGGATCCCACTCAGTCAAAACTGTAACAAAACAAAAAACTATATTTATTTCTGCAGTTAGTGGAAACATTTTGTGCTACATCCTTATTACCACTAAAACCCTTGACTATTTGTTTCAATTTTAATCCAGAATAACACTTAGATTTGATGTTATGACATTACATATGATGTTATGTTAATTTTGAGGAGAAATAAAATGAATTTGTCCAAGTCATATTTTGTACAAGGTGGTTCATATATTTTATCTACACTCACCCGTTGTAGGAGTGATCCTGGTAACACTGATGTTGCTACCGGTTTCAATGTATACCGAAAATGGATAGGTTAGATTATCCACGATCATTTTCAGTGTGTCAAGAGAAAATCCATTTTCAGGTATGCTTAATTCAGCGTCGACACTATATGCGGCCTGTTGATTGACTGTACCAATTAGCAAACAAAGGAAAAAGAGTGAAAGCATTAATATATAAATGAAACTCAATTCTGAGCACATTGAAGAATATCAAAACCAAACTGCTCAGGTGTGCTTGAAAAGGAACAACTGGACAAAGGAAAGTAGCATGTAGAGTTAACATGCATTATCATAGCTTAAAAGCATATACCAAGCTGGTGTGTAGTATTTCTCCGTAAAATTTAGTCTCATTTTGTAGAGCTGAACTCGAAGGCTCTGCCATACAATAATCATTATATAGTCTACTGGAATGCTCTCTTAAAAATCGTCTCTCATCACCAGTGATCACAAGACTGCAGCAGTCTTGATGGCAACTTAGGACCATGGGTCAATACTAAGACATACAGGGAAATGTAGAGGGAGTCTTGGTTACCAATGGAGTCAGTAGCAAGTCTTCTCAGAATATGTAACTTTTCAAATAATGGGTGTTTTTCCAGGGTAGCAGGGGTCTAAAAGATTGTGAAAGAGAAATAATAATCTCTCCTGAGATAAATTAACATTATGGGGAGAATAAAATGGAAACTGGTTTCTTGGACAGACAATTTCTGCAGGGATGCATGAAGAGGATTCAAGAATATTGAATGTAAATTGTCATCAGGTAAAATTTGGCAGTAAATAAAATACAAAAGCATTTGAAATAATAATAACGTATTGATTGATAAAAATAAAGGAGTAACACATACAAATTTCTGGAGTAACTGAGCAGGTCAGGCAGCATCTGTAGAAAGGAACAGAGTTAATGTACTGAGCTGAGATTCTTCATCCTCTCCATAGATGCAGCCTGACCTGCTGAGATTCCCCAGCATTTGTCTGTGTTCCTCTGGATTTCTGCCCATGTTTATGAAAAGTAAAGGAATGTTTCATTAAGACTGGCTAGGCATAGCTTAAATACCACCTATAAATTTGCTGATGATACAACCATTGTTGGTAGAATCTCAGATGGGGACAAGAGGGCATACAGGAGTGAGATATGCCAACTAGTGGAGTGGTGTCACAGCAACAACCTTGAACTCGATGTCAGTAAGATGAAAGAGCTGATTGCAGCCTTCAGGAAGGGGAAGACGAAGGAACACATACTAATCTTCATAGAGAGATCAGAATTGGAGAGAGTGAGAAGTTTCAAGTTCCCGGGTGCCAAGATTGTGTACAGTTCTGGTCACCGAATTATAGGAAAGATGTCAACAAAATAGAGAGAGTACAGAGATTTACTAGAATGTTACCTGGGTCTCAGCACCTAAGTTACAGAGAAAGGTTGAACAAGTCAGGTCTTTATTATTTGGAGTGTAGAAGTTTGAGGGGGCACTTGATAGAAGTATTTAAAATTATGAGGGGGCTAGATAGAGTTGACGTGGATAGATTTTCTCCATTGAGAGTAGGGGAGATTCAAACATGAGGACATGAGTTGTGAGTTAAGGGGCAAAAGTTTAGGGGTAACATGAGGGGGAACTTCTTTACTCAGAAAGTGGTAGCTGTGTGGAACGAGCTTCCATTTGAAATGGTAGAGGCAGGTTCGATTCTGTCATTTAAAAAAAATTGGATTGGTATATGGACAGGAAAGAAATGGAGGGTTATGGGCTGAGTGCAGGTAGGTGGGACAAGGTGAGAGTAAGCGTTCGGCACGGACTAGAAGGGCCGAGATGGCCTGTTTCCGTGCTATAATTGTTATATGGTTATAAGATCTCTGAAGACCTAACCTGGTCCCAACATATCGATGCAGTTATGAAGAAGGCAAGACAGTGACTATACTTCATTTGGAGCTTGAAGAGATTTGTTATGTTAACACATTGTCACGGTCCGGTCCGTGGACTCCACACTCCAGTTTTTTTTTTCCCCATGTTCCGTTGGGTGCCTTGTTAAGGCACCTGATCCTCATTTCGAGCCTGAAACATTATAGCTCTGGGATTCAGCTATTCCTTTGCTAGACTGTCATCAGAAAGTCACACCAAGAAGCTTGTCACCAGAAACCAGTTACCGGAAGCTTGTCACCGGAGGCCAAGCCAGCAGATTCAGGCTGACTTTGGCCTCTTTTACTATGTACCTCCAAGTACCCTAAAACCTCATCCTTAACAATTAATTCCAACATCTTCCCAACCACTGAGGTCAGGCTCACCAGCCTATAATCTCCTTTCTTCTGCCTCCCTCCCTTCGTAAAGAGTGAAGTAACTTTTGCAGTTCTACAGTCCTCCAGAACTATGACAGAATCTATTGATTCTTGAAAGATTATCACTGTTGCCTCCACAATCTCTTCAGTTACCTCTTTCAGAAACCTTGGCTGTAGTCCATCTGGTCTAGGTCACTTATCTACAATCAGACCTTTCAGCTTCCCAAGCACCTTCTCTCTAGTAATAGAAACTGTACTCACTTCTGCACTCTGACAACTTTGAATTTCAGCGTTCTGCCAGTGTCTTCCAAGTCTTTAGTTCATCCACAATTTTTTTGTGTTCCATTACTACCTCTGCAGTGTCACTTTCAAGTGATCAACTCTTGCCTCTCTTTTACTCCTGATGAAATTTTTTGGTATCCTCTTAGATATTATTAGCTAACTTACCTTTACATTTCATCTTTCCCCTCCTAATGGCCTTTTTAGTTTCTTGGCTTCCACATCCTTTCTGTAGTGAGGCAACCAGAACTGAGCACAGTACTCCAAGTGGGGTCTGACCAGGGTCCTATATAGCTGCAACATTACCTCTCGGCTCCTAAACTCAATTTCATGATTGATGAAGACCAATACACCGTACGCCTTCTTAACCACAGAGGCAACCCGCGCAGCTGCTTTGAACGTCCTATGGACTCAGATCCCAAGATCCCTCTGATCCTCCACACTGCCAAGAGTCTTAACATTAATACTATATTCTGCCATTGAGAGCACCAGCCTCTCAAAACACTTCAGCACTGTGGATATAATTGCCACTGGGTGATAGTCATTGAGGCAGATTACTGCACTTCATGATTGAATCCTGCTTGAACCAGGTGGGTACCACACTCTGCCGGGGTGAGAGGATGAATGTATCTGTGAACACACTCGCTAGTTGGTCAGAACAGATCGTCAGTGCTCAGCCAGGTTCTCCGTATGGACCGAATGCTTTTCTTGGATTCACTCTTCAAGGCAGCCCACACGTCATCTTCAGATACTGAGAACAAAGGACCATAACGAGATATGGGGGTGTGCCATGGTTCCTACTTGTTCTGGTGGTCAAAACAAGCCTGAAGGCATTGAGTTAATCTGGAAGTGAAGCTCTGCTGTCCCCTATGTTGCTTGATTTAACTTTGTAGGAGTTCACGGCATTCAAACCCTGCCATATCTGTTGAGCATCCCCCATTGATTCCACTCTAGTCTGGAATCTCCAATTTGCCAGTGAAATTGCTTTCTGGAGATCATTCCTGCAACTCTTGTAGCATTCTTGATCTCCAGACTCTAATGCTTCTGATCTGTACATCAATACTTCCTGAAAATTCAGCTTAAGAGGGTAAAGTGGTAAAGAAAGTGTACAACACGCTTGCCTTTACCAAACAGTGTAATGGGTATAAAAGCTGATAAATCATGTTACAGCTGTGCAGTTCTCTTCATCGCATTACAGGAAAGATGTGGAGTCTTTGGCGAGGATGCAGAAGATGTTCTCCAGGGTGACATCTGGATTAGAGAACATTAACTAGGCGAGGTTGGCCAAATTTGGATTGTGTTCTCTTGAGTGTCAGAGACTGAGGGTGACCTGATAGAAATATATAAACCTATGAGAGGCATACATAAGGTAGATAGAATCCTATTTGTCAGGGTGGAAATGGCAGATATATACTGAGGTCATAGTCTTAAGGTGAGAGGAGAAACATTTAAAGGAAATTTACAGGATTTTTTTTTACACAGAAGATGGATGACCATAAGATATAGGAGCAGAATTAGACCATTTGGCCCATTGAGTCTGCTCTGTCATTTCATCATGGTTGATCCATTTCTCCTCTCAGTCCCAATCTTCTGTCTTCCTGCCCCACCCCCACCCCGTCATCCCCTGACTAATCAAGAATCTATTAATCTGCCTTAAATATACCCAACGATTTGACCTCCTCCTACCTGTGGTAACGAATGCCACAGTTTCAGTCTCCCTGTATATAAAAAAAAATTCCTCCTCATCTCCATTCTAAAAGGATGCCTTTCTCTTCTGAGTCTGTGTCCTCTGGTCTTAGACTGCTCCACCATGCTACAGCTGTATGGAAGCAGGTGGAAGCAGATATCATGGCAACACTTATGAGGCACTTGGACTTACAAATGAATATAAAGGGAATGGAAGGATATAGACCAGAATTTAATTTGGCATCATGATCAGCACAAATGCTATGGGCTAAAGAACCTGTTCCTGTGCGATACTCTTCCATGTTGGGATGTGACTGAATGCAGACTAACCTCGGTTGTCTTTATAAGATGGTGTTTCAAATAGCTTGAGACAGTTTTAAGTATTTTGTTTCTTAAGGTAAAAGCATAACTGAGATTAAGTATAATTCTACTTTTCTTCGAATAGCAAAGAATCTACCCCACGCCTTACTGGTCTGAACATAAATTTCTGAAGATTTTTAAAATAAAGGCACATAGCCTAATCCCAAAGCCAAGCATTCAGTGTGAAGGATTTTGATCACAGGGATATTAGTGTCAACAAGTTATGTTACAGATATTGAAGTGAACTGTAACACAGTACTAATTCAGTAATATTATCATTGTAGTCTTCCATTGTTACACAGCACAGCATTATTTCTGCTAGTTCATTGGAAAAACGTTATCTTTCTCACAAAGAGTTCAGACTTCTCTGATTAACAAGGGATAAACAAGTTCAATGTACCTCTTTGAACTGGTGGTGATGTAGTTGTTTTTGATGTACTTGTTGATGTACTTTGTGTGGGTGTCAGATCACAGAATTGCCTTTCTTCTGGGCAGGCTCTGATGCATGTACAGGTCTGGTCTGCTGTAGTATTTGCACTGCAAGAACCGTACGTTCTACAAAATGTTGAGTTCCAAGTAAGTTCACTGATGCATGTACATTGAGTTTCATTGTTGACCAACTGGCAGACTAGAGAAACAAAAAGCAAAAGTTAAAATTTAAAACCATCAATTACTGACAATGGACACAGTGGTGTATTCCTCAAAAATTTCAAATAGCCTTGTAAGACAAGATCTGCCTTTGACAAAGCCATGCTAAGGGTTCCTAATATTATCCCTCTCCAAATGTTCATAAATCCAGCCTCTCAGGATCATCTCCATCAACTTACCAACCATTGAAGTAAAACTCACTGGTCCGTAATTTCCTGGACTATCTCTACTCCTTTCTTGAACAAGGGAACAACATCTGCAACCCTCCAATCCTCTGGAACGTTTCCTGTCCCCAATGATGATGCAAAGATCATTACCAGAGGCTTAGCAATCTCCTCCCTTGCTTCCCATAGTAGACTGGGGTATATATCGTCTGGTGACTTAACCAACTTGATGCTTTCCAAAATCTCAAGAACATCCTCTTTCGTAATGTCTATATGCTCAAGCGTTTCAGTCCGCTGTAAGTCATCCCTACAATCGCCAAGTTCCTTTTCCATAGTGACTACTGCAGCGAAGTATTCAGCAGCCCTCCCTCCTCCAGTTCCATACACACTTTTCCACTGTCACACATGATTGGTCCTAGTCTTTCACGTCTTATTCTCTTGCTCTTCACATTCTTATAGAATGTCTTGGGGTTTTCCGTAATCCTTCTCGCCATGACCTTCTCGTGGCCCCTTCTGGCTCTCCTAATTTCATTCTTAAGCTCCTTCCTGCTAGCCTTATAATTTTCTAGATCTCTTTCATTACCTTGATTTTTGAACCTTTTGTTATTATTCTATAGATTTATTGAGGATGCCCACAATAAATAAATCCCAGGATGGTGTATGATGACATATCTGTACTTTAATAATAAATTTACTTTGAAATTTGAAATATATCCAATTAAAGGTGGATTAATTCAAACTTTTCTTCACTCTCTGCAATACATACTTCATTTGCATGCCATTAGTTAAAGGAAAATTAATTTTTGAAAAAGCATGTCTTTTAATTCTTTAAAATAAGCTTCATTGTGCTCTGAAAGGAGATGAATGGAAGTTTGTCTCCCATTGTCCAAGGCCAGTGACAATCGGATGTTAAAACATATTCATTGCTCAGCAACTTCTGGCCACCAGATGGAGAAATATGCTTGACTTTGAAATCAATGAAAATTGAACTGAACATGCATCTAACTCTTAATTGACCAATTGGTTGCTAAAATTGGTGCAAATGCAGAATGTTTGCACAATGTGCACTCCTCAACATATGCCTATCACTATAATGATTATTTTATGAAATGGTCACTATGGTCATTGTGTTGGTGATTTGAAAACTTAACAACTTTATTGAGTTTTGATTCTTAGTTTCTCTTCTTCCCTGAAGGTCCAGACCTGCAATTAAGACAAGAAATCTAATAATTTATTGATAAACCTCATCTCCATCATGAGATCTGATAGTAATTCCTGGCTGGTAATCTGATGTGTGGCACCCCAGCAAGCCTGATTCATTCATCACAGAATGTCAGTGTCATTTTTCATCAGCTGCACTGGTAAGCAATTGGGAGCTAGTTTCACCCCTCATTTGCCTGTAATATAGCAGTGTTACACTTTCAGTTTCTAACTAACTCTGCACACAGACTGGGGTCAATCAGGCAACCCTCAGAGATTGTCAGATAGGAATGTGCAACTCCAAATTTGTCACAGGGATCAGTGCTGAGGCTGTAGTTATTCACAACCTAAAATAATGATTCCTCCAGGAGGACCACAATATTGCCAGAGGCTTTGGAGATGCAATGATTCAGAGAGTTATTTTGGCTGGAGTCAGTGCCTTGTGCTTTTGCACTTGGTAGGGTCACCCATCGCAAACATGTCAAAATGTAGAGGCTGGACTAAGAGTGGTCAACTGATCCTCCAAGTCCAAGGGTTCAGCTCAGGGCTAACAACCCTGACTGGTCAAAAAACAGTTGTTACAGAGACAACAATGAACAAATCCTTCTCTGCAGATAGAGATGGTGGACCGTCATTACTGCCCTAAATGCCACTCATGGAACAGGCAGTAAGCAAGTATAATAATGATTAAGATGAAAGAAACAAGTGTATTGAATTAACATTTACTGATGATACATAGAAAGATGGGAAAAGGGGTCATGAGTAGCAAAATGCTCATAAATTGCATTTCACAAATTCTTGATACATTATGGGGTGCTCCCAGATGTAAAGACAGATCATAAAGGATTTTCAAAGTAAGGTTTACCTAAAAAAACTTTTAAGTGGTAAAAAGAATTTAGGTGCAAGCATTCCCCAAATGCAGATGAATATGGTTATTCCAGTATACATATACCGGAAGTTACCTCATCAATCCCACTCTGATTACTGGGAGGCTTGTCAGAGCTCAGATCTAATGTGCTTCTTCTTTGGCCAACATGGGTGACAGCTGTAGGGTAGGACAATCTCAGAGGGTGGGAGCAGAGAGATGAAGGAGTCACTAGAGTGATTGGAGGCACTCCTTGTGTTAGTCTGACCCAATGGACTGCCTTCAAATAAATGGTCCTCTGCTAGGCATAGGATAATGACAGGGCAAATGATCATTGCATCTTACAATGAGAAACATAACATGGAGATACTACAATCTTTAATCTATTTGGAGAAAATCACAATGCAACAAAATGATTGGGAGATTTGAGAGAGGTATACTGAGATTGAGTGAGACTACAATTAGAGGTCATGGGTTAAGGGTGAAAGGTGAAATGTTTAAGGGGAACATGAGGGGAAAGTTCTTCACGACTAATATCTGCCTACGCAAGTGATGGATGTGGGTTTGATTTCAACATTTAAGGGAAATTTGAATAAGTACCTGGATGGGAGAAATATGGAGGACTATGGTCCCGGTGCGGTTCAATGGGATTAAATGGGTTGGCATGAACTAAATCAGCTAAAAAGACCTACTTCTATGCTGTAGCTTTCTCTGACTCTATTACACCCAAGTATGCAGCAAACCATCTATTCCACAGATGGATCATCTGACTCTGATTTTGATTCTGACTCGCAGGAAGATACTGTCTGGCTACAGGAAGGATTTCTTGTTGAATGTGAGTGTAGAGGAAAAGCCATAGGTAGTGATTTCTAAAATAATCAAATATGTGCAAATATTATACTCAAATCAACAGTGCACCAAATCATTTTGCAATCAGAAATTGCTACGCTGCTTTCCCAAAGGGCAGGACTTACAAAGTATTGGATACAAGCATACTAAGATATGTGTAGAGGAGATTTAATGCATGATTCCCACATACAAAACACAAGTCTTGGTACATTCCCATAGCTAAAAAGAAGTTGGGAAAGGAAGATAAACAGTTTAATGTTTGATCACAACTATTAGAAAATCTGCAGATGCTGGAAATCCAAGCAACACACAAAATCCTGGAGGAACTCAGCAGGCCAAGCAGCATCTATGAAAACAAATACAGTGAGACGCTTCATCAGGACTGGAAAAAAATTCTCGAACTTCCGGTAATGCCCCCCAACGCCTTTCCCCATTCCCATTTCCCCCTCTTACCTTATTTCCTTGACTGCTTTTCGCCTGCCTCTGGTGCTCCTCCCCCTTTTTCTCCCATGGGCTTTTTCTCCTCTAACAGATTCCCTCTTCTCCAGCCCTGTATCTCTTTCAACATTCAATGCCCAAGCTCTTTAGTTCATCCCTTCCCTTCCCGGTTTCACCTAACAGCTTGTGGTTCTTCATACACTCCTAGTGTGATTCCTCATTTTTTTTCTCCAATCCTGATGAAGGGCCTCAGCCCCAAAGGTCAACTGTACTGTATCGCGCAGATGCTGTCCGGCCTGCTGAGTTCCTCCAGCATTTTGTCTGGATTTCCAGGCTCATGTTGATTTACTTTATGTGGGGAGGGAGGGATTGAAGAACTTAAGAAATAGGAGCAGGAGTAGGCCATCTGGCTCTTCGAGCCTGCCTGCTCTGACGTTCAATAAGATCATGGCTACTCTGGCCATGGACTAACGGCCACCTACCTGCCTTTACCCCACAACCCTTAATTCCCCTACTATGCAAAAATCTGTCCATCCTTATCTTGAATATATTTATTGAGGTAGCCTCCACTGCTTCATTTGGCAGAGAATTGCACAGATTCACCACTCTCTGGGAAATGCACATCCTCCTCATCTCCATCCTAAATCTAATTCCCTGAATCTTGAGGCTATGTCCTCTAGTTCTAGTCTCACCTACCGATGGAAACAACTTTCCTGCCACCAGGATCTATTCCTTTCATAATTTTAAGTGGTTCGATAAGATTCTATAAGACAGATAAATGGGTAACAGTCAGGAGAGGGAAGGGCAGGAGTCAGAGACGAGAGAGCACCCCTGTGGCTGTGCCCCTTAATAATAAGTACTCCTACTGTTGGGGGGAACCTGGGGGAAGCAATAGTGGCCGTGCCTCTGGCACAAAGTCTGGCCCTTTGGCTCAGAAGGGTAGGGAAAGGAAGAGGATGGCAGCAGTGATAGGGGACTCTATAGTTAGGGGGTCAGACAGGCGATTCTGTGGATGAAGGAAAGAAGCACAAATGGTAGTTTGCTTCCCAGGTGCCAGGGTCCAGGATGTTTGTAATCGCGTCCAAAATATCCTGAAGTGGGAAGGAAAACAGCCGGAGGTCGTGGTAAATATGGTACCAACGACATAGGTAGGAAAAGGGAGGAGGTCCTGAAAGCAGACTACAGGGAGTGAGGAAGGAAGTTGAGAAGCAGGACAACAAAGGTAGTCATCTCGATATTACTGCCTGCGGCACGCGACAGTGAGTACAGGATTAAAGTGAGGTGGAGGATAAATGCGTGGCTGAGGGATTGGAGCAGGAGGCAGGGATTCAGATTTCTAGATCTTTGGGACCTCTTTTGGGGCAGAAATGACCTGTTGCGCTTGAATCCCAGCGGGACCAATATCCTGGTGGGGAGGTTTGCTAAGGCTATTGGGGAGAGTTTGAACTACAGACGTATGTAGGATTGCTACGGGGCGGGAACCAAACTGAAGAGACAGAGGAAGAGGCAGTTGTCTCACAAATAGAGAAAGCTTTGAGACAGTGCAAGAGGGAGGAAAGGCAAGTGATTGAGAAGGGACACGCTCAAACCAATGGTTTGGCGTGTGTCCATTTAAATACAAGGAATATTATGAAGAAAGCAGATAAGCTTAGAGCATGGATCAGTGCTTGGAGCTATGATGTTGTGGCCATTACAGAGACTCAGGTGGCTCAGGGGCAGGAATTATTATTTCGAGTGCCAGGCTTCAGATGTTTCAGAAAGGACAGGGAGGGAGGCAAAAGAGGTGGGGGCGGGGCTGTTGATCAGAGATAGTGTCACTGCTGCAGAAAAGGTGGAAGACATGGAGGAATTGTCTACAGAGACTCTGTGGGTGGTAGTTAGGAATAGGAAGGGGACAAGAACTCCACTGGGGGTGTTCTTTTTTTAATCAGCCACCCAATTGTAACAGGAAAATCAAAGAGCAGATAGGGAGAGAGATTCTGGAAAGATGTAATAATAACAGGGTTGTTGTTGTGGAAGGTATTAATTTCTCAGATATTGATTGGCATATCCCGAGAGCAAGGGGTTTGAATAGAGTGGAGTTTGTTAGCTGTGTTCGAGGTGGTTTCTTATGTAGATCAGCCTACAAGAGGAGAGGCTGTATTTGATCTGGTATTGAGAACTGAACCTGGTCAGGTATCAGATCTTACAGTGGGAGAGCATTTTGGAGATAGTGATCGCAATTCTATCTCCTTTACCATAGCATTGGGGAGATATGGGAACAGACAAGTTAAGATAGCGTTTAATTGGAGTAGGGGGAAATATGAGACTATCAGGCAGGAACTTCGAAGCATAAATTGGAAACTGATGTTCTCAGGGAAATTTATGGAAGAAATGTGGCAAATGTTGGGCAGATATTTGCATGAAATTCTGCATAGGTACATTACAATGAGACAGGGAAAGGATGGTAGGATACAGGAACCATAGTGTACAAAGGCTGTTGTAAATCTATTCAAGAAGAAAAGAAGAACTGACGAAAGGTTCAAAAAGCTAGGGAATGATAGAGATCTAGAAGATTCTAAGGCTAGCATAAGGAGCTCAAGAAAGAAATTAGGAGATCCGGAAGGGGCCATGAGAAGGCCTTGGTGGACAGGATTAAGGAAAATCCCAAGGCATTCTACAAGTCTGTTAAGAGGAAGAGAATAAGACGTGAGAGAATAGGACCAATTAAGAGTGACAGTGGAGAAGTGTGTATGGAACCGGAGGAGATAGCAAAGGTACTCAACAAGTGCTTTGCTTCAGCATTCACTACAGAAAAGGATCTTGGTGATTGTAGGGATGATTTGCAGCAGACTTACAATCTTGAGCATGTAGATATTAAGAAAGACTATGTGCAGGAGCTTTTGGAAAGCATAGAGTTGGATAAGTCACTGTGACCAGAGGAGAATGTACCCCAGGATACTGTGGGAGGCAAGAGAGGAGATTGCTGAGTCTCTGGCGATAGTCTTTGCATCATCGATGGGGACTGCAGAGGTTCTGGAGGATAGGAGGTTTGCAAATGTTGTTCCATTATTCAAGAAAGGGAGTAGAGATTGCCCAGGAAATTACAGACCAGTGAGACTTACTTCAGTGGTTGATAATTTGATGGAGAAGATCCTAACAGGAAAGATTTATGAACATTTGGAGAGGCATAATATGATTAGGAATAGTCAGCATGGTCTTGTGAAAGGCAGGTCATGCCTTACGAGCCTGATTGAATTTTTTGAGGATGTGACTAAAGACATTGATGATGTTAGAGCAGTAGATGTAACGTATGTGAAATTCAGCAAGGCATTTGACAAGGTACCCCGTGCAAGGCTTATTGAGACAGTAAGGAGGCATGGGATCCAACAGGAAATTGCTTTGTGGATCCAAGCGGAAGCTGCTTTGTGGATCCAGAAGTGGCTTGCTCACAGAAGGCAAAGAATGGTTGTAGACGGGTCATATTCTGCATGCAGATCAGTAACCAGTGGTGTGTCTCAGGGATCTGTTCTGGGACCCATACTCTTTGTGATTTTTATAAATGACCTGGATGAAGAAGTGGAGGGATAGGTTAGTACATTTGCTGATGACACCTCTATTTCAAAAAGGATGTAGGCAAAAGGCAGGTCACCATAGGCCAGTTAGTTTAACATCTGTAGTTGGGGAAATGCTTGTAGCTATCATTAAAGAAGAAATGGGTTAGTAAATTTGCTGATGACACAAAGGTTGGGGGTGTACAAGATGATGAGAGGCATTGATCAGGGTTAAAGAGACTCCTGTATAGGTACATAGAATAGAACGTAGAAACACTACAGCACAATACAGGCCCTTCGGCCCGCAAATCTGGGGCGAGCATGTCCTTATCTTAGAAATTACCTATAACCTATTTTTCATTTACCTCCATGTACCTCTATGTGCCAATCCAGGAGTCTCTAAAAAGACCTATTGTATCCGCATCCACCACCGTTGCCAGTAGCCCATTCCAAGCACTCACCAGTCTCTGCATAAAAAACATACCCCTGATATCTCCTCTGTATCTGTGGTGAACTACGTGTACCTGTCTGGACGTGCCCCCTGCTGGCTGCTCCTGTGGCTCCTCCCACAGACCCCTGTATAAAGGCGATTGAGGCCTGAGCCCGGCCTCTCGGTCTCCGGGATGTGGTGTGGTGGTCGGCCGCTGCTTATTCCTTCTTCCAGTCGGTGGAAGCCGATATCTCGCCTTTATGTCTCAGAGTGAGTTGTTGATAGTGCTTCAGTATCTGCTTCCAAGCACCTTAAAACTGTGCCCTCTTGTGCTAGCCATTTTAGCCCTGGGAAAAAGTCTCTGACTATCCACACAATCAATGCCTCTCATCATCTTATACACCTCTATCAGGTCACCTCTCATCTTCTGTCACTCGAAGGAAAAAAGGCCGAGTTCACTCAACCTATTTTCATAAGGCATGCTCCCCAATCCAGGCAACATCCTTGTCAATCTCCTCTGCATCCTTTCTATGGTTTTCGCATCTTTCTTGTAGTCAGGTGACCAGAACTGAGCACAGTACTCCAAGTTGTGTCTGACCAGGGTCCTGTATAGCTGAAACATTACCTCTCAGCTCCTAAACTCAATCACATGACTGATGAAGGCCAATGCACCATATGCTTCCTTAACCACACTGTCAACCTGCGCAGCATCTTTGGACTTGGACCCCAAGATCCCTCTGATCCTCCACACTGCCAAGAGTCTTACCATTAATACTATATTCTACCATCATATTTGACCTACCAAAATGAACCACTTCATATTTATCTGGATTGAACTCCATCTGCCACTTCTCATCCCAGTTTTGCATCCTATCGATGTCCTGATATAATCTCTGACAACCCTCCACAGTATCCAGAATACCCCCAACCTTTGTGTCATCAGCAAATTGACTAACCCATTTCTTCTTTAATGATAGATAACTTCAAGCATTTCCCCAACTACAGATGTTTAACTGGCCTATAGTGACCTGCCTTTTGCCTACATCCTTTTTCAAACACTGGCGTGATACTTGCCTTCTTTCAATCTGCTGGGACCTGCCCAGAGTGCAGAGAATTTTGGTAAATTATGACCAAAGCCTTACTATGACTTCTGCCATTTCTTTCAGTACCCTGGGATGCATTCCATCAGGACCAGGGGACGTATCTATCTTCAGGCCCGCAAGTTTGCTCAGCACTCCCCTTTAGTGATAGCTATTGTATTGAGGTCCTCACCATCCATCACATCCATAACATCGCTCTTTGGCATGTTAGATGCGTCCTCCATCTTGAACACCGACAGAAAACAGTCACTCAAAGCCTTGGCCATTTCCTCATTATCCAAAATCAATTCCCCCTTCTCGTCCTCCAAGGGACATACATTCACCTCAGCCACCCTTTTCCACTTTATATAATTAAAAAAGCTTTTACTATCCGTTTTTCTATTTTGTGCTAGTTTATTTTCATAATCTAACTTCCCTTTCTTTATTGCTCTTTAGTGGTTCTTTGTCGCTTTTTAAAGTTTTCCCGATCTTCCATTTTCCTGCTACTCCTGGTGACTTTATATGCTTAAGCTTTTAGTCTGATGCCTTCCTGTATTTCCTTATTTACCTAAGGCTGGCTTTTCCCTCTGTTATTGTCCTTACTTTAGGGAGTTGATACACCTGATCTGTTTTGTTGGTTTTTTTCTGTAGGAGGAGGAATTTGGGGGCTGATGTGCTTAATGTGATTTGTTTATGTTTTTGTGTGGGGAGGTGGGATTTGGGGGTTGAAGATCGTGTTGCCTTTCTTTTCTTTCTTGTTTCCATGGCTAACTAAAGAATGGATGAATTTCAGTATTGTATACTTTGATAATAAATGAATAAGTAAATAGAGTGAGGAAAGTTATGGCGAACTGTGTACAATACTGAGAAATACAAATAGATGATCCTCCTGGAAAAGCAGAATGTTTTAAGTGGTGTGAGAGTAATGAATACTGTCACTCAAAAAGATTTTATGGCATGATATGTCGAATAATATATTGATTATGGATTGGGTAACAGACTCAAAGCAGGAATTTGGAATGAGTGACACACACAAAATGCTGGAGGAACTCAGCAGGCTGGCAGCATCCATGGAAATGAATAAACTGTTGACGTTTTGGACCAGGATCCATCATCAGGACTGGAGATAAAATGAGGAGTCAGAGGAAGAAAGTTGGGGGAGGGGAGGAAGAACCAAAAGGTAATAGGTGAAAGTGGGAGGAGGCGAGGGGGTGAGGTAAAGAGCTGGGAAGTTGATTGGTGAATGACAGACAGACAG
Source organism: Hypanus sabinus (assembly GCF_030144855.1). Taxonomy (NCBI): domain Eukaryota; kingdom Metazoa; phylum Chordata; class Chondrichthyes; order Myliobatiformes; family Dasyatidae; genus Hypanus; species Hypanus sabinus. Next base: position 29,458,516 of record NC_082715.1, read on the forward strand.
ACATACTTTATTGATCCCGACGGAAATTGGGTTTTGTTACAGCTGCACCAACCAAGAATAGCAATATAAAACCATAAATAATAAGAAGTTAATCATGCCAAGTGGAATTAAGTCCAGGACCAGCCTATTGACTCAGGGTGTCTGACACTCCTAGGGAGGAGTTGTAAAGTTTGATGGCCACAGGTAGGAATGACTTCCTATGACACTCAGTGTTACATCTCGGTGGAATGAGTCTCTGGCTGAATGTACTCCTGTGCCTAACCAGTACATTATGGAGTGGATGGGAGTCATTGTCCAAGATGGCATGCAACTTGGACATGAGATACTGGGCTGGAGAAGGGAGAATCTGATAGGAGAGAACAGGAGACCATTGAAGAAAGAAAAGAAGAAGAGCACCAGAGGGAGGTGATAGGCAGTTAAAGAGATCACAAGATCATAAGACAAAGGAGCAGAAGTAGGCCATTCGGCCCATCGAGTCTGCTCCGCCTCTCGACCATGAACTAAACTATTCTCCCATCTAGTTCCAATTTCCGGCCTTTTCCCACATGTCCTTTGATACCCTGACTAATTAGATACCTATCAATCTCCTCCTTAAATACCCTCAATGATTGGGCCTCCACAGCTGTATATGGCAACAAATTTCATAAATCCACAACCCCCGGCTAAAAAAATTTCTCCTCTGCTCTGTTTTAAATGGGTACCCTCTAATTCTAAGACTGTGACCTCTTGTCCTGGACTCACCCACCAAGGGAAACAGCCTTAAGGGATAAGGTGAGAGGGGAATGGTGAAGTGGGGGAGGGCATTACTGGAAGTTCAAGATCTGATTGGTGGCTACCCAGAAGGAATATAAGGTGTCCAACCTGAGTGTGGACTCATTGCCACAGTCGAGAAAGCCATGGACTGACATGTCAGAATGGGAATGGGAAGTGGAAGTAAAATGGTTGGGCCTGGAGTGATCCCAGTGTACTCTACTCCATAGATGCTGCCTGGCCTGCTGAGTTCCTCCAGCATTTTCTGTGTGGTGCTTGGATTTACAGCATCTGCTGATTTTCTCTTGTTTGGAATAAATGAACTGTTTGGATTGGGAGTCTGTAACCACAAGTACCACTGGGATCGGTGCTACAGCACCAACTGTTTACATCAATTATTTGGATGAAATGTTGTACAACCAAGCTCGCTGGTGACCTAAAGCTAGGCAATAGTTTGAACTGTGAGGAGGACGCAGAAAGGCGTGAGGGTGATGTAGACAAGTGAATGGTCAAAGATATGGGGAATGAAATTCAATGTGGGAAAATGTGAAACCTTGGTAGTAAAAAACAGGTTGAGTATGTTTTTAAATGATGAGAGATTGAAAGATGTTGGTGATCGAGGCACCTGGGTGTCCTTGAGCATGTATCATTGGAAGATTCAAAATTATTATTAATGTCACTTTCTGTACATATTGTAAAGGAGAACAAAATAATTGTTATTTGAACAGATTTGAAGCAAGCATTTGAAAAGAAATGTAATAAGTTCACACATTTTTATTGCAAGAGTATTTAAATATTTGAATGAAGATGACTTGCTGTATTTATAAAATGCAATGGTAAAGCTGCATCCAACCAAGCCATTTACATATTCATCCAGCTCATTTATATATAGTATATATAAAACAGCAGAGGATATAAGGACTCAGAGTACCCAGCAGGCATCAAATAGCCAATTCACTGAAAATGCTATACAGCTAATCTTATATATGAACCTCCCACGAGAGACCTTGTCAAATACCTTAATAACATCCATGTAGACGATATACATGGCTGTACCTTCATCAATCACCTTCTCAAAAAATCAATCCTGTTAGTAAGATGCAACTCGTCTCACAGAGAGCCATGCTGTCTGTCTATAATTGGGTCATGGTTTTCCAATTGTTCTGAACTACTATCCCCAAGAATCATTTCGAACCCCACTTCCATTTTATATCCTTTGTAAATTTAGCATGTTGCTACACCAAAGGCAAATGGATGAAATGTTTATAGTGAAGATGATAACATTTAGAATTAAGGAAATCTTGTTTCAGCTGTACAGAGTGTTGATGAGATCAGGCCTGTTACTTAAGAACAGATATGCATAACTGAGAGACAGAACAAAGAAGGTTCACCAGTTTGATTTAAGTTCTGATAGAATTATTTTATGAAGAAGGACATAGCAAATTGGTCCTACCCCATCTGGAATCTGGGAGGTGTTCCAATTGAAATACACGAGATCCTGAGGGACCTGACAGACTAGATGCGAAGAAGATGCCCCCTCAGATAGGTGTATCTAGTGTAAGTGGTTACCCATTGAAGACTGTTATAAGGAAGAATTTCTTCTTCCAAACAATTCAGAAATCTTAGAATTCTCTACCCTGTGAGCTGTGTCCAGCGTTATTAAGGACAGTCAGTGCAATTTTATAAACTTTATAAAGCTTACTGTTCTTCATACGGTCTTCTGTGTATAAAATTATGAGGGCCACAGATATTTAATAAGAGGGACATTTAATAAGAGCAACATTTTCACCCAGACAGTGGTCTGCATGTGGAATGAGCTGCCAGAGAAAGTGACTGAGATGGGAACATTTAAAGGGATTTGGACTGATACACGGATAGGAAAAGTTTAGAGGGATATGAACCAAATGGCACTAGCTTAGGTTGGAATCTTGGTCAACATGGACAAGTTTCTATGCTGTATGACTTTAAGGGAAAATTAGAGTTCAAAGAGAAAAGAGTGAATAAGAGATGAGATCAGCCAAATTCATATTGAATATTGACAAGAGTGTAAGGAGTGTTATCTTGGATAAAAATCTTCCTTGTGCTCCTGTCCCTTATGTGGTAAGTTCCCTGAAATTTCACCAAAAATCAAGCCCCGCACTATTTCACATGGCACTGTTTTTGTACTCAGATCTTGCAGAAGTAGTGCTGTGTTTTCAATGTTGTCAGAGGCCCCCTAGGCCTGGATTAGAAATGGAAAAGCACAGGGGTGAGAGGGAACACCAGTAGCAACCATTGGGAGGGAAGTACAGCCAGAAAAGGTGGAAGACATCTCCTTTTTAATATAAAATTCAAAACATTCCTCCTCTTCTGGACATCATCCAAAAAAATCTCTGGAGCTGCAGCTGACAGTAATTTCCTTTTCAGTCATTCCCTGAGCCTTGCGGCTATATTCCAAACACCTAAATTGAACCTGGCCGCTAGGATCCCACTCAGTCAAAACTGTAACAAAACAAAAAACTATATTTATTTCTGCAGTTAGTGGAAACATTTTGTGCTACATCCTTATTAGCACTAAAACCCTTGACTATTTGTTTCAATTTTAATCCAGAATAACACTTAGATTTGACGTTATGACATTACATATGATGTTATGTTAATTTTGAGGAGAAATAAAATGAATTTGTCCAAGTCATATTTTGTACAAGGTGGTTCATATATTTTATCTACACTCACCCGTTGTAGGAGTGATCCTGGTAACACTGATGTTGCTACCAGTTTCAATGTATACTGAAAATGGATAGGTTAGATTATCCACGATCATTTTCAGTGTGTCAAGAGAAAATCCATTTTCAGGTATGCTTAATTCAGCGTCGACACTATATGCGGCCTGTTGATTGACTGTACCAATTAGCAAACAAAGGAAAAAGAGTGAAAGCATTAATATATAAATGAAACTCAATTCTGAGCACATTGAAGAATATCAAAACCAAACTGCTCAGGTGTGCTTGAAAAGGAACAACTGGACAAAGGAGAGTCGCATGTAGTGTTAAAACGCGTTATCATAGCTTAAAAGCATATACCAAACTGGTGTGTAGTATTTCTCCGTAAAATTTAGTCTCATTTTGTAGAGCTGAACTCGAAGGCTCTGCCATACAATAATCATTATATAGTCTACTGGAATGCTCTCTTAATAATCGTCTCTCATCACCAGTGATCACAAGACTGCAGCAGTCTTGATGGCAACTTAGGACCATGGTTCAATACTAAGACATGCAGGGAAATGTAGAGGGAGTCTTGGTTACCAATGGAGCCAGTAGCAAGTCTTCTCAGGATATGTAACTTTTCAAATAATGGGTGTTTTTCCAGGGTAGCAGGGGTCTAAAAGATTATGAAAGAGAAATAATAATCTCTCCTGAGATAAATTAACACTATGGGGAGAATAAAATGGAAACTGGTTTCTTGGACAGACAATTTCTGCAGGGATGCATGAAGAGGATTCAAGAATATTGAATGTAAATTGTCATCAGGTGAAATTTGGCAGTAAATAAAGTACAAAAGCATTTGAAATAATAATAACGTATTGATTGATAAAAATAAAGGAGTAACACGTACAAATTTCTGGAGTAACTGAGCAGGTCAGTCAGCATCTGTAGAAAGGAACAAAGAGTCAATGTACTGAATTGAGACTCTTCATCCTCTCCATAGATGCTGCCTGACCTGCTGAGATCCCCCAGCATTTGTCTGTGTTCCTCTGGATTTCTGCCTATGTGTGTATGAAAAGTAAAGGAATGTTTCATTAAGACTGGCTAGGCATAGCTCAAATACCACCTATAAGTTTTAGTGAAGTCAAGTCAATAGTCAATAGACAATAGACAATAGGGGCAGAAGTAGACCATTTGGCCCTTTGAGCCTGCACTGCCATTTTGAGATCATGGCTGATCATTTACTATCAATACCCAGTTCCTGCCTTGTCCCCATATCCCTTGATTCCCCTATCCATAAGATACCTATCTAGCTCCTTCTTGAAAGCATCCAGAGAATTGGCCTCCACTGCCTTTCAAGGCACTGCATTCCAGACCCCCACAACTCTCTGGGAGAAGAAGTTTTTCCTTAACTCTGTCCTAAATGACCTACCCCTTATTCTCAAAACATGCCCTCTGGTACTGTACTCTCCCAGCATCTGGAACATATTTCCTGCCTCTATCTTGTCCAATCCCTTAATAATCTTATATGTTGCAATCAGATCCCCTCTGAGTTCTAAGCCAAGTCGAGATCCAAGTCCCGAGTCCGAGTCAAGATCCAAGTCCCGAGTCCGAGTCCAAGTCAAGTCCAGGTTTTACCAGTCTGTTATCCAGCGTTTACGTCCATGTTGACATTTTCTCCTCATTCCTGGCCTTCCTAGTAATTTTCAATAAACACAGTTCAGTTTATACTATCTCAGTGTCTGTGTCTTGCACTTGGGTCCACTCCCAACACTCCCTTGTAATACAAATACACTCAAAAATTTCTATAGATGTATCATGGAGAGCAGCTTTTAATATATAATATTTCTGTTTTTTGCACTATTTTTAATCTATTCAATATGCATATACTGTAATTGATTTGCTTATTTATTTATTATTATAACTTTTTTTCTTCTTCTGCTAGATTATGTATTACATTGAACTGCTGCTTCTAAGTTAAGAAATTTCACAACACATGCCAGTGATAATAAACCTGATTCTGAAATTCAGGAGCCTCCATCGTACATGATTGATACCTAGGGAAAGTGAATTCAAGATGCCTGATTTTGCATCTTCTTGCTTCACGCTGCTTATGAGAGAATAACTGGTCCTTTGTACTTTGGTAGAATTGTTGAACCATATCTCCAAAATGTGTTTACAAATGTACAGAATGAGAGTCTGGACTGGACAAGTATAGAGCAGATTATAAGTAATTTGTTCAACTCGTATGAATTCTTGAATGACTATAAATAGTTGTGATATTGACACAATAAAAATTAGATTTCAATTAATCCCAAACTTACTTAGCTTACTGATTCAGAAAATGAGAATAACTTGATTTCAAAAGTTAATAAGATATTTAAAAACAAATTTCAGTCATTGAAGATACAGTTTCAGAAATTGTTTCAGAATGTCCTCATTCTGAAATGATGTAGCAGGGTATGATAATGTCATAATACAATTAATTACTTACCATTTCTTTTTTGCCTGTTGAGATCAATTTGGCTTTCACTGGCTTCTGTTAATATACTATCTTCAACCTGAATTTTGCATATTGAAATAATTGAGTTATGTAATACTGCTTAAAAAATCTTTCAAGTTCAAATTATACTTAAACTCTGTTACAATGTTTTTTTCAGTTTGGTTCACCTATCTAAATGAACAATATTTGTCCTACTACTTAATAACAAGTATGATAAAATGAGACAAACCTGACTAGAATTTAAGTAATTTATTAGCGATAAGGTTTGCACAGATGACAGCAGCCAACCATTCATGCGATATCAACAACTGTGTTTATAATTGTCTCCTAATTATCTGCCCTCCCTCTTCCACATCTAAAACCCTCTCCATTGACTGCATGTGATATGTTAAAGATTTAGTAATTAGTGGTAACAGATCATGTATAATGCATTGAAGAACTTAGCAGGTATCATTTTAAATCCCAAACTAAAACAGGAGCATGAAACTTGCAATGCTGAATCAAGGCAATGCTGCACTTTCAGAAGTTTCTCTGTTGAATGGGGTGGAGGTCCTGAGGTCACTGATTAACTGGACTTTGAAAATGCATCCTCATTCTTCGAACATGATTTATTTCCTTGTGCACAAGAGATACAACTTGGCCCCTGTCACTAGGTTGCTCTGAAATTACAGTTTGAAATTGTTAGTTACTGAAGCAATAATCCAAACTCTGGCACCTACCATGTCATAGTACGCCAGCGTGACCTTCAAGATGTCACCATCACCCGGGCCATGCGAGGTGCTGAGTGTTGGACAGATCACAGGCTGGTTTGATCGGTCCTCAACGTGCACATAGCCATTTGTACCATAAGCAACCAAAGACTGTCAGAGTGTCATTCAACATGGCAGACTGCAAGACCCAGGTCAAGTCCAACATTTTCAAGATGTACTTAATGAAAAACTCTCCAGCAGTTCACTGCTTGTGGGAGGCTGTTCTGAAAAGTGGACACAGTTCAAAGATGTCATCACGCAGACTGCAACAACTGTACTCGGACTGAAAACACGAATGCATCAAGACTGGTTTGATGAAAATAGATTGCTGAACCTCTGGCTAGGATCTTTATGTCCTCGTTGTCCACGGGAATGGTACCGGAGGATTGGAGAGAGGCGAATGTTGTCCCTTTGTTCAAAAAAGGTAGTAGGGATAGTCCAGGTAATTACAGACCAGTGAGCCTTACATCTGTGGTGGGAAAGCTGTTGGAAAAGATTCTTAGAGATAGAATCTATGGGCATTTAGAGAATCATGGTCTGACCAGGGACAGACAGCATGGCTTTGTGAAGGGCAGATTGTGCCTAACAAGTCTGATAGAGTTCTTTGAGGAGGTGACCAGGCATATAGATGAGGGTGGTGCAGTGGATCTGATCTACATGGATTTTAGTAAGGCATTTGACAAGATTCCACACAGTAGGCTTATTCAGAAAGTCAGAAGGCATGGGATCCAGGGAAGTTTGGCCAGGTGGATTCAGAATTGGCTTGCCTGCAGAAGGCAGAGGGTCATGGTGCAGGGAGTACATTCAGATTGGAGGGTTGTGACTAGTGGTGTCCCACAAGGATCTGTTCTAGGACCTCTACTTTTTGTGATTTTTATTAACGACCTGGATGTTGGGGTAGAAGGGTGGGTAGGCAAGTTTGCAGACGACACAAAGGTTGGTGGTGTTGTAGATAGTGTCAAGGATTATCAAAGATTGCAGAGAGACATTGATCGGATGCAGAAGTGGGCTGAGAAGTGGCAGATGGAGTTCGACCCAGAGAAGTGTGAGGTGGTACACTTTGGAAGGACAAACTCCAAGGCAGAGTACAAAGTAAATGGCAGGATACTTGGTAGTGTGGAGGAGCAGAGCGATCTGGGGGTACATGTCTACAGCTCCCTGAAAGTTGCCTCACAGGTAGATAGTGTAGTTAAGAAAGTTTATGGGGTGTTAGCTTTCATAAGTTGAGGGATAGAGTTTAAGAGATGCGATGTAATGATGAAGCTCTATAAAACTCTAGTTAGGCCACACTTGGAGTACTGTGTCCAGTTCTGGTCGCCTCACTATAGGAAGGATAATCAAGCATTGGAAATGGTACAGAGGAGATTTACCAGGATGCTGCCTGGTTTAGAGAGTATGGATTATGATCAAAGATTAAGGGAGCTAGGGCTTTACTCTTTGGAGAGAAGGAGGTTGACAGGAGACATGATAGAGGTGTACAAGATGTTAAGAGGAATAGACAGAGTGGACAGCCAGCACCTCTTCCCCAGGGCACCACTGCTCAGTACAAGAGGACATGGCTTTAAGGTAAGGGGAGGGAAGTTTAAGGGGGATATTAGAGGAAGGTTTTTCATTCAGAGAGTGGTTGGTGCGTGGAATGCACTGCCTGAGTCAGTGGTGGAGGCAGATATTCTAGTGAAATTTAAGAGACTACTAGACAGGTATATAGAGGAATTTAAGGTGGGGGGTTATATGGGAGGCAGGGTTTGAAGGTCGGCACAACATTGTGGGCCGAAGGGCCAGTAATGTGCTGTACTGTTCTATGTTCTATGTAAAACCACGAGATCATTTCAGCAGCCCTTCAGGCCAAGAACAAGGCCTATACAGACTGGCAGAATGACCCGTCGTCTGTCTCTAAGAAAGACAAGTTTAAACACCGGCAGTCCAAACTACAGGTGGAACTGCAAGAAATGCAGGACAAGTGGTGGCAGAGAAAGGCTGAGCAGGTGGAATGCTATGCAGACATGCATGCCACCAGAGAATTCTTCAGCGCCATAAAGTCAGTTTATGGTCCTTTTAAATCAGGATGCTCCCCCGTGCTGTGTCGAGCTTGATCAAAGACCAGGAAGGACTGAAAAACCACTGGGCAGAACACTTTTCCAACCTACTCAATAGGCTGTCCACAGTTGATCCTGATGTCTTACAGCAGATCCCTCAGCAGCCAGTCCTGGACGGCCTAGACCTCCCCCCTCTACTGATGAGATCAAGAAAGCAATCTCGCAGATGAACTCAAATAAAGCAACAGGGCAAGATGCCATTCCTGCCAAGACCTACAAAGCATTAGGCCCAAATGCCTTACAGGCGTTCCAAGACATCCTGGAAGACAACTGGATCACAGAGGAGATGCCTGACGACTTCCGCCTTCATCATGTTTCTCTACAAAAACAGGTGAAGCAAATCAGACTGCAGAAACTACAGGGGTATCTCACTGCCGTCCATCACAGCCAAGATTTTTGCTTGCATTCTCCTTAACATTCTTGTCACTGTCTCGGAAAAGAACCTTCCAGAGGCGCAGTGTGGCTTTTGGCTAAAACGAAGTACAATAGACTTGATATTTGTCGTGAGGCGAGTCCAGGAGAAGTGCATCGAGCAGAACAAGCCTTTTCACTCTGTCTTCATTGACTTGAAAAAGGCATTTGACGCTGTAAGCAGGGAGGCTCTCTGGATCATCCTGAGACATTATGGATGCCTGAGGAAATTCGTGAAGATAATTCAGCTGCTCCACAACGGAACGACAGGACAGGTCCTTTGCAGTGGTGATAGGTCAGCTGCGTTTTCCATTTCCAATGGGGTGAAGCAGGGCTGTGCACTAGCCCCAGTCCTGTTCAATCTTCTTCACTTGCATGATGTCCAATGGTTGAATAATATTAAGGTCATAAGATATAGGAGCAGAATTAGGCCTTTCAGCCCATCAAATTTATTCTGACATTCCATCGTGGCTAACTTATTATTGCTCTCAACCCCATTCTTCTGCCTTCTTCCTGTAAGCTTTGACACCCTGCCTATCAACGTTCGCTTTAAATATCGTAAGTGACTTGGCCTCCACAGCCATCCGTAGAAATTAATTCCACAGATTCACCACTCACTGACGAAAGAAATTCCTCTTCATCTCTGTTGAATGGACATCTGTCTATTCTGTAGCTCTGCCCTCTGGTCCTAGACACCCACTATAGGAGATACCCATAAGACATAGGAGCAGAATTAGGCCAATCAGCATCCCTTTACAACGGTCTGATATCCATTCTTGCCTCTCTTTTACGCTTTATATATCTGAAGAAAACTCTTTGTATCCTCTTTTATATTATTGACTAGCTTTCATCTTTTTCATCTTTTCTCTCCTTATAACTTGTTTAGTTGCCTTCTGTTGGCATTTAAAAGTTTCCCAATCCTCTAACTTCACACTAAATGTTACTATATTAATGCTCTCTATTTTCATTTTTTGCTGTCTTTGACTTCCCTTGTTAGCCATAGTTGCCTTATCCTCCATTTATAATTTTTCTTCATTTTTGTGATGTGTCTATCCTGTGACTTTTGGAATTGCCCCTGAAACACCAGCCATTGCTGTTCTGCCGTTATTGTTGCTGGTGTCCCCTTCCAATGAGCTGGCCAGCTCCTCTCTCATGCTTCTCTAATTCCCTGTAATCCACTGTAATACTGATACATTTGACTTTATTTTCTCCCTCTCAAACTGCACAGTGAATTATGTTATAATATGATCACCTTCTCCTGAGGCTTCCTTTACCTTAAGTTCACTAATCAAATCTGGTTCATTACACAACACCCAATCCAGAATTGCCTTTCCCCAAACCTCAGCCCCATCACTCTAGTTTTCATCCCCCTTCCAATTTAGTTTAAACATTCCACAGTGTTGTATAATCCTTCCGTTCTTCTGCTCAGCATCTTAGTTAATAAAGGAAATGATTCTACACACACTTTTAGATACTATTGGGGATTTGAATCCAAGGGCTTTAATAGAAAGTATCCTTTCTATGAATACCACATTTGCATTTTTGTGAAACATCTTTCTCCCCTCAGGCAATCCAACAACAATCCTCAACTAGAATGCTAGCTTAGCACAAAGGCTTGGTGTGGCCCCCTTTGAAGGTACTCTATTGATAATAAAATACTAACCACTTCGAAGTCCATAAATAGGGAGCCTCCTTCTCATTCCAGTCTATCCAAGAAGCACTCATAGAATCATAGAAGTACAGCACAGAAATGGCGTACTGGCCCATGTAGTCCATGCTGAAACCATTTAGATTGGCTACTCCCATTGACCTGCACCAGAACCATAGCCCTCCATATCCCTACTATGTGTACTTATTAAACTTTGAAATCAAGCTTGCATGCACCACTTGTGCTTGCAGCTCACTCTACACACTCATAATCCTCTGACTGAATATGATTCCCCTTGTGCTTCCCTTAAACCTCACCTTCCATGGTTAATGCATGACCTCTGATTGTAGTCCAACCCAACCTCAATGGAAAAATCTTGCTTGCATGCACCCTATCTAAACCCCTCATCATTTTGCATTCCTCTGACAAATCTCTCAATCTTCTATGTTCTGAAGAATATAGTCCTAATCTATTCAATGTTTCCTTATTACTCAGTTCCTCCAGACCCGGCAACATCATTGTAAATTTTCTCTGTAAACCTTTGATCTTGTTTACATCTTTCCTGTAAGTAGGTGACTAAAACTACACACAGTACTTCAAATTAGGCATCGCCAATGTCTTTGCAATTTCAACATCCCATCCCCTTTCCTCAATAGATTTATGAAGGCCAATTTGCCAAAAGCTTTCTTTACGATCCTATCCACCTGTGAACCAACTTTCAGTAAATTATGTACCTGTATTTCCAGATCTCTTTGTTCTACCACACTCCTCAGTGCCCTACTGTTCCTGGCTGATCCTACTGAAGCAAAGAACCTCACGTCTGCATTAAGTTTCATCTGCCATTTTTCCAGATGATGCAGATCTCTCTGCAAGCCATGATAGCCTTTCTCACTGTCCACTGCAACCCTAATCTTGGTGTCACTGAAAATTTGCTGATCCAGTTAACCACATTATCATCCAGATCATTGATATACATGGCAAACAATAAAGGACCCAGCACCAGTCCCTGCAGCACAGCACTAGTCACAGGCCTCCAGTCAGAGAGGCAACCCTCTACTATTACTCTCTGGCTTCTCCCACAAAGCCAATGTGTTATCCAACTTAAAATCTCAGCCTGAATATTGAGCAACTGAACATTCTTGACTACCTCCCATGCGGGACCTTGTCAAATGCCTTACTAAAGTCCATGTTGACAACATCTGCTGCCTTGCCTTCAACCGCTTTTCTGAAAACTTCCTCAAAGCTCTAGAAGATTGATTAGACATGACCTACCATGAACAAAGCCATGATGATAGCACTTAATCTATCCAAATACATATTCACTCCCGTAGAATACCTTCCATCAACTTTCCCATAACTGATATCAGCCTCACCAGCATATAATTTCCTGGTTTACATTTAGAGCCTTTTTTTAAACAATGGAACAACTTTGACTACCCTCCAATCCTCCAATCCTCTGGTACCTCTCCTGTCACCAAGAATGTCAGGCCTGGGGGATTTATCCACCCTGATATACCTCATGGTAGCAAACACCTCCTCCTTTGTAATCTGCATTGGGCCTGTGATGTTGATGCCACTTTGCCTCACTTCTATTGTCTCTGTGTCCATCTCATAAGTAAATACTGATGCAAAGAATTCATTTAAGATCTCCCTCATCTGTTTTGGCTCCACACATGGATTACCATTCTGGTCTTCCAGGGGACTAATTTTGTCCTTTGCAATCCTTTTGCTCTTAACATGTCAGTAGAATCCCTTAAGGTACACCTTCACCTTGTCTGCCAGAGCAATTTCATGACTTCCTTTAACCTTCCTGATTTCTTTTTTAAGTTTTCTCTTTCATTTCCTATACTGCATAAGCACCTCGTTTGTACCTACTGCTCTGCATCTCCTTTACTCTTTTAACCAGTGCTTCAGCTTCAATATCTCTTAAAAATGAAGCTTCCCTACACTTGTTATATTTATCTTTTATTCTGACACATCATCATCATCATCATCATGTGCCATACTCTGCCAGAGCCTCAGCAACCACTTTCTTCCACTGCAATCTGTCGGCAGTCCAACCTCGTGCATCTCTGGCGGTGAGGCTGGTCCACTTCTCGATCTTGTTGATCCAGATTGTCCTCTGTCTGCTTCAGGAGTGGCTTCTTTCTACTCTGCCTCAAGGACAGTGCGTTCCAGTGTGTCATCAGTTCTTGAGATGTGTCCAAAATAACAAAGTTTCCTTTGGATAACGGATTCCAGAAATATCGGTTTCATGCCGATCCTTTCTAGGGTGAAATTGATGGATCTCCTTTCAATGTACGATACCCTGAGGATCCGTTTGTATGTCCACATCTCAAATGCCGTCAACTTCTTTTCATCAGCTGCTTTTAGGATCCATATTTCACAGCCATATAGTGTTACTGGCCAGATGAGACTCTTGAGCAGGCGTACATGCTCTCAAAATTTCATTTTTGATGGCCTCCCACTTATCAAGCACACATTTGCCAGAAAAGCACCTGTCCCAATCCATACTTGCCAGATCATTTCTGATACCTTCAAAACTGGCCATTCTCCAATTTAGGATCTCAACCTGTAAACCACTATCTTTGTGGTCACTGGATGCAAAGTGTTCCCCTACACAAACTTCTGTCATCTGCCCTGTCTCATGCCCTAATAGTAGATCCAGTGTCACACACTCTCTCATGAGGACTTCTATGTACTGATGAAGAAAACTTTTGTAACCCCCTGGGTCGCCTCAGGTTCGCTCAGCTCGTTTCGTCTAGGGGGAGCAGCCTTCGGCCCTGCCAAACTGGGTAATCAGCTGGTGTGGATGCTGTGTGATGTCCCCGCCTCGCCCAAAAACAGACAGTACACCATAAGCGATTAAATGAGTACAATTTATAAAGGTTACTATAACTAAGTGATTAATAACGATACAGTATATATGAAGAGAAAAACTAAAGAAAAGGCGCCAAACTTATCAAAGTCCAAACCACTTCGTGCACAACCGTTGGAGCTCAATTACTCAAGTCTTCTGGCCACCATTCGATCCCCTCTGAACTCCTCAACTCGCAGCTCAGGACCCTCCGAGTGGTCAACCAAGCACATCTAGCTTCATCCCCCCTCCTCGGAGTACCTCCTGGCCTCGGACCCCCGATTGGGGTCCGTTCCTCACCCAACTTACAGCATTGCATCCTCTCTCTCAACCCCCTCGCGCCGATCTGCCCAAAAGCCCGTCAACAAAAGCTTACAGAGTCAGAAGAAAGAACATTAATCCCCATTTGGTTTACAAAGGAATACAATTCTCGTTATCAGTAAATTTTAACCCAAACAAGCTTCCAGCACTCTCTCGCAACGAAGAAACATTCCTGCTTTTAACAAAACAAAGAAACCCTTTCCCAACAAGCTTCCAGCACTCTCTCACAACAAAGAAGCATTCCTGCTAGTTAACAAAACAAAAAAAACCTTTTGATTACATACACAGTAACAAAGAAAAAAGAAGAAACCCCCTTTACACTTTCATGAACACATTTCACAAACTCCATCCCATCCAATCCTTGAAAAATATGGGATTCCCAGCCAATCTGTGGAAAATTAAAATCACCTACTATAGCAACGTTATTGGCTGCAATCTCTTTACAAATGTTGTTCCTCTAAATAACTAAGACTGTTAGGTGGTCTGTAATATAGCCCCATTAATATGGTCATACCTTTCTTATTTCTCAGTTCCACCTATAACTCTTTACTAGTCGAGTACTCCAGTCTGTCCTGATGAGCACTGCCATGATGTTTTCTCTTACTAGTAACGTCACCCCTCCGCCTTTAATCCCTCCTGCTCTGTCACGTCTAAAGCAATGGAGCCCTGGAATATTGTCCTGTCCCTCCTGTAACCAGGTCTCACTATTGGCTACAAAGTCATAATTCCTTGTGTTGATCCATAACCTGAGCTCATCGGCCTTTCCTACGATACTTCTTGCAGCTCGGGACACTAGTCACACCATGCTCAACCTTTTGATGCCTGACTTTGTCTAATGTCTTGCCAACATTTCTCTCCACAACTTTGCACTCTGATTCCCATTCCCCTGCAATTCTAGTTTAAATCTCACCTTGCAGCATTAACAAACCTTCCCGCTAGGATATTAGTCTCCCTCCAGTTCAGGTGCAAACCATCCTTTCTATACAGGTCCCACCTTCCCTGGAAGAGAGCAAAACGATCCAAAAATCTTATGCCCTCATGCCTACACCTACTCTGCACTGGCTGTTTAACCCTTTTCCTCCTTCTGACTATCACCCAGTTCCCTATGTCCTGCACCTTGGGTGTAACTACCTCTCTACACATCCTATCTGTCACCCTCTCAACCTCCTGAATGATTTAGAATTCCTCCAGTTCCAGCCCCTACTCCTTAAAGCAGACTGTTAGAAGCTGCAGTGGGATGCACTTCTCGCAGTTGTAGTCATCAAGGACTCCGGAGATCTCTCGGCCTTCCCACATCCTGTAAGAGGAGCATTCAACTATCCTGCCTGGCATCTCTACTGCTCGCTCTGAGCAGATATAAAGAGAAGGGAAAAAAAAATGTTACCTAGAGCTTTTCTTTCTTTTTTTGCTTTCTCTGACTGAAGACTCTCCATGCTGCAGTTTTGAGAACTGAAGCATCAAGAATATCAGTCTAACTCTGTTCACTCTGACAATGGCCACCACGCTTGCCCCTGCAGTCCCTTAATTTGCTCTTACTAATCAATCCCAAACACCGACTGGTCACTGGTCAGAGCTCAACTGTTACGGTCCGGTGCTGCCTTTTACTACCCGGTCTGCCAACCTGATTGAAATCCCCTCCTCTCAAACTTATGAGGTCACGAATAACTGGTTTTGGAATTCAAAGATTCAAAGAACATTTATTATCAAAGTATGTATGCAGTGTACACCCCTGAGATTCGACTTCCCACAGACGGCCACAAAACAAAGACAACCACGGAACTTGTTCAAAAAAAGCATCAAACACACAATGGGCAAAAAAGAACAAATTGCATAAACAGCAAAAATTGAGCAAAAAACACAAAATATAAAACATTAAACCACCATCAGTGAAACAGTCTAGGAATGTTTTGTTCAGTTCAGTTCAATTCTGTACTGTCGTTTGTTGCCTGCAGGCCACAGAGCTAGTCTGCCCTGAATCTGAAACACAAACAACATGAACGACAGAATTTTCATTATTTCACAACCACCTGCATGTAAAAGGTACGTGACATGTTTTGCAATAACTTGCCTGAGGAAGGAATTGATTATTTCCTTGAAAACAGGAGAGTGAAAATTTTAAGCACATTACTGCGAAGCTCTAATTTTTGCGGTTAATATTTTCAATTGAAAAATATTGATCAGAAGCGGGTACTTACTGGAAGAGAAGAATCTGAGCTATATAGTTGATCAACCTTAACTTCAACTTCAACTTGTTGACAGAAAATAATAAGCAACAGGCAGTGTAAAACAAGCCTGACTGATAGCATCGTCACAATTGTCTTTACGCTGAATTTACTGGAAGCAGAAATTGAATCACATGATTAGAAATTAAAAGCTATCTAGCATTCTTTGCTATTTATTTATGGTGGAGACAAACTGTAGCTTCAATGCAGCAGGGGAAAATTTATTAACTGGAGTTATGTCATCCCCTTTTACTTACTGTCATTCAGACATCCTTCCTGTATGTCAAAATGAAAAAGTGGAGATGCTGGAAATGTGAAATAAAAACACAATCAGAAAATATTGAAAACACTCAGCAGGCCAGGCAGCATCTATGGAAAGAGGAACATTTGTGCCATGTTGCAGCGACCACAAGAACAGTATGATCAGGCATATTAATGCATGACTGAGAGACTGGTGTAGGGGGCAGAACTTCAAGTTCCTGGATCACTGGAGCCTCTTCTGGAGGAGGTACGACCTGTACAAAAAGGACAGGTTACACCTGAACCCAAAGGGGTCCAATCTCCTCGCAGGCAGGTTTAGTAGAACTGGTAAGGAGGGTTTAAACTAATTTGCTGGGGGATGGGAACCGGAGTGATAGGGGAAATCTGATAGGAAGGGGAAAACAGAAATAGATCACAGATAGTGTGCAACAGAGATGATAGGAGCGACAGGCAGGAGGTGAGACATAATCACACCTAGTGGGATTATTTACAACAGAAAGCAACAAATACTGTACTAAAAGTGTTGTATTTGAATTTACGCAGCATAAGAAATAAAAAGGGCGATCTTGAAATCCAGCTACAGATTGGCAAGTATGACGTTGTGGCCATCTCTGAAACTTGGCTAAAGGATGGCTGCCATTGGGAGCTGAACGTCCAAGGATATACAATGTATCAGAAAGATAGGTTAGTAGGCAGAGGTGGTGGTGTGGCCCTGTTTATAAGAAATAATATTAAATCAGTAGAAAGTGATAACATAGGATCGGAAGGTGGAGATTCTCTGTGGATTGAGTTAAGAAATAGCAAGGGTAAAAGGACCCTAATGGCAGTTGGAAGCAGGTCTCCAAATAGCAGTCGAGATGTGGATTACAAATTACAGCAGGAAATAGAAAAGACTTGTTAGAAGGGCAGTGCCATGATAATCGTTGGGGATTTTAACATGAAAGTGAATTAGGAAAACAAGACCAGTACTGGACCTCAAGAGAGAGATTGGAGGATGTCTAAGGGATGGCTTTTTAGAACAACTTCTTGAGCCCACTCTGCAGGATTGGGTGTTGTGCAATGATCTGGAGGTAATAAGAGAGCTTAAGGTTAAGGAACCCTGAAGGAACAGTGGTCACAATATGATGGAGTTCACATTGAAATTTGAGAAGGAGAAACTAAATTCCAATGTGTCGGTACTTCAGTGAAATAAAGGAAATTACAATGGCATGAGAGGGGAACTGTCCAAAGAGAAGGAATACAAGGAAGCTAAAGCTCGTGGGAAGTTAGATGATTGGAAAGCTTTTAAAAACTTGCAGAGGAAAGTAAGGTGGTCATTAGGAATGAAAAGAGGAGTTATGAAAGGAAACAGGCAACTAACATCAAAGATATTGAAAGCTTTTTTTAAGTATAAAAAGGGTAAAAGAGAGTTAAGGCAGATATAGGACCAATAGAAAATAACACTAGAGATATTTAATGAGAGACAGATGGCAGAGGAACTGAATGCATATTTTGCATCAGTCTTCACAGTGGAAGACATCTGCAGTATACCGGACATTCAAGAGTGTCGGGGAAGTGAAGTAGGTCCAGTGAAAGTTATGACTGACAATGTCCTCAGGAAGCTTAATGGTCTGGGAGTAGATAAATCTCCTGGACCTGATGGAATGCACCCTCGGGTTGTGAAGGAAGTAGCTGGAGAGATTGCAGTGGCATTAACAATGATCTTTCAAGAATTGATAAATTCTGACTTTGTACTGGATGACTGGAAAATTGCAAATGTTACTCCACTATTTAAGAAGGCTGGGAGACAGCAGAAAGGAAACTATAGACCTGTTAGCCTGACTTCAATGGTTGGGAAGTTGTTGGAATCTATTGTTAGGGATGAGATTATGGAGTACCTGGAGGCATGTGACAAGGCAGGCCAAAGCCAGCATGGTTTCCTGAAGGGGAAGTCCTGTCTGACTAAACTATTGCAATTTTTTAAGCAACTGACAAGCAGGGTAGACAAAGGATGTGGTTTACTTAGATTTTCAGAAGACCTTTGACAAGCTGCCGCACATGAGGTTGCTTAGCAAGATAAGAGCCCATGGAGTTACAGGGAAGTTACTAACCTGGGTGGAGCATTGCCTGATTGGCAGAAAAGAGGGTGGGAATAAAAGGATCCTATTCTAACTGGATGCTGGTTACCAGTGGAGTTCTACAGGGGTCGGTGTTGGGCCTGCTGCTTTTCAATGTATGTCAATGATTTGGACTGTGGGGTTAATGGATTTGAGGATAAATTTGCCGATAATATAAAGACAGGTGGAAGAGTAGGTAGTGTTGAAACAGAGAGACTTAAATAGTTTAGAGGAATGGACAAAGAAGTGGCAAATGAAATACAATGTTGGAAAGTGCATGGTCAAGCACTTTGATGGAAGAAATAAACAGGCAGACTATTATTTAGATGGGGAGAGAATTCAAAATGCAGAGATGCAAAGGGACTGGGAGTCCTTGTGCAGGATACCCTAAAGGTTAACCTCCAGGCCGAGTTGGTGGTGAAGAAGACGAATGCAATGTTGGCATTCATTTCTAGAGGTGTAGAATATAAGAGCAGGGATGTGATGTTGAGGCTCTATAAGGCACTCATGAAACCACACTTGCTGTATTGTGTGCAGGTTTTGGGCTCCTTATTTTAGAAAGGATTTACTGACATTGGAGAGGGTTCAGAGAAGATTTACAAGAATGGTTCCAGGAATGAAAGGGTTACCATATGTGGAATGTCTGGCAGCTCTTGGATCTGGAATTCAGAAAAATGAGGAGGGATCTCAGAAACATTCCAAATGTTAAAAGGCCTGAACAGATTAGATATGGCAAAGTTATTTCCCATGGTAGGGGAGTCCAGGACAAGAGGGCATGACTTCAGGATTGAAGGACATCCTTTTAGAACTGAGATGTACAGAAATTACTTTAGTCAGAGGGTGGTAAATCTGTGGAATTTCTTGTTACAAGTGGCTAAGGAGGCCAATCATTGGGTGCATTTAAGGCAGAGATAGATAGGTTCTTGATTATCCAGGGCATCAAATGGTATGGGGAGAAGTCATAGGAGTGGGGATGACTGGAACAATTGGATCAGCCCATGACTGAATGGCAGAGCAGACTCAATGGGCCAAATGGCCTACTTCTGTTCCTATATCTTATGGACCCTTTATCAGCACTAGTCTCATGAAAAATTCACTGTCTTCAACTTGAAAGAGCAGATTTCTAAGAAAATACAATGGAATGGGACTGCTGGGACAGGGAATAAACTAAATTGAGCATAATATAATATAGCATAGGTCATGGGTGGTGACATGTGTACACATGATAGCACATGCAATACTTTTGTTAGCAGGCAATATGCAATGCTACCCCTCTTTAAACCCCATCCATACCATATAGATACATAATGATTATCTTGACAAACCAAGAGCAGCAAGGATTTTTCAAACAAAATGCCTAACACTAGCTTGGCACCAGCTAGACAGCTGAACAAATGCATGATGTTGTACAGTATGATTTGAAATCCTCACAAACCTGGTGTATAAATCAAGACTGTCATAAGGGGACAGGAGGCTGGACCCAAGTGCAGGACACAGGCACTGAAGTACTAGGGGCAGGACAGGATGTGTCTAAACAATAAACAAGATGTGGTGACCATGGTGTGCATGAGGGACATGACATTCAAGGTGATTCTGGGGTTCCAAGAGACTCTTAGAGTTCAGGCAAGGCAGGATCCCAGAGTTCAGATAAGGCAGGCCACATAACTCCTGGGCAAGGCCCAGACCTCCCAGGCAAGAACACAGGAGCCTGAGCCGGTCACAGGGCAGGTTGCAGGGCACAACCCATCAGCAGCAAGGGATGGAAAGGGGCAGAATCCCCCACCAGGCAACAGCAGTCCAGCCAGGCTTGCCTAACAGAAGCAACAGATAGGAAGGGAACTAGGTCCAGGGTGACTGCCAGACTTACTCAAACAACTCATCTTTAACCAGCAGAACCCCCACCTACTCAACTCAGTCCCAAAGCCCTCTATATACACCGCCAGCCAATGGGCATCAGGTGTGCCTCCTTGAGCCCCAACAAGCCACAATGTTCCACAGGTGTGACTACTTGGGCTCAAGGATGAAAGGAGGGACGGCTACAAGGCCCGGAGTCCAGAGTCTACAGACCGGATCAAGAACCGGAATGCGGGCTCTGGACCGGACCATAACAAGGACTTAGTTTGTAAATGGCTTCACTCTAGTACATTTTTTTCTTCTGGATATTCAGTGATAATAACAGACAATAATATAAGTAGTCTCCATGAACTTTTTTGCAGTAAACATGAAAACTATGGTATTTAAATTTATAGGTAAGTTATTTTTAAATTGTGTTTAGCCTTTTCAAGTTGTTCAGAATGTCAGATCCACCAGCAAAGAAACAAAAACATTCAAAAAATGGGAAGAACCAGCATATATTTTCACGATGATAGAGTGAAAGATTTAAGAAGTTGATAAAGCATCACACATCTTATGTTCATAAACAGTAGCATTATGAAACTGTTGAGAAATGGCTTTGCGATGAGCGTGAGCAAGAACAAAATGAACACATTTCTCAAGAAATTGGCAATATCAAAAATGCAGTCAAATATTTTAATCACATCAATTTTAGATGGATCCAAATTAGTTCTGCTAATTTTGAGGTTTCAAAGATTATTACTAAATATGGAAAACCACTCGGTGATGCAGATTATGTTTAAAAATCACAGCTACTTTCTGCCATTTTTCTGGACAAGTAAAAATTACTTAGCATATTAAGGATTTGATAATGAGCAGAATACAGTAAAAGATAAGGTATCAGACCAGACAACGTAGGAGCAGAATTAGGCCATCTGGCCCATTGAGTCTGCTCCGCACTTCAGTCATGGCTGATTCTTTCTTTTACCCTCCTCCTCAAACCCTGTTCCCGGCCTTCTCTCTGTAACCTTAGATGCGTGTCCAATTAAGACCCTATCAATCACTGCCTTAAATACACCCAACAACCTGACCTCCACAGCTGCATATGGCAACAAATTCCACAAATTCACCACCCTTTGGCTAAAGAATTTTTTGCGCATCTCTGTTTTGAAAGGGTGCCCCTCTATCCTGATGCTGTGCCCTCTTGGGAAAAATCCTTTCAGACAGACAGACACACTTTATTGATCGCAAGGGAAATTGGGTTTTATTACTGCCGCACCAACCAAGAATAGTGTAGAAATATAGCAATATAAAACCATAAATAATTAAATAATAATAAGTTAATCATGCCGAGTGGAAATAAGTCTAGGACCAGCCTATTGGCTCAGGGTGTCTGACACTCCGAGGGAGGAGTTGTAAAGTTTGATGGCCACAGGCAGGAATGACTTCCTATGACGCTCAGTGTTGCATCTCGGTGGAATGAGTCTCTGGCTGCATGTACTCCTGTGCCTAACCAGTACATTATGGAGTGGATGGGAGATATTATCCAAGATGGCATGCAACTTGGACAGCATCCTCTTTTCAGACATCACCGTCAGAGAGTCCAGTTCCACCCCCACAACATCACTGGCCTTACAAATGAGTTTAGTGATTCTGTTGGTGTCTGCTACCCTCAGCCTGCTGCCCCAGCACACAATAGCAAACGTGACAGCACTGGCCACCACAGACTCGCAGAACACTCTTAGCATCATCCGGCAGATGTTAAAGGACCTCAGACTCCTCTGGAAATAGAGACAGCTCTGACCCTTCTTGTAGACAGCCTGAATGTTCTTTGACCAGTCCAGTTTATTGTCAATTCATATCCCCAGGTACTTTTAATCCTCCACCATGTCCACACTGACCGCTTGGATGGAAACAGGTCACCGGTGCCTTAGCCCTCCTCAGGTCCACCACCAGCTCCTTAGTCTTTTTCACATTAAGCTGCAGATGACTCTGCTCGCACCGTGTGACAAAGTTTCCCACCATAGCCCTGTACTCAGCCTCATCTCCCTTGCTGATGCATCCAACTATGGCAGAGTCATCAGAAAACTTCTGAAGATGGCAAGACTCTGTGCAGTAGTTGAAGTCCGAGGTGTGGATGGTGAAGAGAAAGGGAGACAGGACAGTCCCCTGTGGAGCCCCAGTGCTGCTGACCACTCTGTCTGACACACTGTGTTGCAAGCGCACGTACTGTGGTCTGCCAGTCAGGTAATCAATAATCCATGACACCAGGGAAGCATCCACCTGCATCACTGTCAGCTTCTCACCCAGCAGAGCAGGGCGGATGGTGTTGAACGCACTGGAGAAGTCAAAAAACATGACCCTCACAGTGTTTGCCGGCTTGTCCAGGTTGGCGTACACACGGTTCAGCAGGCAGATGATGGCATCCTCAACTCACAGTCGGGGCTGGTAGGCGAACTGGAGGGGGTCTAAGTGTGGCCTAACCATAGGCCGGAGCTGCTCTAGAACAAGTCTCTCCAGGGTCTTCATGATATGGGAGGTCAATGCCACCGGTCTGTAGTCATTGGAGCCACTGGGGTGCAGCGTCTTCGGTATAGGAACGAGGCAGGATGTCTTCCACAGCACAAGAACCCTCTGGAGACTCAGGCTCAGGTTGAAGACATGGTGAAGTACTCCACATAGCTGGGGGGCACAGGCTTTGAGCATCCCGGGACTGACACCATCCGGGCCTGCAGCCTTGCTTGGGTGGAGACGTTTCAGCTGTCTTCTCACCTGTTCAGCTGTGAAGCCCACTGTGGTGGTTTCAGGTGGGGAAGGGGTGTAGTCATGAGAGTAGGGTGGGAGGCTGTGAGGAGGGGTAGGAGGGGAGAGTGGAGTATGTGTTGGTTGAGGGCCGACAACAGATGATTCATGTGGGGGATGGGCAGGGGCCACAGTGCCAAATCTGTTGAAGAACAGGTTAAGTTCATTGGCACTGTCCACACTGCCTTCATCTCCTCTGTTGCTAGTTTGCTGGAACCCAGTGATGGTCCTCATCCCACTCCAGGCCTCTCTCATGTTGTTCTTCTGGAGTTTCCACTCAAGCTTCCTCCTATACCTATCTTTAGCCTCCCTGATCTTGGCTTTCAGGTCCCTCTGTATTGTCCTCAGCTCCTCCCTATTTCCATCTCTAAACACACTCTTTTTACTGTTCAGGATGTACTCAATGTCCTTTGTTACCCATGGCTTGTTATTTGAATAACAAAGGACAGTTCTTGCAGTCCACACAGAAGTTGATGTAACCGGTGATGCACTCTGTGAGCCCATCAATGTCCTCTCCATGTGGCTGACAAAGTGCCTGCCAGTCTGTCACCTCAAAACAACCCTGGAGTGCCTCATAAGCCTCCCCCGACCATATCCTCTCTGTCCTCGAGGTTGGAGGTTTACTCTTCACCAGAGTCACATAGCAGGGTTTGAGATGCGCCAGGTTGTGATCTGACCTTCCCAGTGGGGGGAGGGGAGAGGAGCTGTATGCATCCTTAACGTTAGCATACATCAAGTCCAGGATCCTCTCCCCTCTGGTTGTACAGCTCAAATACTGCATGAAGTTGGGCAGTGCTCTAGCCATGGTAACATGGTTGAAGTCACTCGAGATGGTAATGAGGGCACTCGGGTGCTGGGTTTGTAGTCTGGCTATGACAGTGTGAATGATGTTACCCGCCGACGTCGGGTTGGCAGAGGGAGGGATGTGCACAACAACCACAATTGCATGTGAGATTTTCCTCGGCAAATAATATGGCCTACTTCTCGTCTACTCTGTCTAGGCCTTCCAAGATTCAAAAGGTTCCAATGAGATCCCTCCTCATCCTTCTGAATTACAGTGAGTACAGACCCAGAGCCATCAAACTTTCCTCGTATTGATAACCCTTACATTCCTGGAATCATTCTTGTGAAACTTCTCTGGACCCTCTCCAATGCCAGCACATCTTTTCTAAGATGAGGGGCCCAAAACTGTTCACAATATCAAGGTGAGGCCTCACCGGTGCCTTATAAAGCCTCAGCATCACATCCTTGCTCTTGTATTCTAGACCTCTTGAATTGAATGCTAACATGGCATTTGCCTTCCTCACCACCAACTCAGCCTGCAAGTTAACCTCCAGGGTGTTCTGCACAAGGACTCCCAAGTCCCTCTGCATCTCAGATTCCTGGATTTTTTTTCCCTGTTTAGAAAATAGTCTACACATTTCTTTCTACTACTAGAGTGCATGACTATGCATTTTCCAACATTGTACAGTATTTCATTTACCAATTCCTTGCCCATTCTCCTAATCTGTCCAAGTCTTTCTCCATCCTACCCGTTTCCTCAACACTACCTGCCCCTCCACCAATCTTCATATCATCTGCAAATTTGGCAACAAAGCCAGCTATTCCATCATCTAAATCATTTATATACAGCATAAAAAGTAGTCCCAACACTGACCCCTGCGGAACACCACTAGTCACTAGCAGCCAACCAGCAAAGGATCTTTTTATTCCCATTTGCTGCCTCCTACCAATTAGCCAATGCTCTAACCATGAATGTGACTTTCCTGTAAAGCCACGGGCTCTTAACTTGGTCAGCAGCCTCATGTTGGGAACTTTGTTAAAGGCCTTCTGAAAGTCCAAAAATACAACATCCACTGCATCCCCTTTATCCATCCTACTTGTAATCTCCTCAAAGAATTCCACAAGGTTTTTCCGGCAGGATTTTCCCTGAAGGAAACCATGCTGACTTTGTCCTATCTTGTCCTGTGTCACCAAGTATTCCATCACCTCATCCTTAACAATTGATTCTAACATCTTCCCAACCACTGAGGTCAGGCTAACTGGTCAATAATTTCCTTTCTGCTGCCTTCCTCCTTTCTTAAAGAATGGAGTGACATTTGCAATTTTTCAGTCCTCTGACACCATGCCAGAGTCCAATGATTTTTGATAGATCATTTCTAATGCCACCACAATCTCCAACACTAACTCTTTCAGAACCCTGGGCTGCAACTCCTCTGGTCCGGATGTCTGATGTACCTTTAGGTCTTTCAGCTTTTTGAACACCTTCTCTCTTGTAACAGTAACTGCAGCCACTTCTCTTCCTTCACACATTATAACATTTGGCACACTGCCATCTCCTTGGCCCCATTATTATTTCTCCTGCCTCATTTTCTAGCGGTCCTATATCCACTTTGATATTATTTACTAGCTTGTTTTCATATTTCATCTTTTCCCTTCTAATGATTTTTTAGTTGCTCTCTGTAGGTTTTTAAAAACTTCCCAATCCTCATCTTCCCATTTATTTTTGCTTTGTTGAATGTCCTTTTGCTTTTGCAATAGCTTTGACTTCCCTTGTCAGCCATGGTTGTACAATAGCCACGGTATTTTACCATGTGAGTATTGCTTCATTTCTGGAATACACATGTCCTGCACCTTGCTCATTTTTCGCAGAAGCACATGCCCTTGTTGCTCTGCTAACATCCCTGCCAGTCTATATCAATAGTAGTAGAAGGCTATTAGTAGAAGGTTAATCACATCTATTCTAGAAGTGATTAACTCTGTGCTTCCGGAGAAGCTACATCTTCGAGCTAAAATCCAGCCCAATAAACAAGTGTGGTATCTAACATTCTAACTTTGGTCTGGATACTTACAGCCACTCAGAAAGACATTTCAAGAAATACTAAATGAAAAATCAGAAAGAAACTGAAGATTTTAAAGATCTGAAGTAAAAACAAAAAATGCTAGAAAAACTCAACAGATCAGATTCTGTATCATTGGAAACATGAAAAAGTCAGAGTTTCAAGTCCATAAAATCTGTTCTTATGAGTTCTAATGTAGGGTTCTGGACCTGTAAAAGTAATGGATTAGTTAATCCATGAGCTAATGGATTATTAAAGGAGCCCAGTTAATCTCAGGTAGAGCTCTCCTCACCTTTAGACACATCTCCAAGAAGCACTGTCACAGGAAAGTGGCATCCATCAGCAAGGACTCCCACCATCCAGGTCATGCTCTCGTTTTGCTGGAAGGAGGTACAGGAACCTTAGGTCCCACACCACCAGGTTCAGGAAGAGTTATTGCCCCTCAACCATCAGGCTCCTGAACCAGAGTGTATAACTTCACTCACCCTAACAATGAACTGATTTCACAACCTATGGACTCACTTTCAAGGTCTCTACAAGACTTATTCTCAAGGGTTATTTATTGTTAGTATTTTGTTTTTCCTTTTGCATTTGCACAATTTGTTTTCTTTTGCACTTTGGTTGTTTATACATCTTTGCATGTAATCTTTCATTGATTCTATTGTGTTTCTTTGTATCTCTGTAAATGCCTGTAAGAAAGTAAATCACAGGGTAGTGTATGGTGAATCTACGTACTTTGATAGTAAATTTACTTTGAACTTTGAACTTCAAAACTAACTGTTTTTCTTTCCACAGATGCCACCTGACCTGCTGAGGTTTTCCAGCATTTTCAGTTTTTATTTCAAGGAAGTGGCACTTTACTGTCCTGAGGCTAGTCAGCAAAGAATGTGCAGGAATTGCACTGTCTACTTTTGGAACATAAATTGTTTTATTGCATTTGCTTTTGAACAATGGACATGTGGAAATTATAATGAGAACTTCATATTACTTAAACAGAGCAAATGTGTGCACACTGTAGCATGAGAATCTCTTTTCAGCATGTTACTGTGTTTGGTAACATAGAAGAAAATGCAACATTAATGATCTGGATGATGGGGTAGTAAATTGGATTAGTAAGTATGCAGATGATAATAAGATAGGTGGCATTGTGGGTAATGAAGCTTGCAGGGAGATTTAGGCCAGTTAGAAGAGTGGGCTGAAAGATGACAGATGGAATTTAATGCTGATAAGTGTGAGGTGCTACATTTTGGTAGGACTAATCAAAATAGAACATACATGGTAAATGGTAGGGCATTGAGGTATGTAGTAGAACAGAGTGATCTAGGAATAATGGTGCATAGCTCCCTGAAGGTAGAATCTCATGTGGATAGGGTGGTGAAGAAAGCTTTTGGTATGCTGGCCTTTATAAATCAGAGCATTGAGTATAGGAGTTAGGATGTAATGTTAAAATTGTACAAGACATTGGTGAGGCCAAATTTGGAGTATTGTGTACAGTTCTGGTCACCGAATTTTAGGAAAGATGTCAACAAAATAGAGAGAGTACAGAGGAGATTTGCTAGAATGTTACCTGGGTTTCAGCATCTAAGTTACAGAGAAAGGTTGAACAAGTTAGGCCTTTATTCTTTGGAGCATAGAAGGTTGAGGGGGGACTTGATAGAGATATTTAAAATTATGAGGAGGATAGATAGAGTTGACGTGGACAGGCTTTTTCCATTGAGAGTAGGAGAGATTCAAACAAGAGGACATGAGATGAGAGTTAAGGGGCTAAAATTTAGGGGTAACACTAGAGGGAACTTCTTTACTCAGAGAGTGGTAGCTGTGTGGAACGAGCTTCCAGTAGAAGTGGTAGAGGCAGGTTCGATTTTGTCATTTTAAAAAAAAATTGGATAGGTATATGGACAGGAAAGGAATGGAGGGTTATGGGCTGAGTGCAGGTAGGTGGGACTCGGTGAGAGTAAGCGTTCGGCACGGAATAGAATGGCCGAGATGGCCTGTTTCCGTGCTGCAATTGTTATATGAAAGTCTCCCTCTAACATCTATGTAGACCCTGCCTTTTAAAATCTGCCCTTTTTATCCAGTTACAAAGCACCATGGTACAGGATCACCTCAGAAGCATTGCCACAGTTCACAGTAGCCTTTAAACACGATTGTTACTTTTCAATTGGTGCCACAGCTGTATAACCAGAAACAAGCAGACAAAGGAAACGGAGTCACAGAATCAGACAGAGATACAGCACATAAAGAGGCCCTTCGGTCCTCTGAATCCGTGCTGACCATTAATCACCCGTTTACACTAATGCTACATTAATCCCATGTTTTACATTCTCCCCGTATCCTCATCAACTTGCCACACACTCTTCAATGTGGCTAATTAACCTTCCAAATCCCAAATCATTGTGATGTGATATGAAATCAGAGCCCCCAGAGGAATCCCACATACATTTACCAGAGCTCCCTGAAGGAGAAGGGGAAGAGGGCTTGAGAGCCAGAGCTCTTATACCCAGGAGTTTAGGGAGAAACACAATACCTTCTAAACATTCGAAAAAGCATAATACCTGGAGGCTAGTAATTTGTAAAGCAGTGATGATAGAGAGTGGTAAATCCCCTCCTCCATAATCTGTGGCAGTTACAGACAAGGAGGAAGCTCACAGTAGCTGAGAATGAATGGAAGAGGCACTGTCCATTGTTAATGAATTTAATTATCTGAAATATTGTGCTCCATTGGCTCCACCCAGTCAGAGAGGCATTTTCTTCTAATTAAACCAGATTTTGTTATATGACTTGGAATCTCCAATGGTCACATTCCAACATCTGACAATAAGCAACAAAGAATTCCAGAATTTCCCCTTATGCCCAATTATCATCATCATTATGTGTAATGTCACATGACGCAGGCAATCATGGTCTTGATTGTTCATGGCTAATTTTCTACAGATGCTACTGCCTTCTTCTGGTCAGGGTCTTTACACGACGGGTGACCCGAGCCATTATCAATACTTTTCAGGGACTGTCTGCCTGGCATAACCGGAATTGTGATGTGCACCACCTGCTCCCATGGTTTCACTTAACCTGATTGGAGGACTAAGCAGGTGCTACTACTTGCCCAGGCATGTCCTGCAGGGTGGAACAGTGCCTTACAACTCCTCTGATAGATACCTATCTCCACCCCACCTTCCAATAGGATGACTAATTCCTCTTCTCCAAT
This sequence comes from Hypanus sabinus, assembly GCF_030144855.1. Classification (NCBI taxonomy): domain Eukaryota; kingdom Metazoa; phylum Chordata; class Chondrichthyes; order Myliobatiformes; family Dasyatidae; genus Hypanus; species Hypanus sabinus. Next base: position 29,487,794 of record NC_082715.1, read on the forward strand.
GGAAAGGTATTTTAGGATATTGTAGCGGTGTGCTACAAGCAGCGCTAGAATTACGACACGGAGTCGGTAACTGCAGTCGAAGGAAAAACTTTATTCGAAAACTTCAGCCTCACTTTTAAGCCTCTGTCAACCGGCCCCCCATGGCGAAGAGGTTCCAAAGCTCTGTGCTCGCAAACCCCCGTAGGCTATCTAATTGTGAGTCGGTTCGGATACGCTAGGAAAAGAGGCGCTACAATATTACATTAACCCCTATCCAATATGGGGTCTTTGAATATGCAGAGTATTAGAAAGATTTCCAAAGCATTGGTGACATACTGAACCCCTTTGCTGAAAAGGTTGTCAGATTAGAATGTTAACAAATCACCACTGTCTTATCAATGAGATTTCCAGGTCAGAACCAACAGGCTATGGACAGCTTCTTTCACAAGGCCATCAGGTTTATCAATAAACTATGATCTGATTACATATCTGACGTTGTATCTGACTGTAGATGCAAGTATACAAAAGAATTATGTATACAATCTTAGTGTTTGAGCAATAACCTTCCACATTTCCCTTCCTTATGGCTTGTACATTGCAACGGAGACACAACATAAAGATTTTTACTCCTTCATGTTTTTGAGATGGATGTAAGAAATAAAATAATAGAAATTACAATAATGCTGCTCCATCAGAGAGATAATGCAGCATAGGTGACAATTAACTTCCAACATTGCTAGAGTGTGATGACGGTTCATAATGAACTAACATGCTATAAAATAAATCACATCTCAGCTTTTGCTGTCTTTATAGTAAAGTTATTATTTAAAATATGAAGATCCATGTTAGGCAAGAATATACAGTACATCTGTAGGACCTCCAGTACAACACTGACAATATTAGCATTTTATAGGAAATCTTTTAGGGGAAATCCTATTCTACCAACTTTGTCCAATTTACGCTGTAAAGCAGATGCAATGATGCTTCTCCTTTGTGGAAGCAATTGGTGTGTTACAAAACATGAGTGAAAGGAGCCTCCGGGGATGTGCCTGAGGACAGCCAGGGTGCTGGTAGTAGCCAGTCAGGATATCCTGCAATGTCCCTAGTGTTTCAAACATCCCAATGCTGAATTCTGGCAAAAGATCTGTGTGAATCCCTAATTCTCCTGTTAAACAAAATAATTTTGGAGTTAAAATTGAAGAAGCCATTCGTATTACCTGTCAGTTGAAATGGACTTTGAACACCGAAACGGATGACACTGAAATCTATTCTGCAAATGGATTGTCAGGTTGCAGATGAAGCTTCAAATCCTTAATTCCAAGCTTGCTACTCTGAGTTTGGTCAATGATCCAGAACATTTTCTAGAAGGATCTCTGTGGCAAACAATAATTCAATCCTCCAATCAAAACTGCTAAGACTTCATTCAGCCTGCTTTGTTGCTGATAATGCTAAGGTTGACCCTTACAATTTTTTTCAATACTTTACTAGTAAAAGAAAAATCAAGGAGGAATTTAAGTGTTATAGGAAAAATAGTGGAGTTTTAAATTATGCAGAGAAGGACATGGTGGATTCTCTTAACTCATATTTTGCTGAAGTATTCACCTGCAAATATGCTGTAGAGAAAAATAAGGTTGTTTTAAGTGAATTAGAGATCTTAGTAAGTGAGCTGCTGCTTCAACTGAAAAGGCTGAAAGTTAATAACTCTCAGACAACGTATATCCAAGGGTACTTGAAGAGGTCTGTGATTATACTTACAAACACCTAACATGTATTTTTCATAAGTCATTGAAGACTGGTGAAATCCCTAGGTACTGGAAATGGGCAAACATTGCCCCATATATAAAAAGGGTGACCATACTGACCCTAGTAACTATAGGCCAGTAAGCTTAACATGTATCTGTCGCAGGTAAGATAATGGAAACAATAATAAACAATGAGAACGGCTGCTAACATTCAGGCAGCAGAATCAATACAGTTAGATCTAAACAAAATCCAGATGTGGGCAGATAAATGGCAGGTGAAATTTAAAGTAAGTAAATGTACATTATTACATATAGGAAGTAGAAATATTAGATAGAAATATACAGTGGGGGATCTTGAGTTAAAAAGTGCAGTGTACGAGCAGGATTTGTGTGTCCTGCTAGACAATGCATGGAAGCAATTATGAAGGCTAATAAAATGTTGGGCCATATATTGCGCTCAATGGAGTTCAAGTCTAGAGGTGTTCTCCTTAAGCTGTATAATGCACTTGCGAGAGCACATTTTGTATATCGTGTGCAATTCTGGTCTCCATATAGCGTGAGGGATGTGGAGGCAATGGAAGGAGCCCAGAGAAGGGCAACTAGACTCATTCCAGGACTGCAGGTACGAGCTATGAAGAATGATTGAGATAATTAAATAGTTTTAACCTACAGAATGAGTGGAGACATAATAAGAATGTTCAAAATCATTAAGGGTATAAGTAAGTTGGATGCCAGCTGCTACTTCGAAATTAATCCATCATCAATGACACAGGGCCGTAGCTGAAGACTGGTTAGGGGGAGATTTTAGACTAACATGAGAAAGTATTTCTTTACACAGAAAGTTGTGGACACATGGAACTAATTATCCAGTTGTGTAGTTGAGAGTAGTAACTTAGAGACTTTCAAATCTAAATTTGATAGTTATTTCAACAGATTCTGTGAATAGGAATTTGGCAAGTTTTTAAGCCGAATGACCTGTTCTTGTCAAAAATGTTCTGATATTCAATCACATTAATGAGATCAAAAACTTTAAAACCAATTAGAGTACTGTAGAGAGCATTCTAGCTCGTTGCATCACCATCTGGTATGGAGGGATCAATGCACAAGATAGGAAAAAGCTGCAGAGAGTTGCAAACTCATCCAGCTCCATTTTAAGCACTAGCTCTCACAGCATTGAGGACATAGTAGTAACTATGTGGTTTGTGCAGGTCTTGTAGCTTTAGTTTTGGTCTTGTTTTGTCTGGTAAATTTGGAGCTCCTTTCTGGGGAATGCGCTAAGATGATAGCGCAGTATTAATGCGCAGCAGCCTCTCTGGACTCTGGATTGGGGATTGCCAAACATTATATGGATTTTCTGGTGTAGTCTATTTTGTCATGTGCTTTGTTGATAACATTCTGGAGGAATGTCTCATTTTTTAACTGCATTGCATTTGTGGTTTTTAAATGACAATAAACTGAATCTGAATCTGAATCTTCATAAGGCAATGCCACAGAAAGGTGACATCCATCATTATGGACAGTCATCACCCAGGACATGTCCTCTTCGTGTTGTTACCACCAGGAAGGAGGTACAGGAACCTGAAGACACACACTCAAGTGTGTGTGTGTGTGTGTATTGCAACAAACTGTTTTTTAAGCATTGCACTGGACTGCTGCTGCAGTATAACAAATTTCATGATATATGCCTGATTCTAATTCCTCTAGTCGTCAAGTCAAGTTTATTGTCATTTTGACCATAAACTGCTGGTACAGTACACAGTAAAAATGAAATAATGTTTCTCCTGGACCCTGGTGCTACATGAAACAACACAAAACTAGACTAGACTATGTAAAACAACATGTAATGTTGTAACATGTAATGTTTGTAATGTTAAAATTGTACAAGGCATTGTTAAGGCCAAATTTGGAATATTGTGTACAGTTCTGGTCACTGAATTATAAGAAAGATATCAATAAATTAGAGAGAGTGCAGAGATGATTTACTAGGATGTTACCTGGGTTTCAGCACTTAAGTTACAGAGAAAGATTGAACAAGTTAGGTCTCTATTCATTGGAGCATAGAAGGTTGAGGGGGGATTTGATCAAGGTATTTAAAATTTTATATAGATACAGTTAACGTGAATAGGCTGTTTCCATTGAGAGTAGGGGAGATTCAAACGAGGGGACATGATTTGACAGTTAGGGGGCAGAAGTTTAAGGGAAACACGAGGGGGTATTTCTTTACTCAGAGAGTGATAGCTGTGTGGAATGAGCTTCCTGTAGAAGTAGTAGAGGCCAGTTCAGTTGTGTCACTTAAGGTAAAATTGGATAGGTATATGGACAGGAAAGGAGTGGAGGGTTATGGGCTGAGTGCGGGTAGGTGGGACTAGGTGAGATTAAGAGTTTGGCACGGACTAGGAGTGCCGAGATGGCCTGTTTCTGTGCTGTGATTGTTATATGGTTATATAAAAACTGCACTAGGCTACAGACCTGCACAGGACTACATAAAATACACAAAACAGAGCAGGGCAGTACAATAATTAATTATCAAGTCAATAGCCACAGTAGAGGACAAATTAAAATATAATAATAAGTGATGTAGATGTCAGTCTAGACTCTGAGTATTGGGGAATCTGATGGCTTGGGGGAAGAAACTGTTGCACAGTCTGGTAGTGAGAGCCCGAATGCTTCAGTGCCTTTTGCCAGACGGCAGGAGGGAGAAGAGTTTGTGTAAGGGGTGCGTGAGGTCCTTCATAATACTTACAGCTTTGCGGGTGCAGCGTGTGGTGTAAATGTCTGTAATAGCAGGAAGAGAGACCCTGATGATTTTCTCAGCTGACCTCACTATCCGCTGCAGGGTCTTGCGATCCAAGATGGTGCAATTTCCGAACCAGGCAGTGATGCAGCTGCTCAGGCTGCTCTCGATATGTCCTCAGTAGTGCGGGTAAATGGTAGTGTAGTGGTTGTACTGAACAGCTTGGAATAATAAGGTTCTTCCTACTCTCTGTCTCTACTCCTTCCTATTTCCTCTGCCATATCTCTCTCTGATTCCAGTATCTCACCTCTGACCCTTTCACAATTTAAATAAAATTCATATAAAAATCAAAACTCTTTTGTTCTGAGGTGGCATCAGGATTAAAATCAGTACCTTATCATTAAACAAGGGGTGGAATTCATCTGAAAACTTGTTTTCTTCTTTGCCCAACCTGTGTCCAAATCATCAGGCTGCTTTAATATTATACTACAATTGCAGTAAGCAGAAGAGATTCTGCAGATGCTGAAAACCCAGAGCGAACTCACAGAGAAAATGTTGGGGGAGCTCAGTAGGTCAGGCAGCATCTATGGAGGGGAATAAACGGTCGAGGTTTCGGGCTGTATGCTGCCTGACCTGCTGAACCCCAGTATTTTGAGTGTTTCAGTCTTATATTGTCCTTATTCCAACTATATTATTTTGTATATTATGCAGATGATTTGTTTGGCACTAATTAGCTCTGTAATTTAATAGACAACCTAAGCTGTTTTAAAGCAAGCCACATCAGACTGGAATTGTTCTCCGCAAAGAATCAATCTGTCCACATTTCGCACTAGGGTGTCGCTGAAAAGTAACACAGCTACTTTTCTGGATAGTGGAAGAAGTGTCCGAAAAGACCGTTGTTGTTTCATGATCAAGGAGGTAGAGAGCTTCAAAGGGCGAAGGAGACCTGCCTTCCTCAAAAGTTTAGTAAATTGATCTACTCCCTGTGTACATTCTCACTAACAGGCAAAGGAAATCTTGCAATGTTAGGCAAATTTTTTAAAAAGCTTTAACGTTAAGTTTTGGTTTTATAAACATCTTTCCATTCTTACCTTTTTTCTCTGGAATGAAAGATGATGTTTCCGATCAATGCTCACAACCGGTGCCGATCGCTGGAAACTCTGAAGAGATGCACTGTTTTTGAATAACTACTTCCTCGTCTGCTGCGAAGAAACACTTCGGGCGAATGAAGCCCTGCCCCCTCAAACACGGCACTACCCACTGGCAAAATCCACCAGCTACTGGAAAACAATATCAGGGACCGAGGAGCTGTGAGTTCTGGCGCAAAGCCTTTAAGTCAGAGAATGTATTCTCAACCCGAGGCTCATTCCATTTACTTTTATGTGTTTGTGGTGATCACAAAGTTTTGATTCTCTAAGGCACCGATTTATCTTTCATCATGACAGTTGGAACGTTCATATTTGGTGACTATAGTTCCGCTGCCTGAGTCTAAACAGAAGGACGAAGCAGCACAAGTTACCTAGCAACACCCTATATGATTTATGTATTTATCTAACTAAGTACATTGTGTTCATTAAAATCTATGCAAATTTACTTCTTTCACATATTAAAAATATTATCCTTTCCTACGGGTGTTTAAAAGCGTGAAGTCCTCCGTATGTCTCCACCAAAGGAGGTGTGAGGCGTTTCCTCCCTCCACGAGCCTGCAGGTCGCCCTTGGGCAAGGTGAGCGCCTGTTTAGACCCCCACCCCACCCCCGCCAGTCAGGGTCGCCGGTACACAGTATCTCAGGTCCAGTCTTACCAGGGCTCTGTGTGGTTAGAGCAAGTAATCTCTAAATCTCAAACCATTTTGCAACGGAGGTCCAAAGGCAACAGAGGGTGATTCGATGCAGTTTCAGACATTTCATTTGCATAGTTTACTTCAATATATTGGGTATAGACAAATGCTTCTTTAGAAATATATATTCAGCAGGAATATCATTCATTTTCAATACCTGCACAAGCTTCAGTAAATCATGTACAAAGGCACCCAGGCCTTCTGAACAGTGTTATCTTTCAAAAAGTACTCAGATATTTTTGTTTTTAACAAAGTTCATAGTTCAAAGTATATTTATTATCAAAGTACATATATGTCACCATATACAAGCCTGAGATTAATTTTCTTGCAGGCATCTACAGTAAATTCAAGAAATACCACAGAATCCATGAAAGACCGCACTGAAAAGGACAGGCAAACAATCATTATGCAAAGGACAACAAACTGTAAATACAGAAATGAAAAAGCAGTCAACCAAAATAATGATAAATAGATAAGCAATAAATATTGATAACAAGAAAAGAAAAGTCCTTGAAAGTGAGTGCATAGATTGTGGGAACAGTTCTGAGATGGGATGAGTGAAGTTATACCCTCTGATTCAAAAGCCTGATCACTGAGGGCTAATAACTGTTCATGAACCTGGTGGTGGGGGTCCTGGGACTCCTGCATCTTCCTCCTGAAGGCAGCAGTGAAAAAAAAACATGGATTGAGTTGAAGGTCCTTGATGGATGTTGCTTTCCTGCGACAACTCTCCATGCAGAAGTGTGCAGTAGTGGGGAGGGGTTTACCTTTGATGGACTTGACCATGTCCACTATTTTTTGAGATTCTCCATTCAAGGACATTGGTGTTTCCATACCAGGCCTTGATGCTACCAATCAATACACTCTCCACCACACATCAATGGAAGCTTGTCAAAGTTTTAGATGTCATGCAAAATCTTCACAAAGTTTTAAGGAAGTAGAGTCACTGCCGTGCTTTCTTCATAATGGCCCTTATGTGCTGGGGCCAGGCAGGTCCTCCGAAACGATAACATAGAGGAATTTAAAGTGGCTGATCCTCTCCGCTTCTGATCACACAGCTCAGGGTTTCCTCCTCCTGAAATAAATAATCAATTACTTGGTCTTGCCGACATTGAGTGAGAGGGTGCTCATGAAAATCTGGATTCCATCATAGAGGCTGCCAGCACTTTACTCATCATACAACCAAGCCAGAGTATGAACAGTTCATTACAATTCTCAATTTTGCTTTCATTGACCAATCCTGAATGGCAGGCAGCATATCACCCAGTGTCACATTCCCTGACTTAAGTTCCTTCTGAAAATCCAAACGCATGCTATTGATTGGCTTTCTTTATTGTGTAATAGTCTGGTTTAAGACTATGCTTTATTTTATTAATATAGTTATGTTGTTGGGTAACACACACAAAATGCTGGAGGAACAAGCACAGTCAATTCAGGCCAAAAGGTCAACTGTACTTTTTTTCATGGATGATGCCTGGCCTGCTGAGTTCCTCCAGCATTTTGTCTGTGTTGCTTGGATTTCCAGCATCTGCTGATTTTCTCTTGTTTGTGATGCTGTTGGGCATTTTAATTTCTGCAGATTTTTCAAAATGCAATAAATGTTCCATTTATGCTATCAGGTATTTAATTCTTTTTGCTGTTTAAAATAAAAATTCAGTTGATTGATAAGTTATACTTGTTGAATTAGCCGACAGGATTTGTCGAGAACATTAGAGAGAGAGCACGGAAACGAATGGGGTAGCGATTTTCTACAGGGAGCATGGGATCAAAGGGGTTTGAAGCAAGGTGGAGAAGGGAAACAGACAATGAATATAGCGGAAGAAAATGGTGAATCAGTGAACTGCACCATATTGACAGATTCTTCTTTGAACCTGGGTGAGTATGCTGCCATTGTTACCTACTTCATTGAAACATGAGTGAAAGAGGGTGTATGAAAGAGGCCTATGAAAATTTGTTGTACATTCCAAACCAAAAGACAATGAAGAACCAGGAGGTTTGTTGTCTACTGAGGGCTAGATCTGTGGCATTTAAGTCTGGTGGCCTAGGCCTGTAGAAGAAAACCAGGTAGAAGAACATAAGTGATAGGAACTGAATCAGGCCATTCAGCCCATAAAGTTTAATCTGCCAGTCTATCATGGCTGACCCTGGATCCTACTCAACTCCATTCACCTGCTTCTTGCCATAACTTTTGATGCCCTGTGATGCCCCCAATCACAAAACTATCAATTCTCACTTTAACTGTACCCACAGTTTGGTTTCAATAGCTGTCTGTTTTAGAGTATTCCACAGACTCCCTACTCTCTCGCTAAAAAAAATTCCTCCTTACCTCTGTTCTAAAGGGTCACCCCCTCAATTTTGAAGCTGTGCATTCTAGTTCTGGACACCTCCACCATAGGGCACATCCTCTCCACTTCCACCCTATCTAGTCCTTTCAATGTTCAGTAGGCTTCAATGGAATCCCCCGCACTCTTGTAAATTCTTAGGAGTCCTCGTGCAAGACTCCCAGATGGTTAATTTACAGGTTGAGTCTGTGGTAAAGAGGGCAAATGCAATGTTGGCATTTATTTCAAGGGGAATAGAACGTAAAAGCAAGGAGATAATGCTGAGGCTTTATAAGACACTATTCAGGCTGTACTTGGAGTATTGTCAACAGTGTCGAGCCCCAGATCTCAGAAAGGATGTGTTGTCATTGGAAAGAATACAGAGGGGGTTCACAAGGATTATTCTGGGAATTAAGGGGTTAACATAAGAGTAGCGTTTGGCATCTTTGAGCCTGTACTCACTGGAATTCAGAAGAATGTGGTGGGGAAGGGTCTCATTAAAACCGAAAGTATGTTGAAAGGACTAAAAAAGGTGGATGTGGAGAGGATGTTTCCTATGCTGGGAGTATCCAGAACTAGAGGGCACAACCTCAGAACTGAGGGGCAACTTTTTAGAACTATTTAAGGTGGAAGTTGGTCATTTCCTGAATGATCAGGGCATCAAAGGATATGGTGAAAATGCAGGTATATGGGGTTGAGTGGGATCCAGCATCAACCATAATGGAATGGCAGAGCAGACTCAATGGCTCAATAGCCTAATTCTGCTCCTAAGTCTTATGATCTTATGGCCTTATCTTCCCGGTCAAATGACACAGGCAGTAATCCCAAGATTACTACCCTTGAGGTCCAATTTCTCAACATCCTTCCTAACTCCCTATACTCTGTTTTCAGGACCTCCTCACATTTTCTGCTTGTCTTTGGTACAATATGTACCACCACTTCTGGCTGCTCACCCTCCCTTTTTAGGATATTGCAGATGCGTTCAGAAACATCGTGGACCCTGGCATCTGGGGGACAAACTACCATCCTTCTTTCTTTTTTGTGTCCACAGAATAGTCTATCCACCCCTCCCCCCAAACTATAGAGTCCCCTAGTTCTGCTGCCATCATTGTGAGTTCCCTAACCTTCTGAGCCACAGGGCCAGTGGCACGGCCATTGTTGCTTCCACCAAGTAGGTTGTCATCTCAAACAGTATTCAAAATGGAGTACTTTTTGTTGAGGGGGAAAGCCACAGGGGATTCCACTATCTGATATTTTCCCTTACCTCTCTGGACTGTAACCCATTTATCTGTCTCCTGTAGCCTTGAGGTGTCTACCTCCCTGTAGCTCCTGTCTAACAGTTTCTCACTTTCCCTACAAGCCAGAGTTCATTGATTTGCAGCTCCAGTTTCTAACATGTTTTCTAAGGAGCTGCATCTTGATGCACCTTGTGCAGATGTGGCCATCAAGGAAACTGGAAGTCTCCTGGAAATCCCACATCTGACACCCAAAACTGGCCTTGCAGACATACCCACTAATCTTTCAAGAGTGAAATAGAAAAAAGAAATAAGAAATAAACTTACCTACTTACCTCGCCTCACCTGTCCTCGCCAAAGCCTGTGGAGCCAAAGCCTTACCACTCTGACTCAGACCACTCCAATGATGACCACTCCACAAGACAGTACTTTCTCAAGTTCCACTCTAGACCTATGTGGGAACGCTTCTACTGCATCTGTGTCACTGTCCAATCTTGTAGATGGCTACTTCAAGAGTGAGGAAAGAATTCTGAGCAAAGTCGGAGGTGACATTGGTTGTGTGTTAACTCTGGCAAGTTTGCAGGACATTATTCCCTACAAAGTGAAATCCAATAGCGTGAATGACAGGAATGTCTCACTACCAGATATGCTCAATGCCTTTTATGCTTGTTTTGAAAGGAAGAATATAACTACACCTGTGCAGATCCTTGCTGCACCCGGTGACCCTGTGATTGCTGTCTTGGAAGCCAATGTCAGGCTGTCTTTCAGGAGAATGAACACTTGTAAGGTGGCAGGTCCCAGTGCAGTAGTTGCTAAGGCTCTAAAAGCTTGTGCCAACCAACTCTTGGGAGCATTCAAGGACATTTTCAACTTCTCATTGCATTTCTCAACTGTATTAAAAGGGCAACAAATATACCAGTGCCCAAGAAGAGTAGTGTGAGCTGCCTTAATGAATGTTGTCCAGTAGCACTCACATCTACAGTGATGAAATGCTTTGAGAAATTGGTCATGGTCAGAATCAATTCCTGCCTCAACAAAGACCTAGATATATTGTAATTTACATATCAATACAATATGTCTACAGCAGACGCAATGTCAATGGCTCTTCACATGGTTTTAGATCACAAGAACAATACAAACAACTATGTCAGGATGTTGTTCATTGACTATAGCTCAGCCTGTATCACCATCATTCCTAAATCCTGATCAATAAGCTATGGAACCTGGGCCTCTGTACCTCGCTCTGCAATTGGATTCTCAACTTGCTGGTGCACCTCAGGGATGAGTGCTTAGTCCACTGCTCTACTCCTTCTGTACCCATGACTGTGTGGCTAGGCATAGCTCAAATGCCATCTATAAATTTGCTAATGATGCAGCCATTGTTTCCCGAATCTCAAATTGAGATGAGAGGGTGTAGAGGAGCGAGATATGCCAGCAAGTGGAGTGGTGTCGCAGCAACAACCTTGCATTCAATGTCAGTGAAACCAAAGAGCTGAATGTAGACTTCAGAAAGGGTAGGACAAGGGAACCTATCTTCATGGAGGAATCAGAAGTGGAGAGAGTGAACAGTTTCAAGTTCTTGGGAGTCAAGATCTCTGAGCATCCAACCTGGTTCCAACATATTGATGCAGCTATAAAGAAGGCAAGACAGCAGCTATATTTTATTAGGAGTTGAGTAGATTTGGTTTGTCACTTAAGACACTCTAAAACTTCTACAAATGTACCATGGAGAATATTCTGACAGGTTGCATCACTGTCTGGTATGGAAGGGGTGGGGGGTGGCTTCTGCAGAGGATTGAAAGAAGCTACAGAAAGTTGTAAAATTAGTCAGTTCCATCTTGGTACTTGCCTGCATAGTATCCAAGACACTTTCAAGGAGCACTGTCTCAGAAAGGAGGTGTCTATTATTAAGGACTCCCATCACCCAGGACATGCCCTCTTCTGATTGTTACTGCCAGTTAGGAGGTACACAAGCCCTAAGGCACACACTCAGCGATTCAGGAGCAGCTTCTTCACCTCTGCAGTCCAATTCCTAATATTTTGTCAACATAATTTTAATCTCAGTTTATGCTGGCGTGAGCTACATTATTGCTTCCTGGTGAATGATAAATTTGCATGTGTGTGTCAGTATTAATGCAAATAATAATCTTATTTTCCCTTAAAGGAACACAAACTTTTATGTTTTGTGTTTACCTGAAAGATATCTACAGTAGCCTGTTTATTTACTAGAAATAACCCTTTCAACATTATTCCCCATACATTGTAGAGTTATGTTATCACTTCCGGAAAGATGGCAGCCCGTTTCGATACAGCAGTCTCTCAGGGGCCAATCAAAGGTGTTTCTTTCTTCATTAAATGTCTTTTTTCTGATAGCAAGAGAAAGCTGGACTCCATGAACTTCGGGTACTGCGGGTCTACCCCATTAGTGACTTATCCGTTGTCAGAAGTTCTGGTCTTGGTGCAGACATTGCTGCCTGCTACAGGAAGGCATTGGAGTTGGTAAGTGAAGGTAGCATGCAGTGTAACTGTGGGTGATTGTCTTGGACATTTCTTTTGTGATTGCAAGACCCTGTTGGACATCCATATTGTAAGATGCCACAGGCCTGTTTCCCTTGTTTGGTGGTGCAACAGGCAGTGGGAGATTGCATGGCCTCAGCTGTAGCAATTGCTAGGCCTCAAGTCAAGTCTTGCCTGGAGCTGCAATCCAGGAGAGGAGATACTGGATGTGTTATAGTGTAGCATCCGTGCACTATTTGGGGTTGGCCTCTCCTGTTGGTGCTGCTTTCCAGTGTTTCATCGGTAGAATGACAGACTGGATTGCTTATGTCTGTGCACTGCCGGGAACTGTACCATCAATCTGTGGGACATGTTGATCACAAACTTGAGCTACAGTATATAAATGTATCTTTTTTTGCGTGACTCTGATTTTTGATGTTTGTTTGCTATTTTGAATGTGCACTGTATAATTTGCATCTTGTTTTCATGTTTAGTTGAATAATAATTCAAAATTGTATTTGAATTTAAATTTTGAATTTGAATTTGAATATTGCTGTTAGCTTGTATTTAAAGTAATAGTTAACTCATTATGAGCCTAGGGTGAGAGGGTTACAGTTGTAATTTTGAACGAGCCATGTGGAGACCAAAGCCTTAAATGTTCATAATTCAGCACAAGTACGAGGCAGGAGACTCTCTTAATTAAATCTCCTAGAGGAATCCTCAGAATTCAATATACATGAGTTTTAGACCCTGTAACACAAAGACAGCAGAGGATGATTAGATACAATTTCAAAACACTTATTTGTATAGTTGACTTCAAAGGGAATAACTTCACTGAACTTCACTTTCCCCAATGGACTCACTTTCAAGGACTCTTCATCTCATCTTCTTGATATTTATTGTTTATTTATTTATTTATTATATACGTACTATTATTATTTTTTTATTATTTCTAAATGGACATTGAACCCATGAACACAACCTCACTACCTTCTATTTGTTTCTTGCACTACTTATTTTAACTTAACTATTTAAGAGATCTATACATATATCTATATATACCTACTGTAATTCAGTTTTTTGCTCTATATTTATTTATCAATGTTAACACATTTCATGACACTTGCCGGTGATATTAAACATGAATCTGATTCACATTCTTATTTTTGTATTCAAACACTTTGTTGTCTTCTGCACTCTGGTTGAATGCCCTAGTTCAGCAGTCTTTCATTAATTCTGTAGATTTATTGGGTATGCCCACAAGAAAATAAATTTCAGGCTTGTATATGGTGACATATATGTACTTTGATAATAAATTTACTTTGAACTTTGAAATAACCACTCTGGAGTGTCCTTGATAACTGATCTGTGGTTCTCTTTTCCTCTTTCCCTTCTCTCTTAAATAGAGGGATTGCAATTACCCCCCCCCCCTTCCAATCTTGGGTGTCCATTCTATACCATTAATTCTCCAATGCTATTTCTTTATTAATGCAAATGTACTTCTTTTTCATCCCCTATATTTATTATCATTATTTCTGAGATGTGTTTTTACATTGTCTTCTTTGTAAATGCAACATATTTGCATATTTTCTCTGCCATTTCCTTATCCTGCAATGTAATTTCTCCTCTCAATCTGCAAAGTACCAGCAGTACTAACCTTTCCATTTTTGTATCCTTTCCATTTTTGTATGATAGAAGCTCTCATAGTATACTTTAATATTTCTCATCCCTTTTCCTTATCAAAGCCACACTCCTTTGCTCAGTTGGAATTGTTTCTAGCATTTAGTTATGCTGTTTCTTTTGGCAACATGTTTTTGTCTATTCTAATCTATGTTTGTGTCTTATCCATGACTGTGCTGCAACACACAGCTCAAACCACATCATCAAGTTCACTGACATCAGCATCTCCAACACCATTACACTGAGCACGGGGGCCCCCAGGGCTGTGTGCTCAGTCCACTGCTGTTCACTCTGCTGACCCACGACTGTGCTGCAACACACAGCTCAAACCACATCATCAAGTTCACTGATGACATGACCGTGGTGAGTCTCATCAGCAAGAACGATGAGTCAGCTTACAGAGAGGAGGTGCAGTGGCTAACGGACTGGTGCAGAGCCAACAACCTGTCTCTGAATGTGAACAAAACAAAAGAGATGGTTGTTGACTTAAGGAGGGCACAGAGAGACCACTCTCTGCTGAACATCGACGGCTCCTCGGTAGAGATCGTTAAGGGCACAAGATTTCTTGGTGTTCACCTGGCGGAGAATCTCACCTGGTCTCTCAACACCAGATCCATCGCAAAGAAAGCCCAGCAGCGTCTCTACTTGCTGTGAAGGCTGAAGAAAGTCCATCTACCCCCCCCCCCCATCCTCATGACGTTCTACAGGGGTTGTATTGAGAGTATCCTGAGCAGTTGCATCACTGCCTGGTTCGGAAATTTCACCATCTCGGATCGCAAGACCCTGCAGTGGATAGTGAGGTCAGCTGAGAAGATCATCGGGGATTCTCTTCTGGCCATTACAGACATTTACACTAAACGCTGCATCTGCAAAGCAAACAGCATTATGAAGGACCTCACACAGCCCTCATACAAACTCTTCTCCCTCCTGCCATCTGGGAAAAGGCACCGTAGCATTCGGGCTCTCACGATCAGACTATGTAACAGTTTCTTCCCTCAAGCTATCAGACTCCACAATACCCAGAGCCTGGACTGACACCTACGTACTGCCCTCTACTGTGCCTATTGTCTTGTTTATTATTTATTGTAATGCCTCCACTGTTTTGTGCACTTTATGCAGCCCTGGATAGTATGCAGTCTAGTTTTTTTTTCCTGTGTTGTTTTTTTAACGTCGTTCTGTCTAGTTTTTGTACAGTTTCATGTAGCACCATGGTCCTGAAAAACGTTGTCTCATTTTTAGTATACTGTACCAGCAGTTATGGTTGAAATGACAATAAAAAATGACTTGACTTGACTTAATATTACCTTCATCTTTTTTTTGGTTAGCCACTATTCAACCCACTCTTCCTGTTGTTGCTCTTGAAGGGATACATTCAGTGGCCACTTTGTTAAGTAAAGGAGTTGTCTCCAATGTGGCCTTCTGCTGCTGTAGCCTATGCACTTCAAGGTCAGACGTGATGTGTCCATTCAGAGATGTTCTGCACATCACTGTTGTAACGCGTGATTCTTTGAGTTACTGTCACCTTCCTGTCAGCTTGAACCAGCCTGTCCCTTCTCCTGTAACCTCCCTCATGATCAAGGCATTTTTGCACACAGAAATGGCATTCCCTGGATTTTTTTTTTGTTTGTCATACCATTCTGACCAAGCTCGAGAGTTTGCTGTGTGTGAAAATCCTTGGAGGTCAGAAGTGTCTGAGATATTCAAAAACAACCCATCTGGCACCAACGATCATTCCACAGTCAAAGTCACTTAGATCACATTTTTGTCCCTTTCTGATGCTTGGTCTGAACAACAAGTTAACTTCTTGACCATGTCTGCATGCTTTTATGCATTGAGTTGCTGCCACATGATTGGCTTGAATTAAAAATTAATAAAGTGGCCACTGAGTGTACAAAAGTTGCAAACTATTTAACAATCGTTTAAATGTTATGCATTATTTAGTTTTATAACATTTTATCTACCAATCTACCATTATGTTAAAAGGTATGAAAATAAATAAGGAATGAATAACAAATTACATGGTATATGTGATTGTAAACTGTTCCTGACTCTGAGTGAGTCGGTTTGTTTTATTTAGAGGTAAGATCCTGTAAATAAATCTCGTTTGGTCTTTATGAGAACTTCAATCATGCTCACTTCTCCATATAAACAGCAGGATTATTAATTAAGCATTTTTTCATTGCCCATTATTGGATCTGCAATAGCCCGTTTCATAGTTGGTTACTCAACAAGGTGTTCTAGAGAACTGTTTCATACTGGTATTAGGCTCCATCAAATAACTGCTAGTTTGGTTTGCTAGTATAAGAAAGCATATTCTTCTATGGTTTTTCTAATACCCTTGCTACAAGTGCCTGTAATCTCCTAATTCATACAATGCTGTGGATAACCACTGCATTTGGAGCAGCTATAAACAATAACCCTTAATGCTTTCAATCCCTTGCTGTTACTTAGCTCTAGCTAAATTGATTCGAATTCAGTTTTTCAAGTTAAGATACTTGCATTTAACCAGCCTTTTTCTTAATCAGTGCAAGCATTTTTTTTTAAATGTTGCCTCTTTCTCCCCTCTTCTTCAATTTCCCACTCTGGCCTTTGACCTCTTCTCACCTACATAGCACTTCCCCAGGTCCTCTCCTTCTTCCCTTTCTTCACTGGTCCACTCTCCTGTCCTGTCAAATTCCTTCATCTCCAGCCCTTAACCATTTCCACACATCTGGTCTCTCTTACAGATAAACACTGAAGCAAAGTATTCACAAGATCACAAGACAATTGAGCAGAAGTAGACTATTCGGCCCATCGAGTCTGCTCTGCCACTCCACCATGAGCTAAACTATTCTCCCATCTCGTTCCAATTTCCGGCTTTTTTCCCATATCCCTTGATACCCCGACCAATTAGATACCTACCAATCTCATTCTTAAAAACCCTCAATGATCGGACCTCCACAGCTGTATGTGGCAATGAATTCCATAATCCACGACACTCTGGCTAAAAAAATGTCCTCCTCATCTCTGTTTTAAATGGGTACCTTCTCATTCTAAGACTGTGGCCTCTTGTCCTGGACTCACCCACCAAGGGAAACAGCCTTTCCACATCTATTCTGTCCAACCCTTTCAACATTCGAAATGTTTCTATGTGATCCCCTCTCATTCTTCTATACTCTAATGAATACAGTCCAAGAGCTGACAAATGCTCCTCATATGTTAGCCCCTGCATTCCAGTAATCATCCTCGTAAATCTTCTGTGAACTCTCTCCAACATCAGTACATTCCTTCTAAGATAGGGGGCCGAAAACTGCACACAGTATTCCAAGTGAGGTCTCACCAGTGCCCCACTGAGCCTCATCAACGCCTCCTTACTCTTATACACTATTCTTCTTGAAATGAATGCCAACATAGCATTCACTTTCCTTAGTGCCGATCCAAACTGGCGGTTAACCTTTAGGATATCCTGCATGAGGGCCCCCAAATCCCTTTGCACTTCTGATTTTTGAATTTTCTCCCCATCTAAAGAATAATCTGCCTGATTATTTCTTCTTCCAAAATGTACAACCGTACATTTCTCAACATTGTAACTCATTTGCCAATTCTTTGCCCACTCTCCTAAACTGACCAAGTCTCTGCAACCTCTGCTCCACCAATTCCAATATCTTTCCTGTAATTCCATGGGCTCTCATCTTATTAAGCAGCCTCTTATGCGGCACCTTATCAAAGGCCTTTTGAAAATCCAAATACAGAACATCCGCAGCCTCTCCCTTGTCAATCTTATTCGAGATTACCTCAAAAAATTCCAATAGGTTGGTGAGGTAGGATCTTCCCTTCATGAAACCATGCTGACTTAGGCCTGTCTTGTCATGCACCTCGAGATATTTCATAACCTTGTCCTTGAGGATCAACTCCAATAACTTTCCAGCTACCGATGTCAGACTAATAGGTCTGTAATTTTCTTTTTGCTGCCTCCATCCTTTCTTAAACAACGGAACTACATTTTCAGCCTTCGGGTCCTCCGGAACCATGCCAGAGTCTATTGATTCCTGGAAGATCATTTCCAATGCCTCCGCAATCTCCAAAGCCACCTCCTTCAGAACCTGTGGGTGCACCTCATCCAGTCTGGGAGACTTATCTATCCTTAGTCCATTTAGCTTCCCAAGCACTTACTGTCTAGTAAACTTGACTGTGCCTAATTCTATTCCCTGAGACCTCTGGCTATCAGGTATGTCGCTAATGTCTTCCACTGTGAAGACTGATGCAAAATACTCACTTAGTTCCTCTGCCATCTCTTTGTTACCCATTATAATTTCTCCAACATCATTTTCAATCAGTCCTATATCTACCGTGTCATTCATTTACTCTTCATATGTTTTTTTAAAATTAGTATCTTTTTTATGTTAATTACCAACTTCCTTTCATAATTCATCTTTTCTTTCCTAATGACTTTCTTAGTTTCCTTCTGTAAGTTTTTAAAAGTCATCCAGTCCTCAGTTTTCCCACTAATTTTGCTTCCTTGTACGCCATCTCTTTTGACCTTATTTTAGTCTCAACCTCTCTCATTAGCCACATTTGTGCCATTTTTCCATTCATGATTTTCTTTTTTCTTGGAATATATTTTTCCTGCATTTTCCTTATTTCTTGTAGGAATTTCATCCAGTTCTACTCTACTGTCCCTCCATCTAGCTTACTTTTCCAATCAGCTTGGGCCAGTTCCTCTCTCATACCACTGTAATTTCCTTTGTTCTATTAAAATATCGATACACCTGTAACCAGCTTCTCCTTTTCAAATTTGAAACTGAATTAAATCATATTATGATCACTACTTCCAAGTGGTTCCATTACCTCTAGCTCCCTAATAGCCTCCAGTTCATTGCACAGCACCCAGTCCAAAACAGCCGATCACCTGGTGGGCTTATGGACAAGCTGCTCCAAAAAGCCCCCTAGGCATTCTACAAACTCCCTCTCCTGAGATCCAGTACATTCCTGACTTTCCCAATCCAGTTTCATGATTATCTTGACATTTTCCTTCTGACACGCTTTTTCTATTTGCAGCTGTAACTTGTAGTCCACAATCCGGCTGCTGTTTGGAGGCCTGTAGATAACTGCTATTAGTGTCTTTTTACCCTTGATATTTCTTAACTCGACCCACAGGGATTCTACCTCTTCTGATCCTATGTCCCTTCTTTCTAGTGATTTGATATCATTGCTTACCATCAAGGCCATGCCACCCCCTTTACCTACCTTCCTACCTTTCCTATACACTGTGTATCCTTGGATGCTCAGCTCCCAATCACATCCATCATTTAGCCATGACTCGGTGATGGCCACAATGTCATATCTTCTAACCTGCTGCTGTACAACAAGGTCATCCACTTTATTTCTAATGCTGTGTGCATTTAAGTACTGTACATTTAGATCAGTATCTGGTACTGATTTTACCATATTTCTATCGCACAGCAAATTATCCTGTCTATTCACCTGCCTGTCGTTGCCATCTTTGCTGCACAGTATCTTTGACTTATTTCTATTTACCTCTTCCTCGACCCTAATACCCCAGTTTCCTTCCCCCTGCCAACTTAGTTTAAACCCTCCCTAACAGCTATATTAAACAATCCCGCTAGGATATTAGTACCCTTTGAATTCAGGTGTAACCCATTGTTTTTGTATAAGTCATACTTCCCCAATGATCCAAGAATTTGAAGCCCTGTCCTCTGCACCAGTTACTTAGCCACACATTCATCTGCTTAATTCTGCTATTCTTACCATCACTGGCACGCGGCTCAGGCGGTAATCCTGAGATTATTACTCAAGAGGTCCGGCTTTTCAATTTTCTTCCTAGCTCTCAGTAATCTTCCTTCAGACCTCCTCTCTTTTTCTGTCTTTGTCATTCGTACCAACATGTACCAAGACTTCTGGCTGCTTGCCCTCTCTCCTCATAATACTCTAGACCCCATCTGAGACATCCTGTACCCTGGCACCGGAGAGGCAACACACCATCCGGGTATCCTTGTCCGGCTCACAGAATCTCTTGTCTGTTCCCCTCACGATGGAATCTGCTATAACGATGGCATTTCTCCTTGCTTTCTTGATCACAGCAGAGTGCCAGAGTCCCATTCGCTGCAGTCTTCCGCTGTCAGGTCAACCTCTCCAACAGTATCTAAAACAATATATCGATTTCTGAGGGGGACCATCACAGAGGTGCTGTCCACTATCTCTCTAAAGGTATTATCAATCACCTCCTCGCTTTCTCTAATTAGCTGAAGGTCATCAAGTTGCAGCTCCAGATCCCTAACAGGATCCTTAAGGAGCCTCAACTCAATGCACCTGGTGCAGTTGTAATCCTTGGGGAGGCTGGGAGTCTCCCAGGGTCCCCACATCTGGCACTCCAAGCACAACACTAATCACTGATGCATACCTCTAATGCTACCATTATTACTAAATAAATAAACCTGCAACTTACCCCTTCACCATAAAACTCAATGGTCGCCGGAAGCCTCTTCCTGTTTCCGCCTAAGCCTGTTGAGCCAAAGCCCTATCATTCTGCCCCCTCTCACTCCGCTGTCCGCTGGATATGGTGGTGTTCTTCTTAAGCCTTCTGCGCTCTGAGGTCACACACCTGCACAGTCGTGCCTCTTTTATCCCAAGTAGTTAAAAAAATCTGAGTTTTCTCCCGAAGGGTTATTATTAATTAAAGATCTCCCCTATTTTCTCTAGTTCCAGGCATATGTTTCGCTCTTTATGCCTGAGTGAGTCTTGCTCTCACTCTAGTTATTCTCTTGTTCTTCACATACATGTAAAATGCCTTAGGGTTTTCTCAATCCTGCTCACCAAAGCCTTCTCATGTCCTCTTCTAGCTCTCCTCAGTCCCTCCTTAAGCTCCTTCCTGGCTGCCATATAACTGTCAAGAGCCCTATTTGATTATTAAACCTTAAGTATACTTCCCTTTTCCTCTTAACTAAATGTTCCACCTTTCTTAGCAACAAGAACTTCTCTCCATGCTTATTCTGCTTTAGTGGGACAAACCTATCCAGAACCCCATACAATAGCTCCCTAAGCATCCCCCACATTTCTGCTGTGCATTTCCCAATTTACGCTCCCAGTTCCTGCTTAATAAGTAGTCCTCTCAAAATTAAGACTTACCCATTCAATCTGCTCCCATCCCATCCCACCATTTTCGTAATCTTTGCTCACTGAGAGATAAGTCAACTGACCATGTTCATCGTCCAGTATTAGATCCAGTATGGCCTTTCCTCCAGTTGGTCTATCCGCATATTGTGTTGGGAATCCTTCTTGGACACAACTAACAAATTCTGCATAATTTAAACCTCTTGCACTGAGGAGGTGCCAATAAAATTGAGGGAAGTTGAAGACACCCAAGAAAACAATCTGTTATTTTTGGACCTTTCCAGAAGTTGCCTAATGATCTGCTCCTTAATGTCCCTGTTGGGCGGTGGTGGTGATGGTGGATGTGGCTGAAGAACACTCCTGATGGAGTAATTGCTCCCTTCCCATTTCTGACTTCCACTTACACCAACTCAGTAGATGCCACCTCCACGACATCCTTCATTTCTGCAGCTAGCACATCATCCTAATGCTATTTCATCACACCTTTCTCAAATGCTTTTAACCTTCCACCCTGTGCATTTTGAAACATCTAAACCCTGGTAGTTTGCAACATGGATCACTTTGTAAACATGTTTTTGTAATGTGTTTGTGAATGTGAATGGAAACCGACAGGAAAGGTGAACAACAATTTGAGTCAGTACAAGGAACAGAATATACCTAGATAATATTTAGGTTTGGGATGATAAATGGCAAGGATTTAAGGTGAAAAGACAAAAACTGAAAGCTTTTTTAAAACATTTGAATGCAGGTAGCTCAAGTTATTCAAAGTAATGACACATGTTGCCAAACTCAGCCTTCGCGATTGCCAGCTTTTCTGGGTCCAGTCTACATGTACAGGTATGGACTGGCAGGCTAATTTAGAAATGTAGTGCTTGACCCCAAGTTTTATGACTGTAGTGGAGAAAGTGGGCTTGGTGAGGTTTGAGAAAAGTAAGTAAACGACTAACTTAACTGGACATTACCTGCTATATGGCAATTTACCAAACAGCCAACTCTGATATAGTTCTTAAATTGGTAAATTCGAACGCAGTCTTAAAGTGGTAAATTCGAAATTCCAAGTGATTTATACAGTCAGTAAAGAGACTTCCCTGGAAACTGATTTCTTTGAAGACGTGATGCTACTGCTGATCCCAGCCAGGCAATACCTTGTCCAAAGGAAACAAAATGGCTTAAAGGAACTGACCTTTTTGCTGGAGGGTGAACACTACACAATCTTCCTGATCTTGCAGGGTTATCAGATGCAGGGCACTATTCCTTAATGAAGATTCAATAAGGTCGATCCTTTACAAAACTGCCGAATGACACCAACTTTACTCAATCCTTCAGGTTCCCGTACTTTGGTAAAGTCTTCACTCTCCAATACTAGACTGTGGAGGTAAAACAAAGGTGCACCAAACAAGAACTGGCAGCGATTGGCAAAACTGCCAGTAGAATGGTTTTGCACCTTACAATAGAAAGTAAAAACTCCACGTTAAAACGACATTGCGTCATGAGACGATTATGCAGCAAAACTAACTAACAAACTAACTGCGTCACAACAGGGGTTTCCCCTTATATACCTATTGGAACATGCCATCACGTGACCTCACAGCAGCAGGAGAATTATATCATGTGACCTCACACTGGCAGGGAAATTACATCACCCGACCATCACAAGCCAATTACATCATGCTCACAAGGTACACAATTACATCATGGTCATAAGACAGCCACAAGGTACCCACGGGGTATGTAACACTATGCAAGGGTTATGCGAACTTGATCAGGCATTTGCTGCGTAAAGTGTTCATTACAAATAAACTGAGGATTTCCCAGGAGAGACAGCTTGTGGTCCATTGTTGAAGCCAGGCAACGACAGCAACTGTTTGGTGTGCTCAGACTCTGATAGTCCAGAAGTTTGTAGAAGGTGAGGTTTCAGCGATCAGTATTTATCTTGTTCGGGCTGGTGTTTCTGTAGAATTTTTTTACTTAATTCACTTACAGTATATAGGCATCGCCAGCTAAGC
Organism: Hypanus sabinus; assembly: GCF_030144855.1. Lineage (NCBI taxonomy): Eukaryota > Metazoa > Chordata > Chondrichthyes > Myliobatiformes > Dasyatidae > Hypanus > Hypanus sabinus. The sequence goes on from NC_082715.1 coordinate 29,510,936, forward strand.
CAGCGTTTATTGCCCAACCCTAGTTGCCCATGAGAAGGTGGTGATGGGCTGCCTTCTTGAACCACTGCAGTTCCTGAGGTGCAGGTATATCCACTGTGCTGTTAGGGAGGGAATTCCATGATTTTGACCCAGCGACAATGAAGGAATGGTGATATGTTTCCAAGTCAGGATGTTGAGTGACTTGGAGGGGGATTTGCAAGTGATGGTGTTCCCAGGTATCTGCTGTCCTCATCCTTCTAGATGACAGTGGTCGTGGGGTGTCTGGAAGGTGCTGCTTTAGGAATTGTGAAGTGTTGTTGCAGTGCCTCTTGTAGATAGTACACAAGGGGTACCTGTCGAGTGGGCTGCCTTGTACTGGATGATGTCAAGCTCCTGAGTGTTGATGGAGCTGCTGTCATCCGGGTGAGTGGTGAGTATTCCATTACACTCCTGACCTGAGCCTTGTAGATGGTGGACAGGCTTTGGGGAGTCAGGAGGTGAGCTACACACTGCAGGATTCCTAGCCTTTGACCTGCCCTGATAGTCACAGTGTTTATATGGCTAGACCAGTTCAGTTTCCTGCCAATAGTAACCCCCAAGTTGTTGTTAGGGTATTCACTGATGGTGATGCCACTGAATATCAAGGGACAGTGATTAGAGCCTCTCTTGTTGGAGATGGTCATTGCTTGGCAATTACGTGGCTCAAATGTTACTTGCCACTTGTCAGCCCAGGACTGGATATTGTCCAGGTCCTGCTGTATTTGGGTTTGAACTGCTTCACTATCTGAGCAGTCTGATCTGGTGCAGAATATTGTGCTGTCATCTGTGAACATCCCCACTTCTGACCTTATGACAGAAGGAAGGTTACTGATGAAGCAGCTGAAGATGGTTGGCTGGAGAACACTTCACTGAGGATCTCTTGGACTGATGTACTGAGGATGAGATAATTGACCTCCAACCACCACAACCATCTTCCTTTGTGTCAGGTATGATTCCAACTAGCAAAGAGTTTTCCTCCTAATTCCCATTGTCTCCATTTTAGCTGGGGCACCTTGATGCCATACTCAGTCAAATGCTGTCTTGATGTCGAGGGCTATCATTCTCACCTTGGCCTTGACAGAACCGAAACTAGGCATCCATAAGCAGGTTATTGCTGAGTAGATGCTGCATGATAGCACTGTTGATGACCCCTTCCATTACTTTTCTGATGATTTAATCTAAATAAAAGAAATAATTCTGTTCCAGGAGTTGCATTCATGGCATACAGTATCTGCTGATGAGAAACTAGACTAAGTGAAAGTGTAAAAATACTGCCTTTGGTGTCTTATTGTTCTCTTGACTTGACATGATCTCTGACAATTAATTCAAGCAGGTGATTTGGAATGGTTACTTTTAACTTTGATGGACCAATTTGACTCCTGCACTATCTTTAGCTACACCTTCCCACTCAGTTTTATCTCAGTTTCTCAGGGAATTTTCAGCTTTTATCACAGATGGTTTGAGAAGTGTCTCTTTTAATGCAAGGAATATTATGAACAAACCAGATGAGCTTAGAGCGTGGATCGGTACTTGGAGCTATGATGTTGTGGCCATTACAGAAACTTGGATGGCTCAGGGGCAGAAATGATTACTTTGCGTGCTAGGCTTTAGATGTTTCAGAAAGAACCGGGAGGGAGGCAAAAGAGGTGGGGACATGACACTGTTGATCAGAGATAGTGTCACGGCTGCAGAAAAGGAGGAAATCATGGAGGGATTGTCTACGGAGTCTCTGGGTGGAAGTTAAGAACAGGAAGGGGTCAGTAACTACTGGGTGCTTTTTATACACCACCCAATAGTAACAGGGACATCAAAGAGCAGATAGGGAGACAGGTTTTGGAAAGGTGTAATAATAGCAGGGTTGTTGTAGCGGGACATTCTAATTTCCCAAATATTGATTGGCATCTTCTGGATCGAGGGGTTTAGATGGGGTGGCGTTTGTTAGATGTGTTCAGGAAGATTTCTTGACACAATATGTAGATAAACCTACAGGAGGAGTGGTTGTATTTGATCTGTTATTGGGAAGTGAACCTGGTCAGGTGACAGATCTCTCAGTGGGAGAACATTTTGGAGATAGTGATTACAATTTTATCTCCTTTACCATCGCATTTGAGCGGGATAGGAACAGACAAGTTAGGAAAACGTTTAATTGGAGTAGGGGAAAATATGAGGCTATCAGGCAGAAACCTGGAAGCATAAATTGGCAACAGATGTTCTCAGGGAAACATACAGAAGAAATGTGCCAAATGTTCAGGGGATATTTGCATGGAGTTCTGCATAGGTACATTCCAATGAGACAGAAAGGATGGTAGGGTACAGGAACCGTGGTGTACAACGGCTCTTGTAAATCTAGTCAAGAAGAAAAGAACTCACGAAAGGTTCAAAAAACTAGATAATGATAGAGATCTAGAAGATTATAAGGCTAGCATTAAGGAGCTTAAGAATGAAATTAGGAGAGCCTGAAGGGGCCATGAGAAGGCCTTGGCAGACAGAATTCTGGAAAACCCCAAGCATTCTACAAGTACATGAAGAACAAGAAGATGAGACGTGAGAGAATAGGACCGGAAAAGTGTGTTTGGAACTGGAAGAGATAGCAGAGGTACTTAATGAATACTATGCTTCAGTATTCACTAAGGAACTGGATCTTGGTGATTATAGGGATGACTTACAGTGGACTGAAACACTTGAGCATGTAGACATTAAGGGAAGGGATGTGCTGGAGCTTTTGGAAAGCATCAAGTTGGATAAGTCACTGGGTCTGGATGAGATGTACCCTAGTCTAGTGTGGGAGGTGAAGGAGGAGATTGCTGAGCCTCTGGCAATGATCTTTGCTTCATCTATAAGGACCGGAGAGGTTCTGGAGGATTGGAGGATTGTGGATGTTGTTCCCTTTGTAGGACTCTCAGTCCCTGTGACAGTGGTGTTAAATGGGGCCAACTGGGGGCACAGAGGCTTCAGCTTATTCAAGAAGGGGAGTAGAGATAGCCCAGGAAATTGTAGATCAGTGAGTCTTACTTCAGTGGTTGGTAAGTTGATGGGGAAGATCCTGAGAGGCAGGATTTATGAACATTTGGAGAGGCATAATATGATTAGGAATAGTCAGCACGGCTTTGTCAAAGGCAGGTCGTGTCTTATGAGACTGATTGAATTTTTTGAGGATGTGAATAAACACATTGATGAAGGTAGAGCAGTAGATGTAGTGTATATCCATCACTGTGTGGTTTGGAGCCGCCACCAAGCAGGATAGAACCAGACTACAGCGCACAGTGAGGACTGCTGAGCACATCATTGGAGCCTCCCTGCCCTCTATTGTGGACCTGTACTCTTCCAGGTTGAAGAAGATGGCGGGGAACATCATAAAGGACTCCTTCCATCCTGCGCACGGACTGTTTGAACTGTTTCCGTCTGGTAGGCGCTTCAGATCCCTCAAGAATAAGACGAATAGGCACTGGAGAAGTTTTTTCCCTACTGCGGTCACTTTGCTGAACAGTTAACTGTCGGCTAACTATTACTTGTATGTATAATCTATATTTTCATTTATATTTATCATTATTATTGTTATGAGCAGAGAGACAACATCTGCAGGAAGTAAATTCCTTGTATGTGTACAGGTACTTGGCGATTAAAGTCTGATTCTGATATGGATTTTGGCATGGCATTTGATGAGGTACTCTATGCAAGGCTTATTGCGAAAGTAAGGAGACATGGGATCCAAGGGGATGTTGCTATGTGGATCCAGAACTGACTTGCCCACTGAAGGCAAAGAGTGGTTGTTGATGGGTTACATCCTACATGGAGGTCGGTGACCGGTGGTGTGCCTTAGGGATCTATTCTGGGACCCCTACACCTCATGATTTTTATAAATGACCTGGATGAAAAAGTAGAGGGATGGGTTAATAAGTTTGCTGATGACACAAAGGTTGAGAATATTGTGGATAGTGTGTAGGGCTGTCAGAGGTTACAACTGGATATTGATAGGATGCAAAACTGGGCTGAGAAATGGCAGATGGAGTTCAACCCAGGTAAGTGTGAGGTGGTTCATTTTGGTAGGTCAAATATGATGGCAGAATATAGCATTAAAGGTAAGACTCTCGGCAGTGTGGAGGATCAGTGGGATCTTGAGTTACAAGTCCATAGGACACTCAAAGCTGCTACACAGGTTGACTGTGTGGCTAAGAAGGCATACGGTGCATTGGCCTTCATCGATTGTGGGATTGAGTTTAGGAGCCAAGAGGTAATGTTACAGCTATATAGGACCCTGGTCAGGCCCCACTTAGAGTACTGTGCTCAGTTCTGGTTGCCTCACCACAGGAAGGATGTGGAAACCCTAGAAAGGGTGCAGAGGAGATTTATAAGGACGTTGCCTGGATCGGAGAGCATGCCTTATGAGAATAGGTTGATTGAAAACAACCTTTTCTCCTTGCAGTGATGGAGCATGAGATATGTCCTGATAGAGGTGTAGAAGATAATGAGAGGCATTGATCGTGTGGATAGTCAGAGGCTTTTCCCTAAGGCTGAAATGGCTAGCACGAGAGGACATAGTTTTAAGGTGTTTGGAAGTAGGTACGGAAGAGATGTCAGCAGTAAGTCTTTACGCAGAGAGTGGTGAGTGTGGAATGGGCTACTGACGGCGGCGGTGGAGGCGGAAATGATAGGGTCTTTTAAGAGACTCCTGGATGGCTACATGGAGCTTAGAAAAATAGAGTATTGTATATAGGGTAAAGCCTAAGTAGTTCTAAGGTATGGACATGTTTGGCACAGCTTTGTGGGCCAAAGCCTCTGTATTGTGCTGTATATTTTCTATGTTTCCAAAATATGAAAACAAATAGTGAAAGTTTTTATAATTATATAAAGTGGAATAGGACGACTAAAGTGAATGTAGGTCCCTTGGAGGATGAGAAGTGGGAAATGGCCGAGGCTTTGAATGACTATTTTGTGTTGATCTTCACAGTGGAGGATGCATTGAACATGCCAAAAAGAGATGTTATGGATGCGATGGGAGTTGAGGACCTTGATACAATAGCTATCGCTAAAGAGGTAGTGCCGAGCAAACTTGTGGGCCTGAAGATAGATAAGTCACCGGTCCTGATGGAATGCATCAGGGTACTGAAAGAAATGGCAGAAGTTATAGTAAAAGGTTTGATGATGATTTACTAAATTTCTCTGGACTCTGGGCAGGTTCCAGCAGATTGGAAGATGGCAAATGTCATGTCAGTGTTCAACAAGGATGTAGGCAAAAAGCAGGTAACTATAGGCCAGTTGGTTTAACAATTGTAGTTTGGAAAATGCTTGAAGCTACCATTAAAGAAGAAATAGTGAGGCATCTGGAAAGAAATGGATCCATCAGGCAGATGCAGCATGGTTTCAGCAAAGGCAGGTCCTGTTTGACTAACACAATGGAGTTCTGTGAGGATATAATCAGTGCAATGGATAGAGGCGAACAGATGGACGCTATTGGATTTTGAGAAGGCGTTCGATAAGTGCCACATAAAAGATTTAACCATTAGATAAGGATGCATAAAGTTGGGATGATGCATGAGAAAGGGTAGAGGATTGGTTAACCAATAGAAAGCTGAGAGTTGGAATACCTGGGTGTTCCTCTGGTTGGCAATCAGTGGTGAGCAGAAATTTGGTAAATCAATGCAAGACTCCATCGAACAGGACAGACAGACAACCGATGTGCAAAAGACAACAAACTGCATAGACAAGTTATGCCCTGGTTTAGATTTTACTGCTAATGCTAGGTATTTCATTTAATGGTTTTCTGTAGAAACAGTGTGTTCTGCTGGTAGTGTTAAAGATAAGGGATCATGATGTTTAGATTATGAATGTTGGATCGGCCAATCAGAATAGTGGAGTCGAGTGAAGGTTCTAGAGAAAACTGTGCAGAGAGGTTTTGTGATGGACTCTGAGGTGGGTCAAAGTCTTTTTGTTTGATGGGAGATGGAGTGAGAAGATGAAAAGAACCGGCTGTAAGATTCGATCCAACTGGAATACATGATTCTAGGATGGGAAGTTTGACTGGTGATCATTGAATAGTACTTGGTGCTGTGAAGAAAAGGACATATCCTGCTTTTGGAAGATCTGAGCTCCAACGTGCACATTTGACTTTTTAAATTAGAATGGGCTCTTTTATTTTTTTATTTTTTTCTTTCTTCTTTAATAGCTATTTGATTAAGTTGATATTCATAAATACACCTTCCTTATAATTGTATGCAGTGTACGATATGTTGTTTCTTGCCAATGGGTAATTGCTAGTAATTACCACAGTATTTGCTCAGATCGGGGAGCGGGTAGTCGAAACATCCCAACTTTCCGTTTTGATGGGACCCTAGTCATACTGACTCTAGACGTATGGAATTTGAAAAAGGTGGTTTTCTCACCACTGTGTCCAGTAGTTTGTCAGCGAGAGGCTAACTAGCCATGTTTCTAAAGAAGCCCGGTAAAAAGGGGTTTAATTGTCTGGGATCTGATTCAGTAACACTGTGTATTTGCTGTAAAAGTTGATTAAGTGGTTTGTGTGTCTAAACTAGTGACTGGTAAAGGATTAAGATACTTGATTATGGATGCCACAGAGATTAAGCTTTGGTGAGATTCAAAGAGATTACCCACAACAAATGCTTATGTTCTGAGTGGGGTGGATTTCCGCAGCGCACCCTAATAGTTGATTAGCATTTTAAGTACTGTTGAAGTATTAAGGAAATTACCCTCGTTGAATGGCATTTTGATCAATTGGCTGATAGGATGTTATGTTAGTCCAAACTAGCAAGGACACGATGGGAGTAGATCTCCCTGGTACAATTAAGGTACCTAGAGAGGTGAGGCCACTGGCCATCCATACTTTTAGAGAATGGGAGAGTGTAGCCGAGGGTGAGGAATTTGATGATAAGTTACTTGCAGCTGAGGGCAGAAACTTGTTAGAAGTTGCTATCATTTCTGTGGAATGAGGAAAAGGAGCTGTCTGATGTGAAAGTTCTAATGGGTCCCTTGGAGGGTGGTTGAAAACTCCGTTGGTTTCAGCAATTCCTTCACTGGTAGATAAATGCCAAAGTGCACTGGTGGAGAGCCAAAGTTCTCGTAGACTGAGAATGCTCTCGGGAGTGAAGCTCACCGCCCAAGGCGGAGGAGGAATATAAGACTTCGGCGGAGCAGACATCTCAGTTGCTCGATGAGTGGCAGTGCTCAGATAATATGAAAAGACAGCAACTGGTAGAGAGTTTAAAAGGTCCCACTGCTGCGTTGGTGGGGTCCTTAAAGGCAGAGAACCCATTTGGCACTTCTGCGGGCTACATGCAAGCATTAGAAAGGGGTTTTGGCATACTGAGCACTCCAGTGGAGCTTATGATGAGGTTCAGGTGCATGTACCTGGAGAGAGGAGAGAAATTAAAAGTCGGTGGTTACTAGAATGTATCGTTACAGACCACAAACCAAGCCAGAAATCTTGGTGTTGTGATGGACTCCAACATCAATTTTACCTGCCATATTAAGACAATTACAAAGTCAGCCTACTGCCATGTTAAAAATCTAGTGAGAGTTACCGGGTATGATTTAGAAGAACTCATCCATGCATTTGTAGGCTTGACTACTGTAATGGTATTTTCAGAGGTCTCTGTAAAAAGTCCCTCAGACAGCTGCAGCTTGTTCAGAAAGTCCTCACTATGACCAAGAAAGCAGAACACATCTCTCCACTTCTCAGAACACTGCACTGCATTCCTGTCCATCAGAGGATTGACTTTAAAATAATTTTATATACCTCTGATCTCGTTTCATTCTAAACCTTCCCGAGCACTCAGGCTGTATGGGCAGGTCTGTTTACTGTCCCGAGGATCAAAACTAAACATGGTGAAACAGCTTTTAGTTACTATGCTCCAGATATCTGGAAAAACCTTCCAGAGGATCTGGTCTGCCCCAACTTTAAGCTCTTTTAAATCAAGGCTTGAAACTTTTCGCTGTAGCTTTTAATTAGAATCTCCTGCACTGCAACTTTTATTCCTTTTTTAATGTTTTGATCTTTCCTATATTTTGTGAGATTTTATTCTGCCTTATATTATCTGAAATTTGATGTTTAACTTTTATATCTTTCTCATGTAAAGCACTTTGAACTACTTTGTGCTTGAATAGTGCTATACAAATAAAATTGCCTTGCCTTACATTTTTTGGCTAGAGACATCTGCTTTGCTTGTGCCATAAAGGAGCCATTCCACTGGCTGATATAAATCAATTAAGGATGGACCAAGTGGCAAAGGACACAGTCACATGACTTGATTGCTTTAAGCTTCCAAACATCTCTCAGGACACGTCCCCCTCCATCGTTTGTTGAGCTGATCAGAGAAGCAAGAGAGGGGGAAAATGAGATGGAGGAGTGGAAGACACAGTCCTTGGTTGTAGCCTTTGTTGCTGAAGTGACTCCTGATGCTACACGTGGGAATTTTGCAGGATTTTGTGAAAGATTTGAGAGCTGAGGTATCTCAGTTGATGTCAGCTTATGCTGCCACCAAGCTTGACAACATTCTGATCAATATATCAAGTAACACACCAAAGTGTGAAACCGTATTCCTGAGGCTAGTGGGTCCAAGCTCCAAGGTATCTATACAGATTGATGTTATTTATGCTAGAGCCATACTTGACACAGGTTCTCAGGCTACTCTGCTGTACAGATCCTACTACAACTGGTATTTGACACATTTACCATCGACACCACTCAATGCACTGAGCCTTGGGGCCTTAGTACTGATGACTACAGATATGATAGTTACTTGTCATTGAAGCTGGAGTTTTTGAATCCAGATGTTGGACTAGCTGAGACCCTTGATACGTTAGTGTTGGTCTGTCCAGATCTGGTTGAGAAGGGTGAAGCTTCCGTTCTAGTGGGAACAATGAGAAAGCTAGTGGGAGCCTGTAAAGAGACATTTGGAGAGAGTTTTTGAAAACGTTGTCCATTCACACAGTGTTCAGAGCTGTTTTGAGAAAGTGCAAGCCCATACTAGGCCGAATGATGAGCAGAAACAAGGAAGTGTGTGGTACACCCAGTCCAAGCCCATCGTGTTACAGCCTGGAGAAGTAGCTAGAGTGAAGGGAAACCCCAAATTTCCCAGAATGCCTGATGCTGAGGCCTTCCAGTCAGATGCTCCAGAAGACCACAAAGAGGAGACATGCTTACCTGCTGGGGTATTGGTGAGGCCTGAACTGCAGAAACTGTTGGCTGTACATTTAAACAAGATGACAGTGATTGTCAATAACACCTCAGGGAGAGTGTTCACACTCAGGCAGGGGATGCCAATGGCACATCTTTTCCCAGTGATTGTAGTGTCTAATTTTCCTGTGAGAAAACCAGGAGAGGCACAATCTCCTGGATCAGGTAAGTTGACAGCCAAGTCATCAACTTCAGTGACTTCCCACACTTGAAGAGTTGGAGAAGACTGACGGAGAAGACACTCAAGTTTGAAGATGTCTGTTCTACAGACTAGTTTGATGTGGGAGGTTCTAAAAGTACTCCCCACACCATCCGAGTGACAGAGGACACCCCTTTCAGGGAAGGGTCTCGATGACTAGCACCAGCAAATCTGAATGATATTTGGCAGCATCTGCTAAAACTGAAAGAAACTGGGATTATCACTGAGTCATGAAGTCCCTGTGAGGAAGAAGAGTGAGAAGTATGAATGTGTGTTGAGTATTGGACACTGCACTGACATACAGTCCCTGAACAGTTTACTTTTCCATGGATCGAGGATGCACTGACCTGCATGAGTGGAGTGAAATGGTTCAATGTGCTGGATGTAAGGGGTGGGCATTGTCAAATACCCATGAGTGAAGCTGACAAAGAGAAGACAGCATTCATATGTCCACTTGGATTCTTTCAGTTTGAGAGAATGCCCCAGGGCATATCAGGAGCACTGGCTACTTTCCAATGTGTCATGGAGAAGACTGTTGGGAACATGAACTTGCTTGAGGTACTGGTGTACTTGGATGATCTCTTCCAGGGTGTTCGGGTCCGCCCTGGAAGAGCAAAGGAAGAGGTTCCTGTAGGTGTTAGACTGTTTGAAAGCTGAAGAGTTAAAACTGTCACTGGACAAGTACCAGTTCTGCAAGACATCCTTCAACTACATCAGGCACATAGTTTCACAGGATGGAGAAGCTATGGATCTGTCCAAGATAGAGGTGGTGACCACATGGCTAAGATCCAAGAATGTGAGTGCTGTAAGCTTGTTCCTTGAATTCTGTGGGTACTACCGAAGATTCGTGAAGGACTACTCCAAAGTAAGGCACCCTTTGAATCGGCTTCTGTGGAATTACCTTCTGTTGGGGAAGAAAGGGAGATGGAGGAAAGAAGAAGACGGTAATGTTTATCTTCATCCTTCAGAGCCTTTTGGAGCAAGATAGGATGCAAAATGTGAAGAGGCCTTCCGGTTGCTCAAAGAGCTACTGATTAAGCTGACAGACAGACAGACAGACATACTTTATTGATCCTGAGCGAAATTGGGTTTTGTTACAGCCGTACCAACCAAGAATAGTGAAGAAATATAGCAATATAAAACCATAAATAATTAAATAGTAAGTTAATCATGCCAAGTGGAAATAAGTCCAGGACCAGCCTATTGGCTCAGGGTGTCTGACACTCCTAGGGAGGAGTTGTAAGGTTTGATGGCCACAGGTAGGAATGACTTCCTATGATGCTCAGTTTTACATCTCGGTGGAATGAGTCTCTGGCTGAATGTACTCCTGTGCCTAACCAGTACATTATGGAGTGGATGGGAGTCATTGTCCAAGATGGCATGCAACTTGGACAGCATCCTCTTTTCAGACACCACCGTCAGAGAGTCCAGTTCCACCCCCACAACATCACTGGCCTTACGAGTAAGTTTGTTGATTCTGTTGGTGTCTGCTACCGTCAGCCTGCTGCCCCAGCACACAACAGCAAACATGATAGCACTGGCCACCACAGACTCGTAGAACATCCTCAGCATCGTCCGGCAGTTGTTAAAGGACCTCAGTCTCCTCAGGAAGTAGAGATGGCTCTGATCCTTCTTGTGGACAGCGTCAGTGTTCTTTGACCAGTCCAGTTTATTGTCCATTTGTATCCCCAGGTATTTGTAATCCTCCACCATGTCCACATTGACCCCTTGGATGGAAACAGGGGTCACCGGTGCCTTAGCCCTCCTCAGGTCCACGACCAGCTCCTTAGACTTTGCTCTGCTCGCACCATGTGACAAAGTTTCCCACCGCAGCCCTGTACTCAGCCTCATCTCCCTTGCTGATGCATCCAACTATGGCAGAGTCATCAGAAAACTTCTGAAGATGGCAAGACTCTGTGTTGTAGTTGAAGTCTAAGGTATAGATGGTGAAGAGAAAGGGAGACAAGACAGTCCCCTGTGGAGCCCCAGTGCTGCTGACCACTCTGTCTGACACACAGTGTTTCAAGTGCACGTATTGTGGTATGCCAGTCAGGTAATCAGTAATCCATGACACCAGGGAAGCATCCACCTGCATCACTGTCAGCTTCTCACCCAGCAGAGCAGGGCAGATGGTGTTGAACGCACTGGAGAAGTCAAAAAACATGACCCTCACAGTGCTCGCCGGCTCATCCAGGTGGGCGTAGACACGGTTCAGCAGGTAGACGATGGCATCCTCAACTCCTGGTTGGGGCTGGTAAGCGAACTGGAGGGGGTCTAAGTGTGGCCTAACCAAAGCACTTGTGTTGGCCTTTGCGAACTCCCAATTGCCATATATACTGCATATAGATGCCAGCCGAGACAGTTTAGGAGGCGTTCTATATGAGGATTAGAGCACAGCTGGTGACTGTCACCCTCTGAATGAACTACCCCATGCACAAATTGGAATTTCTGGCATTGAAGTGGTCTGTGGATGTTAAGTGACGATCTATATGGTACCAAGTTTCGAGGTGAGGACTGAACAATCCATTAGTTTATAATCTGGCCTCGATGAAATTGGATGCCACAGGCCATTGTTGGTTAGTGGCATTGTCTGCGTATGACTTCAGCCTGAAATACCGGCCAGGGAGCTGGAAAATTGATGTAGATGCATTGTCCAGATGTTTACATGAAGGGCTGGAAATGGACAGGGAGTGGGAGAACGTCCCTGCCTTTGGAGTTAAAGCAATGTGCCAATTTTCTGCCATGGGGATATAGAGCTGTGGATTATTTGGGAGCTTCTGGTTGTGCCATTCCACAAGCTTACTGCAACTTGACCGCACCGAATACCGAAACCTTTAGTCTTGGGGAAGTGGCGGCAGCCTTTTGGTTAGCTGTTGCAGAATGGGATATGGTTCAACTTGAAAAGGCAAAACATCCTACCATTCCATATTGCTAGACATGTTCGGAATCCTGGATACCAGCAAGAAGACCAAATAGAGTCGGCATATTGGAAGTTTGTTCCACTGCTACATCTGGACACAGAATGAAGCTATGGATACTCGCCATATTATTTGATGTTTGGGTGTGAAGTGGCCTTGCCTTTCATGTGTTTTGGGACTGACGAGGAACACTTACCTCAGAAGACTTACAGTATCTCAAGTATGTGTCTGACATGGAGAAGGAACTGCAAAAGGCTTATCAATTAGCAGAGGTCTCTGCTACCAAGCAGAATCAAGGAGACAAGAGGAGATATGATCTGAAGATTAGCTTCTCCCAAGTGATGCTTGGAGACAGAGTTTTAATAAACAATTTGAGGCTAGCAGGGAAGCACAAGTTGTCTGACTGCTGGGTGACTATCCCTTACATTGTCAGCTGCCAAACATGCCGGTTTTCTGGGTGAAGCCAGAAGACGGGAATGGGTATTTGGCATATCATGGGGAATCTAGACTGAAGAAATCATGCTATTTCTGTTCCCTGCACATTATTTCCATTCACTACAGTAGTTCAGTGTTAGTTGGTACAATTCCAATGCTCTAGTCACAGAGCAACACAATTTCTGTGAATTACAGTATGTCATTTAATGGAGTAAAGTTCAAAATATGCATTTTTGAATGGTCATTGCAACATTTCTGTAGCCCATGGCCCAAGTGCAATATTACTGCCCCATTTTATGTGACTTCTGGCAAAGTCAGGTTTTGCCTGAGTTTTGATGGTATCATAACTTTCTCCTTTATTGATCTCAGCTCTTGAAGTTGGACTTAAACAATAGATGATGACTGTAGTCATTAATTCATAACAATAAAGAAATGCAGACTGTGTATTGATTTATACCAGCACCAAGCAATCAACAGCAGCCAATGTGTCTGTTTTGTGGAACAGTTTTTTCAAATGAGGCATTAAAACCATACAGGCTCCTTAAACATTGGAAGAGAATACACCCTGATAAAGCAAACAAGAACTTGGGTTATTTTCATTCATTTTGTGAAAATTTTCAGAAATGGAAATCCCTTCAAGACATGTTTGTCAACACTTCACAACAAAATGGTGATGCTTTGTGTGCTCATTGCTAAATTTGGAAAGCTCCATACAATTGGAGAGCTGATTCTGCCAGCAGTAATGCCGTTTCTGATTACAGTTTTGCATCAGTCACCAAACCAAATAATTAAAGTGATTTTGTTCAAAGATGAATAGATGAAATATTTGGGAATGTGGAAAACTCATTGTGCAACACATGTAGGCTAACAGTATTTGCTCTGCATTTGGATGAGTCAACTTTGCCAAGCAAAGAATCTTTGCTTCTTGGTTATGTTTGCTTCATAGGAGATGAAAGCTTGGTTCAAGAGTTGTTATTTGCAAGGGGTCTAGAGAGATATATAAAGGAGGAATCAATATTTTAAGTTGTTGAGCAAATTTTCAAAGAGAACTGTTGTGTATTTAATATTTCAGTAATATTTGAGTTGTAAATGTATTGTTTGGTTAAGTTTTCATTGTTGTTTACATTATGCACTACGGTTTATCTGTGAAACTATTAAATGGCATACGGCATTATGCCAGCACATCACCTACGTTATTTGCTTAAAGTAAAAACAAAAATAAATGGACTGCATTGCATGGGGAAGAGAAAAAATAGAAAGTCAAGTTACAGTTTCAATAAGAGCACTGATCTGCATGCTGTTGATGAAAAATCTGATGATGATGAGAGTGACACAGGACTGGGTACCTTGAGATTTATAACGTGAAGACTAACAATAGACAAGTATTATGTCTTACACCAAAAGTCAACGGTAAATTAATTAAAATGGAATTGGACACTGGCTTGGCTATTTCAGTCCTTCAACGATTTGAAGTTGAAAAGCATTTCAAAGAAACTAAACTGAAGCCCGCAGATATCCCAACTAAATATTTATACCACAGAAAAGATAACTCCTGTGGGAATGACATTTCTAATGGTGAAATATAACAACTGACAACCACATTGAGCTTGTATGTGGTAAAAACAGGAGAACCAGCATTGTGGGGAATACGTGGCTGAGAGTCATCCACCATTTACATGACACATCCCCTGTAATAGAGTCAACTGAAAACAAATTAAGAAAGGTACTGAGTGATGACACAACTGTCTCCATGAGGTTTGAAAAATCATATCAATACTTTTGGTTGCAGAAAGAAATCTCTGTACACCATCCTACACTGTGGAAAAGAAGTCAAGATCTTCTTTATTGCCTTTCCAGCTTAATAATTAGTGGAGCGTGGTTTCAGTGTAGTCGCCCAACTTCTTTCAAAACAAGGAAACAGACTGAAAATTACTGAACGGGGGATCTGAGACTGCTTCTGAGTGACATTCTGATGTTGAGAAGCTGATATCACTGCACCAAGCCCATCCATCTCACTGAAAGATGAAAAAGCAATTAAGTAGGAAATATTTGGATTACTAATCTACATTCTAAAAGTGTTGTTGAAAATTGTTTTTACTGTAATTAAGTAAAGAAATAATAAGACTTTTCAGGCTCAATTAAACAGACTGGAAAGCAGATTTCAACTTTGACAGGTTTTTAGGGTCAATTCTTGTTCAGGTTCTTCATAGTGTTGTCCAGAGTTAGTCCAGAATGCACAGATTTTGGCATCATGTTGGTGCATACACCACAGCATGGATTGTTATTAGATTTGAAACAAACTTAATGTTGTCTCATTAAATAACAATTATCATATGAGGAATTACACAGGTCAAGTTTTCACAGCAATTTAGCAAATTTACTCAGTGTGTGGCCAAACTATTAGTGAGACTTTGCTGCTAATATTACTTTGAAATGTTTTTTTTTAAAGCAGATTAAAAATCTAAGGCATTTGTTTCATGAAAGCAAATACTTAGTCAATGGCCTGTGTTGAATTTACTGCTCTCTGCTTGAACAACTTTGATCACTAAACTGATTCCCTTGTTAGAGTGGAATAATTCAGCCAAAGCTCTACTTTTGGTAACAAGGGCTTGGGTAGGGAGTTCTAAGAGTGATAGAATTATACAGCACAGAATCAGACCCTTTGGCCCAGCTTGCCCATCGAATACCCAATGACACTTACCCCATTTACAGTAGTCGGTCTGTGGCCTTCTTTGTCTTAGCAAGTCAAATATGTTTCTAGATACCTCTTAAATATTGTAAGAGTCTCTGTCTCTCATCAGTTCTAATGCTGATAACCTGAAATGTATTTCTTTCCTGTTATCTATTAAATCTTTGTATCAAGATACAATATTTACAGAACTAACTTACATTCTTACTGCCTGTTATGCTGCTGGCACTTAGGGCAGCAATGACGGTCCTCCATCTCTGTCTTTAGACACTCAGATGTAGAAGGATTCTTCATTGCTATTTCCATAACAATTTTGCTTTGCCAGTCAGTGACTGTTAGCCCTGAGCTGAACCCCGAACTTGGAGGACTGATGAACCACTCTTAGTCTGGCCTCTACTCTTTGACCTGTTGGGCATGGGTGATCCTACCAAGAGCCAAAGCATATAGCACTAATTCCAGCCATTCCAGTCATTGAGGCATGCAAGCCTTTAAACCACAACAAGTTTGTGGTCCTCTTGGAGGTTACAGAAATAAGTAAACACTATATTGAGAACAAATGAAAATCTGTGTATATTACAGTAGAATGAATCGTGAGAATTGACTTTGCACTGCCAGTCAATATGTTTATTACATTCACTTTACATTGATTTTATTGATTGACAGCATATCACTTATTTAGCGTTACATCACATCTATTACAATTGTTTTCTGTATTCACAAGTACCATAAAGTAGAATAGTAAGGCACGAAGAGGAACAGAGTACAATGACAGGTGTCCGCTACTATGACTTTTTACAAAAGTTTTCTCCATTCATAACTCTTTGTTGTTAAAAGGTCCCCTAACATAAAAATTATTTTTAAACAAACATATTTTTCAATACTTAAGATATTATTAAAGGGAATTTGAAGTATGAAAGCAACAACATGCTTCCATCTGCCACAAAAATGCTTTTCACAGGAGTTTTTTGAACCTTGTTAATTATCTCTAACAGTTTAAAATTGCTATAATACATTGAACATAGAATAGCGTTGTACAGATCTTGATGCCAATTGGTACTAAATGTCCTCCTCCTGTACCTACTTCATATTCCTTCATTCCATTCATATTCATGCATCTATTTAAATCCAGCAAACTGCCGGCTTCCACTACCCAGTAACCAATTCTGTGCAGAAAAAAACTTGCCCCTCATATCAACCTTAAACCTTGCTTTCAGCTTTTTTTTTTTGGTAGTAGGCATTATTATCTTCTGTTTTCAATTGTATTTACAGTTTTGGGGGTTTCAATGTTCTGATTTATATTTTCTACATTTTGTTTTGGTTGGTCTGCAGTTTTTTTTGTGGGGTTGGGGGTGGACACTAATTTTACACGACTTCAACGGGTGCTTTTTCAATTATTTTATTTTGTATTATATTACTATTGTATGTTTATCTTGCACTGAACTAATTTCCTATTTTGTTTTTGGGGTTTTGTTTTAGTTTGTAGTGTCATAGAAAATGCATTAAAAAATCAATTAAAAAAAACTTTAACAACTAACCTTAAAATTATATCCTCTGGTGTTTGGTATTTCTACACTACTTCTGACTGTCTACCCTATCAATATCTACTTCTATCAGATCTCTCCTCAGTACTCAAGAGTATTTAAACATAATCATATTGTTAAATTTATATAAATCAGCTATTAATAAAATTTAATTTTATTCCTTCTGTGGCTTCAGTTATCAGAATTCAATGGGCTGACACAGTCATACCATAATTATTAATTCATCATCTTCCATTAATTCAGTTCATCCATACCAAATATCTAAGCTCTACTTTTGGATGGCTTATCGGAACAGAGTCAATGAGCTGAATTACTGATCCTGCTCCTATATCTTATAGTCTTCAGCAGGTGAATGAGATTGTTCAGAAAATTCAAATTAATAAATAATTGTATTGCGGTGAAGTAGAGTGCAAGATAAAAGCAGAACTGAAATCTATTCATACATACATGACCAATAATTTGGATTGATAATTACCTATTACTAGCACCCACAACTGATCAAGCTGCGAATTAGACATAGGACCATATGACATAGGAGCAGAATTGGGCCATTTGGCCTGTCGAGTCGGCTCTGCCATTTGGTCTTGCCGGATTTATTTTCCCACTTAACTCCATTGCCCTTCTTCTTCCTGTAACCTTTGATGCCCTTACTAATCAGGAACCTATCAACATTTGCTTTAAATGTACCCAATCATTTGCCCTCCACAGCCATTTGTGACAATGAATTCCACAGATTCATCACCGTCCAAATAAAGTCATTTCTCCTTATCTTTGATTCCCAGGATGTTCTCCTTTATATCATGCTTTGAAACAAAAGCACTAAACTAACATTTATCTGGGAATTTTTCCAAAGGGAAAGCAAAATGCATCTTGAAATGTCATGTAATCGAAAGACTCAACAGAATACAACTCAATATTATTGTTGCACTACCCATTAATTCAAACAGCATTTAAGACCATAAGACATGGGAGCAGAATTAGGCCATTCAGCCTATCCAGTCTTCTCTGCCATTCTATCATGACTGATTTATTATCCCCCTCAACCCCATTCTCCTGCCTTCTCTCCATAACCTTTGATGCTGTAACTAATCAAGAAACTATCAACCTTCACTTTAAATATACACAGTGACTTGGCCTTCATCACCATCTGTGGCAATGAATTTCACAGATTCACCACCCTCTGACTACAGGAATTCTTTCTCATCTCTGTTCTAATGTGACATCCTTGTATTCTGAGCCTGTGCCCTCTGGTCCGAAAATCCCCCACGAAAGGAAACATTCTCTCCATATCCACTCTATCTAGATCTATCAATATTCAATAATATGAGCAATATTCTATAATTTCAAATTAACAGCCAGAAAGTTCGGAAATTCATATTGAATGAGCATCCTGCTCCCTCTCAACAGTGAGTGATCTACCATTCAATTGAATCTTGCTGTGGAATGAACACACAAATTTGTAGAAGGTACCACAATGTGAGACATGTGGAAGCCCAGAAACAGGAGAACACAGTGAGCAGTAATGATGTCGAACAAACAGAACAAGGCAACAATTGCACTGTGGTAGGAGTAATTCGAACTATAACCTATCATACTGTTGCATTTGTTAGTTAGAGGGCACTTGAAATGTTTTGATTCCACCTAATGAGTTGATTTAATGAATTATTTTCTCGATGTGACATATGCTAAGCCAACAGAAATGCTCTAGAGAAGGCTGTGTGGCTCATTCAGAACCATTGCTTTGCTCCTGGCTTCACAAGAAGTATTAAATCATGTGTATGAATTGAAAAAATAATGAAGTGAGAGGAATACGCGACTGACTTATATTGATGAATTTAAATGGTATTGTTGATAGGATTTGGGAATTAATCAATCCTGTTTGAAAAAACATGGAAAAGACCCTTTAATTTTTTAACTCTAAACCCAGACAAACCAAATAGAGTCATATTACTGAGGATGAATGGATGTGTGAACTTGGTCGGTAAGTGACAACAGGCAACTCAATCACACCAAAGCCTCCTCCTGTCACATCACGCAGCTTCCAAACAAGTAAATGTTACAGCAGGGTTCAGGGAACAGCAATCAAAAGTGGATACTATGGCAAATTTATATCCCCTTTCCTACCCATATTTTTATTTCATTGTCCTCGCCCATGGAATACTATTATCTTCTGTACACCCAAATGATATCTTCATGCTGATCTGTGGTGTATTCAATAAGAAGGTTAGTAAAGGAAGGTAACAATGTCCAATGGGCCTGAGAAGTGTTTCTGCAAAGTTCTACGCCTTTCCAATGAGAAACAAAGCAAATTATAGAGGCTGAGAGTAATCCTATGCTTTTAGAAAAGTACAAAACCCAAGAAGCCATGAGAAATTCAGCAGATTCATTATAGGAGATAAAGAATATACCTGAGATTGCACTGGCTGTTGGGGAGAGGTAGGGGGAGTGACCTGTAATCAGACAAAATAAGCAGTACACAAATATAGCTAACTAAAATGAAAAAAATAAACAAAAGCAAATTACCCAGTTTGAAAAATCTATGTGTGAATTCTTTAATTAATGGCAAAATCTTATGCCAATCTATACAATACAATGGATAATTGTTTTTATTATCCACAATGTGCTTATTCTTCACATTAGTATTAATTATTACCCTAGAATACAAAGAAAAAATTGATTATCCTTTTGATAATATTAATTACATGCCAAACATTCTCTACAGTTTTGAAACTTCTGTCATAAATCATCTTTTCTTCTTAATTCACTGCTGAAATGGGTTTTGTTAAGATTGTAATGAATTTTCCTCTGCATCTGAAGAGTCAGTTTTATCTTCCGAGCTCCAGCAGTTAACTCAGAGTAGAATAGCTCAGGAATTTGTCCTTGCTATCTGAATGCAAGTGACCTGAAATATTGAGCTTCTCTGAAAGAGCAAGAAGAAATTATATGGTTAAAGTTAAGCAGTAATGCCATATTAATGCACATCTTTTTACTGGTTCATCTGCTGTTTTACTTCTGTACTGAACAAGACATCAGTTTTAACAACAGATTGTACTTCCAGTGCAATTTCTCTTCAAATGAAACACTGTGATTAGAATCTGATAGGAGAAAAGCGAGGAAAGATGAGCAAAGTTATGATCATATGAGGAATCATCAAAAGGATGAGAGACAGAAATGCAGAGGGATTGGTAGAGCTCAGAGTGTGAAACTGAGATTCCCAAATGTTATCATCTAATGGGTTGAGTGAGGAGGAAAAGCAGAGAACACAGACTATAACGTAATTCTGGAGGAGGTGTCAAACACATGAAGAATAAGGTAGCATGGGCAGAATTTTTAAAAGTAATTCACTGTGGAGTTCATTATGAGATACATTTGCATTGTGATTATGCTTTTGCTTGTCTAGAGCTCAGGGTAAAAAACCCAGAAGATCTGATTTCAAAACTAATTACAGCAGCAGGAGAATTCCAAGCAATAAATAAATTAGAATAAATCACTAACATTAATGGTGATAATAGAACGTGCAAATAATTGTTAGTTCCCATTAATGGGCTTCAACGGAATAAAATTAGTTTAAACCCTCCCCTTGTGAAAATGGGGGACGCCTCCCTCTCCCCTATTAGAGAGAGAGAGAGAGAACCCGTGTTTAGTCGAATGCTGGATGAAATGCGATAGTCTTTGGGGTAACTGCAAGGTCTGTGTCTTTGCTATCGCCGAGCACATGCTTGTGCTCTGTAGTGGTGCGCTTTATTTTATTGGGAGGGAGCTGTTGCTTGCTACCGTTTACATGCGGGTGGGGGGGAGCTGGGGGGGAGGACTTTGCGGTTCTCAGGTTTAAATGTCATTCATTCTTTGGAGCACTTCTCTGTTTTTGTGGATGTTTGCAAAGAAAAACAATTTAAGGATATATATTGTATACATTTCTCTGATGTTAATTTGGACCTTTAAACCCACATCTCTAGCCCCGAGGATATTGGTCCCCACAGGTTCAGGTGTAACCTATCCTTCTTATGCATCATACCTTCCTCAGGAGATTCCAATGATCCAGAAATCTGAAACCCCACCCCCTCCACCAATTTTTCAGCCACATAATCATCTGCCAAGTGTTCTTTTCTTATACTCGCTGGCACATGGCATGGGCAGCAATCCAGAGAATACTGGAGGTCCTGATTTTCAGCTTACTGCCTAATGCCTCATATTCTCTTTTCAGGACCTCCTCCCATTTCCGACCTATGACATTGGTCTCAATATGAACCACTACTTTCAGCTGTTCAGCTCTTTAGAATGCTGTAGGCTTAATCTAAGACATCGTTGACCTTGCCACCTGGGTGGCAATATCCCATCTGGCTGCTCTCTTTCACATCAACGGAATCTGCTCTCTGCTCCTCTAACGATAGAATCCCTGGCAGGGCAGAAGCTGGAATGAGTTTTAGTCTAAGTTGGGTGATTGGGAAGGGAGGATTAATCAGGCATAGAAACAGGCAGAAGTGGGAGAGAGGCAAGAGTGGAGATAGCGAATATTACTGAGGGGGTAAGCACGCAATCTTACTGGCAGACAGGGCTTGTGCTATTGCAGAGGTTGGACAAACTTGGGTTGTTTTCTCTGGGGTGGTGGAAGCTGAGGGGAGATCGGATGGAGGTTTATAAGATTAGCGAAGCATGGATAAAGTAGACAGACAGCATCTTCTTCTGAGAGTTGAAATGCCTCATACCAGAGAGCATGATTTAAAGTGTTTCGGGGGGTGTAATTTTAAAGGAGATGTGAGAGACCAGATTTTTTACTCGGAGTGGTGGGTGACCGGTTGGTGCTGCCTGGGTGGTGGTAGAGGCAGATATATTAGGGACATTTAAGAGACGTTTGGATAGGCACAAGAATGTGAGGAAAATGGAGGGATATGGTCATTGTGTCGGCATAAGGGAATAGTTTGGTTGGCTGTTTGATTATTAATTTTTTGGCACAATATTCTGTGCCAAAAAGCCTGTTCCTGTGACGTACTGTTTGTTCTGTGCTATGCTCAATCAGGTCCACAGAGTCAATTTAATCAAATCATTAAAATACTACAAGCTACTGATTTACTGCTAAATGATAACTATTAAGAAAGTGAAGTTACAGTAATTACTTCAAAGCAACTGTGCACAGTTTTATGTTATACTTACTTCTTCTCCCAGGAACTGCAATTCCATGCTTGGAGGTAAATCTTCCTGTGGAAGCACTCTGTACTGTCTGCAAAAGTAAAGGGATGGTGTCAATGCAAGAAGCAACAGCTTCCTTCCAATTCCTCCTTCATCCATTTCTCAGTTCAGAATGTCTCTTAACACTTATCTCAGTGCAATCCTGTCACCGGGGCTCGAACACCAACTTGGCTCGTTAGCTAACTCTGCAAACAGCCGTATTACTCAGCGGTAAGAAGACCACTTTTCCTAAGCAGTATATGCCCAGGGTCAGTATGATTTGGGGTTTATCCAAACAGGAAGGTCATAATGTTACAATTAAAGCAATGTCAATTTGAGCAAATGCTCAAATCGTGGATTAGCCATGATTGATTGTTGGAGCAGTTTCAATGGGCCAAACGGCCTAATTCTGCTCCTATGTCTCATGGTCTAAATTCTTTGTAAATACTGCTCATTCACAGTCATCAGTAGCATAGAAAAGACATCATACACCAGCATAAAATTATAAATCATGTATATTTACCAATTTTCATCTGTTTCAAACAGCCCATTACAGTTAGACCAGTTTAAATGTGCACATAAATAAAAAAGCTGAAGCAACTCAGCAGGCCAGACAGCAACAGTCGACGTTTCTGGCTGAGCCCCTCCATCAGGACTGAACATAAAGTTTGCAGCTCATTCCTGTATCAGCTCAGTGTATCACTTTACTCACTACTGAATTTGCATCACCCTTCTTGGAATCCTCCACCTCATGAGCACTCTTTGCAATCAGATCTCCCCTTTAGATGGGGTTGTCCAGGTGTCTTCCCTGGTGCTCTTCTCTGTTCACCTCCCACCAAAAGACCCCAAAGCAGGCTGCTGTCCTTCAGAAAACTCTTTCCACCCCCCAGCTCTCCAAAACCCAGTCTCCCTAAAATGGATACTGTCTAGCAGAGTGGTCATTGTGGGAGCAGTCATCGTCGGAGTGGTCTGATTCAGAGTGGTAAGGCTTTGGCGAGAATAGGTAGAGACAAAGTAGGCAGGTAAGTTCATTTCTTATTTTTTTCTGAATTAACTCTTGTGAGGATAGGGGGTACGTCTACAGGGCCAGTCTTCTGCTCTGGGTGCCAGATGAGGGATTTTCAGGAGTCTACTGATGGCCACATCTGCATCAGGGGCATCGAGATGCAACTCCTTAGAGACCGTGTTAAAAGAACTGCAGCTGCAGCTAGATGACCTTTGAGTTGTTAGAGTAAGAGAAGAGGGGATAGACAGGAGCTACAGGGAGGTAGTCACCCCAAGGCTGCAGGAAAGAGATAAATGGGTGACTGTCAGGAGAGGGCAGGGAGAATGTCAGATAGTGGGAAGCACCCTTGTGACTGTCCCCCTCAACAACAAGTTCTCCATTTTGAATACTATTGGTGGGGGGGGGAATGACCTACCAGGGGGTGGCTGTGCTGGACTGACCATGCTGTAGTTAAATGCACATAGCATTTAGAATAAGGTGGATGAACTCATGATGCAATTAGAGATTGGTCAGAATTGTGGGCATCACTGAGTCATGGCTGAAGAAAGGCCATAGTTGGGAGCTTAATATCAAAGAATATAATGTGTATTGAAAGGACAGGCAGTAGGCATAGGTGGGGTGTGGCTCTGTTGGTAAAAGATGGAATTACATCTTTAGAAAGAGGTGACATAGGGACAGAGAATGTTGAATCTTTGTGGGTGGAATCAAGAAACTTCAAAAGTGAAAAAACATTAGTGGAGTCATATATAGGCCTCCAAATAGTAGTCCAGATGTGAGGTTAAAATTGGAAAGGGAGCTAGAGATGGCTTGTAATGAGAATGTCACAACTGTAATGGGGACTTGAATATGCAAGGTGATTAGGAAAATCAGGTTGGTGTTGGATCACAAGAGAGTGAATTTGTTGAATGCCTCTGAGATGGCTTTTTAGAGCAACTTGTGCTTGAGCCTACTTGGGGAAAGGCTGTCCTATACTTGGTGTTGTGTCCTAACCCAGATGTTAGGTAGCAAAAGTGAATGGAAAGTTGGATTATTGGGAAGCTTTTAAAATCCAACAAAAGGCAACTAAAAAAGCTATAAGAAAGGAAAAGATGAAGTATGAGGGCAAACTAGCTGATAATATAAAGTAGGATACTAAATTTTTTTCTGTTATATAAAGAGTAAAAGGGTAGTGAGTGTTGATATTAGACCACTGGTCACGCAGGCACGTGACATAGCGCACCACAGTTTTAAAAAGAAGAGAAAGTTTTCAACGGTTATTTAAATCGCAGCAAGAGGTGGAGAGGGAAGAGGTAAAAGAAGCTTGGAGAGAAGCTTTTTTTTTAACTGATCAGAGCAAAGAGGCTAGACTGTGCAGCCAAACGTTTAAAAAGAAAGACCGCCATATACAGCAGCCATCATCGTAGCGGCCATTGTTGGAGTGGACTGAGGCAGAGTGGGTCGGCTTTGGCTCAATCAGGCTTCAGCGAGAACAGGCAGAGGCGAGGTTAACAGGGTACGACTGCGCAAGCGTGTGAAAGACAGCCCGTGAGGCAGCGGGAGAATTTAAATAGCGAGCAGAGGCTGAGTTTGAGCTTCACTCCAGGTGAGGTAAGGCCCAGTAAACTCCTTTAATTAATCTAATTAGGTTAGGAGTAGGTAATGGAGGCAGCAGTTAGGGCAGTTGAATGCTCCGTTTGCAGCATGTGGGAAGTCAGGGTGAGCACAGTTGTCCCTGATGACTACACCTGCAAAAGGTGCATCCAGCTGCAGCTCCTGACAAACCGTGTTAGGGAACTGGAGCTGGAGCTGGATGAACTTCGGATCATTCGGGAGGCAGAGGCAGAAATAGACAGGAGTTTCAGGGAGATAGTCACCTCTAGGAGTCAGGAGACAAGTAGTTGGGTGACTGTCAGGAGAGGGAAGGGGAATAGACAGGAAGAGCAGAGCACCCCTGTGGCCGTTCCCATCAACAATAAATATACCGTTTTGGATACTGTTGGTGGGGATGACCTACCAGGGACAAGTTGCAGTGGTTGCGTCTCTGGCACCGAGACTGGACCCTCAGCTCAGAAGGGAAGGAGGGAAAAGAGGAGAGCAGTAGTGATAGGGGATTCGATAGTTATGGGAACAGATAGGAGTTTCTGTGGAAGAGATTGAGAATCCTGGATGGTCTGTTGCCTCCCTGGTGCAAGGGCCCACGATATCTTGGATTGAGTTCCCAGTATTCTCAAGAGGGAGGGTGAGTAGCCGAATGTTTTGGTCCATGTAGGGACCAATGACGTGGGTACGAAAAGTGAGGAAGTCCCGAAAGGTGAGTTTAGGGAGCAAGGTGCCAAGTTAAAGGACAGCACTTCCAGGATAGCAATCTCAGTATTGCTACCAGTGCCACGTGCAGCTAGCTGGGTTTAGAAATAGTAAGATAGTGCAGATCAACACGTGGCTGAAGACATGGTGCAAGAGGTGGGGGCTTCAGATTTATAGATAATTGGGCAGTTTTCCAGGGAAGGTGGGACCTATTCCGGTGGGATGGTTTATATCTGAACTGGAGGGGTACAAATATTCTTGCAGGTAGATTTGCTAGAGAGGCTCCAGTGGATTTAAACTAGATACAAAGGGGGGAGGGGAACTAGAGTGTAGGAACAGATGTATGGGAGAAGGAAGAAAAAGAAGACAATAAAGTTCTTTGTACTGTTAGAGATAAACAGAGAGGAAGAGGTGGAGACTTTTTTAAGTGCATTTACTTTAATGCTAGGAGCATTGTAAGAAAGGTGAATGAGCTTAGAGCATGGATTGATACCTGGAAATATGATGTTGTAGCTATTAGTGAAACATGGTTGCAGGAGGGGTGTGATTGGCAACTAAATATTCCTGGATTTCATTGCTCCAGGTGTGGTAGAATCGGAGGGACAAGAGGGGGAGGTGTTGCGTTGCTTGTCAGAGAAAATATTACAGCGGTGCTCTGGCAGGATAGATTAGAGGGCTCGTCTAGGGAGGCTATTTGGATGGAATTGAGGAATGGGAAAGATGTAGTAACACTTATAGGGGTGTATTATAGACCACCTAATGGGGAGCGAGAATTGGAGGAGCAAATTTGCAAGCAGATAGCAGATATTTGTAGTAAGCAAAGGGTTGTGATTGTGGGAGATATTAATTTTCAACACATGGACTGGGAAGCCCATACTGTAAAAGGGATGGATGGTTTAGAGTTTGTAAAATGTGTGCAGGATAGTTTTTTGTAGCAACACATAGAGGTACCAAATAGAGAAGGGGCAGTGTTGGATCTTCTGTTAGGGAATGAAATAGGTCAGGTGACGGAGGAATGTGTTGGGGAGCACATCGGGTGCAGTGATCACAATGCCATTAGTTTCAATATAATTATGGAGAAGAATAGGACTGGACCCAGAGTTGAGATTTTTGATTGGAGAAAGGCTAACTTTGAGGAGATGCGAAAGGATTTGGAAGGAGTGGATTGGGACAATTTGTTTTAAGGTGAAAATAAATCCAAAGGGTTTCTACAGTTATATTAATAGCAAAAGGATAGTGAGGGATAAAATTGGTCTCTTAGAGAATCAGAGTGGACAGCTATGTGTGGAACCAAAAGAGATGGGGGAGATTCTGAACAAATTCTTTTCTTTGGTATTCACTAAGGAGGAGGATATTGAATTGTGTAAGGTAAGGGAAACAAGTAGGGAAGTTATGGAAACAATGATGATTAAAGAGGAGGAAGTACTGGCGCTTTTAAGGAATATAAAAGTGGATAAATCTCCGGATCCTGACAGGATATTCCCTAGGACCTTGAGGGAGGTTAGTGTAGAAATAGCAGGGGCTCTGACAGAAATATTTCAAATGTCATTAGAAACGGGGATGGTGCCGGAGGATTGGCGTATTGCTCATGTGGTTCCATTGTATAAAAAGGGTTCTAAGAGTAAAACTAGCAATTATGGGCCTGCCAGTTTGACGTCAGTAGTGGGTAAATTAACGGAAAGTATTCTTAGAGATAGTATATATAATTATCTGCATAGACAGAGTCTGATTAGGAACAGTCAACATGGATTTGTGCGTGGAAGGTCATGTTTGACAAATCTTATTGAACTTTTTGAAGAGGTTACGAGGAAAGTTAATGAGGGTAAAGCAGTGGATGTTGTCTATATGGACTTCAGTAAGGCCTTTGACAAGGTTTCACACAGAAGGTTAGTTAGGAAGGTTCAATCGTTAGGTATTAATATTGAAGTAGTAAAATGGATTCAACAGTGGTTGGATAGGAGATGCCAGAGAGTAGTGATGGATAACTGTTTGTCAGGTTGGAGGCCAGTGACTAGTGGTGTGCCTCAGGGATCTGTACGGGGTCCAATGTTGTTTGTCATATACATTAATGATCTAGATGATGTGGTGGTAAATTGGATTAGTAAGTATGCAGATGATACTAAGGTATGTGGCGTTGTGGATAATGAAGTAGGTTTTCAAAAGCTTGCAGAGATTTAGGCCAGTTAGAAGAGTGGGCTGAACAATGGCAGATGGAGTTTAATGCTGATAAGTGTGAGGTGCTACATTTTGGTAGGAATAATCCAAATAGGACATACATGATAAATGGTAGGGCATTAAAGAATTCAGTAGAACAGAGTGATCTAGGAATAATGGTGCATAGTTCCCTGAAGGTGGAATCTCATGTGGAGAGGGTGGTGGAGAAAGCTTTTGGTATGCTGGCCTTTATAAATCAGAGCATTCAGTATAGGAGTTGGGATATAATGTTAAAATTGTACAAGGCATCCGTAAGGCCAAATTTGAATTATTGTGTACAGTTCCGGTCACTGAATTATAGGAAAGATGTCAACAAAATAGAGAGAATACAGAGAAGATTTACTAGAATGTTACCTGGGTTTCAGCACCTAAGTTACAGGGAAAGGTTGAACAAGTTAGGTTTTTATTCTTTGGAGTGTAGAAGGTTGAGGGGGGACTTGATAGAGGTATTTAAAATTATGAGGGGGATAGATAGAGTTGACGTGGATAGGCTTTTTTCCATTGAGAGTAGGAGAGATTCAAACAAGAGGACATGATTTGAGAGTTAGGGGGCAAAAGTTTAGGGGTAACATGAGGGGAAATTTCTTTACTCAGAGAGTGGTAGCTGTGTGGAACGAGCTTCCAGTAGAAGTGGTAGAGGTAGGTTTGGTATTGTCATTTAAAGTAAAATTGGATATGTATATGGACAGGAAAGGAATGGAGGGTTATGGGCTGAGTGCAGGTAGGTGGGACTAGGTGAGAGTAAGCGTTCGGCACGGACTAGAAGGGCTAAGATGGCCTGTTTCTGTGCTGTAATTGTTATATGGTTATATGGTTAAAATAATGTTGGTGTGGTATTAATGGGAAACAAAGAAATGGCAGATGAACTTAAGTACTTGGCAGCTGTCTTCACTGTGTGAAGAAACTTGCTGTATACCAGAGGTCCATGAGTGTCAGGGAGCAGGTGTGAGCATCATTGCTATTACAAAGGAAAAAGTGCTAGGCAAACTGGGAATAACATCCTTTTGGGCTATGAAATCTTTAACTTTTCTGGACTAAGCACATTTCTTTCATTACATGTATTCAGGATGAAGTCAAATGAGAAAATATGTGTTACTCCCAAAGCAAGTATAACTTTCGATAAATAAGTTGACCTCACACAGTGACAGCAGGAATTCCTCACCTGGTGCTCACCATGCCTCTGGCACATAGAACATAGAACACAGAAAACCTACAGCACAATACAGGCACAATGGCCCACAAAGTTGTGCCGAACATGTCCCTACATTAGAAATTACTAGGCTTCCCCATAGCCCTCTACTTTTGTAAACTCCGTGTACCTATCCAAAAGTCTCTTAAAAGACCCTATCGCATCTGCATCCACCACCGTTGCCAGCAGCCCATTCCATGCATTCACCACTCTCTGAGTAAAAAACTTTCCCCTGACATCTCTGTACCTAGTATCCAGCACCTTAAACCTGTGTCCTCTTGTGGCAACCATTTCCACCCTGGGAAAAAGCCTCTGACTATCCACACGATCAATGCCTATCATCATCTTATACACCTTATGCATCTTGCAATAAAGGGCAAAAACCAACAACTATGATAATTGGAACCTAACAATATCCCCATGTTTCTATGGAATTAGACCATAAGACCATAATACATAGAAGCACAATTCAGCCATTTGGTCCGTTGGGTCTGTTCCACCATTCTATCAAGATGATATAATCCCTCTCAATCCCATTCTCATGCCTTCTCCCCATAACCTTTGACACCCTTCCTAATCAAGAATCTGTCAAACTCTGTTTTAAGTACATCCAATAACTTGGTCTCCACAGCTATCTGTGGCAATGAATTCTACAGATTCACCACAATCTGGTTGAAGAAATTCCTCTACATCTCTGTTTGAGCTCTTTCTATACTCATGCTGTGTCCTCTGGTTCTAGACTCACCCACTATAGGAAACATCCTCTCCACATCCATTCTATCTTCATTTTTAAATTTTCCATAGGTTTCAGTGAAATCTCCTCTCATTCTTCTAAACTTAAGCAAGTATAAGCCCAGGGCCATTAAACACCCCTCATATAACAAGCATTTCATTCCCGTAATCATTCTCATGAACCTCCTCTTGGTCAGCACATTTTTTCTTAGATTCAGTGGCCCAAAGCTGCTCACAATACTCTTGTGTCCTGACCAGTGCCTTAAAAAGACACTGCATTACATCCTGGCTTTCTTGAAATGAATGCTATCACTGCATTGGCCATCTTTACCATCGATTCAACCAGCAAGTTAACCTTTAGTGTATCCTACATAAGGACTCCCAAGTCTTTTTACACTTCTGATTGGTGAATTATCTCGCTGCTTAGAAAATAGTCTGCTTTTATTCCTTCTACCAAAGTGCATGACATTCCATCTGCCACTATGTCCATTCTCCTCTTTGAGTAATTCCTTCTGTGGACCTGGTGCTTCCTCAACATTACCTCTCCATCCACCTATTTTTCTATCATCTACAAACTTGGCCATAAAGCCATCAATTCTGTCATCCAATTCATTAACATATAATGTGAAAAGAAGCAGTCCCAACACCGACCTCTGTGGAATGCTACTAGCCAATAGCAGCTAACTAGAAAAGGTACCCATAGATACTGTGGTAATACCACAGGCTCTTGTTAAGCAGACTCATATGTGGCACCTTGTCTAAAGCTTTCTGAAAATCCAAGTAAACAACATCTGCTGACTCTCCTTTATCTATCTGCCTGTTACTTCCTCAAAGAGTTCCAATAGATTTATCTGGCAAGATTTCCCCTTAAGGAAACCATGCTGGCTTCAGCCTATTTTATCACTTGCCAGCAAGTACCCTGAAACCTCGTCCTTACTAATGGACTCCAACAACTTCCCAACCACAGAAGTTGTGGCAGCTGGTCTATAATTTCCTTTCTTCTGCATCTCTCTCTTCTTAGAGTGGAGCAATATTTGCAATTTTCTAGTCCTCCAACACAATGTGATTCTTGAAGGATCATTACTTATGTCTCCACAATCTCCTCAGCTAGCTCTTTAATTCCATCTTCATATTGTTATATATGCACTGAAAAGCCAATATTGATTCCACCTTTTTTCACAATTTCTCCACAATTCAGATGAAGAATCTGAATCAGGTTCGGGTTTAATATCGCTGGCATATGTTGTGAAATTTACTAACTTAGCAGCAGCAGTAGAAAGCAATACATTATAAATAAATTCATTAGAATAAGTACATCTATGTATATTAAATAATTAAATAAAGAACAGTAGTGCAAAAACGGAAATAAAAAGTGAAGTCATGTTCATGGGTTTCATGCCCATTTAGGAATCAAATGGCAGAGGGGAGGAAGCTGTTCCTGAATTGCTGAGTGCGTGCCTTCAGATTTTTGTACGTCCTTCCTGACGGTAGCATTGAGAAAGGGACATGCCGTGGGTGATGAGGTCCTTAATAATGGAGGCTGGCTTTCTGAGGGACCGATCTTGGAAATATCTAGGATACTAAAGAGGCTAGTACCCATGACGGAGCTGACTTGTTCTACAACTTTCTGTAGTTCTTTTGACCCTGTGCAGTATTTCCACATGCCCCCACTGCCCCATATCAGACAGTGATGCAGCATGTCAGAATGCTCTCCACAGTACATCTCTAGAAGTTTTTTGAGTGTTTTAGGTGACAAACCAAATCTTAAATTCCTGTTGAAATTTAGCTACTGTCTTGCCTTCTTGAAGCTGGATTGATACGTTGGGACCAGGTTAGATCCTCAAAGATATTGACACCCAGGAACTTGAAATTGCTCACTCTTTCCATTTTTGATTCCTCTAGGAGGATTGGTTCATGTTTCCTTGTCTTAGCCTTTGGCAGGGTTTCTTCCGATAAGATGGGGGTGTGTATACATGTAGCAGCCACTTGGAGTCCAACCAAAGCTGCTTTTTTCCTTGTTAAATGTGTTTTAATACATAGTAAGACTATTCTTGACCGCAATCACTATATACAGCTGGTCTGTCACATCAGTGAGCTGCTTACTGTTCGGAATAGTTGCCTGGGATGTTGTTGAGCCAGGGATGTTGGACTGAGGAAGGTGTGTCGGGCTGAGGGAATTGAGTCAGGCCACCAAGCCCAGGGAGCCGAGTCGTGTCATCAGGCTGCAGAAGAAGCTGGATTCTGTTCAGAAGAGCTGACCTGGGTGCAGACTATGCTGCTGCCTGCTGCTTGAAGCCTCCATAGTTGGTGCTTTCAAGTTGGCGTGAAGGCAGTGTGTAGTGAAACGATAAGTTTCTTTTGTGATCACAAGACCCTATTGGACATTGATTGTCACAGACCTAGTTCCTTTGATAGGTGGTCAGACAGTCACTGAAGCGGCAATGTCACCACAGCTGTAGCAAGGACGAGGGTTCAATCCTCAAGCTTGCATTGCAGTGTGGTGTCCAGCTGTCAGTGCTGCCCTCGAGTGTTGGGTTGGTGGAATTCCAGGCTGTACTGCCAGGAACCAGCAATTTGTGGACTTTGTCACTCATTGACTTGGACTAAACATGTGTTTACTTATATGACTTTGTACTTCTTTTCTCTGCTCGTTATGTTGAATGCATGTGTCTGTTTCTTCACCTTAGCATAGAGGAATGCTGTCTCATTCGGCTGTAACCACGTATGGTTCGAATGACAATTACACTTGATAGGATTTTATTTTATTACTTTATTGTCACCAAACAATTGATACTAAAGCATACAATCATCACTGCGATATTTGATTCTGCGCTTCGCGCTCCCTGGAGTACAAATCGATAGTAAATATAATAAAAATTTAAAATATAAAGCATAAATAAAAAAAATAGAAAAGGGAAAGTAACGTAGAGCAAAAAAAAACCGAGAGACAGGTCCGGATATTTGGAAGGTACGGCCCAGATCCGGGTCAGGATCCGTTCAGCAGTCTTATCACAGTTGGAAAGAAGCTGTTCCCAAATCTGCCCATACGAATCTTCAAGCTCCTGAACTTTCACCCGGAGGGAAGAGGGACAAAAAGTGTGTTGGCTGGGTGGGTCGTGTCCTTGACTATCCTGGCAGCACTGCTCCAACAGTGTGCAGTGTAAAGTGAGTCCAAGGATGGAAGATTGGTTTGTGTGATGTGCTGGGCTATGTTCACAATCTTCTGCAGCTTCTTCCAGTCTTGGACAGGACAACTTCCCTGCCAAGTTGTGATGCACCCTAGAAGAAGGCTTTCTACGGTGCATCTATAAAAATTAGTGAGGGTTTTAGGGGACAGGCCAAATTTCTTCAGCTTTCTCAGGAAGTAAAGGCACTGGTGGGCCTTCTTGGCAGTGGACTCTGCTTGGTTAGACCAAGTCAGGTCATTTGTGATATTCACCCCGAGGAACTTAAAGCTCTTGACCTTTTGCACCTGCACACCACCGACGTAAACGGGTTTGTGCGGTCCACTACTCACTCTGAAGTCAACAACCAATTCCTTTGTTTTTCTGATGTTGAGGGATAGGTTATTGTCTTCGCACCATGCCAACAGGTTCTTAATTTCCTCTCTGTACTCAAACTCATCATTACCCAAGATACGGCCTACAATTGTGGTGTCATCAGCAAACTTATACATTGACTTCGATGGAAACTCGGCTACACAATCAAGGGTGTACAGTGAGTACAGCAGGGGGCTGTGTACACAGCCTTGTGGGGCACCAGTGCTCAGAGTGATTGTAGAGGAGAGCTTGTCCACTATTTTTACAGCCTGGGTCCTGTCTGTGAGGAAGTTGAAGATCCAGCTGCAGATCTGAGTGCTAAGACTTAGGATATGCATCTTTATTCTCCAGGTGTTCCAGATTTTTGAGAAGTGTGCACATGAACTGAAATTGGACCATTCATGGAGAGATGCATTCACCATATTACACTTTGTCACACATCGTTAACATACTCAGTGATTGTTGATGGTGAAGGTGGAGTTGGTGTGGTGGGTGGGTGACCCTTCCTCCACAACTCTCTGCCTTAGAAACACTTATCATCTTGTCCAATTCTTTCATCCTTTTCTATCTCCATCTCTCAGACTCCTGACACTGTCCTTTTTTCTTGCTGTCTACATTCTCATTTGCACAGGAAGTTTGTGCTGCCTGATCCCTGTCCCGAGGACCATCAGGTGTTTTGATGTCTCTAATTCTCCAGTTTCCATGAGAAACCAATACCAAACTCATCTTTCTGACCTCACATTTACCCACATTTCTCCAAACCCCTAAACATACCGTGAAAAGTTATTTTCTTTTTCAGCATCAACCATGTGTGTGTGTGCGCGTGTGTATTATTTTAACTGCCTTACCCTTGATCGTGAAGAAAATCCAGTCAATGAGAAGTTCTTCAATAGAGCCTCTCGCACCTGTTTTAGCAAAAGAATAAAACATTTTTTAAGTTCGACACAAAACAAATCGCAGGAAAACTGGTGAAAATAACAGCAGAAGCTCACCTTTTTATCCATGAATGTTCCGAAGACCAAAATAAAGAAACCCTAGAAATGAAAAATAAATTTCAGAAATTAACAAATAGATCCTTAAAACCTTTCAAACATTTTGTAACATTCCATTCTAGGTTCAGGGATCCAGCACAGAACTATCGACCCTGACTGGTCAAAAAACAAGTTACAGAAACAGCAATGAAGAATGCTTTTATATAGACAGAGATTGAGGACATTAATCACTGCCCAAAAAGTCAGTGGTGTAACAGGCAGTAGGTAACTAAGAAAGTACTGCTCTTTTACTGTCATTATAATACATTATTTTCTACATTCTGATTTCTTTCCTTTGTACTACCTCGATGTATTGTGTACGGAATGATCTACATGGATGGTGAGCAGACAAGACTTTTTACTGCATCTCAGGACATGTGACAATAATTTACCAATTACCAATATAAACAAGTTCCCTCCCCAGTGAACAGCAGTGAATCTGGTTTTTTTTACCATAACCCAGTTTAGTACATTTTTAAGCAATATATGGGTCGGCACAACATTGAAGGCTGAAGGGCCTGTACTGTGCTGTAATATTCTAGTGTTCTAGTATTCTAGCCCAGTGTTTACGGTACTAGCTTATTCCTCAGATTCACTATTAACTTATTGAACTTAAATTTTCCAGCTGCTATTTTTGGATTGAGATTTGTGTCACTTATTTAACCTTGAAGTGCCTCAGTGGTTTGATTAACTATTATCTATTGTTCTTTGTCTTCACTACAATTGTGGTTATCTCTTAGAAGTAGGGCAGTGCTCCCCCATGATGCATGTTGAGATGCGCTGGCAATGTTGAAATTGCAATTCAGAGAAGCGCCCCATGTAGTAGTGACACAGAAATCAAGAAAACTGCAGATGCTGGAAATCTGAAATAAAAAACAAAGTGCTGCAAACACTCAGATCAAGCAACTTCAGTGATATTCTATTTCACTGTCATGGCGAATGGGCTCTCAAAAAACATAATTTTCCATGATCCCTACGCTGCAGGACTCATCCATGTGTTGGACTTTAGTTACTGTCACATAGAAAATGTTGTGCAGACTTTAATCAAATCATCTATTGAACTGAACCACTAGAAGATATTTAGTTGATCTTGATTGCTTTACATAAAATCTAGTACATAATTATAACTATGCAGTTCTCCATCAAAAGTCATAAATCTTTTTTAATACATACCTGAAATGCATTGAGAATTGTAAATATATAATGGAAAGCAATATGGGAGTCCTCCATAAAGGTTGGTATTCCAAATGCCCACGTGAGTCCAAGGATTGGGGTTAGCACTGCAATGCTCCTCACAATTGGTTTTATTGTATCCTTCTCCTCATTATGGCTCCTGGGCCTGTCTCCAATTGTTGGTCGTAGGAGCTTGAATATGACCACAACTAGAACAATAACGTTGCTTGCGATGATAGACAAAGCCGGTATAATGAAAGCAAGTAGCGGATATTTTTCCCTCCAACTGAGCCAACAGGCATCTTTTCTTATGTAACTGTCCTGTGGATAGGTAACTCCGATTGTAATGACAGAAATTATTATTGGACACAGATAGCCGATGCCAAATGAGATTCCCATCAAAACAGATTTGCTGAAATCGTGGAATAGGAAAACCAGGTGGTACATAAGTAGAAGGCCAAGGGTGAACATCCAAAAGAATAAGGCGAGGTAGAAAACATGAATGAAAAAGGTTGCAGCCACACAAGCTCCTGAACCTTCTTTTACGGAGGCTGCCACAATAAACCATACATCTGCTATCAGCAAGTTGATAGCAATGTTCAGAATTGCCACGTGGCGAATATGTGATGTTTTACTCTTGGTCACGTGCTTCCATACCACTGCTTCTATAATGATGGTTATTATTAAGCTTGCTAGAGAAACAGCAACTCCAATTTGGGTTATAGAACTCAGAATACTGTCCTTCACTGGCTTAGCGGACATTAAAATGGAAAAGGATGTTAAATGCTCACAATTACAAATGATGTTTTCTCCATCATGTTCCGGTGTACAGCCATCATTATTCCATGTACCATTAAGAGTAAAATCCCAAAATGCACATTGGGCAGAGTTAAAATCAAGTGTAGGGTTTCTTGCTGAGAAGTTCATCTTAATGTTAATTGATTTCTTATTACTTAATGTTATTGTCACGACAAGACCATTAATTGAGAAATCTCCTTCAAAGTTTGTATTGCTGGGTAAGATATCAATCCATGTTGGATATGCAATTGTGACAACTACGTTGGTTACCAACTTTTCAAGTTCATCAGTGGGAATTATTAAATTAGTAGATAAATTGGTGTAGCCTTCAGTGCTAAAATTATGGAAGGTTACATTAAAGGGGCTTTTTGTTTTACGGCTGTCAATTTTAGTAGCTCTGAGCTGTAGATTCTTCTTTTCAACATCTAAGGTGTTATTCGTCAGGTTGAGACGACGACTAAATGTCTCCACTGACTGTAATAATTTAGAACTGATAGTTTGATCTTTCGTGCTGGAGAGAATACCCCAGGTTTCTATTGATTCATGAGAAATCACGGAGTTTACAGCTTCCAAGAAATTCTGAAAAACACAAAGGAATTCTTTATTAATCAATCAAATGTAATTCTCAGCAATTCACATAATTTTGAAATAGAAAATGGACAAAGATAAAGACTTGAACATGCAAAGCATCCAAGAAATGACTGAAATAAGTTGACGCGAACTTCATTCAACCCCCCCCAGCAACACCCAACCAGTCACAAAATATCTTTAGAGATACTGAACCAGAAAAAGCCAGGGCTAGTAAAGTCAAAACAAAAATATGGTAAAAGGTCTTCCCCACATCCTTGGATGAATATAAGACACCGATACTGGAGATGGGATGTTATGTTGAAGTTGTATAGCACATTGGTGAGGCCTAATTTGTAGTATTATGGAGAGTTTTAGTAACCTACCCACAGGAAAAATGTAAATAAGGTTGAATGAGTACAGAGAAAATCTATAGTGATGTTGCTGGATCTGAAGGACCTGAGTTACAAGTAAAATTTCAATAGATTTGAACTTTATTCCTTAGGACGTAAAAGATTAAAAGGAGATTTGATAGAAGTATACAGAATGATGAGGGGAATAGATAGGGTAAATGCAAGCAGGTTTTCCCCACTGAGGTAGGGTGGGACTACAACTAGAGGTCAAGGGTTAAGTGTGAAAGATGAAAAGTTTAAATGCAACATAAAGGGAAACCTCTTCACTCAAGAGGGTCATGAGAGTATGGAACAAGCTACCAGATCAGGTAGTGAATACGAGCTCAAATTCACCATTTAATAGAAGTTTGGATAGGTGCATAAGACATTGGAGTGGGAGTAGGCTGTCTGGCCCATCGAGCCTGCTCTGCTATTCAGTAAGATCATGGCTGATCTGATTATGGACTCATCTCCACCTACTTGCCCTTTCCTCATAATCCTTAATTCTCCTACTGTGTAAAGATCTATCCACTGCTTCGTTGGGCAGATAATTCCACAGATTCACCACTCTTTGGGAAAAGCATTTCCTCCTCATTCTATATCTACTCCCCTAATTCTTGCGGCTATGTCCCCTAGTTCTAGTCTCAAACAACTTTCCTGCCTCTATCTTATCTATCCCTATCATAATATAACCATATGACAATCAAAGCACGGAAACAGGCCATCTTGGCCCTTCCAGTACATGCCAAACGCTTACTCTCACCTAGTCCCATTGACCTGCACTCAGCCCATAACCCTCCATTCCTTTCCTGTCCATATACATATCCAATTTTACTTTAAACGACAATGCCGAACCTGCTTCTATCACTTCTACTGGAAGCTCGTTCCACACAGCTACCACTCTCTGAGTAAAGAAATTCCCCCTCTTGTTACCATTAAACTTTTGTCCCCTAACTCTCAAATCATGTCATCTTGTTTGAATCTCTCCTACTCTCAATGGAAAAAGCCTATCCACATCAACTCTATCTATCCCCCTCATAATTTTAAATACCTCTATCAAGTCCCCCCCTCAACCTTCTACACTCCAAAGAATAAAGACATAACTTGTTCAACCTTTCCCTGTAACTTAGGTGCTGAAACCCAGGTAACATTCTAGTAAATCTTCTCTGTACTTTCTCTATTTTGTTGTCATCTTTCCTATAATTCGGTGACCAGAACTGTACACAATACTCCAAATTCAGCCTTACCAATGCCTTGTACAATTTTAACATTACATCCCAACTCAATGCTCTGATTTATAAAGGTCAGCATACCAAAAGCTTTCTTCACCACCCTATCCACATGAGATTCCACCTTCAGGGAACTGTCCACCATTATTCCTAGATCACTCTGTTCTACTGCAATCTTCAATGCCCTACCATTTACCATGTATGTCCTATTTGGATTATTCCTACCAAAATGTAGCACCTCACACTTATCAGCATTAAACTCCATCTGCCATCGTTCAGCCCACTCTTCTAACTGGCCTAAATCTCTCTGCAAGCTTTGAAAACCTGCTTCATTATCCACAATGCCACCCACCTTAGCATCATCTGCATACTAACTAATCCAATTTACCACCCCATCATCCAGATCATTAATGTATATGACAAACAACATTGGATCCAGTACAGATCCCTGAGGCACACCACTAGTCACCGACCTTCAACCTGACTAAGTTATCCACCACTACTCTCTGGCATCTCCCATCCAGCCACTGTTGAATCCATTTTACTACTTCAATATTAATACATAACAATTGAACCTTCCTAACTAACCTTCCATGAGGAACCTTGTCAAAGGCCTTACTGAAGTCCATATAGACAACATCCACTGCTTTACATTCGTCAACTTTCCTTGTAACCTCTTCAAAAAATTCAATAAGATTTGTCAAACATGACCTTCCACACACAAATCCATGCTGACTGTTCCTAACCAGACTCTGTCTATCCAGATTATTATATATACCATCTCTAAGAATACTTTCCATTAATTTACCCACCACTGACATCAAACTGACGGGCCTATAATTGCTAGGTTTACTCTTAGAATCCTTTTTAAACAATGGAACCACATGAGCAATACCCCAATCCTCCGGCACCATCCCTGTTTCTAATGTCATTTGAAATATTTCTGTCAGAGCCCCTGCTATTTCTACACTAACTTCCCTCAGGAACTTTCTGTCAGGACCCAGAGATTTATTCACTTTTATATTCCTTAAAAGCACCAGTACTTGCTCCTCTTTAATCGTCATAGATCCCATAACTTCCCTACTTGTTTCCCTTACACAATTCAATATCCTTCTCCTTAGTGAATATCGAAGAAAAGAAATTGTTCAAAATCTCCCCCATCTCTTTCGGCTCCACACATAGCTGTCCACTCTGATTTTCCAAGGGACCAACTTTATCTCTCACTATCCTTTTGTTATTAATATAACTGTAGAAACCCTTTGGATTTATTTTCACCTTACTTGCCAAAGCAACCTTGTATCTTCTTTTAGCTTTTCTAATTTCTTTCTTAAGATTCTTCTTACATTCTTTATATTCCTCCATGCTGCCTATATTTATTGTAGATATCTCTCTTTTTCCTAACCAAGTTTCCAATATCCCTTGAAAACCATGGCTCTCTCAAACTTTTAACCTTTCCTTGCAACCTAACAGGAACATAAAGATTCGGTACCCTCAAAATTTCACCTTTAAATGACCTCGATTTCTCTATTACATCCTTCCCATAAAACAAATTGTCCCAATTCACTCCTTTCACATCTCCTCAAAGTTAGCCTTTCTCCAATCAAAAATCTCAACCCTGCGTCCAGTCCTATCTTTCTCCCTAATTATATTGAAACTAATGGCATTGTGATCACTGGACCCGAATTGCTCCACAACACATTCCTCCGTCAACACACACAAAATGCTGGTGGAACACAACAGGCCAGGCAGGATCTTTGAGAAGCACAGTCGATGTTTCGGGCTGAGACCCTTCGTCAGGACTAACTGAAAGGAAAGATAGTAAGAGATTTGAAAGTAGTGGGGGGAGGGGGAAATGCGAAATGATAGGAGAAGACCGGAGGGGGTGGGATGAAGCTAAGAGCTGGAAAGGTGATTGGCAAAAGTGATACAGAACTGGAGAAGGGAAAGGATCATGGGACAGGAGGCCTCGGGAGAAAGAAAGGGGAAGAGGGAAGCACCAGAGGGAGATGGAGAACAGGCAAACAACTAAATATGTCAGGGATGGGGTAAGAAGAGGAGGAGGGGCATTAACGGAAGTTAGAGAAGTCAATGTTCATGCCAACACGAGGAACTGCAGATGCTGGAAATTCAAACAACACACACAAAATGCTGGTGGAACACAGCAGCATTTTATGTGTGTTGTTTCAATGTTTATGCCATCAGGTTGGAGGCTACCCAGCCGGTATATAAGGTGTTGTTCCTCCAACCTGAGTTTGGATTCATTTTGACAGTAGAGGAGGCCATGGATAGACATATCAGAATGGGAATGGGACATAGAATTAAAATGTGTGGCCACTGGGAGATCCTGCATTCTCTGGCAGACCGAGCGTAGGTGTTCAGCGAAACGGTCTCCCAGTCTGCGTCGGGTCTCACCAATATATAAAAGGCCACACCGGGAGCACC
Source organism: Hypanus sabinus (assembly GCF_030144855.1). NCBI lineage: Eukaryota > Metazoa > Chordata > Chondrichthyes > Myliobatiformes > Dasyatidae > Hypanus > Hypanus sabinus. The sequence goes on from NC_082715.1 coordinate 29,551,687, forward strand.
GGATGCAGTATACCACACCAGCCGACTCACAGGTGAAGTGTCGCCTCACCTGGAAGGACTGTCTGGGGCCCTGAATGGTGGTGAGGGAGGGAGTGTAAGGGCAGATGTAGCAATTGTTCCGCTTACAAGGATAAGTGCCAGGAGGGAGATCGGTGGGAAGGGATGGGGGGGACGAGTGGACAAGGGAGTCGCGTAGGGAGCGATCCCAGCAGAAAGTGGGGGGAGGGGAAGATGTGCTTGGTAGTGGGATCCCGTTGGAGGTGGCGAAAGTCAACATGGGTTCCAACGACCATGGACAGCTTCAGAGCGATTGCGCAACCACCGACTGCGACTCCAGTCTTCAACTCCAGGCCAGGTCTTCACATGCTGCGATTGTGATTCCTGTCTCCCCTTCCCCCATCACCACTCTGCAATCCGCTCCCTCAGATCCCATCATCAGCTCCTGGGCCCTCAGAGGCTCCATCTTCCTCTCACCCTAACCCTTCCCTCTCCACCGATACCACCAGCCTCCCTCCACCCTCTGATCCCATCTCTCATCTGTGCTGGGTCTTTACCATTCCCTCCGACCTTCAACTCTCTGAGGCAGAGCGCTGTGTCCTCAGTAAGGGCCTCAGCTTTGTCCCCCTTCGCCCACACCTCAGCGAGTTTCGCGTACGCCATGATGCTGAACTCTTCTTCCGCCGGCTCTGTCTCCGAGCTTACTTCTTTGACAAAGACTCTCCTACACCCACCGATGACCCCTTCTCCCATCTTCAACCCTCTTCCTCTTCATGGACACCCCGCTCTGGTCTTCTGCCTGCTCTGGATCTCTTTATTGCTAATTGCCGACGGAACATCAACCGTCTCGACTTCACTGCACCCTGTTCCAATTCCAATCTCTCTCCTTCCAAACGCTCTGCTCTCCGCTCCCTCCGCACCAATCCCAACCTCACAATAAAACCTGCTGATAAGGGGGGAGCTGTTGTTGTCTGGCATACTGACCTCTACCTGGCCGAGGCACAATGACAACTCTCTGATACCTCCTCTTATTTACCCCTTGATCATGACCCCACTAAGGAGCACCAGGCCATTGTCTCCTATACCATCACCAACCTTATCAGCTCAGGGGATCTCCTATCCACTGCCACCAATGTCATAGTTCCCACACCCCGAACTTCCCGTTTCTACCTCCTACCCAAGATCCACAAACCTGCCTGTCCAGGTAGACCTATTGTCTCAGCTTGCTCCTGCCCCACTGAACTCATTTCTGCATACCTTGACACTGTCTTATCTCCCCTTGTTCAATCTCTTCCCACCGATGTTTGTGACACTTCTCATGCTTTGAATTTTTTCAATGTTTTTAAGTTCCCTGGCCCCCACCGCCTTATTTTCACCATGGATGTCCAGTCCCCACCCGGATGGTCTCAAAGTTCTTTCCTTCTTTTTGGATTCCAGACCTAACCAATTCCCCTCTACCACCACTCTCCTCCGTCTAGCGGAATTAGTTCTTACTCTCAATAATTTCTCCTTTGGCTCCTCCCACTTCCTCAAGATCAAGGGGTATGGGTCCCAGTTATGCCTGCCTTTTTGTTGGCTTTGTGGAACAGTCCAGTCTATACGGGTATCCGTCCCCCTCTTCACTACATAGACAACTGCATTGGCGCTGCCTCCTGCACGCATGCTGAGCTCGTTGACTTAATTAACTTTGCCTCCAAATTTCACCCTGCCCTCAAATTTACCTGGTCCATTTCCGGCACCTCCCTCCCCTTCCTTGATCTTTCTGTCTCCATCTCTGGAGATGGCTTATTAACTGATCTCTACTATAAGCCTACAGACTCTCACAGCTACCTGGACTATTCCTCTTCCCACCCTGTCTCTTGCAAAAATGCTATCCCCTTCTCACAATTCCTCCGTCTCCACCGCATCTGCTCTCAGGATGAGGCATTTCATTCCAGGATGAAGGAGATGTCTTCCTTTTTTAAACAAAGGGTCTTCCCTTCTTCCACCATCAACTCTGCTCTCAAATGCATCTCTCCCATTTCCCACACATCTGCCCTCACCCCATCCGCCTGCCACCCCACTTGGGGTAGGGTTCCCCTTGTCCTCACCTACCACCCCACCAGCCTCCAGGTCCAACGTATAATTCTCCGTAACCTCCACCACCTCCAACGGGATCCCACTACCAAGCACGTCTTTCCCACCTCCCCTTTCTGCTTTCCGCAAGGATCGCTCCCTACGTGACTCCCTTGTCCACTCGTCCCCCCCATCCCTTCCCACCGATCTCCCTCCTGGCTCTTATCCTTGTAAGCGGAACAATTGCTACACCTGCCCTTACACTTCCTCCCTCACCACCATTCAGGGCCCCAGACAGTCCTTCCAGGTGAGGCGACACTTCACCTGTGAGTCGGCTGGTGTGGTATACTGCGTCCGGTGCCCCCGGTGTGGCCTTTTATATATTGGTGAGACCCGACGCAGACTGGGAGATCGTTTCGCTGAACACCTACACTCGGTCTTCCAGAGAAGGCAGGATCTCCCAGTGGCCACACATTTTAATTCCACATCCCATTCCCATTCTGATATGTCTATCCATGGCCTCCTCTACTGTCAAAATGAATCCAAACTCAGGTTGGAGGAACAACACCTTATATACCGGCTGGGTAGCCTCCAACCAGATGGCTTGAACATTGACTTCTCTAACTTCTGTTAATGCCCCTCCTCCCCTTCTTACCCCATCCCTGACATATTTAGTTGTTTACCTGTTCTCCATCTCCCTCTGGTGCTTCCCTCTTCCCCTTTCTTTCTCCTGAGGCCTCCCGTCCCATGATCCTTTCCCTTCTCCAGCTCTGTATCACTTTCGCCAATTACCTTTCCAGCTCTTAGCTTCATCCCACCCACTCTGGCTTCTCCTATCATTTCACATTTCCCCCTCCCCCCACTACTTTCAAATCTCTTACTATCTTTCCTTTCAGTTAGTCCTGACGAAGGGTCTCGGCCCGAAACATTGACAGTGCTTCTCCTTATAGATGCTGCCTGGTCTGCTGTGTTCCACCATCATTTTGTGTGTGTTGTTTGAATTTCCAGCATCTGCAGATTTCCTCGTGTTTGCTCTAAACATTCTTCCGTCACCTGACCTATTTCATTCCCTAACAGAAGATCCAACACTGCCCCTTTTCTAGTTGGTACCTCTATGTATTGCTGCAAAAAAATATCCTGCATACGTTTTACAAACTCCAAACCATCCATCCCTTTTACAGTATGGGCTTCCCAGTCTATGTGTAGAAAATTAAAATCTCCCACAATCACAACCCTGTGCTTACTACAAATATCTGCTATCTGCTTGCAAATTTGCTCCTCCAATTCTCGCTCCCCATTAGGTGGTCTATAATACACCCCTATAAGTGTTACTACACCTTTCCCATTCCTCAATTCCATCCAAATAGCCTCCCTAGATGAGCCCTCTAATCTATCCTGCCAGAGCACCGCTGTAATATTTTCTCTGACAAGCAACGCAACACCTCCCCCTCTTGTCCCTCCGATTCTACCACACCTGGAGCAATGAAATCCAGGAATATTTAGTTGCCAATCACACCCCTCCTGCAACCATGTTTCACTAATAGCTACAACATCATACTTCCAGGTATCAATCCATGCTCTAAGCTCATTCACCTTTCTTGCAATGCTCCTAGGATTAAAATAAATGCATTTAAAGAATTCTCCACCTCTTCCTCTCTATTTATCTCTAACAGTATAAAGAACTTTACTGTCTTCTTTTTCTTTCTTCTCCCATACATCTGTTCCTACACTCCGGTTCCCCTCCCCCCTCGTATCTAGTTTAAATCCATTGGAGCCTCTCTAGCAAACCTACCTGCAAGAATATATGTCCCCCTCCAGTTCAGATATAAACTATCCCACCGGAACAGGTCCCACCTTCCCAGGAAAACTGCCCAATTATCTATAAATCTGAAGCTCTCCCTCCTGCAGCATGTCTTCAGCCACATGTTGATCTGCACTACCTTACTATTTCTAAACCCAGCTAGCTGCACGTGGCACTGGTAGCAATCCTGAGATTGCTATCCTAGAGGTCCTGTCCTTTAACTTGGCACCTAACTCCCTAAACTCACCTTTCAGGATCTCCTCACGCTTGCTACCCACGTCATTGGTCCCTACATGGACCATGACATCGGGCTGCTCACCCTCCCTCTTGAGAATACTGAGAACTCGATCCAAGATATCGCGGACCCTGGCACCAGGGAGGCAACAGACCATCCGGGATTCTCGATCTCTTCCACAGAACCTCCTATCTGTACCCCTAACTATGGAATCCCCTATCACTACTGCTCTCCTCTTTTCCCTCCTTCCCTTCTGAGCTGAGGGTCCAGTCTCGGTGCCAGAGACGCAACCACTGCAACTTGTCCCTGGTAGGTCTTCCCGACCAACTGTATCCAAAACAGTATACTTATTATTGGTGGGAACGGCCACAGGGGTGCTCTGCTCTTCCTGTCTATTCCCCTTCCCTCTCCTGACAGTCACCCAACTACTTGTCTCCTGACTCCTAGGGATGACTATCTCCCTGAAACTCCTATTTATTTCTGCCTCTGCCTCCCGAATGATCCGAAGTTCATCCAGCTCCAGTTCCCTAACACGGTTTGTCAGGAGCTGCAGCTGGATGCACCTTTCGCAGGTGTAGTCATCAGGGACAACTGTGCTCACCCTGACTTCCCACAAGCTGCAAACGCAGCACCCGACTGCCTCATCCATTCCCTACTCCTAATCTAATTAGATTAATTAAAGGAGCTTACCCGGCCTTACCTCACCTGGAGTGAAGCTCAAACTCAGCCTCTGCTCGCTTTTTAAATTCCCCCGCTGATCTCAGAGGCCGACTTCCACACACTTGCGCAATTGTGCCCTGTTCAAAGCTCACCGAAGCCTGATTGAGCCAAAGCCGACCCACTCTGCCTCAGTCCACTCCAACGACGGTCGCTACGATGATGGCTTATATGTTATATAAGATTATATGACATAATCTTATATGTTTCTATAAGATCTGCTCTCATCCTTCTGTGTTCTAGCAAGTACAGTCCCAGGCGACTCAATCTCTCCACATTGTCTAACCCCCGCATCTCTGGAATCAACTTGGTGAACCTCCTCTGCACCACCTCCAAAGCCAGTATATCCTCCTTGAAGTAAGGAGACCAGAACTGCATGTGATACTCATGCGGCCTCACCAGTTCCCTGTCCAGTTGCAGCATAACCTCCTTGCTCTTAAATTCAATCCCTCTAGCAGTGAAGGCCAACATTCCATTTGCATGGATAGGTACATGGAGGGCTATGGTCCGGGTGCAGGTCAATGGGAGCAGGCAGTTTAAACGGTTCAGCACAGGGCTGATGGGCTGAAGAGCCTGCTTCTGTACTGTACCTTTCTATGACCCTATGACTTTAAGTTTATAAGTGATACGAGCAGAATTAAGCCATTTGGCACAACAGGTCTGCTCCACTCCATGGCTGATTTATTATCCTCCTCAACACTATTCTACTGCCTTCTTCGCTTTAACCTTTGACACTGATACTAATCAAGAACTTATCAATCTCTGCTTTAAATATACCCAATGCCTTAACCTCCATGGTCATCTGTGGCAAATCTATTCCAGAAAATACTTGTAATGTGTAAAAAAACTGGAAGCACCCATTTTTTTACAATGTAATAATGTAATCTGCCAAGAATTTTTGCACTTTCTCTTTGAAGGCTTGCAGAGGGACAACCCAAGCCAGCAAAACATTTCAGCTGCTCTGCAAAAAGAGCAGTTTCCTCCTCTTCCTTCTGGAAAGGCCAATACACTGTCCTGAGTCCTCCCTAACTGTTAAATTGCCAAACCTGTAAATTGTTCTGCGTTATGAGTTACTCTTTTTTTCCAAATGTTAACCATACTTTTGTACCTTTAACCATTTAAAGGAGCAAAAATTATGCAATGTGTCCCAAAAAATCTATTCAGAACTTATATTTCTTGACAAGTACTTAATGGTACTATAAATATCATTCAATATCCTGTTTATTCTGCCAGTGGTTCTCTGGATTACTCATGGAATTGAAGTGACCTGTGCACATAGTTCATCTAATTTGAAAGCTGCATTCTCTGCTGGGACCATCAATGTGTATTGTTTTTAAGCAATACGACTTTTAACCTATTCTCCCATCACCGTGAAAACTTCAAGTGAAGAAATTTCAAAATTGTTAACAAACGTACTCACCATGATGATAAACATCACTTTCAAGGCCATTCACAAACACAGATGTGGCTGTAGTGTCTGACACTATTGCTAAAGGAACAGAGCTGGTAATTCATGCCTCACTGATTATTGACCAAAGAACTGGATCTAATTCTTAATACAAGGCATCAAATTCCCACTGTTGTAAGATAGCCACTGCAGGCAGCACCCCATTACTGAAGGAAACAACTGCATCATTGGACTGATTAGTCTTGCAGAACTGATTGAGGAGCACAGGGCAGGAGGCCATATGCAAAGAGCCTGTTTCCACCATCTTCAAAATCACCACATCCTATCTACATAAGGGCATATAAAAAATGGAACAGGGGCTGTCTACCTGGTCTCTGAAATTTGCCCTTCCATTCAATAAGAATAAGGCTTTCCTGCTCCAGGCTTCATCTCCTTTTTATGCCAGTTCCCCTAGCCTTCAATTCCCTGATTTTTCAAAAGGTTATCTATTTCCAACTTCCTCCAATGGTCTTATGGTCCAATCCCACAATACTCTGGGTAGAAAATTCGATATCCATCACACTGAAAATTTTCAGCTACTTATGAGACCATAAGTCTGTCATCACTGAAATATGTGAAATGCTGAATAAGTATCATTAACCACACACCCAGCTAGTGGCACAGTGGCAACAGCGCTGGACTCTGGAGTGAAGGATCCTGAGTTCAAATCGATGTCGGGCCACCCCCGAGCATGCTTTCCATCCATGCTGGGTTGAGTGTTGAGCTGGCCACTCGGCCCCATAAACAATACAAGGGTTGAGACAGGAATATTCATATCGGGACCCGGTTAATCCGAAAGGAGACCAATCCTGACACCATTCGCCAGACGAGAATGGCTGACTGGTGCAATAGGCTAAAAACAAATTAACCACACTCAGCTTCATAAAGCTCAGGGTCATGTGGATTCACCAATTCCCCACCACACCTTCTCTAAATCTCTGCTTTGTCTTGCAATCTGCTGCTCATGATTGCATCAGGCACTGTTCTCACACAGAGAGATAATTTCATTTCAGTGAAGAGCAGGTGGGACGTTGTGCAGTGAGATACTGAACAACAAACAGAATATGCTGAAAGAACTCAGCAAGTCAGGCAGCATCAAGGGAAGGGAATTGTCAATGGTTCAGTCCTGATGAAGGGTCTCAGTCCAGAACACAGAATGTATCTTACTATCTTTCCTTTTGGTTAGTCCTGACGAAGGGTCTCGGCCCAAAACGTCGACAGCGCTTCTCCCTATAGATGCTGCCTGGCCTGCTGTGTTCTACCAGCATTTTGTGTGTGTTGTTGTTTGAATTTCCAGCATCTGCAGATTTCCTCGTGTTTGCACAGAATGTATATTCCCCTCTGCAGATGCCGCCTCATTTGCTAAGTTCCTCTGTCATTTTGTGTTTGTTGATCCAGATTTTCAGCCTCTGCAAAATTGCTTGTGCAGTGACATATTGTTGGTTTCTCACAAATGTAGTAGAATTTACCGGGACCTGGTACAGAGAGGACATGAGGCCTGCATAGATCAGTCAGGCATCACTGAATACTGTACACTCGTGTCCCAACAAAGGCATAAAAATCCAGATCATTTACTGACATACAAAGCTTTACACTTCCAAATGTGCAGGTGGTTGTGTATTATTGTCTGGTTGTCCTGACGATAAATGCTATATTCCCTGGCAGTGCAATAATCTCTTCATGCCTCAGAAAGATGGAAAAGCTAAATATTTTCTATGACCAGCACCACTCAGAGAAATTTATCATGTGTGTGTGTGTGTGTGTGTGTGTGTGTGAGTGATGGAGTGGAGGAGGATGTTGTTCAAGGGCTACCTGCCACTTCCATAATTCCTCACACCACTTCACAAACCAGCCACAGCAGCTGGATGTCACAGCAATAAGAATTATCAGAACCAATGTAGAAAATGCTCAAATGCCTTCTGAAAATTCTTGTTCTATCATTTATCTGCATAGTCAGTTATCTCTTCATGTTGGTATTTGCATACCTATGTGCATTTCTGCTATCCATGTTGCTTACCTTTTAAAAGTACCTGGGCCAATGAAGTCATCCTCTGTGGCACAGTGTGTTTTAAAAGTGCTGCTTAAGGGAACAATGCTGGATTTTGCTTTACATTATCCACCAACAGAATGTGGACTTGGCTATAAAACTAGCATTAACTGAGGCAACCTCAAAGTTGCCACCCTCATTGGGTGCGGGGGTAACATCATTGTGTGCTCTATAGTTACAAGGCCAGTCACTTAAAACTTAGAAACATAGAAATTCCTTCTCTTGGAGGGTAGTGAATCTGGAATTGCCACCCCTGTGGATGATGGATAATCAGAAATCGATAAATAGATATAGTTAGGGTAATTGAAAGATCAGAGAACGTCAGGCTTTTGGGACCTGACACAGAAGAGGAATTTAGGCTGGCTGAGATCAGCCAGGATCATATCGAATGGCAGGACAGGCTTTGGGGAAGCCTGGTGGCCAGCTCCTGCTCCAATTTTCTTGTGTTTGCTCCACAACCTGAACATTGCAAGTGTGGTGAACTACATATACCTACCTGGACAACCCCCTCCCCCCCCCTCCACCGCTGACTGCTCCTGTGGCTCCTCCCACGGACCCCGGTATAAAGGCGATTGGGGACTCCGCCCCAAGTATAGTGGTCAATTGCTGCTTGTTCTTTCTTCCAGCCAATAAAAGCTGATATCTCGCCTCACGTCTCAGAGAGTTATTGATGGTGCATCAGCAAGAGAGTAGTAAGTGTCAGCACACAGAACAAAATCCTTCGGGGCATGAGGAGTAGGCAGAGGAGCAGGAGGATGTTCCAGGAGAACACCGGTAATAAAGAGCCCATTGACAAGAAACATCTTATCAAAGGAGAATACATAATCATAGTCCAGAAAACCACCCGCTGCCTCTAACACAAGGAAATCTGCAGATGCTGGAAATTCAAACATCTATGTATAGAAGCTGCCTGGCCTGCTGTGTTCCACCAGCATTTTGTGTGTGTCACTGTCTCTAACACCTGTAATGTTCATCAGTTATTATCCCAAGTGAGCCCTGATGACATGTCCCTCATTTGCAGGACTACCTGCAACAATCAGAACATAGTAATGAAAGAATCTCTGATCCCATTGCTGAAGTCTGTCAATATAACTGAGCAGCTCACCCTGACATTTCCTGAGGATGTGAGGGCGTATTGACACAATGGAGGAAGCAGCCACACATTGACACCAGGTTCTTCATGTAGTGTCTTTGGTAGAGCTCTGGGCTCACTCTACACAGGAGCTCCCTCTTTATATCTATCTAACTAATGAGAAAGTCCAGATCTTGTTCAGTAAATCTACAGGCTGCCTGTCTTATCGCTGAAGCCTCTATTTCCTCCAAGGTTGGTGGAGTTGTGTCGCCTCTTTATGTGGCATTAAATGCTGATACCCTCTGTGACCACTGTAGAGAATGAGGTGAACTACTGGGAAATACACTTGACCCTATATATGCACCATAGATCATTTCAAACACAGCTTTCTTCCGTTTCACAATGATTTGCAGGTGATCCCATGGGCTTCAGGGCTTAATATTGTGTTGCCTCAAGTATGGTTCCACAAACTGCTTACATACTGTTCACCTTGCTGAACCACTTTAATGGTAAAAGACACATTGCAGAAAATGCCCTGGACTTTTCCTGCTAGATGCTTGTTCTTACCTGCAAATCTGTTTCATTAACAGTATTATTTACTTCTGAAAATTTCGTCAGGATGGTTACGACAGCTTCTACATTTCCAGGTTTGCTGATGTTTTGCTTACGTGAGGCCGTAGATAATTCATGAAGAAGACTGGAAAAATTCTTTGTCACTTCAGCAGGAGTCTTCTGCAAAATCAAAGTAGAAATGCTTCTAAGGACCTTTATGTACAATGTACTGTGTATGTTAATCAAAATGGCTTCTTTGTTCTGTTAAGAGTAGGAATGCTTCTTTGTATGATAAGTGCTTTCTCTCACAGCTGTTTAGCTTTAGACTTGCTGATATCAGAATTGTATTCATTTGTTGACCAATGGGGGAATGTTATTTTGTCTTGTGGGGCAGGGAGCTTGGGGGTTTTTGCGGTCTTTTCAGGGTGTCGGGAAGAAGATGCCGAGGAAGGTGGACGTGCACTGCACTGCTCGGTCGACCACCAGGGTGGTCCCAGGTGCGAGGATGTGGAGGTCGGAGGAAAGTGATGAGGGGTCGATTGGTTCGATGGTTAAGCTCCAACGATGTCAACTAAACTGATTGAACTTTGATAAGTTGGCGCCTTTTACTTTATTTTCTTTTCCTTCGTATATACTGTATTGCATAGTACTCTTTTAGTTTTAGTAAAATCTTTAAAGTGTATTCCATAACGGTATCTGGTGTGAGTTTGATATTGTGTATCTACGCAGGGCATAAACTTTACTCTCACAGCACCTGCATGTACAGGAGGTGGGGTTGGTGAGTGGCTGGATCTCCTTTTCTCCTAGAAGTATACCAGCCTGTTGGGTAAGTGTTACATTTACACAATGAGAGCACATCCCAACTAGCAGAATCCCTGTGAATATTCAATCAGGGTAACTGCTCTGAGAGCTTCTGAGCACAATCTTCAGACACCCAAGCTATACTCCTTTGGTTACAGTGTTGAGGGATGACTATTTGAGTATAAAACTGGTCAAAGTGTGATCTCTTTATTATTGTTATCATCTCTTCAAACCTTTCCAAAAGCAAGCTCTGTGGTTAAAAAGGCATACGGTGTATTGGCCTTCATCAATCGTGGAATTTGAGAGGTAATGTTGCTGCTATACAGGACACTGGTCAGACCCCACTTGGAGTACTGTGCTCAGTTCTGGTCGCCTCACTACAGGAAGGACGTGGAAATTATAGAAAGGGTGCAGAGGAGCTTTACAAGGATGTTGCCTGGATTGGGGAGCATGCCTTATGAAAACAGTTCGAGTGAACTCGGCCTTTTCTCCTTGGAGCGACAGAGGATGAGAGGTGACCTGATAGAGGTGTACAAGATAATGAGAGGCATTGATCGTGTGGATAGTCAGAGGCTTTTTCCCAGTGCTGAAATGGTTGCCAAAAGAGGACAGAGGTTTAAGGTGCTGGGGAGTAGGTACAGAGGAGATGACAGGGGTATGTTGTTTTACGCAGAGTGGTAAGTGCGTGGAATGGGCTGCCGGTAGCGGTGGTGGAGGCGGATAAGATAGGGTCTTTTAAGAAACTTTTGGATAGGTACATGGAGCTTAGAAAAATAGAGGGCTATGGATAAGCCTAATCATTTCTAAGGTAGGGACATGTTCGGCACAACTTTGTAGGCCGAAGGGCCTGTATTGTGCTGTAGGTTTTCAATGTTTCTATGTTTCAAGTGATCAATAGCACAACAACTTTAAAACAACTCTCAGATGTGTTAAATTACTGCAGAGTTTGGTTAAATCCTTACGTTGTATCACATTGGGAATCCCACCACACAAGTCAAGCACTTTTCTCTCTGCTGCCATCAGGAAGAACATGCAAGAGCCTCAGAGCTCACTCACACCACCAGGTTCAGGAATAGTTATTACCCCTAAACCATCAGGCTCTTGAACCAGAGGGGATAACTTCATTGACCTTCTCTTGCCCCATCACTAAACTGTTCCCACAACGTGTGGACCCACTTTCAAGGATACTTCCATTCACGTTCTCAATATTTGTTGCTTATTTATTGTTATTATTGGGGTATTTTTATTTTTTCTCAGCTCAACTGGTAAAACCTGAGGTACAGGCACAACCAAGCACATTCATTTCTCAATTGCTAGAAACTTTCGGACTGTTATAGTGTTGTTTAGTATTGTGGTTTCTAAAGATTTACATAAATACTGCTGTGTAGGCCTAATTGTTTAATTCTATTGTGTAGTGACTTTGGGATGATACCAGCTGTAGATGTTACTATTGGAACAATGTAATCTGGTTGAAGGGTCTCGGCCCAAACCTGTTTATTCTTCTCCATAGATGCTGCCTGGTCTGCTGAGATTCTCCAGCATTCTGAGTGTGTTGCTTTGTATTTCCAGCGTCCGCAAGTTTTCTCATGTTTGTGGATCTATTAAGTAAAATTGTTCTTGCTTGTTTATCCTGTATTATTATATCCAAATGGTTATTATGGATTTTCTGAACTGCACTAACATATTGGTGAATAATATAATTTGCAGGACTCTGAATTTAAAACTTGATTAGTCTTGTATTTATAGTAAGGTATAGTTTCTTTTATGAGATTGTATTTTAAAGCAAGATCTTGGTGAACTATGTTTACCACTTGATTATGCCTGTGTAAGTAATCAGATTGAGTTGAACTGATGCAGGGTCCTGTAATGTATTGAATTGTTTCCTGTTTCTTTTGGCATTTTCTACATTTATGGTCTTGTATGTGTTGGTCTTTCATTATGTATTTTAGATTGTTTTTTGTTTTAACCACCTGGTCTTGCATTGCCACAAGGATCCCTTCTGTTTCTGGAAAGAGGTCTCCAACTCTGAGGCATGCATTTGATGCTTTCTTGTCAAGATCTGATCTGCTGAGATCATGATCATGCTCTTCTATTGATTAATTTTTACTTCTATATTTATAATTCCTTCATTTTTCTTGGTTGTGCTTTCATTGAAGTTTAATGGTGCGGACTTCTGATCAGAATTGCAGTGGGTGGAGTGCTGAATCCTGAAAGTAGATGCTTACAAGCTGTTTACAACTGTTGTGTAAATTTATTATATCTGTCATTCCCTTTCTTTCTATCCTAGGTAGTGGTAATCTAAACGTGTTCAAATGTGCATTGTGCTTTCTAAAATTTGTCATTTCTCTTCTTATTTTTCTTTGTAAATTTGCCAGCTCAGTTTTGACCAAGGTATTATATCAAAAGAACACTTTAATATGGATATTTCTTTATTATATTTTTACTATTGAGCTCTGTTTGAGAGATTTTCTTAAGCCTTGAAATAAATTCTGTTGGAAGTTTTTCTTACATTGCTCTGTGATCGATTTTCTTTGCTTGTTGATATCCCAGATACTTGTATGTTTAATATTCATCCATTGGTTGTATTGTATCCCGCTGCTCTGTTTTGTATTCCAGCAGCTCTATTGCATCTTTCTTTCTGTTTGATGCTGTGCATGTATCAAGTTCAAAATTAATGTTTATATCTTTAGAAAATAGTTCTACTGTTCAAATTAATTGTTTTAGCTTTACTGACGAAGATGTGTCCATATATAGAAGGTCTAATTCAGTTGGTTGTTTCGGATTTGATTCCCAATTTTCCTTCAATGCAGTACATTAGAAAGTGGGTTTAAAGGTAGACAGAACCATTGCAGGCTTAGAGAGTCTCCCAGGAAAATGCTTTACATACTTTCATACCCTTACGACACTCTTTCTGCTCTTATGTAAGTATATTGTGATTATCTACGTGAGTGGTGATTCATTGCGAGATGCATGATGCTACAATTTTATATATAGTTTATAAATAAGTAATAGGACAATAATTTGATGGATAATTTGTGATTTCTGCATTAGATAAGAGATATGCTTTACCTTCTTTCAAAAATTTGGGTAGGTTTTCAGAATTTTTAAGAAAATTTTTGATATGTATTGATAGGTACAGATGAAGGCAAGTAAATTGTTATACCAATAATTACAAATATTACCACTACTTGTACTTCTCCAGTTGTAAGTATTTTTATAACTGCTTTTAGCAAATCCATTGTAATTTCAGGTGTTTGCATTTCTCCATTTGTATGAGTGTGCTCTTTTACCTCCCTGATCTAGCTTACTTCATCATTGTGTGTCACACTGCTTGACCAGAAGTTCATCATCTCTGTGTTTGTTGGTAATTCTGTGGCTAGGGTTAGTAATATTTTGGCACATCAAATTTAGTTTCAATGTCCTGTAAAACCTCTTTTCATTGTTTCTGTACTGATAACTCTGTTTTCTTCAACTGGCACATTTTGTGTATTAAGTCTTGCTTTGTATGCACCAAGCTTTTGTTTTAGCATATCTCTAAATTCTGATGAGGGGTCTCGGCCTGAAACATCGACAGTGCTTCTCCTTTTAGATGCTGCCTGGCCTGCTGTGTTCCACCAGCATTTTGTGTGTGTTGTTCTCTAAATTCTTAAATGCTTTTGTTAAGATTATCATATCTTATGTGGACTTCATATTTCTTTAATATCTTCTTAGCTTTTCTCTTAATTTTCTTGCTCAGGTTATCCATTTTATACTCCATCAGGTGGGTTATTTCTGCTCTGAAGATTTCAATTTTGTTTCTTAATCTTTTCTCCCATTTTGATGTTTCTATTAATGAGTGCCTCTAGCTTGGAGTCATTATATTAAAGTGCCATTAATGCTGCACAGTATGTTATTGTGTGTAGTTTTTCAAATGTTTCAAGTTTTCCAAAATATTGTGGTATTATAATATTGTTGAGAGTATTAAGAATTTTTGCAAACTTTGATGTCGTATTTTGTTTTGGAATGTAAGGTATTTTTGTTGGGTCAATGCCCATATATTCTGTTAAATATTAGGATAATTTTGTCTGTAAGCTCAGCTTCATTGTCAGCATTCTGCTGAGGTTCAACATCTGTGTTTGTTGTTGCTGCTATCAAGTTGTGGAGCAGTTGAAGTAATTGTTTTTCATCAGTGTTTCAGTGGATTGCATCTCTATTGTTTTCTTGCATAGCATCATTGTTGTCTTTTTTGGTTTCTTTCTAGCTGATAATAATAATAATTATTATTTTTATTTCTTCTTTCCTTTTGTATTTGAACAGTTTGTTGTCTTTTGCACACTGGTTGTATAGACTAGCTGGTGCAATCTTTCATTGATTCTGTTATGGTTAATGGTTATTGGATTTATTGTGTATGCCCACAAGAAAATGAATACTAGTGTTGAATATAATGACATATATCTATTTTGATTTTTAAAATTACGTTGGACTTTGAATTTTGGTTAAATCTTATATTTGAATACATTCTTTGCAGTACCTACCTCAAGAAGTTGATGAATTTCAGGTATTAGACAGAAATCATGTTCATCCTCATATTGCCCATTCTTTCCACATCTTCTTCTCCTGACACCTTTCGTTCCCATACAGGGGATTTCTGCAGTAGAATTAAATTTTGTCGTTCCAAATTCGCTATCAGTGCATGGAATTTTGTCTTCTGTTGAAAGAAAAATTATATAGCTTTCCAAAAGGTAAATAATCTAGTTTCCCCAAGCTTATGTCATACTCCATGAGTGTATTTGATAAGTTCTGTCTTGGCAGAGAGGGCTTTGACGGAGTTGACCTAGTCTTGCTCCTGTTTCTCATACTTTATTATTCACCTGCCCAGTACTTTCCACGTTGGCTTGTTTGTGTTAAACTAGAATTGATGCTCCTCAGACGACAATGCCAGGGGCTAACACTGCAGCCTTATGCTACTCGGACATGAAACTAAAATCCTCTTTAATCTTACAGACAGGTACTTGGAGGAATATTTGTACTAAGTTGTCTGCTTTAGCTCATGCTGGCAAAAGTTTCTATCAGCCGGTGTGGCAAAAGACAGATACCTGCATTGGACATGCATTGCAGTTTTGGCTCCAAGTTTAAGGAGGGCACAGAGCGACCACTCCCCGCTGAACATCGATGGCTCCTCGGTAGAGATCGTAAACAGCACCAAATTTCTTGGGTGTTCACCTGACGGAGAATCTCACCTGGTCCCTCAACACCAGCTCCATAGCAAAGAAAGCCCAGCAGCGTCTCTACTTTTTGCGAAGGCTGAGGAAAGTCCATCTCCCACCCCCCATCCTCATCACATTCTACAGGCGTTGTATTGAGAGCAACCTGAGCAACTGCATCACTGCCTGGTTCGGAAATTGCACCATCTCGGATCGCAAGACCCTGCAGCGGATAGTGAGGTCGGCTGAGAAGATCGTTGGGATCTCTCTTCCTGCCATCACGGACATTTACACTACACGCTGCATCCGCAAAGGAAACAACATTATGAAGGACCCCATGCACCCCTCAAACAGTCTCTTCTCCCTCCTGCCGTCTGGGAAAAGGCTCCGAAGCAATCGGGCTCTCACGACCAGACTATGTAACAGTTTATTTCCCCAAGCTATCAGACTCCTCAATACCCGAAGCCTGGACTGACACCTTGCCCTACTGTCCTGTTTATTATTTATTGTAATGCCTGCACTGTTTTTGTGCACTTCAGCTTCAACTCCTTAGCGCGAATTGTTAGAAGCCGCAGCTAGATGCTCTTCTCACAGTTGTAGTCGTCAGGGACACTGGAGGTCTCCCTGCCTTCATACATTCTGCAAGAGGAGCATTCAACTGTCCTATCTGGCATCTCTACTCTCCTAGCTGAGCAGATATAAAAGGGAAAAAAACTTAAGCTCAAGCTTTTCTTTCCTTTTCTTTTTTTACTGAAGCCTCTCTTTGTTGAAGCGTTGAAGAGCTAAAGCCTCATGGTCACCACTCTGACTCTGTCCACTCAGATGACTGACACAGTGACAATAGCCTCTGCACTATCCCTGCCTTCCTTTAATTAACTCTTGTCAATCAATCGCAAATGCTGATTGGTCGCTGATCAAAGCTCTGTTTCACTATCATGACCTGCTGCTGCCTTTTTATACTCAGGCAGGGGACCTGATTGATGTCCGCTACCTTCAAAACTTCCAATGTCCAGTTTGGCCGCAGGTCAAAGCTCTTTTTCTCATCACTCTCATATGTCACGAAATTTGTTGCTAGTTTTTTTTGTGGCAGCAGTACAGTGCTACATAAAATGCCTACAATTCTGTGCAAAAGCCCCTGTATTGCGTTGCCATCTGTTCAATTGAGTCATACAATACTAACTTAATTGATAATGTTAATTTCCCTTTGTCAAGACATAATTTACTGTTCAGAAATCTACTTACTTGGTAAAAACTTTGTTCTGTAGTTTCCTTCAGAAAGAGTCTCATCCACTGCTTTCACAACATCTTCGGTCAGAGACAAGCTAGAGAATACTTGATGAACCAGAATGGTGCTCCCACTTCTGAATTAATAAAAGCAGAAAAAAAGTATTAGAACAGATGAACAGCCCAATACCAATCTATTGAATGACTTCCCTGCCTGTTTTGGAGTAATTAAGACAGAATTAGATCCTGGTTTCTCTCTTCAAAATGTAAATCTGGAGATGCAAAAGACTTTTTGTCCTAGTGATTCAAAGTCTCCTTCACTCAAAAGTGACAGGGATTTATAGACAATAATAGACAATAGGTGCAGAAGTAGACCATTCGGCCCCTCGAGTCTGCACCGCCATTCTGAGATCATGGCTGATCATTCACTATCAATACCCAGTCCCTGCCTTGTCCCCATATCCTTTGATTCCCCTATCCATCAGATATCTATCCAGCTCCTTCTTGAAAGCATCCAGAGAATTGGCCTCCACCGTCTTCCGAGGCAGTGCATTCCACACCTCCACAACCCTCTGGGAGAAGAAGCTCTTCCTCAACTCTGTTTTAAATAACTGACCTCTTATTCTCAATCCATGCCCTCTGGTACTGGACTCTCCCAACATCTGGAACATATTTCCTGCCTCAATCCTATCAAATCCTTTAATTATCTTAAACGTTTCAATCAGATCCCCTCTCAATCTCCTCAATTCCAGCGTGTACAAGCCCAATCTCTCCAATCTCTCTGCGTAAGACAGCCCTGCCATCCCAGGAATCAACCTAGTGAATCTACGCTGCACTTCTTCAATTGCCAGAATGTCCTTCCTTAAACCTGGAGACCAAAACTGTACACAATATTCCAGGTGTGGTCTCACCAGGGCCCTGTACAAATGCAAAAGAACATCCTTGCTCTTGTATTCAATTCCCCTTGTAACAAAGGCCAACATTCCATTTGCCCTCTTCACTGCCTGTTGCACTTGCTCATTCACCTTCATTGACTGGTGAACTAGGACTCCTAGGTCTCTTTGCATTTCTCCCTTACCTAACTCGACACCGTTCAGACAATACTCTGCCCTCTTGTTCCAGCTTCCAAAGTGGATAACTTCACATTTATTCACATTGAATGACATCTGCCAAGTATTTGCCCACTCACTCAGCCTATCCAAGTCTCCCTGTATTCTCCTAACGTCCTCTTCGCATGTCACACTGCCACCCAGTTTAGTATCATCAGCAAACTTGCTGATATAGTTTTCAATGCCCTCATCTAAATCATTGACATAAATCGTAAAGAGCTGTGGTCCCAATACAGAGCCCTGTGGTACCCCACTAGTCACCTCCAGCCAGTCTGAGAAACACCCATTCACTGCTACCCTTTGCTTTCTATCTGCCAACCAGTTTTCTATCCATGTTGAAACCCTGCCCCCAATGCCATGAGCTCTGATTTTACTCACCAATCTCCCATGTGGCACCTTATCGAATGCCTTCTGAAAATCTAGGTACACAACATCTACTGGGTTACCCTCGTCTAACATCCTTGTTACACCCTCAAAAAACTCCAACAGATTAGTCAAGCATGATTTGCCCTTGGTAAATCCATGCTGGCTCGGCCTAATCCTATTTCTGCCATCTAGATGTGCCACTATTTCGTCCTTAATAATGGACTCAAGCATCTTCCCCATGACTGACGTTAGGCTAACAGGGCGATAGTTCTCTGTTTTCTCCTTCCCTCCCTTCTTGAAAAGTGGGACAACATTAGCCACTCTCCAATCTTCAGAAACTGATCCTGAATCTAAGGAACATTGGAAAATGATTACCAATGCATCCGCAATTTCCTGAGCCACCTCTTTTAGAACCCTCGGATGCAGACCATCTGGACCCGGGGATTTATTAGCCTTCAGTCCTACCAGTCTACTCATCACAGTTTCTTTCCTAATGTCAATCTGTCTCAATTCCTCTGATATCTTATGACCCTGGCCCATCTATACATCTGGGAGATTGCTTGTGTCCTCCCTGGTGAAGACAGATCTAAAGTATGCATTAAATTCTGTTGCCATTTCGTTTCCCATAACAATTTCTCCCAATTCATTCTTCAAGGGGCCAACATTGTTCTTAACTATCTTCTTTCTCTTCACATAGCTAAAAAAGCTTTTGCTATCCCCTTTTATATTCCTGGCTAGACTGAGCTCATACCTGATTTTTTCTCTCCGTATTGCTTTTTTAGTTAAGATCTGCTGTTTCTTAAAACTTTCTCAATCATCTGTATTCCCACTCATCTTAGCCCTGACATACTTCTTTTTCTTTAATGCTATACAATCTCTGACTTCCTTTGTCAACCACTGTGGCCCCTTCCTCCTCTTTGAATCCTTCCTTCTCATTGGAATGAACTGCATTTGCATCTTTTGTATTATGCCCAAGAATATCTGCCACTGCTGATCCACTGTCTTTCCTGCCAGGGCATCCGCCCATTTAACTTTGGCCAGCTCATCCCTCATGGCTCCGTAGTCTCCTTTATTTAATTGCAACACTGACACCTCTGATCTGCCCTTATCCCTCTCAAATTGTAGATAAAAACTTATCATGTTATGATCACTACTTCCTAATGGCTCCTTTACTTCAAGATCACTTATCAATTCCTGTTCATTACACATCACCAAGTCCAAAATAGCCTCATTCCTGGTTGGCTCAAGCACAAGCTGTTCCAAAAATACATCCCTTAGACACTCCACAAACTCCCTATCCTGGGGTCCAGCACCTACCTGATTCTCCCAGTCCACCTGCATGTTGAAATCTCCCATAACGACTGCATTACCTTTAGCACATGCCAATGTTAACTCCCTAATCAACTTGTACCCAATATCCACGCTACTGTTTGGGGGCCTGTACACAACACCCATTAGGGTCTTTTTACCCTTACTGTTCCTCAGCTCAATCCACACAGACTCTACTTCCCCTGTTCCCAAGTCACCTCTTGCTATGGACTGAATCTCATTCCTCACCAACAGGGCCACCCCACCCCCTCTTCCCATATTTCTGTCTCTACGATAGCACGTATACCCTGGTACACTCAATTCCCAGGCCTGATCCCCTTGCAGCCATGTCTCCATTATCCCAACAATATCGTAGTTCCCCATTTTCATCTGAGCTTCAAGCTCATCTGTCTTATTTCTGACACTACGCGCATTCAAGTATAGAATTCTTAGCCCATTCCTCCTCTCTTTGCTTAAAACACTAACCCAGCTCCTTGAACTTCCATCGGGCAAATTGCACCCTGAATTTTGATGACCTTCTCAAGATCACCCAAACCTTGTACACATTTAACCCCATGCACCTTCTGACCAACCCTCTGGATCTGGATCCCTGCCCCCTGCACATCTAGTTTAAACCCCCCCGAGCAGCACTGGCAAACACTCCTGCAAGAATGTTAGTACCCCTTCGGTTCAGATGTAGACCGTCCCTTCGAAACAGATCCCAATGTCCCTGGAACAAAGACCAATTATCCAAAAACCTGAACCCTTCCTTCCTGCACCATGCTCTCAGCCTCGTATTAATGTGCATAATCATTCTATTCTTCGCCTCACTCGCTCGTGGCACAGGTAGCAATCCCGAGATTGTCACTCTGGAGGTCCTGCCTTTCAGCTTCACTCCTAACTCCCTGAACTCTCTAAGCAGGACCCCCTCACTCACCTTACCTACATCATTGGTCCCTACATGGACCACTACATCTGGGTTCATGCCCTCACTCTCAAGAATAGCCTGCACCCGATCTGAGATGTCCCGGACCCTGGCACCAGGGAGGCAACATACCATCCGAGACTCCCGATCTGCCCCACAAAATCTCCTATCTGCCCCCCTAACTATAGAGTCCCCTAAAACTATCGCTCTCTTCTCTTCCCTCCTCCCCTTTCTAGTTGAGGGTTCAACCTCTGTGCCAGAGGCAGGACCACTACAACTCATTCCTGGTAGGTCATCCCCATCAACAGTATCCAGTACGGTATACTTATTGTTAATGGGAATGGCTGCAGGGGTGCTCTGCTCGCTCTGCCTGCTCCCCCTGCCTCTCTGGACCGTCACCCATCTGCCTACTTCTTGGTTTTTTGGTGTGACTACCTCCTGATAACTCCTATCTCCTATCTACCTCTGCCTCCACCTCCCGAATGATCCGTAGTTCATCCAGCTCCTGCTCCAACTCCCTAACTCGGTCTGATAGGAGCTGCAGCTGGACGCACCTTTTGCACGTGTGGTCATCAGGGACAACTGTGTTGACCCTGACCTCCCACATACTGCATACGGAGCACACCACTGCTCTGACTGTCTCCCCCATACCTGAACTGGATTAATAGAATGTCTAAAAAGCACCTAGTGACCTTACCTTCTTCCCCTCAGCGAGCAATCACACAAGCTTACCGAAGTCCCCTTACGCCGAAGCCCACTTAGCCAAAGCCCAGGACTCTGCTTCCACGGACTCTGCTGCCCGCTCAATGCTTGCAGTACATTCCAGTATTGAGAATATGTCATCTGACATAATTTCCATCAACTTTATCCCAGCAATGCTGGTTGCCAAGTCTTATTAATTTCTGGTATTCAGAAGATAATTTAAATGAAGGGAAAATGTAACTTGAACTGAAGCAAATACAAAAGCTGTTTGTTTGAACTTTTCATTCATATTGTGACCATTGGTGCACTTACAATGTGTCTTGGGCTACTGTAATATCCAATTCAACCTGAGTTCTCCCTTCCCAAAACAACTGGTGCAGAGTCACATTTTTATTCCAACACTTCTCCTTCACTGGCAGGTGCAAGATGCTGGTTGATCCCTAGGTTTCATATCTCATGAACACTAACAGCCGCTACAGTTGGCCCCGTGTGCCACCATGCATTTATTTTATACACAGTTACTAAGGTTGAATCCCCAACCCCACCCCTAAGACATGAAGAGTAGGTGTATTTGCATGTGGAAACCAGCCTGAGGTGGTGCTCAGACTGCACTCTATGAAGAGTCTGGAGAGTATATAAAATTACCTAGATTGTGGTGCACAGGTACCCTACTCACTTCTGGAAGCAATTCAAATGTGCCTATAAAGTCTCTTGTTTTTTTTTAAATAACTGCCGGGTTAATGTTGATTATAAGGATTATAGACAATAGACAATAGGTGTAGAAGTAGACCATTCTGCCCCTTGAGTCTGCACCGCCATTCTGAGATCATGGCTGATCATTCACTATCAATACCCAGTCCCTGCCTTGTCCCCATATCCCTTGATTCCCCTATCCATCAGATATCTAGATATTATAAGATCAGACATCAGATATTATAAGGTAAAATGATTATAAGGATGAAAACTAGCCCCATGTAAACGTTCCAGAAATATTTCATTGTTTCTTGTGCATTTTGCAGTTCCCTCCTATTAATCAGGCTTTCTGTAGTTTGCCATTAACTCTTTAAAACTAAATAAATATCTACTCTCTAAATACTTCACTTACGAGAATCCCAAAACTTTTACGAAAGCGCTTTGATCCACCTTTCTGTATGCTTTATTAAGCTGAGGAAAGGATAGAAATATAAAAAGAACACATTTTCAAAAACAGAAAAAACAGAAGTTACACAATTTTACTATATTAACATGTGTAAAATAAAATCCACGTTAATATTCTAAATTGCTACTAATTTCAATGGCAGCTGAAGCTGTTTGCTGTTGGTTAGGCGTTTCCATATATAGTTGCTGTTTATGTTTCTTTTTGCAAGGCATATTGCTAAAATGCAGGCAATGAAATAAATAACATTTGAAGAAACATTGAATATCTGTCTGGTCCGTAAAAGTAAGTGCAATAATGAGGAGTGAATAGAGGGAGTAATTCAAATGTCAATCAAGAGCAGAAGGGGAATTAAAGAAAGGAGAAAATAGATTGAGATGACAAGAACAGGAAGGAAAAGTTTTAAAAAAGTTAAAGTACAATTTTACCATTTACACAATATAAAATTACAGCAATTAAACACAAATAAGTGAAACTGCCCACTTTTAATGGTTAATTTTCAATAACAGGATAATTGAGAGGATGCTTAACCAGAAATCGACAAGGATTATCCCTCTATGCTGAATTTAATACTCTTTTGTTTCAGACATCATAGGTCTGAATGCATTGCGATGATGTAGCAGACGGTGCGGTGTTGTTTTAAGTTTTACAAAGCAGTACATCCTGAACTACAGCCTTTGGATGTTTCAGTTTCATAAATAATCTGAGGCTTACTTAAAATTGCTGTACCATCTACCTAAAAATAACAAGTTTCACTTGGCCTACTATTATTTTGGCTACAAAATCTGGATACATTATGTATCTCAGAGTTCTTCTTTGAACACTACTTGCATCTGGATAGTTTCTCAATGGGATTAACGTCATAATGCTGCCTTGTACACTGTCTTAATATACGAAGGTGTGCTTCTGCCATTTCTGAACCTCCACCCTTCATTACATATCTATTGCAGTGTTAATGGA
This sequence comes from Hypanus sabinus, assembly GCF_030144855.1. Classification (NCBI taxonomy): domain Eukaryota; kingdom Metazoa; phylum Chordata; class Chondrichthyes; order Myliobatiformes; family Dasyatidae; genus Hypanus; species Hypanus sabinus. The sequence continues at coordinate 29,575,344 of NC_082715.1, forward strand.
TTTGCGAAGTAAAAGTATGAGAGATCCGCTGATTCGTATATTATAAGATAATTTTTGACTCCTAGGCACATCACTTATTCTCAAAAATACTTACATTTGGATTAACATAACCGCTAGGAATAGCTTGACTTTGAAGAAATTATCTCTGGTTGCTGAACCAATTCTTCACTTTGGTTTGAAGAACTTTTTTCAAGTGAATAAACACACCATTTGAAAAAAACATTGGTACAGCATTCATAATGACTTAATACCAATAAAATCATATCAAATAACTGAGAATTCAATCATAGTTGCAAATAATGTAGGATGGATTTTCTACTAATTTTGACAAGAATTTGTTTCAGTTTGAAGTAGGTTCTTTCATGGGGCTTAAAATGAGCATCTCACTCACAAGAGAATGAAAGAGTAAACCATAGATATTATCAAGACCTGAGGTACAAAAAGACCAAGACAAATATTCTCTAGTAGTAAGTCAGTTTTGTCACTCATGTTAAAAATAAGATATTGCTATACATACATATTTTGCAATAAAGTCTCTTGTGTCAGAAATATTCATGTTACTGAATTCCTGTTAAACTTTCTTTTAACATTCTAAGTTGGTCAATCACATAGAATACAAAAAGAAACATGGAAATAGTCAACAGAGTAAGCAGCAAGTTTGGTGTAGAAATGTTAATTCCATTTTTCTTTTCATAGACACTGCCTGCTCCTCCATACATTTCTGATAGTTTGTGTCTTTCTTCAAAATCTGTATCAACTTCAATATTTTGATTTTGGACAGTCATATCAAAACACATACATGAGGAAAATAATGGTTGGAACTCCTTCATCTTAGCCTTGTCACTCAGCAGAAGTTCAGGATTCCTGTATAAGCAGGTGTAAACAAGCCCTTTCTAAACTCCTGCACAGTCGTGCAACTGCTCTCAGTGCTGTTCATGGCAGACTCATTTAAATGGTCCTGTGATGGTGGGCAAACTTCCACATTTTCCTAACCCTGATGATGGAGAAACTACTAGCAGATCTCTGTCAGTGCCTGAGACCTCTGTTATCATTAAGAACACATTTAGTCAGTAGGACACCAGTAATTCAGGCAACAAACGGGTTAAAGGAAATCTTGAGCCAATATACAATAATCTATGCATCATTGTTATTTGAAGCAGCAAGTGATCCTCTCCAAATACTTCCTGAGTGTTTCCTACATTAACAGAATTCACTCTTCCCACAAATTGGTGTCAAATCAATTCTTTTAAAAATAATACAAAAATTTGTATTGGATAATGCCAGAAATTCCATTTTCTTCCTTAGCTGCCCAGAGACTTTATTATCTTTATTAAAGATTGTACTTCAACATGTTAGCCTGGGCCTAAGGCAGAAATTCTTTTGCCTTCATAAAGGGTCTAGGCTTGAAACGTCAATCTTTTCTTTATTTCCATAGATGCTGCCTAACCTGCTGAGTTCCTCCAGCATTTTGTGTGTGTTACTCTGATTTTCCAGCATCTGCAAACTCTGTTGTATTTGTTATATAAACCTGAAGGTCAATACTTATCATCAGCAGCACATTATATCCTTTCAGAGTTCAGAATGTTATTCACTCAGTTACATACCAATGAAGTGAATTCTGCTGAACGACTTTTATACTCGGCCGAGGAAGAATTTTTCAGTTCATTAGTGAAGATCAGATTTTCAATAATCAATGCATATGTTTTACTTTCTGTAACAGATATGTATTATTAACCATTTTATTATTTCAACTATAAAAGGTGTGCAATATTTTGCAATTACTGTAGTTTATAATAAATTTTTATGATTGTACTATTCAGTATTCTACAAGAAAATACAGTTGCTATTTTTCAAAAAGTTCATAGAGTCATAGAGTACAGTACATGAACAAGCCCTTCTGCCCATCTGGTCCATGCCAAACCATTTAATCTGCCAACTCCCATCGACCTGCACATGGACTATAGTCCTCCATACCCCGAAGGTCCATTTACCTCCTCAAATTTCTCTTAAACATTAAAATCGAAATCGTATCCACTACTTGCACTGGCAGCTTGCTCCACACTCTCACCACTCTCCGAGTTAAAGAAGTTTCTTCTCATGTTCCCCTTAAACAATACACCTTTCACCCTTAACCCATGGTCTCTAATTGTACAGCCCTCTATTTTGAGGTTGAGCGCTCTGACAAGGACAATGTTGGATAGATTTTTATAGTAGGGGAATTAAGGGTTATGAGAAGAGGCAGGTAGGTGGAATGAATCCATGGTCAGATCAGCCATGATCTTATTGAACAGCGGAGCAGGCTCGGCGGATCAGATGGCCATCACCTGCTCCTATTTCTTATGTCCTTAAGTGCAGAATGTTTCCCATTCTAGTGAAATCTAGGATCAGACCGCACAACCTCAAAAGAAAGGGATGCCCATTTGAAAAGGAAAGCAGGAGGAATTTCTTTAGCCAGAGGGTGGTGTATCAATGTAATTTGTTGCCACTGGTGGCTGTGGAGGCCGGGTTATTAAGTATATTTAAGGCAGAGGTTGATAGATTCTTGATAAGTCAGGGCAGGAAAGGTTGTGGAAAAAAGGCAGGAGAATGGTGTTGAGAGAGAAATGGATCCGCCATGATCAAATGGTGGAGCAGACTCGATAGGCCAAAAGGTATAATTCTACTCTTATGTCTTCTGGTCTTATGATACTTTGTCCTAGAAAATATCAGTGAAGAACCTGGTTTTAGCAGACAGATGAAATACACCTGACTCAGAAATGATGCAGACATACAAGTTATTCCGACACCTGTTAGCTTCCAAAAATACAGCTGAGAGAATACAAGGAAACTGGTGCAGAGAATTTTCATTTGAATCTAAAAGCAAACTATTAATGTGCTTTGTGCCAATCTCATTAGCATGTGTGTGATGTACTCCCGATGTTCATTGAGAGGACACAGAATGGAATGTGGTTCTCAGTGATCTTCAAAAGTGTAGATATTGTACATGTACACATATTATGAAGCAGGAATTTTAAGCATTTTACAGAAAAATGGGAAAATAAGAAACCGAAGCAGGAGACGGCTACATGGCCCTTCAGAACTGGTCTATCATTTAGCATGAATGTCCATTTCAGCTTCATTTTCCTGTATTGTCCGCATATTCTCCTCATGCCCAAGAATTGATCAACTTCATAGAGTCACTGAGGTAGGTCATTCAGTACATTATGTCTGTACCATCTACCAGAACAATTCAACAGCTTCACTCCCTGGCCCTTTTTCTGCAGTTTTCCATTTTTTTTCTTAACTATTTATTATTTTATAATGAAGGTCACTAGGGAGCATGCCTCTTCTGTGTCCGCAGCCCCTGTATTGTAAATTCCATGTATTGTGCAAAAGAAGTTCTTCCTCATGCCACTCCTAATTTTCTTCCACTTTCTTTACCAATGATCTCTGGTCTTCATGCCTCCACCAGCAGGTAGACCCTGCCACTTTCCATTCTGTCCAGACCCCTTATCATTCTATATACTTCTTGTCATCTACCTTTTTACCCAAAGAAAGCAGCCTGAGCCTCTCTCCTCTGCTTTGTAAAACAATTTCTTTCTCCCAGGAACAGTGCTCTTAAATCTATTCTGGACTCACTCTTAAAATCTTTCCTGTAATGAGATGAGCAGAATTGAATGCAATATCCATTCAAGGGTTGACCTCTACTTTTATAAGGATTCAGCAGGACTTTTCTTTTTTAATTCTGCTTTGATAAGGCCCAAAATTATGTATGGCATATTAACCACTTAATATGGCCAGGATCAACGGGCTCTGGGACAGCTTCTTCCACAAGGACTATAAACTAATTAATTCACACTGATACAATTGTATCTCTATGCTATATTGACTGCCCTGTTGTACATTCTATTTATTACAAACTACTATAAATTGCACATTTAGATGGAGACGTAATGTAAAGTGTTTTCCTCCTTATGAATGTGAAGGATGTAAGATATAGTCGATTCAATTCAATTCAACCTGCTCTTTCACCGATCTATGCACCCACACACCAGGTCCCTCTGCTCTGTTCCCCTTTTAAAACCATTTTGCTTCTTTTCAACCTTCCCACCTAAATTCATCATCTCACATTTCTCCACAGTAAATTTCATCTGCCTTTTTCACCAGCCTGTTTATATCTTGCTGCCATTTACAACGTCCTTCTGATTTCTATGTAACCATTTTGATTCTCATTGGCGTACTTGTCTTCCACCATCTTTTTTGAACTTTCTCATCCTCAGTATCTCTTACATCATCCTGGGAGCTCTGGATTTGTTTGTTAATGTTTTTATATCTCATGGAAGAGTGAATAAGTGGCACCAGAGCCATCTCTTTAATGTTGGTGATTGTTCAGTTATGGTTTAGCCTGCCTGTCAACTTTTGGTTCAGGTTTAACTGGCAGATCCACTATCATCCCATTGAAAATGGCCTTCCTCTAATTAATCATTTTTTGTTGATTGCACCGTCTCTTTTTCCAAGGCTTCTTTAAATTTTATGGCATTATGATTTCTATCTTCAATGTGTTCCTTACTGAAACTTGGAATATCTGACCCACTTCCTTTCTCAGAATGAAATGCAGCCATGCCTCCTTCCTCACTCTCCACATCCACTTTACCTAGGCCTTTGAACATTTGATAGGTTTCAATTAGATTCCCCCTCATTCTTCTAAATTCCAACAAGTACCTCAGTAAATATATTAAAGACAAAGTTGGATAGATTCTTGCATCGTAGGGGAATTAAGGGTTATGGGGAAAGGCAGGTAGGTGGAGGTGATCGGCCATGAACTTATTGAACGGCTGAGCCAGCTCAATGGGCCAGTTGGCCTACTCCTGCTCCTATTTCTTATGTAGCCAAAATGTGGGACAAAGATTGCCAAGGGAGTTGGAAAAGGCATGTAATTAGGGTAATGATACAATTGTAATGGGGGACTTCAATATCCATGGGGATTGGGAAAATCAGATTTGTAACAGATCACAAGAGAGGGAATTTGCTGAATGCCTGCAAGATGGCTTTTTAGAGCAGCTTGTACTTGAGCCTACTCAGGAAAAGGCCATCTTAGACTGGGTGTTGTGTAGTAACCCAGTTCTTATTAGAGAGATTCATGTAAAGGAATCCTTAGGAGGCAGTGATCATAATATAATTTAATTTATACTGCAATTTGAGAAGTAAGAAGAAAATATATGGACACTGTGAAAGAACTAACAGATCTAAGTGTGCGAGATATCATCGACACTGCAAGGGATCGCTCGATGTAGAGAGCCATGATCGCCAAGATGGTGTAACACGCAAGGCACATGAAGGGGAAGAAGAATGTGAGAGGTAGTATAACTCACCTGTGTCAGTATTGCAATGAAATAAAGGGAATTACAGAGGCATGAGGGAGGAGTTTGCCGAGGTGGATTGGAGGAGGATGCTGGCGGGCATGACAGGAGAGCAGAGCTGACTGAAGTTTCTGGGAATAAATCACAACGTGCAGGATAGATATGTCCCACTGAGAAAATGTTCTCAAATGGCAGGGCTAGGCAACAATGGCTGACAAAGGAAGTTAAGGATTGCATAAAAACAAAGGAAAGAGCATATAATGTAGCAAAAGTAAGTGGGACGTTGTATGATTGGGAAGCTTTTAAAATCTACTAAAAGGCAACTAAAAAAGCTATAAGGGAAAAGATGAAAAATGAGGGCAAACTAGACAATAATATAAAGCAGGATACTGAAAGTTTTGTCAGTTATATAAAGAGTAAAAGGGAGGTGAGAGTTGTTATTGGACCACTGGAAAATGGTGCTGGTGAGGTTTTAATGGGGGACAAATAAATTGCAGATGAATGCAATGGGTACTTTGCTGTCTTCACTGTTGAAGACTAATAGTGTGGCAGAGATCCCTGAGTGTCAGGGAGCAGGAGTGAGTGCCATTGCTAATACAAAGGAAAAAGTGAGAGGCAAATTCAAAGGCCCTGATGTGGATAAGCCACCTGGACCAGAGGGACGACATCCCAGAGTACTGAGAGACGTTGACGTTGATGCACTTGTTGATGATGACGTACCTATTGACGTTGATGTACTTGTTGATGATGACGTCCCTATTGACGTTGAAGTACTTGTTGATGATGATGTACTTGATGATGATGTACTTGTTGACGTTGATGTACTTGTTGATGATGACGTACCTATTGACGTTGATGTACTTGTTGATGATGATGTACTTGTTGATGTTGATGTACTTGTTGATGTACTTTGTGTGGGTGTTATTACTGTGGGTGTCAGATCACAGAATTGCCGTTCTACTGGGTAGGCTCTGATGCATGTACAGGTCTGGTCTGCTGTAGTATTTGCACTGCAAGAACCGTACGTTCTACAAAATGTTGAGTTCCAAGTAAATTCACTGATGCATGTACATTGAATTTCATTGTTCACCAACTGGCAGACTAGAGAAACAAAAAGCAAAAGTTAAAATTTAAAATGACAGATTACTGACAATGGGCACAGTGGTGTTGTCTTCCTCTAAATTTAGGAATGAAGTCACAATATAGAAAGTATACCTCATAGGGTATATCAATGCCGAATAGCAACTTGTTAGATGCCTTGACTCACAAATTCAGGAATTCCATCTTACTAAACAAGAACTTTGAAAATCGAACAAAAGATTATTGCCCAGAAACTAATCTCTGGTTTATCTTTTTTTTTGCATTGTAGCTTCATCAGCACATTCTCAAATTTAAATAATAGACTGATATTAGACATAGCCTGGTTTAACAGATATTTGTCAAAGGGATTATTATGGTATCCCCATCCAAACTGATTGGCTACACTCTAGTCAGTGTATGGCTTGGCATAATCCAGAAACTCCTATGTATTGCCTGACAGATTAATGATTATAATTATTGATTTCTTACATAAATAATGACAGTTTATGAACAGAGTTTTTCATTTCATCATTCTAGGTGAACACAAACATGCACTAGAGAGGTTGTTAACTCAAGTTTTAACCAACTTTAATTCTGTCCATCCTCTCCCACTTCTTCATACTGTAGACATTCAGTGCATATATTCATGTTACCCAAAGTGTTCATCTGAGATGGAATATGGAACTGAATGCCATTCATTTAGCCAGAAAGAATGCAGAAAGAATGTGGCATTTAATTTGCTGGAAATAATGAAGTAAATGTGAAATTATAAGAAAATTAACCTAAAATCACATAGTGGTTCTATTATTGAATTATTATCTAGAGATCAGAGACATTGGTTCATACGCTATCAAGACACTTAAATGCAATATGTTAAAAGCTATGGAATGTGAAGCAGTGTCACCAATGATAAATAAAATATTTCTGGAGATGACATGGAGATGAGTTATTTGACTAAAACTTTAAAAATTTATCTGGTTACTTAATGCTCTTAGAAACACAGAAAACCTCCAGCACAATACAGGCCCTATGGCCCACAATGCTGTGCCAAAACACGTACTTACTTTAGAAATTACCTTGGGTTAAACATAGCCCTCTATTTTCCTAAGCTCCATGTGCATATCATTATCTTATAAAACTCTATCAGGTCACCTCTCATCCTCTGTCGCTCCAAGGAGAAAAGGCCAAGTTCACTCAACCTATTTTCATAAGGCATGCTCCCCAATCCAGGCAACATCTTTGTAAATCTCCTCTGCACGCTTTCTATATTTTCCACATCCTTCCTATAGTAAAGTGACCAGAACTGAGCGCAGTACTCCAAGTGGGGCCTGACCAGGGTCCTATATAGCTGTAACATTAACTCTCAGCTCTTGAAGGCAATCCTATGGTTGATAAAGGGCAATACATTGTATGCCTTCTTAACCACAGAGTCAAACTGTGCAGCAGCTTTGAGTGTCAATGGACTCAGATCCCAAGGTTCCTCTGATCCTCCACACTGCCAAGAACCTTACCATTAATACTGTATTCTGCCATCATATTTGACCTACCAAAATTAGCTATGTTGTACTTATCTGGGTTGAACTCCATCTGCCACTTCTCAGTCCAGTTTTGCATCCTATTCATGTCTCACTGTAACCGCTGACAGCCCTCCACATCATCCAAAACCTTTGTGTCATCAGCAGATTTACCAACCCCTCCCTCCACTTTGTCATCCAGGTCTTTTATAAAAATCACGAAGAGAAGAGGTCCCAGAGCAGATCTCTGAGGCACACCACTGGTCACCAACCTCCATGCAGAATATGACCTGTCTACAACCACTCCTTTCCTTTTGTGGGCAAGCCAATTCTAGATCCACAAAGCAAGGTCCCTTCAATCCCATGCATCCTTACTTTCTCAATAAGCCTTGCATGGGGTACCTGATCAAATGGCTTGCTGAAATCCATATACACTATATCCACTGCTCTACCTTCATCAGTGTGATTAGTGGCATCCTCAAAAATTTCAAATAAGCTTGTAAGACATGATCTGCCTTTGACAAAGCCATGCTGACTATTCCTAATATTATGCCTCTCCAAATGTTCATTCCAAATGAGCCTTTCAGGATCATCTCCATCAACTTAACAACCATTGAAGTAAGACTCACTGGTCCGTAATTTCCTGGGCTATCTCTACTCCTTTCTTGAACAAGGGAACATCTGCAACCCTCCAATCCTCTGGAACCTTTCCTGTCCCCAATGATGATGCAAAGATCATTACCAGAGGCTTAGCTTATGCTTCCCATAGTAGACTGGGGTATATATCGTCTGGTGACTTATCCAACTTGATGCTTTCCAAAATCTCAAGAACATCCTCTTTCGTAATGTCTATATGCTCAAGTGTTTCAGTCCGCTGTAAGTCATCCCTACAATCGCCAAGTTCCTTTTCCATAGTGATTACTGAAGCGAAGTATTCAGCAGCCCTCCCTCCTCCAGTTCCGTACACACCTTTCCACTGTCACACATGATTGGTCCTAGTCTTTCACGTCTTATTCTCTTGCTCTTCACATTCTTATAGAATGTCTTGGGGCTTTCCTTAATCCTTCTCGCCATGACCTTCTCATGGCCCCTTCTGGCTCTCCTAATTTCATTCTTAAGCTCCTTCCTGCTAGCCCCTTATAATTTTCTAGATCACTATCATTACCTAGTTTTTTGAACCTTTCGTTATTATTCTATAGATTTATTGAGGATGCCCACAATAAATAAATCCCAGGATTGTGTATGATGACATATCTGTAATTTAGGTGGATTCATTTAAACTATTCTTCACTCTCTGCAATACATACTTCATATGCACCCGCTATTAGTTAAAGGAAAAGAAATTTATTTAAAAGCTTGTTTTTTAATTCTTTAAGATAAGCTTCATTGTGCTCTGAAAGGAGATGAATGGAAGTTTGTCTCCCATTGTCCAAGGCCAGTGACAATCGGATGTTAAGACATATTCATTGTTCAGCAACTTCTGGCCACTAGATGGAGAAATATGCTTGACTTTGAAATCAATGAAAATTGAACTGAACACGCATATAACTCTTAATTGACCACTTGGTTGCTAAAATTGGTGCAAATGCAGAATGTTTGCACAATGTGTATTCCTAAACATATGCCTATCACTATAATGATTATTTTATGAAATGGTCACTATGGTCATTGTGTTGGTGATTTGAAAATTTAACAACTTTATTGAGTTTTGATTCTTAGTTTCTCTTCTTCCCTGAAGGTCCAGACCTGCAATTAAGACAAGAAATATAATATTTTATTGATAAACCTCATCTCCATCGTGAGATCTGATAGTAATTCCTGGCTGGTAATCTGATGTGTGGCACCCCAGCAAGCCTGATTCATTCATCACAGAATGTCAGTGTCATTTTTCATCAGCTACACTGGTAAGCAATTGGGAGCTAGTTTCACCCCTCATTTGCCTGTAATATAGCAATGTTACACTTTCAGTTTCTAACTAACTCTGCACACAGACTGGGGTCAATCAGGCAACCCTCAGAGATTGTCAGGTGGGAATGTTCAACTCCAAATTTGTCACAGGGATCAGTGCTGAGGCTTTAGTTATTCACAACCTAAAATAATGATTCCTCCAGGAGGACCACAACATTGCCAGAGGCTTTGGAGATGCAATGATTCAGAGAGTTATTTTGGCTGGAGTCAGTGCCTTGTGCTTTTGCACTTGGTAGGGTCACCCATCACAAACAGGTCAAAGGGTAGAGGCTGGACTAAGAGTGGTCAACTGATCCTCCAAGTCCAAGGGTTCAGCTCAGGGCTAACAACCCTGACTGGTCAAAAAACAGTTGTTACAGAGACAACAATGAACAAATCCTTCTCTGCAGATAGAGATGGTGGACCGTCATTGATCCCCTAAACAACACTCACATAACAGGCAGTGAGTATAATAATGATTAAGATGAAAGAAGCAAGTGTATTGAATTAACATTTACTGGTGATACATAAAAATAGATGGGAAAAGGGGTCATGAGTAGCAAAATGCTCATAAATTGCATTTCACCAATTCTTTGTACATTATGGGGTAAAGACAGGTCATAAAGGATTTTCAAAGTAAAGTTTACTTAAAGAAACATTTAAGTGGTAAAAAGAATTTAGGTGCAAGCATTCCCCAAATGCAGATGAATATGGTTATTCCAGTATACATATACTGGAAGTTACCTCATCAATCCCACTCTGATTACTGGGAGGCTTGTCAGAGCTCAGATCTAATGTGCTTCTTCTTGGCCAACATGGGTGACAGCTGTAGGGTAGGACAATCTCAGAGGGTGGGAGCAGAGAGCTGAAGGAGAAGTCACTAGAGTGATTGGAGGCACTCCTTGTGTTAGTCTGACCCAATGGACTGCCTTCAAGTAAATGGTCCTCTGCTAGGCATAGGATAATGACAGGGCAAATGATCATTGCATCTTACACTGAGAAACATAACATGGAGATACTACAATCTTTAACCTATGTGGAGAAAATCACAATGCAACAAAATGATTGGGAGATTTGAGAGAGGTATATTGAGATTGAGTGAGACTACAATTAGAGGTCATGGGTTAAGGGTGAAAGGTGAAATGTTTAAGGGGAACACGGGGGGAAAGTTCTTCACTCACACGGTGGTAAGAGTGTGCAGTTATCTGCCTACGCAAGTATGGATGTGGGTTTGATTTCAACATTTAAGGGAAATTTGAATAAGTACCTGGATGGGAGAAATATGGAGGACTATGGTCCCGGTGCGGTTCAATGGGATTAAATGGGTTGGCATGAACTAAATCAGCTAAAAAGACCTACTTCTATGCTGTAGCTTTCTCTGACTCTATTACACCCAAGTATGCAGCAAACCATCTATTCCACAGATGGATCATCTGACTCTGATTTTGATTGTGACTCGCAGGAAGATACTGTCTGGCTACAGGAAGGATTTCTTGTTGAATGTGAGTGTAGAGGAAAAGCCATAGGTAGTGACTTCTAAAGGCAACTTCTAAAATAATCGAATAAGTGCAAATGTTATACTCAAATCAACAGTGCACCAAATCATTTTGCAATCAGAAATTGCTACGCTGCTTTCCCAAAGGGCAGGACTTACAAAGTATTGGATACAAGCATACTGAGATATGTGTAGAGATTTTATGCATGATTCCCACATATAAAACACAAGTCTTGGTGCATTCCCATAGCTAAAAAAAAAGTTGGGAAAGGAAGATAATAAACAGGTTAATATTCGATCACAAATAATATTAAATCTACAGATTCAAGATCCTGGAGGAACTCAGCAGGCCAGGCAGCATCTATGAAAACAAATAAAATTGATGTTTCAGGCTGAAATGCTTCATCAGGGCTGGAAAAAAATTCTCGAACTTCTGGTAATGCCCCCCAACACCTTTCCCCATTCCCATTTCCCTCTCTTACCTTATTTCCTTGACTGCTTTTCGCCTGCCTCTGGTGCTCCTCCCCCTTTTTCTCCCATGGGTTCCTGTCCTCTAACAGATTCCCTCTTCTCCAGCCCTGTATCTCTTTCAACATTCAATGCCCAAGCTCTTTAGTTCACCCCTTCCCTTCCCGGTTTCACCTAACAGCTTGTGGTTCTTCATACTCTCCTAGTGTGATTCCTCATTTTTTTTCTCCAATCCTGATGAAGGGCCTCAGCCCCAAAGGTCAACTGTACTGTATCGCGCAGATGCTGTCCGGCCTGCTGAGTTCCTCCAGCATTTTGTCTGGATTTCCAGGCTCATGTTGATTTACTTTATGTGGGGAGGGAGGGATTGAAGAACATAAGAAATAGGAGCAGGAGTAGGCCATCTGGCTCATCGAGCCTGCCTGCTCTGACGTTCAATAAGATCATGGCTAATCTGGCCATGGACTAACGGCCACCTACCTGCCTTTACCCCACAACCCTTAATTCCCCTAATATGCAAAAAGCTGTCCATCCTTGTCTTAAATATATTTACTGAGGTAGCCTCCACTGCTTCATTTGTCAGAGAATTGCACAGATTCACCGCTCTGGGGAAAAGCAATTCCTCCTCATCACCATCTTAAGTCTTACCCCTAAATCTTGAGGCTATGTCCTCTAGTTCTTTTCTCACCTACTGATGGAAACAACTTTCCTGCCACTATCTTATCTATTCCTTTCATAATTTTAAATGGTCGATAAGATTCTATAAGACAGATAAATGGGTAACAGTCAGGAGAGGGAAGGGCAGGAGTCAGAGACGAGAGAGCACCCCTGTGGCTGTACCCCTTAACAATAAGCACTCCTACTGTTGGGGGGAACCTGGAGGAAGCAATAGTGGCCGTGCCTCTGGCACAAAGTCTGGCCCTTTGGCTCAGAAGGGTAGGGAAAGGAAAAGGATGGCAGCAGTGATAGGGGACTCTATAGTTAGGGGGTCAGACAGGCGATTCTGTGGATGCAGGAAAGAAGCACAAATGGCAGTTTGCTTCCCAGGTGCCAGGGTCCAGGATGTTTCTAATCGCATCCAAAATATCCTGAAGTGGGAAGGAGAACAGCAGGAGGCCGTGGTAAATATGGTACCAATGACATAGGTAGGAAAAGGGAGGAGGTCCTGAAAGCAGACTACAGAGAGTGAGGAAGGAAGTTGAGAAGCAGGACCACAAAGGTAGTCATCTCGATATTACTGCCTGTGGCACGCGACAGTGAGTACAGGAATAAAGTGAGGTGGAGGATAAATGCGTGGCTGAGGGATTGGAGCAGGAGGCAGTGATTCAGATTTCTGGATCATTGGGACCTCCTTTAGGGCAGGACAGACCTGTTTCACTTGAATCCCAGGGGGACCAATATCCTAGTGGGAGGTTTGCTAAGGCTGTTGGGGAGAGTTTAAACGAGGATTGCTGGGGGGTGGGAACCAAACTGAAGAGACAGAGGAAGAGGCAGTTGGCTCACAAATAGAGAAAGCTTGGAGACAGTGCGAGAGGGAAGATAGGCAGGTAATTGAGAAGGGATGCGCTCAAACCAATAGTTTGACATGTGTCCATTTTAATGCAAGGAATATTATGAACAAAGCAGATAAGCTTAGAGCATGGATCAGTGCTTGGAGCTATGATGTTGTGGCCATTACAGAGACTTGGATGGCTCAGGGGAAGGAATTGTTATTTCGAGTGCCTGGCTTTAGATGTTTCAGAAAGGACAGGGAGGGAGGCAAAAGAGATGGGGGCGTGGCACTGTTGATCAGAGATAGTATTCACGGCTGCAGTAAAGGAGGAAGACATGGAGGAATTGTATACAGAGTCTCTGTGGGTGAAGTTAGGAACAGGAAGGGGTCAATAACTCCACTGGGTGTTTTTTATAGACCACCCAATAATAACAGGAAAATCAAGGAGCAGATAGAGAGACAGATTCTGGAAAGATGTAATAATAACAGGGCTGTTGTGGTGGGAGAATTTAATTTCTCCAATATTGAAAGGCATATCCCGAGAGCGAGGGGTTGGGATAGAGTAGAGTTTGTTAGCTGTGTTCAACAAGATTACTTGACAACAATATGTAGATAAGCCTACAAGAGGAGAGGCTGTACTTGATCTGGTATTGAGAAACGAAGCCGGTCAGGTGTCAAATCTCGCAGTGGGAGAGCATTTGGAGATAGTGATCACAATTCTATCTCCTTTACCATAGCATTGGAGAGATATGGGAACAGACAAGTTAAGATAGTGTTTAATTGGAGTAAGGGGAAATATAAGGCTATCAGGCAGGAACTTGGAAGCATAAATTGGAAACAGATGTTCTCAGGGAAACGTGGCAAATGTTGGCTGGATGTTTGCATGGAATTCTGCATAGATATGTTCCAATGAGACAGGGGAAGGATGGTAGGGTACAGGAACCGTGGTGGACAAAGGCAGTTGTAAATCTAGTCAAGAAAAAAAGAAGAGCTGCGAAAGGTTCAGAAAGCTAGGTAATGATAGAGATCTAGAAGATTCTAAGGCTAGCAGGAAGGAGCTCAAGAAAGAAATTAGGAGAGCCGGAAGGGGCCATGAGAAGGCCTTGGTGGACAGGATTAAGGAAAATCCCAAGGCATTCTACAAGTCTGTTAAGAGCAAGAGAATAAGAAGTGAGAGAATAGGACCAATCAAGAGTGGCAGTGGAAAAGTGTGTATGGAACCGGAGGAGATAGGAAAGGTTCTCAATGAGTGCTTTGCTTCAGCATTCAATGCAAAAAGGATCTTGGTGATTGTCGGGATGACTTGCAGCTGACTGAAAAGCTTGAGCATGTAGATATTAAGAAAGAATATGTGCAGGAGCTTTTGGAAAGCATCGAGTTGGATAAGTCACTGGGACCAGAGGAGAATGTACCACAGGGTACTGTGGGAGTCAAGGGAGGAGATTGCTGAGTCTCTGGCGATAGTCTTTGCATCATTGATGGGGACTGAAGAGGTTCTGGAGGATTGGAGGTTTGCGGATGTTGTTCCATTATTCAAGAAAGGGAGTAGAGATTGCCCAGGAAATTATAGACCAGTGAGTCTTACTTCAGTGGTCGATTATTTGATGGAGAAGATCCTGAGATTCAAGATTTATGAACATTTGGAGAGGCATAATATGATTAGGACTAGTCAGCATGGCTTTATGAAAGGCAGATCATGCCTTACAAGACTGATTGAATTTTTTTAGGATGTGACTAAATACATTCATGATGGTAGAGCAGTAGATGTAATGTTTATGGATTTCAGCAAGGCATTTGACAAGCTACCCCATAAAAGGCTTATTGAGACAGTAAGGAGGCATGGGATCCAAGGGAAAATGCTTTGTGGATCCAAGGGGAAGTTGCTTTGTGGATCCAGAAGTGGCTTGCCCACAGAAGGCAGAGTGGTTGTAGACAGGTCATATTCTGCATGCAGATCAGTCACCAGTGGTGTGTCTCAGGGATCTGTTCTGGGACCCATACTCTTTGTGATTTTTATAAATGACCTGGATGAAGAAGTGGAGGGATAGGTTAGTACATTTGCTGATGACACCTCTGTTTCAAAAAGGATGTAGGCAAAAGGCAGGTCACCATAGGCCAGTTAGTTTAACATCTGTAGTTGGGGAAATGCTTGTAGCTATCATTAAAGAAGAAATGGGTTAGTAAATTTGCTGATGACACAAAGGTTGGGGGTGTACAAGATGATGAGAGGCATTGATCAGGGTTAAAGAGACTCCTGTATAGGTACATAGAATAGAACGTAGAAACACTACAGCACAATACAGGCCCTTCGGCCTGCAAATCTGGGGCGAGCATGTCCTTATCTTAGAAATTACCTATAACCTATTTTTCATTTACCTCCATGTACCTCTATGTGCCAATCCAGGAGTCTCTAAAAAGACCCTATCATATCTACCTCCACCACTGTCGCCAGTAGCCCATTCCAAGTCTCACCAGTCTCTGCGTAAAAAACTTACCCCTGATATCTCTTCTGTATCTACTTCCAATCACCTTAAAACTGTGCCCACTCGTGCTAGCCACTTTAGCCCTGGGAAAAAGTATCTGACTATCCACACAATCAATGCCTCCCATCATCTTATACACCTCTATCAGGTCACCTCTCATCTTCTGTCACTCCAAGGGAAAAAGGCCGAGTTCACTCAACCTATTCTCATAAGGTATGCTCTGCAATCCAGACAACATGCTTGTAAATCTCCTCTGCACCCTTTCTATGGTTTCCACATCCTTCCTGTAGTGAGGCAACCAGAACTGAGCACAGTACTCCAAGTGGGATCTGACCAGGGTCCGATATAGCTGCAACATTACCCCTTGGCTCCCAAACTCAATCCCATGACAGATGGAGGCCAATGCACCATATGCTTTCTTAACCACAGAGTCAATCTGCGCAGCAGGTTTGAGTGTCCTATGGACTCGGATCCCAAGATCCCTCTGATCCTCCACACTGCCAAGATTCTTACCATTTATACTCTATTCTACCATCATATTTAACCTACCAAAATGGACCACCTCATACTTATCTGGGTTGAACTCCATCTGCACTTCTCATCCCAGTTTTGCATCCTATCAATGTCTCGATGTAATCTCTGACAGCCCTCCACACTATCCAGAACACCCCCAACCTTTGTGTCATCAGCAAATTGACTAACCCATTTCTACTTGAATGGTAGCTTCAAGCATTTCCCCAACTACGGATGTTAAACTAACTGGCCTATAGTGACCTGCCTTTTGCCTATATCCTTTTTGAAACATTGGCGTGATACTCGCCTTCTTTCAATCTGCTGGGATCTGCCCAGAGTCCAGAGAATTTTGGTAAATTATCACCAAAGCCTTACTATAACTTCTGCCATTTCTTTCAGTACCCTGGGATGCATTCCATCAGGACCAGGGGACGTATCTTATCTTCAGGCTCGCAAGTTTGCTCAGCACTACCCTTTTAGTGATAGCTATTGTATTGAGGTCCTCACCATCCATCACATCCATAACATCGCTCTTTGGCATGTTAGATGCGTCCTCCATCTTGAACACCGACAGAAAACAGTCACTCAAAGTCTTGGCCATTTCCTCATTACCCAAAATCAATTCCCCCTTCTCGTCCTCCGAGGGTCATACATTCACCTCAGCCACCCTTTTCCACTTTATATAATTAAAAAAGCTTTTACTATCCGTTTTTCTATTTTGTGCTAGTTTATTTTCATAATCTAACTTCCCTTTCTTTATTGCTCTTTAGTGGTTCTTTGTCGCTTTTTAAAGTTTTCCCAATCTTCCATTTTCCCGCTACTCCTGGTGACTTTATATGCTTAAGCTTTTAGTCTGATGCATTCCTGTATTTCCTTATTTACCTAAGGCTGGCTTTTCCCTCCGTTATTGTCCTTACTTTAGGGGGTTGATACACCTGATCTGTTTTGTTCGTTTTTTTGTGTAGGAGGAGGAATTTGGGGGCCGATGTGCTTAATGTGTTTTGTTTATGTTTTTGTGCGGGGAGGTGGGATTTGGGGGTTGATGATTGTGCTGCCTTTCTTTTCTTTCTTGTTTCCATGGCTACCCAAAGAATGGATGAATTTCAGTATTGTATACTTTGATAATAAATGAATAAATAAATACATAGAGTGAGGAAAGTTACGGCAAACAGTGTACAACGTTGAGAAATACAAATAGATGATCCTCCTGGAAAAGCAGAATGTTTTAAGTGGTGTGAGAGTAATGAATACTGTCACTCAAAAAGATTTTGTGGCATGCTATATGGAATAATATATTGATTATGGATTGGGTAACAGACTCAAAGCAGGAATTTGGAATGAGTGACACACACAAAATGGTGGAGGAACTCAGCAGGCTGGCAGCATCCATGGAAATGAATAAACTGTTGACGTTTTGGACCAGGATCCATCATCAGGACTGGAGATAAAATGAGGAGTCAGAGGAAGAAAGTTGGGGGAGAGGAGGAAGAACCAAAAGGTAATGGGTGAAAGCAGGAGGGGTGAGGTAAAGAGCTGAAAAGTTGATTGGCGAATGGGATACTGGGCTGGAAAGAGGGAATCTGATAGGAGAAGAAAGAAAAGAGGAAGAGCACCAGAGGGAGGTGATAAGGCAGTTAAAGAGATGAGGTGAGAGAGGGGAATGGTGAAGGCGGGGGAGGGCATTACTAGAAGTTCGAGATCAGGTTGGAGACTACCCAGAAGGAATATAAGGTGTTGCTTCTCCAACCTGAGTGTGGCCTCATTGCCACAGTCGAGGAAGCCATGGACTGACATGTCAGAATGGGAATGGGAAGTGGAATTAAAATGGTGGGTCTGGAGTGATCCCAGTGTACTCTACTCCATAGATGCTGCCTGGCCTGCTGAGTTCCTCCAGCATTTTCTGTGTGGTGCTTGGATTTACAGCATCTGCTGATTTTCTCTTGTTTGGAATAAATGAACTGTGTTTGGATTGGGAGTCTGTAACCACAAGTACCACTGGGATTGGTGCTACAGTACCAACTGTTTACATCAATTATTTGGATGAAATGTTGTACAACCAAGCTCGCTGGTGACCTAAAGCTAGGCAATAGTTTGAACTGTGAGGAGGATGCAGAAAGGCGTGAGGGTGATGTAGACAAGTGAATGGTCAAAGATATGGGGAATGAAATTCAATGTGGGAAAATGTGAAACCTTGGTAGTAAAAAACAGGTTGAGTATGTTTTTAAATGATGAGAGATTGAAAGATGTTGGTGATCGAGGCACCTGGGTGCCCTTGAGCATGTATCATTGGAAGATTCAAAATTATTATTAATATCACTTCCTGAACATATTGTAAAAGAGAACAAAGTAATTGTTATCCAGATCTGAAGCAAGCAATTGAAAAGAAATGTAGTATGTTCACCTTTTTATTGCAAGAGTATTTAAATATTTGAATGAAGAGGGCTTGCTGTATTTATAAAATGCAATGGTAAAGCTGCATCCAGAATAGGGTTTCCTTGTCCAAGGAAGTTTAGAAGCAATAAGGAGAGTTTGAGATATTTTTGTTTTGTAAGGAAAGATGAAGCAAACTGGGCCTATACTTGCTAAAGTTTACAAGAATGAGAAAAAATCAAATTGATTTGGACAGACTTCTTATAGGCCTTAACAGGGTTCATATAGAAATAAAATTTCCTTTGACTAAGTTGTCTAGAACCAATGGTTACAGATTCAAAATATGAGATGGGGCATTCAAGATAGGGCTGAGGCAAAGTGTTGTCATTCAGTGGTGAGTAAATCATTGAAATTTGTTGCCAAGTGGTCCATAGAGATTCAGTTACTCTCTATATTCAATACAGACACCAAAAGATTTTTAGACATCAAAGATCGTGGGTTGATACAGGGGAGTGCCAATGAAATGAAGGATCAGCCACTATTATTATTGAATATATTCTAGCAGGATACAACACAAAAGTGTTCCCTTTGACCACAATGTTGTGCTGAACCAATTAAATGTCTTAACTAAATGAATCCCTCTGCCTACACAATGTCTACATCCTTCAATTCCCTACATATTTACGTGTCTCAGAATCTCTTAAATGCCTCCACCACCATCCCTAGCAGTGTATTCCAGGCACCCACTAATCTCTGTGTAAGAAAACTTGCCCGCACATCCCTTCCTTCTCCTTAAATGCACTCCCTTTAGTATTTGAGATTTTGACCCTGGAAAAAAGATAGTACTTTTCTACCTGTGCCTTTCTTAATCTTATAAACCTCTATCAGGTCTCTCCTCAAGAGAAAACAACTCCATATTCTCCAGGCTTTCCTTATATACCAAGTCCATTAATACAGACTGCATCCTGGCGAACCTCTTCTGCATCTTCTCCAAAGCCGTGACTTACTTCCTATAATGGGGCGACCAGAATTGAATGCAATACCTACATTTTGGCAGGAATAGAAGTATGAGGTTCTACATTTTGGCAGGAATAATCCAAATAGAACATACAGGGTAAATGGTAGGGCATTGAGGAATGCAGAGGAACAGAGAGATCTAGGAATAACAGTGCATTGTTCCCTGAAGGTGGAGTCTCATGTAGATAGAGTGGTGAAGAAGGCTTTTGGAATGCTGGCCTTTATAAATCAAAGCATTGAGTACAGAAGTTGGGATGTAATGTTAAAATTGTACAAGGCATTAGTAAGGCCAAATTTGGAATATTGTGTGCAGTTCTGGTCACCGAATTATAGGAAAGATATCAATAAATTAGAGAGAGTGCAGAGACGATTTACTAGGATGTTACCTGGGTTTCAGCACTTAAGTTACAGAGAAAGGTTGAACAAGTTAGGTCTCTATTCATTGGAGCGTAGAAGGTTG
Organism: Hypanus sabinus; assembly: GCF_030144855.1. Classification (NCBI taxonomy): domain Eukaryota; kingdom Metazoa; phylum Chordata; class Chondrichthyes; order Myliobatiformes; family Dasyatidae; genus Hypanus; species Hypanus sabinus. The sequence goes on from NC_082715.1 coordinate 29,595,522, forward strand.
AGGGGGGATTTGATCGAGGTATTTAAAATTTTGAGAGGGATAGATAGAGTTGACGTGGATAGGCTGTTTCCATTGAGAGTAGGGGAGATTCAAACGAAAGGACATGATTTGAGAGTTAGGGGGCAGAAGTTTAAGGGAAACACAAGGGGGTATTTCTTTACTCAGAGAGTGATAGCTGTGTGGAATGAGCTTCCTGTAGAAGTAGTAGGGGCCAGTTCAGTTGTGGCATTTAAGGTAAAATTGGATAGGTATATGGACAGGAAAGGAGTGGAGGGTTATGGGCTGAGTGCGGGTAGGTGGGAGTAGGTGAGATTAAGAGTTCAGCACGGACTAGGAGGGCCGAGATGGCCTGTTTCCGTGCTGTGATTGTTATATGGTTATATGTTATATGTGGCCTACCCAGTTTTTAAAAACTGCAAAATAACTTCCTGACCTTTGAAAACAATGCCTGACCTTTGAAAGGCAGACTCTTCACCGCCCTATCAACCTGTTCAGCCAGTTTCAGGGAGATATGAACTTGGACCCCATGATCCCGCTATACACCAGTGCAATTAAGGGTCCTGCCATTTAGAGTACCATCCCTTTACATTTGATCACACTTCACACTTGGCTGGATTAAACTTCAACTTCCATTTTGCTGCCCATATCTGCAATTGATCTATATCCTGCTACATCATTTGGCAATCTTCTACACATTCCACAACACAACCAGTCTTTGTAATAACCATATAACAATATAACCATATAACAATCACAGCACGGAAACAGGCCATCTTGGCCCTCCTAGTCCATGCCGAACCCTTAATCTCACCTAGTCCCACCTACCCGCACTCAGCCCATAACCCTCCACTCCTTTCCTGTCCATATACCTATCCAATTTTACCTTAAATGACACAACTGAACTGGCCTCTACTACTTCTACAGGAAGCTCATTCCACACAGCTATCACTCTTTGAGTAAAGAAATACCCCCTCGTGTTTCCCTTAAACTTCTGCCCCCTAACTCTCAAATCATGTCCTCTAGTTTGAATCTCCCCTACTCTCAATGGAAACAGCCTGTTCACGTCAACTCTATCTATCCCTCTCAAAATTTTAAATACCTCGATCAAATCCCCCCTCAACCTTCTACGCTCCAATGAATAGAGACCTAACTTGTTCAACCTTTCTCTGTAACTTAATTGCTGAAATCCAGGTAACATCCTAGTAAATCGTCTCTGCACTCTCTCTAATTTATTGATATCTTTCCTATAATTCGGTGACCAGAACTGCACACAATATTCCAAATTTGGCCTTACCAATGCCTTGTACAACTTTAGCATTACATCCCAACTTCTGTACTCAATTCTTTGATTTATAAAGGCCAGCGTTCCAAAAGCCCTCTTCACCACCCTATCTACATGAGACTCCACTTTCAGGGAACTATGCACAGTTATTCCTAGATCTCTCTGTTCCTCTGCATTCCTCAATGCCCTACCATTTACTCTGTATGTTCTATTTGGATTATTCCTGCCAAAATGTAGAACCTCACACTTCTCAGCATTAAACTCCATCTGCCAACGTTCAGCCCATTCTTCTAACTGGCATAAATCTCCCTGCAAGCTTTGAAAATCCACCTCATTATCCACAACACCTCCTACCTTAGTATCATCGGCATACTTACTAATCCAATTTACCACCCCATCATCCAGATCATTTATGTATATTACAAACAACATTGGGCCCAAAACAGATACCTGAGGCACCCCGCTAGTCACCGGCCTCCATCCCGATAAACAATTATCCACCACTACTCTCTGGCATCTCCCATCTAGCCACTGTTGAATCCATTTTATTACTCCAGCATTAATACCTAACGACTGAACCTTCTTAACTAACCTTCCATGTGGAACTTTGTCAAAGGCTTTGCTGAAGTCCATATAGACTACATCCACTGCCTTACCCTCGTCAACATTCCTTATAACTTCTTCAAAAAATTCAATAAGGTTTGTCAAACATGACCTTCCACACACAAATCCATGCTGGCTACTTCTAATCAGATCCCGTCTATCCAGATAATTATAAATACTATCTCTAAGAATACTTTCCATTAATTTACCCACCACTGATGTCAAACTGACAGGTCTATAATTGCTAGGCTTCCTTCTAGAACCCTTTTTAAACAATGGAACCACATGAGCAATACGCCAATCCTCCGGCACAATCCCCGTTTCTAATGACATATTAAAGATCTCCGTCAGAGCTCCTGCTATTTCTACACAAACTTCCCTCAAGGTCCTGGGGAATATCCTGTCAGGACCCGGAGATTTATCCACTTTTAAATTTCTTAAAAGCGCCAGTACCTCCACCTCTTTAATTGTCATAGGTTCCATAACTTCCTTACTTGTTTCCCACACCTTAGACAATTCAATATCCTTCTCCTTAGTGAATACCGAAGAGAAGAAATCATTCAAAATCTCTCCCATCTCCTTCGGTTCCACACATAGCTGACCACTCTGATTCTCTAAGGGGCCAATTTTATCCCTCACTATCCTCTTGCTTTTAATATAACTGTAGAAACCTTTCGGATTTACTTTCACCTTATTTGCCAAACCAACCTCGTATCTTCTTTTAGCTTTTCTAATCTCTTTCTTAAGATTCCTTTTACATTATTTATATTCCTCGAGCAATTCCTTTACTCCATGCTGCCTATATCTATTGTAGACATCCCTCTTTTTCTGAACCAAATTTCTGCAAACTTACCAACCAACCCATTTACATTTTCATCCAGGTCATTTATATATAGTATATATAAAACAGCAGAGGATATAAGGACAGAGTACCCAGCAGGCATCAAATAGCCAATTCACTGAGAATGCTATACAGCTTTTAGATGAACCTCCCATGAGAGCCCTTGTCAAATACCTTAATAACATCCATGTAGACAATATACATGGCTCTACCTTCATCAATCACCTTCTCAAAAAATCAATCCTGTTAGTAAGATGCAACTTGTCTCACAGAAAGCCATGCTGTCTGTCTATAATTAGGTCATGGTTTTCCAATTGCTCTGAACTACTATCCCCAAGAATCATTTCCAACCCCACTTCCATTTTATTTCCTTTGTATATTTGAACAAAAAAATTTAACATGTTGCTACAGCAAAGGCAAATGGATGAAATGTTTATGGTGAAGATGATATCATTTAGAGTTAAGGAAATCTTGTTTCAGCTGTACAGAGTGTTGATGAGATCAGGCCTGTTACTTAAGAACAGATATGCATAACTGAGAGACAGAACAAAGAAGGTTCACCAGTTTGATTTCAGTTATGATAGAATTATTTTATGAAGAAGGACATAGCAAATTGGTCCTACCCCATCTGGAATCTGGGAGGTGTTTCAATTGAAATACACGCGATCCTGAGGGACCTGACAGACTAGATGCGAAGAAGATGCCCCCTCAGATAGGTGTATCTAGTGTAAGTGGATACCCATTTAAGACTGTTATAAGGAAGAATTTCTTCTTCCAAACAATTCAGAAATCTTAGAATTCTCTACCCTGTGAGCTGTGTCCAGAGTTATTATGGACAGTCAGTGCAATTTTATAAACTTTATAAAGCTTACTGTTCTTCATACGGTCTTCTGTGTATAAAATTATGTGAGGCACAGATAGGGTGAATGTGCAGAGCCTCTTTCCCAGAGATGGAGTATCAAGGAACAGAGGCCATACATTTAAGGTGAGAGGGGGAATATTTAATAAGAGCAGAATGTTCACCTGGACAGTGGTCAGCATGTGGAATGAGCTGTCAGAGGAAGTGACCGAGACGGGAGCACTTAAAGGGATTCGGACTGATACAGGGATAGGAAAAGTTTAGAGGGATATGACCCAAATGCGGAATAAATGGCACTAGCTTAGGTTGGAATCTTGGTCAACATGGACAAGTTTCTATGCTGTATGACTTTAATGGGAAAGTTACAGAGATCAAATAGAAAACAGTAGACAAGAGATAAGATCAGCCAAATTCATATTGAATATTGACAATGGTGTAAGGAGGCAGTTGTCTGTCTTCCTTGTACTCCCGTCCCTTAAGTTCCTTGAAGTTTAACCAACAGAATGCTGGATAACATCAATTAAAATGTTGCCTACAATGTAAGCGGGAAAGTTTCCTATCTTGTCCAGGGATGCTTGGGCTTGCTTAGGCAGTGCGGCTGCTGCATGGCAGGACAGGTTTTAGTAATAATTTTTGGGTTCAGGACTGTAAGGATGGAATTTGCTTTCACCGGGCACAAAAATTTCTATGAAAGATTTTGATAGTTGAGACAGATGCTTCCAGAATAACTGATGCCAAGATTAAGGAAAGCATTTTTGTTGGTCCACAAATCAAACAGGTCATCAATGACAGGCAATTTGAAGAATTTCTAGTGGGACCAGAGAAAATCACATGGAAGGCATATACAAAAGTTGTTGAAATTTTTCTCGGCATCTACAGAGCACCAAACTACATGCAGCTGGTTGAAAGCATGCTTCAAGCATATAAAACCATGAAATGCAACATGTCACTAAAGATTCATTTTCTGCATTCTCATTTAGACTTCTTCCCTGCAAATCTTAGTGCTGTTAGTGACGAGCATGGTGAAAGGTTTCACCAGGACAATGCGGTCATGGAGAAAAGATACCAGGGCAACTGGAATCCATCAATGCTGGCAAATTATTGTTAGACAATTAAACGTGAAGCCTCAGATATTGAGTACAAATGAAAATCATTAACAAAACATTTTTAACTTAGTTGAACTAAGTTTAACAAAACATCAGCACCATTATGCAATTAAACACATTATATTCAATAAAAGTTAATTTGTTGTTTCTCCAAATTCCTACGTTATACAAGTAATCTGAAATTATATATGTGTTCATCTTCTAACAATCTAATATAAACAAAAAAATATTCTGAGGAAGCAACACTTTGGAAAAAATTTGTTGTCCAGTGAAATCAAGCCCCGCACTTTTTCACATGGCTGAACTGTTTTTGTACTCAGATCTTTCAGAAGTAGTGCTGTGTTTTCAATGTTGTCAGAGGCCCCCTAGGCCTGGATAGGAAGTGGAAAAGCTCAGGGGTGAGACGGAACACCAGTAGCAACCATTGGAAGAGAAAGAAGTATAGCCGGGAAAAGTGGAAGTCATCTCCTTCTTAATATAAAACTCAGAGCATTCCTCCTCTTCTGGACATCATCCAAAAAGCCTCTAGAGCTGCAGCTGACAGTAATTTCCTTTTCAGTCATTCCCTGAACCATGCGGCTATATTCCAAACATGGCTCTCTGCACCTAAGGTGAATCTGGCCACTAGGATCCCATGTACACTACTCAGTCACAACTGTAACAAAACAAGAATTGTTTATATTTCTGCAGTTAGTGCAGTCATTTTGTGCTACATCCTTATTAGCACTAAAACCCTTGACTATTTGCTTAAATGTTTATCCCGAATAACACTCAGATTTGATGTTATGACATTACATATGATGTTATGTTAATTTTGAGGAGACAAAATGGATTTGTCAAAGTCATATTTTGTACAAGGTGGTTCATATATTTTATCTACACTCACCCGTTGTAGGAGTGATCCTGGTAACATTGACGCTGCTACCATTTTGAATGTATACTGAAAATGGATAGGTTAGATTATCCATGATCGTTTTCAGTGTGTCAAGAGAAAATCCATTTTCAGGTATGCTTAATTCAACGTCGACAGTATATGCGGTCTGTTGATTGACTGTACCAAATTGCAAACAAAGGAAAAAGAGTGAAAACATTAATATATAAATGGAAATGAATTCTGAGCACATTGAAGATTATCAAAACCAAGCTACTCAGGTGTACTTGTTTGAAAAGGAACAACTGGACAAAGGAAAGTAGCATGTAGTGTTACCACGCATTATAATAACTTAAAAGCATATACCAAGCTGGTGTGTAGTATTTCTCCATAAAATTTAGACTCATTTTGTAGAGCTGAACTAGAAGGCTCTACCATACAAATAATCATTATATAGTCTACTGGAATGCTCTCTTAAAAATCGTCTCTCATCACCAGTGATCACAAGACTGCAGCAGTCTTGATGGCAACTTAGGACCATGGGTCAATACAAAGACATGCAGGGAAATATAGAGGGAGTCTTGGTTACCAATGGAGTCAGTAGCAAGTTTTCTCAGAATATATAACTTTTCAGATAATGGACCTGTTCCCAGGGTAGCGGGTGTCTAAAAGATTGTGAAAGAGAAATAATAATCCCTCCTGAGACAAATTAACTCTATAGGGAGAATAAAATGGAAACTGGTTTCTTGGACTGACAATTTCTGCAGGGATGCATGAAGAGGATTCAAGAATATTGAATGTAAATTGTCATCAGGTGAAATTTGGCAATAAATAAAGTACAAAAGCATTTGAAATAATAATAACATATTGATTGATAAAAGTAAAGGAGTAACACATACAAATTTCTGGAGTAACTGAACAGGTCAGGCAGCATCTGTAGAAAGGAACATAGAGTCAATGGACTGAGTTGAGACTCTTCATCCTCTTGATTGATGCTGCCTGACCTGCTGAGATCCCCCAGCATTTGTCTGTGTTCCTCTGGATTTCCAGCATCTGCTTATGTGTTTATGAAACGTAAAGGAAAGTTTCATTAAGACTGGCTAGGGATAGCTCAAATACTATCTATAAATTTGCTGATGATATAACCATTGTTGTTAGAATCTCAGGTGGTGACGATAGGGCATACAGGAGTGAGATATCCCAACCAGTGGAGTGGGGTCACAGTAGCAACCTTGAACTTGATGTCAGTAAGATGAAACAGCTGATTGTGGCCTTCAGGAAGGTTAAGACGAAGGAACACATATGTATCCTCATAGAGAAATCAGAGGTGGAGAGAGTGAGCAGTTTCAAGTTCCTGGGTGTCAAAATCTCTGAGGACCTAACCTGGTCCCAACATATCGATGCAGTTATAAAGAAGGCAAGACAGTGGATATACTTCATTAGGAGCTTGAAGAGATTTGATAAGTCAACAAATACACGCAAAAACTTCTATAGATGTATCGTGGAGAGCAGTTTTTAATACATATTTCTGTTTTTTGCACAATTTTTAATCTATTCAATATACATATACTGTAATTGATTTACTTATTATTATAACTTTTTTCTTCTTAGAACCATAGAACCATAGAACACTACAGCACAGTACAAGCCCTTCAGCCCTCCATGTTGTGCCGACCCATATAATCCTTAAAAAAACGTACTAAACCCACACTACCCCATAACCCTCCATTTTTCTTTCATCCATGTGCCTGTCCAAGAGGCTCTTAAGTACCTCTAATGTTTTAGCCTCCACCACCATCCCTGGCAAATCATTCCAGGCACTCACAACCCTCTGTGTAAAAAAAACTTACCCCTGATGTCTCCCCTAAACTTCCCTCCCTTAATTTTGTACATATGCCCTCTGGTGTTTGCTATTGGTGCCCTGGGAAACAGGTACTGACTATCCACCCTATCTATGCCTCTCATAATCTTGTAGACCTGTATCAAGTCCCCTCTCATTCTACTACGCTCCAAAGAGAAAAGTCCCAGCTCTGCTAACCTTGCTTCATATGACTTGTTCTCCAAACCAGGCAACATCCTGGTAAATCTACTCTGCACCCTTTCCATAGCGTCCATATTAATTCCTATAATGAGGTGACCAGAATTGAACACAATACTCTAAGTGCGGTCTCACCAGAGATTTGTAGAGTTGCAACATGACCTCTCTACTCTTGAACTCAGTCCCCCCGTTTATGAAGCCTAGCATCCCATAGGCCTTTTTAACTACCCTATCAACCTGTGCGGCAACCTTGAGAGATGTATGGATTTGAACCCCAAGGTCCCCTTCTTCATCCACACTCTTAAATTCTTCTTTTTCTATATTATGTATTGCAGTGAATTGCTGCTACTAAGTTAACAAATCTCACAACACATGCTGGTGATAATAACCTGATTCTGATTTTCAGGTGCCTCCATCGTACATGACTGATACCTGGGGAAAGCGAATTCAAGGTGCCTGATTTTGCATCATCTTGCTTCACACTGCTGATGAGAGAATAACTGGACATTTGTACTTTGGTGGAATTGTTGTACCATATCTCCAAAATGTGTTTACAAATTTATACAGAATGAGAGTCTGGACTGGACAAGTATAGAGCAAATTATAAGTAATATCAAAGGATTTTTTGAATGATTGAAAATAAATGGTTGCGATATTGACACAATAAAATTCAGATTTCAATTAATCCCAAATTTACTTAGTTTACTGATTCATAAAAAGAGAATAACTTGATTTCAAAAGTTAATATGATATTTTTAATCAAGTTTCAGCCATTGCTCATTCTAAAGGGATGTAGCAGGGTATGATAATGTCATAATATAATTAATTACTTACCATTTCTTTTTTGCCTGTTGAGAACAATTTGGCTTTTACTTGCTTCTGTTAGTATACTATCTTCAACCTGAATTTTGTCATATTGAAATAATTGAGATGTAATACTGCTTTAAAATCTTTCAAGTTCAGATTATACTTAAAGTCTGTTACAATAATTTTTTCAGTTTGGTTCACCTATCTAAATGAACAACATTTGTCCTACTACTTAATACAAGTATGATAAAATGAGACAAACCTGACTAGGATTTAAGTAAGTTATTAGCAATATGATTTGTACAGATGACAGCAGCCAACCATTCATGCGATATCAACAACTGTATTTATAATTGTCTCCCAATTATCTGCCCTCCCTCTTCCACATCTAAAACCCTCTCCATTGACTGCATGTGATATGTTAAAGATTTAGTAATTAGTGGTAACAGATCATGTATAATGCATTGAAGAACTTAGCAGGTATCATTTTAAATCCCAAACTAAAACAGGAGCATGAAACTTGCAATGCTGAATCAAGGTAATGCTGCACTTTCAGAAGTTTCTCTGTTGAATGGGATGGAGGTCCTGAGGTCACTGATTAACTGGACTTTGAAAATGCATCCACATTCTTCAAACACAATTTATTCCCTTGTGCACAAGAGATACAACTTGGCCCCTGTCACTAGGTTGCTCTGAAGTTACAGTTTAAAATTGTTGCAGTTACTGAACCAATAATCCTATGGCTGAATAATGTTAAGAGCATAAGACATAGGAGCAGAATTAGGTCTCTCAGTCTATCAAATTTATTCTGACATTCCATTATGGCTAATTTATTAACCCTCTCAACCCCATTCTTCTGCCTTCTCCCTGTAAGCTTTGACACCCTGCTTTAAATATAGTCAGTGACTTGGCCTCCACAGCCATCCGTAGAAATTAATTCCACAGATTCACTACCCACTGACGAAAGAAATTCCTCCTCATCTCCGTTCTAAATGGACATCCATCTATTCTGAAGCTCTGCCCTCTGGTCCTAGACACCCACTATAGGAAATACCCATAAGACATAGGAGCAGAATTAGGCTAATAATCATCATCACTTGATATGATCACCTTCTCCTGAGGCTTCCTTTACCTTAAGTTCACTAATCAAATCTGGTTCATTACACAACACCCAATCCAGAATTGCCTTTCCTCTTGTGAGCTCAACGAGAAGCTGCTCTGAAAAGGCATTTTGTACACATTCTACAAATTCCCTCTCTTGAGATCCAGCATTAACCTGATTTTCCCAATCTACCTATATATTGAAATCCCCCATGGCTATTCTAACATTGTCCTTATTTGATGCCTTTTCTATTTTCTGTTGTAATATATATCCCACATCCTAATTACTCTTCGGATACCTGTATATTAGTCTCATTAGGGTATTTTTACCCTTTCAGTTTCGTAAATCTACCCACAAGGATTCTACATCAAATCCTATGTCACCTCTTTCATTTTACCAAGAGCCATCCAACCCTTTCTGCCTATCTGTCTGTCCTTTTGACACAGTATATATCCTTGGATGTTAAGCTCTCATCTATGATCGTCTTTCAGACACGATTCAGCAATGCCCACAACATCTTACCTGCCAATCTCTAAATGCGTTACAAGATCATCGACTTTATTCTGTGTACTGCATGCGTTTAAATATAATATCTTCAGTCCTGTATTCTTCATCCTTTTTGATTTTGCCACCATTTTACATTTCAGAAAATCCTATGGACTGAAATTTTGCCCTATCTTCTACCTGCCCTCCCTCACACTCTCACTGCACACTGAAGAAACTAGGATACCAACTGCCCAAACCTCAGCCCCATCACTCTAGTTTTCATCCCCCTTCCAATTTAGTTTAAATATTCCACAGTGATGTATAATCCTTCTATTCTTCTGATCAGTGTCTTAGTTAATAAAGGAAAACATTCTACACACATTTTTAGATATTATTGACCTATCTGGCAATCTTTAGGTATCTACAAACACATCATTTAAGTTTTCCTTGTTCCTTGTCAAAAGCTTTTCTCCACTGCAGTTTTTCAGTTATGAATGCTATGTTGTTGAACATTCCTAAAAGCTGGTAACATTCTAGTGACTAATTGCTTGAATTCTTGTCTGATGAGCCCAACAGATGGTGCTGATACTCTATGTAAAACTGGGGATATGAATCCAAGGGATTTAATGGAAAGTATCCTTTCTATGAATACCACATTTGCATTTTTATGAAACATCTTTTTCCCCTCAGGCAATCCAACAACAATCCTCAACTAGAATACCAGCTTAGCACAAAGACTCTGTGTGGCCCCGTTTGAAGATACTCGATTGATAATAAAATACTAACCACTTCAAAGTGGCACTTCAGAGCCACTTTCTCATTCCAGTCTATCCAAGAAGCACTCATAGAATCATAGAGGTACAGCACAGAAATGGCGTACTGGTCCATGTAGTCCATGCCGAAACCATTTAGACTAGCTACTCCCATCAACCTGCACAGGGACTATAGCGCTCAGTATCCTTATTATCCGTGTACTTATCAAAATATGAAATCAAGCTTGCATGCACAGGTTGTGCTTGCAGCTCATTTGACACTTTCATGATCCTTTGATTGCATATGATTCCCCTTGTGTTTCCCTTAAACCTCACCTTTCACTCTTCATCCATGACCTCCGATTGTAGTCCAACCCAACCTCAATGGAAAAATCCTGCTTACATTCACCTTATCTAAACCCCTCATAATTTTGCATTCCTCTGTCAAATCTCTCAGTCTTCTATGTTCTAAAGAATATAGTCATAATCTATTCAGTATTTCCTTATTACTCAGTTCCTCCAAACCCAGAAACATCATTGTAAATTTTCTCAGTACTCCGTCAATCTTGTTTACATCTTTCCTGTAGGTAGGTGACCAAAACTGCACACAATACCTCAAATTACCCTCACCAATGTCTTTACAACTTCGACATAACATCGCATCCCCTTTCCTCAATAAATTGATTTATGAAGGCCAATTTGCCAAAAGCTTTCTTTACGATCCTATCCACCTGTGAACCGACTTTCAGTAAATTATGTACCTGTATTTCCAGATCTCTTTGTTCTACCACACTCCTCAGTGCCCTACTGTTCCTGGCTGATCCTACTGAAGCAAAGAACCTCACATGTCTGCATTAAGTTCCATCTGCCATTTTTCCAGCTGATGCAGATCTCTCTGCAAGCCATGATAGCCTTCCTCACTGTCCACTGCAACCCCAATCTTGGTGTCACCAAAAATTTGCTGATCCAGTTAACCACATTATCATCCAGATCATTGATATACATGGCAAACAATAAAGGACCCAGCACCAATCCCTGCAGCACAGCACTAGTCACAGGCCTCCAGTCAGAGAGGCAACCCTCTACTATTACTCTCTGGCTTCTCCCACAAAGCCAGAGTCTTATCCAACTTACTATCTCATCCTGAGTGCTGAGCAACTGAACCTTCTACTACCTCCCATGCGGGACCTTGTCACATGCCTTGCCAAAGTCCATGTAGACAACATCTACTGCCTTGCCTTCATCTACTTTTCTGATAACTTCCTTCAAAAAACTCTGGAAGATTGATTGGACATGACCTACCATGCACAAAGCCATGCTGATTGCCTTTAATCAATCCATGTCTATCCAAACACATACAATAACATAGGTAGGAAAGGGGAGGAGGTCCTGAAAAAAGTCTACAGGGAATTAGGAAGGAAGTTGAGAAGCAGGACCACAAAGGTAGTAATCTCAGTACGCGACAGTGAGAATAGGAATAGGATGAGGTGGAGGATAAATACGTGGCTGAGGGATTGGAGCAGGTGACAGGGATTCAGATTTCTGGATAATTCGGACCTATTTTGGGGCAGGTGTGACCTGTACAAAAAGGACAGTTTGCACTGGAGTCCCAGGGGGGGCAATATCCTGGAGGGGAGGTTTGCTAAGGCTACTGGGGAGAGTTCAAACTGGAATTGTTGGGGGGGTGGGAACCAAACTGAAGAGACTGGGGAAGAGGAGGTTGGCTCACAAATAGAGAAAGCTTGTAGACAGTACAAGAGGGAGGATAGACAGGTGATAAAGCAGGGACACGCTCAGACCGAAGGTTTGAGATGTGTCTATTTTAACGCAAAGGGTGTTGTGAACAAAGCGTAGAGTGTGGATCAGTATTGGAGCTATGATGTGGTGGCCATTACAGAGACTTAGACGGCTCAGGGACAGGAATGGTTACTTCAAGTGTCAGGTTTTAGATGTTTCAGAAAGGATAGGGAAGTTCTGTCAAGTTCAGGGAAGTACTTTGGTTCTGTCTTCACTAAGGAGGACATAAATAATCTTCCAGAAATAGTAAGGGACTGAGGGTCTAGTGAGATGGAGGAACTGAGGGAAATACATGTTAGTAGGGAAGTGGTGTTAGGTAAATTGAAGGGATTAAAGGCAGATAAATCCCCAGGGCCAGATGGTCTGCATCCCAGAGTGCTTAAGGGAGTAGCCCAAGAAATAGTGGATGCATTAGTGATAACTTTTCAAAACTCCTTAGATTCTGGATTAGTTCCTGAGGATTGGAGGGTGGCTAATGTAACCCCACTTTTTTTTAAAAGGAGGGAGAGAGAAACCGGGGAATCATAGACCTGTTAGTCTGACATTGGTGGTGGGGAAAATGCTAGAGTCGGTTATCAAAGAAATGATCACAGCACATTTGGAAAGAGGTGAAATCATCAGACAAAGTCAGCATGGATTTGTGAAAGGAAAATCATGTCTGACGAATCTTATAGAATTTTCTGAAGATGTAACTAGTAGAGTGGATAGTGGATAGCCAGTGGATGTGGTATATTTAGATTTTCAAACGGCTTTTGACAAGGTCCCACACAGGAGATTAGTGTGCAAACTTAAAGCACACGGTATTGGGGGTATGGTATTGATGTGGATAGAGAATTGGTTGGCAGACAGGAAGCAAAGAGTGGGAGTAAACGGGACCTTTTCAGAATGGCAGGCAGTGACTAGTGGGGTACTGCAAGGCTCAGTGCTGGGACCCTAGTTGTTTGCAATATATATTAATGATTTAGATGAGGGAATTAAATGCAGCATCTCCAAGTTTGCTGATGACACAAAGCTGGGCGGCAGTGTTAGCTATGAGGAGGATGCTAAGAGGATGCAGGGTGACTTGGATAGGTTAGGTGAGTGGGCAAATTCATGGCAGATGCAATTTAATGTGGATAAATCTGAGGTTACCCACTTTGGTTGCAAGAACAGGAAAACAGATTATTATCTGAATGGTGGCCAACTAGGAAAAGGGGAGGTGCAACGAGACCTGGGTGCCATTGTACACCAGTCAATGAAGGTGGGCATGCAGGTACAGCAGGCGGTGAAAAAGGCAAATGGTATGTTGGCATTCATAGCAAAAAGGATTTGAGTACAGGAGCAGGGAGGTTCTACTGCAGTTGTACAAGGCCTTGGTGAGACCGCACCTAGAATATTGTGTGCAGTTTTGGTCCCCTAATCTGAGGAAAGACATTCTTGCCATAGAGGGAGTACAGAGAAGGTTCACCAGATTGATTCCTGGGATGGCAGGACTTTCACATGAAGAAAGACTGGATCGACTAGGCTTATACTCACTGGAATTTAGAAGATTGAGTGGGGATCTTATTGAAACGTATAAAATTCTAAAGGGATTGGACAGGCTAAATGCAGGAAGATTGTTTCCGATGTTGGGGAAGTCTAGAACAAGGGGTCACAGTTTAAGGATAAAGGGGAAGCCTTTTTTGGACCGAGATGAGGAAAAACACAGAGTGGTGAATCTGTAGAATTCTCTGCCACAGGAAACAGTTGAGGCCGGTTCATTGGCTATATTTAAGAGGAAGTTAGATATGGCCCTTGTGGTTAAAGGGATCAGGAGGTATGGAGAGAAAGCAGGTACAGGGTTCTGAGTTGGATGATCAGCCATGATCATACTGAATGGCGGTGCAGGCTCGAAGGGCCGAAGGGCCAACTCCAGAACCTATTTTCTCTGTTTCTATGAAGGAGGCCAAAGAGGTGGGGGCGTGGCACTGTTGATCAGAGATAGCGTCATGATTGCAAATAAGGTGGACACCATGCAGGGATCGTCTATGGAGTCTCTGAAGGTGGAGATTAGGAACAGGAAGGGGTCAATAATTTTACTGGGTGTTTTTTATAGGCCACCCAATAGTAACAGGGATATCAAGGAGCAGATAGGGAAACAGATCCTGGAAAGGTATAATAACAACAGAGTTGTCATGATGGGAGATTTTAATTTCCCAAATATTGATTGGCATCTTCCTAAAGCAAGGGGTTTAGATGGGGTGGAGTTTGTTAGGTGTGTTCAGGAGGGTTTCTTGTAGATAAGCCTACAAGAGGAGAGGCTGTACTTGATTTGGTATTGGGAAATGAACCTGGTCAGGTGTCAGATCTCTCAGTGGGAGAGCATTTTGGAGATAGTGATCATAATTCTATACCATATCATTGGAAAGAGATAGGAACAGAGAAGTTAGAAGAGCATTTAATTGGAGTAAGGGGAATTATGAGGCTATCAGGCAGGAAATTGGAGGCTTAAATTGGAAACAGATGTTCTCAGGGAAAAGTACGGAAGACATGTGGTAATTTTAATGGGATATTTGTGTGGAGTTCTCTATAAGTATGTTCCAATGAGACAGGGAAGTTATGGTAGAGTACAGGAACCATGGTGTACAAAGGCTGTAATAAATCTAGTCAAGAAGAAAGGAAAAGCTTACAAAAGATTCAGAGAGCTAGGTAATGTTAGGGATCTAGAAGATCATAAGGCTAACAGGAAGGAGCTTAAGAAGGAAATTAGGAGAGCCAGAAGGGGCCATGAGAAGGCCTTGGTGGGCAGGATTAAGGAAAACCCCAAGGAATTCTACATGTATGTGAAGAGCTAGAGGATAATACAAGAAAGAATAGGACCTATCAAGTGTGACAGTGGGAAAGTGTGTACGGAACAGGAGGAAATAGCAGAGGTACTTAATGAATACTTTACTTCAGTATTCACTATGGAAAAGGATCTTGGTGATTGTAGGAATGACTTGCAGCAGACTGAAAAGATTGAGCATGTAGATATTCAGAAAGAGGATGTGCTGGACCTTTTGGAAGGCTTAAGTTGGGTAAGTCGCCAGGACCGAATCAGATTTACCCCAGGCTACTGTGGGAGGTAAGGGAGGAGATTGCTGAGCCTCTGGCAATGATCTTTGCATCATCAATGGGGACAGGAGAGGTTCCGAAGGATTGGAGGGTTGCAATTGAATCTTCCCTCAGTGGTTGATAAATTGAAGGAGAAGATCCTGAGAAGCAGGATTTATTTACATTTGGAGAGTATAATATGATTAGGAGTAGACAGCATGGCTTTGTCAAGGGCAGGTCGTGCCTTAAGAGCCTGATTGAATTTTTTGAGGATGGGTCTAAACACATTGTTGAAGAAAGAGTAGATGTAGTGTATATGGATTTCAGTAAGGCATTTGATAAGGTACCTCATGCAAGGCTTATTGGGAAAGTAAAGAAGCATGGGATCCAAGGGAAAATTGCTTTGTGTGTAGACGGGTCAAATTCTGCATGGAGGTTGTGACCAGTGGTGTGCCTCAGGGATCTCTTCTGGGACCCTTACTCTTCATGATTTTTATAAATGACCTGGATGAGGAAGTGGAGGGATGGGTTAGTAAGTTTGCTAATGACACAAAGGTTGGAGGTGTTGTGAATGGTGCGGAGGGCTGTCAGAGGTTACAGCGGGACATTGATAGGATGCAGAACTGGGCTGAGAGGTGGAAGATGGAGTTCAACCCAGATAAGTGTGAAGTGGTTCATTTTGGTAGGTCAAATATGATGGCAGAATATAATATTAATGGTAAGACTCTTGGCAGTGAGGAGGATCAGAAGAATCTTGGGGTCTGAGCCCATAGGACGCTCAAAGCAGCTGCGCAGGTTGACAGGAAGAGAGACTCTGATGATCTTCTCAGCTGACCTCACTATCCGCTGCAGGGTCTTGCGATACAAGATGGTGCAATTTCCAAACCAGGCGGTGATGCAGCTGCTCAGGATGCTCTCAATACAACCTCTGTAGAATGTGACGCAGATGGAGCGGGAGAGATGGACTTTCCTCAGCCTTCACATAGAGACGCTGCTGGGCTTTCTTTGCTATGGAGCTGGTGTTGAGGGACCAGGTGAGATTCTCTGTCAGGTGAACACCAAGAAATTTGGTGCTCTTAACGATCTCTACCGAGGACCCATCAATGTTCAGTGGAGAGTGGTCGCTCCGTGCCCTCCTGAAGTCAACAAACATCTCTTTTGTTTTGTTCACATTCAGAGACAGGTTGTTGGCTCTGCATCAGTCCATTAGCCGCTGCACCTCCTCTCTCTATGCTGACTCATTGTTCTTGCTGATGAAACCCTCCATGGTTGTGTCATCGGCAAACTTGATGATATGGTTCGAGCTGTGTTGCTGCACTGTCGTGGGTCAGCAGAGTGAACAGCAGCGGACTGAGCACGCAGCCCTGGGGGGGGCCCTTGCTCAGTGTGGTGGTCTTGGAGATGCTGCCTCTGATCCAGACTGACTGAGGTCTCCCAGTCAGGAAGTCTAGTATCCAGTTGCAGAGGGAGGTGTTCAGGCCCATTAGGCTCAGCTTTCCAATCAGTTTCTGAGGGATGATCGTGTTGAATGTTGAACTGAAGTCTATGAACAGCATTCGAACGTACATGTCTTTTTTGTCCAGGTGGGTTAGGGCCAGGTGGAGGGTGATACCAATGGTGTCATCTCTTGAACAGTTGGGACAGTACGCAAACTGCAGGGGGTCCAGTGAGGGGGGCAGCAGGGTCTTGATGTGCCTCATGACGAGCCTCTCGAAACACTTCATGATGATGGATGTGAGAGCAATGGAATGGTAGTCATTGACACTGAAGACTTCTTTGGCACGGTGAAGATGGTGGTGGCATTGAAGCACGTTGGAATGATGGCGCTGGTCAGGGAGATGTTGAAGATGTCAGTGAGAACATCTGCTAGCTAGTCTGCACGTCCTCTAAGCACTCTTTCAGGAATATTGTCTGGTCCAGCAGCCTTCCGTGGGTTGACCCTGCACAGGGTTCTCCTCATATTGGCCACAGTGAGACACAGCACCTGGTCATTTGGAGAAGGGGTGGACTTCCTCGCCACCAAGTCATTTTCTGGGAGGTAGGCATCACCCGCACAGTCAGATGATGTTGTCCTGTAGTTGGTGTTGTCCTGAATGCCCTTCCATATGCGCCACATACCGCCACTGTCCTGGAAGTGGCTGTGGATTCGCTGAGCGTGTGCATGCTTTGCCCCTCTGATGGCCCGGGACAGTTTGGCCCTTGCTGTTGTTAGGGCTGCCTTGTCACCTGCTCTGAAGGCGGAGTTCCAGGTCCTCAGCAGCGCACGTACCTCCGTGGTCATCCATGGTTTCTGGTTAGTGTGTGTAGTGATGGTCTTGGACACAGTGACGTTATCGATGCATTTGCTGATGTGGCTAGTCTCTGATGTGGTGTATTCCTCTAGTTGGAAGAGTCAACATCGGTTGCAGCCTCCCTGAACATGTACCAGTCAGTGTGCTCAAAACAGTCTCTAAGAGCAGAGATGGCTCCTGTGGGCCAGGTTTTCACCTGCTTCTGAACTGGTCTGGAGCGTCTGATGAGTGGTCTGTATGCTGTAATTAGCATAACAGAGATATGGTCTGAGTAACCGAGGTGGGGGCAGGGCTCCTCCCGGTACGCGTTGGAGATGTTTGTGTAAACAAGATCCAATGCGTTCTCCCCCCTCGTTGCAAAGTCCACCTAATGATGGAATTTGGGGATCACTGACATGAGGTTCACGTGGTTAAAATCTCCGGCAACATAAAACAGTCCATCAAGGTGTGCATTTTGCAGTTCACTAATAGCCCTGTACAGTTCACAGAGCGCCTCAGTAGGCTGACTATGAAGACAGTGGTGAATTCTCGTGGTATATAAAATGGTCTGCATTTAACAGTTAGAATCTTCACCAGCGATGAGCAGTATCAGGAAACCAGCACAGACCTCTTGCACCATTCTGTGATTCTGCGAGTCTTACCGGAAAGAGCTGCATCCTTGTCCGCTTGAAATAAGGCGAGCCCGTCCAGCTGAACGGCAGTGTCCGGGACTCTGTCAGGGAGCCACATCTCTGTGAAAACATACGCACAGCAGACTCTGTACTGCGCCGAGTATTTCATTGGAGTCAGATGTAGCCCATTTTATTGCCCAGGGAGCGGACATTGGAGAGCAGAATGGACATGAGAGCGAGCCGGCTAGGGTTTGCTTTTTGCCTGGCACGGACCCCTGCCAGCTTCCCTCACTTCTGCTTCCTCCCACACCACTTACGACGTCCCCACCTCCTGCCACCAGCATCAAGCGACTCCGAGGACAGTAGGCCCAATCCCCTCAGCAAGCCGAGGTCGCGTAATTCAACCAGCAGATCTTCATGAAGGTCTGTTTTTGGGCGATCTCTGTATTGTAGCAGTATCTGGCGATGTAGATAGTTGCTCTGTATAGCCCCATTCATGTGGTCATACCTTTCTTATTTCTCAGTTCCACCTATAACTCTTCACTGGTCAAGTTCTCCAGTCTGTCCTGACGAGCACTGCCATGACGTTTTCTTTTACTAGTAACGTCACCCCTCCGCCTTTAATCCCTCCTGCTCTGTCACGTCTAAAGCAATGGAGCCCTGGAATATTGTCCTGTCCCTCCTGTAACCAGGTCTCAATATTGGTCACAAAGTCATAATTTCCAGTGTTGATCCATAACCTGAGCTCATCGGCCTTTCCTACGATACTTCTTGCAGCTCGGGACACTAGTCACACCATGCTCAACCTTTTGATGCCTGACTTTGTCTAATGTCTTGTCAACATTTCTCTCTACAACATTTGCACTCTGATTCCCATTCCCCTGCAATTCTAGATTAAACCTCACCTTGCAGCATTAACAAACCTTCCCACTAGGATATTAGTCTTCCTCCAGTTCAGGTGCAAACCATCCCTTCTATACAGGTCCCACCTTCGCTGGAAGAGAGCAAAACGATCCAAAAATCTTATGCCCTCATGCCTACACCTACTCTGTTTAACCCCTTTCTTCCTCCTGACTATCACCCAGTTCCCTATGTCCTGCACCTTGGGTGTAACTACCTCTCTACACATCCTATCTGTCACCCTTTCAGCCTCCTGAATGATTTAGAATTCCTCCAGTTCCAGCTCCTACTCCTTAAAGCAGACTGTTAGAAGCTGCAGTGGGATGCACTTCTCGCAGTTGTAGTCATCAAGGACACCGGAGATCTCTCGGCCTTCCCACATCCTGTAAGAGGAGCATTCAACTATCCTGCCTGGCATCTCTACTGCTCGCTCTGAGCAGATATAAAGAGAAGGGGAAAAAAAAATGTTACCTAGAGCTTTTCTTTCTTTTTTTGCTTTCTCTGACTGAAGACTCTCCATGCTGCAGTTTTGAGAACTGAAGTATCAAGAATATCAGTCTAACTCTGTTCACTCTGACAATGGCCACCACGCTTGCCCCTGCAGTCCTTTAATTTGCTCTTACTAATCAATCCCAAACACCGACTGGTCACTGGTCAGAGCTCAACTGTCACGGTCTGGTGCTGCGTTTTACTACCTGGTCTGCCAACCTGATTGAAATCCCC
Source organism: Hypanus sabinus (assembly GCF_030144855.1). NCBI lineage: Eukaryota > Metazoa > Chordata > Chondrichthyes > Myliobatiformes > Dasyatidae > Hypanus > Hypanus sabinus. Next base: position 29,615,642 of record NC_082715.1, read on the forward strand.
TCCTCTCAAACATATGAGGTCACGAATAACTGGCTTTGGAATTCAAAGATTCAAAGAACATTTATTATCAAAGTATGTATGCAGTGTACACCCCTGAGATTCGACTTCCCACAGACGGCCACAAAACAAAGACAACCACGGAACTTGTTCAAAAAAAGCATCAAACACACAAAGGGCAAAAAAGAACAAATTGCACAAACAGCAAAAATCGAGCAAAAAACACAATAAACCACCGTCAATGAAACAATCTAGGAACATTTCGTTCAGTTCAGTTCAATTTTATACTGTCATTTGTTGCCTGCCGGCCACAGAGCTAGTCTGCCCTAAACCTGAAACACAAACAACATGAATGACATTATTTCACAACCACCTGCATGTAAAAGGTACGTGACATGTTTTTCATTAACTTGCCTGAGCAAGGATTGATTATTTCCTTGAAAACAGGAGAGTGCAAAATTTAAGCACATTACTGCAAAGCTCTAATTTTTGCAGTTAATATTTTCAATTGAAAAATATTTATCAGAAGCGGGTACTTACTGGAAGAGGAGAATCTGAGCTATGTAGTTGATCAACTTTAACTTCAACTTCAACATGTTGACAGAAAATAATAAGCAACAGGCAGTGTATTACAAGCCTGAATGATAGCATCATCACAATTGTCTTTACGCTGGATTTACTGGAAGCAGAGATTGAATCACATGATTAGAAAGTAAAAGCTATCTAGCATTCTTTGCAATTACATTTATGGTGGAGACAAACTGTAGCTTCAATGCAACAGGAAAAATTTATTACTGGAGTTATGTCATCTCCTTTTACTTACTGTCATTCAGACATCCTTCCTGTATGTCAAAACGAAAAAGTGCAGATGCTGGAAATCTGAAATAAAAACACAATCAGAAAATATTGAAAACACTCAGCAGGCCAGGCAGCATCTATGGAAAGAGGAAAATTTGTGCCATGTGGCAGTGACCGCAAGAACAGAATGATCAGGCATAATAATGCATGACTGAGAGACTGGTGTAGGGGGCAGAACTTTGAGTTCCTGGATCACTGGAGCCTCTTCTGGAGGAGGTACAACCTGTACAAAAAGGACAGGTTACACCTGAACCCAAAGGGGTCCAATCTCCTCGCAGGCAGGTTTAGTAGAGCTGGTAAGGAGAATTTAAACTAATTTGGCAGGGGGATGAGAACCGGAGTGATAGGGCTGAGGAAGGGGAAAACAGAAATAAATTAAAGATAGTGTGCAACAGAGATGATAGGAACGACAGGCAGGAGATGAGGCATAATCACAGCCAGTGGGATGATTTAGAACAGAAAGCAACAAATACTGGACTGAAAGTGTTGTATTTGAATGTTGTATAAGAAATAAAATGGACAATCTTAAAATTCAGCTACAGATTGGTAAGTATGACATTGTGGCCATCTTGGAAACTTAGCTAAAGGATGGCTGCCATTGCGAGCTGAACGTCCAAGGATATACAATGTATCAGAAAGATAGGTTAGTAGGCAGAGGTGGTGATGTGGCCCTGTTTATAAGAAATAATATTAAATCACTAGAAAGGGATGACATAGGATCAGAAGGTGTAGGGTCTCAATGGATTGAGTTAAGAAATGACAAGGGTAAAAGGATCCTAATGGCAGTTGTATACAGGCCTCCAGAGAGCAGCCAGGATGTGGATTACAAATTACAGCAGGAAATAGAAAAGGCATATCAGAAGGGCAAAGTCATGATAATCATTGGGGATTTTAACATGAAAGTGGATTGAGAAAACCAGGCCAGTACTGGACCTCAAGAGTGAGAATTTGTAGAATGTCTAAGGGAAGGCTTTTTAGAATAGCTTATTGCTGAGCCCACCAGGGGATCGACTGTGCTGGATTGGGTATTGTGCAATAATCTGGAGATGATAAGAGAGCTTAAGGTTAAGGAACCCAAAGGAGTCAGTGATCACAATAGGATAGAGTTCACTTTGAAATTTAAGAAGGAGAAACTAAATTCCAATGTATCAGTACTTCAGTGGAATAAAGGAAATTACAATGGCATGAGAGGGAACTGGCCAAAGAGAAGGCATACAAGGAAGCTAAAGCTAGTGGGAAGGTAGAAGATTGGGAAGTTTTTAAAAACTTGCAGAGGGAACTAAGAGGGTCATTAGGAATGAAAAGATGAATTATGAAAGGAAGCTGGCAACTAATATCAAAGATACTAATAACTTTTTTAAGTACATAAAGGGTAAAAGAGAGTTGAGGCAGATATAGGACCAATAGAAAATAACACTAGAGATACTTAGTAAGAGACAAAAAGTTGGCAGAGGAACTGAATGCATATTTTGCATCAGTCTTCACAGTGGAAGACATCTGCAGTATACCAGACATTCAAGAGTGTCGGGGAAGTGAAGTAGGTCCAGTGAAAGTTACAACTGACAAGGTCCTCAGGAAGCTTAATGGTCTGAGGGTAGATAAATCTCCTGGATCTGATTAAATACACCCTCAGGTTCTAAAGGAAGTAGCTGGAGAGATTGTGGAGGCATTAACAATGATCATTCAAGAATTGATCAATTCTGGCATTGTACCAGATGACTGGAAAATTGCAAATGCTATTCTACTACTTAAGAAGGGTGGGAGGCAGCAGAAAGGAAACTATACATCTGTTAGTCTGACATCAGTGGTTGGGAAGTTGTTGGAATCAATTGTTAGGGATGAGAATACAGAGTACCTGGAGGCATGTGACAAGGTAGGCCAAAGCCAGCATGGTTTCCTGAAAGGAAAATCCTGCCTGACTAAACTATTGCAATATTTTGAGGAACTTACAAGCAGGGTAGACAAAGGAGATGCATTAGATGTGGTGTACTTGGATTTTCAGAAGGCCTTTAACAAGGTGCCACACATGAGGCTGCTTAGCAAGATAAGAGCCCATGGACCTACAGGGAAGCTACTTACATGGGTGGAGTATTGCCTGACTGGCAGAAAACAGAGAGTGGGAATAAAAAAATCATTCTGACTGGCTGCCGGTTACCAATGGAGTACCACAGGGGTAGGTGTTGGGTCCGCTGCGTTTAATGATGTAATACAATGATTTGGACTATGGGATTAATGGATTTGAGGGTAAATTTGCTGATAATACAAAGGTAGGTGGAGGAGTGGGTAGTGTTGAGGAAACAGAGAGCCTGCAGAGAGATTTAGATAGTTTAGGGGAATGGGCAAAGAAGTGGCAAATAACATACAATGCTTGAAACTGTATGGTCATGCATTTTGATGGAAGAACTAAATGGGCATTTATTTTTAGAGGTATAGAATATAAGAGCAGGGATGTGATGTTGAGGCTCTATAAGGCACTTGTGAGACCACACTTGGAGTACTGCATGCAGTTTTGGGCTCATTATTTTAGAAGAGATATATTGACTTTGGAGAGGGTTCAGAGAAAATTTATGAGAATGGTTCTAGGAATGAAAGGATTACCATATGAGGAACGTCTGGCAGCTCTTGGGCTGTATTCCCTGGTTCAAGAAAATTAGGCGGGATCTCATAGAAACATTCCAACTGTTAAAAGGCCTGAACAGATTAGATATAACAAAGTTATTTCCCATGGTAGAGGAGTCCAGGACAAGAGGCATGACTTCAGGATTGAAGGACGTCCTTTTACAACTGAGATGTGGAGAAATTACTTTAGTCAGAGGGTGGTAAATCTGTGGAATTTGTTGCCACAAGTGGCTGTGGAGGCCAAGTCATTGGGTGTATTTAGGGCAGAGATAGATAGGGCATCAAAGGATATGGGGAGAAGTCATGGGAGTGGGGATGACTGGAACAATTGGATCAGCCCATGATTGAATGGCCGAGCAGACTTGATGGGCCAAATGGCCTGCTTCTGCTCCTATATCTTATGGCCTTATGGACCAGCACCCTTTATCAGCACTAGTCTCATGAAAAATTAACTATATATCTTCAGTGTGAGAGAGCAGCTTTCTAAGAAAACACATTGGAATGGGATTGCTGGGGCAGGGAATAAACTAAATTGTGCATAAGCTTATGATAATATAGCATAGGTCAGGGGTGGTGACATGTGTGCACATGATAGCACATGCAAAACTTTTGTTAGCAGGCAATATGCAGTGCTACCCTTCTTTAAACCCTATCCATACCATAAAGATACATAATGATTATCTTTACAACCCAAGAGCAGTGAGGTGTTGTCAAATGAAATGCCTAACACTAGCCTGGCACCAGCCAGACAGCTGCACGAATGCATGATATTGGACGATATAATTTGAAATCCTCACAAACCTAGTGTATATATCAGGACTTAGTTTGTAAATGGCTTCACTCTGGTACATTTTTTCTTCTGGATATTCAATGATAATAACAGTCAATGATGTACGTATTTTAGCATCTACATGAATTTTTTGCAATAGACATTAAAACTATGGTATTTAAATTTATGGGTAAGTTATTTTTAAATTGTTTTTAGCCTTTTCAAATTGTTCAGAATGTCAGATACATCTGCAAAGAAACAAAAACATTCAAAAAATGGGAGAACCAGTACATATTTTTATGATGTTAGAGTGAAAGATAAAGCATCACACATCTTATGTCCTTAAACAGTACCATTATGAAACTGTTAAGAAATGGCTTTGCGATGAATGTGAGCAAGAACAAAATGAACACATTTCTCAAGAAATTGGCAACATCAAAAATGCAGTCAAATATTTTAATGACATCTATTTTAGATAGATCCAAACTAGTTCTGCTAATTTTGAGGTTTCAAAGATATTGCTAAACATGGAAAACCACTCAGTGATACAGATTATGTTTAAAAATCACAGCTCATTTCTGCCATTTTTCCAGACAAGAAAAAATTACTTAACTTATTAATGACATGCCAGTGAGCAGAATACAGTAAAAGATAAGATATTAGACCATACAACATACAGGTGGCCCCCATTTGTCAAACGTTCATTTTACAACAGCTCACTATTACATTAGTACCTGTTTTCGCTAACCAAAGAGCATTTTCGCTTTTACGATAAAAAGACGCCCACTTTATACGTGTGTTTACCCTGGAAAGACTACCATGACCGTGAAGCCTTGTGCGGGCAGTTGTGTTCATATGCATGTGCGTGCGTATGCTTCTACGTGCAGATTTGTTTTCTTCAAATCAATTATGGCTCGCTGTCTTCCTGATTTTGATAAGGGAAACTACACCGTAATTACAATATTTCTACTTTATATAGGCTGGATATTTATCATATCATTCCTGCTTTTACTATATGTTCATGTTATTTTAGGTTTTATGGGTTATTTGGTATGATTTGGTAGGTTATTTTTTAGGTCTGGGAATGCTCAAAAATTTTTCCCATATAAATTAATGGGTAATTGCTTCTTCACTTTACAACATTTCAGCTTACAAACAGTTTCATAGGAACGCTCTACCTTCAGATAGAGGGGGAAACCTATAGGAACAGAATTAGGCCATCTTGCCCATCGAGATTGCTCCAATATTCAATCATGGCTGATCCTTTTTTTTACTCTCCTCCTCAACCCCAGTTCCCGGCCTTCTCCCCATAACCTTTAATGCTGTGTCCAATCAAGAAGCTATCAATCTCTACCTTAAATACACCGAACAACCTGCCCTCCACAGCTGGATGTGGCAACAAATTCTCCACCCTTTGGCTAAAGAAATTTCATTCCATCTCTGTTTTGAAAGGGTGCCCCTCTATCCTGGTGCTGTGCCTTCTTGTCATAGACTCTCCCACCATGGGAAACATCGTCTCCATTTCTACTCTATCTGGGCCTTTCAACATTCGAAAGGTTCAATGAGATCCCCCCTCATCCTTCTGAATTCCAGCAAGTACAGACCCAAGCCATCAAACTTTCCTCATATGATAACCCTTTCATTCCTGGAATAATCCTTGTGAACCTCCTCTGAACCCTCTCCAATGCCAGCACATCTTTTCTGAGATGAGTGGCCCACAATTGTTCACTATACTCAAGCTGAGGCCTCACTGGTGCCTTATAAATCCTCAGCATCACATCCTTGCTCTTATATTCTAGATCTCTTGAAATGAATGCTAACATGGTGCTTGCCTTCCTCAACACCAACTAAATCTGCAAGTTAACCTTCAGGGTGTTCTGTAAAAGGACTCCCAAGTCCCTCTGCATCTCAGATTCCAGGATTTTCTGCCTGTTTAGGAATCAGTCCACACATTTATTTCTGCTACCAAAGTGCATGGCCATGCATTTTCCAACATTGCATTTCATTTGCAACTTTCTTGCCCATTCTCCTAATCTGCCCAAGTCTTTCTGCAGCCTCTCTGTCTACTCAACACTACCTGCCGCTCCACCAATCTTCCTATCATCTGCAACAAAGCCATCTATTCCATACAACCTAAAAGAAGTGGTCCCAACCCCAACACCTGCAGAACACCACTAGTCACTGGCAGTCAACCACAAAAGGATCCACTTATTCCTACTCACTGCCTCCTACCAATCAGCCAATGCTCTAACCATGTTAGTAACTTTCTTGTAAAGCCATGGGCTCTTAACTTGGTCAGCAGCCTTATGTTTGGCACTTCGTCAAAGGCCTTCAGAAAGTCCAAATATGCTACATCCATTGGATCCCCCTTATCTATAGTAGTTGTAACCTCCTCAGAGAATTCCAACAGGTTTGTTAGGCAAGATTTTCCCTGAAGGAAACCATGCTGACTTTGTACTATCTTGTCCCTTGTCACCAAGTACTCCATCACCTCATCCTTAACAACTGACTCTAACATCTTCCCAACCACTGAGGTCAGGCTAACTGGTCTATAATTTATTTTCTGCTGCCTTCCTCCTTTCTTAAAGAACGGAGTGACATTTGCAATTTTCCAGTCCTCTGGCACCATGCCAGAATCCAACGATTTTTGAAAAGATCATTCCTAATGCCACCATAATTTCAAACACTACCTCTTTCAGGACCCTAGGGTGTAGTTCATCTGGTCCAGGTGACTTATGTAGCTTCAGCTCTTTCAACTTTTTGAGCACCTTCTCTCTTGTAATAGTAACTGCACCCACTTCTCTTCCTTCACACACTACATCTGGCATATTGCTAGTGTCTTCCACAGTGAAGACTGATGCAAAATACTCATTTAATTCATCAGCCATCTCCTTGGCCACATTATTATTTCTCCTGCCTCATTTTCTAGCAGTCCTATATCCACTTTGATATTATTTAGTAGCTTGCTTTCATATTTCATCTTTTCCCTTCTAATGATTTTTTAGTTGCTGGTTGTAGATTTTTAAAACCTTCCCAACCCTCTATCTTCCCAGTAATTTTTGCTTTGTTGTATGTCCTTTCTTTTGCTTTTACAATAGCTCTGACTTCCCTTGTCAGCCATGGTTGCACTATTTTACCATTTGTGTATTCCTTCATTTTTGGAATACTCATGCCCTGCATCTTCCTCATGTTTCCTAGAAGCGCATGCCCTTGCTGCTCTGCTGACATCCCTGCCAGCAGCTCCTTCCAAATCACTTTGGCCAACTCCTCTCTCATACCACTGTAATTTCCTTTACTCTACTGAAATATTGCTACATCAGACTTTGTGATCACTGGTTCTTTTTCCTTAAGCTCCCTAATCACATCCGGTTCATTACATTACACCCAATCCAGTGTAGCTGATCACCTAGTAGACTCAACGACAAGCTGCTCTATATTACTGATTGGAACAAGCATGGCAGAATAGCTAACAAAAGATATTAGTTCCTGTAAATTTATTTCCACAGATGTTACATAATTAGCTAGGCTAGCCATTATTGTTTAATTGTGTAGGTGTGATGAAATATGCAAAGAAATGGCTATTTTGGTAAAATTACCTGAACACACTACAGGGGCTGAGATATACAAGGCAGTAGTGAAAGAACTGTCTGGTTGGCAAGTCAACTTATCAAAAATAGTTTCCGTGACAACTGATGGTACACCCAGCATTTTCATTGACATAGTCATTGTTTTCAGTGAGAAACTTAGTCAAGTCGAATTGTAGGAGTCAGCTTACTGAAGAAACTAGTGCTGTGTGCATAGCTCTCAATACAGCCAAATACAAGCTGGATAAAAAATATTAGCCATTGTGAGTGCAGTAACAAAAGTCTCACTGAGAGTAAGGCACGTTTGTTTCCCTTTCCTTTTTTTTATGAATATGCACCAAAATTTATAATTTCACATTCACATTTTCTATGGTATATACACAGTACAATATCAATACTGCTTAGAAATTTCAATTGCTTTAAAATATTAATATTAATAATTTTGAACAAGTTTTCTAAATCCTTTACTTTAATGTGACATTCTTCTATTAATAGCAAAGCAATGTAAGTAAGACCCTCTACTGGTCATCTATGAGAAAATCAATATATAATCCAGTATACAAGTCAGGGAGGGAGGATACGGAGAGCAAGCTGTTGCCCATGCAGCAGGCTCCCCCCTCCATGCAGCAGATGAATCCAACGGAACAGCAGATTCCAATACAGTCTGACACCAGCAGCATCTCAGGAATTGACAGTCAGCATTGAACTCAATGTAGGACAGCCTCAGGCACTCCAGCTTGAGATTTTTTCCCTCAGGATTATTTCTGAAACGTTACCAGTGAATGGGTATAGCCACAAGGTAGCGGAAGTTTGAGATCAGAGTTTTCCTTCTCCTAGATGAGCCCCATGGTTGACAAACCCCATCTGACCGAAGTGACTTGTTTTAAGGCGCCAGTAACCCACCCATCTTTGCCCCTTCTCCTGTCAGTAGAAACAGTTGCACCAGGCTTAGTAACTAAGCCATAGGTGAAGGCCAGGAGGTTGTCTTGGTTGTCAGAGGCTATTTGAGATGCATGCCATTAAGATCCTGTGATAGGTCATGGTAGCTTATAGTCACTGATTCCACTGGCTCTGACAACCTTAATGATCCCTCCCCTGGCTATGACAGCCTTAAAGAAAGAATATTTTTCATCATAGACTGAACTTAAAAGAGAATCTGAGCTGCCAATGCACTCCTGATATCAGCTGTAAAACTGCCAATTTCCAGTCAGTGAACTTCTACCAATTCAACGACAGGCAGAAAACAATGCATTGGGGTTGCACGTTTTCCTACACACATCCATTGCATGAGGCGACTGAATTAAAGCAGATAATCTCTCTCGTAATCATAAGGAAGTGGGAGAACATCTTTGTTTGATGATATAGGGCAGAGGTGTTCATTAACTTGTGGAATGTAGATTAACACATGCAAACTGGTAAAACAAGTAAACCGCCATACCAAGATTTTCCAGTCAAAGCAGCAATTATAACATTGAAACTACTCATGTTACTTTTCTGTGCAACAGTCTCAATGCTGTGGATGTAAAATTATCAGCAAAGGGAACTGAAATATAAACCTATTTTAACACACAATACCGCAATTCTTCTCCTTGGACATAATTCTAAAAGTTTAGTGATTTTAACCACCAGAAATTCTTATTGTTAAAATTCAAAACAATTACTTTGACCCGTTTTCTAGTGGGTTTGCAGAGTTTTTCTACTTTGATTTTACTTGTTACCCACCAGTAAAGTATACAGGAAAATTGTAACAGATGAGAACTTCAATTCTTCTTATGAGATATTCAGCTGCCTTAAATCAGTGCTGTTTTATGGAGGTCTATATCAATAGTAGTAGAAAGCTACACTATTCTAGATGTGATTAACCCTGTGCTTCTGGAGGAGCTACATCTTCGAGCTAAAATCCAGCCCAATAAACAAGTGTGGGACCTAACATTCTAACTTTGGACTGGACACTGTTACGGCAACTCAGAAAGACACATCAATAAATACTAAATGAAAAATCAAAAAGAAACTGAGGATTTTAGAGATCCTGAAATAAAAACAGAAAATGCTAGAAATACTCAACAGATTGGGCAGCATCATTGGAAAGAGAAACTGTTAGACTTTCAAGTCCATAAACACTGTTCTTATGAGTTCTGATGTAGGATTCTGGACCTGTAAAAGTAATGGATACAGCCCAGTCCATCTCAGATAAAACCCTCCCTACCTTTAAGCACATCTTCAAGAAGCACTGTCACAGGAAAGAGGCATCCATCGGCAAGGACTCCCACCATCCAGGTCATGCTCTCGTTTTGCTGGAAGGAGGTACAGGAACCTTAGGTCCCACACCACCAAGTTCAGGAAGAGTTATTGCCCCTCAACCATCAGACTCCTGAACCAGAGTGTATAACTTCACTCACCCTAACAATGAACTGATTTCACAATCTGTGGACTCACTTTCAAGGTCTCTACAACACTTATTCTCAAGGGTTATTTATTGTTATTATTTTGTTTTTCCTTTTGAATTTGCACAATTTGTTGTCTTTTGCACTTTGGTTGTTTATCCATCTTTGCATGTAATCTTTCATTGATTCTATTGTGTTTCTTTGTATCTCTGTGAATGCCTGCAAGAAAATAAATCTCAGGGTAGTGTATGGTGAATCTGCGTACTTTGATAGTAAATTTACTTCGAACTTTGAACTTCAAAACTGTAACTGTTTTTCTTTCCACAGATGCCACCTGACCTGCTGAGTTTTTCCAGCATTTTCAGTTTTTATTTCAAGGAAGTGGCACTTTACTGTCCTGAGGCTAGTCAGCAAAGAATGTGCAGGAATTGCACTGTCTACTCTTGGAACACAGCTATATAACCAGAAACAAGCAGACAAAGGAAACGGAGTCACAGAATCGGACAGAGATACAGCACATAAAGAGGCCCTTCGGCCCCCTGAATCCATGCTGACCATTAATCACCGTTTACACTAATGCTACATTAATCCCATGTTTTACATTCTCCCCGTATCCTCATCAACTTGCCACACACTCTTCAATGTGGCTAATTAACCTTCCAAACCCCAAATCATTGTGATGTGATATGAAATCAGAGCCCCCAGAGGAATCCCACATACATTTACCAGAGCTCCCTGAAGGAGAAGGGGAAGAGGGCTTGAGAGCCAGAGCTTTTATACCTAAGAGTTTAGGGTGCAACCCTAAAGATTCGAAAAAGCATAATACCTGGAGGCTAGTAATTTGTAAAGCAGTGATGATAGAGAGTGGTAAATTCCCTCCTCCATAATCTGTGGCATTTACAGAGAAGGAGGAAGCTCACAGTAGATGAGAATGAATGGAAGAGGCACTGTCCATTGTTAAAGAATTCATCACAATTCAGTAATTATCTGAAGTATTGTGCTCCATTGGCTCCACCCAGTCAGAGTGACATTTTCTTCTAATTAAATCAGATTTTATTATATGACTTGGAATCTCCAATGGTCACATTCCAACATCTGACAATAAGCAACAAAACATCTCAGAAATTCCTCTTATGCCCAATTATCGTCATCATTATGTGTCATGTCGTATGACACAGGCGATCATGGTCTTGATTGTTCATGGCTAATTTTCTACAGGTGCTATTGCCTTCTTCTGGTCAGGGTCTTTACACGACGGGTGACCCGAGCCATTATCGATACTTTTCAGAGACTGTCTGCCTGGCATCAGTGTTTGCATAACCAGAATTGTGATGTTTCACGTAATCTGATTGGAGGACTAAGCAGGTGCTACTACTTGCCCAGGCATGACCTGCAGGGTGGAACAGTGCCTTACAACTCCTTTGATAGATACCTATCTCCACCCCACCACCCAATAGGATGACTAATTCCTCTTCTCCAATGGAAAGGTATTTTAGAAGAATATTACATTAATCCCTATCCAATATGGAGTCTTTGAATATGCAGGGTATTAGGAAGATTGCCAAAGCATTGGTGACATACTGAACCTCTTTGCTGAAAAGGTTGTCAGATTAGAATGTTAACAAATCACCACTGTCTTACCAATGAGATTTCCAGGGAGAATACTCCAGCATTCGCTACAAACACCAAGGAAATGAACCAAGTTCTCACTGGTTTCCCTTAGTGTTTACTATAGGCCAGTTAACATCTGTCGTTGACATAGTACATAATACATAGAAAGCCTACTGCGGAATAGAGGCCCTTTGGCAATACATGTGCCGAACATCTACTTACTTTAGAATTACCTAGGGTTACCCATAGCACTATTTTTCTAAGCTCCATGTACCTGTCCAGGAGACTCTTAAAAGACCCTTTTGTGTCCGCCTCCACCACAGTCGCCAGCAGTCCATTCCATGCATTCACCACTCTCTGTGTAACAAACTTACCCCTGACATCTCCTCTGTACCTACTTCCAAGCACCTTAAAACTGTGCCCTGTCATGCTAGCCATTTCAACTGTGGGAGAAGGCCTCTGACTATCCACACGATCAATGCGTCTCATCATCTTATACACCTCTATCTGGTCACCTCTCATCCTCCGTCGCTCCAAGGAGAAAAGGCCAAGTTCTCTCAACCTATTCTCATAAAGCTTGCTCCCCAATCCAGGCAACATCCTTGTAAATCCCCTCTGCATCCTTTCTATGGTTTCCATATCTTTCTTGTAGTGAGGTGATCAGAACTGAGCACAGTACTCCAAGTGAGGTCTGTTAACTTTACCTCTCGTCTCTTGAACTCAATCCCACAGTTGATGAAGGCCAATGCATTGTATTCCTTTTTAACCACACAGTCAACCTGCGTAGCAGCTTTGAATGTCCCCAAGATCTCTCTGATCCTCCACACTGCCAAGAGTCTTGCCATTAATACTATATACTGCCATCATATTTGACCTACCAAAATGAACCACCTCACACTTATCTGGGTTGAACTCCATCTGCCACTATTCAGCCCAGTTTTCAGTCTTCCGCACTATCCACAACACCTCCAACCTTTGTGTCATCAGCAAATTTACTAACCAATCCCTCCACTTCCTCATCCGTCACTTAAAAAATCGTGAAGCAAAGGGGTCACAGAACAGATCCCTGAGGCACACCACTAATCACCAACCTCCATGCAGAATATGATCTGTCTACAACCACTCTTTGCCTTCTGTGTGCAAGCCAATTCTGCATCCTTACTTTCTCAATAAGCCTTGCATGGGGTACCTTATAAAATGCTTTGCTGAAATCCATATACACTACATCTACTGCTCTACCTTCATCAACAGATTTAGTCACATCCTCAAAAAATTCAATCAGGCTCATAAGGCATGACCTGCCTCTGACAAAGCCATGCTGACTATTCCTAATCATGTTATGCCTCTCCAAAAATAAATCCTACCTCTCAGGAGCTTCTCCATCAACTTAACAGCCACTGAAGTAAGACTCACTGGTCTGTAATTTCCTGGGCTATCTCTACTCTCTTTCTTGAATAAGGGATCAACATCTGCAACGTCCAATTCTCTGGAACCTCTCCTGTCCATATTGATGGTGCAAAGATCATTGCCAGAGGCTCAGCAATCTCCTCTCTCACCTCCCACAGTAGCCTGGGGTACATCCCATCTGGGTCTGGTGACTTATCCAACTTGATGCTTTCCAAAAGCTCCAGCACATCCTCTTGCTTAATGTCGATACGCTCAAGCTTTTCAGTCCACTGTAAGTCATCCCTGCAATTTGCAAGGTCCTTTTCCATATTGAATGCTGAAGCAAAGTATTCATGAAGTACCTCCACTACCTCCTCCAGCTCCATACACACTTTTCCACTGTCACATTTGATTGGTCCTATTCTCTCATGTCTTATCCTCTGGCTCTTCACATACTTCTAGAATGCTTTGGGGTTTTCCTTAATCCTGCTCACCCGGAGGGGCCCCTTCTGGCTCTTCTAAATTCATTCTTAAACTTCTTCCCACTGGCCTCATAGTTTTCTAGATCTCTATCATTCCCTAGTTTTTGAACCTTTTATAAGCTTCTCTTTTCTTCTTGACTAAATTTTCTACAGCCTTTTGTACACTATGGTTCCTGCACCCTACCATCCTTTCCCTGTCTTATTGGAAAGTACCTATGCAGAACTCCACACAAGTATCCTCTGAACATTTGCCACATTTCTGCCATACATTTCCCTGGGAACATCTGTTCCCAGTTTATGCTTCCAAGTTCCTGCCTGATAGCTTCATTTTCCCCATAGAACACTACAGCACATGAAACAGGCCATTTGACCCTTCTAGTCTGTACCACAGCTTTATTCTGCTAGTCCCATTGACTTGCACCCAGTCCATAAGCCTCCAGACCTCTCCTATCCATGTATCTATCCAATTTATTCTTAAAACTTAAGAGTGAGCCCACATTTACCATGTCAGATGGCAGCTCATTCCACACTCCCACCACTCTCTGAGTGAAGAAGCTCCCCCTAATGTTCCCCCCAAACCTTACCCCTTTCACCCTAAAGACATGTCCTCTCATATTTATCTCTTCCAATCTAAGTGGAGAGAGCCTACAAACATTTACTTTGTCTATACCCCTCATAATTTTGTAAACCTCTATCAAATCCCCCCTCATTCGTCAATGCTCCAAGGAATGAAGTCCTAACCTGTTCAATCTTTCCCTGTAACTCAACTCCTGAAGACCCGGCAACATCCTAGTAAATCTTCTCTGCACTTTTTCAATCTTACTGCTATCCTTCCTATAGTTAGGTGACCAGAAATGTACACAATACTCCAAATTTGGCCTCACCGGTGTCATATACAACCTCACCATAACATACCAACTCCTATACTCAATACTTTGATTTATGAATGCCAATATGCCAGCAGCCTCCTTTACAACCCTGTCTGCCTATGATGCCACTTTCAGGGAATTACGTATCTGAACTCCCAGATCCCTTTGTTCCTCCGCACTCCTCAGTGCCTACTATTTACTGTGTATGTCCTACCTTGATTTGTCCTTCCAAAACACAACACCTCACACTTGTCTGCATTAAATTCCATCTGCCATTTTCTGGCCCATTTTTCCAGTTGGTCTAGATCTCTCTGCAAGCCTTGAAAGCCTTCTTCGCTGTCTACAACACCTCCAATCTTAGTGCCATCAGCAAATTTGCTGATCCAATTTAGCACATTATCATCTAGATCATTGACATAGACAACAAAAAACAATGGTCCCAGCACAGATCCCTGAGGCACACCACTAGTCATAGGCCTCCAGTATGAGAAGCAAACCTCCACTACCACCACCCACACAGCAAATTTGGAATCCAGTTTACAACCTCTCCATGGATACCTAGTGCCTGAACCTTCTGAACGAACCTCCCATGTGGGACCTTGTCAAAAGCCTTACTAAAGTCCATGTAGACACCAACCACAGCCTTTCCTTCATCTACTTTCTTGGTAACTTCCTCGAAAAACTCTGCAAAATTCATTAAACACAATCTACCATGCACAAAGCCACACTGACGATAATTAATCAGCTCTTGGCTGTCCAAACTCTTGTATATCCAATCTCTCAGAATACCTTCCAATAATTTACCTATTACTGATGTCAGGCTCACCAACCTGTAATTACCTAGTTTACTTCTGGAGCCTTTTTTAAACAATGGAACAACATGAGCTACCCTCCAATCCTCCGGCAAGCACCCATGGTGAAGGACATTTTAAATATTTCTGCCAGGGCCCCTGCAGTTTCTACACTAGTCTCTGTCAAGATCCGAGGAAATATCATGTCAGGCCTGGGGAATATATTTGCCTTTATTTGCTGTAAGGCAGCAACTACCTCCTCCTCCTCTTTAATCTCTATATGTTCCATAACACTACTGCTTGTTTCCCTTCTTCCATTTATGTTATGCTAGTTTCCTGAGTAAATACTGATGCAAAAAAAACTGTTTAAGATCTCCCCATCTCATGAGGCTCCACACATAGATGACCACTCTGATCTTCTAGGGGACTAATTTTGTCCCTTACTATCCTTTTACTCTTAATATACTTGTAGAAACCCTTCGGGTTTACCTTCACATTATCTGCTAAAGCAACCTCATGTCTTCTTTTTGACTTCCTGATTTCCTTCTTTAGTATTTTCTTACATTTTCTATTCACTTCAAGTACCTCATTTGTTCCTTGTTGCCTATACCTGCTATACACCTCCTCGTTTTCTTAACGAGATTGCCAATATCTCTTGAAATCCAAGGTTCCCTATGCCTGTTAACTTTGCCTTTCATCCTGGCAGGAACATGCAAACTCTGCACTCTCAAAATTTCGCCTTTGAAGACTTTCCACTTACTGAACACATCATTGCCAGAAAACAACTTATCCCAATCCACTCCTTCCTAGATCCTTTCTCATTTGCACAAAATTAGGCCATTCTCCAATTTAGAACCTCAACTTGAGGACCAGACCTATCCTTATCCAGAATTAACTTGATACTAATGACATTATGGTCACTGGACCCGAAATGTTCACCTACACATACTTCTGTCACCCTTACTCCAATTAAACGCTTTCCTAACCTATCTGTTCCTATCTCTCTCCAGTGCTAGATTAAAGGCAATAGAATTGTGATCACTGTCTCCAAAATGCTCTCCCATTGAGAGACTTGACACCTGACCAGGTTCATTTCCCAATACCAAATCAAGTACAGCCTCTCCTCTTGTAGGCTTATCTACATATTGTGTCAGAAAACCTTCCTGAACACACCTAACAAACTCCACCCCATCTAAACCCCTTGCTCTAGGGAGATGCCAATCAATATTTGGGAAATTAAAATCTCACACCATGACAACCCTGTTATTATTACAGCTTCCCAGGATCTGTTTCCCTATCTGCTCCTCGATGTCCCTGTTACTATTGGGTGGTCCATAAAAAACACCCAGTAGAGTTATTGACCCCTTCCTTTTCCTAACTTCCGCCCACAGAAACTAAAGTCTGGCACTCTAAGTAGCCATTCCTGTCCCTGAGCCATCCAAGTCTCTGTAATGGCCACAGCATCATGACTCCAAGTACTGATCCACACTCTAAGTTCATCAGCTTTATTCATGATACTCCTTGCATTAAAATGGACACATTTCAAACCATCAGTCTAAGCGTATCCCTTCTCTATCACCTGCCTATCCTCCTTCTCACAACACTGTCTACAAACTTTTTCTATTTGTGAGCCAACCACCCCTTCCTCCGTCTCTTCAATTCAGTTCCCACCCTCCAACAATTCTAGTTTAAACTCTCCCCAATAGCCTTAGCAAACCTCCCTGCCAGGATATTGGTCCTCCAGGATTCAAGTGCAACCCATCCTTTTTCTACAAGTCACTCCTGCCCCAAAAGAGGTCCCAATGATCCAGAAATCTGAATCTCTGCCCCCTGCTCTAATCCCTCAGCCACGTATTTATCCTCCACCTCACTCTATTCCTATACTCACCGTCACATGGCACAAGCAGTAACCTGAGGTTACTACCTTTGTGGTCCTGCTTCTCAACTTCCTTCCTAACTCCCTGTAGTCTGCTTTCAGAACCTCCTTTCTTTTCCTACCTATGTCATTGGTACCAATAAGTACCATGACCCCTGGCTGTTCACCTGTTGACAAGTGACTGGAATCTACAAGACAGAAAAAAAACAGCTAGACGGTTAGAAAACAAACCAAGTCAACATATTCAACAGCTATTTTATAGAGTTATTTGAGGATTGATCAATTGTGGATGGAGTGTTTTTCAGAAGACATTGCAAAGGTGACATATAAAAGGAGGTTGGACGGGATTACAGAACATGGTATTAGGGGATGCACATTCAAATTGTTGGAAAGCCAACGATCACATTAGAATGCATGGTCTTTCTCAAATTGAAAGGATGTACAGTACTTACTAGAGGTTTTCCAGCATGAAAGGGTCTCGGCCCAAAACATAAACTGTTAATTCCTTTCCATAGACACTTAGTATTATTAAGGATCCCACCCATCCATCCAGCATTCTCTCTGACTTTCTACCATCAGGCAGAAGACTCTGATGTATAAAGACTAGAATGGTCAGCATGGGAAACAATTTCTTCCCTCATGCCATTAGGTTTTTTTTTTTATCTCCCTGCCTTATCGTATTTGAAATGTCACCAATTAATTTCTGTACCTTACAATATTTAATTTATGCACTGTACTTTATTTATGTGTAATTCATTTGTAGATTTAATTCTTACTTTCCTAAGTTAGTGTGTGTTATATGTGTTATGTGTACTATTGTGCTTTACACCCTGGTCTGGAGAAACGTCGTCTCATTCGAAGATATACACATCTAGAGTTAAGTGGCAATAAACTTAACTTGATTGAGAAAAAGAATATGTAATTGTATAGTTAAACACTTAATAAAAGAGAAATTGTCATATTGGGATGTTGAACTCTAGGCAGAATATACTGCAGGCTAATAAATGTAAGAAGATCTGTAAAATGACAGAAAATGAGCAAAATCAATCATTATTATTTTAGGAAACTTTGATTATTTAAAACTTGACTGGAAAAAGGAGGAAGAGTAGAAAGAGAAAAAAATAGAAACTTCCAGTTTCTTCCTCCTGAAGTCAATAATCAGCTCCTTGGTCTTGCTCACATTGAATGAGAGGTGTTTGTTATGGCACCACTCAACATACAACCAGATTTTCAATCTCCCTCCTATATGCTGATTTGTCACTACACACATTTGATTTGGCCACAACAGTGGTGTACTAGTAAACTCAAATATGGCATTGGAGCTGTGCTTAGCTTCACAGTCCTAAGTACAAAGGGCGTAGAGCAGGGGTGAAGCACACAGCCTTGTTGTACATGTGTGCTGATGGAGATTGTGGGGTAGATGTTGCCAATCTGAAAGACTGGGTCTGCAAGTAAGGAAATTGAGGATCTGATCGTAAAAGGATGTATTGAGGCCAAGGTATTGAAGTTTATTGATAAGCTTTGAGGGGATGTTAGTATTAAATACAAGCTGTGGTCAATAAAGAGCATCCTGATGTATCCATCTTTGCAGTCCAGATGTTCCGTGGTTGAATGAAGACTCAACAAAATGGCATCTGCCGTAGATCTGTTGTGCCAGTAGGCAAATTGGAGTGGATCCAAGTCCTTAGGCTGGAGTTGATATGTTTCGTCAGCAAACTCTCAAAGCACTTCATACAATGAACTTAAGTAGTTATTGAGGCAGGTTACCACATTCTTCTTAGGCACCGGTATAATTGAAGCCTGCTTGAAGCAGGTGGGTACCTAAGGCTGCTGAAACAAGATGTTCAAGCTATCAGTGAACACTCCTACCTGTTGATCAGCAAGGTCTTTAGTACTCAGCCAGGTCTAGCATCTGAGCCGGATGCTTTCTGCGGGTTTATCTTCCTGAAGGATGCTCTCATGCCAGCCTCAGATACTGAAATCACAGGGTCATCAGAGGCTGTATGTGAGTTTGAGATGGCTCCTCCAGGTTTTGCTGGTCAAAGTGAGCACAGAAGGAATTAAGCTCATCTGGAGGAAAGCCTTGTAATCACCTATGTCACTTTGCAGGAGGTGATAACATTCAAGCACTGCCACTGCTGTCGAGGATCCTTCAGTGATTCAAGACTGGTCCAGAATTGCCAATTCGACAGTGAGATGACTTTCCAGAGATTGTACCTGGACCACTTGTATCTTATTTGATTACTAGACCTGAATGCGACTGATCAGGCTCTCAGCAAATTGCAGATCTCATGGTTCATCCACGGTTTCAGGTTTGGGAAGTCTCTGAATGATCTTGTGGAGGCTCTTGTCTACAACTGTTTTTATAAAAACTGTGGCTACCATAGTGTATTAATTCAGATCATCTGATGAGTCCTTGAACACAGCCCAGTCTACTGACTTGAAGCAATCCTGGAGCTGCTCCTTTGTCTCCTATGATTACCTCTTTATTGTCCTTATCTCTGGAGCCTCTGCTTGTAGGAGAACGACAGCCAAGTGATCAGATTTTCTGAAATGCGGTCTAGGCACAGATTGGTAGGAATTCCTTATCGTGGTATAGCAGTGCTCTGGTGTATAGGGACCCCTGGCACTGCAGGTTATATGCTGATGATAACTGGACAGAGGCTTCATCAAACAAACCTGACTGAAATCCCTGACTATGATTTGAAATGCACCATGGTGAACTGTTTCTTGTTTGGTGACAGCAGCATTCAATGTTTTGAGTGCCTTGAGTAGTTGAACAGTTATTTGCAAAGAATAGAATGGGAGTTCATTTTAGGTGATAGGAGTTGTTACAAGCCAGTGAACTGTCAGAATGCAGTTTAGGTGGAGCCAATATGCTATTCAGCTAGAAAACTAATCGACAGCTTGACAAAACTAAGTGTGTACTAATGAGAGGAGGCTTAGGGTTTGTAACATTTAATCCTACTTGAGAGAGAGTTTTGAGGAGCCGTTGGCTTTTTCTGTAGGTGATCTCTATATTGTTCCCTGGTGAAGAGATCTGATTACTGTACCTGAGAGCAGACAGAACATCATACTGTAGAAGTTTAGTGAAACAGGAATTTGTTGTAAAATCAGCATCCTGACTGGCTGTGTCACTGCCTGGTATGGGAACTGTACTACCCTCAATCGCAGGACACTGCAGGGAGTGGTGTGGACAGCCCAGTGCATCTGTGTGAACTTTCCTCTATTCAGGACCTCTACAGCAGCAGGTCTTAAAAAGGGCCCAGAGGTCATCAGAGACCTCAGCCAATCCAACCACAAACTGTTTCAGCTGCTCCAACTAGTAAACTGTACCACAGCATTAAGGACAGAACCAACTGGCTATGGACAGCTTCTTTCACCAGGCCATCAGATTTATCAATACACTGTGATCTGACGTTGTATCTGACTGTAGATGCAAATATACAAAAGAATTATGTATACAGTCTTAGTGTTTGAGCAATAACCTTCCACAATTCCCTTCCTTATGGCTTGTACATTGCGGCGGAGACACAACATAAAAATGTTTACTCCCTCATGTTGTGAGCTGGATAAAAGAAATAAATTAATAGAAATTACAATATTTCTGTTCCATCAGAGAAATAATACAGCATAGGTGACAATTAACTTCCAACATTGCTAGAGTGTGATGACGGTTCATAATAAACTAACATGCTATAAAATAAATCACATCTCAGCTTTTGCTGTCTTTATAGTAAAGTTATTATTGAAAATATGAATATCCATGTTAGGCAAGAATATACAATATGGCTGGAGGACCTCCAATACAACACTGACAATATTAGCATATTTTAGGAAGTAACGCCTCTTTTAGGGGAAATCCTATTCTACCAACTTTGTCCAATTTACGCTGTAAAGCAGATGCAATGATGCTTCTCCTTTGTGGAAGCAATTGGTGTGTTACAAAACATGAGTGAAAGGAGCCTCCGGGGATGTGCCTGAGGACAGCCAGGGTGCTGGTAGTAGCCAGTCAGGATATCCTGCAATGTCCCTGGTGTTTCAAACATCCCAATGCTGAATTCTGGCAAAAGATCTGTGTGAATCCCTAATTCTCCTGTTAAACAAAATAATTTTGGAATTAAAATTCAAGAATTGATTAGCATTACCTGGCAGCTGAAATGGAATTTGAACACAGAAACAGGTGACACTAAAATCTATTATGCAAAATAGATTGTCAGGTTGCAGATAAAGCTTCAAATCCTTCATTCCAAGCTTGCTACTCTGAGTTTGGTTAAAGACCCAGGACATTTTCCAGAAGGATCACTTTGGCAAACTAATTCAATCCTCCAATCAAAAGTGCTTCTAACACTTCATTCAGCCTGCTTAGTTGCTGATAATGCTAAGGTTGACCCTTACAATTGTTTTCAATACTTTAGTAATAAAAGAAAAATCAAGAAGGAACTTAACTGTTATAGGAATAATAGTGGAGTTTTAAATTATGCAGAGAAGGATATAGTGAATACTGTTAACTCATACTTTGCTGAAGTATTCACCTGTCAAGATGTTACCAAGCCGGCAGTAAGTGTAGAGAAAAATAAGGTTGTATTAAGTGACTTAGAGATCTTAGTAAGTGAGCTCCTGCTTCAACTGAAAAGGCTGAAAGTTAATAAATCTCAGACAACATACTGTGTGTGTATATATATATATAATTGCAACAAACTGTTTTTAAGCATTGCACTGAACTGCCGCTGCAGTACAACAATTTTCATGACATATCCCTCATTCTAATTCCTCTATTCTAATTCACTTTGTAACATCTCATTGAAACCTGTGGAATATTGAAAGGCCTACATAGAGTGGACATGGAGAGGATGTTTCCATTAATAGGAGAGTCAAGGACCAGAGGGCACAGACTCAAAATACAAGAACGTCCCTTTAGAACAGAGAAGAAGAGGAATTTCTTTAGCCAGATGGAACTGAGCCTGTGGAATTCTTTGCACAGACTAAGACATTGAATATAATTTGATAGGTTTTTGATTCATAAGCGTGTCAAAGAATATGGGGTGAAGGCATGAAAATGGGGTTGAGAGGGATAATAAATCTGCCATGATCAAATGGCAGAGCATTGGGGGCTCATCCGGGATTTGATTACCAAATTGGGGGGCCAGTGAATCGGGATAAAAGTCCCTGATCTGATCTGGTTGTGTGGATAACCAGACAGGAAACCAGCAGAGATGGAAATTGACAAATTTTTTAAAGACCCGACTTCGGGGGCATTAGAGGATGCCAAGAAGGTGGAATTGGTGAGCGTTGCAAAATGATTAAATCTCTCGGCGGTGAAATTGTTGATGAGTAAGTTGGATATACAGAGAGCAATAGCTGTGCATTATGTATCCGAGGTTGTGTTCACGTCGGATGTATTGGACCTGTTCCCTGAGAGAAAAAACAGTCGAGGGTGAGCTTCAGATACAGATAGAAAGATTAAGGTTGGCTATGGAGAAGGAGAAAAGGGAGCATGAGCTCCAGATACTCCAGATAAAGGAGATAGAAGCTGTAAAGCAGAGGGAGGACAGAGAGAAAGAGAGGCAGTTTGCGCTGGAAATGGAGAGGTTAAAGGCATCGCAGGGAAGAGACCGGGTTGCAACCCCAAATGAGGGGTTGAAGATTGGTCAGGAGATCCAATTGGTACCTCCATTCGAGGAGATGGATGTCGATAAGTTCTTCCTTCATTTTGAGAAAGTGGCTGTGAATCAGAACTGGCCTAAGGGGAAATGGGCTGTTCTGTTACAGAGCATACTTAGGGGGAAGGCTCAGCAAGCATATTCGGCATTGTCCACGGATGAGTCTAAGGATTATGAGGAAGTAAAAAGGTCTGTATTGAGGAGTTATGAGTTGGTGCCAGAGGCATACCAGCAGAAGTTCCGGAACTTGAGAAAGCCGTGGAACCACACGTATTCAGAGTTTGCCCATGAGATGCAAATGTATTGTGAGCATTGGTGCACTTCAAAAGGGGTCATTGGAGATTATGATAAACTATTACAGTTAATACTGATGGAGCAGTTCAAAGGTTGTATCCCTGAAGGTATGAAGATGTATTTGGATGAGAAGGAGACAATGACTCTATCTGTGACTGCCAGATTAGCAGACGAGTATGCCTTGACCCACAAAACAAAGTTTTCCCTAAATAAGAGCTACCAGAAAGGCAATAGGGATGGCAGAGAAAGCCCACCGGCTAAGGCAGAGAATAAGCTGGGAGCTAGTGGAAAAGGTAAGGAGGAGGAAAAACAGGCTGGTAGGATGGTTCCCAACTCTACGTGTTATAATTGTGGGAAAGCTGGTCATATAGCATCTAAGTGCTTTGCTCCGAAGAAGGAGACAGGAAAAGGGAAAACGGCAATCCCGACTGGTTGCATTGAGTCGGTCAACAGATCAATGGGGAAGACAAAGTTAGATAGAGCACAAGAGGGGCGTGAGAAGTTTATCTCAGAAGGGATGGTGTCTGTGAAGGAGGGTGAAACCCTAGTTCCAGTGCGGATCTGGAGAGATACTGGGGATGTGTATTCAGCAGTGAAATTAACAAGTAAGACGCTAAATGCTGAGGTTCCGCCCATAGATTCCAAGATTTATCCCGCATGTGCAATCACTCGCAGCATGTCTAGAAAGGTGGCTGAGAAAGGAGCCAGTTTAAATAGTCCAGTGTTGATTTAGCAGAGACGTTTTTATCGATCTTGTACCAGGAGAGGTTAGAGCATGGTAAAATGGAGAATAGCAGAGCTAAGGAAAGTAAGGGAGATGAAGCAGATTTAGTGTTGTCAAGGAACGAGATTTTGAACCTGGTTCATAAGTGGACACTTGGGAGTGAGGAAGGAGGTTATGGAGGCACAGAGTAAAGATGAGAAACAGATGAGGCAATTAGAAGGTCCAGGGTTGGACACGAATGATCTATCTGGTTTGACAGAGCTGTTTGCAGTTGAAGAAGTTAAGTGTGTTCCCGATGACATGACAGCAGTCCAAGATGAAAAGGATGCCGCTACCTTGAGGGAGTCTGCTGGGTTGGCAGACAAAGTTGTCTTAACCCGCAAGGTTGAGTTTACTCTGAAGGGGAGTTGCCTAGAGAGTAACTGGGAGGATCAGGGGAACTTAGAATTTGAAAAAGGGACTGGTATTGAAAGCCTAGGAGAGGCAGATGTCCCATTTGCTTGTGTTCAGGATGTGAAGGATGTGAGTCACAGGGTACTGAACCTAGTGTGGAAGCTCAGAAATAATATGAGGTATCTGATTTAGTTGAAAAGGAATGCAATCCTTTTGGGTCAGATGGACTTGGTTCAGTGAAGAAAGGGTTAACCGTGGCACCGGGAGAAAGTGAGAATTCTCAGTCCCTTGTGTTAAAAGTTAGTAATGAGATGAAAGCTGGTGATGTGAATATTATTGAAAAGAAAGGGAAAAGTGTTGTTCCTAGACTTTTGAATAAAGAAAATTTAAAGTCGCGTTTGGTGTCAGAACTGCTGACAAAAGTGAAGGAACCGTTAACTGAACAGTGGCTTGTTAACAAGGTGCCTGTGAGTCAATTACAGTTTGTTTTGGAATTTATGGATAAACAACTTGGTGATGTTGTTCAAGGATGTGATTTGGAGAGGCAGAACTTAAAGTGTTGTTTTGACCAAGAGGGATCACCTGCAGATGTTAAACAAAAAACTAACAGAATGAAAGATCCTGAAGATAAAATTAATGACCTGCTTAAAATTAATGAGTGGTTTGGAAGTTCAGCAAATGGGCTTAGTTTGGAAAACATTGGTGATAAGATAGCTCCTGTGAAAGGAGTCTGTGAAGGCCTGTTCCAAGCTGGTGAGCAAGCTAACCACGTGAGAGTTAAGTGGAGAAGAGGCAATGGTTGACCAAATGCTACTTTGAATAACAGGATCTGGTTTTGCGGGAATTTCTTTTTTTTTGAACAAAGAATGTGAATAATAAAGACGACATCATGGAACATTGAATGTTAAGTTTAAAACTAAAATAGAGATTAGTATTTGCACAAACCTCTATAATGTATTACATTATGATCACACATGTATTGGTTCACACTTTGTAATATACACCAAAACTAAGATCACAACCCTTCGGTATTTTTGGCTAACATGAAAAATAAAAATAGGAGGTTATTAAGTTGGAGTCTGTTGTTACAGGAATTCGATATTAAAATACAACATGTAAAGGGGAGTGACAATGTAATTGCTGATTGTTTATCTAGATGTTAATTTGAAAGTGTATCTGTATTATTCTTGTAGTTAAGACCACTTCTGTATTTTGTTAAACTCTGTAATTCAGAAATACGCTTTATTAGTTAATTTTCACCCTGGTGAAAATTTCCAGAAGGATGGGGATGTTATGAGTGATGGACAGACCTGATGGACAATGGGGTGCAGAGTTAACCATTTCCCCTCCCCCCGAGAACTATGAACTATTGCTGTTGCTATGCTGCTCATGAGAGAGAGATATGAAACACAGACAAGAACATTTGCTACAGATAACAGGAGGAGAGAGACTGTTGATTTACTGTATTTTAACTCTTCCTGGATTATTTACATTCCAATACAAGAACTTTACTTTGCTCGTTAACATTCCTCAGGAGATAGCAGGAGTGGCCTGATTTGATGGACACGGTCATTCAGGGTTGATGGATAGCTGAGACCCCGTGAGTGGGGATAAAAGACAGGTCTGGAGAGACACCCTTCAGAAACACCAGTGGACACTGACTGAGTGTTGGGAACCCACAGAAAGGTGGGGGCTTCGGAGACCGAATCGGGAGATCGGTCAGTAAAGCTCACAGTGTTACAGCAGGGCCGGTGGGGACTTGTGTGTGTGTGTCCACTCATGCCAGAGTGACGAGTCCACCACAGAAGAACGGTCTAGCTGAAGACCAGAGGGGTCATAACTGAATGGCCACAACAACACGACGGATTAAGAAAGCCACAAAAGGTTTGGCTGCTGTTGCATCTTGCTCGCTCTCTCTCTCTCTCTCTCTCCAACAATTTCAATACAACAACCATAACTACTTCAGCATTTATGAATTGAACTCTATACTTTCCTATGACAATTCATTTACCCCTAGACATCGATAGAACTTGTTTATTATTGCTTATTATTATTCCTACACTTTTAGGTTTATTACTGCTAACTTGTTTTATATGTATATTTCCATTTTTGATATTTTATTGTGTAGTTTACTAATAAACACCTTTAGGTTGGTACCACTAGACTCCAACAGATTCTTCTTTCTCTGCTGGTCAGACACCCAGTTACGGGGTACGTAACATACTGTACTGTTTTATGTTTTAATACTTAATTGCTACGCGACCGCACCGTCAACTACTCTGCCAATGAGTAAGAGTGTAAGATGGTCAGTAATTAGTGAGATTGGCTTGGTCAATAATTAGCCATTTTGGATTTGTCCTGGTTTTATCTTAACAAGACTTGGTAATTTTCCACAGGTGCGGGTAAATGGTAGTGTAGTGGTTGTACTGAACAGCTTGGAATAATAAGGTTCTTCCTACTCTCTATCTCTACTTCTTCCTATTCCCCCTGCCTCGTCTCTGTCTGGTTGCAGTAAGCACAAGAGATTCTGCAGATACTGGAAATCCAGAGTGAACACACATAGAAAATGCTGGGGGAGCTCAGCAGGTCAGGCAGCATCTATGGAGGGGAATAAACGGTCGAGGTTTCCGGCTTCATCAGGCCTGCTAAATGCTGCCTAACCTGCTGAGCCCCAGTATTTTGAGTGTTTTAGTCTTATATTATCCTTATTCCAACTATATTATTTTGTATATTATACAGATGATTTGTTTGGCACTAATTAGCTCTGTAGTTTAATAGACAACCTTAGCTGTTTTAAAGCAAGCCACATCAGACTGGAATTGTTCTCCGCAAAGAATCAATCTGTCCACAATTCGCACTAGGGTGTCACTGAAAAGTAACACAGCTACTTTTCTGGATAGTGGAAGAAGTGTCCCAAAAGCCCGCCGTTGTTTCATGATCAAGGAGGCAAAGAGCTTCGAAGGGCGAAGGAGACCTGCCTTCCTCAAAAGCTCAGTAAATTGATGTACTCCCTGTGTACATTCTCATTAACAGGCAAAGGAAATCTTGTAAAGTTATGCGAATTTTTAAAAAAAAAAAATCTTTAGCGTTAAGTTTTGGTTTTATAAACATCTTTCCATTCTTACCTTTTTCCGCTGGAATGAAAGATGATGTTTCCGATCAATGCCCACCACCGGTGCCGATCGCGGGAAACCTCTGAAGAGATTTGTCGTTTTTAAATAACTACTTCCTCGTCTGCTGCGAAGAAGCACTTCGGGCGAATGAAGCCCTGCCCCCTCAAACACGGCACTACCCACTGGCAAAATCTACCAGCTACTGGAAAACAATATCAGGGACCGAGGAGCTGTGAGTTCTGGCGCAAAGCCTTTAAGTCAGAGAATGTATTCTCAACCCGAGGCTCATTCCATTTACTTTTATGTGTTTGTGGTGATCACAAAGTTTTGATTCTCTAAGACACCGATTTATCTTTCATCATGACAGTTGGAACGTTCATATTTGGTGACTATAGTTCCGCTGCCTGAGTCTAAACAGAAGGACGAAGCAGCACAAGTTACCTAGCAACACCCTATATGATTTATGTATTTATCTAACTAAATACATTGTGTTCATTAAAATCTATGCAAATTTACTTCTTCCACATATTAAAAATATTATCCTTTCCTTCGGGTGTTTAAAAGCGTGAAGTCCTCCGTATGTCTCCACCAAAGGAGGTGTGAGGCGTTTCCTCCCTCCACGAGCCTGCAGGTCGCCCTTGGGCAAGGTGAGCGCCTGTTTAGACCCCCACCCCACCCCCGCCAGTCAGGGTCACGTGAAGTCATGAGAGGACGTGGTGGATGATCGTCTGAGCAGCTCCTGGTTAAACACTGACGCCAGGCAGGCCAATCTGTGAAGAGTATTGATAATGGCTAGCCAGGAGGCAATAGCAAACCGTTTCTGCAGGGGCGTATCTACGTAAGGGCAAGCACTGAAATTGCGCCCCTATTCAAACATCTGACGCCCATCTTTTAGATAACTTTACCATAATATCAGCTCAAAAATACAAGTCAAGCTCGTTAATCTTTTAATTAAAAAATTGTGGCACTGCATTAAAGTAATAACTGCACCTTCCTTGCTTTCACTGATGCAAATTGGTCTATGATATGATCAAAGACAGTTTTTTTTAGTTTCTTCTCCTTCTACACTCAGCAGAGCAAGATCACAGAGTCTGCCTTGACCGATGGAGGCTATAAAGTACTGCTCCTGGTCCCTGGTATTCCAAAATCCTAGCAAAATCAGAAAATTGTAACTCAACATGCGGTTGTACCGCTGCCTTGCATCACTTCTTGTTTCACTGGAACAAAATATTATTAACTTGCTGAATGATCTCTCACAGCTGGCGATGGAAACTGCGATGGTTAGCGTTATCTGAGTAGCAATGTGAAGATTGGGGAAGATGCTTTCATCTCCATACTAAACAATAAATTCAAGAAGCTCTTCATGTCTAGATATTTTCATGTTGACTCACCTTGACAGCAACAATCTGCAATCCAAAATTTCTTCATATAGCTGCTGTCCATCAACATCAGAGCTGTACAATTCACCCAAATTTTCGCTCTTCTTCTTTAGGTCGTTACTGTCAGCGCCGTAACACAGTCCCTCGACATCAAGAAGGAACCCAAACTTGGCATCAGTGTTGTGCAAATGAGTGAGCCTTTCGTCCATTTCTCTGTGAAGATGGTCGAGTGTTCCCTTCATGACTCTTTCCATTTCCTCCCAGCATCTCTCAAATTCTCCTGAGCCATTCGTTTCTTTCATCTCAGACATCTTTCAATTTCCATATTCCATTCTTGATAGAGACCGACTCCTTCTTTGAGTGACTCACTGACCAACATTTCTCTTTCATCATAAAAATGATCTTTGAGTGCTCTCAAATCCAGGGCAGCATTGTGGAAGTTCATGCTAGGATCCTGCAGCCTCTTTTGAATATGGTCAATGCGAATGAGTACTTTGTTCCAAAATCCTAGCAAAATCAGAAAATCGTAACTCAACATACGGTTGTACAGCTGCCTTGTGTCACTTTTTGTTTCATTGGTTTTGTTTTCATTGTCTATCATGTCCTGGAGAACTTAAAGTATCTCCTCAAGGTAGTTGTTGACAGGCTTCTCTGCTTCTGTCCTTGCACTCCACCTGGTTTCGGACTCCGACTTAACAACCACAGGCACAGCATCTTTGCGTTTTTCCCAGTGCTGTGTTGAACGAGAGAAAAACACATAGAGAGCTTCAATGGTTCCAAAAAATATGACCATCATTGTATCCTGCTTGGCTGCATGTATACCCATCAAGTTGAGTGAGTGATTGTCGCAATTCACAAACACTGCCAGGTTGTTTTTCTCACTTATTCTTTGATGAACACCACTTCTGTGTCCAGTCATCACAGGCAATGTTGTCATAGCACTGTGACCGACAATCTTGTAGCTCCATTTCATCCTTCTCTAGCTGTTTCAGGATATATTCAACCAAGCTCTCAGCATCCTTCTGGCTTATCTGGATAAAACCAAGGAAGGACTTTCTAACATGGACTGTTTTCCTCTCAAAATCAACTTCCACATACCTCACTACTTCTGACATCTGCTCACAGTGTGCCTGATCAGGAGTTGAGTCGAACATAAGTCCATAGTACTTGGCTTTATGAATGCTTCTCAGTAAATTCTCACGAATGGAGGATGCCATCATGTGGATGAATTTGTTCTGGATGCCCGGTGAAAGATAAGACATGGATCCAGGATGACTTTCTAAATGAGTGGGGTGTTCTTTTATGACAGGGTCAAAGATGGCCAGTACTTTCAGTAAGCCAAGGAAATTTCCCACATTAGAGTCATCGTCTAGCTGAAGTGACTCCCTGTGTCCTCGCAAAACCAGGTTCTGAGTCGTAAGGAATTTTATGCAGTGAAGGATTCTCGTCATGATATCATGCCACTTCTGCTTTACCTTCTCAATCTGTGACTGAAATACTGTGTCAATAACTCCTCTGTTACCAGCTAAATTTCTTTCCATTTCTTTCCACTGTGTGAAGCATTCCCGATGATTCTTGGCATTTTCATGAATACTAATCCTTTCAGGTGCTTTCCACTGGTTGAATCCACTTTCCTGCTCCAATGAGGATTGATGGTCTGACCAGGAATAGAGAAGACAACAGAGGCAAAATGCAGACTCTTTAGAAGGGGAATAGATCAGCCATGAGAGACTCACTTCCTCACCACGACCATTTCCCAATTTCCTCTTGAACCAAGTTTTGTTCACTGAGCAGTTATTTGTTGGTAGGAAGGGCCCCTCACTGTTATGGAAATACTTTGAACCCAGCTTTATTAAATCTGTTCTCAATGCATCAGGCAGAACTGCTTTTCCAGTTTCCTTGTCGAACTTCAGAAGACCAATGCCATGCTGTTCAATCACTTCTGGTATGACAGTTCGAGGCTCTTTGACACCATCCAGTTCACTAGGTTCAGTGTCGTCAGGTTCAATCTCATCAATAAACCCAACATCACCACCACTGCCATCGTCTTCCCCTCCTGTCACGTCCACGTTCTCTGTGGCTGCCTCACTCTTAATCTCGTCATATTCGGATTTATCTGACTTGACTTCCTCCTCAGTTTGTGACACATTTGTACTTGATCCACCTTCAGATTCTAACAAACTTGTAGCAGGTGCAGGCGACTCCATGGAACGTGTCGAATTACTTGTTCCGGGCTTTTCAAAGAAGGGCATGAAGAACTTGCTCGACTTCTTGGCTACCTCCACCTCTAACTGTCTTCTCTTCTGTCCTTCAGCTCCATTTTCCTTCTTCTTCGTGAAGAAACGTTTCATGGTCTTCTTACACAATGCTCCGAAATAAGGCCATCCCAGTGCTTCTCACCCATGATAATCAAAGACAGATCATACATCTGAAGAAAATTCTTTTTTCACTATCTGAGGATGGCTTGTCTGACTTTAGTAGAAACTGCTCAGTGATGCCCCCTTTAAGTGGCACCCAAGGCACATGTCACAACTGCCATAACTTAGATACACCACTGCACTTCTGTAGAAAAATTTGCCAAGAACATTCATCTGACCATGAATGATCGCCGACCACTGGGGCACGTAATGATGACCGTGATCCTTGCCTATGGTGCCCTCCTGCTTCTGTGGTACCCTCCAAGGGAGTCCAGCATTTCTATTCAACAATGGGTTGTGTCCTCTGAGAGGGTTAGTCTCTCGGGCAGGGACTAGGGGCATGCTGGGGTAAGGCTCACCTGTTCCAATAGTACCAGCAGCACTGGGGAGGAGTGGAGCAGCCATTTCACCAGTAACCAAGCTGATCTCCAGCTAGCCTGTGTAACTTAAAATCAGAATACACCGCAAATGGTCAGTGGAATGATGCTCTGAGTAGTGTGAAATTCAGTGTGGGGTCACAGCAATTTGTCACATGATGGACTTCATGATTGTTAAACACCAAACTGTAGTTCCTGGTACAGGAAGTAGAGGCAGAGAACTGTTCACTATTCACAGAAGGCCCTCCAAATATGCACTCAGACTTCAGTAGACACATAGCTGTTGTCTTAGTCTATTACTAAAAGTGTGCTTCTGTTCAGCTAAGGTGGCGTGCAGAGAGTGAGAAACATTTTTCAGAATTGCCAGAATTTTTCGTAGAGGCCCTTGTTCTACCACAGCCTTCAGTGTGTCCAGTTTGAGTCCTATAACAGAGCCAGCCTTTCTAATCAGTTTATTGAGCCTGTTGGCATCACCGGTGTTGATGCCATTGCCCCAGCACACCACTGCTTAGAAGATTGTACTGGCGACAACAGACTAGTAGAACAGGTGAAG
This sequence comes from Hypanus sabinus, assembly GCF_030144855.1. Classification (NCBI taxonomy): domain Eukaryota; kingdom Metazoa; phylum Chordata; class Chondrichthyes; order Myliobatiformes; family Dasyatidae; genus Hypanus; species Hypanus sabinus. The sequence goes on from NC_082715.1 coordinate 29,647,781, forward strand.
AAGAGGCCTGCATACTCCAAAGAACATCAGTCTCCTCAGGAAGTAGAGGCAACTCTGGCCCTTCACAGCCTCGATGTTGGTGCTCCACTCAAGTTTGTCATCCAGGTGCACCCCCAGGTATTTGTAGGTCCTCACCATCAGTAGCAACAGGGAGTAGTGCAGGCGTAGCCTTCCCAAAGTCCATTACCATCTCCTTTCCACTCACTGCTGTTGAGCTGCAGATGATTCAGCTTGCACCATTTGACAAAGGGATATCCATAAGACATCAGTGATAATGCCATTGAATGTCAAGGATAGTTAGCTTAGCTTTCACTTCCTGGAAATAATCCTTACCTGATATATATTTACTTATTAAGATACTGCATAAAGTAGGCCCTTTGAGCCCTTTGAATCACGCTGCCCAGCAATCTCATGATTTAATCCTTGCATAATCATGGGGCAATTTAGACTGTGGGAGGAAAACAAAGCACCCAGAGGAAACCCACAAAGTCCTTATGTGCAAGCATACAAACTCCTGACAGACAGTGCCGTGAATTGACCCAGGTTGCTGCTACTGTAAAGCTTTGTGCAAGCCACAATGCTAGCATGCCACCTGGGAAACGTACCAGGATAAAAGCTTAACAAGTAGGAACAAGAAATAGCCCTTCAGCATCGTTCTCACTCTCCACCATCCAGGAGAATCATGACTGCTCTTTTACCGTATATTCTAGAGTATCAGCCAACCCCACCCCCCATTTTCAAGGTTAAAAAAAGTGACTTTTTCCTGTTACCTTTGTATAAGCCGACCCCTTTTGTAGCAGTTTTTGATTTAACCAGAAAAAATCACAAGATCTCACATGCCAGAACTCAGCTTTGCCAGAACCGGACCCTGGAAATTTTGTGAACCAGTACCTGCTAAGAAAACAGGCCTACACATTGTAGAGCATTATAGGCGAATTCTTAATAAATAAATTAGGGAGAGAAATTTTGGATTAGGTCTCCAATGGTAAAGAATCCTCTGAAATGTAACCCCATTTAGCGCCCATCGTAATCTCGTTAAAACATAGCACAGGGTGGCGGGATCAGCATGTGTACTCAGTATTGAGTTTGTGACCGCCATGTACAAAAGATTAAAACAAATGCGATATGATGCTGGCTTCAAGCTGAAGGTTATTGATTTTCCTAAAGGACGAATAATTCTGCAGCTGCTAATAAGTTTAGTGTAAACGAGAGAAAGTGAGAGAGTGGAGAAAGGTAGAGGACACGCTGAGGGAAATGCCAAAGGCTGAATGTGCAAACCGCGGGAAAACATGCCAGTGGCCAGAACTGGAAGAAAATGTTTGAGTGGGTGAATCACCAGCGATCGTCCTGATACATTGTTACCAGAGAAATGATTCGAGTTCAAGCGTTGAAATGGGAGGAAAAACACCGTGATGTCAGCAAAAATTTCAAAGCTACGCGAAGTTAGTGCTTCGGATTTATGAATAGACGTGATCTAGTGTTGAGACAAAAAACAAAGATTGCTTAGAAAATTCCCGTGGGGTGTTGTTTATGGTCAAGAACGCTGCTGGATGGATGAAGCGGGTTGCTTGAAGCGGGTTAAAGAGGTGTGGTGTCGACGTCCCGAAGGTGTCAGGAAGGAAAAGTCGCTACTTGTCTGGGACGTGTTCAAAGCACGCTTGTCAGGTGAGATAAAAGCAGCATTGCTTTGTGGTTTGATGGCCGTGCTCCAGCCACTAGATGTGAGTTTAAACAAAGCAAAGAGTTAATGTGTCGACAGTGGAACAAATTTGACTCAAAAAACAGCCAATAAATACAACCTGTTTTCCGTGTATTCGTTTTTCCAAAGTTGGCACCCTCTGTATAAGCCAACCCCCTAATTTTAGGACCAAAATTTAGGGCCAAGTTCTCAGATTATACACCGGAATTTATGGTTTGTCATCCTGTACTAACAGACCCATTTCCCTTGACATCCTGAATAACCAAAAATCTCTCACACTTAAAACCTCATCATTGACTGAGATGTGGCAGCTCCCTCGGATTTGGTTTCAAACATTTATTGCTAGCTGGGTAAAGAAATGTCTCCTCTGAATTCTGAATTGCTGATCTCCTGTTTTGGGATTATGACCTTTGTGTTTGGGCATCCCATTAACCAAGCTTCTAACCATTCATACTCCATAAGAATTTGATCATCTGAGATTTACCAGGATCCCCTCTCTTCCTTTTAACCGTAAGAGAGTATCACTGCATTCTGCTTCATGTTTTCTCAGCAAAAGGGCCATTTCCCTTTTCCCTGGTGTCAATCCTTCTATTGCAAGTATATCAATCTGTAAATAGAGAAAGCATTCCTGGACACAGGTCCAGTCTTACCAGGGCTCTGTGTGGTTAGAGCAAGTAATCTCTAAATCTCAAACCATTTTGCAATGGAGGTCCAAAGGCAACAGAGGGTGATTCGATGCAGTTTCAGACAATTCATTTGCATAGTTTACTTCAATATATTGGGTATAGACAAATGCTTCTTTAGAAATATATATTCAGAAGGAATATCATTCATTTTCAATAACTGCACAAGCTTCAGTAAATCATGTACAAAGGCACCCAGGCCTTCTGAACAGTGTTATCTTTCAAAAAGTACTCAGATATTTTTGTTTTTACCAAAGTTCATAGTTCAAAGTATATTTATTATCAAAGTACATATATGTCACCATATACAAGCCTGAGATTCATTTTCTTGCAGGCATCTACAGTAAATTCAAGAAATACCACAGAATCCATGAAAGACCGCACCATAAAGGACAGGCAAACAATCATTATGCAAAGGAGAACAAACTGTAAATACAGAAATGAAAAAGCAGTCAACCAAAATAATGATAAATAAATAAACAATAAATATTGATAACAAGAGAAGAAAAGTCCTTGAAAGTGAGTGCATAGATTGTGGGAACAGTTCGGAGATGGGATGAGTGAAGTTATACCCTCTGATTCAAAAGCCTGATCACTGAGGGCTAATAACTGTTCATGAACCTGGTGGTGGGGGTCCTGGGACTCCTGCATCTTCCTCCTGAAGGCAGCAGCGATCAAAAAACATGGATTGAGTTGAAGGTCCTTGATGGATGTTGCTTTCCTGCGACAACTCTCCATGCAGAAGTGCGCAGTAGTGGGGAGGGGTTTACCTTTGATGGACTTGACCATGTCCACTATTTTTTGAGATTCTCCATTCAAGGACATTGGTGTTTCCATACCAGGCCTTGACGCTACCAATCAATACACTCTCCACCACACATCAATGGAAGCTTGTCAAAGTTTTAGATGTCATGCAAAATCTTCACAAAGTTTTAAGGAAGTAGAGTCACTGCCGTGCTTTCTTCATAATGGCCCTTATGTGCTGGGGCCAGGCAGGCCCTCCGAAATGATAACATAGAGGAATTTAAAGTGGCTGACCCTCTCCGCTTCTGATCACACAGCTCAGGGTTTCCTCCTCCTGAAATAAATAATCAATTACTTGGTCTTACCGACATTGAGTGAGGGGGTGCTCATGAAAAGCTGGATTCCATCATAGAGGTTGTGTAACTTTACTAGTTACACAACCAAGCCAGAGTAATAACAGTTTATTACAATTCTCAATTTTGCTTTCATTGACCAATCCTGAATGGCAGGCAGCATATCACCCAGTGTCACATTCCCTGACTTAAGTTCCTTCTGAAAGTCTAAATGCATGCTATTGATTGGCTTTATTTATTGTGTAATAGTCTGTTTTAAGACTATGCTTTATTTTATTAATATAGTTATGTTGTTGGGTAACACACACAAAATGCTGGAGGAACTCAGCAGGCCAGGCAGCATCCATGGAAAAAAGCACAGTCAATTCAGGCCAAAAGGTCAACTGTACTTTTTTCCATGGATGATGCCTGGCCTGCTGAGTTCCTCCAGCATTTTGTCTGTGTTGCTTGGATTTCCAGCATCTGCAGATTTTCTCTTGTTTGTGATGCTGTTGGGCATTTTATTTTCTGCAGATTTTTCAAAACGCAATAAATGTTCCATTTATGCTATCAGGTATTTAATTCTTTTTGCTGTTTAAAATAAAAATTCAGTTGATTAATAAGCTATACTTGTTGACTTAGCCAACAGGATTTGTCAAGAACATTCGAGAGAGAGCGCGGAAAAGAATGGGGTAGCGATTTTCTACAGGGAACACGGGATCAAAGGGGTTTGAAGCAAGGTGGAGAAGGGAAACAGACAATGAATATAGCGGAAGAAAATGGTGAATCAGTGAACTGCACCATATTGACAGATTCCTCTTTGAACCTGGGTGAGTATGCTGCCATTGTTACCTACTTCATTGAAACATGAGTGAAAGAGGGTGTATGAAAGAGGCCTATGAAAATTTGTTGTACATTCCAAACCAAAAGACAATGAAGAACCAGGAGGTTTGTTGTCTATTGAGGGCTAGATCTGTGGCATTTAAGTCTGGTTAAGCCTGTAGAAGAAAACCAGGTATAAGAACATAAGTGATAGGAACTGAATCAGGCCATTCAGCCCATCAAGTTTAATCTGCCAGTCTATCATGGCTGACCCTGGATCCGACTCAACTCCATTCACCTGCTTTTTGCCATAACTTTTGATGCCCTGTGATGCCCCCAATCACAAAACTATCAATTCTCACTTTAACTGTACCCACAGTTTGGTTTCAATAGCTGTCTGTTTTAGAGTATTCCACAGACTCCCTACTCTCTCGCTAAAAAAAATTCCTCCTTACCTCTGTTCTAAAGGGTCGCCCCCTCAATTTTGAAGCTGTGCACTCTAGTTCTGGACACCTCCACCATAGGGCACATCCTCTCCACTTCCACCCTATCTAGTCCTTTCAATGTTCAGTAGGCTTCAATGGAATCCCCCGCATTCTTCTAAATTCTTAGGAGTCCTCGTGCAAGACTCCCAAATGGTTAATTTACAGGTTGAGTCTGTGGTAAAGAGGGCAAATGCAATGTTGGTATTTATTTCAAGGGGAATAGAATATAAAAGCAAGGAGATAATGCTGAGGCTTTATCAGACACTATTCAGGCTGTACTTGGAGTATTGTCAACAGTGTTGAGCCCCAGATCTCAGAAAGGATGTGTTGTCATTGGAAAGAATCCGGAGGGGGTTCACAAGGATGATTCTGGGAATGAAGGGGTTAACATAAGAGGAGCATTTGGTATCTTTGAGCCTGTACTCACTGGAATTCAGAAGAATGTGGTGGGGAAGGGTCTCATTAAAACCGAAAGAATGTTGAAAGGACTGAAAAAGGTGGATGTGGAGAGGATGTTTCCTATGGTGAGGGTACCCAGAACTAGCAGGCACAACCTCACAGTTGAGGGGCAACTTTTTAGAACAGACGTATGGAGGAATTTTTTTATTTGGAGAGTAGTAAATCTGTGGAACACTCTGCCTCAGACTGGAGTGGAGGCGAAATCAGTGGGTATATGTAAGGTGGAAGTTGATCATTTCCTGATCGGTCAGGGCATCAAAGGATATGGTGAAAAGGCAAGTATGTGGGCTCTAGAATGAGCCATGGTGTAATGGCAGAGCAGACTCAATGGCTGAGTGGCCTAATTCTGCTCCTATGCCTTATGATCTTATGGTCTTAACCTGACGGTCACATTACTACCCTTGAGGTCCAGTTTCTCAACTTCCTTCCTAACTCCCTATACTCTTTTTTCAGGACCTCCTCCCTTTTTCTGCCTGTCTTTGGTACCAATATGTACCACCACTTCTGGCTGCTCACCCTCCCTTTTTAGGATATTACTGATGCGTTCAGAAACATCGTGGACCCTGGCATCTGGGAGGCAAACTACCATCCTTCTTTATTTTTTGTGTCCACAGAATAGTCTATCCAACTCCCGCACTATAGAGTCCCCTAATACTGCTGCCATCATCTTCAGTTCCCTACCCTTCTGAGCCACAAGGCCAGACTCAGTGCCAGAGGCATGGCCACTGTTGCTTCCGCCAGGTAGGTTGTCATCCCCAACAGTACTCAAAGTGGAGGAGTACTTTTTGTTGAGGGAGAAAGCCACAGGGGACTCCACTATCTGATGTTTTCCCTTACCTCTCTGGACTGTAACCCATTTATCAGTCTCCTGTAGGCTTGAGGAGACTACCTCCCTGTAGCTCCTCTCTAACAGCTACTCACTTTCCCTAACAAGCGAAAGGTCATTGAATTGCAGCTCCTGTTTCTAACATGTTTTCTAAGGAGCTGCATCTTGATGCACCTTGTGCAGATGTGGCCATCCAGGAAGCTGGAAGTCTCCTGGAAATCCCACATCTGACACCCAGAACTGGCCTTGCAGACATACCCACTAATCTTTCAAGAGTGAAATAGGAAAAAGAAATAAGAAATAAACTTACCTACTTACCTCGCCTCACCTGTCCTCGCCAAAGCCTGTTGAGCTGAAGCCTTACCACTGACTCAGACCACTCCCAACGATGGCCACTCCGCAAGACAGTACTCCTCTTTTAAGGAGACCGGGTTTCTCAAGCTCCACTCTGGACCTGTGTGCGAACACTTTTACTGTGTCCAATCTTGCAGACGACTATTTCAAGAGCGAAGAAAGAATTCTGAGCTAAGTCGGAGGCAACATCGGATATGCATCAACTTTGGCAAGTTTGCAGGACATTACTCCCTACAAAGCAAAATCCAATAGCGTGAATGGCAGCAATGTCTCACTACCAGATATGCTCAATGCCTTTTATGCTTGTTTTGAAAGAAAGAATATAACTACAGATCCTTGCTGCACCCAGTGACCCTGTGATCGCTGTCTTGGAAGCCAATATCAGGCTGTCTTTCAGAAGGATGAACTTTTGTAAGGTGGCAGGCCTCAGTGGAGTATTTGGTAAGGCTCTGAAAAATTTGTGCCAACCAGCTGGCGGGAGTATTCAAGGACATTCTCATTGCTACAACTGGAAGTTCCCAACTGCTTTAAAAGGGCAAAAAATACACCAATGCCCAAGAAGAGTAGTGTGAGCTGCCGTAATTAATGTTGTCCAGTAGCACTCACATCTACAGTGATGAAATGCTTTGAGAAATTGGTCATGGTCAGAATCAATTCCTGCCTCAGCAAGGACCTGGATCTATTGTAATTTACATATCAATACAATATGTCTACAGCAGACGCAATGTCAATGGCTCTTCACATGGTTTTAGATCACAAGAACAATACAAGCAACTATGTCAGGATGTTGTTCATTGACTATAGCTCAGCCTGTATCACCATCATTCCTAAATCCTGACCAATAAGCTATGGAACCTGGGCCTCTGTACCTCGCTCTGCAATTGGATTCTCAACTTGCTGGTGCACCTCAGGGATGAGTGCTTAGTCCACTGCTCTACTCCTTCTGTACCCATGACTGTGTGGCTAGGCATAGCTCAAATGCCATATATAAATTTGCTAATGATGCAGCCATTGTTTGCCGAATCTCAAATTGAGATGAGAGGGTGTAGAGGAGCGAGATATGCCAGCAAGTGGAGTGGTGTCGCAGCAACAACCTTGCACTCAATGTCAGTGAAACCAAAGAGCTGAATGTAGACTTCAGAAAGGGTAGGACAAGGGAACCTATCTTCATGGAGGAATCAGAAGTGGAGAGAGTGAGCAGTTTCAAGTTCCTGGGAGTCAAGATCTCTGAGCATCTAACCTGGTTCCAACATATTGATGCAGCTATAAAGAAGGCAAGACAGCAGCTATATTTCATTAGAAGTTTGAGGAGATTTGGTTTGTCACTTAAGAAACTCTAAAACTTCTACAGATGTACCATGGAGAGCATCACTGTCTGGTATGGGAGGGGTGGGGGGGGTGGCTACTGCACAGGATTGAAAGAAGCTACAAAAAGTTGTAAAATTAGTCAGCTCCATCTTGATACTAGCCTCCATAGTGTCCAAGACAACTTCAAGGAGCAATGTCTCAGAAAGGAGGTGTCTATTATTAAGGACCCCCATCACCCAGGACATGCCCTCTTCTAATTGTTACTGCCAGTTAGGAGGTACACAAGCCCTAAGGCACACATTCAGTGATTCAGGAGCAGCTTCTTCCCCTCTGCCAATTCCAAATATTTTGTTTATATAACTTTAATCTCAGTTTATAGTGGTATGAGTTACATTATTGCTTCCTGGTGAATGATAAATTTGCATGAGTGTGTCAGTACTCAGACAAGTAATAATCTTAATTTCCCTTAAAGAAACACTTACACTTTTATAGAACCATAGAACATTACAGCACAGAAACAGGCCTTTTGGCCCTTCTTGGCTGTGCAGAAACATTTTTCTGCCTAGTCCCAATTACCTGCACCTGGACCATATCTCTCCATACAGCTCTCATCCATGTACCTGTCCAAGTTTTTCTTAAATGTTAAAAGTGAGCCCAAATTTACCACTTCAACTGGCAGCCACACACTCCACACACCCACCACTCTCTGTGTGAAGAAGCCGCCTTTAATGTTCCCCTTAAAGTGGAGTGAGTGGCAGCAGAGTGTAGGGCTTTGGCTCAATGGGCTTTGGCGGTAACAGGCAGAGGCGAGAGCAAGGCACCAACTCTTTTTCTCCCCTTGGCGAATCAGTCCGGACAGACAGAGGAACAGCAGGGCTCACACAGCTAATGGTACGAGCTAATGGTTTAAAAAGTTTGTGTGTTTGGCGAGGTAAGTGGGTGAGTAGACTGACTTTTCCTTGTTTCATTCCTGTAGAATTAGGTAGCATGTCTGCAGGGTTAGTGCTTTGTTCAGGGTGTCAGACGTGGGAATCCTGGGAGATCTCCAGCCTCCCCGATGGCCACATCTGTGCCCAATGCACCAAGATGCAGCTCTTCAGAGACCGTGTTAGGGACCTGGAGCTGCCGCTTGATGACTACTTATTAGGGAAAGTGAAGAGGTGATAGAAAGTAGCTACAGAGAGGTAGTCATCCCTAGGCTACAGGGGTCAGAAAACTGGGTGACTGTCAGGAGAGGGAAGGGAAATGCCGGGATAGTGGGGAGCACCCCTTTGGCTGCCCCCTCAGCAACAAGTATATCGTTTTGGATGCTGTTGAGGGGGATGACCTGACAGGGGAGGGCCACGGTGACCGGGTCTCTGGCAGTGAGCCTGGCAGTGTTGTGCAGGAGGGAAGGAGGGAGAAGAGGAATGCGGTAGTCATTGGGGATTCCATAGTCAGGGGAACAGACAGGAGATTCTGTGAGCCTGGTAGAGATACCCACATGGTGTATTGCCTCCCAGGTGCTAAGGCACGGAATGTGTTGGTTCGGGTCCAAAATATTCTGAAGGGAGAGGGTGAGCAGCCAGCTGTCTTGGTACATGTTGTACCAATGACATAGATAGGAAAAGGGAGAAGGTCCTGAAGAGAGATTTCCAGGAGTTAGTAAGGAAGCTGAGAAGCAGGACCTCCAGGGTAGTAATCTCAGGATTGCTACCTGCGCCACATGCTAGCGAGGGCAAGAATAGTAGGATCAGGCAGATGAATGTGTGGCTCAGAGACTGGTGCAGGGGGCAGGCCTTCAGATTCTTAGATCATTGGGATCTCTTCAGAGGGAAGTATTACCTGTTCAAAAAGGATGGTTACACCTGAACCCGAAGGGGATCAATATCCTGGCGGGAAGGTTTAACAGAGCTATTAAGGAGGGTTTAAATTAATTTGGCAGGGGGATGGGAACTGGAATGATAGAGCAAAGGAGGGGGAAAACAGAAATAAATCTATGATAGTGAGCAGTAAAGATGTCAGGAAGGACAGACAGGTGATGGGGCAAATTTGCAGCCATTGGGATGAGTTGCTGTGCAATCAGAGCACAAAGTACCAAATACTGGACTTAGGGTGTTATACTTAAATGCAAGCAGCATAAGGAATAAGGTGGATGATATTGTTGTACAGTTACAGATTGGCAGGTATGATATTGCAGCCATCTCTGAGACGTGGCTAAAGGATGCATGTCCCTGGGAGCTGAACGTCTAAGGATACACGGTGTATCGGAAGGATAGGCACTGATACTTTATTGGTAAGAAATGATATTAAATCATTAGAAAGAGGTGGCATAGGATTGGAAGGTGCAGAATCTTTATGGGTTGAGGTAAGAAATCGCAGGGGTAAAAGGACCCTGATGGCAGTTATATACAGGCCTCCTAACAGCTGCAGTGATGTGGACTACAAATTACAATAGGGAATAGAAAAGGCTTGCCAGAAGGGCAGTGTTATGATAATTGTGGGGGATTTTACCATGCGAGTGGATTGGGAAAATCAAGTCAGCACTGGATCTTAAGAGAGAGAATTTGTAGAATATCTACAAGATGGCTTTTTAGAATAGCTTGTTGTTGAGCCTATTAGGGGATCAGCTGTATTGGATTGGGTATTGTGTATTGAACCAGAGGTAATTAGAGAGATTGAGGTGAAGTAGGAGGCAGTGATTGCAACACGATTTGAGTTCACTGTGAAATTTGAGAAAGAGGAGCCGAAATCCGATGTGTCGGTATTTCAGTGGAGTAAAGGAAATTACAGTGGCATGAGAGAGGAGGTGGCCAAGGTTGACTGGAAAGGGACACTAGCGGGAAGGACGGCAGAGCACAGTGGCTGGTATTTATGCGAGAAATGAGGAAGGTGCAAGACAGATATATATTGTAATGAAGAAGAAATTTTCGAATGGAAAAAGGATGCAACTGTGGCTGACAACAGAAGTCAAAGCCAAAGTAAAAGCAAAGGAGAGTGCATACAAAGAAGCAAAAATTAGTGGGAAGACAGAAGATTGGGAAGTTTTTAAAAGCTTACAAAAGGAAACTAAGAAGGTCATTAAGAGGGAAAAGATTAACTTTTTTTCCTTGGAAGCAAGTCATTTATTTGTAACTTTGCATGAACAATTAACATCATTTTTTTCACCTCCGCTCCACTATCTGCTCTGGCACTCTGGTTCCCACCCTTCTGCAAATCTAGTTTAAACACCATATAACCATGTACCATATAACAATTACAGCATGGAAACAGGCCATCTCAGCCCTTCTAGTCTGTGCCAAATGCTTACTCTCACCTAGTCCCACTGACCGCACTCAACCCATAACCTTCCATTCCTTTTCTGTCCAAAAGGGCAGGAAAGCACTAACAATAACAATAGCACTAACAAACTTCCCTGCAAGGACATTGGTCCCCTTGTAGTTCAGGTGTAACCTGTCTCTCTTGTACAGGTCCCACCTGCCCCGGAAGAGGTCCCAATGATCCTGTTCACACGTGTTCATCCTCCAGAGCATCCTATTTATACCCTCACTGGCACATGGGACAGGTATCAATCCTGAGATTACCACCCTTGAGGTCCTGCTTTTTAACTTCCTATCAAGCTCTTTATAGTCTCTCTTCAGAACCTCCTCACTCTTCCTTCCTATGTCATTGGTACCGACATGTACCATGACATCTGGCTGCTCACCCTCCCATTTCAGAATGCTGTGCATGCGATCAGAGACATCCCTGACTCTGGCACCCAGGAGGCAACAAACCATGTCACGATCACAGAACCTCTTGTATGTACCTCTAACTATTGAGTCTCCTATCACTACCACTCCTCTCTTCTTCCACCCTCCCTTCTGCACTGCAGAACCAGACTCAGTGCCAGAGATCCGGCTGCCGCAGCTTGTCCCAGGTAAGTCAAGCCCTCCAACAGTATCCAAATCGGTATACTTGTTGTTGAGGAGAATGGCCACAGGGAATGACCTACCCTTTCCCCTTCCCTCGCTTGACGGTAACCCAATTACCTGTGTGCTGCTCCTTTGGTGGAACCACATCCCTGAAACTACTATCTAAAACCTCCTCATTCTCCCAAATGATCCGGAGGTCATCCTGCTCCTGCTCCAGTTCCCTAACGCAGTTTGTTAGGAGCTGCAGCTGGATTCACTTCTTGCAGGTGTCATTGTCAGGGATACCAGATGTTTTCCTGACTTCCCACATTCTGCAAGAGGAGCATTCCAACATCCTGCCTGGTATTCTCTATACTCTAAACAAAACAAAACAAAACTTACCGGAACCTACCCTCACCTCTGCCTGTTCACATTGAACCCTGTTGAGCCAAAGCCGTCCCACGCTGACTCAGTTCGCTCCGATGATGGCCGCTGTATATGGCGATCTTTCTTTAAACCTTTGGTGCACTAAGTCACGCGCCTGCGCAGTCCAGCCTCTTTTCCCCGAGCAGTAAAAAAAAAGACTTCTCTCCAAGATGCCTTTAGTCCTTCACTCTCAGCCTCTTGCTTCGATTTAAAAAGACCGTTGAAAAATTCCTCTCTTTTTTTAAACCATTAGCGCACTACATCATGTGCCTGCGCAGTCTAGCCTCTTAGGGCACATGGGGCCTCCACAAGGGTCTTCCAGAATGTTGCTGTTAGCTTGTATTTAAAGTAATACTTAAATCATTATGAGTCTAGGGTGAGAGGGTTACAGTTGTAATCTTGAATGAGCCATGTGGAGATCGTAATCTTAAATGTTCATAATTCAGCACAAGGCAGGAATCTCCCTTAATTAAATCTCCAAGAGGAATTCTCTGAATTCAAAATACGTGAAGTTTTGTACTCTGTAACACAAAGACAACAGAGGATGATTAGATACAATTTCAAAACATTTATTTGTATAGTTGACTTCAAAGGGAATAACTTCACTGCACTTACCCCAATCGACTCACTTTCAAGGACTCTTCATCTCATCTTCTTGATATTTATTGTTTATTTATTTATTTATTATATATGTACTATTATCTTTTTTTTATTATTTCTAAATGGACATTGAACCCATGAACACAACCTCACTACCTTCTATTTGTTTCTTGCACTACTTATTTTAACTTAACTATTTAAGAGATCTATACATATATCTATATATACCTACTGTAATTCAGTTTTTTCTCTATATTTATTTATCATGTAGTTCAATGTTAACAAATTTCACGACACATGCTGGTAATATTAAACTTGAGTCTGATTCATATTCTTATTTTTGTATTCAAACACTGAAACCACTGTGAATGAACACACCGTCAAATTACCAAGAAGAGAAGGTTGGCTCACAAATAGAGAAAGCTTTTAGACAGTGCGAGAGGGTGGATAGGCAGGTGATAGAGGAGGGACGCGCTCAGACCGAAGGTTTGTGATGTGTCTATTTTAACACAAGGGGTGTGAACAAAGTGGATGAGCTTAGAACATGGATTAGTACTTGGAGCTACAATGTGGTAGCCATTACAGAGACTTGGATGGCTCAGGGACATAAATAATAATTTCAAGTGCTGGGTCTTATATGTTTCAGAAAGGACAGGGAGGGAGGCAGAAGAGGTGGGGGCATGGCACTACTGATCAGAGATAATGTCATGGCTGCAGAAGAGGTGGATGCCATGGAGGGATTGTCTACAGAGTCTCTGTGGGTGGAGGTTAGAAACAGGAAGGGGTCAATAACTTTACTGGGTGTTTTTTATAGGCTGCCCAATAGTAACAGGGATATCGAGGAGCAGATAGAGAAACAGATCCTGGAAAGATGTAATAATAACACAGTTGTCATGATGAGAGATTTTAATTTCCTCAATATTGATTGGTATATCTCTAGAGCAAAGGGTTAAAATGGGGTGGTGCTTTTTAGGTGTGCTCATGAAGGTTCCTTGACATACTATGTAGATAAGCTTACAAGAGGAGAGGCTGTACTTGATTTGGTATTGGGAAATGAACCTGTTCAGGTGTCAGATCTCTCAGTGGGAGAGTATTTTGAAGACAGTGATCATAATTCTATCTCCTTTACAATAGCATTGCAGGGAGATAGGAACAGACAAATTAGAAAAATGTTTAATTGGAGTAAGGGGAATTATGAGGCTATCAGACAGGAAATTGGAAGCTTAAATTGGAAACAGATGTTCTCAGGGAAAAGTACAGAAAAAATGTGGAAAATGTTCAGGGGATATTTGTATGGAGTTCTGCATAGGTACGTTCCAATGAGACAGGGAAGTTATGGTAGGGTACAGGAACCGTGGTGTACAAGGGCTGTAATAAATCTAGTCAAGAAGAAAAGAAAAGCTTACAAAAGGTTCAGAAAGCAAGATAGTGTTAGAGATCTAGAAGATTGTAAGGCCAACAGGGAGGAGCTTAAGAAGGAAATTAGGAGAGCCAGAAGGGGCCATGAGAAGGCCTTGGTGGGCAGGATTAAGGAAAACCCCAAGGCATTCTTACAAGTATATGAAGAGCCAGAGAATAAGATATGGAAGAATAGGACCTATCAAGTGTGACAGTGGGAAAGTGTGTATGGAACTGGAAGAAATAGCAGAGGTACTTAACAAATACTTTACTTCGGTATTCACTATGGAAAAGGATCTTGGTGATTGTAGTGATGACTTGCAGAAGACTGAAAAGATTGAGCATGTAGATATTCAGAAAGAGGATGTGCTGGAGCTTTTGGAAGGCATCAAGTTGGATAAGACACCGGGACCGGATGAGATGTACCCCAGGCTAATGTGGGAGGTGAAGGAGGAAATTGCTGAGACTCTTGCAATGATCCCATCAATGGGGATGGGAGAGGTTCCATAGGATTGGAGGGCTGGGGATGCTGTTCCTTTATTCAAGAAAGGGAGTAGAGATAGCCTAGAAAATTATAGACCAGTGAGTCTTACCTCAGTGGTTGGTAAGTTGATGGGAGAAGATCCTGAGAGGCAGGATTTAGAAACATTTGGAAATGTATAATATGATCAGGAATAGTCAGCATGGCTTTGTCAAGGGCAGGTCCTGCCTTACGTGCCTGATTGAATTTTTAGAGGATATGGCTAAACACATTGGTGAAGGAAGAACAGTAGATGTAGTGTATATGGATTTCAGCAAGGCATTCAACAAGGTAACCCATGCTAGGCTTACTGAAAAACTAAGGAGGCATGGGATCCAAGGGGACATTGCATTGTGGATCCAGAACTGGCTTGCCCACAGAAGACAAAGAGTGGTTCTAGATGGGTCATATTCTGCATGGAGGTCGGTCACCAGTGGTGTGCCTCAGGGATCTGTTCTGGGACCCTTACTTTTCATGATTTTTATAAATGACCTGGATGAGGAAGTGGAGGGATGGGTTAGTAAGTTTGCTGATGACACAAAGGTTAGAGGTGTTGTGGATCGTGTGGAGTGCTGTCAGAGTTTACAGCAGGACATTGATAGGATGCAAAACTGGGCTGAGAAGTGGCAGATGGATTTCAACCCAGATAAGTGTGAAGTGGTTCATTTTGGTAGGTCAAATATGATGGCAGAATATAGTATTAATGGTAAGACTCTTGGCAGTGTGGAGGATCGGAGGGATTTTGTGGTCCAAGTCCATAGCACGCTCAAAGCAGCTGCGTAGGTTGACCCTGTGATTAAGAAGTCATATGGTGTATTGGCCTTCATCAATTATGGAATTGAATTTAGGAGCTGAGAGGTAATGTTGCAGCTAATATAGGACCCTGGTTAGACCCTACTTGGAGTTCTGTGCTCAGTTCTGGTCACCTCACTATAGGAAGGATGTGGAAGCCATAGAAAGGGTGCAGAGGATATTTACAAGGACGTTGCCTGGATTGGGGAGCATGCCTTATGAAAACAGGTTGAGTGAACTGAGTTCTTTGCATTGAGTTCTTTGTAAAGGCAACATACTTGCATATTTTCTCTGCCATTTCCTTATCCTGCAATGTAATTTCTCCTCTCAATCTGTAAAGTAGCAGCAGTACTAACCTTTCCATTTTTGTATCGATGGAAGCTCTCATAGTATGCTTTAATGTTTCTCATTTTTTCCCTTTTCAAAGCCATGTTCCTTTGTTCAGTTGGAATTGTTTTTCAGCACTTAGTTATGCTGTTCCTTTTCGCAACATATTTTTTGTCTTAACTAATACTACCTTTATCTTTTTTTTGGTTAGCCAGAATTCAAACCACTCTTCCTGTTGTTGCTCTTGAAGGGATACATTCAGTGGCCACTTTGTTAAGTAAAGGAGTTGTCTCCAATGTGGCCTTCTGCTGCTGTAGCCTATTCACTTTAAGGTCAGACGTGATGAGTCCATTCAGAGATGTTCTGCACATCACTGTTGTAACGCATGGATCTTTGAGTTACTGTCGCCTTCCTGTCAGCTTGAACCAGCCTGTCCCTTCTCCTCTAACCTCTCTCATGATCAAGGCATTTTTGCCCACAGAAATGGCATTCCCTGGATGTTTTTTTTTGTTTGTCATACCATTCTGACCAAGCTCGAGAGTTTGCTGTGTGTGAAAATCCTTGGAGGTCAGAAGTGTCTGAGATATTCAAAAACAACCCATCTGGCACCAACGATCATTCCACAGTCAAAGTCACTTAGATCACATTTTTGTCCCTTTCTGATGCTTGGTCTGAACAACAAGTTAACTTCTTGACCATGTCTGCATGCTTTTATGCATTGAGTTGCTGCCACATGATTGGCTTGAATTAAAAATTAATAAAGTGGCCACTGAGTGTACAAAAGTTGCAAACTATTTAACAATTGTTTAAATGTTATGCATTATTTAGTTTTATAACATTTTATCTACCAATCTACCATTACGTTAAAAGGTATGAAAATAAATAAGGAATGAATAACAAATTACACGGTATATGTGATAGTAAACTGTTTTTGATTCTGACTGAGTCGATTTGTTTTATTTAGAGGTAAGATCCTGTAAATAAATCTCGTTTGGTCTTTATGAGAACTTCAATCATGCTCACTCCTCCATATAAACAGCAGGATTATTAATTAAGTATTTTTTCATTGCCCTTTATTGGATCTGCAATAGCCCGTTTCATAGTTGGTTACTCAACAAGGTGTTCTAGAGAACTGTTTCATACTGGTATTGGGCTCCATCAAATAACTGCTAGTTTGGTTTGCTAGTATAAGAAAGCATATTCTTCTATGGTTTTTCTAATACCCTTGCTACAAGTGCCTGTAATCTCCTAATTCATACAATGCTGTGGATAACCACTACATTTGGAGCAGCTATAAATAATAACCCTTAATGCTTTCAATCCCTTGCTGTTTCTTAGCTCTAGCTAGATTGATTCAAATTCAGTTTTTCAAGTTAAGATACTTGCATTTAACCAGCATTTAATCAGTGCAAGCAGTTTTTTTAAATTTTGCCTATCTCTCACTCTGGCCTTTGACCTCTTCTCACCTACATAGCACTTCCCCAGGTCCTCTCCTTCTTCCCTTTCTTCACTGGTCCACTCTCCTGTCCTGTCAGATTCCTTCATCTCCAGCCCTTAACCACTTTAAATATACCCATGGTCTTGGCCTCCACAGCTGTTATGACAGAGCATACCTCAGATTCACCACTCTTGGGCTAAAAGTATCCCTCCTTACCTCTGTTCTAAAGGGTCACCCCTCAATTCTGAGGCTGTGCCCTCTAGTTCTGAATATCCCCACCATAGGAAACATCTTCTCTATATTCACCTTATTTAGTCCTTTCAACATTCAGTACATTGCAATGAGACACTCCCACCACGTTCTTCTAAATTCCAGTCAGTACAGGCCCAAAAGTACCAAACTCTCCTCATAGTTAACCCCTTCACTCCCTGAATAATCATCATGAACCTCCTCTGCACTCTCTCCAATGACAATATATCCTTTCTGAGATATGGGGCCCAAAACTGTTAACAATACTCCAAGTGCAGCCTGATCAGTCCCTTCTTAAGCTCCTTTCTGGCTGCCATATAACTCTCAAGAGCCCTATTTGACTATTAAACCTTAATTATAGTTGCCCTTTCCTCTTAACTAAATGTCCCACCTTTCTTGGCAACAAGAACTTCTCTCCATGCTTACTCTGCTTTAGTGGGCCAAACCTATCCAGAACCCCATTCAAGTGCTCCCTAAACAGCCCCCACATTTCTGCTGTGCATTTCCCAATTTATGCTCCCAAGTTCCTGCTTAATACTGTTTAATAAGTAGTCCTCTCAAAATTAAAACTTACTCATACAATCTGCTCCCATCCTTGTCCAATGGTATGCTAAAGCTCACCACTTTCATAATGTTTGTTCACTGAGAGATCAGTCAACTGACCATGTTCATCGTCCAGTATTAGATCCAGTATGGCCTCTCCTCCAGTTGGCCTATCCACATATTGTGTTGGGAATCCTTCTTGGACACAACTAACAAATTCTGCATAATTTAAACCTCTTGCACTGAGGAGGTGCCAATAAAATTGAGGGAAGTTGAAGACACCCAAGAAAACAATCTGTTATTTTTGGACCTTTCCAGAAGTTGCCTAATGATCTGCTCCTTAATGTCCCTGTTGGGCGGTGGTGGTGGTGATGGTGGATGTGGCTGAAGAACACTCCTGATGGAGTAATTGCTCCCTTCCCATTTCTGACTTCCACTTACACCAACTCAGTAGATGCCACCTCCACGACATCCTTCATTTCTGCAGCTAGCACATCATCCGAATGTTATTTCATCACACCTTTCCCAAATGCTTTTAACCTTCCACCCTGTCCCTTTTGAAGCATCTAAACCCTGCTACTTCAAGTCCATCCTGCCCTTGTTACAACTAAGTTTCTGTAATAGTTCATCTGCAACTTTGATCACTTTGTAAACATGTTTTTGTGATGTCTTTGTGTCATTACTTTGTTTAACTTGGTATGGAAGCTACCTGTATTCAAATTTAAAAAAACATTTTTTTTCTTTTCCTTTTCACCTTTAATCCTTGCTATTTATCATCCCGGATCTAAATATTACCTAGATATATGCTATGTTCCCTGTACTGACTCAAATCCTTGTTTACCTTTCCTGTTGATTCCCATTCACATTGGCCAGGTCCACTTCTGATTCTTCCCCTATTTTACTTATGCACTTTTACCTCAGCGGCAAGGTTAATGATTAATATCCACCACAAGCTCTTAAACTTTTATTGTCACCTCAACTGCTGGTGACAATGGTGGAGGCGGATACAATAGGGTCTTTTAAGAGTCTCCTGGACAGGTATGTGGAGCTCAGAAAAATAGAGGGCAATGGGTAAGCCTAGGTAATTTCTAAGGTAGGAACATGTTCGGCACAGCTTTGTGGGTCGAAGGGCCTGTATTGTGCAGTAGGTTTTCTATGTTTCTATGTTTTAACTACATTCTCGTCCATCCTGCCTTATTTATGGTTTTCATTCCATTGCCCCAAATTCTCCACATCCATTGTGTCCTGCTGCATGCCCGTTCTTCAGAGATCTTCCCTCTGCCTCATTCCTGATACTTCCTGCACCATTTTGAGCAGGTGGGGTGATACACATCTGCTATACTTTCTGCACTTTCTGCCTTTTCCTTATCACCACCCAGTCCTTCCCAGAGGGAGGATTGGCTTCACCTTTACCCCAGGAGCTGCCATCAGCAAACAGATCATCCTCCCTAATTTATGATAGCTCCAATGTGATGTCAGAAACAGCTACTCTCCACCTTTCTCTTTTAGCTTTACAAAAGGACTACTATTGCATTAAAATCCATCGTTCACTCTTCACTTCAATCAATATCCACTCGCTATGTCATGCCGGTGACATAGTGGCATCAGTGCTGAACTTCTGCGTAAGAGGTCCGAAGCTCGAATCCGGCCGACTCCATTACACGCACTCCATCCGTGAATGTCGAGCTAGCAACTCGACCTCATAAAAAAAACCTGGAGAGGGATGGGCTCCGCCAGGTTTCAGATGCCCAAGACACGCCATCCGATGAGCAATCACCAAAAAGATCGGTGCAAAGAGCTTGTCATGTCGGCGCCCCGACAACTCCACCATCGACAACACACACACACGCATACACACCCCACGCGCGCACAGGAGTTGCAATACCTGTCCACTTACCCGTCGTTCTCTGTTGCCTAACAGGTTAAGTAGCAATTCTCTTGAACTTCCTGCAGTTCAGTATCCTGCATCTGCTGCTCACTATGTGGTCTCCTGTACATCAGGAACTCCAAATGGAAATCAGGCTGCTTTACAGAACATGTCCATTCAGCCCGCAAGGATAAAGCTGACATTCAGTCACTTGTCACTTTAGTTCTCCATCTTATCTCTGTTCTGACTTGTTGGTCTCCCACAATGTCAATAATGCTGCATGCAAGCTTTATCTTCAAGATCTAACAATGAATTCAACAATTTCCAATATTCAAGTTCAAGTTTAATTGTCATTCCATAAGACCATACCTAAATACCAATGCCAAATGAAATAGTGTCACTCTGGAGCAGGAACAAAACACTGCACCAACATCACACACAGCATAAGGCACATATAGCACATACAAGATGTCAGTAAGTTACAGTCACATAAAAACAGCAAGTCCTGGTGCCTAACCGTGACTCTTCCCTTCTGAAACAGCTCTATTTCTATCTTTAATATCTCTATTCTTCCCTCTTCAGAGTTCAATTGGATACCCTGACCTGGAGTTACATACTGACTGTGGTTCTTTGCGGGAATGGGTCCCGCTTGCAGTGCTTCATGCCCGGCGGCTATTCGATACATCAAGGTCGCAGCCCAGAAGACTAGTGCACCTTCAGGGTTTCGGGATTCTGTGGCTCTGAAGGTCGGCCAACTCGAGGTCAGTGCCGCTGCAAGAAACTGGCGCGTTGTTGGAGACGGAAGATCATAAGCAGTGAGCTGGATACTGGCTGTGTGCCCAGAGACCTGAGTTCCTCGGGCACAGAGCTAGGAAAAAGCGACCCAACAGATGTTTAACATCGTAGATCAGTGAGTTGTTTTGTTCTGTCTGCACTCTCGCTGTGAAAAGTGCATAGCTCTTTTTCCCCTATTAGGGAGAGAGAGAGCCTGTGGTATGTTGAATTACCAGGTGAACGAGTAATCTTTGGGGTACTACATGTCTTTATTGGTGCCTTGCTGCACGATTGAGTGCTCAGTGTGGTGGGGGCACCAATGTTTTTTATTGCTGGGGGGTGGGTTTCTTGCTTTGCTGCTGCTTATGCGTGGGATTGGGGAGCTGGGGGGGACTTTGGGGTTCTAACATTTAACTGTCATTCCTTCTTTGGGGCAATCCTCTGTTTTCCTGGATGTTTGCAAGGAAAGAGAATTTTATGATGTATATTGTATACATTTCTCTGACATTAAATGTACCTTTTGAAACTTTTGAAAAATATAGAGTCCAGGACCCTGTAGCCGAACAAAAGACAGCTTGCCTTCCGCTGAGTGAACTCTGGCAGTGGGTGGAGGGGTGGGTTAGCAACAACTCCAGTTTGGTTGCCACGCCACACTGACCCCAGTGGAGCATGCGGAATCTGATGCCTCTCTCCTGGGCGGCTGTCAAGGACGACGCTGTGGGATGAGGTCTAGTCCTTGCCTCAATCGAGGTCACAGAGGTCCCTGGCCATCTGCCGATAAATCAGTGAACTGGACTTGCAGCATTCCACATTAGCAATGTCTAGCCGGGGTCTTGCAATCACAAGAAAAGTGACTAAGATGATCACTCACTGTTAGACGGTACAACACCTCCGTGTACCGACTCCTCCGAAGCCTCTCTGACGCAGGCAGTATCACAATCCAAACCAAGTCCAGTTCCTTCCATTTCGCCGCCAACAAGCAACTCACTGATACAGCAGACCTGCAGTATTTGAAGTTCTTAATGTCCAGCAGAGTCTTGTGATCATAAAAACTATCTGGTTGACCCCACAGAAGCGGCTGTGATTGAATGCACCATCAAATTACTGGGAAGGGAAGGTTGGCTCAGAAATAGAGAAATCTTGTAGACAGTGCGAGAAGGAGGATAGACAGATGATAGAGAAGGGATGCCCCCAGACCGAAGGTTTGAAATGTGTCTGTTTTAACGCAAGGAGTGTTGTGAACAAAGCGGATGAGCTTACAGCATGGATCAGTACTTGGAGCTATGATGTGGCTGCCATTTCAGAGACTTGGATGGCTCAGGGACAGGAATGGTTATTTGAAGTGCTGGGTTTTAGATGTTTCAGAGGGACAGGGAGGGAGGCAAAAGAGATGGGGGTGTGGCACTGTTGTTCAGAGATAGTGTCACTGCTGCAGAAAATTTGGATGCCACAGAGAGGTTGTCTACGGAGTCTCTGTGGGTGGAGGTTAAGAACAGAAAGGGGTCAATAATTTTAATGGGTGTGTTTTATAGGCCGCCCTAGTAACAGGGATATCCAGATCCTGGATCTGCAAAGGTGTGTAGTTGTCATGATGGGAGATTTTAATTTCCTCAATATTGATTGGCATATCCCTAGGGCAAAGGGTTAAAATGGGGTGGAGCTTGTTAGGTATGTTCATGAAGGTTCCTTGACATACTATGTAGATAAGCCTACAAGAGGAGAGGCTGTGCTTGATTTGGTATTAGGAAATGAACCTAGTCAGGTGTCAGATCTCTCAGTGGGAGAGCCTTTTTGAGACAGTGATCATAATCCTATCTCCTTTACAAAAGCATTGCACGGAGATAGGAACAGACAAGTTAGAAAAGTGTTTAATTGGAGTAAGGGGAGTAATGAGGCTATCAGGCAGGAAATTGGAAGCTTAATTGGAAACAGATGTTCTCAGGGAAAAGTACAGAAGAAATGTGCAAAATGTTCAGGAGATATTAGTGTGGAGTGTGCATAGGTATGTTCCAATGAGACAGGGAAGCTATGGTAGGGTACAGGAACTGTGATGTACAAAGGCTGTAATAAATCTAGTCAAGAAGAAAAGAAAAGCTTACAAAAGGTTCAGAGAGCTAGGTAATATTTGAGATCTAGAAGATTCTAAGGCTAACAGGAAGCAGTTTAAGAAGGAAATTAGGAGAACCTGAAGGGGCCACGAGAAGTCAGGCAGAATTAAGGAAAACCCCAAGGCATTCTACAAGTATGTGAAGAGCAAGAGGACAAGACGTGAAAGAATAGGACCTGTCAAGTGTGACAGTGGGAAAGTGTGTATCAAACTGGAGGAAACAGCAGACGTACTTAATGAATACTTTACCTCGGTATTCACTATGGAAAAGGATCTTGGTGATTGTAGTGATGACTTGCAGCAGACTGAACAGCTTGAGCATGTAGATATTAAAAACAAGAATGTGCTGGAGCTTTTGGAAGGCATTGTTCATCAGGACTCCGGAGTCCTGACGAAGGGTCTCGACCCGAAATGTTGACTGCTTCTTTCAATGGATACTGCCCGACCTGCTGAGTTCATCCAACTTTTATATGCGTCTTGATTTGACCACAGCATCTGCAGTGTACTTTGTGTTTAATATTCTGCATAGAAGTTGGTGACCAGTGGTGTGTCTCAGGGATCTGTTCTGGGACCCTTACTCTTCGTGATTTTTATAAATGACCTGAATGAGAAAGTGGACGGATGGGTTAGTAAGTCTGCTGATGACACAAAAGTTAGGTGTGTTGTGGACGGTGTGGAAGGCTGTCAGAGGTTACAGTGGGACATTGATCGGGTGCAAAACTGGGCTGAGAAGTGGCAGATAGAGTTCAACCCAGATATGTGTGAAGTGGTTCATTTTGGTAGGTCAAATGTGATGACAGAATATAGTATTAATGGTAAGACTCTTGGCAGTGTGGAGGATCAGAGGGATCTTGGGGTCTGAGTCCATAGGACACTCAAAGCAGCTGCGCAGGTTAACTCAGTGGTTAAGAGGGTGTACAGTGTATTGGCCTTCATTAATTGTAGAATTGAATTTAGGAGCCGAGAGGTAATGTTGCAGCTATATAGGATCCTGGACAGACCCCACTTGGAGTACTGTGCTCAGTTCTGGTCACCTCACTATAGGAAGGATGTGGAAGCCATAGAAAGGGTGCAGAGGAAATTTACAAGGATGTTGCCTGGATTGGAGAGCATGCCTTATGAGAATAGGTTGAGTGAACTCGGCCTTTTATCCTTAGAGCGAAGGAGGATGAGAGGTGACCTGATAGGGGTGTATAAGATGATGAGAGGCATTGATCATGTGGATAGTCAGAGGCTTTTTCCTGGGGCTGAATTGATTGCCACAAGAGGGCAGAGGTTTAAGGTGTTTGGGAGTAGGTTCAGAGGAGATGTCTGGTTAAGTTTTTCACTCAGAGAGTGGTGAGTGCATGGAATGGGATGCCGGCAACAGTGGTGGAGGCAAATTTGATAGGGTCTTTTAAGAGACTTTCGGATAGGGACATGGAGCTTAACAAATAGAGGGCTATAGGTAAGCCTAGTAATTTCTAAGGCAGGGACATGTTTGTCACAACTTTGTGGGCCGAAGGGCCTGTATTGTGCTGTAGGATTTCTATGTTTCTAAATTAGACATTGTATTTCTGCATATCAGCTGTGCTTAATTATTCCTCTTCTGCTGTTAGTCCCCTCCAATGTACACTCTCATCCTGATGAATCTCAACCCCTCATTCAGCAACTATTCAATTTTGCCTGGACACATCCTACCACAGGCATTCAGTTCGGTTCTCTCCTAACCCTCCACACCTTACCCTGCAACTTAAAGTTTGCTTTAATTCTAATCTTCCACATCAGATGTAAGGTCATTGACTTGAAACATTAACTTTATTTCTGTTTCAACAGAAGCTGCCTGACATATTAGGGATTTTCAACATTAGGGGCATTATTTTTCTAATTGCTTTTTCAATTTCCAAGATCGGCAATATTCTGCTTTTGAAACAGTGGAGCATGAGCAGCCTTTCTTTCCAGTAAGGATGGGCATACAGAATACATACAGGGCAATTATATATGAATTATAGGCATGATTCTAACAAAAGTGAATTAAAATGGATTAAATATTAATGGGCATTTCTGAGAAAAGAGCAGGTTTATACTTTGACTGTGGAATTAAATCAACAGTCACGTTGTATAGATTTTTTGGGGGAATTACGCAACTGGAATGTGACTTCAGTAGAAATAATATTGATTATGGGTCATTTACCACCACTCACCAAATTTGTCTGGGTACTTCCTGGAGCAGTTCACCTTTATGTATCTGACATAATTTCTGCCTCATTTGTAGATAAGAAACTGTCATTTCTCATGCAAAATTAGTTCAGAAGCATTACAAGGGAAATTGGAACAAGTTTTACCTAGGGTGATTAGCATTGAACTGACAAATTACCCCCACATCCATAAACACACAAGTCTCATCTTTTCTCCTTTTGTGATCCCAGTGGTCTTGATTCTCTGACATTATGATGTTTTCGACATCCATGATGCTCTGATGGTCCAGGCCTCCTGCTGGTTATGATTTTGCCAGGTTCCCCTTTGCACCACCCTGCATCAAGCATATTCCCTCTGCGCAACTATATGGTTGGCCCAAGACCACTGAAACTGTGATTCCTTGAGGTGCCTAATGAAGGCCCACATTCTTAACACACTGCTTCCCTGACCAGCAGTCTTGTTCCCACGCCTGTTAGATTTTGAAGATGTACCCTCACTCCCGCCAAAGAGCAAGCACTGATCCTCATCTGGTATCCCATTCTGGCAAACTACCTAACAAGCAACCTAACACCAGTCTTTGAGTCTTTGACCTCCAGCCTCCAACCCTTTGACCCTCACAGTTATTCCCCTATTCTATCATGGGTATCATATTTGAAATACAGTAAACACTGTGATTGATATAAATGAATCATTAAGTCATTGCAAATTATCCAAAATTCATTTTTTTCTTTTCCAAGAACATTACTAATCAGTAAGTAACTACCTTCATATTAACACACACCAAAATGCTAGAGGAACTCAACAGGTCAGGCAGCATCTATGGAAGTCGATGCTTTGTGCCAAGTCCTAACTAATTTAAAGCTTTTCAATGCTACTGTAGAAGAAATATCAGTTTTTTTCCTCAATCAAATACACTAACAAGTGCAATGTTAGAATTAGTTGTATGGCGAACTACATTCAACACAATACCTTCCTTTCCGCATGATCTTTAATTCAAACAAAACAGACCTATTTCAGCGGAAGAATAAATTTCAGAATTTTGGAAGCAGTATTTTATTACACCAGCACCATTCAATGTTATAAAATTGTATAAATAAATGCATACTTGTGGAATAGTTTTTGCCGTGTGATGACTCTAGATTTGCTGAACACTTAAATAAGACAACCACCAGGAGGCCAACAAACTTGTATTGACAAGGCTTTTATTTCCAGGCGACTTATTCATTTTTGAGATCTCTACCTGACTTTTGTTTTTCATTTGACTAGTGAACTTTGAACGTTAGGTGGTCTTTCCTGTCTTTTTCTCTGACTGAAAATGGGGAAAGATAGAAACATAGAAAACCTACAGCACAATACAGGCCCTTTGGCCCACAAAGTTGTGCTGAACATGTCCCAGCCTTAGAAATTACTAGGCTTACCTATAGCCCTCTATTTTTCTAAGCTCCATGTACTTATCCAAAAGTCTCTTAAAAGACTCTATTGTATCCATCTCCACCACCGTTGCCGGCAGCCCATTCCACCCACTCACCATTTACCCCTGACATCACCTCTGTACCTACCCCTGCGCACCTTAAACCTGTGTCCTCTTGTGGCAACCATTTCAGCCCTGGGAAAAAGCCTCCGACTATCCACACAATCAATGCCTCTCATCATCTTATACACCTCTATCAGGTCACCTCTCATCCTCCGTCACTCCAAGGAGAAAAGGCTGAATTCACTCAACCTGTTTTCATAAGGCATGCTCCCCAATCCAGGCAACAGCCTTGTAAATATCCTCTGCACCTTTTCTATGGCTTCCACATCCTTCCTGCAGTGAGGCGACCAGAACTGAGCACAGTGGGGACTCATCAGGGTCTTATATAGCAACATTACTTCCCGGCTCCTAAATTCAGTTCCACGATTGATAAAGGCCAATGCACTGTACGCCTTCTTAACCACAGGGTCAACCTGCGCAGCTGCTTTGAGCGTCCTATGGACTCAGACCCCAAGATCCCTCTGATCCTCCATACTGCCAAGAGTCTTACCATTAATACTATATTCTGCATCATATTTGACCTACAAAGTGAACCACTTCACACTTATCTTGGTTGAATTCTATCTGCCACTTCTCAGCCAGTTTTGCATCCCATCAATGTCCCATTGTAACCTCTGACAGCTCTCCACACTATCCACTACACCTCCAACCTTTGTGTCATCAGCAAACTTACTAACCCATCCCTCCACTTCCTCATCCAGGTTATTTATAAAAATCACGCAGAGTAGCGATCCCAGAACAGATCCCTGAGGCACTCCAGTGGTGACCGACCTCCATGCAGAATATGACCCGTCTACAACCACACTTTGCCTTCTGTGGGCAAGCCAGTTCTGGATCAACAAAGCAATGTCCCCTTGAATCCCATGCCTCCTTACTTTCTCAATAAGCCTTGCATGGCATACCTTATCAAATGCCTTGCTGAAATCCATATACACTACATCTACTGCTCTTCCTTCATCAATGTGTTCCGTCAAATCCTCAAATAATTCAATCAGGCTCGTAAAGCAGGACCTGCCCTTGACAAAACCATGCTGTCTAATCATATTATACCTCTCCAGATGTTCATAAATCCTGCCTCTCAGGATCTTCTCCATCAACTTACCAACCACTGAGGTAAGACTCACTGGTCTATAATTTCCTGGGCTATCTCTACTCCCTTTCTTGAATAAAGGAACAACATCCCCAATCCTCCAGAACCTTTCCCATCCCCATTGATGATGCAAAGATCACCGCCACAGGCTCAGCAATCTCCTCCCTCACCTCCCACAATAGCCTGGGGTACGTCTCATCCAGTCCCAGTGACTTATCCAACTTGATGCTTTCCAAAAGCTCCAGCACATCCTCTTTCTTAATATCTACATGCTCAAGGTTTTCAGTCTGTTGCAA
Organism: Hypanus sabinus; assembly: GCF_030144855.1. Taxonomy (NCBI): domain Eukaryota; kingdom Metazoa; phylum Chordata; class Chondrichthyes; order Myliobatiformes; family Dasyatidae; genus Hypanus; species Hypanus sabinus. The sequence goes on from NC_082715.1 coordinate 29,675,504, forward strand.
GTCATTCCTACAATCACTAAGATTCTTTTCCATAGTGAATACTGAAGTAAGTACCTCTGCTATTTCCTTCAGTTCCATACACACTTTCCCACTGTCACACTTGATAGGTCCTATTCTTTCACATCTTGTCCCGTTGCTCTTCACATACTTGTAGAATGCCTTAGGGATTTTCTTAATCCTGCCCGCCAAGGCCTTCTCATGGCCCCTCCTGGCTCTCCTAATTTCCTTGTTAAACTCCTTCCTATTAGCCTTATAATCTTCTAGAGCTTTAACATTACCTAGCTCTCTGAATCTTTTGTAAGCTTTTCTTTTCTTCTTGACTACATTGATGCACCATCAATAACTCTCTGAGATGTAAAGGTGAGGTATCAGCTTTTATTGACTGGAAGAAAGAACAAGCAGTGAGTGACCACCATGCTACATCCTGGAGACTGAGAGGCTGGGCTCAGACCTCCACTACCTTTATACCGGGGTCTGTGGGAGGAGCCACAGGAGCAGACAGCAGGGGCGTGTCCAGACAGGTATATGTAGTTCACCACATTCACCCCCCCCCCTTTGTTTTAAAAGAGAGTCCCCATGTGGCGAAGTTTCTTACAAGTATATTTACAGGTTAAGTCTATCAGGTGGTCGAATCTGTCGCTGCGATCTACGTAGCAACGGCTGTGATTGCACAGGTGCCGGTGGTGATTGCACCGGAAATGGAGGTTGTGCTGGTTCCGGCCTAACTGGAGGTGTCAGCCCACTAGGCGTCAGTGATTACTCACGCGTGTGCGAGGCGCCTGGTATAGGAGTGTCGTGAGGAGTCTGTGTAGGGCTTGGTGTTGTGAACTACATATACCTGTCTAGACACGCCCCCTGCTGACTGCTCCTGTGGCTCCTCCCACAGACCCCGGTATAAAGGCGATTGAAGCCTGAGCCCGGCCTCTCAGTCTCCAGGATGTAGTATGGTGGTCAATCACTGCTTGTTTCTTCTTCCAGTCAATAAAAGTCGATACCTTGCTTTTACGTCTCAGAGTGAGTTATTGATGGTGCATCAATTTTATTGACTGGAAATTTTAAAACATGGAAACTGTTTTACATCCGGAAAGATTGGATTTGGACCCCCAAGACCCTGAAGCAGCTCTTGAACTCTGGCTTGCATGCTTCCAATCATACTTGGAGGAGGTTCGTGCAACTGAACCCGCTGTTATGCATTGAATTCTCCTCTCGAGGGTCACCCCAAAAGTTTATTCACATATCAGGGACCTGTCAACCTACGAAGGGACACTAGACGCCCTCAAAAGACAGTACCTGCGGCCGGTGAACACCGTCTACGCAAGACATTGCTTAGCTACGCGAGGACAGCGGCCTGGAGAATCGAGCGCCCAATTTCTCTGAGCCCTACAGACACTCGTCCGAACTTGTGATTGCAAAACACTCACGGCGGAACAGCATGCAGAGCTGCTAGTACGAGATGCCTTTGTTACAGGACTGAGGTCAGTGTACGTGCATCAGCGACGGCTGGAAAATGCCGATCTTACCTTATGCTCGGCGATCGAGACGGCCGACACGCTGGAGGCTGCTCTGCTCTACGCTGATGCTGTTCAGCCGCGCGATTCCCTGCCGGTTCCATGGACACCTCAGACCCCGCCGCCGCCGGTTCCCGCGAACGAATTCGCCAACGCCGCTGCCAGTCGCGATTCCACAAACTCCCCGAACCCGACCACGGCTGCAGCCAGGCGAAAGCCTGAGCTGTGTTATTTCTGCGGACTCGAAAAGCACCCCCGAAAACGCTGCCTGGCCCGAGAAGTGACCTGCTCCAGCTGCGGGAAGAAGGGCCATTTCGCCAAGGTCTGTAAGTCTAAACTACGAGCGGGGTCGGGCAGCGCTGCGTGTGAGACATGGGGGCCGCCATCTTGCATGCCCGGATGTGGGCGGCCATCTTTGTCGGCATCAGCATGCCTCGCCCCTGACCCGTGTGAGACGTGGGGGCCGCCATCTTGCATGCCCGGATGTGGGCGGCCATCTTTGTCGGCATCAGCGTGCCCCGCCCCCGACCCACCGGTGCTTACCGGGCACCAAGACGGTTCAACTCTGGCCACCGTAACTCTCGACCAAAGTGCCCCACACCAGCTTGCAAGGTCAATGATGGACATCCTGGTGGAGGGGCACAGGACTACCTGCCTGTTTGACACAGGCAGCACTGAGAGTTTTATTGACCTGGACACAGTGCAACGCTGCGGACTCGTGACACGGCCGGTAAGCCAGAGGGTCACCTTGGCTTCTGGGTCACATTCCACAGACATCTGGGTGGGTTGTGTAGCAACATTGGTGGTGCAGGGCACAGAATATCGGAACTTTGCGCTACTGGTCATGCCTCAACTGTGTGCGCCTGTGCTATTGGGGCTGGACTTCCAGAGCCACCTCGAAAGTGTGACTATGGCATATGACGGGCCCCTCCCACCACTCACTGTCAGGAATCCTCAGTTTTGTGGGACTTCGCCCTATACCCCGCTGCTGACCACACACACACAACGAACCACACATCCCACCCAGCACCATGCCGACAGCTGCACTACCGAAACCACTTGCAGCCTCTCCACCCTCAAGATCCCTCCCCCACCGCTGTTCGTCAACCTGACCCCCGACTGTAAACCTGTGGCAACTAGAAGCAGGAAGTACAGCGTGGGGGACAGGGCCTTCATTCAGTCAGAGGTGCAGCGGCTGCTCGGGGAGGGGATCATTGAGCCAAGCACAAGCCCTTGGAGGTCCCAGGTGGTTGTTGTTCGGACTGGGCAGAAAAATAGGATGGTCGTGGACTATAGTCAAACCATCAATAGGTTCACGCAGCTTGACGCGTACCCCCTACCCCGCATCGCGGATATGGCCAACCAGATAGCTCTGTACAAGGTGTACTCGACAATAGATCTGAAATCCGCTTATCACCAGCTCCCCATCCTCCCAGAGGACCGCCCCTACACCGCCTTTGAGGCGGGCAGCAGGCTCTATCACTTCCTGCGCATCCCCTTCGGTGTCACAAATGGTGTCTCGGTCTTCCAGAGGGAAATGGACCGGATGGTGGACCAGTGCCAACTGAAGGCCATATTTCCCTATCTGGATAACATCACCATCTGTGGTCGCGACTGGTCAGATCACAACGCCAACCTCTAACGATTTTTCCAAGTGGCTGAAGCCCTGAACCTTACTTATAACAGGGACAAGTGTGTGTTCGGAATCACCCGACTCGCTATCCTTGGGTATGTGGTGGAAACCGGGGTCATTGGCCCTGATCCTGACCATATGCGCCCCCTGTTAGAACTCCCTCTTCCCACCACTCTCAAAGCCCTAAGATGGTGCCTGGGCTTTTTTTCCTATTACGCCCAATGGGTCCCCCATTACGCAGACAAGGCCCGCCCCCCTGGTCAAATCTACCACTTCTCCCCTCTCTGCTGAGGCCTGCGTGGCCTTCAGCTGCATCAAAGGGGACATTGCCAAAGCAACGATGCATGCGGTGGACGAGACCATTCCCTTCCAAGTAGAGAGTGACGCCTCCGATTTCGCGCTGGCTGCTACCCTCAATCAGGCAGGCAGGCCAGTAGCATTCTTTTCTCGTACCCCTCAAGGCTCTGAAATTCGGCACTCCGTGGTGGAGAAAGAAGCCCAGGCCATAGTGGAAGCTATTAGGCACTGGAGGCACTATCTTGCCGGCAAAAGGTTCACCTTGCTGACCGACCAGCACTCAGTTGCATTCATGTTCAGCAACTAACAGCGGGGCAAAATCAAAAATGATAAAATTTTGTGGTGGAGAATAGAACTCTCCACCTACAACTATGATATCCTGTACCGGCCTGCAGACTCAATGAGCCCCCTGATGCCCTATCCCAGGGAACGTGTGCTAGTGCACAGCTCGATCAGCTATACGCCCTTCATGCACTCCTTTGCCATCAGAGGGTCACCAGATTTTACCATTTCGTGAAAGCCCGGAACCTGCCATACTCCCTGGAGGACATCAGGACGATGACCAGGGACTGCCAAATCTGCGCTGAGTGCAAACCGCACTTCTACCGTCCTGAAACGGTGCAACTTGTCAAGGCCACCCGCCCTTTTGAGCGACTGAGTGTTGACTTTAAGGGCACCCTTCCCTCCACTGACTGCAATGTCTATTTTCTCAATCTTATCAACAAGTACTCGCGGTTCCCCTTTGCTATTCCCTGCCCCGACACCACTACCATGTCCGTCATAAAAGCCCTGCGCCAGCTCTTCACTCTGTTCGGATATCCCTGCTATATCCACAGTGATAGAGGGTCCTCCTTTATGAGTGACGAGCTGCGCCGGTACCTGCTAGCTAGGGGCATTGCTACTAGTTGGACCACGAGTTATAATCCCCGGGGAAATGGACAGGTGGTGAGGGAGAATGCCACAGTGTGGAAGGCCACACTTTTAGCCCTTAAGTCAAAAGGGTTGCCGGTCTCTCGATGGCAGGAGGTCCTCCCTAAGGCACTCCACTCTATCCGCTCCCTGTTATGTACGTCCACCAATGCCACCCCTCACGAGCGCCTATTCTCTTTTCCCAGGAAGTCTCCCAACCAGTTTAACTAACCTCACACCAATTTTCCCAAACTTCAAGGCCAAAAAAAAGCTACATATCTTCTTTCCTGCTGCAATTAGGCACTACTCTTGATCTAAATCTATTTAACGTGCTGGTAACATGGGATCTTAAGAGTTAACAACATTATTGGATTTTGAATGTTAATTGGGAGGCAGTGTTTGAAAGTGTGGGCTGTTTTGACAGGTTTATCTTTTGTTTGCTATGGAAGAGTAAATCAGCTTTTCACTAGAGTTTACCAGAGGATAGGTATTTAAAGCACAAGACCATATTGAAGTCAATTAGTAAGGATGATTTCTCTGGGTACTTGGAGGCATGTGATAAAATAAGTCACAATCAGCATGATTTCCTCAAGGGAAAATCTTGCCTGACAAATCTTCATGAATTCTTTGAAGAAATAACAGGCAGGATAGACAAGGGAGAATCCGTGGATGTTGTATACTTGGATTTTCAGAAGGCTTTTGACTAGGTGTCATACATGAGGGTACTTAACAACCTATGAACCCATGCTATTGCATAAAAGGTTCTATCATGGATAAAGCCATGGCTGATTGGCAGGAGGCAATGAGTGGGAATAAAGGGAGCCTTTTCTGACTGGCTGCTGGTGACTAGTGGTGTTCCACTGGGGTCTGTGTTGGGACAGATTCTTTTTTACGTTATATGTCAATAATTTGAATGATGAAATTGATGGCTTTGTTGCAAAGTTTGCATATTATATGAAAATATGTGGAGGGGCAGCTAGTTTTGAAGAAGTAGAGAGGCTACAGAAGGACAGATTAGGAGAATGGGCACAGAAGTGGCAGGTGGAATACAGTGTGGAGATATGTGTGGTCATGCACTTTAGTAGAAGAAAAGGGTTACAATTTTCTAAATGAAGAGAAAATACAAAAAAAATGAGGGACAAAAGGGATTTGGGAATCCTTGTGCAGGATTCCTTAAAGGTTAGTTTGCAGGTTGAGTCTGTGGTGTGGAAAGCAAATGCATTCATGTTAGCATTCATTTCAAGAGGACCAGAATATAAAAGCAAGGATGCAATATTGAGACTTTATAAAGCACTGGTGAGGCTTCACTTGGAGAATTGTGAGCAGTTTTGGGCCCTTTATCTTAGAAAGAATGTGCTAAATTGGAAAGAGTTCAAAAGTGGTTCACAAAAATGATTCCAGGATCGAATGGTTCATCATATGAAGAGCATTTGATGGCTTTGGGCCTGTATTCACTAGAATTCAAAAGAATGAGAGGTGACCTCATCGAAACTTATCAATTGGTGAAAGGTCTTGATAGAGTGAATGCTTGCTATGGTGGGATATTCACCTTTGAGAATGGAAATGAGGAGGAATGTTTTTAGCCAGAGAGCGGTGAATCTGTGGAATTCTTTCCCAAAGGCAACTGTGGAGGCACAGTCTTTATGTATATTTAAGACAAAGGTTAATAGATTCTTGATTCATCAGGACATGAAGGAAGGTGGGAAGAAGGCAGTAGATTAGGGCTGAGAGGGAAAATGGATCAGCCCTGATGAAATGGCGGAGCAGACTCGATGGGCCAAATGGCCTAATTCTGCTGCTATATCTTATGTTCTTATGGTCTTAAGATAAATGGTCATAAATCTTATGGTCTTATGCAGCAGAATTAAGCTAGTCTGCCCATCGAGTCTGCTCTTCCATTCAATCAAGACTGATTTATTTTCCCTCTCAATACCAATCCCCTGTCTTCTCCTGTAATCTTTGTTTCCCTTACTAATCAAGAATCTATCCACCACCACTCTAAATATACTCAATGACTTTGCCTCCACAACATCTGCGGCAATGAATTCCTCAGTTTCAACATTGCTCGGCTGAAGAAATCTCTCCTCAAGTCCTTTCTAAAGGGACATCCTTGTATTCAGAGGCTATATCCTCTGGTCCTAGACTGCCCCACTATTGGAAACATTCTCTCCTTGTACACTATTGGTTTGTTCCCTTTCATTCCCCAGATTATTCTCATAAACCTCCTCTAGAGCCTCTCTAGTACCAGCATATCTTTTCTTAGATATGTGGCCCAAAGCTATCTCACAGTACTCCAAATGTTGCCTAACCAATGCCCTAAAGCCTCAGCATTACATCCTTGTTTTTATATTCTAGTCCTTTCGAAATGAACTCTAGCATCACATTTACCTTCCTTTTGAGACAACTGATCCAAAACTCTTCAATTGCAACACAATCCATGACGATAAAAACTGCATGATTAACACCCTTCCACATTCCTCAGTTTTCAGCACTTTGGATGAAATTTATATTCAGCTCTGTGCATCTTATGCCCTGGAACCATGATGAAATCACGATAATCAAAGATAAGAATGCAATGACCTTCAAATTCCTCTCCAATTCACACCCCCAACCTAATGTGTATTTGTTCTGCAGTTTTCTTCTAGGGGTATTACAGAAATAGGTTACTAATATAAGCTGCTGATTTTGTAAGAAACCCTTTGCCATGTTCTCAGGGCAAAAGAGGTTAGGTAATAAATGCTGGCCTTACCATCCCAATACTGATGCTTTCTAAAATAGACTGATAGTTAGAAGAGAAAGAATTGTGCTATTATATTAATTGAAACACTGGCAAGTTACATGCAATAGCCTCTGCCCTCCATTCTGTCCTGCCCCACCTGGAAAACAGGGTCTCATATACCAGACTGCTGCTTATAGACTTCAGATCAGCATTCAACACTATCATACACAGAAACTAGTCGGGAAACTGTCCTCACTATGTCTCAACAACTCCTTCTGCAATTGGATACTGGACTTCTTAACAGAGAGGAGACCGTCTGGTCTGTGTGGGCAGCAGCATCTCTTGTCCCATTACACTGAGCGCTGGAGCTCCCCAAGGCTGTGTGCTCAGCCCGCTGCTGTTCACACTGCTGACCCGTGACTGTGTCGCAGGCGCCAACTCAAACCAGGTCATCAAGTTTGTCGATGAATCAACAGTCAATGGCTTTATCGACAGTTATGACGAGGTGGAGATAGAGAGGAAATGGAGCGGCAGGTGGATTGGTGTGAGAAGAACAACCTGAGCCTGAACGTGGAGAAGACAAAGGAAATCATTGTGGACCTCAGGAAGGTGAAGACAAACCATCTCCTTCTGCGAATACATGACTCCTCCATAGAGAGAGTTAAGTGCAACGAGTTACTGGGAGTTCACTTCATGATGACCTCACCTGGTCCCTTAATATCACCTCCCTGAACAAGAAGCCACAGCAGCGCCTCCACTTCCTAGGAAGATTGAGGCAAGCAAGGCTCCCAGTCACCTCCAATCTTCCTAACTGTGTATTACAGGAGCACCATTGAGAGCATCCTGAAGTTGCATCTCCCAATGGTAGGGGAGCAGTCGAGCACCAGACCTGAAGTCTCTACAAAGGACTGTGAGAACAGCTGAGAGGATCATAGGGATCTCCCTACCTTCCATCGGAGACGCTTATCAGGAGCGCCGTGTACAGAGGGCCCTTAGTATTATTAAGGATCCCACACATCCATCCAGCATCCTCTTTGAGTTTCTACCATCAGGCAGAAGACTCTGATGCTTAAAAGCAAGACAGTCAGGATGAGAAATTGTTTCTGCCTCCAGACCATTAGGCTTCTGAACTCACAGCTGCATCATAGCCAATGTGTTACTGGTTAATCTGTTCTACTTAATATTAATGTACTTCAGTTTGTTACGTATGTGTGATTCATCTGTAGATGTTATCCTTACCTTCATAAGTTATTGTGTGTTATGTGTAGTACTGTGCTTTACACCCTGGTTTGGAGAAACATCTTGTTTCTATATACATTACATACATGTATAAAACATATGTATAAAACATAGAAATCTACAGCACATCACAGGCCCTTCGGCCCACAATCTTGTGCTGACCATATAACCTACTCTAGAAACTGCCTAGAATTTCCCTACCAAATAGCTGTCTATTTTTCTAAGCTCCATCTACCTTTCTAAGAGTATCAGAAAAGACCGAATTGTAGATGGACAGATGTCCCAGAGATCATTCTTCAATTACATACAGGTTCATGGAGATAATCAGTTTCAAAAAGTTCAAAGTACAATAATTATCAAAGTATCCATACCATACACAACCCTGAGATTCCTCTTTCTATTGGCTGCCACAAAACAAGCACCATAGAACCAATCTGAAGAAAAATTCCACACAACACAGACCGTCAAACACCCAACACACAAAAAAGAATAAATCATGCAAATACAGTAACAAAAAGTGAGCAAATAACACAGATGTATGTATTAAATAACAATAAACTTCACTTGACTTGACTTAACGTTCATAAAACAATCCTTTATTTGATACTTTTGCAAATGAATTTAGGGATGAATTCATTTGACGAATTAAATTGATATGCTTACGGAGGCTTGTTTTAAATCACCATCACATGTACAATAAAGGAGCAATTGATTGAGGAAACAAAGGGCCAGTTGAATTTTATGTTTGGGGAGACATGAACCTTACTTGAGAAGACGCATGCAAAACAAGAAAGAGGAAACACATCAGAATATTAATCAACAAGCTGTGTTAATAAGGATGAAGTGTAGGTTCAAACTGAAGTTGTGAATTATGAGAACAAGTAGTGACTGAGATATTACTTGCTGATAATTGCAATCATATAAGCTAAGACAGAAGAAAATAAATTAAAACTGTAAGCTTTTACTTTCAATGTTTCGTAGAAGCTGATTAAATAGCAACACAATTCCACTTGAGATGAGCTTTCAAGTTCCCATTCCTCAGGATTGCAACATATTTTGCATTCTTTTTTTCTCTTTCCACACCAAAATACTTTATTCATTTTGGGATGTTAAATGATGAATTTGGGTTCTGATGGGTAACAACTTGTCATCAATCAGCTCGTAAAGCGCAATCCTGTATAAATTTCCACTGGGAACAGGAAGGTGTGAGCTCCTGAATATTTTCAAAGACCTTCATTTTGGAACAGAATTCAACAGCCAGTACAGCAGTCCATCAATGATTACCTATGCCGGTAAATATATTTAAAGCAGAAAATTAGTTTGTTTCTTCAGCTCCTCTACTCAGTTATTTTGTTTTTGGCATTGTAGAGTAAAGCATGCAAGCAAACCCTTCTGCCCAAGTCACATACTGACCCAGGTGCCTTCTTGAGCTTGTCCCATTTGCCTTCATTTGGCCCATACACCTCTATTTTTTTCCCTATCTATGAACCTGTCCAAATATCTTTTAAACATTGTAATTGTACCCACCTCTAGCACTTCCACCACTCTCTGTGTGAATAGCTTACCCCTCAGACCCCTTTAAACCTTTGCCCTTTCACCTCTGTCTTGTTTTAGATTCCCCTATGCTGGGAAAAAGATTGTGATCATCCACCTTATCTATACCTTCCATTATTTTATAAGCTTCCATATAGTCACCCCTCAGCCTCTTACAATCCAGGGAAACAGTCCCAGCCTATCCAATCTCTCCTTATAACTCAATCTCTCCAGTCCTGGCAACATTCTTGTGAATCCTCTCTGCACCCTTCCGGCTTAATCACATCTTTCTCATAGTATGACAACCAGAACGGAATAAAATATTCCAGCTGCACCAAACTCTTGTACTCAATAGCCCACGCACAGACACTCAGGAACAGCTTCTTCCACTCTGCTATCTGATTCCTAAATGGACATTGGACATTCCTTGGACACTACCTCATTTTTTAAAATTGTACTATGTAGTATTTCTGTTTATTACATGATTTTTGATCTATTCAATATATATATATTGTATAAAGTATTCTGAATAAGATTTACTTACTTACTATTATTGCAATTGTTATTATTAATATTTTTTTAAATTGGATAGGTATATGGACAGGAAAGGAATGGAGGGTTATGGGCTGAGTGCAGATTGGTGGGACTAGGTGAGAGTAAGTGTTCAGCACGGACTAGAAGGGCAGAGATGGCCTGTTTCTGTGCTGTAATTGTTATATGGTTATTATTATTTTATTATTTGTTCTTCTTTATTATGTATTACATTGAACTACTGCTACTAAGTTAACAAATTTCACAACACATGCCAGTGAAAATAAACCTGATTCTGATTCTGATCCAGTTAAGACAAGTGTACCACATGCTGTCCATTGATGTACTTGTACCCTCTGGTGTTCTGCCATTTACTATGTAAGTCCTCCCACGGTGTGCTGACTGAATCAAGGTGCCTATGTTGCTGCTGCGAGTAAGCTAGGCCTGGAATGGTCATTCTGTCAGTAATTGCAAAGCAAGTGGTGCTGGTAGAACTGACAGTTCCTTGGGAAGACTGGATTGAACAAGTGTTTGAATGTAAGAAAACCAAATACCAAGAGATGATGGAGCAGTGCCAGATGCAGGGGTGGAGGACACAATGATGCTAGACTATGGAGGCGGGGTGTGGAGGTTTTGCTGGCTGCTCACTGTGCAGAACCTACTCTCTCAGTATTGTGAGGGCTGAAAAGAAAAGAGCCATCAGGACTGTTGCAGAGGCTGCTGAACGAGCCTCCAGATAGCTATGGATCAAGAGGTGTGACCCATGGGAAAATGCGATTGAAACACAAGCCAGAGTCTAATCAACCCTTGCTTCTCATGGCTAAGGACCGAAAGCACCCGATGATCCCAGGCTACATCACTAATGATGTGTCCCAGTGCACCCTGGGATGTATCTCAGCATCATAATTTTCTTGCCCCTGTATCTCACCATGTTTGCGCATAAGACAATAAACTTGACTTCTGAAAAGCACAAGAGCTTCTGCAGATGTTGACAACATGCAAAAAATTCTGGATGCACTGAACAAGGTAAGCAGCTTCTATAAACATATGATGTTCTGGGCTGAGACCCTTCATCAGGACCGAATATACATCATATCTCACTCATCTGAGTTAAATTTTGTTTGCCATTTCGTTTTACATTTTCCCAGTTGATCTAGATCCTGTGGTAGCTTTAGACAGCCTCCTTCATCATCTAGCGGACTACCAGATTTTTTGTCATCCACAAACTTACCAATCAAACTACTACATTCTCATTTAAATTGTTAGTAACAATGTCAAACAGCAAGGGACACCAATTCCTTCCATTCATCACTGTCCTCCAAACTGAAAAATAATCTTCCAGACCACCATTGAATCCTTCCAATAAGTCAACCTTTTTTTTTCTCTTCATAGTTTTTATTTCCTTTCTCCAGTTCCATTACAGCCTCAATGGTTTCCAGGTGGAAATACTATAATGGAGGTGTACCCAACATTTTTTATGGGTGGACTAATACAAATAAGCAAGCAACCAGTGGACCCCGGGTTGGAAACCTTTGCCCCATTGTGAATTGCAGGAATGAACTGAAACAACTTGAAATAATGATATGTATGATTACAAGAGAGAATTCATGCCCTGGGTCAGATCACTGTCTGACGTGGGCTGCAGCAGTCCCCTTGAATTGAAGATGCTATCCACCTTCAATTCTAAGAAGCTGTTTAATCTTTGGATTTTTTTGGGAAATATATTGATGGATTCCCAAATATTCAGGGAATAAAGATATATGAGCATAGTGCAAGAAGATATTCAAGGATGGGAGTAGAGATCACCCAGGAAATTATAGACCAGTGATTCTTACTTCAGTGGTTGGTAAGTTGATGGAGAAGATCCCGAGAGGCAGGATTGATGAACATCTGGAGAGGCATAATCTGATTAGGAATAGTCAGCATGGCTTTGTGAAAAGCAGGTCGTGATTGATACGAGCTTGATGGAATACTTTGAGGATGTGACAAACACACTGATGAAGGTAGAGCCATAGATGTAGTGTATATGGATTTCAGCAAGGCATTTGATAAGCTACCCCATGCAAGGCTTATTGAGAAAGTAAGGATGCATGGGATCCAAGGGGACATTGCTTTGTAGATCCAGAACTGGCTTGCCCACAGAAGGCAAAGTGTGGTTGTAGACGGGTCATTTTTGGCATGGACGTCAGTCACCAGGGGTGTACCTCAGGGATCTGTTCTGGGACCCCTGCTCTTTGTGAATTTCATAGATGGCCTGGATGAGGAAGTGGAGGGATGGGTTAGTAAATTTGCTGATAACACAAAGGTTGGGGGTGTTATGGATAGTATGGAGGGCTGTCAGAGGTTACAGCGGGACATTGCTCGGATGCAAAACTGGGCTGAGAAGTGGCAGATGGAGTTCAACCCAAATAAGTGTGAAGTGGTTCATTTTGGTAGGTCAAATATGATGGCAGAATATAGTACTAATGTTAAGACTCTTGACAGTGTGGAGGATCGGAGGGATCTTGGGGTCTGAGTTCATAGAACACTGAAAGCTGATCCACAGGTTGACTCTGTGGTTAAGAAAACATACGGTACATTGGCCTGCATCAATCATGGGATTGAGTTTAAGAGCCGAGAGGTAATGTTGCAGCTATACAGGACCCTGGTCAGACCCCACTTGGAGTACTGTGCTCAGTTCTGGTCGCCTCACTACAGGAAGGACGTGGAAACCATAGAAAGGGTGCAGAGGAAATTTACAAGGATGTTGCCTGGATTGAGGAGCATGCCTTATGAGGATAGGTTGAGTGAACTCAGCCTTTTCTCCTTGGAGCGACAGATGATGAGAGGTGACCTGATAGAGGTGTATAAGATGATGATAGGCATTGGTCGTGTGGATAGTCAGAGGCTTTTTCCCGGGGCTGAAATGGTTGCCACAAGAGGACACAGGTTTAAGATGTTGGGGAGTAGGTACAGAGGAGATGTTGGGGTAAGTTTTTCACTCAGAGAGTGGTGAGTGCATGGAATGGGCTGCCGGCAACAGTGGTGGAAGTAAATTTGATAGGGTCTTTTAAGAGACTTTTGGATAGGGACATGGAGCTTAGAAAAATAGAGGGCTAGGGGTAAGCCTAGTAATTTTTAAGGTAGGGACATGTTCATCACAATTTTGTGGGCCAAAGGGCCTGTATTGTGCTGTCGGTTTTCTATGTTTCTAAATTAGACATTGTATTCCTGCATATCAGCTGTGCTTAATCATTCCTCTTCTGCTGTTAGTCCCCTCCAATGTACACCCTCACTCAGGTTGGAGGAACAACATCTTATATGCCGGCTGGGTAGCCTCCAACCTGATGGCATGAACATTGACTTCTCTAACTTCCATTAATGCCCCTCCTCCCCTTCTTACCCCATCCCTGACATATTTAGTTGTTTGGTTTTTTTCTCTCTCTCTGCGCATCACTCTGCCTGTTCTCCATCTCCCTCTGGTGCTCCCCTCCCTTTTTCTTTCTCCGGAGGCCTCACGTCCCATGATCCTTACCCGTCTCCAGCTTTGTATCACTTTCACCAATCACCTTTCCAGCTCTTAGCTTCATCCCACCCCTCCAGTTTTCTCCTGTGATTTCGCTTCCCCCTCCCAACTATTTTCAAATCTCTTACTACCTTTCCTTTCAGTTAGTCCTGATGAAGGGTCTCAGCCCGAAACGTCGACAGCGCTTCTCCCTATAGATGCTGCCTGGCCTGCTGTGTTCCACCAGCATTTTGTGTGTGGTGTTTGACAATGTTACTAGCCTAGGTTCCAGAATGAATATGCAGTCTGGCTAATCTGATTGGTTTTATTCAAAGATTAAACTTGTTGTTTGAAAGATTACTGCTGGGAAAACACCATGGAATGAATCACACCATTTGTTTTTATATGCACCTAACATGGATTGCGTGATTAATATCGTGAGCTTAAATTTTCTAATCTCAGACATAAAATTCCTCTAACTAGGGCACATCACACATACCATTAGGTTAACCAAGATCAAGTATCAAAGAAGTAATTGGATTAAGACCCTTCTGATATGTACTGTATGAACAATTCACATCATCCAAACCATTACAAGGACAACTCTATTTTCCAGTTATTCATTTTCCCATCAAAGTGTTGCATCAAGATGTTGTTGTTACTGTAATTGGACGTCATGAAGTCAGTAATTTCCTAGGCTATTTATATTTCCTAATGATTCTTAAACAAGCACATTGACCAGATTTGAATGCAAATGACGTAGGAAAGATCCCAGAACTTTAAAGAGTAAGACAATCTTCTTTTACAAAGTTTGGGTATGTTCCAGGAAGGATTGAATGTAGGGAGATTCTTACAAAAATAACACCTCTCTATTCAGTTCAACTTTGCTTTGTAGGATTATTTTTTTGAAGCATGTAAGAAATTCCTGAGTACACAAAAAGATTTGTTCTCTTAGTTCTATGGAGCAGTGTCTTTCATTGAAACAAAGTACATGAAATAGTCTATTCATGGGTTTTTAAGGTTCCCATTGAAGCCCATTGTACAAGATCTATATTGTCTCCAGTGGCTTTCAACACTGCAACTACTATAAATTTACTGATGTTCTACTGATAGCCATAGTTAGCTCATGGTGGAGTGGTGGAGCAGTCTCGATGGGCCGAGTGGCCTACTTATGCTCCTTTGTCTTGTGATCTTGTGATTCTAATAAATGTTAATGTAAGAATGCACATAACTCTTCAAGTTATTTCTGCTCTTTAATTAAATAGACAAAGCAGCAAATAACCAGCAGGACAGGCAACCTGTGTGGAAGAACAGTTAACGTTTGAAGTCCATAATAGTTTCCTTCCACAGTCCAAAGACTTACCAGTTGGTAAGTTAATTGATCATTGTAAATTGTCCTGTGACTTGGCTAGGATGACATCGGTTGCTGGGCGGCTTGGCTCAGTAGGCCGAAAGGCCCTGTTCCATACTGTATCTCTAAACAATAAAAATAAATAAAATCTTTGTCAGTTGTCAGATTTCCAACATCTCCAGCTCTTTGATCCTCATTTCTAATCAATGATCATCCACTGGATGCATTCACTATGTGTCCTCAACACATGATCATTTCCTACCAACAAAATGCTATATTTTTGTAATTTGACAAAATATTATCTTACACAACACGATGAACCATTTACCTTTATATGCTTCTCATCGCAGGCAGGAAAACATCACAAGTGCTTTGCACTTTGAAAAATGATTGGGTGCCCATAAAGTTGGGAAAAGAGGTGAAAGGCCGAAAAGCCAGAACTGGGAACCAAAGGTATGTTCAAAAGGAATGGTCTGAAGTTTACTAGGATAGGTAGATGCTAAGACAAAAAAAATGGAACTGGATAGACAGTACTGGAGGACGACAATGCCTGAATGAACAAACACGCCAGAGTGAATAATCAACTTCAGCTGACAGATAACAAATTTGCATTACAGGGAAAGAACAATGCATGCCTGCTCTCTCCCTTTGATTAGATCATTATCTTAATGCTGCTAATGGAATTAGTATCACTTAAGATGAAGGGTTTCGGCTCAAAACGTCATCACTACCTCCTCCCATAGTTGCTGTCTGGCCTGCTGAGTTCTTGCCAGCATTTTGTGTTTTCACTTAACAGTGAAAGTTTTTTTAAAGAGAAATCGAAAGCTGGACAGTCGAAGTGAAATGAATGATTGGAGAATGACTTACTGGGTATTTTAGTGGAAGGAAGGACACAGAAAATATCTGCAAAGTTTCTGCAAGAAGCCTGAAGAAGAGTCATCTGTGCATTATAAAGATGATGAAAATTTTGGTCAAATAAAGATCACAGATCAACGTGAAAGTAAATTTATTATCAAAGTATGTTTCTGTTACCCTGAGATTCATTTTCTTGCAGGCATTCACAGTAGAACAAAGAAGTACAATAGAATCAACGAAAAACTACACACAAAAACTGACAACCAACTAGCATGCAGAAGAAGACTAACAATGCAAACGCTAAATAACGAAATAATACTGAGAAACTGGCACCAACATAACAAACTAATTAAATACAAACAAGAGAGAATCAGCGGATGCTGGAAATCCAAGCAACACACACAAAATGCTGGTGGAACTCAGCAGGCCAGGCAGCATCTGTGTAAAAAAGTACAGTTGACATTTCAGGCCAAGACCCTTCGGCCAGACTGGAGAAAGAAAGATGAGGAGTAGATTTAAAAGGTGGGAGAGGGGAGAGAGAAACACCAGGTGACAGGTGAAACCAGGAGGGGGAGGGATGAAGTAAAGAGCTGGGAAGTTGATAAGTGAAAGAGATATAGGGCTGGAGGAGGGGAGTCTGATAGGTGGGGATTGAAGAAAGAAAAGGACGAAGGAGCGCCAGTGGGAGGTGAAGGGCAGACATGGAGATAAGGTGAGAGAAGGAAAAGAGGATGGGGAATAATGAAAGGGGGAGGGGAGGAGCCATTACCGGAAGTTTGAGAAATTGATGTTCATGCTATCAGGTTGGAGGCTACCCAGATGGAATATAGGGTGTATATAACTAATCATAACTAATATAGCTATAACTAATTAAACATTCTTAATAAGAGCAGCATGCTACAGTAATGAATGCAAGATGATTATAATTTCCCCATATCTTATCCCAAAATGTTTAGTACCCTTGTTATGGAAGATAATTTTGATGGGGCAAGTGAACAGCAAATGTGAGAATGGAATGGATTCCTTAAACCCAACAGGTTCAAACACTGTGCTCAATTGCCAAGCTAAACTGGTTCTCACACTGCATAATTTTGATTGTGACTCCACTCATTTTCTCCAAGTAAACAACGTTGCTATGGGAACTGTTTCAGTCCTGGCTAAACATGGGATCTGTGGAACATTTGCAGCAAACAATGAGAGTCTGTGGGGATAGAGGTCACCAACCAGTTCCCAGAAATTCAGGAGGCTGGGAGCATGATAGATAGGATGTGTAGAGAGGTAGTTACACCCAAGGTGCAGGACATAGGAAACTGGGAAGGGGAAAGGGGTTAATGAGCTAAGGAGCCAATGCAGATACCACTGTGGCCATCACCCTCAAAAATAGGTATATCACTTTGGATACTATTGGGGGGGTGGGGGAATGACCTAGTAGAGGAAAATCACAGCAGTCAGGTCTCTGGCTCTGAGTTCGCTCTGTGACTTGGGGAAGGGGAGGAAGAGGCAAGTTGTGGTGATAGGGGATTCATTATTTAAGGGAACAGAAAGGAGGTTCTGTGGGCAAGAGTGAGATTCCTGGTTGGTGTGTTGCTTCCTGAGTGCAATGGTCTAGGACATCTGAGAATCAGTCCTCAGGATCTTTCAATGGGAGGGTGAACAGCCAGAGGTCATGGCCCATGTTGGTACCAATGGCATGGGTAGAATGAGTGACAAGGTTCTGTAAAGAGAGTTCAGGGAGTTGTCTGCTAAGTTAAAGGACAGGACCTCCAGGGTTGTGATCTCAGGATTTCTACCCGTGCCATGTGCTAATCAGCCTAGAAATAGGAAAATTATACAGTTTAACATTTGGCTAAGGAGTTGGTGTAGGAAGGAGGGCAAAAGGTCACACCTTCACTGGAAGTGAGTCCAATGATCCAAGGGAAATGAGACAGGGCAGGTAATAAAAGTTTGTGGAGAGAAAAACTGCATTTAGTGACTATAATGCCATTAGTTTTAAAGTTAAAATGCAAAAGATTAGTCTGGCCTGCAGATTGAGATTCTAAATTGGAGAAAGGCCAATTTAGATACAATGAGAAATGATCTGGCAAGTGTAGATTGGGACAGGCTGTTTTTTGGCAAGTGGGAGGCATACAAAAGTGAATTTTTGTGAGTACAAAGCTTATACAGTATGTGCCTGTCAGAATAATAGGTAAAGATAACAAGTGCAGGAACCTTAGTTTTTAAGAGATATTGAAGCCCTGGTTAAGAGAAAAGAGGAGATGCATAGCAGGTATAGGCAGGTAGGAACAAATGAGGTGCTTATGGAGTATAAGAAATGCAAGAGAACACTTCAGAAAGAAATCAGGTAGGCTAAAAGAAGGCATGAACTTGCTCCAGCAGACAAGGTGAAGGTATTCTACAGATATGTTAAGAGCAAAAGGATAGCAAGGGTCAAAATTGGTCCTCTGGAAGACCAGAATGGTAATCTATGTGTGGAACTAAAACAGACAGAGGATATCTTAAGTAATTTTTTACATTTCTATTTACTCAGGAGACAGACCCCTAGTCTATAGAAGTGAGGCAAAGTTGTGTCGACTTCATGGACCCTGTACAGATTGCAGAGGAGGAGTTGTTTGCTACTCTGAAGCAAATCAGGGTGATAAATCGCCAGAGCAAAAACAAGCTACACCATCAGACCCTACAGTAGGCAAGTGCAGAAACTGCTGGGGTCCTAGCAGAGATATTTAAATCATCCTTAGCAACAGGAGAGGTACCAGAGCATTGGAGGATAGCCAGAGATGCTCCACTTCTTAACAAAGGCTCTAAACATAAACCAGGAATCTATAGGCTGGCGAGTCTGATGCTGGAAGGTATTCTAAGGGAAGAGATGTAAAAGTATTTGGATAGACATGGACTGATTAAGCATAGTCTACGTAGCTTTGTGCATGTTAGGTCATGTCTAACCAATCTTATAAAGTTTTTGGAGGAAGTTACCAGGGAAGTGGATGTTGTTTTGCATGGCAGATGTTTTTCTCTTTGCATTTTGAATTGGTTTTTTGTCAAGCCACTCCTCCAGCTTCTGGCTACATTGATTGACCGTGGCAAAGCCGTCTCAGCTCTTGGTGAGAGGGCCTGTTTGGACCAGGTGAAGGACGTCCTGAGCTGGGGCACCACAGGGGCAAGCTGGGGTTTGTCAAGTGCTCCATTGGTGTAGTGTTTATGCTATTTTGGTAGGTCAACTTCTGAGTCAATTTGTGGCTGTCCAGTTTTTTCCTGGTAGCCTGGGAGGAGCGAGGTGGGGCTGCCGATCAGATCACTGTTAGCATTGGTGCCATTCAGTGTGCTCATCATAAGAGTCAAGGATTTTCAAGTTGTAGAAAGGTTTTCAGGAATTGATTTGGGAAGGTGAAGGAGCATCTTCAATGAGTTCATGAACTGGGATGTTGTTGGGCATATTTTGGATTCACTTGTAGAATTTTGCTGATGCTGTTCTTCTACGGATCTCCAGGGGGGCTATTCCACTCGTTGTTGGGAGCCATTGGACAGGTGTGGATTTTAGGGCCCATGTGATTATTCTCATAGAAGTATGGAGCTGTGTACTGATGATGTTTGTGTGAGCACTTCTCTCCCAGGTGGGTGGGCAACGTACAGTGGCTGAGAAACATAGTACTAGGCTAGATGTTCATAGGATTGACTGGTTAGCACCCCATTTGGTCCCTGTTATCTTCCTGATTATGGCCATTCTGGATTTTAGTTTCTTCACAACATTTTGAAGGTGGATCTTCTATGAGAGAGTTCGATCTAGTGTGACCACAAAGTAAATTGGGTGTGGGTTGTTAGGTAGCTGTTTGCCACTTAATTTGATAATATGTTTAAGTTTGGTTAGTCGGTTGCCCAGATGAAATAAGGAAGTTACTGTTTGGTTGTCATTCATATTTAGATACCACTTTGAGAAGTAGTTGGAAGGAAAGTGGATGAAGGCAAGGCAGTAGTTGTTGTCTACATGGACTTTATCAAGGCACTTGACAAAGTCCTGCATGGCAGGTTGGTCAAGAAGGTTCAGCATTCAAGCCAAGTTGGTAAATTTGGTTAGACACTGGCTTTGTGGGAGAAACCAGAGAGTGGTAGTAGATGGTTGCCTCTCTGACTGGAGGCCTGTGACTACTGGTGTACCGCTGTTGCTGTTTGTTATCTATATCAACAGTCTGGATGATAATGTGGTTAACCAGATCAGCAAATTTGCAGATCATACCAAGATTGGGGTGTAGTGAACAATGAGGAAAGCTACCATGGCTTGCACAGGGGTCTCTATCAGCTAGAAAAAGGGGCTGAAATATGGCAAACGGAGTGTTCTTATGCAGGCAAATGTGAGGTTTGCACTGCAGGGTGGGTCTTACACAGTGAGCAGTAGGGTACTGAAGAGTGTTGGAGTTGTATAAGATGCTGGTGAGGTCTAATTTGGAGTATTGTGTGCAGTTTTGTACACCTATCTGCAGGAGAGATGTAAATAACATTGAAAGAATACAGAGAAGATTTATGAGGAGGTTGCCGAGTCTGGAGGAAATATAAGGAAAGATTAAATAGGTTTGGACTTGGAATTTGGACGATTGAGAGGAGATTTGATAGAGGTATACAAAATTATGAGGGGTATAGATAAGGTAAATGCAAGCAGGCTTTTTCCACTGAGGTTGGGTAGGATGACAATCGGAGGTCATGGGTTAAGGATGAAAGGTGATAAGTTTAAGAGGAACATGAGGGCAAACTTCTTCAGAGTGTGGAGTCAGCTGCCAGCATAGTTGGTGCATGCAAGCTTGATTTCATGAGTTAAGAGATAGGTACAGGGATAGTAGGGGTATGGAAGACTGGTCCCAGTGCAGAACAATGTGAGTAGGCAGTTTACATGGTTTTGGTGTGGACAAGATGGGCTGAAGGAACCATTTATGTGCTGCACTTCTCTATGGTTCTAAATAGAAAGAGGGGAAGAGCTAGAAATACGGAGGTGAAGGAAGAGACGATATGTTGATAGGATTTTCAAATCAGGGTGAGAACAAGAAACAATAAATATCATCAAGTCAGAGAGAGATATGCAGAAACAAGTTTAGCTAAGATCCAAACAGATCCAAATAGCAGTACCTTTTACCTGAAGGAAGTGGAGTCAAAAGAGAAGTTACGTGATACACAGTGCCTATAAAAAGAATTCACCCTCCTTGGAAGTTGTCATGTTTTATTGCTTTACAGCATTCCATCACAGTGGATTTAATCTTGTCTTATTACACTGATCAACAGAAAAAGACTTTTTCGTGTCAAAGTGAAAACAAATCTCTACAAAGTGATCTAAATTAACATATAATTAGTATACTTCAACTGTTGCCCGGGTGCTTCACCAGTTGCAGCTTTATGGGAAAGTGACAAAGAGAAAGCCACTACTGAAAAAGAACTCACACGAATCTCGGTAGAGTTTGCCAGAAGGCCCGTGGGAGACTCTGAAGTCAGCTGGAAGAAGGTTCCATGGTCAGATGAAATCAAAATTGAGATTTTTTGCCATCAGACCAAATGCTATGTTTGGCATTAACCAAACACCGCACATCATCAAAACACACCATCCCTACCATGAAGCATGGTGGTGGCTGCATCATGCTGAGGGGATGCTTCACTGCACCAGGCCATGGAAGGCTTGTGAAGGTAGAGGGTAAAGTGAATGCAGCAAAATACAGGGAAATCCTGGAGGAAAACCTAACGCAGTCTGCAAGAGAACTGTGACTTGGGAAAAGATTTGTTTTCCAGCAAGACAATGACCCCAAGTAAAAAGCCAAAGCTACAGTATACAGGAACCAAAGTTAATATCCTTGAGTGGCCAAGTTGGAGTCCCGACTTCAATACAGTTAAGAATTTGTGGCTGGACTTTAAAAAAGTAAGTGCTACATCTGTCCCTACATATCCTCTCTTACCACCATTCAGGGCCCCAAACAGTCCTTCCAGGTGAGGCAACACTTCACTTGTGAATCTGTTGGGGTCATCTGTTGCACCCGGTGCTCCCGGTGCGGCCTCCCCTACATCGGCGAGACCCGACGCAGATTGGGGGACCGCTTCGTCGAGCACCTAAGCTCCGTCTGCCACAACAGACAGGATCTCCTGGTTGCCACCCACTTCAACTCTGCTTCACATTCCCATTCGGATATGTCCATACATGGCCTCCTCTACTGCCATGATGAGGCCAAACTCAGGTTGGAGGAGCAACACCTCATATACCATCTGGGTAGTCTCCAGCCCCTTGGTATGAACATTGAATTATCCAACTTTTGCACGGTACTGTATATTCTGTGTTGTCTTAGACTTTCCGTAAGATGGCAGCACACTCAAACAGAGCAGCCTCTCGGGGGCCAACTGAAGGTGCATTTTTCTTTTTAAAAAGTGATTTTTAAGATCATAAGACTAGGGCGCAGCAGGTCTAACTCATCAGTGATCCGCTCGTTCGGAACCGGCGGATGAGTCGGAGAAGGAGAAGCCAGTGTTTGGGTCAGAGAAGGAGAAGCTGGCGGATGGGCTAGATTGGGTGTGGAGGAGCTGACCTGGGTGCAGACTGTGTTGCTACCTGGTACTCAAAGACATCAGAGTAGGCGCATGAAAGCAGTGTGCAGTGTAACCATGAATGACGTTTCTCTTGCAATTGCAAGACCCTGTTGGACATTGATAATGTGAGATGCCGCTGTTTCCCTTGCTTGGTGTAAAGACAGGCTTTGCAACAGCAGCATGGCCTCAGTTGTAGCAAGGATGAGGCCTCAGGTGGGCCTGCCTGCTGCTGCAGTCCACGGAGGTGGTGAGGTGTCGCTGCTTGCTTGGAAGTTGGCCTCGCCTGTCAGTGCTGCCCTCCAGTGTTCACCCAGTGAAACGACAGGTTAGATTGCCAGGAGCTGTACCATCAATTTGCATGTCACTATGGGACTTGAACTATATAAGTGTCTTCTTGTGTAACGATGCTTGTTCTTTTTCCTCGCTCGTGCTATTTTTAATGTTGCTATGCAGCTTGGCCCCAAACAACAGTATTCTGTGTCCTGACAAAGGGTCTCGGCCCAAAACGCCAATAGTGCTTCTCCTTATAGATGCTGCCTGGCCTGCTGTGTTTCAGCAGCATTTTGTGTTTGATGTTTCAACTGTATTCATGTATGGTTTGAATGATAATTAAACTTGATTTGATCTGATCTGATCGATATGCCTGTGATGCTGCTTCAAACAAATTTTCCACAGTACCTGCACATAACAATAAACATCGCTCAACTTAAAGCTTTTTAGGTAGTGGAAGGTGCCAAATTCAATGCAGGTATAAACTTAGGGGAGTGGGGCGGCAAGAAGTTCCATTGGGCAGGAACAGACTGCAATAACAGATCAATGGACAGGCATGTTCAGAGGTTTCAGGAAGGTAAAAGTAGTCAGCATGCTATTGGAGGGCTCTGGGATGATAAATTCAATAGCAGTTAATCACACAGCGATATTACTATGTTCCTTAATGGTATTTTCCAGGGAGTAGTCCAATCTCTTATTTCAAAGGTTCATTTTATTATCAAATAATGTATGCAGAAAACAACTGAGATTTGCCTTCTCCAGAAAGCAAATGGAGAAAATCCAGAAACTTTTTAGGTAGTGGAAGGCGCCGTATTCAATGCAGGTATAAACTGGGGGAGTGGGGTGGCAAGAAGTTCCATTGGGCAGGAACAGACTACAATAACAGAAAATCAAAGTAGTTGAAAGAAGGACATCAATCCCTTCTTCCACATTAAAAGAAACAAAAACTCACAAACCCCCAACCGCCACTCAGCCTCCAAACAAAAAGTAACAGATTACGCACATGGAAGAACAGCAAGAACATCAGATCCCAAACCACCAATCAGCAACAAGAAAGGATGGGCAAGGTACAAAACAAAATAACTGAAAGGGGCCAATATGAACTAGAGCTAGTTTCAACTGCAGTCCAATCCATCAATCTCAGAATTTCAATAACATCTCCGAGAGCATTGGGACCCATCAGCCCTTCTGAGGGCAGCGACAAGAAAAACAAAATGTTTTTTTAATGTTTTATTGTTTATGGGGTACCACCAAAGACCTGTTCATCTTTTTGCTGTTTCTTCAATACCACCTCATGGCAGAAGATGGAAGAGTGCACTCTAAATTTGGCATAATGAAGACATGCAAGAGGTTTAAGTTATACACATTATGTTATCTTCTACGTAAAACTTGAACCATTCTAAAGTGATCCCATATCTAATTTGATAAGATGTCAGATAAAAGGCTGGTTTATTGTACGTATTGGCAGGGGAAGTGTGATAACATTGATGAACATTGTTATCATATCAAAACAATCAGAATAAACAGTTCTCTTTTCAGACTGGAAGAATGTAATTTATGGAGTGCTACAAGGATCACTTTTGGCCTCAATTATTTACTATCTTTGTTAATTACTTCAAAGAGAGGGGCACCTAGGGTAAGGTATCCAAGTTTGAAGACTTGAAAACAAATGGAAGCAGCAGCTGTCTGGAGGATATTTAGCCTCTTGGTTTGAATGTATGGGCTAAAAATTGCTAATGAAGTTTAATGTAGTTCGACATCATACACATACATAGCAGAAATCAAGGAAAAAGCAACAGACCATTAACACATGGAAAGATTGCAAGTGAGTGTAGACAGGGTGATGGGTTTTCTTGTACATAAATCACAAAATATTTGTTTGCTAATGTAGTTAACGTTAGAAAGATAATTGACTCAGGACATTATTGCAAAAGGGGTGGAGTTTAGAAAGTAATAATTTTACAATTGTATAATTTTCTCACTAAAGTCACACCTGGAGAAGTTGAAACAATTTTAGTCAGTTTAATCCCAGGATAAACAGTCTTGTTATCATGAACTGTTGAAAAGGTGAGAGCGGTATTCTTCAGTTTCAATCAAATATAGTCTTATTAAAACATTGCAGTCCCTAAAGGGCAGGATAGAGTAGGGTAGGTTAGAGGTGCTTTGAGAAAGGTTGGATAAACTTGTTTTCCCCCCTTCACCCACTCCCATTGCAACAACAGAGCTGAGGGAAACCTGAGAAATTTATAATGTCCTGAGGCATTGGATAATAGGCCCTTCTGGGTCAACAAGCCCATGCTGACCAATTATGATCATGTGACCAACTGACCCATCTGTACACAGTTGAAACATGGGAGGAAACCAGAGCACCCGGAGGAAACCCACAAAGTCACAGGAGATTACATAAACTCCTTACAGGCAATGGTAGGAATCTTTTTCTTAGGATCAAAATGTCCAATACTTGAGGGTACACATTGAAGGTGAGAGGGGAAAGTACAGAAGACCTGTGGAGAAGTAGCTTTTCCTTTTCAAAAAAAAACAAAGTTGAAAATGCCTGAAATGTGCTAGCAGGTTTGGGAGTGGAGGCAGGTACAAAAGCCATTTAAAAGGCACTTAATGTACTAAGAATGGAGAGATAGGGACATTGAACTAATTAAACTAGTAATTTAATGCACATATAATTACAAATTTAGTTAGTACAGCACAAAACAATGGGGTGAAATGCATATACCTGGCTGTACTTCTGTGAATTTAGACCTTAAGTAATAGATATAGTTTTAATTTTCAGGGTTATCACAGAAAAGCCAGACTCAGCACTGATTTTGCAGGTGTATTGTTGATATGATTGGACCAACTAGACTAATAAAAGAGTAACCATCATTTAGATCAGCACTGTTTGGAACTGGACATGCCACTATACGAGCATCCATAGCAAATATTAAATCAGCCCATCATATGGCAACAAATCAACACAAAAAGAGCATGCAGACATGGTCAAGAGGTTCAGTTGTTCAGCCAAACAGCAGAATGGGGAAGAAATGTAATCCAAGTGACTTTGACCATGGTATGATTGTTGGTGCCCAATGCAGTGGTTTAAGCATCATAGAAACTACTGATCTCCTGGGATTTTCACGCATAACAGACTCTAGAATTTACAGGGAATGGTGTGATGAACAGGAAAAAAAATCCAGCAAGCAGCAGTTCTGTGGGCAAAAATGCCTAGTTAGAGATCGGGGAGAATGGCCAGATTGGTGAAAGACGACAGGAAATATGACTAACTCAAATAATGTGTTACAACATTGGCCAGATAGAAAGCATGTCGACTGTTTTCCTACCACAATTTAAAAATGCAAAACAAATTTATTATTTGAGCCACAAGTTCCCATCGAGAAAGAGGTGGTAAAAATGAAGAACAAGTAGACAGATTTCCTTTCATGATGAAAAGGTCCTTTTGGGTTCATACAGAATGTTCTGTTGTCATCTCAAATGACAATGTGCATGAAAGCCAAAGTTGGTCTTTGAGCTTCAGAAAAATGTCACACAAACACACTTCATTGTGGAAAAAAAGCAGTTTGAACTTTTATTAGGATGTACCATGTTAATAGCTTACATCAGTGATATAATCAGTAAAGTTAAATGCCTCATGATTTCAACCGGATAATAGTAATAAACACACAATTATTTGTACCCTGAATAAATTAGTATCACCCTGAACCAGTAAGACATGTTCTAAGTAGATTAAAAAAAAATACCAAAACAAGCATATCCTTCTCCATCTTTGAAGACCATTGTGCTAAAAATAGGTTGTGTTTTCTTTTATCCATTTGTAGCTAGTTTTGTGATAGTAGTAGTACCACTAAAGTTGTGAAAACCTCTGCAGTGTAGCACCAGTCCTGCTCGATATATAACCAGCTATATCATCCCAACTGGTGAAGCATTTCAAGATTCTCTTTTGGAAAGCAGTTTCTCCCACAAACAGCATTCTACCAGCTATAACAATTTAATACAATAACCCAGAATCACCATGGCATCCTAGTAAGCAGTTCATTTCATTACCGTTTAAGAAATCTGCTGAAAACAAGTGTAAAAGGACACAAGTACAACAGCTTGGTTCAAGTAGTATGTTATTTGTTAAAGCCCCAAGTGTATGATTTTATGAATCAGAGCCATTTCTGCAGCCATTTCAACAGCAAAAACCAAAACTAACTAATGAAGCTGAGAAAATAAAATGAAACATGACCTTAGCATTAAAAGCAGAACATTTAGCATCCAAAGTTTAGCACATTTAGAAAATAAAAATCAAAGCAAGTTCCATAGAAGACATCACTATTCCACTCTTACTTGAGTTGCTTAAAGTTAGTGCACAGGTACATAATAATATCCCATGTAAGTTAAATATAGCAAAATGGAATATTAAAAATTGCACACAATTTGCCTAGGAATGCATTTCAGTTAATGAAAATAAAAAATGCAAAGAAAGGCTGACAAAATTTCTGGCTTCTGCATGCCAGGTGGATGCCATGCTTCAGTGGAAGCAAACTTCACATTCCAGAGATCAATGTGATTGACCCAAGAACGTCACTTTGAGGAGCTCGTCGCCCCTAACAGCTTGAGCAAGTGCAAGCTTTGTTTTCAACTACCGGCACTGAATGGCCGTTACCACCAAGTAGGACTAATCATGTACAATGCCACATGAGATTAGAGGAGATCAGGTAGATGACTATAAACAGAGTCCAGGAGTTTCTGGCTGGCATCCTGACTCTTGCCTCCCACAATCTCGAAGAGCTTGTCCAGTTTGTCCTCGGCATGGCATATTTCTTCTATGATTCCAAGCTCCTCTTGGTTAAGAATGTGAAGCATGTCGTCAAAGATAGGCTGCAAGTCACAAGGATCTAAGCGTACCTGCCGTAAAATGGTATCTTTCTTCTCTGCAATTGCGAAGGAAAAAGAAATATTAATTCTATTTAATAGTTCCATCCAAATATTTCCCAAATAGACATGGTATATATTGGGCATTTCTGTTGTTTTTTTTTCTTTCTCACTTCCACCTGACTTGAGTTCCATTGTCCTAAATGTATCAACTCCAGTGTGAATTTAAGCCCATGGAATTCCCCTTTTCTAATTTCACAGCAACAAGAAGTTATTTGAGAATGGGAAAGATTGCAGGCATGTCATTTTTGGCTATCCTTAAATCTCCACTGGCTTGGCTTTCCAGCTATTACCGCTCCAGAGCCGTGAGGATGAGCCTATCTCGGCTGTTTAGTTTCCTGCCTAACATAGGATACATAGCAAATTGAAGTCCCCAAAACAAAACAAGGTCCCCAAACAAAACATGCTGCAAATCTGAATTGAAAACTAAGGGTTGGAAATATTCTGCTCGTATCTATGGACAAAGAGAAAAAGATGAAAAAAGATCTCAGAATGACAACTTTTCACTACAATCCCATGGAAATGTGAATCTTCTCTCACCATTTAAACAGGATAGATTCAAGCTTTCGAAATAACTTGGTCTCAGTTCTTTAACTTATGGGGCTCATCTAAAGTCAGTTTCTTTTCAAACATCAGCTAAGGTTCAATTAATAAGTTGCTTCACTCTATTCCTTGGCTAATTTAATGGTACATTCAGAACTTGGCACTCATGCATAAATTCTGTTGCTTAAAAACAAAAATTACAGCAAATTCCCAAAGTAAGCAGTATAAACTAGTCACCTTGATACCTAGCCAGACTGTATCCCCACAAATATGTTAAACTGCAGCAGAAATATTCTTAACATTCAGTAATTTTGGAAATAGCTGACACATAGGTAAGTGTTGATAGAAAATGGGATAGAAATCAGTCATCTCATTTCTCACTTATTTTTATTAGTATTATTTCTTTCTTTTCATATTTGTAGTTTTTCTTTTGTATGCTGGGTATCCAACCCAGTGGTGCAGTCTTTCATTGATGATATTATGGTCACTGGATTTATTGAGCATGCCCCCAAGAAGATAATCTCAGATTTGTATATGGTAACATATGAACTTTGATAACAAATTTACTTTGAACTTTGGTGACAGCTTCATTTTAAGGCATGTGTGATGGGGACCTACAAGTACCTGGCAGTGTACTTGGGATGACAGAAATGAGTGGAACACCACAGAGGCTGTATATGAGGGCCAGAGTTGCCCCTACTTCCTAAGGGGAATGAAGTGCTTTGGAGTATGCAGGCCTCTCATACACAATGTTCTGCCAGTCTGTTGTTACCAGTACAATATTCTATGTGGTGTGCTGGGGCAATGGCATCACAGGTGATGCCAACTAGCTCAATAAACTAATGAGAATAGGCTGAGTGAACTGGGCCATTTCTCTTTGGAGCGACGGAGGATGAGAGGTGATCTGTTAGAGGTGCATAAGATGTTGAAAGGCATTGATCGTGTGGATAGTCGGAGGCTTTTTCCCCAGGGCTGGAATGGTTGCCACAAGAAGACACATGTTTAAAGTGCTGGGGAGTAGGTACAGAGGAGATGTCAGGGGTAAGTTTTTTTTTTAAACTCAGTGAGTTGTGAGTGTGTGGAATGGCTGCCAGCAATGGTGGTGGAGGTGGTTACAACAGGATCTTTTAAGAGGCTTTTAGATAGGTACATGGAACTTAGTAAAATAGAGGACTATAGGTAAGCCTAGTAATTTCTAAGTTAGGGACAAGTTTGGCGCAACTTTGTGGGCCGAAGGGCCTGTATTGTGCTGTAGGTTCTCTATGTTCTTTGTTCTAAACTGTTAAGAAAGGCTGGTTCTGATATAGGAGTCAAACTGGATACACTGGAGGCTGTGGTAGAACAAAGAACTCTCATAAAAATCCTAGCAGTTCTTGATAATGCTTCTCACCCTCTGCATGCCAGCTTGGCTGAACAGAGGAGCTCTGTTAGTAATAGACTAAGGTGACTGCGCTGCTCCAAAGAGCGTTATATGGGGTCATTCTTACTCTCAGCCATTAGGCTCTGTAATGAGTCATCCTTTTGCCAGGGAAGTGATGACTGTCCCCGTTGGACTGTTTGGCACAACTTATTTTTATTTCTCCTTCTCTTAATATTTCTATCTGTGCACTTGTAATGTTACTGTGACACTAATTTCGGTTGGGATCAATAAAGTATTATTCACCTGCAACTTTAACTGCAAGTCAATAAAAAATAAATTAGTAATTCCAGACCTATTTGAAGATAAGATTACAATACAAAATTATTTTATTTCCTGGAGCGTAGGATGAGAGGAGATCTGATAGCGGTATACAAAATTATGAGGGGTAAAGATTGGGGAAATGTAAACACAGATTGAGTGAGACTACAAGAGGTCATAGGTTAAGGGTGAAGAGTGCAATGTTTACAGGCAATGTGAGGAGAGAACTTCACTGAGGATGGTGAGAGTGTGGAGAGCAAGCAGAAGTGGTGGATGTAGGTTCTATTTCAACATTTAAGAGAAATTTGGATAGGCACGTGGATGGGAGGGGTATGGAAGGCTATGGACGTGCTGGTCAATGGGACTGGGCAGAATAATAACTGGGCACAGACTAGATGGGCTGAAGGGTTTTTTCTGTACTTCATTGTTCTATGGCTAAGTAGGCAGAAGTTTAAAAAAACCATCTCAGTACTCTTAAAACCAAATGCAAGTCATACAACTCGTGACTAACAACTTTCAAAACAATTAAAAATGAAATTCATTGTTTACCTTTGGAAATGAAGGAACCAGTTCTACTAAGAACTGAAGATGAAGTACTTGAAGTTGAGTCACAGCGAAGGAGAGGTTCTGATTCATCAACAAAAAAGACTTTTGTCTTATCAGCTGGAGATGGTTCAACATTCGTGTTGGGAACAGCTGGATTTGGAGTCAGACCATTTTTACAGCTGGGAGTCAAAACAAGCTTCTCAACATCCAGCTGGGGGGGGGGGGGGGGGGGAAGACAATAGTAAAATTGTTTACTGAATTAAATTGGTCAAAACAAGAACAGCTGACCAGATATAGACCGCAAATCTACAGATAATAAATACTGCACATTCTCAGCAGCTACACAATATGCTGAACAACAGCTCTACAGACAGAAAACTTTATGCAAGTTCACAAAGGCAATTAAATTTTTAAAAACTTGTTTTTCAAAACCTGTATTTTGAAGGGATTTCCTTCTCTTTATGACATGACACTATGTTCTGCTAATTTTGCTCTGGAAACAAGGGGCATCTCCAAACTCCCCATGAACCAGATAAAAAAACCTGCCTTCAATTATAGGACCAAAAGCAGTTGACTGTATCAAGAGATGAAAATTTTGCTATATTCTATCGCTGGAGTAATAACAAACATAATGACTTTCAGATATTCTACAAAACCTCATCATTGATTGTGACAAATGAAACATTGAAGTTTTGTCTTGCAAATTTATTACAAGCTATTATAGCTTATTAAAATACAGTGATAAAAATCTATATTGTCAATTGTGTGTATTTTACAATTCATATACTGATGGTGAACCAGTTACAACAATTTTAAATATGTTTCCTATACAGAGACAACATCCAATTCTCATTCCTTTCATTCATGGCTCATATATAACAATTTAAATTCATTTTTAAACATCACACAGGATGAACTACATTTGCATATCATCCTTTCACTTAAATATCACGGCATTCAAAAGGAAACTGATATTTGTTTTTCCAAACAGAAAACTCATTTGAAAATAATTTGTCCACTGAAGCACAAAAATTTGAAAAATCAGATTGATTGCTTGAGAATGTCCCCCAGTGTGATGATAAACTGTCAGATATCCAAATGATACAACACCCTTCTCCCCGAATATGGCTGGCAAGGGTTCATGGCATAAAAAAGGTTGGGAGCCCCCGGTGTAAAAGCAATTCAGACAACTATATGTTAACTGTAATATGTTATAAGGTTAACTAAATCTATCTGTGAAAACAATTAAAACCTTAAATCAGTGTTTTTCACTGAGGGAGTGGCACACTCCAGAAACTAGAGATCATCTTTCATTGAGTAATTAGTTAACCATTTGGTTTCTAGAACGAGATAATATCTATAGACCCACTGTATCCAGAGATACCAGCCACGTGACAGACACACTGCCACCTGGCTGGTCAGAGGACACACCACATGCCAATCAACATTTGGTCCTTCCCAACTAATCAATGCACACCTAAATTATTGGTCACCTTAATTGGATTCTCTCGCCCAGCCCCAAGCTATAAAAGGTGAGACTTGTCCCTGGCTCGGTCTCTCTTACCTCATTGAAGGTATGTGCATTGATTTATGTTTGGGAAAGTCTATCGTTTGTTCTGGTAAGGGAGCCGCAGCTATCCAAGGTCAAGGGGGATAACTGTTGTAGTGCTTTTCCCTTGTTCTTTGTTTGTGTAACCGCACCCTGTCACCACACCGCTTCCTGTGTATTGTAGTTGCTTGTGTTGACCCGATTTCCCCTTGTAAATAAATTCCTTATTATTAAAAAAACTGTGTCCAGGCCTCTACTGTTGAGACTCAAAGAACCAGTTATTTCCATCACAACACCCACCCTAAAAGTTTTCATGATAGGGACAATTCGAAAAACCAGGGGTAAACTGAAACAAACAGCAATCCTTTGGAGAGCCATATTTCTTTAATAACATCTGATATATAAAAATTAGAGTCAGTCATTCTACCTGCCAGTCAAGAAACCATCTATACCAAGCCTATTTGCCAGCACTTGATCATAGTCTTCAAAGCTAAAGTTATGCATACCCTTATCTAGATTCTTAAGCCTTCAGACACTGTTCCAAATTCCAACTACCCTTTGGGTGAAAAAAAATTCTTCCTCAGATCTCATCCCTATGGAATTAGACAGTCTATGGGGGAAAGTGCCCTACAATTTACCCTGGATATATAATCTTGCCTACATCTATCAGAACCCCTACCACCCAGTCTCCTCTACACCACAGCACACCAACTCTCCTCATAACTGAAACTTCCCAACAGTATCCTAATTCTTTCTGCACCTTCTCAAGTGTAAACACATCTTTGTCAGAAAAAGAATGCTTTTTTACTGAAGTTAGGGTTTCATTCAAAACAAAAAGATGGGGGCCATTTACTTAGTGTACAAAAGACATTGTAGATGATAAAATGTCAATTGGCACAGCAACCCTCAGAGGGATCATAAGCGGAGAGAGTGGGTAGTTTCAAGTTCCTGAGTGTCAAGATCTCTGAGGACCTAACCTGGTCCCAACATATTGATGGAGTCATAAAGGAGGCAAGACAGTGGCTATATTTTTATTCAGAGATTGAAGAGGTTTGGCATGTCAACAAATATACTCAAAACCTTCTATAGATGGTGTGGGTGTGTCTGTGTGTGTACACGTATTCTTTAAGTCCCAGGTGAGCTCTCAATGTGACAGCTGACAGCTGTGATAGCTAGAGTCATAAATAAATGGTTGGTTTGGACTTACTTTGTTTCAAGAGTAATTTTGAATTACTTTGTATAATCAAATCAGGGAAAGAAGGGAAGGGTGAGGGAGGAGGCAATAAGAATTTCAACGGAAAATATTTAGCAGGGCTCCAAATGATACCAGGCCAATTTACATTTCAGCCACTCACGTCTGAAGTACTTTGGAAGTGTAACATATCAAATGCCACTTAACTGTCATAAAGTTCGATAATTACGACTGGTTATTCATTGCAAATCTTAATTAGCTCTGTGCAGAGTGACAATTGTGTATGGCAGATAACAGAACATGTTTATTGCAACACTATTGCATAACTAATTATAGTTGTCTCAAAAAAATTAACTGAGCAATGTTACATTATTTCAAAACACAATTAATGCTTGATTTTGTCTATGCACAATGTATTTGAGAGATCATATACTGATGTTTGTATTATTGATTATTCCTGTCCATGCCTTGTGGCACATTGGGCAGCAATCTTGCCATTTCTTTAGTATTTGTCTTTGCTAACTTGATGCTCAACCCAGCATGGATGTAAAGTAAAGAGGCAGCCGGATTCAAACTCGGGACCACTGGCCTCCGTCTGTTGCAGATGTCAGCACCCTTGGAACTAAGCTCAAATAATTCCACTCCACAGCAGATTGACATCATTTGTCCAGCCAAGCTTTAGTGAAGTGAGTGAATTTCAACTTGCAAACTTAAAGCACTGAAGGCAAGTGTAGGAGGCACTGAAGGAAACTGAATGATTTACCGATATTTTCAAAAACTTTATAACCGTGCCAGCTAGCAAATTGTCTAACAAATTAAATAACCAAAATGTTTAAGCCAAGTAGTCAAATAAAAAAAGCTGATTAAAATATCAACAGACAAGGGCAACGCATTTTTGAGATTGGATTAATTCATTAGCTTTACAGTGAGCGGCAATACCATAGTATTAATTAGATGAAGAAATCAGCTCATGGTAAAAGCTGCATCAAAACAAATGTGACCCAGTTTATTTTCAATGTGGCACAACTCCACAACCAATAGTCCAATGGACTTTAAAATACTTTTTCCATCCTTTAAGGATATCCCCAAATTGTAAGCAACAAATTACAAGGAATCATCTAGTCAGCAAACTGCTGTTCAAAAAAAACCCTGATTCTAGATCTAAACTCAATGCCCAGTTGATCCCTTTACAAAAGCTACATCAGGCAACATTAGTGGGTATTCCTTACAAGTTGGTACAATATTTCATTTCATGAACAAAATATTCCAATAGAATTTCAATTTCCTTAGATATTTAGATGAAAAGGAAGTAACTATCAGATGTTAACAAATTTTGACACACGTCAGTGATAATAAACCTGATTTCGATTGATTCGGATGTTATCACAGCACTCACCAGAAGGTGACAAGTCTCACCAAGGGACAATCAGCACTGGCTGTATTAAGTTAATCAGTCGAACATACACAAATCAGGAAAAATAGAGGGTCAACTAGTGTCACAAACTTGTTCTGCTTTCTAATAAGATCATGGTTGATCTGATTTCAACCTCAATTGGCAGAGTCTAATCTACCCTGCTTGCATCTCATCAACCTTAAATATTTAAAGATTCTGTTCCAAACAACAATAGGGCAAGTTTCAAAGGCTGCCTTCTGGGAGAAAAACTGCACCACTTTTTAAAAAAATGACTATTAGTTTGTGACTAAAATATATACTTACTGTAATTTACTATTCCTATGCTGGGTGCATTTTATATAATCACCTGTATACATGTAATTATTCAATGAGTTTTGTAGAGGTTACAGTTGCCTCTTAATTTTTCTGGGAACTTCCTTGTTTGGCGGTCAAATTCCTTGAATCTGGCGATTTAGTTTCTTAATTTACTGGTTGGAATTTCAGACCAGACCACCTTTGTTCTTCTCGTTCCCTTCGGCACTTTTCCTTTGCTCTTTTCTTCACCTCTCACCATGCTTCTCTCCTCATCTTTTGTTCTTCTAACATTTCAAACTATCATAAGCAACAAGTTTTCTGCCTCATTCTCAATTTACAAAGAACCTTTGGATCCCAAGCACCAGGATCCAACAAGAACCTGAAGCATTTGAGCTCCAGCCAAGTCTCTCATGCCAAATTTCAGCGGACAAGTATAGATTATCCAATCTCTCCCCCCCCCCACCCCCCTCGACCAGCTTCTCAATTCAGATTAAAGAAAATACGAGTATCAAAGTCAACCTGGCATTGAACAAATCTATAAACTTGGCTCATGTGAAGTGAACTTTCCATTATCCTGAAGCAAATAGGAACCCATAATAGTAACTTAGAACCACTATGACAGTATGCTCTACAAAAGGATTCACCTAATTGACAGTGATAGTATTCAACGTGGTGATACTGTACACTTATTCTCTCACAAAATTATCACTTCAGGTCTGGATTCTATGAAAGACAAATGAGAAAAATATGTCCTCTCGGCGTGCGTCAAATCCTGAGAATTCCATCTCTGAAGCCCCTACAAACCCGGTTAAATAATTCAATACAGAGATAGACTGATTCTGGATTTTAGGGAAATCAAGGGATCTAGTGAAAGTTCACGAAAATAGAGGAGCTTATGTAGATGATCATGAACCCAATGACTGGTTGAGCAGTTCACCCTGCTCCTGATGGCATTTCCTTTGAGATTATTTTATTTGCAGTGCCAACATATGCCCATCAAGTTGCCAACAGAATGCTCAGCAGCCAGAGACTAATATCACACGAGGCTGAGTGAGGAAGTATGGCTGAAGACATTGCAGGTGTTAAATGGTCCATGCCTATAATCACCGCTAAAGCAACCATTCCAACTCACCTACCTGAAATGAAGGTCAGGGACCATGTCAAGTCATGAGAAAAATAAGACAAAGGTAGTATTTTAAGACACCTTTAGTTTCTCATTAGCAGATATGCCATAAACACTACTAATAAAACAATTATTTGTATTATTTAGATTAAAATTGATAACATGTACTGTGCTGTAAAAAGCTAATTTTCACGGCATTTCCCCCCACAAGTATGTCTACAACAATAAATGAAATATAACTCACAAGAAACACTGAAAGATCTCAGCAGGATGCCATGTTCCATTCCTAATTAACAACATATTCTAGCATCCAGTATGGAGATTAAACAATAGGCTTATTTTAGCTTAGCTTACAATCTGACTGCTGGCTTTGTTCCTACTGATGTGTGTTGTCTACCTGGTGTTACCTGAGAGCAGGGAGGGGCCTTAATTATTCCAGACACAAAGCGAGAAGAAGAAATGGCCTTAAAAGTTAACTTTTCTATACATTTACACATACCATATACACATATACAGGCAAATAAGAGGCCAGACACACATTAGCTAAGAAATGGCTTCTTAGTTCTCAGTACAAATTAAACTATACGGTTCAGACATCAGCAGGAAATTGAAAGCAATGCTTTTATGCAGCCACTAGTCAGCATTTAAACTGGATAATTGATTTGAAGCTTTGGAAATGTCATCTTCAATTTTAAAACTTAAGGCTAAAAGTCCTTACATACAATACCACTTTGCAAAAGCTCAAGCAAGATGGCTCCACTAAAAAGTCATATTACCTTAACATGATCATACTACACCACTCAACTTCAGTGAATAGGTTTTCCTTCAGTTATCGTCTTTAATTTTTGATCTAAAAGCCCTTGTTTCCACTGGCTAACAAATAAAAAATATGACTTGTACCAGCAAGTATTTCCATATTTCAGCTCTAAATGCATACAGTGTAAACAGTCCCATCTTAACCCACGGGTTGCATTTGATAACGTACAACTTTGAATGCAACAAAAACATCAGGGTTAATGGCACTGATCATTTATAAATACATAAACTGCAGCTTGTGACAAAGACATCCATGTTTAGTGAAAAACTCCATGATATTTTTGCTTAAGTAGCACCACTTAACATCAAGAAATGGGATCTCTGTCTCACCACCATAACATATGAAATGCAAGTTATGCTATTTGCACAGTAAATACCAATTAAACCCATCCCCGAAGGTGCTCAGTTTCAGATTTTTAAAAACACCAGGGCAAGTGTATTTCTGTCAGTCAATATACTCGGCACAGAAAATATTACAAGTGTGAAGTCTAAGCATGACACATGAAATGCTAGAGGAACTCAGCAGGCCAAGCAGCTTCTACAGAAGGAAAAGAGTACAGTTAACATTTTAATCTGAGAACCTTCATCAGAACTGAAGAAAAAAGATGAGGAGTCAGAGTTAGAAGGTGAAGGGTGAAGTACAGGGCTGGAAAATTGATTGGTGAAAGAGATACAGGATTGAAGGAGAAGCAACATCTTATATTTTGTCTGGGTGGCCTCCAACCTGATGGCATGAACATCGATTTCTCGAACTTCAAGTAACGCCTCCCCCCCACCATATCCCAGTCCCCTTTCACCCTCACCTCATCTCCTTAACTGCCCATCACCTCCCAGTGGTGCTCCTCCCCTTTTCTCTTTGTTCCATTGCCTTCTGTTCTCTCCTCAGACTTCCCCTCCTCCAGCCCTGTAACTCTTTCAACCCATCAACTTCCCAGCTCTATTCGACACCCTCCCCCCACTCGCAGTTCAACCCGTCACCTTGTGGTTCTTCCTCCACTCCTAACTCATACCCCTCATTTTCATTCCTCCAGTCCTGATGAAGATCCACAGCCCAAAATGTCAATTATACTCTTTTGCACAGATGCTGCCTGGCTTGCTGAGCTCCTCCAGCAACTAGAAAGGGGAGGAGGGAAGAGAAGAGAGCGATAGTTTTAGGGGATTCTATAGTCAGGGGAGCAGATAGGAGATTTTGTGGGGCAGATCGGGAGTCTCGGATGGTATGTTGCCTCCCTGGTGCCAGGGTCCGGGACATCTCAGATCGGGTGCAGGCTATTCTTGAGAGTGAGGGCATGAACCCAGATGTAGTGGTCCATGTAGGGACCAATGATGTAGGTAAGGTGAGTGAGGGGGTCCTGCTTAGAGAGTTCAGGGAGTTAGGAGTGAAGCTGAAAGGCAGGACCTCCAGGGCGACAATCTCGGGATTGCTACCTGTGCCACGTGCAAGTGAGGCGAAGAATAGAATGATTATGCACATCAATACGAGGCTGAGAGCATGGTGCAGGAAGGAAGGGTTCAGGTTTTTGGATAATTGGACTTTGTTCCAGGGACATTGGGATCTGTTTCGAAGGGACGGTCTGCATCTGAACCGGAGGGGTACTAACATTCTTGCAGGAATGTTTGCCAGTGCTGCTCGGGGGGGTTTAAACTAGATGTGCAGGGGGCAGGGATCCAGATCCAGAGGGTTGATCAGAAGGAGCATGAGGTTAAATGTGTAGAAGGTTTGGGTGATCTTGAGAAGGTCATCAAAATTCAAGGTGCAATTAGCCCGATGGAAGTTCAAGGAGCTGGGTTAGGTACAGTAGACAGTGTTTTAAGCAAAGAGAGGAGGAATGGGCTAAGAATTCTATACTTGAATGCGCGTAGTGTCAGAAATAAGACAGATGAGCTTGAAGCTCAGATGAAAATGGGGAACTATGATATTGTTGGGATAATGGAGACATGGCTGCAAGGGGATCAGGCCTGGGAATTGAGTATACCAGGGTATACGTGCTATCGTAGAGACAGAAATATGGGAAGAGGGGGTGGGGTGGCCCTGTTGGTGAGGAATGAGATTCAGTCCTTAGCAAGAGGTGACTTGGGAACAGGGGAAGTAGAGTCTGTGTGGATTGAGCTGAGGAACAGTAAGGGTAAAAAGACCCTAATGGGTGTTGAGTACAGGCCCCCAAACAGTAGCGTGGATATTGGGTACAAGTTGATTAGGGAGTTAACATTGGCATGTGCTAAAGGTAATGCAGTCGTTATGGGAGATTTCAACATGCAGGTGAACTGGGAGAATCAGGTAGGTGCTGGACCCCAGGATAGGGAGTTTGTGGAGTGTCTAAGGCGGGGGTCGGCAACCCGCGGCTCCGGAGCCACATGTGGCTCTTTTACGTCTGTGCTGCGGCTCCCTGTTGCTTTGGGAAATAATTGGTTGTGGCGACCCTTTTCCTGGCACATCTGAACCGACTCACAATTAAATAGTCTACGGGGGTTTGCGAGCACAGAGCTTTGGAGCCTCTGCGCCATGGGGGGCAGGTTGAGGGAGGCTTAAAAGTGAGGCTGAAGTTTTCGAATAAAGTTTTTTCCTTCGACTGCAGTTACCGACTCCGTGTCGTAATTTTAGCGCTGCGTGTAGCACACCGCTACATGGTCAGTATTTAATTAAAAGGTATTTTATGTTAGTTTGTTAGTTTTTGAAATGTAAATCTAAATTTGAAGATTATGGTGATCTTGTACAATCTAAATAAGACGTTGTGGCGACCCATTTCCTGACACATCCGAACCGGCTCACAATTAGCCAGCGTTCAGGCTAAGGGAGATAGCCTACGGGGTTTGTGAGTACGTGTCTTTTGCAGCATCCGCGCCCATGGGGGGTGGGTTGAGGGAGGCTTAAAAGCAAGGCTGTTTAGTTCGAATAAAGCTATCTTTGACTGCAGTTTACTGACTGCGTGTAGCACACCGCTACAACGTGTTTTTATCGCTGGCTGTCCAGAGGGAAGGTGCTGAAACGCTTTGTCGCGTGTCTGGAAGAAGTGAAAACTTTCCTGGGCAGCAAAGGGCTCAACTTTCCTGAGCTGGAACAGCCAGAGTGGCTGGAAAAACTACACTTCATGGTAGACATGACAGCGCACCTGAACACGCTGAACACAGCTCTTCAACGGGGTAAGGACGTACAGCCCTGCACATGTTGGAGGATGTTTTGGCATTCGAGCGCAAGTTGACGTTGATTGCCAGAGATTTACAGAAAGGCACTTTGTCTCACTTCCCCAATTTGAGAGAGTTCAAACAAGGTCACGACATGATAAATTCAGAGTATTTACATTCTGCAATCATCGCAATGCAAACATCATTTGGGAAACGCTTTTGTGAGTTCAGAGAGGAAAAAAACACATTATCCTTCCCGGTCACTCCCCTAAGCATCGATTCATCTCTACTGAATACGACTGCATTGGCAGGTGTGAGTCAACCTGAACAAGTATGATAAATATTTTAATTGCCTATTATTTTACGTATATTCATATGTTTTCATTGTTCAGTGAAATAGTCCTTTTATTTTTCAGGTTGACAGCTGGCTGACGTTATTTTTGGTTTGCTGCTGGCGGCAAATTTAAGTTTGGCGTTTTTCATAAATACAAGAAGGACTCAAATAGACGTTGAGTATTTTACTTAAAAGTAACCTTCAACCCAACGTCTTTTTTTCGGAGTTCAAAATGTTTTTGTTGCATGCAGAAATGTAATTTCGTTTTCTCTGCAGGAGTTCATCAATTTCATAAATGCAACACATTATAGTTTGTTTATACATAGCATAAAGGCAAAACAAAACGTTGTATGCAGTGTTATTTCATTTTAAATGTCAAACGGGTTTTGCGGCTCCCAGTGGTTTCTTTTCTGTGGGAAACGGGTCCAAGTGGCTCTTTCAGTGGTAAAGGTTGCTGACCCCTGGTCTAAGGTATGTATTTTTGGAACAGCTTGTGCTTGAGCCAACCAGGAACGAGGCTATTTTGGACTTGATGTGTAATGAACAGGAATTGGTAAGTGATCTTGAAGTAAAGGAGCCATTAGGAAGTAGTGATCATAACATGATAAGTTTTTATCTACAATTTGAGAGGGATAAGGGCAGATCAGAGGTGTCAGTGTTGCAATTAAATAAAGGAGACTACGGAGCCATGAGGGAAGAGCTGGCCAAAGTTAAATGGGTGGATGCCCTGGCAGGAAAGACAGTGGATCAGCAGTGGCAGATATTCTTGGGGATAATACAAAAGATGCAAAAGCAGTTCATTCAAATGAGAAGGAAGGATTCAAAGAGGGGGAAGGGGCCACAGTGGTTCACAAAGGAAGTCAGAGATTGTATAGCATTAAAGAAAAAGTAGTATGACAGGGCTAAGATGAGTGGGAATACAGATGATTGGGAAAGTTTTAAGGAACAGCAGATCTTAACTAAAAAAGCAATAGAGAGAGAAAAAAATCAGGTATGAGCTCAGTCTAGCCAGGAATATAAAAGGGGATAGCAAAAGCTTTTTTAGCTATGTGAAGAGAAAGAAGATAGTTAAGAACAATGTTGGCCCCTTGAGGAATGAATTGGGAGAAATTGTTATGGGAAACAGGGAAATGGCAACAGAATTTAATGGGTACTTTAGATCTGTCTTCACCAGGGAGGACACAAGCAATCTCCCAGATGTATGGATGGGCCAGGGTCATAAGATATCAGAGGAATTGAGACAGATTGACATTAGGAAAGAAACTGTGATGAGTAGACTGGTAGGACTGGCTAATAAATCCCCGGGTCCAGATGGTTTGCATCCGAGGGTTCTAAAAGAGGTGGCTCAGGAAATTGCGGATGCATTGGTAATCATTTTCCAATGTTCCTTAGATTCAGGATCAGTTCCTGAAGATTGGAGAGTGGCTAATGTTATCTTACTTTTCAAGAAGGGAGGGAAGGAGAAAACGGAGAACTATCGCCCTGTTAGCCTAACGTCAGTCGTGGGGAAGATGCTTGAGTCCATTATTAAGGACGAAATAGTGGCACATCTTGATGGCAGTAATAGGATTAGGCCGAGCCAGCATGGATTTACCAAGGGCAAATCATGCTTGACTAATCTGTTGGAGTTTTTTGAGGGTGTAACAAGGATGTTAGATGAGGGTAAGCCAGTGGATGTTGTATACCTAGATTTTCAGAAGGCATTCGATAAGGTGCCACATAGGAGATTGGTGAGTAAAATCAGAGCTCATGGCATTGGGGGCAGGGTTTCAACATGGATAGAAAACTGGTTGGCAGATAGAAAGCAAAGGGTAGCAGTGAATGGATGTTTCTCGGACTGGCTGGAGGTGACTTGTGGGGTACCACAGGGCTCTGTATTGGGACCACAGCTCTTTATGATTTATGTCAACTATTTAGATGAGGGCATTGAAAACTATATCAGCAAGTTTGCTGACGATACTAAACTGGTGGCAGTGTGACATGCGAAGAGGATGTTAGGAGAATACAGAGAGACTTGGATAGGCTGGGTGAGTGGGCAGATACTTGGCAGATGTCATTCAATGTGAATAAATGTGAAGTTATCCACTTTGGAAGCAGGAACAAGAGGGCGGAGTATTGTCTGAACGGTGTAGAGTTAGGTAAGGGAGAAATGCAAAGAGACCTAGGAGTCCTAGTTCACCAGTCAATGAAGGTGAATGAGCAAGTGCAACAGGCAGTGAAGAGGGCAAATGGAATGTTGGCCTTTGTTACAAGGGGAATTGAGTACAAGAGCAAGGATGTCCTTTTGCATTTGTACAGGGCCCTGGTGAGACCACACCTGGAATATTGTGTACAGTTTTGGTCTCCAGGTTTAAGGAAGGACATTCTGGCAATTGAGGAAGTGCAGTGTAGATTCACTAGGTTGATTCCTGGGATGGCAGGGCTGTCTTACGCAGAGAGATTGGAGAGATTGGGCTTGTACACGCTGGAATTGAGGAGATTGAGAGGGGATCTGATTGAAACGTTTAAGATAATTAAAGGATTTGATAGGATTGAGGCAGGAAATATGTTCCAGATGTTGAGAGAGTCCAGTACCAGAGGGCATGGATTGAGAATAAGAGGTCAGTTATTTAAAACAGAGTTGAGGAAGAGTTTCTTCTCCTAGAGAGTTGTGGAGGTGTGGAATGCACTTCCTCGGAAGACGGTGGAGGCCAATTCTCTGGATACTTTCAAGAAGGAGCTAGATAGATATCTGATGGATAGGGGAATCAAGGGATATGGGGACAAGGCAGGGACTGGGTATTGATAGTGAATGATCAGCCATGATCTCAGAATGGCGGTGCAGACTCGAGGGGCCGAATGGTCTACTTCTACACCTATTGTCTATTGTGTGTGTGTTGCTTGGATTTCCAGCGTCTGCAGATTTTCTCTTAAATGTGGAGTCTAAATCAGTTGTTTTTTTTTTAATATGGCCTGTAGTTTTACACAGACTAAATATTAATTTGTTAAAGAACTCATTTTTTCCTTGCTCCAAACTCTTTCCATACATTCAATCCACCTTCTTTCTCAGTTCTTGTACTGTATATTCCTCAGTATGAATACATTTGTAACTGTTCCAATCCTAGGCTGATCACCTACTCACTTGGATAGCCCATGTCCAACTTACTTCATTCACACATTCAGCAATTTGCTGCAAGTAGGAAAATCCCACCCATGCAGAGACAAGTTCAAATGCCTGTTACACCCTTTCTGTCCATAGTTTATTATCAAGGTAGTAAATCGGATACAAATAGACCAAAATGTTAATGGCAAGCCATCAACTTAAAATGAGGACAGTGAGAAAGTTGAAAAGAAATTTCTTTGAACAAACATAAGTATGAAAAATTTTAAGTAAGAGACCAGATTGTTCATGTCCTACAAAAGGAATAATAAACACCTGAAGCAGGGGATGTTAAGTGTTCAATTCAGTTTCAAGACTTGCAAATAACGTGGCTTTATTCACTGGAGCAAGGCAGTAGACCAGAAGTTAAAACAGTCACGTAAGACTCAAGCCAGTAAGACATAAATGGACTACACTAATCTAAAAAATTCATTTACTACTTTTAATGGTGTAAAATAAAAGTTTGTCTCAAATTTTTATTCTGCTCCATAAATAGTAATCAATGATGTTCCTAGAACAATATTGTAGGGTCAGTTTCAGAACAAGCTGCTTTGCTGATGTTTGCAAGATCTTATAGGTCCAATCTTGATAGCCAGCTCTCAATGAATATTCATGAATATTACCAGCAAAACTACAAAATCCAGAAATGCTGCTGCTTTCCTAGCACATGCCACGGTGACAGAAATGACAGAGTGCTCCAAGGGGCTTAAACAGAACACAGGAGGCAGCACTCACTCAGATGCCAGGTGCCAGGA
This sequence comes from Hypanus sabinus, assembly GCF_030144855.1. Classification (NCBI taxonomy): domain Eukaryota; kingdom Metazoa; phylum Chordata; class Chondrichthyes; order Myliobatiformes; family Dasyatidae; genus Hypanus; species Hypanus sabinus. Next base: position 29,719,814 of record NC_082715.1, read on the forward strand.
AGGACTGGAAAAGGTATAATGAAAGGCTGCACTTTGAAGAAACATGCCATGGTCGGAAACTCAGATGCCTAGTGACTACTCTAGTAGGCAGAAAAAAATATGGTCCTCCCTCCTAGTTTGACTGTGGCTGACCGCCGTTATGCAGCACTGAAAGGCAAATCAAGAGATGTGGCACAATTGAGTAACAGAAGCGAATTGATCTGAGGGTTATAAATCAAGAATAATCTTTAGTTTAACCTCCTAAAATAGTTTAGTTTCGGCATGCATGCCAGCTTGCAGCTACGGTTAGAAATTTTAGTGAGGTCCACCTTGCCGGAGCTGAACGTGTACAAGAAAGCCTTCTCAGGAAAGGCCATACTAAAAACAAGAGATCCAGCATAATAAGGAAGGGAAAGTCTTGGGTGAAGTCTTTTCTGCTGACTCGATGTCTCTCTGGTTTCCTATGGCTGTAGCTTGTTAAGCTTGTAAGGGGAGTGTTAAGTACAGAGAAATCCTGAAAGGTGACACTGTCTTCACATTTATGGGAAGGCTCAGTTGTAGGTACAAGCATTGCGTTCTGGTATGGAACAGCTTGGCAGAAATTGCAGATTGTACAATAAAGATTGCTTCAGTAGAAACATGGCCAATAAAAATGAATAAAAGCAAGCAGCAACAGAAAGTAAACAAGAAAAGAATATGAGGAGAAGGCAGGAGATCGGGGATGAGAAGGAAAATAAATCAGCCATGATGAAATTGCAAAGTGAATTCGATGGGCCAAATGGCCTAATTTGTTCATTTATCTTATGGTTTAATGTCAATTTATAGACCAAAGGGGCTACAAAAAAAAACTAACTACTGCTGTTGATGCTTTTTGGTGTTTTAAAGTAGGATAGAGAAGTTTCTAGTGCCAATAAAAATCACACTGAACTGCCACATATTGAATTTTCTGCTGAGGATTAGGAGGCTTGAAAATGGGAGCATTAGTGTACTTGTTAAACAAACAGCACCAGTTTATTCTTGGTGGTCATAAGCACACAACCCTCTTTCATGTTTCGAAATTCATGAGCTGGCTACCAGATGGCAAGTTACTAACATATCTGCAAGTTCACAATTGACTAACCTCTTACGTGTTCTTTGTTACTTTTATCAAGGCAATATTTAAGATCATAAAACATATGGACTAATTCTGCTTCTTCAGCCTATCAATTCTGCTGTGCCTTGCCAACATGGCTGATTTATTATTCCTCTCGACGCCAGTTTCCTACCTTCTTCTCAAACTTTGATGCCCTTATGAATCAGGCAGTTATCAACATCCTCTTTAAATATACCCAATAACTTGGCCTCCACTGCTCTGTGACAATTCACAGATCCACCACACTCTGGCTAAAGTAGCATCTCTTCATCTCCATCCTAAAGGGGCATCCTTGGATTGTGACGTCATGCCTTAGATTCACATCATTCTTTTCAATAAATGACCAAATTCAAAAGGATCAGTTATAAAAAAAACCTATTCCTTCAATGCAAAGACTCAGGCTCCTGTGATGTACAGCACCACAAGCACCTGCGGCACACATGTTGCTCTTACTATCAGGTGAACTAGTACATATTTAATCAAAAGCCCGTCAAGTCATGCATATCTATATTAATACTCAAAACACTCTCCAGGGACTCTTCCTGGAAAATGTGCAGAACACCCAAGGTTGCCTGAGATATCCCAGCTTCAAGATTAATCATCTCAGCAGCAGAGATTATAAACATTTTCCTACATGCCTATTCAGAAAAATAACTGTATTATGGAAACTGGGCATCCATCCCAATTACACTATTGTTTACCTACTATAGAAACAGCTCCTATTGTATTTATTCACCACATTCCTGTACATGTTCAAATATTTATTCTGTCCAGCTATCCTGGGCAATGGAAACTGGAAGTCTTTGGCATCCAGTCAGCCTTCAATTAGCAGAAATTGTATTCCTCTAGTTATGCTGTGTCCAGGATACTTCAAAGCAAGATCCACATTATTCCTTTTAATATAAAAGCCAAGATGGGAAAACTTGCATTCAAATGGATATAGCAGCAGTACAAACTGGACAGAAATAAAACTTACAAGAGGTCAAAGCAAAGAAACTTCAAGTAAATTGACTCAGTTGTGATTTCCATGTTATTTATGCGAAAACCATTTATACAGACCCAGTCTATCACTGTGGGAATTCATAAGGTTCAACTGCACCTTTAGAATTGTTAACAATAGCTTTTATTTTGGAGAGTTTGCAACCAGAGTCAAGTTTCATTCGCAGCCCTTCATGACCTGGACAACATCCCTGTCACAATACCCACACCCAAGGATACTTCTGCATATTTAAGAGACTGAGGGGTCAATTGGTTACGAGGAACAACTTGGTGTTGCATTCAGATAATCAACAATGATTATGATGAATGGCAGAGCTGACTTGAAGGGGTGATGGTTTACTCCTGCTCCTATTTTCTATGTTTTAAGTACCTTGAAATGACAAGATAATTACTGTTGCTGTGAATGGCACGACTATCAATTTCCCATTTTCACCTTAAAACACAACAAGTTGAAGGAAATAAGATACAAATGATCATTATTAACTGGTGACAAAGACCTGCTTGAAATGCATTCCAGTCTTTGGCACTTGCATTCATCCTTCACCTGGAATTTAGGGGGAAAAACAATACACACAAAAAAAGCTTCTCATTCAATAGAAGTGCTACAAAAGTGTACTGGTTGGTTTGTTTCCTGGCTATGAATTGATCCTACATGAGAAGTGCATCAGCTTCACAATTAATGAAATGTTTTAAAACTGAAGTCCATTAAAATTTCACAAACTCAAATCTTTTTGACAAAGACTTAATTTGCTCAGAAAATTTTAAATATTAATGTAAAGAAATTTGAACATCCCTCCCCAGTACCTTGAAAATAAGATACAAGGTGATGCTCCTGATGCAATTGTCACAATTACCCTTGAGAGGCATTCAACCTGGGCACAGTGACATTGGCTGGATTGGTTTTGAAGAAAATGTTCCAGATTAACTGGAACTTGATTGATTAAAAAACCTTGTATATATTTGCCCAGCACACAAACGCAAACTAGAAACTTTTATCACCGTCAACCATCAGGTTGCATAAACCTGAATGTGAAGGTGAATGTGACTGATGTTGACACCACATGTTGTTGAGCTGTAAACGGATAACAGTTCAAGCAAAAGTCAAATGCAGCAAGTAAAATTTCTGGGTAAGTGATATTCAAAACAAGTTTCCACAGCTCTGGGAGAAATTACATTTTTTCATTGCTGGTTGTAAGAATATCGTACCTATCCTATTTAACACTTTGAAATAGTTTTATTTTTCATATCATACCTATAACCTGTTAAAACATTAATATCAATTATATGTTAGAATTAGCACAGTTGACCAAAATGAACTATGGAGAATTTAGGAGTGAGGGTCACAGTGATAAACGAAAGTCACAAAGTGAGCCATAAGCAGAAAAAGATTGAGAACCACTGTAATTATCTCAATTTAAAAAAAAACCAGGTCTCCTCTCAGCCTCCAATGGTCAGGGGAGAACAAACTTTCCTTGCAGTTCACCTCTAATCAGTCTATTCTTAAACTAAAATGACACCAAGGAAAACAGTCTTTGGCAGGGCTGTTTCAAGTGATTGCCCTGGGCATCAAAGCACTAGTTGAGTAAGTAAGGGATCAAGGAAACCAAGTGCAACAGAGAAACCTTTCAGCAGAGCAAAGCCAGATCACACACAGGTGCCTGTAAAAAGTCAAGTGTCTCTGCCCTGAGCTTCCATGCAAATAAATTAATTTGTCCTTTACTGATGGAGCACCACAGAAACACATTGGACACACTGCTTAGACATGGACTAATAAGCAACAAGCAAATTACACAACCATCTCACTACAAGCATGTCAACAAATTACTGATATTCAATTTCAGTACAATTGATGAGCCTTACCATAAAAATCTGGGGGGAGGGAGGACTCAAAGGGCATATATCACACTATAATCATGCTATAAATAAGTATATGATGTCAGATTTTGCTACTTCAGTTCCCCATGGCCTATTGCTTTCACACTGTCACCATTCTCTGCACTCAGAGCTACAGCTCACTGTGCTTTTAACTACACATACACAATTTGTGCCTCTGGAGGTTCTTGGATGGTGTGAGGTTTATAAGTATCAGGCCCATCTGATTAAATTAGGACCTCAACCATGCAGCTGGTACCAATAACTTAACTAATATTCCTCAGGTGTCTCAATCCACTTCCAAATATGATTTTGCTTTCTTTCACTTCTAGTCACTCAAGGTAAAATCAGCCCTGAAGATATTCCAAATCATCACTGAATAACTGTGGGAGGTTTGCTGTGCAACCAGGATAATATGCTTATTCCAAAGAGGATCAAGGAGGATCTCATGAAAATATTGGAAAATTCTTCAGAATTTTCACTTCTAACTACTGTCGTCTTTGGCTTCAAAGAATTTATCCAATTATTCCAGAACAAACAGAGCACAACTAATAAATAAATCAGATCTGAATGGTTCAGAAGATAAAGCAGAACATTCAATTGGCACCCTATCCACCACACACAGCACAATCACAACTCAACAACCAGTCATCCAAGACAAACAGATGAGGCACTGTATTGTTTAGAGTCAATCAAGATAAAACTTGAGCTGTTGGCAAAATACAAGCAGTTTCAAAGCAAAAGTACATTTGTGCATGATCAGATGTTAAAATGTATTTTTATATTAACAGGATGAAGAAAAGTGAAGCCATTTTGCATTCTTTTGGTAAAATTAAAAATTCATTTGAACAGTCAGAATTAATTTTGAAGATACACATTGAGCTATATCTAGTATTTAAACCCAGTTTAAAATAGGGCAGTGCAGAATTGGATACCAAGTTAATGGATCGCCTATCATTCTATTGGCACACTAAAAACTAAATTTAAACTCAGAATTTACTGTAAATATCTGAGACAAGTTGAAGTGCAGTTCTGTTTTCAGTACTTCCGATATTGAATTAGCCCATGTTCATTAGCAGCAAGATTGGGATAGTTTGGATCAGTTTAAGAAAGTCAACATTCATCACGTATTACAATCCATCTCTAACAAGAGAATCCAACTTTGCATGACACACCATGGTATTAATACCGCCACATCCCAGCATGAAACCCAAACAAGCCTTATTATTCCAATCATAGTCTGTTAACTCATTTTCTAGATCAAAACATTACTGACAAGTATTTATTGCTCATCCCTAATTGCTTGAGGTGAATGCAAGCAGGCTTTTCCCACTGAGGCTAGGGGAGAAAAAAAAAACAGAGGACATGGGTTAAGGGTGAAGAGGGAAAAGTTTAAAGGGAACATGGGGGGGGGGGAAACTTCTTCACACAGAGTGGTGGGAGTGTGAAATGAGCTATCAGATGAAGTGGTAAGTGTGGGTTCACTTCTAACATTTAAGAAAAACTTGAACAGGTAAATGGATGAAAGGTGTATGGATGTGGTCCAAGTGCAGGACGAGGCAGAAAAATGGTTTGGCACAGCCAAGGGCCGAAAGGCCTGTTTCTGTGCTGTAATGTTCTCTGGTTCTAATGCTGTTGGGTTAGGGATCCAGTGGTGATGGGCGACCAGAGATATTTCAAGCAAATTAGCTTACCATAATGAGACTGAAATGTCACAGGTGGTGAGAATAGTTGGACAAAAAGAAAGTGCTGGAAATACCCAGCTCTATGGAAAGAAATTGAAAGAGGCAAAGGAAGCCTGTAAAACTGCAGGGAGGATGGAGAGAGATAGCCATAAGATGTTCATTAACATTACATGCAACTATTTGGTTTCATATGAACTGTTAGAAAATAAAACCATAAGACATAGGAGCAGAATTAGGCCATTCAGCCCAACAATCTGCATTGCCATTCCCTTCACAGCCAATTGATTTCCCCTTCCCACCCTATTCTTCCGCCTTATTCCCATAATCTTGACACACTTACTAATCAAGAACCTATCAACCTCCATGGAATTTAATTCCACAGATTCACCGTCCTCTGGCCAAAGAAATCCCTCATTTGTTCTAAAGGGACATCCTTCTATTCTGAGGATCATCCCAAACACAAATTTAATGTCTGACTGGGTAAAAAGCAGGGCTGTAAACAAAATTACCTTGTCAATGAGTGAATTAGAAGCATTGGAGGGCGAGAACGCAAGCAAAACAAACCTAGATAACAGAATGCAGGATTTGTAAAACCAAAAGGATGAGAAGCCCAGTAGCTAAGTCTGGGCATGTCCTCATTTCCCCAGAGGAAAAATGAAAAGGGGACAAAAGCTGAACAAAGCTAAACAGCATGACCTACTGGGTATTTCCAACTTTCATGTTTTTGTTTTAGGTAGAATTTGCATTTTCTATTTTGACTTCCCAGAGGCTGTCACTGCCTGATACTTCCATGGTCTACAATTACTCATCACTTATCAGCCTATGCCTGTGCTCGCGAGTTTAGGTAAATGATTGGGCTTCTTATTAAAATATATAAATTAAGATCAGAAATATTTTCCATGTAGATAGTGAATCTTTGGAGAACTGTCTCAGAGGTCTGTGGAGTCTCAACAATGAAGTGCATTTGAGGCAAAGGAACATTTAATGTCAGAGAAATGTATACAATATACATCCTGAAATTCTTTTTCCAACTCAAGATATTTGACGACAAAGGGAATCACTAGATGTGGCTTGGTACTGGCTTCATTTAACAGTGGAGCAGATGCAGAAGGACAAATGGTCTACTTCTGTGAGTATTTTTTTAGCAAAAACACTGACTTCCTGTAAAACCCATTTTCTCCCTAATTACTGCTATTGTTAGAAAACAAAACACATCTGACCTTTACTTTAGCAATATTCATAAACGGCATGTTCACATTTCATTCCAAGTTTGCATTGTTCATTCTTCTGATAGGTACACTCACCATTCTACTTTGCACTCAAAACAGAAATGAAAGGGAGGTATAGAGAGACTTTAGCATCCCCATCCCCTAACTCCCGCTCGGAGTAGCAAGTTTGATGTGGAGAAGGGGTGGTGATGAGAGAAATTGTTTTCACAGTTCAAAAATGGAGCACTCCACATATTTCAGCCAATTTCATCTCCATCTAATTTTACGAATTAAGAAAAAAGAGTTGGGCAACATTTCGTAATGAATACTAATGCCTTTGATTAAGCCAGCTTGGATCACCAGAATCCTAAACGGCGACATGGTAGCATTGTGGTTAGCACAATGGTTTACAGTACCAGCAAACTGCCACTGTCTGAAAGCAGTCTGTATGTTCTCCCCATGACCACGTAGATTTCCTCCATATGTGTCGGTTTCCTCCCACAACCCAGTTGGTAGGTTAATTGGTCATAGTAAATTATTCTGTGACTAGGCTAGGGTTAAATTGGGGTTTGCTGGGCGGTCTAGCTCAGAGGATCGGAAAGGCCTATTCCGCACTGTTTTGATAATAAATACAAACACCACCAGTTCCTTTTCAGCTGTATTTTTTGCAACTGCTGAATATGCAAAACTGCTTTCACTCAAATAGAAGTCCACTTGCCTTTGAAAGCAGTAATGAGGATGGAATTTATAAGTAAAGTCCCATCTTTCAACACAATTAACAGCCTTTCACCTCACGGAACTCAAAAGATGAAGCAATTTCTCCATTACTTGCATAGCTTTTATCAGACCATTTTACAAATAGTCAGGAGATACCAGAATGGCTCGGACTGAGCACTTCATTTCTGGCAAAACATTTGGCTCTGGTTGCCCTTAAACAGACTCAAACAAATTCCAATTTAAAACAGATTTCAATATGGAACAGCTGCACAATCCTGAAAACAAGCTATAACACCAATTCCAAAGAAACTGGTGTGTTCTTTGCAAGTCAACACACCCCAAGGAGATCTTATAGAGGTGTATAATATCCATGGTTTACATATTGGGGAAAAGTGGAGAAGTTATTACTGTTAGAGATTGTCCAATGATTAAGGATCATAAAATAAACTGATTAACAAAAGGTACAAAGTGAAACAGGAATGAGAATAAAATGCAAGGATTTTCTCTAAGAAAAAAAGTATTGACAAACATGTATTGCCTACAAGTATGGTAAAGACAATTAGTGGTTTTGATTCAGATTGGCACTTCAGGGAAATCAACCTGCAATGCTCTTCAAAAAGAGTAAAGGAAAAGGATAGCTCTCCTGTATCATAACACTTGATATTCTATGCAGGCAGTCCCTAACGGTCAAAATCTGCAACAAGAGGTTTCATCTCACTCCCAAACTACTGTGTTTATTGCAAACTATCTCCAAACTCCTAAACCAGAAATACAAACCATCCCATTAAAACTGGATCCTTGACTTCACGAATAACACACCACAATCATTAAGGCCAGGCAGTGGCATTCTCAGTCTTCTAATCTACTCCTTATACACTCAAAACTGTGGCCAGATTTTGCTTATCCACAAGTTTGCAGATAATACCATCGCAGTGGGCCACATCCCAAATAATGATGAGCCAGTGTAGAGAAAGGAGATAGAGAGCTTAATAATACACGACAACAACAACCTTTCCCTCAATGTCAACAAAAGCTAATCATCAACTTCAGAAAGCAGGGCAATGTACATGCTCCTGTTTGCATCAAAAGCACCAAGCGTTGAGGGCTTCAAGTTTCTTGGTCCAGCTCCAATAGCCTGTCCAGGTCCAACTACTTGAATACCATAGCCAAGAAAGCTCACCAGCATCTCTACTTCAAGAATTACTGCTGGTAACACCACTGACATTTAAGTTAGCAATGAAGGTCCTCTATGGTTGGAAGTATTGGGGGCTTCCTTCATCGTGTCAGTAGCTTCCTCTCGGTTCTCAATATCATCAGACATACAAGTCCCAGGCGGAGATCCAGGAATACCATCGCACTCAGATGTAGGAAGATTCTTCACTGCTGTTTTCATAGCGATTTTGTTTTACCAGTCAGGGTTGTCAGCTCTGGTATGAACCCACAAACCTGGAGAGCCTTAGTCTGTCCAAACCCTTTAACCTCTATCATGATGACCCTACCAAGAGACAAAGCATAAAGCACCACTTCCAGCCAACATAGCTCTCCGGATCACTGAGGCATGCAAATTTCCAAGAGGACTGCAATCTTGGAGATACTTTCTCAAGATGCTAAAGAAATTTAAACACACCTCGTTTGAGCCTCTACTTTTTTAAATCAATACACCATAGAAAAAATCTATCTGGATGCATCATGACTTGTTATGGCAACTGCTCTGCCTGAGACAGCAAGTTGTGGATTTTGCTCAACATATCACAGTAACCACACACCCCTCCATGCATTGTCTACAGAAGTTCCCAAAGGACCCCTAGATTAATGGTAGGGATCAATGGCATAAAAGTGGTTGGAAACTCTGGTCTAAACTTTTCAGTCAGAATCAAAGACCCCGTCCACCCTGGACATTCTCTCTTCCCCAATGCCTTGGGCAGCAGCATGTATTAGCACACACAAGAATACACAACTTTAGGGCAAACACAGCTTCCATCCTGCTGTTGTACGACTATCAAATGTTTCCTTGGTACAAAAAGATGCTCTTTACCACAATTGTGACATACACTTTACTAACTGTACTCGTAACATGTCTGCTTCTGTTAGTTTTCTACCTTAGACCTTGTGCCAGCTGGCAGGGACATTTGCAGATTTTTTTTATCTCTCCTTCAGGTGGTTCCCTCCTGCTTTAAGACCATGATAATTCCATTAAACAAATTGATGTGCCTTAATAACTACTGTCCAGAAGCTCTAACATGTTCCATCATTAAGTTCTCTGAAAGGCTAGTCATGGTACACATCAACTCCAGTCCTCCAGACAACCTTAATCCACTGTAATTTACTTACTGCTGAATCAAGTCTGCGGCAGACACCATCACTCTGGCCCTAACACTCATCGGAAGAGTTGAGAGATTCTTGTTCCAAAGTGTAAGCATCACCAATGCCTCTACTTCCTCAGGAGGCTAAACAAATTTAGCATGACCCCAGTGACTCTTTACAATTTTTAAATTGATGCACCAAAGGCAGAGTTCTTAATGGATGCATGATGGCTTGGTACAGCACTGCTCTGTGCGTGATCACAAGAAGCTGCAGAGTTGTGGACACCGCTCAGCCCGCCACAGGAAGCAGCCTCCCCTCAATCAGCTGTTATATTTCTCACTGCCTCAGTACAGCAGCTAGCATAATGAAAATCTACACCACCCCGGATGTGCACTCTTCTTCCCTCATACATGGAGCAGAAGATACATAAGCCTGAAAGTACATATCAGGCTCAAGGACAGCTTCTGTTATCAGACTCTTGAATATGAGTCTTGGCATGATTTGGCAGCTTATCCATTTCCCTGCACTGCACCTTTTTATTCTGCATTGTTTTACCTTTTTCTAGCTCAAAGCACTGATGATTTAATCTGTATCAACAGTATGTAAGTTTTTCTCCTGCATCTTAGTCCATCTGACAATAATCCAACACCAATACCTCAATGCACCATTTTAAAGAATTCACCACTATGGACTGTGTGCCAAACAAGTTTTTGGTCCACTGCACTTCAGTACATGTGACAATAACAAAGTTACTAAAAGCAGAGAAAATTCACTTATTAATGTCCAATGTATATCAAGTGGGTTTGAGTGGGTACGTACCTGAGAGGTATCCTCCATTAGTCCCCTGATGTTTTCTACCACATCATTTTGCTTATAGCGACGAAGAGCACTAATGAGTTTTGCCAAGTTGGCTTCAGGATCTCGAATGGTCCAGTGTTGTAAGGCTGCATAAGCTCGTTCATGATCCGCTGAATACCCATTAGAGAAAGCCGCTACTTCCCGTTCAGCTGCATTGGCAAGAAATTGATAGACATCTTTCCAGTGGCTCCCAATCTGAGCTGCCACAAGTTTCAGAATATCAACACCTAATTAAAATGAATAAAAATTGTTATGAATAGCTGATTATAATAATGTACCATTAAATGAACAAAGCTTAAGTAAAATATTACAAACATTCATAAACTTGACACTCAACTTATCTGCTCATCAATTTCTTAATAAGGTTGAGAAAACCAAGGGTCACACAAGTTCACTTAATATAGACAATGTTTTTTGTAGAAAAAAAATCATTCAGGAAAGATAAATGGAAGTTTAAGCTACAAGTTAATTTACAAATGAAAGACAGAAACAAAGGAAAGAATAAAAGGCACCATCATGCAACTTGGATCAAAATTATTTTTAACCCAAGCGTTAAATATTCTAATCTTTGTGTGAACCAAACTGGATAATTAAACATCAATACGATGGCGGCACAGCAGAAGAGTTTGAGTCAATTATTAAATCAACCACAAAACTTCATTAATTTCCCCGTATCAGTTTTCCAGTGTGTATTCTTTCATCAAAAGATGCACCAGTCATCTCCCTCTGCTCTGATCATAAAAACTGGTAAACAGGCAAATGAACTTCAGCTCTCAAGCACAAATTACAGAGAATAGAATAGTTATGTGCAACTCCATTCTCTATTTGAAGAAATGCTTTTCACTTCCAATTAGATGTGCAAGAATCAGAATTGGTACCGTGTTTAATATCTGACATACATCATGAAATTTGTTGTGTACCAGCAGCAGCACCATGCATTACACAAAAAAACTAGAAATTAGCATATAGAAATTAGAAACATAGAAAACCTACAGCACAACACAGGCCCTTCGGCCCATAATGCTGTTGCAAACATGTACTTACTTTAGAAATTACCTCAGGTTACCTCTGTCTTTCTAAGCTCCATGTACCTATCCAGGTGACTCTTAAAAGACCTATCGTATCCGCCTCCACCACTGTCACCAGCAGCTCATTTCACACACTCACCACTCTGTATAAAAAAACTTACCCAACATCTCCTCTGTACCTACTTTCAAGCACCTTAACACTGTCTTCTCATGTTAGCCATTTCAGCCTTTTAGAAATTAGTGCAAAACTATGATATAAAACATTAATGTCAAAGCCCATTTTTCCCAGTTATTTGATGGGAAACTGTAAATGGATAAAAGGACATCACAAGATAAATATTTGGGAATGAAATCCAGGGCTTGTGCCATTGCCAACACGGCCAACAGACTTTGCTGCCCAGTTTGCAGATGATACAAAGAATGGTTGAAGGGCAGGTAGTATTGAGGAAACAGGTAGGCTGAAGGAGAACAGATTCGGAGAATGAGCAAGAAAAAGTGACAAATGAAATACAATGTTAGAAAATGCCTAGTCATGCATTTTACCAGTAGAAATAAGTGTGCAGGCAATTTTCCAAATGGGGAGAAAATCCAAAAACCTGAGATGCAAAAGGGACTTGGGAATGCAGAACACCCTGAAGGTTAACTTGCAGGTTAAGTCGGTGGTGAGGAAGGCAAATGCAATATTAGCATTCATTTCAAGAGGTCTAGAATACAAGAGCAGGGATGTGATGCTGAGGCTTTAAAGGCACTGGTGAAGCCTCTCCTTGAGGTTTGTGAACAGTTTTGGGCCCCTCATCTTAGAAAAGATGTGCTGGCATTGGAGATTAGTCCAAAGGAGGTTCACAAGGATGATTCCAGGAATGAAAGGGTAATCATTTGAGGAATGTTTGATGGCTTTGGGTCTGTACTCACTGGAATTTAGAAGGATGGGGGGGGGGGGGGGGGAAATCTCATTGAAACCTTTGGAATCTTGAAAGGCCTAGACACAATGGACGTAGAAAGAATGTTTCCCATGGTGGGGGAGTCTAGGAAAGAAGGTCACAGCCTCAGGGTTGATTGGTGTCCATTTAAAACAAATACAGAGAAGTTTCTTTAGCCAGAGGGTGGTGAATTTGTGGAATTAATTACCACAGGCAGTTGTGGAGGCCAGGCTGTTGGATGTATTTAAGGCAGAAACTAATTGGTTTTAAATTGGACATGGCATCAAAGGTTATGTGGAGAAGGCCAGGCAGCGGGGCTGAGGAGGGGAGAAAGGATCAGTCATGATTGGATGGTGGAGAAAATTCGATGGGCTGAATGGCCTAAATCTGCCCCTATGTCTATGGTCTTATGGTCTAACAAGAGGAATAGTTGCTGATGAAAGTGGTTAATGATAGTTCAATGTCAGAATGATCAATGGGGTTAGAAACAGAACACAGAAAACCTCCAATAACATGATACAGGCTCTTCGTTCCACAATGCTGTGCCGAGCAAGTCCTTACATGAGAAATTACCCAGGGTTACCCATAGCCCTCTATTTTTCTATGCTTCACGTACCTATCCAGGAGTCTCTTAAAAAACCCTATTGTATCCGCCTGCCCCACTGTCAGTGGCAACCCATTCCACGCACTCATCACACTCTCTGTGTCAAAAACTTAGCCCTGACATCTCCTCTGTGCCCACTTCCAAGTACCTTAAAACTGTGCCCTCTCGTGATAGTCAAATTGCTTGCCAATTCCACAACTAGGAAATTCCAGGCCTCCATGGTGCAATGGTATATCGGAAAATACTGTTAATACTTCTTATGAAAGATTTATACTTTTTAAACTACCTCGTGTATTTTTAAACACTCACTGGCAGAAAGCAGTACAGCAGTTCAAATAACAGTTCATCAGCACACTCATTTTTCATTGGCTAAGTATTAGCACATTACCCACATGATGTAATTGTTTCAATTATGTAGCTCATTATCTAGTCCATCAGCAGCTATGGAGTTCTCTTTATCTATAAAGTGACAGATTTTCCAGAAGCTCCATCTCTTTTTTCCTTTGTTTGACACCATTTAGAATCAATTTCCCTCTAAGTATCACTCCTGCTCTCTTTGCTTAGTATTTGTACATTTGTACTCTAAAATAAACTGAAGTCTTGGAATGACTGCTGGCCATTTTTGACTTCCAGAAGAACCCAAGAATCAGAAATTAACCAGATTCAACAGCTGAAACGCCTTCACTTGTGGGTGGGCAGCCAATGACAAGTGCTGTCTCCACTGAGCAGGTCATCCTATCCCAATAAAGGAACAGTTTTGCCAGAAAGGAAAGTTGCAGCAGAGGGAAGTCAGGTAAGAACACAGAGCAAAATTGTATGGATACAGGAAAAAAAGCATACTTCCCTAAAATGTGCACCTATTTATATACAGCAAATGCAATTTGCTTTTAAAAATTGCCTGACATGAAGGTGTCAAGGCAGCTAACAGGCACCAAGCACCAAAAATATCGGATTTTACAACCAAAACCTAGGTCAGAGGTCATTTGAGCAGAAATTCACGTAGTGTTGATACTATTCATTTGTTACCCTGGATTGTACTAATCCAACACTTTGCTTCTAACTGTTCTCCTACACTTTACACATTCTAACCTGCACCCCATCTTATGAACTCATCACCTCTATACTTGCTACAACATGCAGGCCCAATTTTAAACCCAAACATTTGCTTTTGAATTCTTCCATGGCCTTGTGCACCCAATTGCTAATCTCCACAGGCTTCAAGGGATATCAGAATTGCTCTAATTCTGACACTTTGCATAATCCTTAATTTTAATTACTCCAAAATGACCAGTTATCAAAGTCACAAGATTTATATTACTTCAACCAAGTCTCCACAATGTATTCCCCACTTTTAAGTTTACTAATCTACTCAACATTTGATATCTGCCCTCATTCTGACATTTACAAAAGAACAACAGTATTTTAGTTCATTAAGTATTATACTAATCACCCTTTTTGATTTTGTTTATCCCTCAACTTACTTACATGAACCAAGGACCTAATATCGTTGCACAGCTACAATAGGGGTAAGGCCTCATTATCCAATAAAGCTACATCTTCACTAGCCTCAATGAAATTTCCCACAACCTATTGATTCAGTTTCAAGGACTCTTCATCTGATCTTCAATATTTATTGCTTATTTATTATTACTACTACTAGTTTCTTTAGGTACTTGCAGTTTTTTGTCTTTTTACACACTAGTTGGTGCGGTCTTTCATTTGATTCTTATTAGAATTATTGAGTATGCACCCAAGAAAATGGAACTCAGGGTTGTATATGCTGACATACAAAAAATTTACTTTGAACTTTGAAACCATCCAAACACACCAGTTCTCAATTTAAGAAAGTGGTAAATGGAAGCCTTGACAACATGGAACGTTCAAAAAAAAGCACCTGTTATTTATACTTCAGATCAGTATGACTGCGTAATTCCCGTGTCACTCTACTTTGATGACTATTTACAGAACAGGAGCTTCTTTGCCGCTTAAATGAACTTTTAACATTAAGCACTCTATAAAGCAAATCACATTTCTTCAAAGAAAGTAGAATTACCATGACAAAAACACACTTAAATAGCTTGCATCACAGATAGTAACGTTATTTGACTGAAGCCTCTTCAGAGATTTCTGTCTATTCCAAATCAAACATCAACTTAAGATTAAATAAAAACTAAAATAATTGGTTTCTTAATTGCTCTGCTTTTAACATTATCATGTTGGAACTAAACCACAGAAGAGAGAATGGGGGAATGGGGGTGGGGGGGGGAGAAGAGAGAGAGAGAAAGAGAGATTATATATAAATGAACAGTTAGGGGTGATGGGAATGCTCCCATCCTTTGAAAACTTGACATTGAACAAGAACAAGTAAAAAACTTGAAATTGTTCAGAAGTGTTTCTTTAAATGATCATTTCCCCCTGCAGTTGCTTTAAAAACATTCACTTAAAAATGAAATCAGAAATGCAAAATTCAAAAAGATTTCACATGGCAAGTTAAGTGATGATGTAAATAAACAATTTCAAGACAGTTAATTGCTTGTGTAGCTCAATAACACCCATGCTCTGCACTTATTATGCAGTTATTTCCGTACTTGATCTGGAGATTTAATCAGCTGTTGTTTACATACTATGGTTTTTCCACAGTGCTGCAACACCACACCCTTCCAGAGAGATCTCTCCCTGCACAAACAAAGACTACATTTAAATCAATGGCACATCTGTTCAGCAGCTCCAACTGCTTGTCCAATGTCTTAAATGCTCTCACTTCCTGTTGAATACCAATAAACAGCATGGAGTGAGATCCTAAATTGGAAAAAAATATGCAAGTTTCTGAACCATCAACAGGTGTGTCATTTCTCCCATAATATTAGCATTTCAAGGGTATGAATTTTCAACTTTGAGTTGCCCCTCAAAGATCTTTAAAATCTTACATTTTTGTCTTTAAAATATTCTTAGTACAACTTGACACACAAACAAGGCATTTGTTTTTCCACAGGATTAACCCATATGCTTAATTTTATTTGTAACATATTAATGGAGCATGTAATGCAGAGGCTTTGTTACAGTGGTCTGATTGTTTTACTAAAGGCAAATTAATGCATTTATTAGTCCTTCCATCAGCAATTGCTTTAGAAGCTCTGCCAAAAAGTTAAATTTTTGTCTCATCTGTCCACAGAACATTGCTCTCCAAACAAAAACACTCTGTATGTCTCAAGTTTTGCAAAAGACCACCTGTTCCACAATGCTTCTGGGACAGTGGTTTCCTCTGTGGTGTCTTCCACAAACACCATTCCCTGTCCACTGTTCTTCTAAGAGTGAACACATGAACAGAGACTTAGCAAAAGACCTGCAGAAATTTATAGAATTTGATTGTTCCCCTTGGATTCCTTTTCATCTCCAACAGCATCACGTGTCATGCTCTGGGAGTGACCTCTGCCCACTCTGAAGGAGAGTAGCAACAGTACTGAGTTTCCTCCATTAGTAGACAATTTCTCTTACTGTGGACACAGGTCTTTCTTTAGAAGTTTTCATAGGCTTCATGCACCATGCATCTCTAAAATTCTTCCTCTGAAAGAGGTTTAGATCAAGGGATGGTGCACATAAACAGATCTTTCTTGAGAAGAGCAACCTGACTTTGTATCTTTTTTTTATATATACACAGGGCAGGACACCTCTACAATCCACACCTCCAATCTCAGCTCATTGATTGAGGCACTCAAATCCAAATAGCTTTTTTTAAAAAGTGGCCTTACCCCAGAGGTTCACCTACTTTTTGAAACTAGACTTATTGTTTAAATAGTGTACTCAGTATTTTCAAGAAGTACAATTGCTTATGCATTATCTAGTTTAGATAGATTGATCTTCTCTACTATTGTGACTTAAATGAAGATCAAACCACATTTTATGAGTAAAAATGCAGAAGCCTAGGTAATTCCAAAGGATTTACAAATTTTTTCTTGCAACTGTACAGTTGCATTTGCACAGTGTTGACTTCTGCACTCTGATTGACCTTCCATTGATCGTGTTGCAGTTACTAGTCTATAGATTTGCTGAGTATGCCCAGAGGAAAATGAATCTCACAGTTCTGTATGGTGACATCTATGTACTTCAACAATAAAATTTACGTTGAACTTTGATTTAGCGTTGGAAAAATACAATGAATCTGTTGATTTAATTTTGCACCATGTTCTCATAGTCTTTCACTTTGACCATAACTCAGTTAGCCCAGTTACCATGCCTGTAGGTATTAGTTATCAAACTACTACAAAACCATTTTTCAGCGATTTTATTACAAAGCAAACACAGCAAGTTTTCAGCTGCTACACAAGGTGAATAGGAGGACAGATGATTGGGAAGTTTTTAAGGAAAAACAAAACTTAACTAAAAAGACAATACGGAGAGAAAAAATGAGGTATGAACGCAAGCTAGCCAGGAATATAAAGGAAGATAGCAAAAGCTTTTTTTTTGGTATGTGAAGAGAAAGAAGATAGTTAAGAACAATGTTGGGCCCTTGAAGAATGAATTGGGTGAAATTATTAAGGGAAACAGAGAAATGGCAGAAGAATTTAATGAGTACTTTAGATCTGTTTTCACTAAGGAAGACACAAGCAATCTCCCAGATGTATGGATGGGCCAAGGACATAGGGTAACAGAGGAAAGAAACAGATTGACATTAGGAAGGAAACGGTGATGAGAAGACTGATGGGACTGAAGGCTGACAAATCCCCAGGTCCAGATGGTCTGCACCCTAGGATACTAAAGGAGGTGGCCCTGGAAACTGCAGATGCATTGGTAATCATTTTCCAATGTTCCTTAGATTCAGGATCAGTTCCTGAGGATTGGAAAATGGCTTATGTTATCCCACTTTTTAAGAAAGGAGGGAGGGAGAAAACAGAACTATCGACTTGTCAGCCTGACATCGGCGGTGGGAAAGATGCTAGAGTCCATTATTAAGGATGAAATAGTGGCATATCTAGATGGCAGTGATAGGATTGGGCCGAGCCAGCATGGATTTACCAAGGGCAAATCATGCTTGACTAATCTATTGGAGTTTTTCAAGGATGTAACCAGGAAGTTAGACGGGGGAGATCCAGCAGATGTAGTGTACCTCGATTTTCAGAAGGCATTTGATAAGGTCCCACATAGAAGATTGGTGGGTAAAATCAAAGCTCAGGGCATCAGGGGGAAGGCATTGACATGGATAGAAAACTTGTTGGCAGATAGAAAGCAAAGGGTAGTGGTGAATGGGTGTTTCTCGGAATGGCAGGTGGTGACTAGTGGGGTGCCACAGGGCTCGGTATTGGGACCACAGCTGTTTACCATTTACGTTAACGATTTGGATGAAGGCATAGAAAATAACATCAGCAAATTTGCTGATGATACTAAGCTGGGTGGCAGTGTGACATGTGATGAGGATGTTAGGAGAATTCAGGGTGACTTGGATAGGCTGGGTGAGCGGGCAGATACTTGGCAGATGGCGTTTAATGTGAATAAGTGTGAGGTTATCCACTTTGGGAGTAAGAACAGGAAGGCAGATTATCATCATTGGGTACGGGAGAAATACAAAGAGATCTCGGAATCCTTGTTCATCAGTCACTGAAGGTGAATGAGCAAGTGCAGCAGGCAGTGAAAAAGGCTAATGGAATGTTTGCCTTTATTACAAAAGGAATTGAGTACAAGAGCAAGGAAATCCTCTTGGATTTGTACAGAGCCCTGGTGAGACCACACCTGGAGTATTGTGTACAGTTTTGGTCTCCAGGGTTAAGGAAGGACATCCTGGCTGTAGAGGAAGTGCAGCGTAGATTCATGAGGTTAATTCCTGGGATGTCTGGACTGTCTTACGCAGAAAGGTTAGAGAGACTGGGCTTGTACATGCTGGAATTAAGGAAATTGAGAGGGGATCTGATTGAAACATATATTATTAAGGGATTGGACAAGATAGAGGCAGGAAATATGTTCCAGATGCTGGGAGAGTCCAGTACCAGAAGGCATGGTTTGAGAATAAGGGGTAGGTCATTTAGGACAGAGTTAAGGAAAAACTTCTTCTCCCAGAGAGTTGTGGGGGTCTGGAATGCACTGCCTCGGAAGGCAGTGGAGGCCAATTCTCTGGATGCTTTCAAGAAGGAGCTAGATAGGTATCTTATGGATAGGGGAATCAAGGGATATGGGGACAAGGCAGGAACCGGGTATTGATAGTAATTGATCAGCCATGATCTCAAAATGGCGGTGCAGGCTCGAAGGGCCGAATGGTCTACTTCTGCACCTATTGTCTATTGACAATTTCCAAGCTATTTTGGCTGAGACAATTGCAATAATTTTAAGCTTCAAATTGAGTGGCAAGGTTAGCATAACGCGATCACAGCACCAGTGACCCTGGCTCAATTCTGCTGCTGTCTGTAAGGCCCGCCCAACTATATGGGATTCCTCTGGGTACTCTTAGTTTCCTTCCATATCCCAAAAATGTATGTGTTAGCATGAGTAATTGGGTAGTGTAGGATCACTGGGCCAAAATGGCCAAAATCTCTAAAATAAACTTGATCCAAAATGATTTTCCTTCAAATTGTAGCACAGAACTAATCACAGGACCTGCATCTAAGAGGCAAATTTTCTTCTCAATTTTCAGAACAGTGACCTAAAGTCAATTTTGGATGACATTCTTTTCTTTCAGTCCAGATAAAAAAAAATAATAAAACAAGCACAAATCAAAATACTGAACATCTGGGCTAAAGAATGTGAATATCACACTTAGAGCAGCAAAAATATTCGGCTTATAGGGACTTTAACTGCATGTATATTTAAAATGCCACATATCAACCTAAGCTCTTGAAATGTAAATTGAATTTCAGCAAACAATGTCCATAGATTTCACAAAGAAATACATCTTGTAAATGCAGCAGATGCAGGGTGAGAAAATATTTTAAAGTGCACTGTTCTGATTCAATAAGAGAATGAAATTCAAGAATGATGAGCTATTTATTCTGTACCTTTAATTACTGAAAACATTTTAACATTAATGTAGTCACAAGGGTCTTGTATGTTTGAATAACACCCCTCATTCTTTGAGACTCCAAGGAATGCATCTTATCTCACATCCTAGAAACTAGCCTGGTGAAGCTCAAGATGTATGCCTGCAGATGCAGACCAAAGGCTAGGAAACATATGTTGTGTTGGTGTCTGCTGAAGAGGATACTGATAAGTACTGGTAGAAGCAAAGACGGCAGCGTGTGGATAGGGTGAAAGTTGATAGTTAAGATGTATTGATATGGTTGGCTACAGTTAGAGATTATCAGTTGGTTGGACCAAACCAATTGACAGAATCTTCTGACTTTACCCAACGATTCAACGTGTCACCATTGTTCTTGAATGTTCGCAAGGACATGACTAGAAGAGTTCAAAGTAAATTTATCAAAGTACTTTCATGCCACCATACACAACCCCAAGATATATTTTCTTGTGGGCATACTCAATAAATCCAATAACCAAAGTAGAGTCAATTAAAGACTGCAACAGGCCAGACATCCATTGTGCAAAAGACAAATGGTGCAAATACAAAAAATATAAATTTCTAAATAAGCAATAAATACTGCTGAAGTCAATAATCAGCACCTTGATCTTACTGACATTGATTGAGGGGCTGTTTTCCTGGCACCATTCTGCCATATTATCAATCTCCCCCCTACAAGTCGATTCATCACCTTTGATTTGGCCTATGACAGTGATGTCATCAGCAAATTTAAATATGACATTGGACCTGTGCTTAGCCTCACAGTCCAAGTGTCAAGTGATTAGAGCAGGGAGTGACATAGCCTTGCGCTGACAGAGGAGATGTTTTTGCCAATCTGAACGGAATGGGGTCTGCAAGTGAGGAACTACAGATGGCCATCTTAACAGTACTCAGGGGCTCGGAGATTAAGGAAAATAATATAAATTTGTTAAAAATTGTGCCAGGCAAATTAACATGAACATGTGGGGAGAAGGCAACTTTTGAATGTTTATAAATTAAAACAGGCTAATGAAACAGGGGGATCACGAATTGCAGGTCAATTTCAGTCCAGATTAATAAGGAATTGGCTTAATGAGAAACGCGGATCAATCCAGCGCAGTCTCACCATTTGAACTCTACAATTCACTACAAGTGGTACAGCTAACATTAACAGATGCTAATAATGAAATTAAATCAAATAACCACTCATTTCAGACTTCTTACACTGCAACACTGCTCACTAGCGGAATAGATCTTAAACTCTATAACCTGAATCGAGAGGTGAAGCTTTATACCTTTGCCTGCTTACCTTGCCCATTTGAACAGTAAGTCCACTTCTCTTTATTTGGGGTAGGGGCAATAGGCTTCTTAAGAACGGCTTTTTCAACAATGCTGCTGGGGTCTTGCTTGGGGCCTTTTTTGAGCACACGGGAGCTTTTCTTGATACTGCAGACTACTGTCACCACCAGCACCAACAGTAGAAAGAGAACAATCATCCACGGTAAATGTTCATTGATGTCGAAGTGCTTGTGTGCACTTGGTCTGGGTGGGCCTTTCCTGCGAGGTCTGGAATCAGCATCTGTTCCTGATGTCTCCATTACTGGCTGAAAATTCATCGAAGCTGAAAGAGCAGGATTTGTGCGCAAATGAGGAGAATGCCAAAGGTGTGCTTCTTTGGTGACTCCACTGATAGTTGGCGTTGTTGCAGACGCAGCAGTGGTGCTTGATTGGTCAGAAATACCTGAAAAACATGGAAGAAAGCTTTACCTCTCAGAAGAGGGTAAAATGAGAAGTTCAAAAAATGTTCAATATTCCAAAATGTTCATGTCATATTTGAATGCAAAGGCAACGACTGGGCTAAATTACTGGGATTAGTGCACCTCAGCTGCATGCAGAGCATGTGATATCCTGGTAATGCAAGAGTGCACAACTTAACTTTCAAATAAAACTAACTTACAAATTTATATTCAACAAGTCTACAACACCATTCAACCATACATCAATATACAGAAGCACCAATGCATTAGAGACCCCTTCGCCCAGTCTGTACCACACCAGTGAACTCCATCTACACTAATCTCTTTTTTAAACACTCAGCAACTTCAATCATCACCTACACCAGCCCCCACACAGTTCAACTGCTATTCATCTAAAAAAAAGGGGCAAATTACAGTAGCTGATAGTCTGCCAATCAGTACGTTGGCATGAGGGATCTGGGAATACAGGTCCATAATCCATTCAAAATGGCACCACAGGTAAACAGGAAGCTTCTGGCACTTTGGTCTTCATAAATCAACATGTTGAGTACAGGAGAGGGGATGTTTTGTTGAAATTGTATAAGACATGGTGAGGCCTAATTTGGAGTATTGTGTGCTGTTTGGGTCACCTACTTACAGGGAAGATGCACAGAAAATTTACAAGGATGTTTCCTGATCTGGAGTACCCGAGTTATATGGAAAGATTGAATAGGTTAGGATTTTATTCCTTGGAAAGTAGAAGATTGAGGGGAGATCTGATCGAGGTATACAGAATTATGAGGGGCATAGATAGGGTAAATTCAAGCAGGCTTTTTCTACGGAGGTTGCATGGGATTACAACCAGAGGTCATGGGTTAAGGGTGAAAGGTGAAAAGTTTAAGGGGAACTGAGGGGGAACTTCTTCACTCAGAGGGTGTAAGGGTGTAGAAATGAGTTGCCAGCACACGTGGAGTAAGTGAGCTTGATTTCAATATTTAAGAGAAGTTTGGATAGGCACATAGATGGTAGGATATGGAGGGCTATGGTCCAGGAGCAATGGGACCACCTAGTTTAAGTGGTTCAGTGCAAACTAGATGGACTAAAGGGCCTGTTTTTGTGATGTACTTTTCAATTACCATAAAAAGAGCACCCCAGACAAACCCTTTTTGTCACTGGGCATTATGTGAACTCTATCAAGAGATAACTGAATCTTTGGAGCCGAGGCAAAAGATCTCACTTTAGTTTTTTTTGGTGTATTTTGGCAAATTGAGAGCCTTCAATTACAACCTGTACAACAGCCAACAAGGCTATCTTCTTGCAGGAAAGGAATAAAAATTCCAACAAGGTGCCCCAAATCCATGTCCCAATTTACATTAGAAAATTTAATGAGGGATTTCGACAACGTACATTTCCAAAAATATTACACAAGTGTTTCAAGATACATGGATAATATGTTAATCAACCTTAGAAACTTAACTTGAGCATGAACACTTGCTACTGAATACACTTCAATTATCACATGAACAAGTTCATTTCAAAATACCCCCGATACCTTAACAGAATTTCTCAAAGCAGGCCCAAAATATTTTTACTAGCACAAAGCAAATAGCACAGACAACAACTTGCATTTAGACAATGGCATTAACATGGTAAAAGATTCTACATATAGTATTCCATAGCAGTGTTACCACACAATTCTCATATTCTAAGGCTTAAGCAATGAGGAATGCTTTTAAAGATGGCGGGAGGCAAGGGGTCAACAAAAAGAGATCTGGAGCCTCAAGGCTCAGGCAGAGAATACACAACAGCTGCCACTGGGGAGATGGAAGCTGGGAAATAGAAGAGGACAGAATAAGTGAAGTAGCTATGAGAGGTCATAAGACTGCAGGAAGTTAGAAATGGAGAGTGGTTAAACTACAGACAAGTTGTAATGTGCATATGAAAAATTAAAATTTTAACACGTGGTTAAGAGTCTATATAGGTTAAGGAGCACAGATTGTTCAATGAACAGAGCTTGAGAAAATGAAGACATGATTTTCAACACTTAGATGGGTGGAAATAAAAATAGAGATTGAGAATGTAAACTGAAGGAAGCGACACAGGCAGAAATAAGCAATGTAATTGAGGCAAAATTTATACAAGGATAACTGAATTAGTTTGGCATCAAAAGCACAGTTCAGATAAAAACAGGTTTGATCTGATAGAGATTTTTACAATGATCTAGTGGAGTGCCAAATGGATCTGTCCTGGGACCCCTGCTATTTGTGATTTTTATAAATGACCTGGATGTACAGGCGGAAGGATGGGTGAGTAAGTTTGCAGATGACACGAAGATTGGAGGAGTTGTGGATGGAGCTTTAGGTGGTCGAAGGTTACAAGAGGATAGAGACAGGCTGCAGAGTTGGGCGGAAAAATGGCAGATGGAGTTCAATCTGGACAAGTGTGAGGTGATGCATTTTGGAAGGACAAACCAGAAGACTGAGTACAGGATTAATGGTCAGTTACTTAAGAGTGTGGATGAACAAAGGGACCTTGGGGTTCAAATCCATACATCCCTCCAGGTCACTGCACAGGTTGATAGGGTAGTTAAGAAGGCTTCATTAACAGGGGGATTGAGCTCAAGAGTAGAAAGGTCATGTTGCAACTCTACCAATCTCTGGTGAGACCACACTTAAAGAGTATTGTGTTCAGTTATGGTCACCTCATTATAGGAAGGACATGGAAGCTATGGAGAGGGTGCAGAGGAGATTTACCAAGATGTTGCCTGGATTGGAGAACAAGTCATATGAAGCAAGGTTCGCAGAGCTGGGACTTTTCTCTTTCGAGTGTAGAAGAATGAGAGGGGACTTGATAGAGGTCTACAAGATTATGAGAGGCATAGATAGGGTGGATCGTCAGTACCTGTTTCCCAGGGCACCAGTAGCAAACACCAGAGGGCATATGAACAAAATTAAGGGAGGGAAGTTTAGGGTGAACATCAAGGGTAAGTTTTTTTTTTATATATATGCAGAGGGTTGTGAGTGCCTGGAATGACTTGCCAGGAATGGTGGTGGAGGCTAAAACATTAAGGGTATTTAAGAGCCTCTTGGACAGGCACATGGCTGAAAGAAAAATGGAGGGTTATGGGGTAGTGTGGGTTTAGTACTTTTTTTTAAAGGATTATATGGGTCAGCACAACATGGAGGGCTGAAGGGCCTGTACTGTGCTGTAGTGTTCTATGGTTCTATGATGCTACTTGCCCAATCTACATAAATTACAAAGCACTGGGATCTGTTTAAAAATGCTAATAGTTACCTGATAAATTGGAGGCATCAGGTAGAACTGCTTTGTTGTCATGAGTCGACTCTGTGCTTGGCGAGTTGATGGTTGTACTCCGAATTGTGCTTGGTAAGCCACAGATGTTGTCCCTTTCACGGGTTCCTGGTTTTATTATCACCAGAGCCAGTTCTGAACAATCGGTGAAAGCTTTGCACCTGGAACTAGAAGGCACTTTGGAAAAAGTGCCACGAGTACAAGGCTTGCACTTGACATCTTCTGTCTCACTCCCCTTTTTCCTGATACGCCAGCCGATAGCGCAAACAGAGTGGGGCACACACGACTTGTTGGACAGAAAAGTACCAGGTGGGCAAGTGCATTCACGGTCAGAAAGGGCTTTGCAGGGGGATGTTTCAATCATAGGGGGCACACAGGACCTACAGGTGTGACAATGTTCAATGCCATTTTCATGCTTCGTGAAAGTGCCATTCTTACAAGGACTGCACTCTCTCAGCACTGTTGACGTGCAATGTTGGGACACGTGGGTTCCTGCAGGGCACTTATCACAGTAAATTTGCTTTCCTGTGGCATGATCAATGTGGGAATATTTACCAGGAGGGGTTAAAGCAGCTTTTGAAGTTGGTTCTATTTGAGCTGCAATGTCACCAAGCAACACAAACAGCAGCTGAAACAGAACAAAACACAAATCCGTTAGCATATGGTCTCCGTTAGACACAATTTGTAATACTGTTTTGATACAAACTAAACAAATCTGCCAAACAGGCTGCCCTAACACTCGTGCAAAGCACAATGCCATCAAACAAAAAGATAAACTGACGGGTTATATACTTATCTCAATAGCAATGTAAAACTCATTCTTCTGTCAGGAACTGTTACTACTTGTAACCTTTCAAATACAGTGGATTCCTGTTAATTAGGGCACATCAGGACCAGCACATTTTGACCCAATTAGGCAGCTGCCACAATTAGCCAAAGTTTCATGGAAATAGTTAAAACTGTAACAAATTTGTATTTAAATAAAATACAGAACACATTAGAACTACCTATACAGATAATAGACAGCAATAGTGTGGCTCCCTTGAGAATATCAGTAATAAATGTACTACATTCCAAAAGACAAGCATTCTCCTACTTTACTGACCATAACATAAGTTTTCAGAATAGTGGCACTGGTCTATTTCATCCAACATTAATGCCAAATTATTACTTCAGTGTGGAATACGATCTACCTGCAAAGTTGACGCCAGCACTTGGGTAGAAAAGTAAAAGTAGAAGAGTGGAATATTGGCTGCATCAAACCCTTGGAAGAACAACCCTTTGTAAAATTTAATGTTCACCATAAAGGTAAACATGAGGGTGATATTTGAATAGACGGTAACAAAAAGCCAAATCATCCAATATTTGAAAAGGAACATAATTTCTTAAAGGGCCTCTTTAAAGTTTGAGGCGGCAGCTCCTCACTCTGGTTACTTCACTTGCTTAAGCAGCACTTGGTAAGTAAGATTACATGCTGTTCTTCAATTAAATTCTCATTAGCCCCTTCATGTTGATCTCCAGTGTAGTCAAGCAAGTAGCATATGTAAATCAGCATTCACCAATTAAATATTTCTATTATCGAAGCTTCAACTGTGAATGAGAAATTTATGATTACTACGAATATACATGGGGACTAGATGTCTCTTTACAACAAGGAAACAGCTTCAAAATTGGTTATACTGATTAAGTGGCATATTTAAAACAAGACTTTGATCTAGAGTATTCTCTTGCAAATGTTCTAGTTCTTTGCATGAACCAATCAAATTTAGCATACCACCATCCCATTCAGATGGGATGTTCAAAGTTAGGGAGGCTCCATGAACAGAAAAACATTCCAAACAACTGCAGAGTGATAAAAAAAATTAAAAACATGGCCCAACAAGTGCATGACTAACTAGATGGGCCAAAGTTAGCACACAGTTCTCTCTGTTCATGTTGCTTGAATGGATTTAGATAGGAAAAGTATAAAGCTTAACAATTTAGTTTGCTGGTGATATCATTGCCATTGGCCCTATCAAAATATAAGAGGGATACTGAAAATCTGGCTGATCGCACTCAATGTCAGCAAGACCAAGGAGATAATTATTGCAAGTCCTCATCAGGAGAATTGGAGGTGGAGAGGGTCGGCAAAATTAAGTCGTTTGAGGATCTGTCCTAGCCCAGCATGAAAGTGCCATTATGAAGAAACCACAGCCCTGCCTCCACTTTCTTCGGGGTTTGCGAAGATTCAGCCTGTCACCTGTAACTGTGGAAAAACTTCGGTGGATGTGTGGGGAAGAGGATATTGACTGGTTTCATCACAACCTGGTATGGAAACATCATGCTACAGGAAGCATGGAAATGACAGGAAGCCTATAAAAGTAGTGGATACGGCAAAGTCCTTCACAGGTAAAGCCACCCACAACTGTGCACTTCTACCACTGAATGCTTGTAGAAAAGCAACAGCATCCAAAGATCCCCACCATTTAGGCCATGCTCTCTACTCCTTGGTGCCATCAGGAAGGTACAGGAGCCTCAGGACTCACATCAGCAGGTCCAGGAACAGTTATTACCCCTTAACCATTAAGTTCTGGAACCAAAGGGGATAACTCCTCACTCCATCACTGAGTAGTTCCCACAACTTATGGACTCACTTTCAAAGACTTCATCTCATGTTTTCAACATTTATTGCTTATTATATACTTTTTCTTTTTATTATGTGCACAGTTTGCTCCCCCCACCGGATATATTGATTGTTGTCCCACCCCGTTGGGTGCAGTCTTTCATTGATTCTATTTTGTTTCTTGTATTTACTGTGATTGCCCAAAAGAAAATAAATCTCAGGGTTGCCTATGGTGACATATGTACTTTGATAATACTTTCACTTCGAACTTGAAAAATAGTTTAACGTGGTAATACAAATTTATTTTCAAATCTGCTTTTAAAAATCATTATGAAATATATAGCTAATTAAAATATTTTTGAAAATATCATCAAGAGTTAATCCTGAATTAAATATCTCTTTGCTAATAAAGATTTCTTTGTCTCATCATCAACATTTATCTTATTCCATAAGTCAATCAAATGTTTTAATATAGGAGATTCTTTCTTTTCCCATATCCATTTAGATTCCTATTTATATATAAAATCTTCTGGTGTATTTTCTCCTATTTTATCTAGTTCTATTCTAATCCATGCTGGTTTATCTTTCTCAAAAAAAGATGCAATAAATCTAAGGTTTGCTTTATAATAATTCTTAAAATTTGGAAATTGTAACCCTCCTAGATCAAATTTCCATGTCAATTTTTCCAACGATATTCTTGACATCTTACCTTTCCAAAGAAACTTCCTCACATATTTGTTTAACACTTGAAAAAACTTCTGAGGTAGTTGTATTGGTAATGATTGAAATAGGTATTGTAGTCTAGGGAATATATTCATTTTTATGGTATTTACTCTACCTACTAATGTTATTGGTAATACCATCCATTTATCAAGATCTTCTTGAATTTAAGAGTTTTATTGGAACAAATTATTGGAACACAACTTCCACATAATCCAATATTATTTTTACTAGGCGATATTGAAGGGATAAAACCAAAACCCAAATTGAATAAATATCAGAAAGAATTTATAAAAATTGCATTGGCAGTAGCCAAAAAGGCTACTTGGAAATCGGAGACATACTTAAGTATAGATCGTTGGAAGAAGAAAATTTATGGCTGTATTCCACTTGAAAAATTACTTACAATTTAAGAGATAAATATGAAACATTTTTGAAAATTTGGCGCCCTTATTTACAAAAGACAGGATTAAATATATAGGTGCTCCGAAGATGAAATAATTGGTTATTTGGGGAAAGAAATAAATATATATACTAAAGTTATTACGAACTCCATGGAGCATGTGGGGATCTTCCGATATCCAGGCACTCTTTCTTTCTTTTTTTCCTTTCTTTCTTTTTTTATATAGGGATGTTAGGGGGGAGGGGTTAAGGGGAGGGGGGGTAGGGTATATATATTTTTTTCTCTCTTATTTTCTTTTATTTCTGTAATTATTTGAAAACTCAATAAAAAAAGTTTTAAAAAAAGAGTTAATCCTGGTTTACATTTGGAACTGTCAGCCACTTAGGCAAGATGCACTATCTCAAACATAAATTCTATCCAATCTGGAAATTCTTAATTAAATCAACTCAGCGATAAAATGCTCTCAAATTGTTATCACTAATAAGCCTGGTGTAAAGCAAGAACCACATTTCCTCATTGTTGACTATCTGCAGCATTGTTTCGAACCATATACAAGGAATAGGTAACACAGCAGCTCTCAGAGGAATCAGAGGTAGAGAGATTTCAAGTTCCTGGGTGTCAAGATCTCTAAGGAATAAACCTGGATGCAACATATCGATGCATGTCGATGTAAAGGCGGCAAGACAACTGCTATATTTCATTAGGAGTTTGAGGAGACTTGGTTTGTCAACTAAAACACTTGAAAACTTCAATAAATGTACCACGGAGAATAATCTGACTGAGTATATCACTGTTTGATATGGGGGTGGGGGAAGAGAACAGGATCGAAGTTGCAGAAATTTGTAAATTTAAGTCCTATGGCACTACTTTTTTATTTCTGTTTTTTTGCACTACTTATTTTAACTTAATGATTTAATAGGCATTGTATATTATAAATATATACACACACTCTTAATGTAACTTGGGTTTTTTGTTCTATATTTATCATGCATTTCACTGTACTGCTGCCATAAAGTTAACAAATTTCACGACATATGCTGGTGATATTAAATCTGATTCGGATACTGTCCTGGGTTTAGCACACAAATTGAAAATGAGATTCCTTAGCTGGATGAACTTAATTATTCTGATTACAAAGGGCAAGACAAGCCAAAACTCTTCCCTTGAAAGTCTGAGCAACTACAAGGTCTCAAATGACAAACTGGTGAACCTTGGACAACTAATTGCTAAGAGGGAAAACTGAGATCAAATCTAACTCATAGCAAAGATTGGAGGCCATTTTAAATTCCTTCTAAAATGCATCTGCAGTTGCAGTGGTTGAAAGGGAATGAAGTACATGAAAGATGAACATTGGAAGGATCACAACAGAATTGTTGGTGCAGCATTTGCATCAAGCCATTTCAGACTCAACTGGCCAAATGGCCTTTTCCCATGTTGAAGGCTTTCAACAAGTGTTTCGCTTTCTGGTACAAAGCCAGATGAAATAAATTGCAAGTCTGAAATATTGATCTATAAGAAATGAAGAAATATTTCTTAGGAAAGATGACACGTCTGTAATCCTGGCCAATTTTGCTTTATCCTGACAAGTGCTTTAAGATACAAATGAAAATTGTAAAAATGTTATGTTTAATTTCAAATGTTATTAAAGGACCTGAATTCTGTTTTACTCGCCAAGGAAGTATTCCCATTATAATGGAATCAAGCAAAATTGCTCACTCTGCCTTCCTCCTCCTCTTCCATTTTGGTTACCCTCTCTTCTCACTTGCCCATCATCTCTTTGGTTCCCCTCATTCCCTTCCTTCCATGGTCCACTGTCTCTTATTTTATTCCTCCATCAGCACTTTACTTCTTCTACCTATCACTTTCTTTCTTCATTCCTTCTTCCCCCAACCTTCCTGTCACTTATCACTTCCTTTCTCTCCCACCTTATCCTGGCCTCTGCACCTTCCTTTCCAGTCCTGATGAAGGGCTTTGGTCCAAAACATTAACTGTTTATTCCCCACTGCCCGACATGCTGAATGAACCCAGCATTTTGTGTGCCTTGACCAACATTTCCTGTATCTGCAGAAACTTTGGTGTCCTTGGATAAATGTTTATTTGTTTTAGTTGAACCATAAAAAATGCCACCAGGAAAAAAAACTTCAGATAACACTGTAAAAAGAGCTGAGTGTCCAGCTCACCTGCAATGCAGCAATATTGCAATCAACACCTTAGTTTACTCTCTCAAACTGCATACATTTTCATTTCAAATACAGAATTTGCTTATCTGCAGAGAGAAAATAAGAATACTCTCCATTTAATATGACAGCTCAGAGGCAAAACATTGCCAACATGAAGAAAATCCAGAGGTATAGAATAAAAACCCATTAGTGAGGAAGGCTTTCAAAGTTTGCAAAGGGATCCAGACCAACAGGAAAAATGGGCCAGAAAATGGCAGATGGAATTTAATGCAGACAAGAGTGAGATGTTAAATTCTGGAAGGATAAATCAAGGTAGGACATACACAGTAAATGGTAGGGCACTGAGGAGTGCGGAGGAACAAAAGGGATACACAATTCCCTGAAAGTCGCATCACAGGTAGACAGGGTTGTAAAGAAGGCTTTTGGGCATCTTGGCATTCATAAATCAAAGTATTGAGTGTAGGAGTTGGGATGTTATGGAGAGACATTGGTGAGGAGAAATTTGGAGTATTGTGTGCAGTTCTGGTCACTAACTATAGGAAGAATATCAGTAAGATTGAAAGAGTACAGAGAAGATTTACTAGGATGTTGCTGGGTCTTCAGGAGTTGAGTTACAGGGAAAGATTGAACAGATCAGGACTTCATTCCTTGGAGCGTAGAAGAATGAGGGGGGATTTGATAGAGGCTTACAAAATTATGAGGGGTATAGACAGAGTTAATACGAGTAGGCTCTTTCCACTTAGGTTAAGAGAGATATATAACCATATACCAATTACAGCACGGAAACAGGCCATCTCGGCCCTTCTAGTCTGTGCCGAGCACTCACTCTCACCTAGTCTCACCAACCTGCACTCAGCCCATAACCCTCCATTCCTTTCCTGTCCATATACCTATCCAATTTTACTTTAAATGACAATATCGAAACTGCCTCTACCACTTCCACTGGAAGCTCGTTCCACACAGCTACCACTCTGAGTAAAGAAGTTCCCCCTCGTATTACCCCTAAACTTTTGCCCCTTAACTCTCAACTCATGTCCTCCTGTTTGAATCTCCCCTACTCTCAATGGAAAAAGCCTATCCACGTCAACTCTATTTATCCCCCACATAATTTTAAATACCTCTATCAAGTCCCCCCCCTCAACCTTCTTTCTTTCTTCAAAAGGACATGGCTTTAGGGCAAAAGGGAAAAGGTTTAGGGGGAACTTCTTCAGTCTAAGAGTGGTGGGAGTGTGGAATGAGCTGCCATCTGATGTGGTAAATGTGGGCTCACTCTTAAGCTTTAAAAATTGGATAGATACATAGATGGGAGAGGTCTGGAGGGTTATGGACTGAGTGCAGGTCAATGGGACTAGCAGAATAAAGTTTCGGCACAGACTAGAAGGGCTGAATGGCCCGTTTTCTGTGCTGTAGTGTTCTATGGTTCTAGGGAAAAGGAGCAGATTATCAGTGCAAGTGCAGGTTGCAATGAATCTGGATGAATAGGTCTAAATTAACAATGAATAGTATCCCAAGGAAAAAATTGAAACCAAATACTTCCAAGATGGAAAAGAAAGAGTGGTTGATTCAACTGCAATTGTGTAACTGTGAAGTGGAATATAACATCACTGAACAGAATGAATGAAAGCTGGGTCTTAAAATAAGAGGCAAGCTCCCAGTGGTAAAACTAGCAACTCTGTGCATAAAACAAGTCAGAAACTAATAAAAGTTATATACACTGGATGATTTTGTGGCAACCATAAAATAAACTGGATCTTAAATTAATACAGATTCAAATATGATTACTTATCTACATAAATTGAAGTTTGTGTTGTTTGCTGCAGTTAGCTCTTCAATAAAGGACTATTAAAATAAATGCAATTTAATGCCCTTGGAAATACTGAAACACATCCAACATGAAAGAGTGCCAACACAAAGCCTTGAAATGCCAGGTTTGTATTAGTTATAACTGCGCAGATTAGATAAAGCAGATTAATGACGAAAACTGCTGACTTAAAGTCCCAGCCCAACCCTACCATAACTTAAGTGTGGTGATTGAAACAGCAAAAGGCAAATTGTCCAAAAATTGTTTAAGTCTGACTTTCGGCTCTGGAATAGTGATCTGTCCAGCAGTGATCTGAAGGGACAGGAACAGAACAGGAGCACGTTTAAGGTTATGGGTGTTAATTATGAACAGCTCCACACTTACTGGGCCAAATGGCCTGCTGCATATTTCTGTAAATGGAACAGGGTATTGAATTAACCACGCTAAACTGAAGAAAAGCTAGAATCCAGATGATTCACTGAACCAAGCCACGTGCCATTTTCAAATCAGATTATTTCACGTCCGGAACTTGAAGCTAACAACGCTAAACAAAATAGGTTAGTAGTTACAGCACTACTCTTCTACCATGTATCCAGTTTGAATAAAACAGCACGTTTCGCAAAAGAAAACAGGCTGCTTCATACTTCCATCTCAGCACAAATCAAAATCCACTTCGAAATGCATCAAGTAAAAAGTCTACATTTTTAAAAATATTGAAAGGAAACTAGATTTAAACAAATTAAAATGAAAACTCTAAGTGTGAAATTTCAATCAGATGAACAGTGATGAAGGAGGTTATTAATCAAACATGAATAATTTGATGCAGTAACTAACATCGTGGCCCATCCTTAACCTAGTTTTCAATATTCTCCGCGGCCTTTCCCTTACCTATCCATTAATCTCATTCAATCCTAGAATGGTAAATATCTCCTATCCTGGCCAAATTAATTCAATCTTTTATCAACGTCCCGGCCCGAAACGCCGACAGTACTTCTCCTTATAGATGCTGCCTGGCCTGCTGTGTTCCACCAATATTTTATGTGTGTTGTTTGAATTTCCAGCAATCTGCAGATTTCCTCCTGTTCAATCTTTTATCAACTTATTTTCAGATATCAAGTGTATGAACTACGTATTCTATCCTATAATCTTTTCGTTCCTTTTTAATACTTGAAAAGCAACATCTTTGACCTGTCCTCAAGTTACGGTTCTTCGAAATGTGACGACATTTCGTGGAAGCAGGTGGGCCATTAAACTAAATTGGAGGTTCTAGTATGTGTCCTTGCACTGCTTTTGAAGTTCAAAGCAAATTTATTATCAAAGTACATGCCACCATATAAAACCCTGAAATTCGTTTTCTTGCCGGCACACTCAAAAAAATCTAACAACTATGTAATGGAATCGGTATATCAATGGGACTACGTTTTTGAATAACACGAGTATTTTTCGTGATTTTCCTCAAAATTTTGCCCAACATCTCAAACTGTTCAAATCTTAAACTACGGTGCGTTGAAATACTCATCGACAGGTTTAATGAAAATACATGGTTGAGTTGCTACCGTAAAATATATCCCAGTATGTCATACATTGCATGAATGCAACACTGGTGTCTAGGTGGAACCAGTGTGCCATGAAAAATTAACATGCACCTAACGCCCTGCCGCGACGCACTGTGGCAATGTTCAAAGACGCATCTTCAACATCTTGATTCTAATATATCATATGAAAAAGAGAGAATTTAACGTTTATCGCCACCTAATAAGAGCACGGAGAGGCTTACTGTTCTAAAAGTCGGCTGCTCTCCCCGAGATGGAAGGCGCAAGTAGCACAACCATCAATTGCTTACCGTAAGGATGCTCCAATTCATCGTCGCTGCGGACCAAGCTAAGAGCGAGGGAAGAAAGCACCACAACAAGCTAAAAGCTCCCATAGTTAGCAGGGCTAGGCGATAAAGAGTTTGCTGGTGGCCGCTGCTGGAGCTGCCAGGGGTCCATTGCTCGCACACTGGCTCATTTTACCGTGTTCTTGTGGCGAGCCGCCTCACTCCGCATTATGCCACTGCCCCGCTCGACTCGCTCCTACTGCGCTAGAATCGGCAACGACCCCCCCATATGGACCGCCGCCGATTCGGTTCTTTACTGGCACCAGCAGCTCCACCACTGCTGGGACGGCGCGGCCGCTTTCACCAAGTCGACAGGTTTCAGATAATAAGGGAGAAGTGACTGGTCGTCGATGTCGGCTGCATTAATTCCCATAGCTCCAGCTTTCACGCTTTGTTCCTTGCGCGGCGAGCCCCGGCTTCAACTGAGAGCGAGACAACAAGCGCGTCGTTGTCGCAGTGGTGCGGGGCGGGGCGCCGGCGCGTTACGTCACCCCCCGCGCCCAATCAGCAGCCGCCCCAGGTGACGCCAGCGCCGAGCAACCTCGAAACCGGCCGGCGCCGGCTGCAGGGCGAGCGAGCGCGCGAGAGCGGCGGTTGCAGATCTTCTTTGCGGCCGCGCTCTCGCGGTTTCGCTCGCACGAAGGAGCATGAGTTTCAGCTCTTGTTTTTTAAATTATTCAGCCGGCATTGTGAGACCGCCGTGAAAAATAAAGGGAAGGAACAACAGGAATTCCAGAGGAAAGGAGGAGGGTTAAAGTCTCTCCAGCCCCTAAACTGTGCTGCGATTCCATTTCATGAGAAGTAGGCGGAGGCTATTCAGTCCCTCGAGCCCAATTCTCCATTCAATAAAATCGCGGAGAATCTGCAAACCGTCATGTCGAAAGAGGGAGTAATTGAAACGGTGGCAGCTTTGATAATTCTCTAAAGGAAAATTATAGATTGGGCAGATGGAACCCGAGTGACCCCATTCCTTGAAAATAAATGACAAGGACTCTCTGAGATTCACTTCCAGAAGAGCTCAGTGCCTTCTGTGCTCGCTTTGACTGTCAAAACATGGAGGAACCCATCACGAACACCCACAGCCCCCGATTATCCTATGATTTTAGTCTCCGAGGTCGACGTGAGGCATCTTTCAGGAAGGTGAACCCACGGAAAGCATCTGGCCCAGACAGGGTACCTGGACAAGTGCTAAAGAGCATCTTTCATCAGCGTTTCGGCAGTCTGATGAAACATTTCATCTCCTGCCTGCTCCAATTTGCCTACAGGCACCAGAGATCCACAGCAGATGCCACGTCACTAGCTCTACACTCAACTCTGGGACATCTGGACAGCAAAGATCCATACATCAGGATGTACTTTATCAACTATAGTTCAGCGTTCAATACTATCATATCCTCAAAACCATTCAGTAAGCTCCAAGACCTTGGCCTCAATACCTCCTTGTGCAATTGGATCCTCAATTTCCTCACTTAAAGACCCCAGGCATTTCAAATTGGCAACAACATCTCCTCCACAATCTCTATCAGCACAGGTGCACCACAATGCTGTATGCGCAGCCTCCTGCTCTACTCACTATACACTTATGACTGTGTGGTTAAGCACAGCTCCAATTCCATATTTAAGTTTGCTGACAACACTACTGTCAAAGGCCAAATCCGAGATGGTGTTGAATCAGTATCTAGGAGAGACATTGAATATCTGGCTGAGTTGTGCCAGAACAACAGCTTCTTACTCTATGTTTGCAAGACCAAGGAGGGAGCTGATAGTTGACTTAAAGAGGAAGAAATTGAAGGTCCAACGAGATCAGAGGACCTATCATGGGCCTACTCTGTAAGTCTAATTATGAAGAAATCACAGCTATTTGTTTATGAGTTTTTCAAAGATTTGGCATGACATCTAAAACTTATATAGATGTGTGGCGGAGAGTATATTGACTGGCTGCATCACAACCTGGTATGGAAAAACTAATGCCCTAGAATGGAAATTACTACAAATCGTAGTGGATGCAGCCCAGTCCATCACGAGTAAAGTCCTCTGTACCAATGAGCACATCTACACAGAACGTTGTTGCAAATTGCAGCATCCATCATCAGGACCCTCACCAGCAAGGTCAGGCTCTCTTCTTGCTGCCACAATCAGGGTGAAGGCATAGGTGCCTCAGTATTCACACCAGCAGGGTCAGGAAATGTTATTACTCCTCAAACATGCTTTTAAACCAGAGGGGATAACTTTTCTCACTTCACTTGCCCCACACTGAACTGTTCTCACGATCATTTTCAAGGACTCTTCACCTCTTGTTCTCAATATTTATTGCTTATTCATTATTATTATTGTTATTACTATTTCATTTTTCTTTCTTTTTTGTATTTACACAGTTTGTTGTCTTTTGCACACTGGTTGTCTCCCCTTTTGGTGCAGTCTATTATGGTTTTTGGATTTATTGAGTATGCCCACAAGAAAACGAAACTCAGAGTTCTATATGGTGACGTATATATACCATATAGTAAATTTATTTTAGTCTTTTGTACTTTGAAATTTCATGCATTTCAGTTTCCGTTCCCACACTGTGTTGAAACATTTCAATTCCTTTTCCATTCCCACATCTGCCTGCAGGTCTTCAACTTCCTTACTGACAAATGAGGCCAAATACGAATCAGAGGAACGGTACCTCATATTCTGCCCAGATAGCCTACACTCATGCTGTGGAGACCAAGTTATTAGGAATATTTAAAGTGGAGTTTCATATGTTCTTGATTAGTAAGGGAGAAGGCAGGAGAACATGGTTTAGAGGGGAAAATAAGTTAGCCAATATCAAATGGCAAGCAGAATTGATGGGCCAAAAGGCTTAATGCTGTTGCTATGTCTTATTCTGTATCATTCAAACTTTGCAGGGGAAGACAATAGATGAATGCTCATGTTGATTGGTGATCACTGAAATATCTGGGATGAGATCAGGGAAGGTATTAAGTGGCTATCTCATGTATTAATGCATTGTTAGAAGCAGATCCCTGGAACTTAATATGCAGTTTGACAGGTCTGCCTTGTCACTTAATATTTGACTAACAGTATATTCAGGGAGCTTATCCTCAACACTGTAACAAATGAGTTATATTTTGGATGTCTGGAGTTAGTGCTCTGAAACCTTTGAAGCAGTGGTCATCATTTGGATATTCAAAGTGATTCTGCTCATTGGAATGAGTTTCCATTGTGACTGCATAATTTCCTTCTGCTTTCAAAATGTTAAAGTTAGGTAGGAAATTAATGTAGTTAATCACTTATTGTTATCCTTGTTTAAAAAGATGCATCAGGAGAGTAGAACCAGATTCCCTCTCGAAGATCTGCTGTGTTGAATTAAAAATTATTTAACCAGTTTCAGTGTCTCCCCAATGACCTAGTCAATCACAACAATGAAAATTATGATTTTTCCAATTTTAGGTAGCCTGCCCCCACTGTACTTTCTCCCTCTTTCTGATCCACCCAGGCTGTCACAACAATGCCACCCCCTACACCCCACCCCCACAGTCATCCCATTTAGCTCCCCTCTCCACCTGGTTCCATCTGTTTATCACCCACACACTTTACTTACTGTGCCTGCTATCTTCTTCCCCGACCGATTCTATCTGCCCAGTACCTCCCCTATTTGGCTCCGCTTCTCACCTTCCTTACTTATCAGTAAGTATATGCAGTTTCTTGTGTCAGCACTTATCACCTCCAATCTCAAAGTTTACCGTCTCCCGGCCCAAACTGGCTCCATGTGCTCCTATTTTCTCTCTGCTTACCTATACCACTCACCAGTCACTGGCTTTTGGCCCTACCCCTTCCCCTTGCACAAATGGCTCCATCTGCCACCATCTCCTTCGTAATATGGTTCCACCAATCTCCTGCCACCGTCTGCCTTACCTCTCCCCCTCACCTCTTTACAATGGCTATTCCTCACCCCCGGTCTTACACACAACTCTGAACTGCATTTCATACCTTTCATAAGCCCCTTTGTTGCTGCTGTCACAAATTAATCAACAAGATGGCATCATCAAGGGTTGTGACCATCCTGCCACAACTTATCAAAGATAATATTCCATCCGTTATTTTATTTCTGACTCTTGTGAAGAGTCTTCAAACTGAATTGTGAACCCTGGTGTTTTTCCTGCAGCTGTAGCTTGGACTGTTGGGTGTTTTCAATATTGCCTGCTTTTGTTTTTGATTTCCAACATCTGCATTTTTTTAAAATTCTATTTTACAGTGGGAAGAAGGTGAATATCTGACAAGTCATTTTCTTACAGGCATACAAAATAAATCCAATATCCATATTAGAATCAATGAGAGACTGCACCAACAGGGCAGACTGTCAGTGTAAATACAAAATTAAACAAAAAATAATAATTCTAGTGATAATGATAAATAAGCAATAAACAGTGAGACGATGAGATGAAGAGTGCTTGAAAGAGGTAGTGATTTGTTATGGCTAGACTGTATTGCTGCCATAAAACAACAAATTTCACAATTGATATCTGTGACAATAAACGTGATTCTAATTCTGAGTGTTTAATTTGTTCAAAGGTCTTGATAACAGGTGGGATACCAGCCATCCAGGAACCTGGCGGTATGTGTATCCTCTGCCTGATGGGACAGAGGAGAAGGGAGAATGACTGGGGTGGCAGAGCTCCTTGATTAGCCCTGCTGTGGGAGGTGTAAACAGTGTCAGAATCGGAATCAGGCTTAACATCACCGGCATACTCTGTGTTGTGAAATTTGTTGTTTTGCAGCAGCAGTACACAGTAATGAAATCTATAAATTACAATAA
Organism: Hypanus sabinus; assembly: GCF_030144855.1. Lineage (NCBI taxonomy): Eukaryota > Metazoa > Chordata > Chondrichthyes > Myliobatiformes > Dasyatidae > Hypanus > Hypanus sabinus. Next base: position 29,759,533 of record NC_082715.1, read on the forward strand.
GAAGTATGCATATATTTAAAAAAAATAAATTAGTAGTGCAAAAAGAGAGGGAAGTAAATACTGAAGAAGTGTTCATAGGTTCATTGAGGATTCAGAAATCTGATGGCAGAGGGGAAGAAGCTGTTCCTGAAATGTTTAAGTGTGTGTTTTCAGGCTCCTGTACCTCCTTGATAGTAGCAAAGAGAGGAGGGCATGTCCTGAGTGATGGGGGTTCGTAATGAAGGCTGCTGCCTTTTTGAGGCATCACCTTTTGAAAGTGTCTTGGAACTAGCACCCATGATGGAGCTGGCTAAGTTTACAACTTTCTGCAGCTTTGTCTCATCCTGTGCCATGACCCCTCTATACTATACAGTAATGCAAACCAGTTAGAATGCTCTCAGCGGTATATCTGTAGAAATATGCAAGTGTCTTTAGTATCATAACAATTATTTCAAGCTCCTCATGACATATAGCCATCCATGCCTTGTTTGTAATTGCATCAACATGTTGGGCCCAGGATAGATGTTGACACCCAGAAACTTGAAACTGCTCACCTTCTCCTGTTCTGATCCCTGGTGTGTGTTCTCGCGACTTCCCCTTCTTGAAGTACACAATCAAATTGTTGCTCTTACTGACAATGAGTGCATGGCTGTTGTGACACCACTCAACTATCTGATCTGTAGTATCTCACTCGTCACCATCTGTAATTCTGCCAGCAATAGTTATGCCATCAGCAGATTTGTAGATGGCATTTGAACTGTATCTAGCCATACCATCATGGGTGTAAAGAGAATAGAGCGGTGGTCTGTGCATACATCCTTGAGGAGCACCAGTGCTAAGTGTCAGTGAGGAGGAGATGTTAATTCTGATCCACAAAGACTGTGGTCTCCTGCTGAGTAAGTCAAGGATCCAGTTGCAGAGGGAGGTACGGAGACCCAGCTTCTGGAGCTTATTGAGTAGAGCTGGAGGTATGATTGTGTTAAACACTGAGCTGTGGTCAATAAACAGCAGCCTGACGTAAGCATTACCATTGTCCAGGTGAAGGGACAGTGAGATTGCTTCCTCTGTAGACCTATGGTGGTGATAGGCAAATAGAAGCGGGTCCAGGTCCTTGCTTTGGCAGGAGCTGGTTCTGGCCATGATCAACCTCTCAAAGCACTTCATCATGGTAAATGTGAGTGCAACTGTGTGATAGGTGTTGAGGCAGCTCATCCTGCTCTTCTCGGACACTGGTACCATTACCCTTTAGAAAAATGGAAAAATCTGACTACAGCAGTGAGAGATTGGAGATGTCCTTGAACACTCTCACTAGTTGGCTGGCACAAGTTTTCAGAGCCCTATCAGGTACAGCATAGGCGCCTGATGCCTTGCGAGGGTTCACAGGGTCAGTGGATGCTGCAGGGATTTGCATAGATGTAATTTTATTCTCCCTTTCAAAGCATCCATTGAAGGTGCAGAGCTCGTCTGGGAGTGAAGCATCACAGACATTCGCAATGTTAGGTTTTGCTTTATAGGAAGTAATGGCCTGGAAAGCTTGTCAGAGTTGACATACATCTGATTCCTTCTCTAACCTAAAGTGGAATTGTTTCTTTGCTCTTAAGATTGCCCTCCATAGGTCAGACCTGGACTTCTTGTATAGATCTGGATCACCTGTCTTAAATGCCACAGATCTACCCCTCCACAAACAATGAATCTCCTGGTTCATCCACAGCTTTTGCTTTGGGTATGTCCAGTGTGTTCCAGAAGGTACACACTCATCTGTACAGGTTTTGGTGAAGTTATTGACAACTGTGGTTGATTTATTCAGACTCAAAGATGAATCCCTAAATATTGTCCAGGTCCACTGACTCGAAACAGCTCTGTTAATGCTCCTCTGGCTTCTTCTTCTTCACCACTGTTGTGGTCTTTAGTCTCTGCCTATACACTGGGGTAGAAGTACAGCCCAGTGATTGGACTTGGGGGTGGGGGGGGGGGAGGGTAGGTCTTAAGAATACCATCGCACTCAGATACAGAAGGATTCTTTGCTGTTTCTGTAACAATTTTGTTTTACCAGTCAGTGTTTTTAGCTCTGAGCTGAACCCCCGAACTTGGACCTCCCTTAGTCTGGCTTCTACCTGTTGACCTGTTTGCCATAGGTGGCCCTATCAAGAGCCAAAGCATAAAGCCCTGACTGGCCAAAACAGTCCTCCAGATCATTGAGGAATGCAAGCCTTCAAACCATAACAAGGTACTGGTTTCTATGGTACTCCACCCTGCCTCCTGACGTCAACAACTAGTTCCTTTGTTTTGTTAGAACTGAAGAAAAGGTTGTTTTGACACCATGTTACAAAGGTCTCTGTGTCCTTACTCATCATTGTTTCAGACTCAGCCCACTAAGGTGGTACCTTCCTCAAACTTACAAATGAAGTTAGTGCAGAATCTGTCTGTGCAGTCATGAGTGCATAGGGAGCAGAGGAATGGGCTGAGAATGTAGCCTTGTGGGGCAAAAATGTTGGATAAAATCTGACCAACTTGCATGAAGTGGAGTGAATGGCCTTCTGTGTGTAAGCTTATGATTCCCTAATTCAAACAAAGTCGGTGTAATTTTATTTTTACAGCATGCATATCAAAATAGAATAATTATCATTCAAATAGATATTTGTAGTATTTTTTGAATTAAAGAAAGCAAAATCCAAGTAGAGCATAAGACATAGGAGTAGAATTAGGCCATTCGACCTAGTGAGTCTGCTCTGCCATTCCATCATGGCTGATTTATTATCCCTCTCAACCCCATTCTTCTGCCTTCTCACCACATCCTTTGATGCCCTTAATAATCAAGAACCTATGGACCCCTGCTTAATCTCAATTGTTTGATTTCCACAGCTGTGAAAATGAAGCCCTCTGTTGCTCAAGGTCAACTATGGATGTTGTGCCCTAGCTGTCTACATGAAACGCAAGCCAGGACAGTATGACGTGGAGAGCAAGCTGTTGCCCATGCAGCAGACTTCCCCTCTCCACGCAGCTGATGAATCCAAAGGAACGGCAGAAACAGATAGTTTAGCACTAGCAGCCTCACAAGGTTTTCCAGTCAGCGTTGAACTCAATTTAAGACTGCTTTAGGGACTCCAGCTCCCGATTTTCCCTCAGCATTTACACCCAAAGCTTTTCCCATGAGTGGGTATGGCCACAAGAGAGTGGAGGCTTGAGATCAGAGTTTTCCTTCTCTGGAAATGAGCTACCAACCACAGCTGATGAGCCCCATATGCCGAAGCGTCTGGTTCTAAGGTGCCAGTAACACAACTTTGCACTTCCTCCTGTCAGTAGAAATAATTCCACTGGGTTTAGTAGTTAAGCCATATGTGAAGGCCAGGAGCTGGACTTGATTTGTCAGAGGCTATTTGAGACACACGCGATTGGGAACAGTTAACATGCTGAGGGTGTTTATCCCACTACCTCTGCTGACTATGACAACCTTAATGAACTGTGGTAATGATTCACCACCCTGTCATCTCTGCTCTAAAGGGACATCTTTGTATTCTAAGGCTGTGCCCTCTGCTCCTGGACTCCCTCACTATATAAACGGTAATGAGTAATAAGTAAAAAATAGTACAAACCACTCAATTTCTGTTTGAAAAACTGTGGAAATACAAAGGATAAATTTAGAACATATGACCATGAGATACAGGAGCAGAATAAGGCCGTTTGTCCCATCAAGTCTGCTCTGTCATTTCATCATGGCTGATTTATTTCTCTCTCAGCCTCAGTTTCATATCTTCTCCCCATATCTCTTCATGCCCTGACTAATCAAGAATCTCTCTACCTTTGCCTTAAAAATACATAAAGACTTGACCTGCACAGCCACCTGTGGCAATGAAATCCACAGATTCACCACTCTCTGGCAAAAGAATTCCTCCTCCTCTCCATTCCAAATGGATGTCCCTCTATTCTGAGGCTGTGTCCTCTGGTCTTAGACTCTCCCACCATAGGAAACATCCTCTCCACATCCGCTCTATCAAGGCCTTTCAATATTTGATAGGTTTCAATGAGATCCCCCCCTCATTCTTCTGAATTTCAGTGAGTACAGGCCATCAGACGCTCCTCATATGATAAGCCTTTCAAACCCGGTATCATTTGTGGGAATCTCCTTTGAACCCTCTCCAATATCAGTAACTTAGGCTAAGTCAAAACAGACTTGTTCAGCCTGGTATGTCCTGCACTCATAATGCTTTCTCTGCATTTTCCTGTATTAATTAAAAACAGACATCAGCAAAAGTTGTAGGGCAACTTGCCAGTAGGATACATAGGGCATCCCAACACGTATGACCATCAGGCAAGGCTCCAAACTTGAAAAGCATGTTTGTAATTCTATAATACAATCTCATCCCTTTCCAGCAAATGAGAAACATTTTGCTAATGTGGTCATTTCCATGCTTCCTATCTATCTCATTGGATTTATTTGAATGAAAAAATCGTAGTGTTTGAAATTGCCGATACACACTCTAAGATTGCCTGGAATCTACTCTAACATTCCACCAAAGGGATTACACAATGCGCCAGAATTTTGAGTTTTGACATTTTGGGTGGGTTCCTCTGTAAGCATTATGAAGTTTTTCATTCTAAACCCTACTTCCTGTTTTGATAGCGCTTCAGAGATAAGCCACTTCTAAAGAGGAACTTGTTCTATATTTATGTAAATACCAACTCATAAAGTTTGCAACATACCCCCAATGAAGCTGAAAAATGATAAAATAACCAAAAAATGTTGAAATGTTGTCAATACATTGAAATATTTTTATCAGCCTCTACAATCAATAAAGTCAATTTTATTGCCCTCTACAATTAATAAGTTCAATTTTTATCTCTCTACAGTCAATAAAGTCTATTTCTCAGAATCTAAATGCTGTTAGTGAAATTTGTGTATTTTATGAGTCATGTTTGTCAATAGTTATTCTGTGCAAAACATCTGAAGGTCTTGCAGAAATAAATTAAATTTGACTCATTAGTTTTTAGGTTTTCACTTCACATTTTGAAAAAGAAATAATATTCAGTTAAATACAGAAAAAGCCAGAAATATCAGCTGTTTGAGGAATGTGAAACAGGAATGGAGAGAAGTTTGAAGTTCTATTTTCTGGCACAAAGATGCCAATAACTTTGCAACTTCTGTGTTGTAAACATACATATGATTTCATAATTTAAACATAAAGGCTTTGTCATTTTATTCTCATGGCCTAAACATTAAAATATTAGTTAAATAGATTTTTCACACTTTTTTAAATTAGAAAGACATCCCTTTTCCTTTGATTTTTATTTTGGAAACATTTTATTTAATGAGCATTGGTTTTGCTAACACATGTATTTTGAAGGAAATGATGTAACCTGTATTTGAGATTGCATCAGTGACACTAATATCTCAAAGTAACCAGAGTGTTAAGTATTCATAATTAAACACAGCAGTTTGCATTGCCATTCAAGATTCACGATTGTTTAATGTCATTTCCAGTACACAAGTGCAAAGCAAAACAAATAACTGGAATTATTATTCCAGATCTGATGCCACACACAAATAAAAATCAGATAAAGAACAATAATAGTTTGAAAATCATAATGAATATAAATACATATGATAGCTTATATACGTAGTGACACGAGGCACAGAAGTGTCCATACATGAGGAAATGATAAAGTAGTGGTGGTTGTGAGTGTGGAAGGTCTGGTTACTGGGTGGAGGTGTTAACAGCCTTACTGCTTGGGGAAAGTAATTGCTTTTGAGTCTGGTGTTCCTGGCGTAGATGCTATTTAGCTTCCTCCCTGATGGGACTGGGACAAAGAGTCCTTGAGCAGGTTGTAGATAGGATACTTAATCATAATCGGCAAAACATAGTCATGGAAACATAGGCGCAGGAGTAGGTCATTCGGCCTTTCGAGCCTACACTGCCATTCAGTATGGTCATGGCTGATCATCCAACTCAGAACCCTGTACCTGCTTTATCTCCATACCTCCTGATCCCTTTAACCACAAGGGCCATATCTAACTTCCTCTTAAATATAGCCAATGAACCGGCCTCAACTGTTTCCTGTGGCAGAGAATTCCACAGAATCACCACTCTCTGTGTGAAGAAGTTTTTCCTCATCTCGGTCCTAAAAGGCTTCCCCTTTATCCTTAAACTGTGACCCCTCGTTCTGGACTTCCCCAACATCAGAAACAATCTTCCTGCATCTAGCCTGTCCAATCCCTTTAGAATTTTATACGTTTCAATAAGATCCCCCCTCAATCTTCTAAATTCCAGTGAGTATAAGCCTAGTCGATCCAGTCTTTCTTCATATGAAAGTCCTGCCGTCCCAGGAATCAATCTGGTGAACCTTCTCTGTACTCCCTCTATGGCAAGAATGTCTTTCCTCAGATCAGGGGACCAAAACTGCACACGATATTCTAGGTGTGATCTCACCAAGGCCTTGTACAACTGCAGTAGAACCTCCCTGCTCCTGTACTCAAATCTTGTTGCTACGAATGCCAACATACCATTTGCCTTTTTCACCGCCTGCTGTAACTGCATGCCCACCTTCAATGACTGGTGTACAATGACACCCAGGATAAATATTTATCATACTTGGTTAATGGGATTTCTGCTCCTGGACCTCAGCGCACAGCGTCTGCACATCAGGGCTGTTTGACGTCACCTTCATCTTTACACAGGATCGCAAGCTGTCATCTGTGAGGCGTGTGCGATGTTTGTTTTTAATAAAGTTCATGTTGGAGAACACCTGCTCACATAGATATGTGGATCCAAAGATCGACAGGACTCCAAGCGCATACCTTTTAATGTTTACCTAAATGTCGGGGATAGCATTCCATGTTTCAAACACAAGTTTGTCCGGTTAGGGGAGGTTTTCAATATCACTCCATTTGTGATTCTGAGCAAGAACGGCCTTCTGACGGGCAACATCTTCAAGGTCTGCTGTCAAGTGTCTAAACTTGGAACCCATATGTCTTTGTCGGCTATGTCGGCCAGTTCCATCTCAAGATCAGGTTGACTCACACCTGCCAATGTAGTCGTATTCAGTAGGGATGGATCGTTGCTTAGGAGTGTGGCGGGTGTCAGGCATTGGCAGTGGTGACGTATATTAATAGCGATAAAAAACACGTTGTAGCGGTGTGCTACACGCAGCGCTAAAATAACGGAGTTGGTAAACTGCAGACAAAGATAACTTTATTCGAACTAAACAGCCTTGCTTTTAAGCTTCCCTCAACCCACCCCCCCCCCCACCGTGGGCGCAGATGCTCCAAAAGACACGTACTCACAAATCCCCGCAGGCTATCTCCCTTAGCCGGAACGCTGACTAATTGTGAGCCGGTTCAGATGTGCCAGGAAATGGGTCGCCACAATGTTTTATTAATATTGTATAAGATCACCATAATCTTCAAATTTAGAATTACATTTCAAAAACTAACAAACTAACATAAAATACATTTTAATTAAATACTCATTATTTGTTTTCCAAAGCCACAGGGAGCCGCAGTACAGAGATGAAAGAGGCGCATGCGGCTCCAGAGCCGTGGGTTGCCGACCCCTGCCCTAGGACATTGGTTCCAGTCCAGCCCAGGGGCAGACCGTCCTGTTTATACCGGTCCCACCTCTCCCAGAACTGGTTCCAATGCCCCAGAAATTTGAATCCCTCCCCCTTGCACCATTTTTCAAGCCAAGTATTCATCTGAAATATCCTCCTATTTCTACTCTGACTAACAGTAGAGTCAGACACTCTCAATACTGCTTGACATTGTCTCTAATCAAGAAACAGTCCATCCCAATGCATGTGAAATCATAGGCAAAGACTTCAAACAGTCTTGTCTGAAGAAAACCCTGCCCAATTACCATCAGCACATAACCTGTAGACCCAGAGGCCCCAACGTACTGGATCACAGATCCTTACTAAGATAAGGAATACCTACCGTTCCATGCTCAGACCACATTCTGGGAAATCAGATAATTTGTCTGTCCTTCTCCTACCTGCATAAAGGCAGAGGCTGAAGAGCAAAGCTCCACAGATTAGGAACAACAAAGCGGTGGTTGTGGGAAACAGGAGCAGCTATGGGATTGCTTTGAGTCAATTGTCTGGGCCATGTTCAAGGGCTCAAATAGGGATCTGATTGTTGTTCAGATCCATGGTTGTAGCTGACTCTGGATGAATCATGAGATCCAAAATCTGCTGAGAGCCATATCAGAGGTAATCAAGTATGGAGACCCAAAAAGTTACAAGGGGTCCAGGTACATTCTCCAGAAGGCCATCTCACTGGTGCGGTAACAATTCAAGATTATACTTGAATCAAAGAAGAATTCTTGACAGTTGTGGCTGGGCTTAAATACTATCACCACTTATAAAGTTAAATCAAGCGACATAGGATACAGCAGGGCTTCACTTCCAAATGAGCTCAATAACTTCAGTGTTCGCTTTGACCATCTAAACATGGAGGAACTCTCACAAGTTTCCATATCCCCCAATGATCCTATGATTTCAGTCTCTGAAGCTGACATGTGAGTAGTCTTCATGAGGGTGAATACACAGAAAGCATCCAAACCAGATGGCGTGCCTGGCCAAGTTCTTAAGACTTGTGCTGATCAACTGGCTGGAGTATCACCGATATCTTTAACCTCTCAGTTCAGCTGTCTGAGGTATCCAGGTACTGTGAGCAGGCTTCAATTATTCCGGTGCCCAAGAAGAGCATGGTGACCTGTGTTACGTCCGTAGCCCCCTCCTTTGTGAGAATCGCAAGATCACTGTTGGGTTGGGTCAAGGGGCCCAGGAAATGAGAGAGAGACGTGCAGAATGTCTCGTTTCCCCGGCGATGTAAAGCTACGGGACATGGCCGTTGTCTCCGGAAGGCGAAGTTGTGGATTGGAGACTATGCTACGTGAATGCCCTCAGGCAAAGTGGGCTGGTTGAGGGAGAGATTGCATCACCCCCAACCTGATTGACATCTACGACCCTGCGAGTCAGGATAAAAGAGGGTCTGTAGGAACAGCCCCTCAGACGCACCAGAAGAAATGTTAAGCGACCACATAACAGCAGGAAGTCATCTGAAGGAGGCCACGTGAGTTCAGTTCCGTTGCTGGAACTGGTGGCTGGAACCACAGAAAACGGCTTTTAGCTAACAACAGGGAAACCCACTCCCCTGATTCAACGGATTGGCATCATAAAAGACCTAGGCAAGTTTAAACCGCCTCGCTCTTAAACCCAAAACGCTGCAGCTTGAATGAACTAACAGTGACTGTTATATTTCCATTGGACAATACATTATCCCCTAGACAACGATAGAGCTATTTCTTATTGGTTATTATTATACCCGTGCTTTAGATTTAGTATTGACAACGTATATTATCTGTATGTTTGCATTAATCTTATTTTTGTGCCCCTTTATCAATAAATACTTTAAAAAATAGTATCATCAGACTTCAACGGACCTCTCTATCTTTGTTGGCAAGTGACCCAGTTACGGGGTTTCGTAACACCTGCTTCAGTGACTATCACCCTGTAGCATTTACATCCACAGTGATGAAGTGTCTTGAGAGGTTAGTGATGAAACATATCAATTCCTGCCTGAGGAGCAACTTGGATCTACTCCAATTTGCCTACCAGCACAACAGGTCCACAGCAGATGCCATCTCATTGGCTCTTCACTCAATCCTGGAACATCTGGACAGCAAAGTGGCATTACTAGGATGCTCTTCATCGACTAAGGTTCCTAAGGTTGGCATAGCCAGGGTAGTAGTGGGGATAAGTTCCCACTACCTATAAAGTGCTCCAAATGGCGTGTGTCTCTAACAGCCTCTGACAATCGTCCAACTCTTGGCCTTCACATGTGGCATAGCTACTAGGCCTGGCGGAACTGTTTCTACTGACAGAGAAAGAGTAAAGGCTGTCCACTGGCGCCTCGACACCAGTTGCTTCAGGCAGGTGGGGCTCGCCTAGGAGAAGGAAAACACTGATTTTAACCCGCCACAGCCTTGCGGCCATGCCCACCCATGGGAAAGGCTATGGGAATAAATCTCGAGGAAAAAATCCGGCGCCGGGGTCCCTAAGGCAGTTTGATGTTGTTTACAACTTCACTCTGGCAACCTCTGCGATGACACTATGCCAAGCTGTATGGGCGCTTACCCTTCCCTTGGACTACATCAGTGAGATGGAGAGGGGGAATCTGCTGCATGGGCAACAGCCGGTTCTTCAAAGTTTCCTGCCCAGGCTTATGCCCTGGAGAGACACAGTCCACCAGAGGCGCAAGCCCACGATGCCCTGGGATCAACGGCTGGCTACTATTTTATCGACAATGGCTCAGCAATATCTGCTCAGAACCTTTCAATACATTCCAAGACCTCAATACCACCTTGTGCAAGTAGATCCTGGATTTCCTCACTTGTCGATCCCAGTCAGTTCAGATTGGCAACAACATCTCCTCCGCCAGCACAGGTGCACCACAAGGCTGTGTGCTCAGTCCCCTGCTCTGCTCATTTCACACTTATAACTGTGAGGCTAATCACCGCTCCAACGCCATAGTCAAGTTTGCTGATGACACCACTGTTATAGGCCAAATCAAAGGTGGTGATGAATCAGCACATAAGGGTGAGATTGAAAATCTGGCTGAGTGGTGTCATAACAGCCACTCACTCAATTTCAGCAAGACAATGAGCTGATTGTTGACTTCATGAGGAGGAAACCAGAGGTCCATGAACCAGTCCTCATTGGGGGATCAGAGGTGGAGACGGTTAGTAGCTTTAAATTTCTCGGTATTATTATTTCAGAGGACCTGCCCTGGGCCCAGCACATAAGTGCAATTATGAAGAAAGTACAGCCACGCCTCTACTTCCTTAGGAGTTTGAGGAGATTTGCAATGACTCTAAAACTTTGACAACTTCTATAGATTTGTCATGGTGCATATTTATTGGCTGCATCACAGACTGGTATGGAAGCATCAATGTTCTTGAACTGAAAATCCTTGAAAAAATAGTGGATATGGCCCAGTCAATCACAGGTGAAGCCCTTCCAACCACTGTGTACATGTACAAGAAAGCACTGTCGCTGATGAGCAGCATCCATTGTCACCAACCCCCACCACCCAGGACATACTCTCTTCTCACTTTTACCATAAGTATAAAAGGTACAGGAACAATTACTACCCTTCAACCATCAGGCTCTTGAACCAAAGGGGATAACTTCACTCAACTTCATTTGCCCCATCATTGAAATGTTCCCACAGTCAATGATCTCACTTTCAAGAACTCTTCATATCACGTTCTCAATATTTATCACTATTATTGTTTCTTCTTTTTGTTTTTGTACAGTTTGTTGTCTGTTGCACTCTGATTGAACACCCTAGTTACATGGCCTTTCACTGAATCTGTTATAGTTATTATTCTACAGGTTTGTTGAGTATGCCCATAAGAAAATAAATCTCAGGGTTGTTTATGGTGACATATATGTACTTCGATAATAAAATTTACTGTGAACTTTGAACTGTAGAAAACTTTGCCAAAAAAAAATCAAAGTTGAGGACCACAATCACCTATGTCATTCGACAGGGCACATAATGAATAAATGAATGAATGAACCCAGTACTGATCATTACCTCTGCCCAGGATAGATAGTATCTTTGCAAAACTTTCTGGAGGGGAACACTTCAGTAAAGTAGACTTAGCTAAGGCCCACCTTCAGATAGAGATGGAAGAAGAGTCCAAAGTGATCATAAGCACCTACAAAGGGCTTTATCACGATAATAGAGTTATTTTTAGGTTTGTGTCTGCACCTGCGCTTTGGCAGAAGGCTATGGACCAGGTACTGCAAGGCTGGCCAGGCACTCAGTGTACCTGGATGACATCATCATTAACGATGAGGAATGACAAGCAGCATCTCCAAATCTCAAGACAGTGTTAAAAATATTAGAAGATTATGGGCTCAGTGCATAATGCAACAAATGTGAATTCTTTAAACCAAACATCATTTAATGTGGTCATGCCATTGAAGCAGAAGATTTACACAAATGTTCTGAGAAAATCCCATAAGGACTCGAGTGTGAAAGTCGGGTTCAGATGGAAAGCAGATACTGATGTGTGTTTTCTGCTGCAGGATTTATGTACAGTGACCTCACAGCTTTCTGCTGACATTTGTGCTATAAAACTCAACTGGATCTATTTTCTGGGCCTACAGTCACCTTCACTATCTTTTATAGAAGGCCACTTCCATCAGTCCTTTCACTCCCTTCCTCTGCATCTGTTCTTGTACCTCATAAATCTCTGCTCCTTAATACGTACCTGACACTGCTCACTGCCACACCCCCCACCCACACACACACACACACACTCTTTATTGGCACACATGGTCCTGTACCCTGCAGTGCTTCATCCCAGATTTAGCCATATCCCATCCACGTTCCTTTCATGCTCCCAACCACAATATGGACCAGGGCTCTTGCAGTAGACACATTAGGTTTTAAAGGCAGCTGTCACTAGCCTGCAGAACATAGCAAGGATATAAACAATGCTCTGGTCTTGACTTCAGCAATAGTGAAAACAGAAAACACTGAAAACATTCAGCTGATCGGATTGTACCTGCTGAAAGAGGAACAGAGTTCCCAATCAGAATCAGAAACATCATTGGCATGCGTCATGAAATTTGTTAACTTTGTGGCAGCAGTACAATGCAATACACGATAAATATAGAGAAGAAAACTGAATTACAGTATATATATATAAAATGGTTTAATGGAAAATAGTAAAATAGTGCAAAAACAGAAATCAAAAAAGTAGTGAGGTAGTGTTGATGGGTTGAACATTCATTTAGAAATCAGATGGCAGAGGGAAAGAAACTGTTCCTGAATCACTGAGAGTGTGCCTTCAGGCTTCTGTACCTCCTTCTTGACAGTAACAGTGGGAAGAGGGTATGTCCTGGGCAGTGAGGAACCTTAATGATGGACACTGCCTTCCTGAGGCACCGCTCCTTGAAGATGTTTTGGATACTAGTGCCCATGATGCTTTATGTTAATGTTTCTTGTTGAAGATCCTCTGTCACAACATTTACAGTTTGACAGTCTTCAACTTGAAACATTAGCTCTGCTCTGTATTCCTCACCTGGTGGGCATGAATTCCATAGATGTTGCCAAACTTGCTGAACAACAGAAATCTTTTTGTTTTGGCCTTATCAGCAAAATTTCTGCTCCTTCAAGATCATAGAAGAGAGACTAAAACTGGGTGAAGCAATTTGTGCAAGTCTGTACTAATATGCGCACAAGCACAGGGTTGAAGTCTAAAACTGTCGCAGACAATCCTGTAATAAAATTACAGCCCCAGTGAATAATTGACATTGTTAAAGTGTTGCACATAATAAACAGCTCATTCTCTGAGCTACATCAATGGTACTGATACATCTATGCATGCTGAAAGAATGTAAAAGCATTTATAAAGTTATTAAAACATTCTGTAAAAATTAGTCAGGATTAGCAAGCTTACTAAAAGTTCATGCTGTTCAAACTGTAAAGGTCAACGTGATTATTGAAGTTCATTTCAGAATTCTCAGCATGCTTGTTAGTATGTATGAGACAGGATGTTCAAAAACACAAAGACATTGAACAGATATGATCAGAAATGTCTATAATGGTTTTTCAGGAGACTTTAGAGATTAAATGATATCTCTGCATATCATGCATATCATTCAATATGCAGAGATATATTAAATTTTATTTTATATATATATATAGAAACATAGAAAATAGGTGCAGGAGTAGGCCCTTCGGCCCTTTGAGCCTGCACCACCATTCAGTATGATCATGGCTGATCATCCAACTCAGAACCCTGTACCTGCTTTCTCTCCATACTCCCTGATTCCTTTAGCCACAAGGGCCATATCTAACTTCCTCTTAAGTATAGCCAATGAACCAGCCTCAACTGTTTCCTGTGGCAGAGAATTCCACAAATTCACCACTCTCTGTGTGCAGAAGCTTTTCCTCATCTCAGTCCTAAAAGGCTTCCCCTTTATCCTTAAACTGTGACCCCTCGTTCTTGACTTCCCCAACATCGGAAACAATCTTCCTGCATCTAGCCTGTCCAATCCCTTTAGAATTTTATACATTTCAATAAGATCCCCCCTCAATCTTCTAAATTCCAGTGAGTATAAGCCTAGTCGATCCAGTCTTTCTTCATATGAAAATCCTGCCATCCCAGGAATCAATCTGGTGAACCTTCTCTGTATTCCCTCTATTGCAAGAATGTCTTTCCTCAGATCAGGGGACCAAAACTGCACAAAATATTCTAGGTGCGGTCTCACCAAGGCCTTGTACAACTGCAGTAGAACCTCCCTGCTCCTGTACTCAAATCTTCTTGCTATGAATGCCAACATACCATTTACCTTTTACACCGCCTGCTGTACCTGCATGCCCACCTTCAATGACTGGTGTACAATGACACCCAGGTCTCGTTGCATCTCTCCTTTTCCTAATCGGCCACTGTTCAGATAATAATCTGTTTTCCTGTTCTTGCAACCAAAGTGGATAACCTCACATTTATCCACATTAAATTGCATCTGCCATGAATTTGCCCACTCACCTAACCTATCCAAGTCACCTGGCATCCTCTTAGCATCTTCCTCACAGCTAACACCGCCGCTCAGCTTCGTGTCATCCGCAAACTTGGAGATGCTGCATTTAATTCCCTCATCTAAATCATTAATATATATTGTAAACAACTGGGGTCCCAGCACTGAGCCTTGCGGTACCCCACTAATCACTGCCTGCCATTCTGAAAAGGTCCCATTTACTCCCACTCTTTGCTTCCTGTCTGCCAACCAATTCTCTATCCACATCAATACCATACCCCCAATACCGTGTGCTTTAAGTTTGCACACTAATCTCCTGTGTGGGACCTTGTCAAAAGCCTTTTGAAAATCTAAATATACCATATCCACTGGCTCTCCCCTATCCACTCTACTAGTTACATCTTCAAAAAATTCTATAAGATTCATCAGACATGACGAATCTTTCACAAATCCATGCTGACTTTGTCCGATGATTTCACCTCTTTCCAAATCTGCTGTTGTCACATCTTTGATAACCGACTCTAGCATTTTCCTCACCACCGATGTCAGACTAACCGGCCTATAATTCCCCGGTTTCTCTCTCCCTCCTTTTTTAAAAGTGGGGTTACATTAGCCACCCTCCAATCCTCAGGAACTAATCCAGAATCTAAGGAGTTTTGAAAAATTATCACTAATGCATCCACTATTTCTTGGGCTACTTCCTTAAGCACTCTGGGAAGCAAACCTTCTGGCCCTGGGGATTTATCTGCCTTTAATCCCTTCAATTTACCTAACACCTCTTCCCTACTAACATGTATTTCCCTCAGTTCCTCCATCTCACTAGACCCTCGGTCCCTTACTATTTCCAGAAGATTATTTATGTCCTCCTTAGTGAAGACAGAACCAAAGTAGTTATTCAATTGGTCTGCCATGTCTTTGTTCCCTATGATCAATTCACCTGTTTCTGACTGTAAAGGACCTACATTTGTCTTGACCAATCTTTTTCTTCTCACGTATCCATAAAAGCTTTTACAGTCAGTTTTTATGTTCCCTGCCAGCTTTCTCTCATAATCTTTTTTCCCTTTCCTAATTAAGCCCTTTGTAGTCCTCTGCTGGTCTCTGAATTTCTCCCAGTCCTCAGGTGTGCCGCTTTTTTTTTGCTAATTTATATGTTTCTTCTTTGGACTTGATACTATCCCTAATTTCCCTTGTCAGCCACAGGTGCACTACTTTCCCTGGTTTATTCTTTTGCCAAACTGCAATGAACAATTGTTGTAGTTCATCCATGTGATCTTTAAATGCTTGCCATTGCATTTCCACTGTCAACCGTTTGCCAGTATATCTTAGCTAATTCACGTCTCATACCTTCAAAGTTACCCTTCTTTAAGTTCAGAACCTTTGTTTCTGAATTAACTATGTCACTCTCCAGCTTAATGAGGAATTCCATCATATTATGGTCACTCTTACCCAAGGGGTCTCACACGACAAGATTGCTAACTAACCCTTCCTCATTGCTCAATACCCAATCTAGAATGGCCTGCTCTCTAGTTGGTTCCTCGACATGTTGGTTCAGAAAACCATCCCGCATACATTCCAAGAAATCCTCTTCCTCAGCACCCTTAACAATTTGGTTCACCCAATCTATATGTAGATTGAAGTCACCCATTATAACTACTGTTCCTTTATTGCACGCATTTCAAATTTCCTGTTTAATGCCATCCCCAACCTCACTACTACTGTTAGGTGGCCTGTACACAACTCCCACCAGCGTTTTCTGCCCCTTAGTGTTATGCAGCTCTACCCATATCGATTCCACATCCTCCAGGCTAATGTCCTTCCTTTCCATTGTGTTAATCTCCTCTCTAACCAGCAATGCTACCCCACCTCCTTTTCTTTCCTGTCTATCCTTCCCGAATATTGAATATCCCTGGATGTTGAGCTCGCATCCTTGATCACCCTGGAGCTATGTCTCTGTGATCCCAACTATATCATATTCATTAATAACTATCTGCACATTCAATTCATCCACCTTGTTACGAATGCTCCTTGCATTGACACACAAAGCCTTCAGGCTTGTTTTTACAACACTCTTAGCCCTTATACAATTATGTTGAAAAGTGGCTCTTTTTGCTTTTTGCCCTGGATTTGCTTGCCTGCCACTTTAACTTTTCACCTTACTACTTTTTGCTTCTACCCTCATTTTACACCCCTCTGTCTCTCTGCACTTGTTCCCATCCCCCTGCCACATTAGTTTAAAGCCTCCTGATCAGCAGTAGCAAACGCTCCCCCTAGGACATTGGTTCCAGTCCAGCCCAGGTGCAGACCGTCCTGTTTATACTGGTCCCACCTCCCCCAGAATTGGTTCCAATGCCCCAGAAATTTGAATCCCTCCCCCTTGCACCATTTTTCAAGCCATGTATTCATCTGAAGTATCCTCCTATTTCTACTCTGACTAGCACATGGCACTGGTAGTAATCCAGAGATTATTATCTTTGTGGTCCTACTTTTTAGTTTATCTCCTAACTCCCTAAATTCACCTTGTAGGACTTCATCCCTTTTTTTACCTATATTGTTGGTACCTATGTGCACCACGACCACTGGCTGTTCACCCTCCCATTCCAGAATGTCCTGCAGCCGCTCAGAAACATCCTTGACTCTTGCACCAGGGAGGCAACATACCATTCTGGAGTCTCGTTTGCGGCCGCAGAAGTGCCTATCTATTCCTCTTAATATCGAATCCCCTATCACTATAGCTCTCCCACTTCTTTTCCTTCCCTCTTGTGCCGCAGAGCCACCCATGGTGCAATGAACTCGGCTGCTGCTGCCTTCCCCTGATGAGACATCTCCCCCAATAGTATCCAAAACAGTATATCTGTTTAGGAGGGAGATGACCTCTGGGGTCTCCTGCACTACCTGCCTACTGCTACGCTGTCTAGTGGCCACCCCTTCCCTTTCTGCCTGTGTAGCCTTTACCTGCGGTGTGGCCAACTTACTGAATGTGCTATTCACGATTTTCTCAGCATCATGGATGCTCCAGTATGAATCCAATCGCAGCTCCAGATGCTCAATGCGGTCTGCCAGAAGCTGCAGTTGGACACACTTCCTGCACACATAGTCGTCAGGGACACTGGAAGTGTCCCTGATTTCCCACATGCTGCAGGATGAACAAACCACGGGGCTGATCTCAGCTGCCATGACCTACCCAATACTTGCCTCAACTTTTGAAACTTTCTCCTTTGAAAGGAACTTACCTGGCCTTACCTCACTTGGAGTGAAGCTCGTCCTCAGCCTCTTTTCGTCGAAGCCTCTCAAGTCAAAGCCTCAAATCTCCTTTCCCTCACTGGCCCACGCACTCACAGGCTGCTTTCCACTTTTTATAAATTATAATTTCTTGTCAGTAGCTCAACATAGGTTGAATACTTGGCAAGATTTCCCTCAGATGAAGAGAATGGGAAATAGATCCAAAAATAAGTCCCTGTATTCTTCTTTCAGGACCTCCTCCCTTTTTCTACCTATATCATTGGTACCAATATGTACCATGTCTTCAGGCTATGTTAGTATTGGGACCACTACTCTTCACATTGTTTGTCAATGACTTAGATATTGGAAGTGATGGCTTTGTGGCAAAGTTTGTGGATGATATGAAGATAGGTGGAAGGGTAGGTAGCACTGAGGAAGCAATGCAATTGCAGCAGGACTTAGATAAATTGGAAGAATGGGCAAAAAAAGTGGCAGATGGAATACAGTGTTGGGAATTTTATGATAATGCATTTTGGTAAAAGAAGCAATAATGCAATTGATAGGTTTCAATGAGATCCCCTGAAATTCTTCTAGATTTCAGTGAGTACATGCCCAAAGCTGCCAAACGCTCCTCCTATGTTAACCCTTTAATTCCTAGAATCATCCTCATGAACCTCCACTGGACTCTCCAATGACAACACATCCTTTCTGAGATAGGGGGCCCAAAAATGTTGACAATACTCTAAATGCGGCACGACTAGTGTCTTGTAGAGCCTCGGCATTATCCCTTTGTTTTTATATTCTATTCCCTTTGAAACAAATGCCAACATTGCATTTGCCTTCTTTACCACAGACTCAACCTCTGAATTAACCTTCTGGGAGTGTTGTACAAGGACTCACAAGTTCCTCTGCACCTCTGATGTTTGAATTTTTTCCCTATTTAGATATTAGTCTGCATCATTGAAACCTTTTTAAGACCAAAATTGGACCATTAAAGACGGAAGCGGGTGAATTTATTATGGGGAACAAGGAAAAGGCAGATGAGTTGAACAAGTACTTCGAATCTGTCTTCACTAGGGAAGACACAAACAATCTCCCAGATGTAATAGTGATCAAAGGAACTAGGGTAAAGGATGAACTGAAGGAAATTTATATTAGGCAAGAAACGGTGTTGGATAGACTGTTGAGTCTGAAGGCTGATAAGTCCCCGGGACCTGATGGTCTGCATCC
This sequence comes from Hypanus sabinus, assembly GCF_030144855.1. NCBI lineage: Eukaryota > Metazoa > Chordata > Chondrichthyes > Myliobatiformes > Dasyatidae > Hypanus > Hypanus sabinus. Next base: position 29,778,514 of record NC_082715.1, read on the forward strand.
TAGGGTACTTAAAGAGGTGGCTCTAGAATTCGTGGATGCATTGGTAATCATTTTCCAATGTTCTATAGACTTAGGAACAGTTTCTGCCGACTGGAGGGTGGCTAAAGTTGTCCCACTTTTCAAGAAAGGAGGGAGAGAGAAAACAGGGAATTATAGACCGGTTAGCCTGACGTCAGTGATGGGAAAGATGCTGGAGTCAATTATAAAAGATGAAATTACGACACATTTGGATAGCAGTAGAAGGATCAGTCCGAGTCAGCATGGATTTATGAAGGGAAAATCATGCTTGACTAATCTTCTGGAGTTTTTTGAGGATGTAACTATGAAAATGGACAAGGGAGAGCCAGTGGATGTAGTGTACCTGGACTTCCAGAAAGCTTTTGATAAAGTCCCACATAGGAGATTAGTGGGCAAAATTAGGGCACATGGTATTGGGGGCAGAGTACTGACATGGATTGAAAATTGGCTGGCCGACAGGAAACAAAGAGTAGCAATTAACAGGTCCCTTTCAGAATGGCAGGCTGTGACCAGTGGGGTACCGCAAAGTTCGGTGCTGGGACCACAGCTGTTTACAATATACATTAATGATTTAGATGAAGGGATTAAAAGTAACATTAGCAAATTTGCTGATGACACAAAGCTGGGTGGCAGTGTGAAATGTTAGGAAGATGTTATGAGAATGCAGGGTGACTTGGACAGGTTTGGTGAGTGGGCAAATGTATGGCAGATGCAGTTTAACATGGATAAATGTGAGGTTATCCACTTTGGCGGCAAGAACAGGAAGGCAGATTACTATCTAAATGGAGTCAAGTTAGGAAAAGGGGAAGTACAACGAGATCTAGGTGTTCTTGTACATCAGTCAATGAAAGCAAGCATGCAGGTACGCAGGCAGTGAAGAAAGCTAATAGCATGCTGGCCTTTATAACAAGAGGAATTGAGTATAGGAGTAAAGAGGTCCTTCTGCAGCTGTACAGGGCCCTGGTGAGACCCTACCTGGAGTATTGTGTGCAGTTTTGGTCTCCAAATTTGAGGAAGGACATTCTTGCTATTGAGGGAGTGCAGCATAGGTTCACAAGGTTAATTCCCGGAATGGCGGGACTGTCATATGTTGAAAGATTGGAGGAACTGGACTTGTATACACTGGAATTTAGAAGGATGAGAGGGGATCTGATTGAGACATATAAGATTATTAAGGGATTGTACACGCTGGAGGCAGGAAGCATGTTCCCACTGATAGGTGAGTCCAGAACTAGAGGCCACAGTTAAAGAATAAGGGGTAGGCCATTTAGAACTGAGATGCGGAAAAACTTTTTCACCCAGAGAGTGGTGGATATGTGGAATGCTCTGGCCCAGAAGGCAGTGGAGGCCAAGTCTCTGGATGCATTCAAGAGAGAGTCAGATAGAGCTCTTATAGATAGTGGGGTCAAGGGAAATGGGGAGAGGGCAGGAACGGGGTACTGATTGTGTATGATCAGTAATTGTAGAACTTTAATACCATCACCCAGAGAAATGGAGAAGGTGTGACCGAGTGCACAGCATGGAAGTACAGGGTATTTGAAGAATTCTCATGGCTCCCAATCCTGGTAGGAACAACAGTTCTCTGGAAGAAGAGGGTCTTGGTAGTACCCTTTCTGCTACCTAGGAATGAGCATCTTATTTAGAAACAACAAATTTGCCAAAAGTGGGCAGAAATGGACAGGTCAAAATCAGAGTCAAGTTAATTTTGTTATCAAAGTACGTATATATCACCATATACTCCCTTGAGATTCATTTTCTTGCAGGCATTTACAGGAAAATAAAGAAATGCAATACAATTTATGAAATACATTATACATAAACAAAGACTGACAAACAACCAATGTACAAAAGAAGACACATTGTGCGAAAAATTAGATAGTTGGATAGATCGATAAGAAGGAATGAAATCTGATGAGAAGGCTGCAGTGGATGGAGTTAAAATAATTCTGGTAAGCCACCAAGACACATGGGGTGAAATTACTGCAGTACAAAAAGCAAAGCAGGGCAGTGTAAAGGAAGTGCACAGTGCTCTGTACAGCGGAGGCAAACCCAATTGCTGGCAGTCATGGCAACAATACAAATAACAAAAAAAATGAATATAGGATGTGGGTGACCTCATCCATGAACTTTATCAGACCTTGATAAATTGACTTGAGTTACACAATTGACATTTTAAATGGCTGCTGCTACGGAAACTCTTGATGAAGTAACATGAATTCTATTCACTTGTGTGCGATGTTACCTTTGCATTCCTTGCTTGCAAGCATCCACTCTTTGTGCTCAGTATCACTTCTGCTCTGATGGAAATTGAAAATTATTAACCTTTGGTACTCTTTGGTATTGGAATTTTTCATTTCTGTAAGCTTACATTTTAATATTAGAAACATTTAAATGACGAGAATATGTTGCAGATTTATAACCTCAAATGTTCTCGAAGCCATTGTGAATCTTTAAGCTCCTTTACCATTATGATGACCAATGCAAAAGTAAATACATATGGATATCTTTTAGCCAAGTAATAACTTTCAGACAGGGAGAGCTGAAGCCAAAGGAGAAGTAAGAATTATGCAATGATCATCCTTAGGTAGAATACATTTAACAAAAGCAGTGAAAAATCTTTCATGTTTTTTTATTTTCAAGAAGATTGGGATTTTCTTTGTCTAGAAGTATTATTTATGGCAAATAATTGAGGAATTAAGGTAGCAACCACATGAGCTAAAATGTTTGTGTTTGCTACGAACAGAGACTAACAAATTGCATACTGTGCTGATGGTAATCATGTCCCTCATGTCAACGGCTCCACTGACACTTATAGGAAAAGACCATCATGTGACTTATAATAAATATCAAACTGATTGAGGAACTCAGTAGGTCAAAAAGTATTTGTTAGGTGATTGGAATCAGAATCTTGATTCAAAACATTGACAACTCATTCACCATCCCGCTCCCATCCCAGCCCACAGATGCTGCACAACCAACCTAGTTCCTTCAGTAGTTTGTTTTCTGCTCCAGATTCTACCCTCTGCAGACTTTTGTGTCTCCACAATATTTACTGTGTCTGATTCCTCCATTCCCCATTCAAGTTAAGTCACTGGATGTCCAGCGGAATTACACGAGAATTACAAATTATCAAGGGAGGTGAATAGAATAAAGGACATGATGTCCACAGCAGCCAGTCTAGTGTATGTTTTGAATGGTCCTGTCAGCTGAGGGTCCCAGTGTAAACTTGTGTCCACCTGGTAAAATCTGGGCAGGAGCCAAAGGGAGAGATTGGTGGGGAGAATTTTTTTTAAAGTTAGTGTAATGTAATTTAGAGTATTCTGTTAGTCATTTGTCAGAGTTAACAAGGTTACTGATATATACTCTGTTAAAGACATTTGTCGGGATTTAACTAGATTACTGATTTATTCTATTAAAGTCATTTGTTTTCCATCACAGTTTCTTAGTGTGCTTACAGTATGTGTGAGCCAGAGTGAGTCACAAAGACAATTGACATAAATGGGCATAGTTCACCTTATCAATTTCCGATAAACCACTGGATTTGTTGTCCTGCAGTAACTGATATTTTTTTGAGAGTTTGGTTAGTAAAAGCTCCCTCTGTGGTTTGTGATGAAGCTTTTCTGCTTCCATTTCACTCTCTACCACAATGAATGTGTAACACCTCATGTTTTTGTTGCACTTAACTGTCACTCAGTGTTACACATTCACAGTCAGCTCTACAGACTGGAGTTCTAAAAAATATTAGGCCTAAACCCATCTGGTCTCAAAGTACTCATACTTCCGGTGTTTTATATTGGATTTTCTAATGCAGTTTCATAGAGTCATAGAACACTACAGCACAGAAACAGGTCCTTTGGCCCATCTAGTCCATGCCACATTATTAATCTGTCTAGTCCCGTTGTTCAGCAACAATTATAAATGGATTGAGTAAAATTTCTTGTTAACTACTACACGTGTCGGTGAGGTTACTTTTTTCCCCTCAAGAGGCTTCCTGACATAATGGTTCTGTTTTTGGCATAACATGTTAACCAATTAACTTGATGTGTCTTGTCAGTTATTACAGAAGGAGATGGGAGGTTTCCTGACTCATCAGTGGCAACATGGCTGAGTCATTCATCAGGATGTTGCACTTTGCCTGTTTCGGACAAGCCCCACCACTTTCACCTGTCCTCATAATCCTTAATGGCTTCTGTTGATTGGTTTTCAAGATGCCTGTCATCCATTCAAGTTCTATCTTTCATTATAGGGCTATAACATTCTAGTTTTCTCCTTCTTCTCTCTTTAAGAAGTGTACTCAAATTCACAACCATCAAACCCACAAGAAAAAAATCCAGAATCAACAGAACCTTGAAAACTGATAATTATAACTTCCACGTATTCTGGATACACAACTTTCACAACTAATCCTTGGGAGTTTTCAACTTTCAAGATCACCACCTTCATTTTGTGACTAATAACTTATTTGGTTTCTCAGTAACTTGATTCTCAAATATACCTGGCACGTTATGTGTGTGTCTCCCATAAAGACAGACACAAGATATTTTTTAAAAAATTCTGTTGCCACTTCCTTCTCCTCCACAATAATTCTTCTATTTCTATAAAGGATCCCACTCTTGTAAGGGATCTCCACTAGCTCAGTGGCTCCTTTCGTATTGCTTGCATTTAGCTTTCAACCAGTAAGAACCACAAGCAACATTTCTTTTGCCTTCATTTTAGGACTTCCAGACATTCTGCTTCAAAACAATTTTTCATTGTTTCATGATGAAAATTTTGTTAGTACTTTAGCGACTATCATTAGTTTTTTAATACAATTACAGAAACAAATGAGATGGGTGACTACCAGGAAGGGCAGTAAGTGTTGTCCTTCTCGTTTTCCCCCTCTCAAACAGGTTAATAAGTTACCGGTAGTCACATGGGTGTAATTGCACAGTGCAGGCTCATTGAGCCAAAAGGCCTGTTAACATGCTGTATCTGTAACTTAGTTTGGAAGCATGGGATGGTTGGCAAGATCAACTGTATTTATTTTAATGCAAATTGCTTCATAGATAAATCAAATGAGCTGAGAGCTTGGATCAGCATTTGGAATTATGATGCAATTGTAATCATAGTTTCGGTAAGGGTAGGACTGCTAGCTTAATCTTCCGTGGAGTGGAAGTTTTGGATGTAACAGTGGTAGAAAGGAAGATGGGGCTTTGCACTACTGATTAGGGAGAACATAATGGCAATGTTTAGGGAGGATATCCTGCAGGGATCATCCTATGAGACCATTTCGGTTGAATTTGGGAATAGGGAAGTGACAGCCACATTGTTGAGGTTATACTATAGGCCTCCCAATTGATAGTGGGAATTAGAGGAATAAATACGTAAGCAAATCACAGAAGGATTTAAAAGCAATAAGCTCATATAGTGAGGTGAAGTGGGGGGGAGGGGGTAGTAGGTACTGGTGGTTAACTTGTTAACTTTCCAGATATAAACTGGGATTAACCTGGTTTAAGGGTCTTAGATGGGGCAGAATCTGTTAAGTATGACCAAGAATGTTGGCATGAATTATCCTTGCCAAGTAAGATTAAAGGGAACCTCAAGACATTCTATAGGCATACTCAGAACAAAAGGTTAGCCAAGGAACGAGTGTGTCACTTCAGGAACCAAAAGGTAAATCTACATGTGGAGCTAGGTGATGCAAGTGAGGTCCTCAATGAATACTTATTTGTATTCTTCAAACACAAGGATGTGGAATGTAGTGAGTTCAAAGAGGCATCCATGAATAATATGGGGCACATCAGCATTAAGAAGGAGGAGGAGTTAGATATTATGGGATTTAGGAAGGTTGATGAATCCCCAGAAATGGCACAAAAGCATAGTAGTTAGTGTAATGCTTTACAGTGCCTGCTGTAAGGTTGGGGTTCAATTCCTGCTGCTGCTTGCAAGGAACTTGTAAGTTTTCCCTGTGATTATGTAGATTTTCTCTGGGTGCTTTGGCTCCTCCACATTCTAAAGATGTATGGGTTAGGGTTAGTAAGTTTTGGGCATGGAATGTTGGTGCCAGAAGTGTGGTGAAACCTGCAAGCTGGCCCAAGCACATTTTGGACTGCATTGGTCATTGACACAAAACAACATGTTTCACTGTATGTCTCGACATACATATGACAAATGAAGCTAATCTTCAATTTTTATGAGATATATCCCAGGCTTTTTTCAGAAGCAAGAGATAGTTTAAAGATCAAACATTGAACTCCATTGAACTGGGGCCCCAACAAATATTTTTGTATCTTCATTGGCCACAAGTGAGGTGCCAGAGACTAGAGAATAGCTAATGTTGTTTCTTTGCTTTCTTCCCCTGCTGTGAAGGCGGCTAACTGAGGTATATAAAATTATATGAGGAGTAGATAGGGTGAATGGGAGCATAACAACAAGGAAGCTTAGGTTTAAGATAAAAAGAAGTTGTTCTAAAGTGATTTCTAAACAGAAAGTTGCTTATTTCTGGAACTTGCTGCCATAGAGGACACTGAAGTCAGATACAGTCATTACATTTCAGAGATATTTAGGCAGGTACTTGGATAGGCAAGATCTAAAAGGAATCAAACCTAAAGCAGGAAAATGGGGGTTATGTAGATGTGTAAAAGAGTTGGAATAAACATGATGGATTGAAGGGCCTGTTTTTGTGCTGGCACAAATTTATGACTCAAATGAATAGCAAATTGTAGCTCATTTAAAGTGTTCTTATTGAATTTTGAGTCATCCAGTCAAATGTTTAATGGGGCAAGCTATCTGAAAAACGATTACTTGTGCCAGTAAATTACTTACATTAGGTTTTAAGAGTCACCTCAGATAGATTGCGTGCTATTACCACTAATAAATATATAAATGAGTCAACTTAAGCCATTTATGCAGGCTCATATGTTCCCTGCGATAGTGTGGCTGTGCAGAACTTGTGGTTTAGAGGCATGAGCTCATATTCCAGCACAAGTCAATGGCCATCTCACCACTGCATTAGAGCAATGGTTTTATATGCTGTACACTGCTGCATTATGAAATCTGATGTCAGATTTGGCTGTCCACTATCAAGGAAAACCACCCAAAGCCTCATGATAAATTGTTGTTAATCTCAAAAGGGGATTTCCATGTGTTTTTTTTTTGCATGGGTGGATTATTACATTCAACCAAAAACACTCAAGATAAACTGGAAAAACCCATAGTTGTACAATATTTATCTTGTTCGACTGTATGCAAGACAGGCTGCCAAAAACTCACAACTTCTTCGGTATTTCCACATAGTATAAAACTTGCAGTATGAATGCTTATTTCAGAAAGAAAAATATTCTTCTACCAGATGTATAGGTGTGGTATCTATTTATTAATTGAATTTCCTGTTCATCTATATCAGTATTGACTTAATATCTCCACCACAGATTCAAACATAAGTGTGACGCATGGAAGAGTTGAGCAATGGGATATTTGGTTTAATCAGTAACGAATTTGAATCATTATGTAAAGAGTTCCCCCTTGTGGAATTCATTAGCAATGAGCAACTATTTTCCAGATTTAGAATTTTCTTTTCCTTAAGATACAGTATTTAAACATTCTGGGCCAAGGTATTCATGTTTTGTTTTACATAGTTATAGTTTCCTAAAATCTGTTTATTTTCTCAGAGTATTTGCAAAAGGCGTTCTAAATTAGTTCGCTCTGTTCAATAGAAAACATTACAAAATGTCTCAAATTAAGCAGAAGTCAAGATGCTGTCAGTATTTTTTTTAGAAATTTCTGGAGTAATTTTTAACAGCTTTTTAATAGCATGTCAATTTTAGCTTGGTGAGTAATTGTATGGGTTAGAAGCTAGAGTAAAGTTCATGATATGTTTACTTTTATTCTTATGAATAGCTTCCTTGTACTTCAGAGTTAGAACTTTATGCAGGGAGTTCAGTCAGAAATGGGTTTGAACACTATAAAATATGCAAAATGTGAGATCAACACATAGGTAGCAGTGCCTAAGGGAGTTTTTTCATTCAATTTCTTGGCTTATTAACTTAATTGGGAGTCCAGTGCTTGGATACACAGTCTAAAGTTTCACCTTTGATTGGACTTCTTTTAGAAGCCATAATGCATAGAAACAGGCCTTTGGCCCAACTCATCCAGGGTGTCTTTTGCTTGCATTTAGCCCATAAACCCTATCCATGCCTTGATCTAAATGTCTCTTAAACATCGGATCTATATCTGCTACTTTGTCTAGCAGCTTAGTCCTTATATTCACCACTCTCCGAATGAAAATCTTTCCCCTTAGGTCCCCTTATAGTCTTTCTCTTCTCAAACTTCTTCCCCCTGGTATTAGACTTCCCTACCCTGAAAAAAATATTACAACAATCCTATGTTATAACAGGGCCCTATGTCCAGCCCTGGCTTAACTGTCCAAAAAACATTTCTTCACCTTTGTTCCATCTGTCATTCCTTTACCCACTTTCCCAGTTGGTTCCTGCTGTATTAATCTTGTCACCTTCATTCTCATCCAAATTATTTATGTGTGTGTGTATATATATATATATATATGACAAACAACAAGGGACCAACACAAGATCCCTGTGGCAGTCCACTGGTCAGAGGCCTCCAATCTGATAAAAATAACCCTCCACTACCACCCTCTAACTCCTTTCACCAACTCAATTTTGTATCCAGTTGAGTAGTTCACCCTGGAACACATGTGATCTGCAGGACCTTGTCAAGAGCCTTGCTAAAATCATGTGGACAATAGCTATGATGCTATTCTCATCTAACCTCTTGGTCACATTTACAAATAACAATCAAATTTATGCGACAGGATTTCCCATGTACAAAAGCCATGCTGACTATCCCTAATCAGCCTATACTTTTCCAAAGGATCCATCCTATTTCTGAGAATCCTCCCACTTTCCAAAGATATGCAGATTAGTAGGTTGATTGGGCACATGGATGCATTTAGGCATCATGGGCTTGTTGGGCTGGAAGGGTCTTTTACCATACTGTATCTCTAAATTAAGAAAAGTGATTAGAAATGAGGAGATGGTCTGAAGTTGTGTATCACCTTATTCTGCAATGATGTGTGAAATGTAATAGTTGAGTGACGAACCTATTTTGTTTCAATAGCTAGTAGAGTATACAAGTTTTAGAAGTTGCAGTATTTAGGGTTGCAGCAGACCATGTGAAACATAGATCCAAGCCCTAATCAATAGAGATTGTCCGATGCAGAAGAGATGCTGGAAAGTGTAGCAATGATCAGTCTGCTGGAGGAGCCCATTGGGTCAAGCTGTATTCATAGAGGAAAGAAAACAACAACCAGTTGGATCAAACAGAGGATGGAAAGAGGAGATGGCCCAAAATAGAGGAGATGGGGAGTGGTGAGAAGGGGCCATTGGAGATCGGTAGACTGAGGGATGGGGTGGGTGTGGGTGGGGTTGAAGCAAGATCAAGCAAGGTAGGTGAGGAGGAAGGCTGAGGTTGGGAGATTATGAGCCATAAGGATACTAGATGCAAACTGAGGCAGACAGAGTGAAGTGGGGGGGGGAAGGGAGGGTGAAAGTGACAAGAGCTGTTTGAGGGTGATAGCAGGAACACAAAGGCTCCTGATGATGGAACATGTTCAGCAGGAAGGTGAAATGGGAATGATGGGGGAGCTATGAAAAGCAAATGGAACCAGAACCAAATGAGGGAGAGGGAGGGAGCTGGCGGATGAAATGTGGGTTGATGGAACCAAGAAGTGGAGGGGGTGAAAATGGGTAATTCAGAGGGTTGGCAGTTAGGAGGATGTATGGAAAAAGGGAAAAAAATGGGAGAACAGAAGAGGATCCGTTAGGGTTGGGAAACTCAGTGTTCATGCCATTGGGTTATAGGCAGAATATGAGGTACTGTTCCTTAGGATTTGCATTGCGCCTCAATTAGGTAGTGTCAAAGGCCATCTCATTGATATTTCTTAACCCAGAATTCATAGAAACATAGAAAACCTACACCACATTACAGCCCTTCGGCGAACAAAGCTATGCCGAACATGTCCTCACCTTAGAAATTACCTAGGGTTACCCACAGCCCTCTATTTTTCTGAGCTCCATGTACCTATCCAGGAGTCTCTTAAAAGACCCTATTGTATTCACCTCCACCACCATCACCAACAGCCCATTCCATGCACTCACCACTCTCTGAGTGAAAAACTTACCCCTGACATCTCCTTTTTACCTACTTCCAAGCACCTTAAAACTATGCCCTCTCATGCTAGCCATTTCAGCCCTGGGAAAAAGCCTCTGGCTATTCCCATGATCAATGCCTCTCATCATCTTGTACACCTCTATCAGGTCGCCTCTCATCCTCTGTTGCTCCAAAGAGAAAGGCTGAGTTCACTCAACCTATTTTCATAAGGCATGCTCCCCAATCCAGGCAAAGTCCTTGTAAATCTCCTCTGCATCCTTTCTATGTTTTCCACATCCTTCCTGTAGTGAGGCGACCAGAACAGAGCACAGTAAGTTCTTCGTCCAATTGTCTATTGTACCTGACCTTTCAGCTCTTCTTTTCCCACCATCCAGTGACTCAAGTAGTTTTTCCAGTCTTCTCCAATGTTAGATAACACACTTGATTTCTGTTTGTATGAGAACTCTCTATTGCCTACCATCGGGTTTGTCTCACCTACTGACTATCCAACATTAGCAATAAACTAGACAAAGAAATGTAATCTGATTTTAACTGCCCCTTACCTGCCTCAATTTCTCTGTAACCCAGATGAACTTGTTTCTCTATTTCTACTTCTGACTGAACTGAGTTTTTTTCTTACATATTTCATGTACATGAGGAGTAATAATCTATGTTATGTCACCATCTAAATGCACAATGTGCAATTTATAGTAATTTATCATAAATAATATGTACAACAGGACAGTCAATATAACATAGAAATACAGTTGTGTCCGCATGAATTAATCAGTCTGATGTCCTGGTGGAAGAAGCTGTCCCAAAGCATGTTGGTCCTGATTTTTATGCTGCGGTACTGTTTCTCAGATGGTAGCAGCTGGAACGGTTTGTGGTTGGGGTGACACAGGTCCCCAATGATCCTTCAGGCCCTTTTTACGCAGCTGTTACTTTAAGTGTCCTGAATAGTGGGAAGTTCACATCTACAGATGTGCTGGGCTGTCTGCACCACTCTGTGCAGAGTCCTGCGATTGAGGGAAGTACAGTTCCCATACCAGGAAGTGATGCAGCCAGTCAGGACGCTCTCAATTGTGCCCCTGTCGAAAGTTCTTAGGATTTGGGGGTCCATACCAAACTTCTTCAACCACCTGAGGTGAAAGAGGTTCTGTTGTGCTGTTTTCACCACACAGCCAGTATGTGCAGACCACGTGAGATCCTCGGTGATGGTTATGCCGAGGAACTTAAAGCTGTTCACCCTCTCAACCCCAGATCTATTGATGTCAATAGAGATTAGCCTGTCTCCATTCCTCCTGTAGTCCACAGCCAGCTCCTTTGTTTTTGTGACATTTGAGGGAGAGGTTGTTTTCGTGACACCACCGTGTCAGGGTAATGATTTCTTCTCTATTGGCTGCCTCATTATTTTTTGAGGTTCGGCCAATCAGTGTAGTGTTGTCAGCAAATTTAATTAGCAAATTGGAGCTGTGGATGGTGACACAGTCATGGGTATACAGAGAGTAAAGGAGGGGGCTTAATACACAACCCTAAGGGGCACCTGTGTTGAGGGTCAGAGGTGCAGAGGTGAGGGAGCCCACTCTGACCCCCAGCCGGCGATCTGACAGGAAGTCCAGGATCCAGCTGCACAAGGCAGGGTCAAGGCCGAGGTCTCTGAGCTTCTTGTTGTGCCGGGATGGAACTATGGTGTTGAATGCTGAATTATAGTCCAAGAACAGCATCCTCACATAAGCATCCTTCTTTTCCAGATGTGTAAGATCAGTGTGTGGAGCTGTAGCTCTTACGTCATATGTGAATCGGTTGTGTCAGTAGGTGAGTTATAGGGGGTCCAGTGTGGGTGGTAGCAAGCTGCAGATGTAGTCCTTGACCAGTCTCTCAAAGCATTTGCTTATTATTGAGATGAGTCATTCAGACATGTGACCTTGGTGATGAAGGGTCCAGAGCCTGAAACATTAACTGTGTCTCTTCTCATAGATGCTCTCCAGGTTGCTTTCTCAGCATTTTCTATTCTTATTTTTCAGGTCAATACTTCAGTTGCATTTCTTAGCCAGCTGAGAACAACAATATATAACCTTATTACATATTGCTTCGGCCGGACCATGTAATCAGAGTGGGTGGCAATGGTGAAACTATTTCAAACAAACTTCTATAACGCTGTCTGATTTTTATTCAGGATCTGTAATCAAATCTTGAAAGGATCAAACGCTGCACCTGAAATGGCATATTTTTGAAAGGGCAAATTTGTGGTATAAATCTTTGTAATTATCTGGAGTATCCATCTCTTAAAACAGTAAACAGCTTTCTTTGAAAATATTCAGTTGGCAATTTTTCATAGAGCTTCAAAGGACTGAGTGGTGTTAATCAAAATAAATCTAATAGACCTCTCTTGCGACAGATTTGTTTCTCTCTCTCTCTCTCCCACACATGCATGCACGCGCAAAGTCTCCTTGTTATCGTTCTTTCCTTCTTTGAGCACCTTTACAGGAATTAACCGGAAATTTTGTGATTGTAATTACTAAGTAAAGCTATTCGAAACTGGAAGGCCAGATAGTTTCACCACATACAGTATTCTTTATATTGTGTTTGAATATTCACAAATTCTCCATTCGTCACCACGTATTCTTTTTGAAGAAGTTTTGGTTGGATGAAAATTGCACCAGAATAATTAAAATAATTTAAAAGTAATGAAGGAACAAATAAAAATCAAACAGAAAATGTGTGCATCTAGATTCTGTGTGGAGATTTCTGTGAATGCCATTGCATTTTGTAAAGGTACTTCGGATAAAGCCCTATCTACTCCCGGCAGAGGATCGTTGCATCAGGCCTACCTGAATGTTGTCAGTGAAGGCACGATTATCTCTTGTACATGGTTACTTTTGCTTGCCATGGGAGGATCAATATTTGGCAGCAACCAATCCCAGGACAAAATTGCTGGAAGGAGCTCATAGGAATTGTGGTGATCCAGATGTTAAGTTTAGGGACACGATGAAAAGCCTTGGACAGTGAAGCTTTGAGGAGGGTTGCTCATACATTAGAATATATGGTTGAACATAGTACATTGTAACATCGTACAGACTCTGCAGCCCATGTCAGCACCCCTGGCAGGGCTTTCCATGCACCTCTACTCTCAGTGTAAAGAGCTCATCTCTGACATCCCTCCTCCTATTCTCTCCTCCAATCACTTCTAAATTTTTCCCACTTGTATTAGCCTCTTTCACTCTGGGAAAAAGTCTTTGTCTATCCACTCGACCTATGGCCCATCTTGTACACCTCTATTAAACCACCTCTTATTCTCCTTCACTCCAGTGAGAAAAACCCTCACTCACTCAAGCTTTCCTCATGAGACACACTCTGCAATCCAGGGAGCATCCTGGTAAATCTCCTCTGCACCCACTCAATAGCTTCCCCATCCTTCCTACAATGAGACAACCAGAACGGAACACAATATTCCAAAGCAACACAGGACTGCTGAAGGGTCTTGGCCTGAAACATCAACTGTTTAATCTTTCCCATAGTTACTGCCTGCCATGCTGAGTTCCTCCAGCATTTTGTGTGCATTGCCTTGAATTTCCAGCACCTGCAGATTTTCTCATGTTTGTAACAATACTCCAAGTGTGATCTAACCTACTCCTTGTCGGCCAATCGTAAACACAAAGTACACTGCAGATGCTAGGGTCAAAGCAACACGTACAACAAGCTGGAGGAACTCAGCAGGTCAGGCAGCATCTGTGGAAACGAGCAGTCAATGTCTCGGGCTGAGACCCTTTGTCAGGACTGAAGAGGGAGGGGGCAGGGGCTCTATAAAGAAGGTGGGGGGAGGGTGGGAAGGAGAATGTTGGTAGGTGCCAGTTGAAAAACGAGCAAGGGGAAAGATCAAGGGGGTGAGGGAGGGGAAGCAGGGAGGGGATAGGCAGGAAATGTGAAGAAGGAATGTAAGGGGAAAGCACTAAGGGTAGTAGAAGGCGGAATCATGAGAGAGGTGATAGGCATCTAGAGGAGGAAGCAGAGTGAAACTGGGATGGGGGAAGGGAGGGGAAGGAAATTACTGGAAGTTGGAGAATTCAATGTTCATGCCAAGGGGCTGGAGACTACCCAGATGGTATATAAGGCGTTGCTCCTCCAACCTGAGTTTGGCCTCATCATGGCAGTAAAGGGGAGGCCATGTATGAACATATCCGAATGGAAATGTGAAGCAGAGTTGAAGTGAGTGGCAACCAGGAGATCCTGACTGCTGTGGTGGACGGAGCGGAGGCGCTCGACGAAGCGGTCCCCCAATCTGCGTCGGGTCTCACCGATGTAGAGGAGGCCACACCAGGAACACCAAATGCAATAGATGACCCCAACAGATTCACAAGTGAAGTGTTGCCTCACCTGCAAGGACTTTTTGGGCCCCTGAATGGTGGAACGAGAGGAGGTGTAGGAACAGGTGTAGCACTTAACGCTTGCAGGGATAAGTGCCAGGTGGGAGATCTCTGGGGAGGGATGTGTGGACTAAGGAGTCGTGGAGGGAACGATCTCTGCGGAAAGCGGAGAGGGGTAGACAGGGAAAGATGTGCTTGGAGTGGAAGAAAGACGACCTAGGAGGTAACAATGGGTGGAAAAGATAAAGAGCTAGAGAAGAAGGAATCTAATAGGAGAGGAAAGAGGACCATAGGGAAAAGGGGAGAAGGAGAGGCACCAGGGGAAAGTGATAGGCAGGTGAGGCAAAGAGGTTGTATGCCAGAGTCAGGAATAGAGAGAAAGGGGGGAGGGAAAAGAACTACCAGAAGAAGAAATTGATGTTTATCCCATCAGGTTGGAGGCTACAAAGATGGAATATGAGGTGTTGCTCCTCCACCCTGAAAGTGGTCTCATCATGGCAAAGGAGGTGGCCATGGACTGACATGTCAGAGTGGGAAATGGGATAGAAATTAAAATGGTTGGTCACCAGGAAATACTGCTTTAGGTGGATAGACTGGAGGTGATCAAAAAGGCAATATACCAATTTACATAGTGTCTCACCATTGTAAAGGAGTCTGCATTGGGAACACTGGATACAATAGATGACTCCAACAGATTCACAGGGGAAGTGTTGCATTTCTGTCACATACATTCATATGTGCCAGGAGGGAAATTAGTGTGGACGGACGAATGGACAAGAGAACCATGGAGGGAGCAGAGAGAGGTGTTGAGAGGTAAAGATGTGTTTGGTGGTAGGATCTCATTGAAGATGGTGAGAGTTGTGATGAATGATGTGTTAGATGTGGAGTCTCATGGGATGGTAGGTGAGGACAAGAGGCACTCTATCATTGTTAAAGCAGTGGGAAGATGGGACAAGTGCAGATGTCCAGGCAATGGAATAGATGGGAGCAACATCATTAGCAGAAGAAGGGAAATCCCATTCTTTGAACAATGAAGACATCTCTGATGTCCTGGAAAGGAAAGCCAGGGAACAGGAGTGGTGGAGACAAAAGAACTGAGAAAAGGGATTAGCATTTCTGCAGGAAACAGCATGGTTTCAGGTATAGTTGAGATAGCTGTGAAAAGCAGTAGACAATTTGTCTCCAGAGATGGAGACACAGCGATCAAGAAAAGGGAGAGAGGTATCTGAAATGGACCAAGTGAATTTAAGGGCAGGGTGGAAGTTGGAGTCAAAATGTACTGAAACTGATAAGCTCAGATTGGGTACATGAAGCAGCACTAATGCAATTGTCAATGTAGCACAGGAAAAATTGTGGAGCATTACCAGGGAAGGCTTGGAACATGGATAGTTCTACATAGCCAATGAAAAGATAGGCATTGCTGGTGCCCATGCTGTTCTGTATTTAATATTTCAATAACATTTGAATAATCATGTATATATGTTGTTTGATTAGGCATTCTTGTTAATTATGGGTTATATGTAAAAATATATGTTAATTGCATTTGTCATCACACTGCCATGTGATAAGTGCACACCTCACTCAAAGTAAAGACAAAGTTACACCTGCATTCCCAGACTCCCGCATTTTCCTTTGAATTAGCTTAATTTTTTAAAGTCACAAAATATAACATTGGCGGCAAAGAATTTTAAAAATAAACCCAACACAGCTACCAGCTGGTTAAAGTGCGGCAACACATTTGAAATAAAATAAAATGCAGCAACGAGATACAAAAAGGACATGTTGTTTGGAAGAGAAGACACAATCAAGTTTAGAAAAAAGGCCATAAATGGAAGAGTTCAGGTTTCATAAACCCACTGATAATAATCATTTTTAAAAAGTCAGAAATGGCTGGATACATCAAAAAGATTGATGAGCTTGATTGATCATGATGATGGCATCTGTTAGTCTCGTGAGGCTATGGATCTGCGTCTGGAAAGTCTTGCTTCAGTTTGTGTGGGTAGAGCAGCGTCTGTATAACCAGTAGACTGCTGCTTTCCATATTGTGCTGTCGTGGTGAGGCGACGCTGGAGTGTCCTCTCCAGGGCGCAGGCCTGGGCAAGGTTGTATGGGAAACTGACATTTGCCCAAGTAGCAAGTCTCCCTTCTCCAGGCCACCGATGTTGTCCAAGGGAAGGGCAAGGGTCGATACAGCTTTTTACCAGTGACGTCGCAGGAGTTGCCAGAGCGAGGTTGAAGACAACGTCAAACTGCCTTAGGGACTCCAGCTCCAGATATGTCCTCAGGGTTTACCCCCGATTCCTTTCCCATAAGTGGGTATGGCCGCAAGGCAGCGGAGGCTTGAAATCAGAGTTTTCCCTCTCTTAGATGGACTGCCTTCCCACACTGACGAGCTCTATCTACCCGAAGCACTGGTTTTAAGGGGCCAGGACCTGCCTTCACCCCTTCTGTCAATAGAAACAGTTCCGCCGGGCTTAGAGTCTAAGCCACACGTGAAGGCCAGGAGTTGGACTTGGTTGTCAGAGGCTATTTGAGGCGCATGCTATGAGGAGCACTTCTAGGTAGTGGGAGCTTGTCCCCGCTACCACTCCTCAGCTTGACAACCTTGGAACTCAATGGCTACTCAACGGTTAATGGTTCATATATACTGAACTGTGGAACAGTATATTGAAGCAAATAAAACAACCAATGAGAAATGAGTGCCCAGTTTACTAAGTGAATTGAGTTTAAAGGCAGATAGTTTGCTTCAAAGTTTGACTGGTCCAACCAAACAGAAATGAGCTTACCTGCTACTGTAAAAGTAATGCAGGAACTTATCGAGTCAAAGCCTTTGTGGATTACAGAATGCTTCAGGTTGCATAAGTGGAATCAAAAAGAATCCATTTCAGCATATGTAGCTGAATTGAAGAGATTATCTGAGCATTGTCAGTTCAGTAATGGGCCTGATGGGCCAATAGATTGTTTAGCTTGTGGAATCTTAAAAGAAAGCATTCAAAACAGGCTCCAAGCTGAATCACAGCTTACATTTAGAAGAGCAGTGGAGGTAGCTGTTTCAATGGAAACCAGACAGAAACTCATTTGACGTGCAGTCAGATGTAAAAGTAAGTGTGAACAAAATTGCATCAGCTTGGCCAAATAAATTGTGTTATCATTGTGGCTGGGGTTCATGTACACCAAACAAATGCAGACTTAAAGGCAAAACTTGCAGGAAGTGCAACAAGGTAGAACACACACAAAGAGTATGTCAGACAGGCAAAAGCAAATGGACTGCTCAAGTTGCAGTTTCAAAAAGAGCACTAATTTGCACTCCGTTGATGAAAAATCTGATAATGATGAGAGTGACACAGGATTGTGTAGCCTTGATATTTACAATGTGAGAATTAACAATAAACAAGCAAAATGGCTTACAGCAGAAGTGAATGGCAAATTAATTAAAATGGAATTAGACACTGGTTCAGCTGTTTCATTTATTACACAGTATGAGATTTAGAGGTGTTTGAAACATACCAAACTGAAGCCTGTAGATATCCAACCAAAGATTACTGGAGAAAACATAACTTCTAGTACATAGAAAACCTACAGCATAATACAGGCCCTTCCGCCCACAAAGTTGTACCAAATACGTCCCTACCTTAGAAATTACTAGGTTTACCTATAGCCCTCTATTTTACTAAGCTCCATGTACCATTCTGTGCGAATAACATTCTTAACCATGAAGTACAACAACCAACAAGCCACATATGTGGTAAAAAAAAGAAGGACCAGCATTGTGGAGTTGTGATTGGCTGAGACAACTTCAACATCCCCTGTAATGAATCCAACTGAAAACAAATTAAGAAGAGTACTGGATGATGACAAACTATCTCCATGCTGTACACCATGAACAATTGCCCAACAGAGGACAAACAGCTATTGGTGCCAACCTCTGTGCCTTTGGTTGTAAAGCATATTGAACCAAGGAAGGACCATGCTGCTCAGAGAAAGCATGAAAGTGACCAAAGCACTGGTCAAACTACAACAGTTTTTGTAGGCAACATAGCTGAGAAAGCTTCTGATATGTTAATCGGGCAGTTACTTGCAAAATGTGGCTTGGTTTTAAGCTGGAAGAGAGTTCAAGGAGCTTCAAGAAAGTTGCAAGCATTCGGCTTTTGTGAGTATATAAAATCAGAATTTATTTTGCTTGCATTAGGTTATTGAACGTCTTTCAAGTGGAAGACAAAAGCTGCATGTCAAAGTAAATGTAAAGACCAAAACTTTGCTGGATGAATGGAAAGCCAAAAAGAAAGGAGTTAATGGAGATACAAAAACAAAGGATTTATCAGATGATGTTGTGGATGAAGAAACCTACAGGAGAGATCAGGTCCTAAAAGGAGCAATAGAAAGATTAATAAGAGAATCCTCCAGTGAACTATTGAGGTAGATGCAGAGAGAGAGAGAGAAGGAGAAGAAATTTGTCCAGAACTGTCAGAACCACTTCCTACAGTTTTAGAGTCAACTCCTATGACCTCCATGGAGGAGGGCCCAGAACCTGAGATTGTTTTCACAACCATAAGTCTCAACTGCCAAGCAGAGTGATCCCCCTTGTCAGGAAAGACGTAATCCCACAGGAGTAAGAAAGCCACCACAGAGCTGAAATCCTATTGCCTAAATGGGACAATTTAAAAACTTACTGTGCTTGTGGATGCCTGTATATAATAGTTGTATCATATGGTGTACTGCGTATACAGTTGAGATACATTCTCTACTGAGTTGGAGTTTATAGTTAAGCAGGGAGGAGTGTTGTGTATTTAATATTTCAATAGAAACATAGAAATCTATGGTACATTACAGGCCCTTTGGCCCACAATGTTGTGCCGGCCATGTTGTACTCAAGAAGCTGCCTAGAATTTTCCTACCACATAGCCCTCACTCCATGTACCATTATTCCATTTGAGTAACAATACTGAGTTACAAAGCATAACACATGCAGATGCCCACAGCTACATCTTAAGATTGTAGGTGTAGAAAGTAGATGTAGGTTTAGAAAATGGAAGGAGCCTAAGTAGAAATTGTTGAAGGTGAGGACCAGCTCTGCCAGACAGAGGAGGTGGTGTTGGAGAGGAAATGGTTGGATCTTTTGCTGAGAAAGAACTGAAGTCTTATCTAAGACTTGATGAGTATAAGGACGTTTCAAAGCACAACTCAACCTCCTCGCTTCTAAATGAATTAGAATGAACTGGATAAATACCTGATGGCTACTGCCAGACAAAAGTTCAGTGATTCCAATCCCCTCCCAGACAAAATTGTCATAACTTTGTGCAAGCCTGATTGCAGAATTTCCTGTGTCTCTTTAAATAAGTTTTGTGAATGGGTATCCTTTCACTTCAACAGTCCAAACAACTTACTCATCATTCTTACAAGAAACAGAAAAGACGATTTAAAAGGGAAGCTGATTAATATTTGAACATGGTGATGTTAGATTACAAAGAAATAAAAGGAAATTGAGACCAATTGAAGATTAGTAAAGGAGGCACATATTAAGACCTAGGATACTAGGGAATTTGAACAAGAAAACTAAATTGAAGTAAAGGATCAGATCAACCATGAAATTATTGAATGACTGAGAGATTTCTTACTCTTACTTCATTAAGTTTTTGTCATTGTGTTTCAGCTTCAAAGTTCAAAGATTTGTTATCAAAGTACATACCACAATTAGATCAGAAGGCAGAAGTTGATAGATTCTTGATGAGTCAGGAAATGAAGGAATACAGAGGAGAGTGAAGCTGAGAGGGATGACACAGTGGCACAGACTAAATGGGCCAAATGGCCTAATTCTGCTTCTATATCTTGTGATCTTATACATTACCATATACAATGCTGAGATTAATTTTATTTTAATGGGCAGTCACAGTAGATACAGGAATCAATGAAAGGCCATACTCAGCAGGACAGACAACAAACAATGTGCAAAAAAATACCCAAACAAATTGTGTGAATAAAAAAAGAAAAAGAATAAAATAATAATAAATAAACAAGCAATAAATATTGAGAACATAAATGAAGCGTCCTTGAAAGTGAATCCATAGGTTGTGGGATGGGCCAAGTGTAGTAAAGTGAAGTTACCCCTTTTTGTTTCAAGAGGCTGATAGTTGAGGAGTACTAACACTGATTTTCAGACACAGTTAACTTCTATAATGGTGCCCAAAATAAAACATGGAAAATGCATGCAATGTTCAGCAGGTCAGGCCACCATGATGGTCTTCTGATTAAGTGTATTCATCCTGATACTTTAAATCTGTTTCTTTTCCTACAGGTGCAGCCTGACTTGCTGGGTATTTCCAGCATTTTCTGTTTTTATTTTAGTCTTCCAGACATTTTGATTTCCATATACTGATTCCAGTTTACTTAGACACCATGACAAACATATTTTCTTCTTTCTTCGTGGTTTCCTTTCACGGGGTATAGGGAGAAATACTCAGTAAAAGACTTAGCATAAGGGAAGATGAAAGCAGAACTTGAATCAAATGAATAACAATGAAATTTGAGACAGTTTACTGCACCATGAAAGACTTCCACTAACTGGATACCCTCTTCATATCCGAACTTTAGATATAGGAGCATAAGACCATTAGAAATAGGAGATTTAGGCCATTTGTCCCACCAAGTCTGCTCCACCATTTCATTATGGTTGATCCAATCTTCCTCTCAGCCCCAATCTCTGGTTTTCTCCCTGTATCCCTTCATGCCCTGACTATTCAAGAATCTATCAGCCTCTGCCTTAGATATATATAAAGACCAGGCCTCCACAGCTGCTTGTGGCAAAGAATTCCACATATTCACCACACTCTGGCTAAGTACCTCCTCATCTCCATTCTAAAAGGACGCCTCTCTATTCTGAGACTGTGTCCTCTGGTTTTAGACTTTTCCCACCATAATAAACATCCTCTCCACATCACTCTATCAAAACCTTTTATCATTCAATAGGTTTCAATGAGATTACCCTTCATTCTACTGAATTCCAGTGAATTCAGGCCACGAGCCATCAAACGCTCTTTATATGACAAGCCATTCAATCCTGGAATCATTTTTGTGAACCTCTTTTGAACTATCTCTGGTTTCAGCACACCCTTACTAAGATCAGAGGCCCAAAACTGCTCACAATACTCCAAGTGAGTCCTCACCAGTATTTTAAGAAGTCTCAACATTATATCCTTGCTTTTATATTCTAGTCCTTTTGAAATGACTGCTAGCATCACACTTGCTTTCCTCACCACAGACTCAACCCACAAATTAACCTTCACAGAATTCTGCACAAGGACTGCCATATCCCTTTGCACCTCAGTTTCTTTGTATTTTCTCTCCAGTTAGCAATGTTCTATCAATGTTAGCATTTGTTCTATCAAGGTGCATGACCATAAACATCACGGCATTGTTTTCCATCTGCCATTTCTTTGCCCATTCTCCAAACCTTTCTAAGTCCTTCTGTAGCTCCTATACTTCCACAGAACTACCTGCCCCTCCACCCATCTTCATATCATCTGCAAACTTTGCAACAAAGCCATCAATTCCATCATCCAAATCTGACACATAACATAAAAATCCAAATATGCAACATCAACAGGTTCTCCTTTATCTATCCTACTTGTTGTTTCTTCAAAAAACTCCAACAGAATTTTCAGGCGAGATTTTCCGTTGAGGAAAACATGCTGACTCCAAGTACTCTGAGACCTCATCCTTGATTATTGACTCCAACATCTTCCCAACCACTAGCTTATAGTTTCCTTTCTTCTGCCTTTCTCCCTTCTTGAAGAGTGGAATGTCATTTGCAATGTTCCAGTCTTCTGAAACCATTCTAGAACCTAGTGGTTCTTGAAAGATCATTACTAATGCCTTCACAATCTCTTAAGGCATCTCTTTCAGAATGTTAGGGTGTACACCATCTCGTCCAGATGACTTATCTAGCTTCACACCTTTCAGTTTCTCAAGAACCTTCTCTCTAGTAATGGTAACTTCACACATTTCATGATCCCTATGCCATACTGTTGCTGTCTCCCACAGTGATGACTGATGCAAAATACAAACATACTTATTTAATTCATCCATTATTTTCTTGTCCACCATTACTACCTCTCCAGCATCATTTTCCAGCAGTCTGATATCCACTCTCACCTCTCTTTTATACTTTATGTATCTGAAGAAACTTTTGATAACCTCTTTAATATTATCGGCTAGATTACTTTCATATTCCATCTTTATCTTCTTAATGACTTTTCCAGTTGCCTTCTGTTTCTTTTTAAAAGCTTCCCAATCCTCTAACTTCCCAGTAAATTTTGTTCTATTATATGCCCTCTCTTTGGCTTTTATGTTGGCTTTGACTTGTCTTGTTAGCCATGGTTGTGTCATCTTTTCTTTAGAATACTTCTTCCTCTTTGGGATGTATATATCCTGAGTCTTCTGAATTGCTTTCAGAAATTCCAGCCATTGCTGCTCTGCTATCATCCCTGCCAGTGTTCTTTTCCAATGAATTCTGGCCAACTCCTCTCTCATGCCTCTGTAATTCCCTTTGTTATTTACTTGGATTTCCAGAAGGCATTTGATAAGCTGCCACATAAAAGACTTATCCATTAGATAAGGATGCATAGAGTTGGGGGTGATGTATTAGCATGGCTAGAGGACTGATCAATAAATAGAAAACAGAGGGTTGGGATACATGGGTGTTACGCTGGTTGGCAATCAGTGGTGAGTGGTTTTGCCACAGGGGTCGGTGCTGGGCCTGCAACTGTTCACGATATACATTAACAATCTGAAAGAGGGGACCGAGTGTTTGCTAAGTTTGCTGATGACACTAAATTTAGTGGAAAAGCAAATTGTGCAGAGGATATGGGGAATCTGTAGAAAGATATTGATAGGTTAAGTGAGTAGGCAAGGGTCTAGCAGATAGAGTACAATGTTGGTAAATATGAGGTCATCCACTTTGGAAGGAAACATGGAAGATTAGATTATCATTTAAATGGTAAAAGACTGCAGCATGCTGCTGTGCAAAAGGACTTGGGAGTGATTCTGCATGAATTGCAAAAGGTTGGTTACAGACTATCAAGAAGGCAAATGGAATGTTGGCCTTCATTGCTAGAGGGATTGAATTTAAGAGCAGGGAAGTTATGTTGCAAATATACAGGGGACTGGTGAGGTTGCATCTGGAATGCTATGTGCAGTTCTAGTCTCCTTACTTGAGGGAGGATGGCTTTGAAGGTGGTGTGGAGAAGGCTCACCGGGTTGATTCCAGAGGTGAAATGGTTAGACCATGTGGAAAGATTGAATCACCTGGGACTGTACTGCTGGAATTCTGAAGAATGAGAGGAGATCTTACAGAAACATATCAAATTATGAAAGGAATAGATAAGATAGAGGCAGGAAAGTTATTTCCAATAGGCATGATTAACTTATTATTATTTAATTACTTATGGTTTATATTGCTATATTTCTTCACTATTCTTCGTTGGTGCGGCTGTAACGAAACCCAATTTCCCTCGGGATCAATAAAGTATGTCTGTCTGTCTGTGAGATTAGAACTAGTGGGCATAGCCTCAAGATTTGGGGGAGTAAATTTAGGATGGAGTTGAGGAGGAACTACTTTCCCCAGGAGTGGTGAATCTGTGAAATTCTCTGCCCAATGAAGCAGCAGAGGCTGCCTCAGTAAATATGTTTTAAGACAAGGGGAATTAAGGGTTACGGGGAAAAGGCAGGTAGGTGGAGATGAGTCCATGGTCAGATGAGCCATGATCTAATTGAATGGTGGAGCAGGCTCAGTTGGCCAGATGCCCTACTCCTGCTCCTATTTCTTATGTTCTTTTGTTCATTTTCTCCTCAGGTTTCTTTTACTTTTAAGCTCTCTAATCAATTCCAGTTCGTTGCACAACACCCAGAATAGCTGATCCTCCAGAGGGCTCAACCATGAACTGCTTTAAAAAGCCATCTCATAGGCTCTCTAGAAATCTCCTCTCCTGTAATCTGGCACCAACCTTTTCCTTGATTTTCCCAACCTACCTCCATATTGAAATTCCCCCTTGACTATTGTAATATTGCCCTTTGGGCATGCATTTTCTGCCTCCCATTGTAATTTGTGAAACACATCCTTACAATTGTTTGGGGGTCTGTAATACATTTCCTATCAGGGTCTTTTTACCCTTGCATTTCCTTAGCTCTCTCCACAAACTGTATTAATATACTTCTTGCTCTACTTTATAAAAATCTAAAATAAATTGAAAATTCTACAATTTTAATATTTTGTTAAAATATTTTAATAATACCCTTTAATATTCTGAGGACCTCAAGTTTTCTACTACTTTGCAGAAATCTAAATTTCTATTGCAGTGCTATCAAAATGATAATCCTGCAGCTCATTATGGTCGACTGTTGGAGATAGGAATCCAAAGTTCAGGTAGAGTCCAATTCACAACACTGGCCTTGGGCAGGCTAAATCATCATTTTGAGAGAATTCAATTGGTCAGAGTCAAAATCGTCAATATGGACTCATGTTCTTTGCTGTGAGCTGATATATAACAGAATAAAACTATGGCAAGACAGCTACATTTTATGGTAATATCCATTACACTTTGGGTTTCAGCCCTCTGATCGATTAAGTGAAGTACACATTACAAATGCATGGCTTGATTCCAAAGTGTAAACAAAAGTAGAAACGATGTAGAGAAGTTCAGTGTCACTTCAGTGGCACCTCAGTGTGTTTCTTACAAAGAAATATGTTGATGTACCATTGAATTTGACAATGCTTTGAGTTTGGGTCTAATGGCAAAAGGCTCATTACCACAATTCGATCATAAGACCATTACATATAGGAGCAGGATCTGTCCATCTGGTCCATCATGCCTGGTCTGCCATTTGATCATGGCTGATTTATTTTACCTCTCCTGCCTTCACCCCAAAAACATTTGATATCCTGACTAATCAAGAGCCCATCAACTTTCACTTTAAGTATACTGAATGACTTGGCTTTCCACCCCTATTGTGTCAATGAATTCCATAGATTCACCACTCCTGTCTAAAGAAATTCCTGTTGATCTCTGTTCCAAAGGGATGTCCTTCTGTTCTGAGGCTGTCCTCCGGTCCAAGGCTCTCTCTCCATTGGAAATATGTTCTCCACATTCAGTCTATCTAGTCCTTTCAATGTCTTGTTAGTTTCAATGAAGTTCATTCCCACCCCCGTATTCTTCTAAACTCCAGCAAGCATAGACCCAGGATCATTAAACATTCCTTATATGTTAACCCTTTCATTTCCAGGATCATTCTCATAAACCTCCTTTGGATCATCTCCATCCTCATTAGAAATAAGGCCCAAAACTAATCACAATATTGCAAATTTGGAGTATTGCTTACGGTTATGGTCACCCCACCATCGGAGGGAAGCTGAGACTTTGGAGAAGGTGCAGAAGAACTTCACCAGGATGCTGCCTGGTTTAGAGGGCACATGATATCACTTGAAGCTGGAAAAACGTTTTCTCTGGAGCGTTGGAGGCCAAGGGAACATCTCACAGAGGTTTGGAAGATTGTGAAAGGCATAGATAGACAGAGTATCTGTTTTCCAGAGTTGAAATATCTAAATCCAGAGGGACTGCATTGAAGGTGGGTGGGAGAGGGTGGTATAGGTTTTTTAACTCAGAGAGCTGTGGATGCCTGGAATGTACTGCCTGGTATGGTGGTAGAGGCAAATACATTAAAGGCTTTTAAGAATATTTGGATGGGCACATGGACATAAAGAGGATGAAGGTTTATGGACATGGTATAGGTATGAGGGATTTGTGCTTGCGTGGTTTTTATTTGCTTTTTAGCTGGTTTGGCACAACATTCTGAGCTCAAAGACCTGTTCCTATGTTGTTCTCTTCTATTCTATCCTATCCTATTTGTTCTGACCAGTGCCTTACAAAGCCTCAGCATTACTTCTTTGCCTTTATATTTTGGCCCTCTATATTCTATCTTAGGATTCTCAATTTCCTTTTAAGATTATGTTGTTAATCGCCAATAGATCAACAACACTAGCATCATTGATCACAGATAGTGTCACAACTGCAGAAAAGGAGGAAGTCATGGAGGAATTGTCTACAGAGTCTCTGTGGGTGGAAGTTAGGAATAGGAAGGGGTCAATAACTCTACAGGGTGTTTTTTTATAGACCACCCAATAGTAACAGGGGCATCGAGGAGCAGATAGGGAGACAGATTCTGGAAAGGAGTAATAATAACAGGGTTGTGTTGGGAGATTTTAATTTCTCAAATATTGATTAGCATCTCCCTAGAGTGAAGGGTTTAGATGGGATGGAGTTTGTTAGGTGTGTTCAGAAAGGCTTCTTGACACAATATGTAGATAAGCCTACAAAAGGAGAGGCTGTACTTGATATGGTATTGGGAAATGAACTTGGTCAGGTGTCAGGTCTCTCAGTGGGAGAGCATTTTGGAGATAGTGATCACAATTCTATCTCCCTTACAATAGCATTGGAGAGAGATAGGAACAGACAAGTCAGAAAAGCACATAATTGGAGTCAGGGGAAATACGGGACTATCAGTCAGGAACTTGGAAGCATAAATTGGAAACAGATGTTCTCAGGGAAACATGCAGAAGAAATGTGGCAAGCGTTCAGGGGATATTTGCGTGGGGTTCTGAGTAGGTACTTTCCAAAGAGACATGGAAAGGAAGGTAGGGTACAAAATCCGTGGTGTACAAAGGCTGTTGTAAATCTAGTCAAGAAGAAAAGAAGAGCTTACAAAAAGTTCAAAAAAACTAAAACTAGATAATGATATGAATCTAGAAGATTATAAGGCTAGCAGGAAGGAGTTTAAGAATGAAATTAGGAGAGACAGAAGGGGCCATGGGAAGGCGTTTGGTGGACAGGATTAAGGTAAACCCAAGGCATTCTACAAGTATGTGAAGAGCAAGAGGATAAGACATGAGAGAATAGGACCAATCAAGTGTGACAATGGAAAAGTGTATATGGAACCGGAGGAAGTAGCAGAGGTACTTAATGAATTCTTTGCTTCAGTATTCACTACGGAAAAGGATCTTGGCAATTGTAGGGATTACTGGTGGTGGACTGAAAAGCTTAAGCATGTACATATTAAGAAAGGGGATGTGCTGGAGCCTTTGGAAAGCATCACTGGGACTGGATGGGATGTACCCCAGGCTACTGTGGGAAGTGAGGTAAGAGATTGCTGAGCCTCTGGCGATGATCTTTGCATCATCAATGAGTACAGGAGAGGTTCCAGAGGATTGGAGGGTTGTGGATGTTGTTCCCTTATTCAAGAAAGGGATTAGGGATAGCCCAGGAAATTATAGGCTAGTGAGTCTTACTTCAGTGGTTGGTAAGTTGATGGAAGAGATCTTGAGAGGCAGGAGTTATGAATATTTAGAGAGGTGTAATATGATTAGGAACAATCAGCATGGCTTTGTCAAAGGCAGGTCATGCCTCACAAGCTTGATTGAATTTTTTGAGGATGTGACTAAACACATTGATGAAGGTAGAGCCATAGATGTAGTATATATGGATTTCAGCAAGGCATTTGATAAAGTACCCCATGCAAGGCTTATTGAGAAAGTAAGGAGGCCGATAATCCAAGGGGACATTGCTTTGTGGATCTGAAACTGGCTTGCCCACAGAAGGCAAAGAGTGGTTGTAGACGGGTCATATCCTCCGTGGAGGTCAGTGACACATGGTGTGCCTCAGTGATCTGTTCTGGGACCCCTAATCTTTGTGATTTTTATAAATGACCTGGATGAGGAGGTGGAAGGATCAGTTAGTAAATTTGCTGATGACTCAAAGGTTGGGTGTATTGTGGATAGCATGGAGGGCTGTCAGAGGTTACAACAGGACATTGATAGGATGCAAAACTGAGTGAGGAGTGGCAGATGGAGTTCAACCCAGATAAGTGTGGTGGTTCATTTTGATAGGTCAAATATGACGGCAGAATATAGCATTATTGGTAAGACTCTTGGCAGTGTGGAGGATCAGAGGGATCTTGGGGTCTGAGTCCATTGGACACTCAAAGCTGCTGTGCAGGTTAACTCTGTGGTTAAGAAGGCATACGTGCATTGGCCTTCATTAATCATGGGATTGAGTTTAAGAGCCGAGAGGTAATGTTGCAGCTATATAGGACCCAGATCAGACCCCACTTGGAGTACTCTCAGTTCTGGTCACCTCAGTATAGGAAGGACGTGGAAACCATAGAAAGGGTGCAGAGGAGATTTACAAGGATATTGCCTGGATTGGGGAGCATGCCTTAAGAGAATAGGTTGAGTGAACTCAGCCTTTTCTCCTTGGAGCGATGCCAGATGAAGGGTGACCTGAGAGGATGTGTACAAGATATTGAGAGGCATTGATCGTGTGGATATTCAGAGGCTTTTCCCTGGGGCTGAGATAGCTAGCACAAGTGGGCATAGTTTTAAGGTGCTTGGAAGTAGGTACAGAGGTGATGTCAGGGTAAGTTTTTTTACGCAAAGAGTGGTAAGTGCATGGAAT
Source organism: Hypanus sabinus (assembly GCF_030144855.1). NCBI lineage: Eukaryota > Metazoa > Chordata > Chondrichthyes > Myliobatiformes > Dasyatidae > Hypanus > Hypanus sabinus. The sequence goes on from NC_082715.1 coordinate 29,807,543, forward strand.
GGGCTGCTGGCAGCAGCTGTGGAGGCAGAAATGATAGGGTCTTTTAAGAGACTCCTGGATGGCTACATGGAGCTCAGAAAAATAGAGGGCATGGGTAAAACCTAGGTAGTTCTAATGTAGGTTTTCTATGTTTCTAGATTTCAATGAAGTAGTGGCATTGCAATATATAATCAAAATTTGTCATTTATTACACCACAAAAATTGATGGGTTTTAAAGCTACACTACACTATAAAATGAGAATCACACAAACCATGAACACAGTCTTTCAGAAGAATCTGAATGCAGCCCTAAATCCAATCAGTAACTGATCAGTAACTTTCTTCTTTAATTTGCTGCTGAAGATGGACCATAAGGTACAGGAGCAAAATTAAGCCATTCAGCCCATCTTGTCTGCTTCCACCATTCCATCGTATAGGTGATATCTCTATCAATTCAGAACAGTAAGATCAACCTTCCTGGTGAGTCAGAGTCATCGAACAAACACCTGCTCAGAGACTGATACCATGTGTACTTCAGAAACTAGGTCCAGGGATGGGTCTTCCCATGTTGAATCTGAAGGCCTAGATCACTGAGAGAAACTGCAATAGGGTGACTTTTCAGATTAACTTTTCTGCAGATTATATAGATGAGCTTATGTGTATGGTGTAGAATGGGTTCAGCTACGGAGCAATGAGATCATTGTGCCAAACATGGACCAAGTGATTGATTCTATCAACAAGATGGTGGCTTTCAGCTTCTTGAAGACTTAACTGTGAGAAGGAGACATCTTGGCTTTGTAAGTCAGTGTTGACTTTATCTTTCGTGCCTCTCCTTCCATCTAGCACCAGAAGCAGCTGCAGCAGTGGTAGTATATTTATGCTTGCAGTCCAACAGCTTCAATGGTGAACCATCACACAGTGTTAGGTGCAATAGCATGCTGGTTAAGTGGTTGGACAGGCAGCTTGAGTACAGGACTGAAGCAGCAGAAACTATAGTTTAAATTTCATCGTAGCAGCCAGGGAATTTAACTACAAGTAATTAAGTGAATAAGTAATTACTAGAAGCTGTTAGATTGTTATTAAGAACCTCTCATGAAAGAAAATCTGCCAGTTTTACCCATTTTTGTCTATATGGGACGCTCGGCTCGCCAGTGAGGTCCACTCTTTACTGTCTGATCAGTTTATAAATGATTGGGAATAATAAATGCAAGCACTTCTAACGATATCCACATCCCATAAAGGAAGCAGTAAAATTAAAGCAGAGCTTCTTACTAAAATCATAAACTGATTTTCAGGTAAGGAAAAACATGACAGGATAAACAAGAAGTGCAGTCGACATTTCAGGGCAAGACCCTTTGTCAGGACTAACTGGTTAGTCCTGATGAAGGATCTCAGACCGAAATGTTGACTGTACTTCTTCCTATAGGTGCTGCCTGGTCTATTGCGTTCCACCAGCTTTTTGTGTATGTTGCTTGAATTTCCAGCATCTGCAGGTTTCCTTGTGTTTGCGAGGATAAACAGGAGATATTTTAAAAAGTTTTATTTTATGAGCAATATCTTAGGTAGGCAACTAGTTTTCATGAATACCTCTCACATGCACAGAGATATCTTGTACACTACACTGACAGTGTATTATCAAATCAATCCTGAAATTCTTAAATTGCCTCCTCATCTTCCCCTTTTCTGCAATGCCTTCTCAATAACTCCACTCTCCAACCAAACCTTTAGTTGCTCTTCCATATTACAGCTTCCACTACTTGCACCAATCATCGTTTCATTCAAACAGGGGTTTTCAACCTTTTTTTATGCCAGGGACCCCTACCATTAACTAAGGTTGGGAACACCTGAATGGAATGGAGAACTGGAACTGGAGCAGAGTTTTTAAGCCAAACACAAACCAGCCGTGAGGATGTGAATAGTCGCGCAGGCTGGAGGGGCCTCAGGCCTTTATCTGCTCCTATTTTCATGTGTTCCTTTGATGAAAAAGGCAGTCATTTCTTCCAGGCAAATGATACTAATCTTTTAACATTCAAGTATACTGGATATTCATTATAAAGGATTTGTTTCTAACCTATTTATATAATGCTGAGTACTTTGTGTAGTTCCCTAAATAATCACTCATTTTAAAAACCATCACATTTTTAAGCAAGTTTCCTCTTTAACTAACTTCAATTAGGAATTCCAGTTGCTAATTTTAGAGTTCAAAATGTGAGAAGAATGATTGCATAACATTCTAAAGATATATATGTAAAAATTCCCTTCACTGTTCACAAATCTGTCCAATGCACTTACAGCCATTTACAAACTACTTACCAAAAGCATTCAGGGAGCTAGAAGATATCCTGGCATTCTAGGTTTACAGCCCTTGCCCTCACCAGCTTGATTCCTATCCCACATTTAAACTGAAACTGTTTTATGATGATTATTTTAACATTAATTTTCATCATTAAATATTTGTCAGAAAACAAATGTGTGAATTATTCTATTGTAGTAAGGCACATGATGGCTCATTTTGACGGTAACCATGCGAAGGATTGTCTGCTTTGAATTGTCAGTTTCCAAAAAGAAAATTGATGTAATCATTTTCTGCTCTTGTTGTAGGAAGTATTCTTGCCCTAAAGCCAGGTTTAATATATCCTTTTAGCTTACTTGTCAATTATATGAGAAGTTAACTGTGGTTTTCACTCTCTGCATGCTGCCTGTTTGCAGAGTCTCAACATTTTTGTTTGCAGGTTATATGCCTTGATTATTTAAAGTTTTTGAGTAACTGTTGATCAAACCTTTAGGTGCATTGATAATTGAGATAGAGTTTTATTAGACCTTAAGACATGGGAGCAGAATTAGGCCACCTGGCCCATTAAGTCTGCTCCACATTTCAATCATGGCTGATCTTTTTTGCTCTACTCCTCAACCCCAGTTCCCAGCCTTCTCCCCCTAACCTTTGATGCCATGTCCAATCAAGAACTTATCAATCTCTGATTTAAATAGACCTAACAACCTGGCCTCCACAGCTGCATGTGGTAACAAATTCCACACATTCACCACCCTCTGGCTGAAGAAATTGCGCCGTATCTCTGATTTGAAAGGGCACCCCTCTATCCTGAGGCTATGCTTGCTTGTCCTAGACTCTCCCATCATGGGAAACTTCCTTTCTACATCTACTCTGTTTAGGCCTTTCAACATTTGAAAAGGTTTTAATAAGATCCCCCCTCATCCTTCAGAATTCCAGTGAGTACAGACCCAGAGCCATCAAATGTTCTTCATATGATAATGCTTTCATTCCTGGTATCATCCTTGTGAACCTCCTCTGGTCCCTCCTCCAATGCCAGCTTATCTCTTCTAAGATGAGAAGCCCAAAACTGTACACAGTATTCAAGGTGAGGTGTCACCAGTGCCTTATAAAGCCTCAACATCACATCCTTGCTCTTGTATCCTAGACCTCTTGAAATAAATGCTAACATTATATTTGCCTTCCTCATCACTGACTCCACCTGCAAGTTAATCTTTAGGGTGTTCTGCGCAAAGACTCCCAAGTCCCTTTGCACCTTAGATTTTTTGGATTTTCTCCCCGTTTTGAAAATAGTCCACACATTTATTTCCATTACCAAAGTGTATGACTATGCATTTTCCAACATTATATTTCATTTGTCACTTTTTTGCCCATTCTCCTAATCTGTTTAAGTCCTTCTGCATCCTGCCTGTTTCCTCAACACTACCTGCTCCTCCATCAATCTTCATATCATCTGCAAACTTGGCAACAAAGCCAGCTATTTCATCATCTAAGTCATTTATATACAGCATAAAAAGAAGTGGTCCCAACACCAACCCTTGCAGAACACCACTAGTCACTGGCAGCCAACCAGACAAGGATCCTTTCATTCCCACTCATTGCCTTCTTCTAATCAACCAATTCTCTAACCATGTTAGTAACTTCTCTGTAATACCATCAGCTCTTAACTTGGTAAGCAGCCTCATGTGCGGCACCTTGTCAAAGGCCTTCTGAAAGCCCAAATATACAACATCCACTGCATCCCCTTTATCCATCCTACTTGTAATCTCCTCAAAGAATTCCAACAGGTTCGTCAGGCAGGATTTTCCCTTAAGGAAACCATGCTGACTTTGTTTTATCTTGTCTTATGTCACCAAGTATTCCATCGCTATGTCCTTAACAATTTACTCTTCCATCTTCCCAAAAGAAGAGGGCAGAACTTAATTATGATGGTGCTAAGCAGCGACTCCTTTGCTTGCATCTTTGGAAACAGATCTATTTCCATCTTTAATGTTTCTATTTTTCCCCTTCAGAGTTCTTTTGAAGACCCTGACCTGGAGTCACACACTGACTTCAGTTCTTTGTTGGAATGGGACCAGCTCTCGTGATTTCATGGCTGGCTGTTATTCAACAGGACACGGCCTAAGAACTCAACTTGCCTTTGGAGTTCCAGGATCTCATGGCTCTGGAGACAGGTCGGTGTCACGTCTGGAGATCGGTGTGTCGTGGAAGTCGGAAGATCTCTGGCTGTGTGCCCAGAGACCTGAGATCTTTGGGCACAGAGCTTGGAAAAAGCGACACAATGGATTTTTAACATTGTAAAACAGCGAGTTGTTAGTTATGTCTCCCCTCTCACTGTGAAATGGAGACACCTCTTTCTCCCTTATTAGGGAGAGAGAGGGAGCCTATAGTATGTTGAATACCAGGTGAATGAGTAGTCTTTGGGTGCTGCAAGTCTGGGTCTTGGCTGTTGCTTTGCTGCACACTTGTGTGCTCGGTGGTGGGTGCCGATGCAGTTTTTTTTGCTAGTGGGGGGGGGGGTGATCGTTGCTTGCTGCTTTTTATGTGTGGGGGAGGGGAGCTGGGGGGGGTGCTTTGGGGTTCTAACATTTAACCGTTGTTCATTCTTGGGGGCACGTCTCTGTTTTTGTGAATGGTTGTGAAAGAAAAGCATTTCAGGACGTACTGTATATTATATACATTTCTCTGACATTAAATGTACCTTTTAAACCTTTGAAACCACTGAGGTCAGGCTAACTGGAGTATAATTTCTTTTCTGCTGCCTTCATTCTTTCTTAAAGAGTGGAGTGACATTTGCAATTCTCTAGTCCTCTGGCACCATGCCAAAGTCCAATGATTATTGAAAGATCATTTCCAGTGCCGCCACAATCTCTAATGCTACCTCTTTCAGAACACTAGTGTGCAGTTCCTCCAGTCTTGGTGACCTTTGTACTTTTAGGTCTTTCCACCTTCTCCCTTGTAATAGTAACTGCACCCACTTCTCTTCCTTCATCACACACTACTAAATCTGGCATACTACTAGTGTCTTCCACAGTAAAGACTGACGCAAAATACTCATTTAGTTCATCTGCCATTGTCTTGTTCCCTGTTGTTATTTCTCCTGCCTCATTTTCAAGCGGTTCTATATCCACTCTAATCTCTCTTTTAATTTTTACATACTTGAAATAGCTTTTACTATCCAATTTGATATTATTTGCTAGCTTGCTTTCATACTTCATCTTTTCCCTTCTCATGATTTTTAGTTGCTCTCTGTAGGTTTTTAAAAACTTCCCAGTCCTCTACCTTCCCACTAATTTTTGCTTTGTTATATGCCCTCTCTTTCATTTTTACATTAGCTTTTACTTCCCTTGTTAGCCACAATTGTACTATTTTGCCATTTGAGTAGTTCTTCATTTTAGAATACAGATGTCCAGCACCTTCCTCATTTTTCCCAGAAACATACACCATTGCTGCTCTGCTGACATCCCTGCCAGCAGCTCCTTCCAATTTACTTTGGCCAACTGCTCTCTCATACCACTGTATTATGCCTTACTCCACTGAAATACTGCTACATCAGACTTTACTTTCTCCCTATCAAATTTCATATTGTGGTCATTGGTTCCGAAGGGTTCTTTTACCTTAAGCTCACTAATCGCCTCCGGTTCACGACATAACACCCAATCCAGTATAGCTGATCCCCTAGTAGGCTCAATGAGAAACTGCTCTAAAAAATATGGACATTCAACAAGCTCACTCTCTTGAGATCCATTACCAACCTGCAATTGACGTGCATGTTAAAATCTCCCATGACTATCATAACATTGTCCTTTTCGCACACCTTTTCTACTTCCTGTTGTAATCTGTGGTCCACCTCCCAGCCACTGTTGGGAGGCCTGTATACAACTGCCATCAACATCCTTTTACACTTACAGTTTCTTAATTCAACCCACAAGGATCCAACATCTTCTGATTCTATGACACTTCTTTCTATTGATTCGATGCCATTCTTTACCAGTAGAGCCACGCCACCCCCTCTGCCTACCTTCCTATCTCTCTGATACAATGTGTAACCTTGGACATTTAGCTCCCAACTATAACCATCCTTCAGCCACAATTCAGTGATGGCCACAACATCATACCTGACAATCTGTAATAGTGCAACAAGATCATCCACCTTATTTCTTATACCATGCACAATTAGATACAACAACTTGAGTACTGTTTCATTTCTTCAATGAAATATTTGAAATCAATTTTAAGTGGGTCTCCACTGCTTTTCAGAAAAACAATATAAAGTAATTGTTATCATTGTATCTCAATGAAAATTTCTTAGCTTAAAACAATGTATCTTGCTTGCACAAAGATGGAAATTGGTATCACAAGAAAATCTGAAGGAGCTAGAAATCCAAAGCAACTCCACACAATGTTGGAGCTATTCAGCAGGCCAGGCAGCATCTATGGAAAAATGTAAACAGTTGACATTTTGGGCTAAGACGAGTCCTGAAAGGGAATTAGTTTTTCATAGAATACTCTGCTGCAAACGTCATTGCAAAGTCAATACATCATTCTCATATTTATCTTTATACACTGTATATTTGGATATATCAAATTAGAATGTCTGGAAAGTAACGAAAATGTAATCACCATCTCAGAATAAAACAGGAGCAAGTTTTATTTGGATATATTTTAGATTCCCAGGATAAGAGAAGCCTAATGGAAGAATTAATCAGAATTTGCCCAATTCCACCCTACCCTCAACCTATTAAAATGCTGACATATATTTTAGTGGACTCCTCCTTGCTCGGTATTTTTATGTGTGTTACTTGTAGACAATAAACTTGTTGAAATGCTACAAAAGGGAAAATGGACACAAATTTCTGGAATGAAATATTTAATCACACTTTTTTATGATGGCTATTATTAATTCTTGTCTGTGTACTTTAATTTGTTATGTTGCTGCTTCTGCTTAAAATGAGACATTGGTAACAGTGAGTTAAAAGTGATTGCACTTCACAGTGACTTACCAGAACTTCCCTTTCAAACCTGAGACAGAAAAAAAATCATTTTTAATAAATTGCTTCCAGACCTCTCCCTGCAGAGTTCCATACATGGCGTAGGCCACCTGTGTCTTGCTGGCAATATATGCACCAAAGACTAACAAGCCATTTCTTCCTGTTTATAAAAGTTGCTTGCGGGGAAATATTCACAGGAATAACATGCTGAGTGAGACTAATTTAAGTTTCTGCAGCAATGCAGTTTTTTTTCTTATAAATTCAACTTCTCCTCTGAAAATATTCCACCAACAAAAATTAGAAGTTAAAAGAAACGGAAGTTTAGAAGTTCCATCATGGAGTACCAGTATAATATGCCATGTACTGTTAATTATAGCCATCAAAAAGTTAGCTACAGGTTTCAACTGTATCTTTGAGTTGAAGCCAAACTTTTCTCCACAGGAAGCTGAAAAAAATTACATGTCACATTGGGCCATTCTCGTGTAATTTCTGAGTGTCTAATTATACTACAGTTTTGGCAGAGGTCTGACTCAGATTGTCTCGCCTTTTAGTCATTAATTGTGGCAAGAAACAAAATGGGAAAATAGTGGTGCCAACAAAAGAATTTGAGATCCTGACACTGAGTTTCAGTGCACGATTTATTCTTGGAGCTAATTTGTGCTTTTCTCAGGATTCAGTACTATTCTGTAACTGTGTATGATTTAGATGAATGACCTGGATTTTCAACCTTCTAGCTCATTGCCTTTATTTCAGTAGGTCTTCCAGTCTGGATATCAACTCCTTTAGTAATTGCCTGACACACCATTGTCTAATGCGATTTAGATTGAACATTTTCATTACATAGCTGCAAATTTTATATTTATTACATGAGCTGCTGTACTTGATTAAAATAATCAGTAATGCCGTGAAACTCAGTGTCTCCGCAAAGTTTTTGTGCACTCTCTTTTCACTAACTCCACTCTTTTCATTAAATACTTTAAATTGTATAGCCTTCGGTCCCAGGGACTTCGCACTAAAATTTATCTCCTCACCTTGTTACCTTACTACCTCTTCATAATCCAAAATCTTCTCCAACTCCTACGCTAAATCCGATTCTCACTATTGTGCCTAGCACCAGGTTTAAAAATAACCTCATTAGTCTCCAGGGAATATGGCAAAAGTGCAGTTACTACATCAAGAATCCAGTAAGTCATGGAACCTTTCAAGCTTATTGAAGTTTCGTCCTTATGTAGCAGCATTCTATCCTAGAGGGTCATGCCAGACTGTACATACATTTGCTAACCCAAGCAAACTGAATTTCCTTAAGTTTTACTGTCATTGAAAATAAATCTGTGTGATTTTATTGAGTGCTATTGATTTTATAGAGGACATCAGCATCTTAGAGTATCTATCATGGGCCCAACATGCTGATGCAATCACAAAGAAGGTACGCCTGCAGCTCAATTTCATTAGGAGGCTGAGGAGATTTGCTATGTCATCAAAGATTTCTGGAAATTCCTGAAGTTGTATGGTGGGAAGTATTCTAACTGTTTGCATCACAGCCTAGATTGGGGCCTCATAGCAGGAGGCCACAGAGGGTTGTAGACTCAGCCATTTACATCATTGGGCACAAGCATCCGTGCCGTTGAGGATGTCTTCAAGAAGCAATACCTCAAGAAAGTGGTATCCATCACTGAAGACCCTCACCATCCAGGACATGCCCTCTTCACCCTAGTACAACTGGGGAGGAAGTACTGGAGCCTGAAGACCCACACTCAATGTTTTATGAGCAGCTGCTTCCATTCTGCTATTAGATTTCTAGAATGGTGCATGAACCCAAGATGCCACCTTGTTATTTGTCTTCCACATGATTTATTTATCAATGTTCGAAGTTTAAAGTAAAAGGAGGAACTGAACAGGTCAGGTAGCAACTATGGAGGGAAGTAAATAGTCAATGTTTTGAGCTGAGAACATTATTTGAAAAGATAGTTAAATATGATTTCTTACACATTCAGTTTTACACTGAGTGTCCTCTCATACAGAAAAACAATGAAGAAGTGAATACATGAGGATCTGGACAAAGCAATGTTGAGAAAAGTTCAATCAACAAATTGATTAAAGATTTAATTATGGTCAATAGGCCACATTCCCTTTGACTGAAAGATACTCAGGCTGCTATTCTAAAGAAGATTTTATATGATTCATGGAAAAAAAGTTGCAACACATTTACAATACAACACATTTCAAGTAGACGATAAGATTTATAGGAACCAAATCAGACCATTCGGTCATTGTGTCTGCTCCACCATTTCATCCATTTTTCCTCTCAGCCCCAGATAAGACAATTCACTGCATTTCTTTATTTTGTAATTTTTTTTATGAAGTTCATCAAACATTCCCATAAGATGTATTTCAGACATTGTACATATATATCATATAATCATATATATCACAAAATCTCCACAAAGTATTTATCTGGGGTATACACTTATAGAAAAGAGTGGAAAGAAAAAACAAGCAAAAGAAAAGAACTATGTACAAGTAAATTTCATTGGAAAAGCTTATTGCCATCAAAAATGTAAATGTACTGAGGGCTACAAGTGTGGTTAAAAGAGGGAAATAAAACCAGCTCACTTAAGGTCAAACCTTCATCTGGTAAAGCAAATAAAATACCTTCATTTAAAGGAATTGAAACATCTAATTTTTCGGTACATTATTTCAGATTAACAGAGTGTTTTTACATGATGTTTGTTCCTTGCTTCAGTGTACCTGCTGTTAAAGGACATACTAGATAACACTAAGCTGCTGCTGAATGACATCCCTTCCCATCCTCACAATGCCGTTTTACAGAGGATAGAAATATTTAATTTATTTATTTATTGAGATACAGTGCAGAATAACCCTTCTGGCCCATTGAGCCTTGCTGCCCAGTAACCTCTGATTTAATCCTGGCCTAATCATGGGACAATTTACAATGACCAATTAACCTACCAGGTGGTATGTCTTTGGACTGTGGGAGGAAACCAGAGCACCTGAAAGAAACACACACAGTCATGGGGAAAACGTACAAACTCCTTATAGGCAGCAGTGAGAATTGAACCAGAGTCTCCTGTTTTGTAAAGCATTGTGCTATCCACTACATTACTGTTGTGACAAGAGTCCTTAATGAGGATGGCTTGGATCCAAATGCTGTAGTATCTGAAGCAAGGGTTGAGACATGATATCAAACTGGATCGAGAACTGAGCACAAAATAAATGCTGGATGATATCATTTGTAGGGCTTATGATTGAGCCCTGAGGCTCCGTTCAGGTGCTCTTTAAATACTTAATTCTTGGTGGCCAAGACATGGTTGCCAATTTAGTAGGAGGGTCTTGAATCTTTAAAGAGACAGCGCCAGCTATCCATATTCCAGAGAGTTAGGGTGTCTGACCCCAGAATCTGGCGTGGTGGGTGCATTTTGTAACACCATGCCACCCTTTACCACCACTTGTGACTTTTGCAAACTAACCTACACATCAGAGTCTGCATCTGCTCAAAGGAAATATCAAAAGCATCTTAATGAAGGAGACCATTTGCAACATCTATGGATGATGGCCACCATCCTTAATAAAGTGGCCAGAGTATTGCATGCTCTGAAACCAATCACAGGGTAAAATCAAACCAGATGTAAGCAGTGATAACAAGTTAACTGAGGAAGAAATTTCAGTTGCAGGCCCAGCAGAAATTGGATAGAAAATGGATGGAGGTAAAAATGTTAAGGTGGAAAACATTGAGGGATGCTGGACATTGATTCTGATAAATCAGTTGGTTTATGACAATACCATTCCTCAGTGTGTACACTGAGTTACAGTGAAGGAAAGGCAGAAGAGCTGACTTCCACAGTGTAAGTCTTCTCAAATTTTAGCCTGCATCGAGGCACTGCTTGGCTACGCAGGGATGGAAGATGCCAGATAGTTCATTGAAAGTGTATCTCCACTTGTGCAACAAATGTTGTTAAAAATTGCAAACCAATTGATTTATCAAATATGGCCGAGTATTTTAATGAACTATAAATATGTTTTGTACTTTGCTTTTGTTGCCTTTTAATCTAATTTGTGTTACTCTTATTTCTTGCATTCTTTCCATTATGCAAAATAGTTGGGAATGAACTGTAACTTAAAGCACCATTCTAGTCATCCTTTCAGAATTCCTAATCCTTAAGTCGCTGGCTAAAAGGAATGTGGATCCACTTTCCTCCATTAGTGAAGAAGGCGTTGGGAGCATTCTTCTCTAATTTTTCTGCCGGCAGAAATTTGTTCTCATCTTGCATCTGCTTCCTGATAGCATGCAAACCGCAATGTTAACCAAGGGACCCAAAACAGACCCAGTGCAGCCAGGTCTCAAGCAAGCCATCACCTCGATGATAATTTAAATCTATCTCATTGTATTGCTGCAACTCACCTGTAAGAAGCTGCTCACCGGGGCAGAGCTAATCCTTGGGACAAATGTGAGAACATCCTCCCTACATCTCTCCAATCTACAGCATAGGTGACACAAACTTCATTCACAGAGCTGTAGTCTCCAAGTCATCCTTGAGGAACAGGCAACGACTGGCCTTTAACTTAAGCCCATGCACAAAACAAAGATCAACCTGCTCTCAAAGTGTCCAAAAACAGCCCCTGGGAAGAAAAATAAATGGAAATATTTTGGACCACCTCAGATATCTCCAGAGCTACGTCTCAGAGAACACAATCTTGGCCTTAAAAAAAGTGCTTGAATATTAAGATTAGATACATAGCTCAGTCTACCAAGCAGCAGTGATTGCTGCAGAGTTTTTGAAGATTTTTTTTCGGGCAGAGGTGGGTAGATTCTTGCGAAGAAAAGAGGTAAAGATCACCATGGATAAAAGGGAATATTTCATTAAGATTACAATCATAATACATAATAAAGTACAACAGTACGGAAATGGGCCTTTCAGCCCTCTTCATCAATGCCGACCATGATGCTAAGCTATGCTAATTCCATTTGCCAACATTTGGCTTGTATCTCTTTATGTCTTATTTATACATGTACTAATTTAAATTCCTCATAAACATTGCATTGTATGAATTTATCAAAGATGGAGCAGGCTCTAGGTCTGATATTAAGCTCCTAATTAATTTGTTCGTACAGTGTAAACATTATGTAGTGCCAAGCTTTGGTCAGATCACCAAATCTAGCTCCACAAATGACCTCCAGAATTGTTGTCAGGTTCAGGTGAATGGCCTCTCAAAGATAATGAAGGATTCATTTGTTACTCAGGGCTCTGATGCAGTTTCCTCATTGTGTTTTTAATCACTTTGCACTTTCAGCGACCTAGTTGACAATAAAGTGCAATGCTAAATTTAATGTCTACTGCTGTTAGATGCTCAACTGCAGCCAAACCAGGACCAATGTGTTTTGGAGCAAACAAGAGGAAATCTGCAGATGCTGGAAATTCAAACAACAACACACACAAAATGCTGGTAGAACACAGCAGGCTAGGCAGCATCTACAGGGAGAAGCACTGTCGACGTTTCGGGCTGAGACACTTCGTCAGGACTAACTGAAAGGAAAGATAGTAAGAGATTTGAAAGTAGTGGGGGGAGGGGGAAATGCGAAATGATAGGAGAAGACCGGAGGGGGTGGGGTGAAGCTAAGAGCTGGAAAGGTGATTGGTGAAAGTGATACAGAGCTGGAGAAGGGAAAGGATCATGGGACGGGAGACCTCAGGAGAAAGAAAGAAGTGAGGGGAAAGGGGGAGCACCAGAGGGAGATGGAGAACAGGCAAACAACTAAATATGTCAGGGATGAGGTAAGAAGGGGAGGAGGGGCATTAACGGAAGTTAGAGAAGTCAATGTTCATGCCATCAGTTTGGAGGCTACCCAGCCGGTATATAAGGTGTTGTTCCTCCAACCTGAGTTTGGATTCCTTTTGACAATAGAGGAGGCCATGGATAGACATATCAGAACGGGAATGGGATGTGGAATTAAAATGTGTAGCCACTGGGAGATCCTGCTTTTTCTGGCGGACCGAGTGTAGGTGTTCCGCGAACCGGTCTCCCGGTCTGCGTCGGGTCTCACCAATATATAAAAGGCCACACCGGGAGCACCGGACACAGTATACCACACCAGCCGACTCACAGGTGAAGTGTTGCCTCACCTGGAAGGACTGTCTGGGGCCCTGAGGGAGGAAGTGGAAGGGCAGGTGTAGCACTTGTTCCATTTACAAGGATAAGTGCCAGGAGGGAGATCAGTGGGAAGGGATGGGGGGGATGAGTGGACAAGGGAGTCATGTGGGGAGCGATCCCTGCGAAAAGCAGAAGGGGGGGGGAGGGAAAATGTGTTTGGTAGTGGGATTCCGTTGGAGGTGGCAGAAGTTACGGAGAATTATATGTTGGACCTGGAGGCTGGTGGAGTGGTAGGTAAGGACAAGGGGAACCCTATCCCGAGTGGGGTGGGGGGTGAATGGGATGAGGGCAGATGTGCGGGAAATGGGAGAGATGCCTTTGAGAGCAGAGTTGATGGTGGGCGAAGGGAAGCCCCTTTGTTTAAAAAAGGAAGACATCTCCTTCGTCCTAGAAAGAAAACCTCATCCTGAGAGCAGATGCGGCAGAGATGGGGGAATTGTGAGAAGGGGATAGCCATTTTGCAAGAGACAGGGTGGGAAGAGGAATAGGCCAGGTAGCTGTGAGAGTCTGTAGGCTTATAGTAGATATCAGTAGATAGGCTGTCTCCAGAGATGAAGACAGAAAGATCAAGAAAGGGGAGGGCGGTGTTGGAAATGGACCAGGTAAATTTGAGGGCAGGGTGAAAGTTGGAGGCAAAGTTAATGAAGTCGACGAGCTCATCATGCGTGCAAGCGGCAGCGCCAATGCAGTCATCGATGTAGCAAAGGAAAAGAGGGGGATGGATACCCGTATAGCCTTGGAACAAAGCCAACAAAAAGGCAGGCATAACTGGGACCCACACGGATGCCCATGGCTACACCCTTGGTTTGGAGGAAGTGGGAGGAGCCAAAGGAGAAATTATTGAGAGCAAGAACTAATTCCGCTAGACGGAGGAGAGTGGTGGTAGAGGGGAATTGGTTAGGTCTGGAATCCAAAAAAAACCGAAGAGCTAATAAGGTTGGTGATCGAATTGGAGACAATGGCCTGGTGCTCCTTAGTGAGATCATGATCAAAGGGTAAATAAGAGGAGGTATCAGAGAGTTGTCGCTGTGCCTCAGCCAGGTAGAGGTCAGTACGCCAGACAACAACAGCTCCCCCCTTATCAGCAGGATCTCCCAGTGGCCACACATTTTAATTCCACATCCCATTCCCATTCTGATATGTCTGTCCATGGCCTCCTATATTGTCAAAATGAATCCAAACTCAGGTTGGAGGAACAACACCTTATATACCGGCTGGGTAGCCTCCAACCTGATGGCATGAACATTGACTTCTCTAAATTCCGTTAATGCACCTCCTCTCCTTCTTACCCCATCCCTGACATATTTAGTTGCTTGCCTGTTCTCCATCTCCCTCTGGTGCTCCCCCTTCTCCCCCCCCCCTTTCTTTCTCCTGAGGCTTCCCGTCCCATGATCATTTCCCTTCTCCAGCTCTGTATCACTTTCGCCAATCACCTTTCCAACTCTTAGCTTCATCCCACCCCCTCCGGTCTTCTCCTCTCATTTCGCATTTCTCCCTCCCCCCACTACTTTCAAATCTCTTACTATCTTTCCTTTTGGTTAGTCCTGACGAAGGGTCTCAGCCCGAAACGTCGACAGTGCTTCTCCCTATAGATGCTGCCTAGCCTGCTGTGTTCTACCAGCATTTTGTGTGTGCCAATGTGTTTTGGTATAACTTGCACAACTGGCTGAAAAATTTTAGTAGTTTTGAAAACCATGACCTACGTTGCTTTTTCATAATAAATCTCTTTTTATGTTGCAGGAATTTCTCTGTGGAAAAAGATCTTGATAAAAGAATGGAACAGATTTGATCCTACCAGAAAGCACATGGTGAAATTCCTTGATATTAATTATTTACTCTTTCTGGTGCCTTGACTCACCAGGTCAACCATTCAGAACAGGTTATTTTAACTTCGACTGCTGGTCTCTTTAAACATCAAGTGATTTGATGGCCATCATTTAAATAGGAAGGACTTTCCAGTTGTAGCCAGAACTGATTTACAGGAATCATTTTTGCCCATTCACCTCCTTCCGGTACTTCTTTAATTTTTTAAAAATTTCCTTCCCTCTTTCCTCTTCTTCTGTTCCTGACTCTAGCTTTTTACTTCTCCTCCTCAGCTGCCTATCAACTCCCCCTACTGCCCCTCCTTCTCTCCTTTCTCCCATGGTTCGGTCTCGTCTCCTATCAGATTCTTTCTTCTCCAGCCCTATACCTTTCTCACCCGCCTGGCTTCACCAATCACCTTCCAGCTTGTCCACCTTCCCCTGCCCACTTTTTTATTTTAGCATCTTCCCTCTTCATTTCCAGTTCTGATAAAAGGCCTCAGCTTAAAACATCAACTGTTTAGGCAGTTCCACGGGTGCTCAGTTCTTCAAACATTTTGTGTAACTTACAGAATCCTGGCGATGAGATAGCATTACATTTAAGATGCTGAAGGTTTGAAAATAATTTTCTATTGTTCAAACTTAATTTCTTGAGGAGAAATATTTATTAATATTTGTTTTGGAATTCGCCATCCTCAGCTCCAATCTGATAATTAAATTTGCTACATTGATTGGCCTTATCTCAAACAATAATGAAGCAGCCTACAGAGAAGAAGTAATCACCCTGACACAATGTGCCAAGAAAACAACCTCTTCCTCAATGTCAAAAAAAAGGAGGAACAGAGTTAGGCTAACCCCTATTAACATCAATGGATCTGGGATTGAGAGGGTGAGCAGCTTTAAATTCCTCAACTTACACATCACCGAGGATATCTCGTGGTCTGTATACACCGGCCGTATGGTGAAAACAGCACAACTGTGCCTCCTTCACCTCAGATGGTTGAAGAAGTTTGGCATGAGTCCCCAAATCTTAAGGACTTTCTACAGGGGTACAATTGAGAGCATCTTGACTGGCTGCATCTCTGCCTGGGATAGGAACTGTACTTCCCTCAACAGCAGGACTCTGCAGAGAGTGGTGTGGACAGTTCAGTGCATCTGTAGATGTGAACTTCCCACTATTCAGGATATTTACAAAGACAGGTGTGTAAAAAGGGCCTGAAGATTCATTGGAGACCCGAGCCACCACAAACTGTTCCAGCTGTTAACATCTGGGAAATGGTACTGCAGTATAAAGGCCAGGACCAACAGGCTCCAGAACAGCTTTTACCACTAGCCCATCAGACTGATTAATTCATGCTGATAAAATTGTTATTTCTATGCTATATTGACTGTCCTGTTATACAATTTAATACAAATTTCCATAAATTGCAGATTGCACATATAGACGGAGATGTAGTGTAAGGATTTTAACTCCTCATGTATGTGAAGGATGTAAGAAATAAAGTCAATTCAATTATAGAAACACAAATCTCAAATTTCATGGGAATATAAAAATTAATCCTCATAAGTAAGAATAATTTTATTTTGTTTCCTAAACCTGAAATAACTTTCATCGGATTCTGTCTGATTTTAATGTATTCATAGTGTCCAAAGGAGTAGAAGCTGGGAAAATAAAGATATGGCTATCTTTACACTACAACTGTAGATACTTCATGTTATCACTCGGAATGTCCATTTACTGCAGCACATTGAGAGAGAAAAAAACATACACAGTTCCTGCTGAGTTTCCCTGGCATTTTGTGTGTGTTTCTTTGGATTTCCAGCATCTGCAGTCTTTCTCATGTCTATGATTTTCTTATGGGTTGAGGTTCTGGTCAGATGTCCAGTGATTGTACGTAATTTTGGCTATTTAATTTAAAATCTTACACACAAGTAAAGGAATGAAGGAATAGAGTAATATTTCTATTCCGAACTCTCAGTCATTACCTGACTTTAATCACCCTTCTCAGTGGCCATCACTTCTTGTTCTTAGGAAGTCCCATAGGGCTGAGGATAACAAATCTCAAGTTTTGTGAGGTGACTGATGAGGGAAATATATGACCTGCAGACTGTCACAAGTGGTGAAGGAGATGCTTGATTAATGGGTGAAGAGGTATTGTGGGGCAGGATTCCTTAATCTGTTTTCACCGGGCTTCTTTGCACTTCTTTGAAGACATTCAAGGTTATCTGTCCTATTGAAGAAGCTCCTTCTCCTTCTCAGGCCAGGGATTGTTGCAAGTTCGGTGAGGATGTTACACATCTTCAGGCAGACTTTAACAGCATTCTTGGATCTAGACCATGATAGATATTGCAGAAGAGTGCCAGTTCCAGTAGTCCAGTGTTGCTTAGGCAAATGACATGACGCACACATCAGATGCAGCTGAGGGCAATTAGAGCAAAGTCTGGTGAAGTCATGTGGGGCTGGCTTGCTTCTCCTGACACTGGATTTGCAGGATTGTTTGAAGACAGTATTAGTGCACCATTTCCTATGATTTGAGATTCCTACAATTCATTGTGTATCAGAAGTACATTGGAAGGCAGAGGACCGTGCTAACTTTGAGTTCTGAGGTTTGTGCAGAACTTCATATCCTGATTTATAAAATATTTTGTTTCTTTGATAGATATATACTGGACTGGTGCATTGAAAGTGCTGCTGAAGTCCATCATTAATGTCTGCCTTCCTGAGAGATGGCTCCCCAGAAATGCAAAGAGTTCATATTTTCAAGATTCAAGATCGCTTAATGTTATTTTAATGCACAAGTGTAAATGAGAATGAAATAATTGTTACTCTGGATCCAATGCAGCATTAATAAATGATAAGGAACATAAATATTAATATAAGATATATATCTTATATTTATATTAATATATAAATATATTGAGAGTAGGAGAGATTCAAACGAGGACTTGAGTTGAGAGTTGGGGGCAAAAGTTTAAAGGTAACACGAGGGGGAACTTCTTTACTCAGAGAGTGGTAGCTGTATGGAACGACTTTCAGTAGAAG
Source organism: Hypanus sabinus (assembly GCF_030144855.1). Classification (NCBI taxonomy): domain Eukaryota; kingdom Metazoa; phylum Chordata; class Chondrichthyes; order Myliobatiformes; family Dasyatidae; genus Hypanus; species Hypanus sabinus. The sequence goes on from NC_082715.1 coordinate 29,825,816, forward strand.
TGGTAGAGGCAGGTTCGATATTGTCATTTAAATAAATTGGTTAGGTATATGGACAGGAAAGGAATGGAGAGTTATGGGCTGAGTGCAGGTTGGTGGGACTAGGTGAGAGTAAGTGTTCTGCATGGACTAGAAGGGCCGAGATGGCCTGTTTCTGTGTTGTAATTGTTATATGGTTATAAGACCATAAAATATAGGAGCAGAATTAGGCTATTTGGCCCATCGAGTCTGCTCCAGTGTTTCATCATGGCTGATCCATTTCCATCTCAGGCCCAATCCTGTGCCTTTTCTTCATGACCCTACGTGCCCCGAGTAATCAAGAACCTATCAACCTCCACCTTAAATACACCCAATTACTTAGCCCCCACAGCTGCCTGTGGCAACAAGATCCACAGATTCACCACTCTCTGGCTAAACAAATTCTTCCTCATCTCCATTCTAAATGGAAGTCCCTCTATTCAGAGGCTGTGTCCTCTGGTCTTAGTATCTTCCACCATGGAACATCCTTTCCACATCCACTCTCTCCAGACCCTTCAACATTCAATAGGCTTCAATGAGTTCTCTGCACAATGAAGCGGTTGAAGCTACCTCGGTAAATATCTGTAAAACAAGGTTGGATAGACTTTTGCACAGTAGGGGAATTAAGGGTTATGGGAAAAAGGCAGGTAGGTGGAGATGAGTCCATGGTCAGATCAGCCATGATCTTATTGAATGGCGAAGCATGCTCAACAGACCAGATGGCCTACTTCTGCTCCTATTTCTTATGTTTTGCCTTCTTTCTTCTAAATTCCAGTGAGTACAGACCCAGAGCAATCAAATGCTACTCATATGATACAGAATCATTCTGGTGAACCTCCCCTGAATCTTCTCCTACATCAGCACATCCTTTCTTAGATAAGGGTTCCAAAGCTACTCATAATACTCCAAATAAGTGCACTATAAAGCTTCAACGTTACATCCCTGCTTTTATACTCTAGTCCTCTCAAAATGAATGCTAACATTGCATTTGGCTTCCCTAACACCTAGTCAACCTGCAAATTAACCTTTAGGGAATCCTGCACAAGGAGTCCCAAGTCTCTTTGCACCTCAGATTTTGATTTTTTCCTCCATTTAGTCAATAGTCTATGATTTTATTTCTTCTACTGAAGTGCATGACCATACATTTTCCAACACTGTATTCCAACTGTCACTTCTTTGCCCATTCTCCTAATCTGTCTAAATCCTTCTGTAGCCTCTGTTTTCTCAACACTACCTGCCCCTCCACCTATCTTAATATTGTCCGCAAACTTGGCTACAATTCCATCATCCAAGTCATTGACATATAACATAAAAATAATCAATCCCAACACAGACCCTGTGGAATAGCACTAGTCACTGGAAGCCAACCAGAAAATGGTCCCTTTATACCCATTCTTTGCCACCTGCCAATCAGCCAATACTTTACGCATGTTGAAATCTTTCCTGGAATACCATGGGGTCGTGGCTTGTTCAGCAGCCTCTTGAGTGGTGCCTTTTCAAAGGCCTTTCGAAAAGCCAAGTACTCATAATGAAATGGATCTGTGTGAAGTCACCTCTTCTTCCTGGGCTCCCATTCACTGATTGGACACATTTCAAATATAAATATATAGAGTAGCTGATATTTATTGAGAGATTGTATGTCCATAAAGTGACACCAGGCACAGAAGGTGACTCCGACAGGAAATGATAAAGCAGTGGTAATGGGGGAGAGGGTGGAGGTGTTGATCAGCCTTAACTGGAGGGGAAAGTAACTGAGTCTGATTTACCTTTATCAACTTATACCCTTTAAAAAGTCTGAAATTAAGTCAGTCAACAAATTTACAAGCTGTGCATTCTACTCATACCAGCTTAAAGGGTAAAAGACCTTCTCTTCACATCGATTTCCAATTATTTTAACTTTTTGTCTCAGAGTTTAATTTTAATTCGATACACTTTGAAACAGTTCAACATGGTACCATCTTGAAACTGGAGTCAGGTCAAACTCATGCATTAACTTGTTGAATTTTCGGTGGCTTTATTTTGAGTTATTTTTATAAGTTCATCGTACATATCATGAAGATATATAAACCCCTTAAGTTCTTCGCAAGTATGATTTTTATGAGAACCGAATTATATTACTTCTTAGCATCGTCTGTGCTTTAATGATTTGCAGTTTATTTTAATTACACCTTTCTGAACGATCTTTAAAATCCATGGGCGTTTTTGAATGCGCCACTGTGTTTACAGAAAATTGTTTCGCAAATCTCTATTCTGTATTTGCAAACAAAACCACATGATGGCATAATTGGGGTCTCAATTATAGCTTCGCGTCACTAAATTGCTCCCAGGCGCTGCAGCTCACTGCAATTATGCAAATTACTTGAGAGTAGTATGCAAATAGAAAAGTTTTGCAAGTTGTTTTCGGAGATATATTGCCCATTAAAAACTCGATTAAGAGCCGATTCCGAAATTGTTAACACTATGCGTGGCATCGTTACCCTACTATGGCTTAGATCAACGCTTATCATGGTATCACTGTAAACTTGCAAGTTTTTCTGTGCGATCAATAAAACGCAAACAAAGCAGACTTCACAAGCGACTAAAGGGAAACAACTGGAGACTAACGTCGGCTTGCTTCCTTCTCACACTACTTCCCCCCACTTCTCAACTCTCTCACAAAACAGCTCTTTCGGCCGGAATCCTTCAGCCAGCGGCTGGCGCCTGCTACTGTCAATCTCGCCATTGCCACTCAAGCGGGCGGGCAACAGAGGAAGAAAGAGGAGGAGCGAGAAAATCGCTCCCCACCCATTGCCACCTCCATTCCCTTTCGTCCCAGCTCGGACTGTAGTGGAGCGGGTGGTGGGGGCCGATGCTGGGACCGTTGTTAAATCCTCCGCGCTGATCGCTCCGAACCGTGCAAGCAGCGGTTTGCAGCTGGATACGTTTTGCCAATTCCCCCTCCCACCTCAACGAATGGACAGCGCCGCCTGCGGATAGCGAGACGGGAAGGAGAACGAGTGGAGCGGAGCACCGCCATCAGCCATGGGTGAGGGCACGGCACCCGAGGGTGCGAGGTCACGGGGAGTGTGTGTGTGTGGGGGGGAAGCACCCGGGGGCTCGCGGCGCGACCCTGTGGCCGGGACGGTGCCGGGCGCGGGCACGAGCCGTGCGCGCGCATGGTGATGCTTGACCTGCTTTCCCAGGTAATGGGAGCAGCAGTTCCACCCCGCGGTCTCGCCGCTGAATTATTCACAGCCTGCTGCACCTCGCCCGCTTTCCTCCTAACAGCTAACTCAACGCCACCAAACTCTGTCCTGCTGCTTCAATTCATGATACTTTCCAGCTTTTTTTTAAAAAAAACTCTGCCTGTTCCAGGACTCCCCACCCCCCCACACTTTCAGCAGCGCTGGAGGTGTCGCCAAACTCCTGAAGGAGGCGGCCGCAACGTTTGAACAAATAGTTCAAATGAAAACGGGGCGGTGGAGTCCAGTTGGGGGAAGGGGAAAGGCTGAGCTAACTAGGGAATGAAGTGAACGGGTTTCCGGTGGAATTTACTTACTTTGCCCATTAACCTGTTCGAATCTAACTTTTATATGACCTCCAATTCATGTATGCTGTCGTAATAATGGAGTTTCCCTGTTAATGATTTACTCTGATAAGTAGTTGTAGGCTGCGCCGCTGTTGAGTCATTGTAGAAAAGAATGGCTAAATAATTACTTGTCCTGGTTGAGCCATTTAATTTGTATGACATACATATATGCAGCTCTAAACTTGCAATAAATGAATGGTCCCACCAAATGAAATGTGGTTGAATACTCAATTTTTAAATTTACAACTTTTCAATATCACTAAGTTTGACAGCAGGAAAACCGGCCATTCAGCACATCGTGTCCATGCTAGCTAGCCATGAAATACCTGGCTATGCTGATCCCATTTTCCAGCACACAAGTTAGTTTCAAGTGTTTGTTTGGGCACCTGTAAACATTCTGAGAATATCAAGTTCCAGCAACTTCTCAGGAATATCAGTTAATGATAGATTATGCTAGCTTGTCCTTGATGTTGGGGTCTAATCTGCTCATTAGATGATATAAATTCCTTTATTTTCTCATGTTGAAAGGTGTTTAAAGGGCCTTCAGGGCTTTGGATAGAGATGAAAACTAAGTAGAAGGAAGGAAAGAGAAAAGCTATGCCTGTGTATATCAAAATTGAATTGAATGATCTTTATTGTCATTATACATAGGTACAATGAACTCTGGCTTCCTCTCAGGCAATCAAACAAAGCGGTAGATAAAAACAAGACAGTAATAGAAAAACAGTATTAAATAGATAAGTAGCAGAAAATAAGTTACAGCAGCACCAGAATATCACAGTAATGCACGAAGTGCCGTTAGTGCAAGTATTTGAATCCTTTGTGTGCATGTGTGTGCTCACAGTTTCAGTCATTGTTCTGTGGGAGTGGTGTGATGGAGGCCACAGCTCTGGGGTAGAAGCTGTTCCTCAGTCTATTTGTTCTGGCTTTTAGTGTCCTGAACCTTTTGCTGGACAGCAGCGGGTCAAACAGGGAGTGGCCGGGGTGTGTGGAGTCTCTGGTTATGCTGATTGCTTTCCTCCTGAGTCTGCTGGAATAGACGATGTCCAGTCCTGGGAGCTCCATCCTGACAGTTCGCTGGGCCGCCTTCACCACGCGATGCAGGTCTTGTCGCTCAGCGGCTGTGCAGCCGGCATGCCACACTGTGGTGCTGTTGGTCAGGATGGTTTCAGTTGTGCTTCTCTAGAAGTTAAGCAACAGCTTTTGTGGGCATTTGGCCTGTTTCAGCTTTCTGAGGAAGAAGAGTCTTTGTTGTGCTTTTTTTTTACAAGCAGCGAGGTGTTGGTGGTCTATGTCAGCTGTTTTAATTTCCCTCGGGATCAATAAAGTATGTCTGTCTGTAACAACATAACTCCAAGGATCTTTAGGTTTTCCATACTTTCCACTACCTCTCCATGTATATAGAGGGGGGGGGGGTGTGTACTCTCCTTTGATCTCCTGAAGTCAATGATCATCTCTTGGTCAAGAAAATACTGGTAGATGGGAAGTTTTTGTGTACCTGATGGAGAACAAGTGTAAAGATGGAAGAATAGAAGTTTCTCTGAATAGCAGTAGTTGTGAAGAATTAAAGCCACAAAATGATTGGAATCTGGAAGAAGATTGGCTTGAGGACATGGGTGATAACCACAAGAAAGATGCATTCATAACTAATAAAGACTAAGTTTTAGGTATATAACTTGAAATATTTAGTCACTAGAAAGCTAGAATAGAATAAGTTTAATCAAATGCATTCCACAACCCAAGTGAATGTGAATGTTGTGATGAAATTCTAGTTATGAAATCGCTGTTTTGATTTGATGGGTTTAAATGTTAAATTATGTTTGCTGTTACACTGTTGACCTCTGTTTATTATGGGATCAGTGTCAATTAGCATTCGATCCATTTGAGAGTACTATAGGACAAAAGATGATGTACTTCAAATCTGTCTAGTTTGTCATCTTGTGCATATTATAGGTAAATTGATGTGTGACTTCACTGTACCATAAAATGATGTCCCATTTCAGATTGCATTTTGGAAGGTAGTGTTTATGATGTGAGAACTTTTTCCAAGAAAGGTACTGATTCATTTTTCCCCTCCCTATGTTGCTGGGGCATTGTACTTTTGTTTGACCCTGATAAGTTTTATCAAGTTTAAATGCTCCAAAAAGATAAGTTGCTTTGAGACCAAACAAAAGGTGGGTGGCTCAATTTGATGTGCAAGTTATGCAATCAGTGTGGCAATTCCCTCAGTATTCACAACGTTTGTAGGAAGTACTCCAGCATATTAAGGGATATACGCTTGAAAGGTGTCTTGCATATTCAGTGTTTGACTAATTTAAAAACTAATTCTTTGAAGTATAAAGAAACCTTCCAGTTAAGGCTGGCCTGATTGTGTCCCTTGTTCCATCGTTTTTGAGCAAAGTAGTTCGAGATGGCACCATTTATAGAAACGCAGAAAACCTACAGTGAAGTACAGGCGCTTTGGCCCATAATGCTGTAGCGAACATGTACTTACTTTAGAAATTACCTCAGGTTACCAATAGCCCTCTATTTTACTAAGCTCCATGTACCTAACCAGAAGTCTCTTAAAAGACCCTGTTGTATCCGCCTCCACCACTGTCACCAGCAGCCTATTCCACGCAGTCACCACTCTGCATTTTAAAAAAAAACAACTTACCACTGACATCTCCTCTGTACCTACTTCCAAGCACCTTAAAAATGTGTCCTTTTGTGTTAGCCATTTCAGCCTGGGGAAAAGCCTCTGACTGTCCACATGATCAATGCCTCTCATCATCTTGTACACATCTTGTATCTTATATCTTTTTTAATGGAGGGGCCAATAAGCCAGCACATTGTAGAACAGAATAGCATTTTTAGTATTTAAATCTTACATCCTTCCCACAATGTGAAGGAGTAAAAAATCTTTTTATGTCTCCATTGCAATATACAGGGATGTGAATTGAGAAGTCTAAAGACTTGTAGAAGGAAGCTGTCCCATGGCCTGTTGGTCCTGGCTTTAATGCTGCAGTAGCGTTTGCCAGATAGAAGCAGCTGAAACAGTTTGTGGTTGGGATGACTGGTGTCCCCAGTGATCTACCAGGTCTTCCTTCTGCACCTGCTGCTGTAAATGTCCTCAAATGGAGGAAAATTCACATCCACAGATATACTGTTTTCCGTAGCACTCTCTGCAGTTCCCAGCGATCAAGGTTGTTGGTGTGGTACATGGACCAGGCGGTGATACAGCCTGTCAGTATGCTTTCAGTGGTGCCCCTGTAGAAAAGTCTTGAGGATCTGGCACCCCATGCCAAACTTCTTCATTCGCCTGAGGTGGAAGAGACGCTGTTGTGTGTTTTTTTTTGCCACAAAGCCGGTGTATTCAGTCCAGTTGAGATCATCAGTGATGTGTGTGCCGAGGAACCCGAAACTTACCAACTCAGCTGCGGACCCTTTGATGTTGATTGGGCCGAGTCTATCACTGTTCTTCCTGTAATCCAAAATCAGCTGTTTTGTTTTTTTTTGGACATTGAGGGAGAGGTTGTTATCCTGACACCATTGTGTCAGGGTGTCAACCTCTGCTCTGAAGGCTCTGTATTCTCTGTAGAGAACACAGTTATCTGTGGAAGCATAGAATTCTGAAGTTGTTCAGTACTAAAGATTAAGACCCCAAACGGCATGTCATTGGCTTTGATATAAATAGAGAAAATTTGTTCTTAGGATTACGAAGACTTGCGTTTTCGCTGAATCCTTCTAGTGTGGTTCTTTGATTTGTACTACCAGATATAACACTGCACATAAGCTTCTGATTCACTCTGCTTCAAGCATCACTCCACAAATTTATGTATAATAATAGTTGATGGATTCTTCATCATAGACCAGTGAGTGCTGCAGTGGAGTATGTGCACTTCAGATGAGACATTAATTCAAGGTCTTACAGCCTATTGGATATAAAAGCTCAATAGTTCTCAAGTGTCCAAGATGATTCATTTCTTGATTATATAAAAACTGAATTATTTGGCTATTTACCAATTCACTTGTGAGATTTAGATGACAGCTTTTGTAACTTTCACATCTATGAAATCAAATTTAAATGTTAGTTGAATGAGATTTTAGTTGCTTTTTCATTTGCAATTTAAAACATTTATAAACCTCATTCATTACTAATCTTTCCAATTATTGTGATCTAGTTCTGCTTCATACATAATTAATACTATTATTCTTGCTGATGCATGTTTGTTCATAGATATCTACTTTGCTCACTCATCCCTTTGCATTCAGTGACTAAAGTCTGTGGTGAATTTTGTTGAAATATATCTTGGAACTGATCTACTTTTCAATCAATGGACCAAAACATTTCACTGAGGTTTACATTTTCCTGATAGTTCAAATAGACTCCAGAGTGTTTAAACTTTTTTATTCAACAATAGAAATTAAATTGCTTCTGACCTTCTTTGCTTTGAGTTTTCTTCTTGATTGATTTATTCTGATGTGTAAATCTGTTTATTTCTTCCACTATCATGTAGCATATTGTACTCTAAGTGTTCAAACTTGTCTTTATGTTGTTTTTTCCTGCCTCTGCCTGCTCTGTTGTTCCCTTTTGACTTGCTGCATATTATATATTTTTCTCTTTATTCGGACTTCAAAGCTTTAGTTAGGCAAGTTTTGGTTGTCTCATGTCTTGCTCAATTGAGTGCTGCATTTGCTTTGTCTGCTGTTATATGGGTCCCTGGTGAGACTGCACCTGGAATATTGTGTACAAGTCTGGTTTCTCTTACCCAGCATGGCTATACTTAAAAAGATTTGATTCACCAGACTGATTCTTTGAAAGGGTGCTGTTTGGCATTTGTGTTTTTTAAAGAGGTTAACAGACTGGGCCTATGCTCAAGTTTAGAAGAATGAGGGGTAACCTCAACAAAGCGGACACAGTTGGCAGGGTAGATGCAGGGCTCATGTGTTCACTGGCAGGAGTATGCTCAAAGTCATCAGAAGGCTAGTTAAGGTGGGGAACTGAAATTATTTCATCGGGAAGATAGTGAAGCTATCATCCTCTGTCTGAGGGGGTTGCAGAGATTTAGTCCTGTGGTCGTTGTAAGGTTTGATATCATTGGCACGTATCATAAAATTTGCTCTGTGGCAGCAGTAATGTGCAAAACATAATACTAAAAACTGTAAATTATACGTGTATATGTAAAAAGTTAAATTAAATGGGTAGTGCACAAACACTGAGGTAGTGTTGATGAGTTCATTGTCCATACGGAAATCTGGTGGTAGAGAGGAAGAAGCTGTCCCTGAAAGATTGAGTGTGTGGCTTCAACCTCTCGTATGATGGTAGCAATGAGAAGAGGGCATGTGATGGGGTGGGGGGGGGGGGGAAGTGTCCTTAATGATGGATGCTGCCTTTTTGAGCCATCACCTTTTGAAGCTGTCCTGGATGCTGGGGAGGCGAGTGGCCGTGATGCAGCTGGTTGAGTTTAGAACTTTTAGCAGCTTTTTTAGTGCTCAACAAAAGTATATTCAAGTCAAAAGTAAGGACAGTAAGTGTGGGGAGAGCCAGCCTTGGATAACTATGCAAATAAAAGATAGTATCAAATTAAAGTCTCGTGTACAAAATCGCAAAGAATAGTGGGAGACTGGAAGATTGGGAAAACTTTAAAAAACACCAGAGAACAACTAAATGAAATCAGGAAAGGGAAGATAGAGTATGAAAGTAAATTAGCACAAAATATAAAAACAGATAGCAAAAGTTTCTATAAATATATAAAGTGGAAGAGGGTGGCTAAAGTCAATGTAGGTCCCTTGGAAGATGAAAAGGGGAAATTAATACTGGGTGATAAGGAAATGGCTAAGGCATTGAACAACTATTTTGTGCCGGTCTTCACAGTGGAGGACACGTCTAATATGCCAAAGGAAGATGTTATGGACAAAATGGGAGGTGAGGATTTTGATAAAATCACTGTCACTAAAGAGATAGTGATGAGCAAACTAGAGGGCCTGAAGGTAGATAAGTCCCCTGGTCCTGATGGGATGCATCCCAGGCTGCTGAGGGAATTGGCAGAGGTTATAGTAGGTGCGTTGGTAATCATTTACCAAAATTCTGTGGACTCTGGGCAGGTTCCGGCGGATTGGAAGACAGCAAATGTCCAGTCACTTTTTTAAAAAAAGGATGTAGGCAAAAGACGGGCAATTATAGGCCAGTTAGTTTAACATCTGTAGTTGGGGAAAATGCTTGAAGCTGTCATTAAGGAAGAAGTAGTGAAACATTTAGAAAGGAGTGGTTCCATTAGACAGATGCAGCATGGATTCAGAAAGGGCAGGTCTTGTTTGACAAACTTACTGGAGTTCTTTGAGGACATAATGAGTGCAGTGGATAGAGGGGAACAGGTGGATGTCATATACCTGGATTTCCAGAAGGCGTATGATATGGTGCTGCTCAAGATACTTATAAATAAGATCTGGATGCATGGAGTCGGAGGAAGTGTATTGACATGGATAGTGGATTGGTTAGCCAATGGAAGGCAGAGAGTTGGTATAAATGGGTGTTTCTCTGGTTGGCAGTCGGTGGTGAGTGGGGTGCCGCAGGGGTTGGTGCTGGGCCTGCGGCTCTTTACCATTTAGATTGATGATTTGGAAGAGAGGACTGAGTGTAGCATAGCAAAATTTGCATATGACACTAAACTGAGTGGAAAAGCAAATTGTACAGAGGATGTGGAGAGTCTGCAGAGGGATATAGATAGGTTAAGTGAGTGAGCCAAGGTCTGGCAGATGGAATACAGTGTTGGTAAATGCTAGATCATCCACTTTGGAAGGAATAATAGAAGAGCAGATTATTATTTAAATGGTGAAAGATTGTAGTATACTGTTGTGCAGAGGGACATGGGAGTGCTAGTTCATGAATCGCAAAAAGTTGGCTTTCAGGTACAACAGGTTATTAAGAAGGCAAACGGAAAAACGGAAAAACGGAATGTTGGCCTTCATTGCTAGAGGGATTGGATTCAAGAGCAGCGAGGTCATGCTGCAACTATACGGTAAACTTTGGTGAACCTCTCTGTATTAGGATCTTGCTCGTCTAACTTTACCATCCCTGCTTCAATGAGCATTGCACATGTTCTTGAGGTGTGTCAATGTTTATTGTCAGGGATCCCCGCAGGCTGTGATCTCTCTACGTGGAAATCAAGGATCCAGTTGTAGAGGCCCTGATCTTGGGGCTTGCTGATCAATACTGAAGGTATGATTTTTGAACAATGAGCTGCAGTCAATATATGGCAGCCTGAAGAGGGTGTTGCTATTGTCCAGGTGATCCAAGGCTGAGTGGAGAGCACTTAATCACAGTAAATGTGAGGGTCACAGGGTGATGGTTGTTGAGGCAGCTGTCACTGGCATGATTGTCCCTTTGAAGCAGTGGGAACCCCCGACGGCAGCAGTGAGAGATCAAAGATGTCCTTGATAGTTGGTTTGCACAGGTTTTCAGTGTCCTACCAGGTACACCATCAGGGTCTGATGCCTCCCAAAGGTCCCCCTCTTGAGGGATGTTCTGATGTTGGCCCCTGAGACAGAGATCATGGGGTCACTAGGTGCTGCGGGGATTTGCGCAGGTGTAGTTTTAATTTCACTTTCAAAGTGTGCAGAAAAGGCATTGAGCTCATCTGAAATTGAAGCCATTCATGTTAGATTTTACTTTGTTGGAAGTAATGGCATGCAAACCCTTCCAGAGCTGACGTGGATCCGATTCTGCCTCTAACCTCAATTGGAATTGTTTTTTAGCCCTGAAAATAGCCTTCCGTAGATTGTACTAGACGTCTTGTTTAGTTCTGGATCATCAGTCTTGAACGCCACAGATCAAGCCCTCAGCTGACTATGAACATGCTGGTTCATCCACAGCTTTTGGTTTTGGTGTATCTGGAATGTCTTCAAAGGCACACACTTATCCAGGCAGGTCTTGAAGACCAGTGACAACTGTGGAATCTTCATTCAGACTCGGAAGATGAATTGCTGAATATTGTCCAGTCCACTGAATCAAAGCAGTGCTGTTCTGCCTCCCATGACCGTACCTTCTTGACCTTCCAAGACTGCAGAGGTGCTGGGAGTGGAGGTACAGCCAGATGATCGGACTTACAAGTTATGTGTTGGTGGTAGTTGTTCAGAGACGACTTCAGGCTGGCTGATTGAAATCTCCAGCAATGACAGGAAGGCATCAGCATGCATAGTCCCGTGCCTCCTGATTTTGTTGCTCAGCTCCTCCAGTGCATTCCTGACATTGGCATGAGGTGGAAAGTACACTGCTATCAAGATAATGGTGGAAAACTTGCTCTGCAGATAAAATGGTTGACATTTAACCACTGGATGTTTTGGGTTGGGTGAGCAGAACTGAGACAACCACCACGTTTGTGCATCATGATGAGATAATCATGAAACGCACTTCACCTCCTCTGCCTTTGAGGAGAATGGTGAAGCCATCGAGCAGCAGTGCTGCGTTCAAAATGGTGGGGGATAGCCACGTTCCTATGAGGCAAAGTACGCAGCAAAACCTGATTTCCCTCTGGTACAGCAATCTTGCTCTGAGGTCTTCAGTTTTATTTACCAGAGACTCTACATTCGCCAGCAGGATGGTTGGGAGTGGAAGTTTAAGACCTCTGTTTCACTCATTTCTCCAAACTAGCACAGTGTCCCTGCTTCCATTTTCTTAAAGAGAACTTTCATTCATGACCTGTCTGCTGTCTGAGGTTCGTCGATTTTGAGTATCGATAGATTCTTTTTTAGACGTCTTAAAGGGATGCTGTTTACTGAAGTTTTAATGGTTGTGACTGGATTTTTATGTAGTGGTCCTAAATGGGAGTATTTGATGATTCCCATCAGAGCTGCATGCAAACTGTTGCCACTTAATGGTGCCATCTTCATAGAATAGAGATCCGTAGAACTTTTGGATGTCAAGGGGCAAGGGGTTAGGGCAACTTAGTGGAACTGAGGTAACATATGAACCATAATCTCAAAAGCAAAGCCAGTGTGTTCTACTCATGGTCTATTTCTGTTTCTTTCTCTTTCTATTGTAGCTTTATAGTCTGTTTACTCTGCAATGTCAAATCTATTTGGCTTATTTTCTTGTTGTATGTTACTTGCACTAGTCTTTGGTGATCCATGGAATGAATTAGAGTCCTCTTGGAAATTTTGATCAACCCTCTGCCTCCACAGATACTAATTCCTTTAGCAGGTTTTATTTTTATCTCTTGCGTGTCCATTCTGATATACCAAATGTCTTTCTTGCAGATCTCCTCTATTTTTCCTTGTGTTTACTAGCTGTCTAAATTTCAATCTTCAAAAATTCAAAGTGCATTTATTGTCAAAGTATGTATACAGTATACAACCCTGAGATTTGTCTTCCTGCAGACAGTCATGAATCAAAAATCCATTCAAAGAAAACTTCTAAACCCAATTGTGCAAAGGAGATACGCAATCAGTAAAAAAAACACAAGCGGATAACACAGAGTCTTAAACATCAAACTGTGGAGTTCTGGAAACAGAATGCTCAGTTCCAGTTAGCTCTGGGTTGTTCTTTGTAGGCTGCAAAGCTTGTCTGCATTTGAAGCGCCTCACTCGAAATTGTGCAGAATAGAAATTTAAAAAAAGAGTAAGCAGAAGCACATGTAACATGAACTACCCCATTTAGTTTAGAGGCTCTCCATCATACCAGCTGCTAAATCTCTGCATTGGAGTTACTTGTGCCCTGTTTTCTGCTGCCCTCGTTACTCTCCATGATTTTCTTTGGCTTTAAATTCTTCATAGAGCTGGGAGCACGCTTTTGAAGAGATGAAATTGAAGCTTTGGATCAGGAACTTGAACTTGCTTTTTTCTAAAGTTAAGTCGTATTCTTTTAATTTTTGCTGAATAAAACCTGAGCAGATTTGCACCTTTCAGAGCAATTTATAGCTTAGGGTGGAACTCCCCAGAGCTTTATAGCCAATTGATGTATACTCAGTGATATAATGTGGTTGGCATTTTGTATTTAAGATTCTCTTCTTTCCAACCCCTCCCCCTGAAAAATAAATATCTTTGCAGATGAGAGAATTGTGAAGACACCTGTCCCACCCTGAAAAGTGGCATGGAATGTATTGCATCCACTAAAGATGCACTGGGTCCTTTGTTCAATCTTGCCTGAAAGATTCCTAATACTTGCTAAAGTAGAGAGTTGAATTAGCTTTTTATTTTTTTAGCCCTTCATTTACTGTGTTTTCGACTCCAAGGCCCAGCTGCTGTGATTCATGTGTCTTTTGATTTTTGAACTGACCTTGAGCTTTATAAAGTCTTTATTTTATGCTGTTATTTTATTTATGAATAGTTGACAAAGTAAAATCTTGAAATGATAAACTATTATTTGGAATGTCAAGACATAAGATACTACATTTAATATAGGAAGTAAGCTGTTTTTGCGATTCTTTGCTTATGGCAGAGTATTTGACAACAATTTCATATCCAGAACAGTTGATCTCTGTTCCTTTTGGATTTAAGTGGATTTTCACATGGCTTTAACAGACTTGATCATAGTTAGCTTTAAAGTCTATTCCTGTTGATAAAATGTTAATTGCAATGTTGTATGTTTCACTATTCTAAAAAAGGTGGTTTCTTAACCTTTTTAGATAGATTTGGGACGGGTGGGATAATAACTACTCTCTCACTTCATCATTTCTTGCAGTCAATAATTTGCATATTGATCCCAAGTACAACAATTAAGACTTTCTACATTTAGAGCTAAGGTTCGAAATACTAATTTGTTGATAGTCACAGCAGAGAACACTTCAGAGACTGTGATTTAAACTTGGCTTTTGATACTGGTGTTTACCTGTATATTGTAAGTTTAAGCTGTTTACTTTGCAAGTAGATTGCATTTACAATTTTGAAAGCGGGTGTCAATGAATTATCTTTTTCAGTTGTGGCTGTTCTGTGTAAGCCCCAGCTCCACTGTGTGATTCAGTGCCTTTATTAATGAGGAACAGTCTTACTGTGTTACATACATCCAGGCCTCCTTTGCCCTTATGGTCAAACAAAGGCAGAGCTCTCAGGTTGTAAGAGTAACGCTTCATATTCTGTCTGTGAAGCCTCGAACCTGATGACGTGAACATTGATCCTTTTCTAACTTCTGGTCATTTTTTTCCCCTCCCCTTTCCCTCTTCCATTGACCACTCTGGCTCCACACCTACCTCTGGTAACCCCTCCTCCTTTCCTTCCTCCTATGCACTCATTTGTGTTTGCTGACACATCACTGTTGTGGGTTGAATGAAGGGTGGTGATGAATCAGCATGTAAGAGATTGAAAATCTGTGTAAATGATGCCACAACAACCAGCTCTGACACAATGTCAGCAAGACCCAGGAGCTGATTATTGATTTCAGGAGGAGGAAACCTGAGGTCCATGAGCTGGTCCTCATCAGGGGAGAGGGTCAGCAGCTTTAAATTCCTCGGTGTTATCATTTCAAAGGGTGTGCCCTGCGTCCAGTACGTAAATGCCATTACAAAGAAGATGCGGCAGCATCGCTACTTAGAAGTTTTTGCAGATTCAGCATGTCATCTAAAACTTCGACAAGCTTCTTTGGAGAGTATACATCACGGCCTGGTATGGGAATACCAATGGCATTGAATGGGGGAAAAAAAGTAGTGGAGACAGCCCAGTTCCACAAGGGTAAAGCCCTCCCCATTATTGAGCACATTTACAAGCAGCGCAGTCGCAGGAGAGCATCTATCCTTGAGGATTTTCACCATCCAGGCTACAAGGAACCAGGTGTAGGAACCCCACTGGACTGATTCCACAGCCTTTGGGCTCACTTTTATGGACTCTATAACTTGTGTTCTCAATACTTGTTAACTTATTTTTTTCCTCTTGTATTCACACGGTTTGTTGTCTTTTTGCCTGTTAGTTGTTGGCCTGTCTCTGTTTCACTGAGTCGGTTGGTTTCTTTGTATTTACTGTGAATGCACACAAGAAAATGAATCTCCAGGTAGTATATGGTGATATTCACTTTGAACTCCTCTCCTGTTAGATTCCTCCTTTGGCCCTTTACCTTTGCCACCTATCACCTCCCAGCTTCTCACTTAATTTCTCCCATCTAGTTTCACCTATCATCCAGTTTGTGCTCCTTCCCCTTGCTGTTCCTTTCCAGTCCTGATTAAGGGGCTGAGCCCCAGATGCTGACTGTTCATTCCTTTCCAGAGATGCTGCTTGATCCTGCTGAGTTCCTCCAGCATGTTGTATACAACAAAAAAAAATGCTAGGGTGATTTTCAGCTGCTTTGGTTTTGTTGCTTAGTGGAAATGTACGTTGCTTAGAGTTTTGAAAGTTTTATTTTCAGAAGCATGTTTTTTAAGAATAGACTTCTGTCATGAGAGAAGGCATCCTGCTTACTTCCCAGCATTTGATGTTGTGGTTGATCCACAGAATAAGACCAAGTTATTGTTAAATTTTTTGACTAAGTTATTCTCTGGCAGGGTGAGGTTTGATTTCGCTGGTGTCTTTGAACCAGTATATATGAAAGCACCAAAGGTTAGAGCCAATTGACTTCATAATTGACCAGCAATTTGAATGAAGATTTCAGTAACTTAAGTTGTGTAATGTTGTCTTGAGGAGGGATGAAGTGTTGGTCTTAAAGAGGTTGCCTGATTCAGGAAGTGATGGCTTTGAGTTCTACTTTGGGATTCTGAAGACATAGTTGAGGTTAACCATGACTGCATTTTTTCCCCCTTATTCAGTGGAAAAATAGTGAACACTTAGACAGAAAGAACCTAGATTTATAGTGATAGTTTCATGACTTCTGGGTATTAAGTGCTTCATGGCAATGACATGCTGCATCAGGTACGTGGAGCATCTTTGTGTAAAATCCAGTTACACGTAGAAAGTGGCAGGCAATTTTATCCTGAATTACTTTTTAACCTCTCAGTAAAATTGTGTTTGATTTATGATTAAACACATGTCACATTTCCCTTTACCCTGTGTCCTTGGATCTGGGCCTGTTGTAATTAGTCAGAATTTGTACAATTAATGATCACCAGAACAGGGAGAAAGTGCAATTCAAATTGCAGCAGGTCCACTCAGAAAATCCGTATAAGCTATGTAAATACATTTAAAATCAGACTGGCTGTGGAAATCTCTATGCATACTTCAAAATTAAGGAAGGGTGAACATCCCTGCTTTCTTTGATGGTGGCAAGGAATCCTTTACACTGAGGGTCTGAATGAAGTCTTGGTTCTGTACCTGGAAGAATTTTTCTACAGTGCAACACTGACTCTGGCAAATGAGAAGCTTTTAAAAGTGTGATTGGGAGAGTTCAGGCTCAGCACGTTCCTGTTAGAGTGAAGGTCAAGGCTGGTAGGACTGCTGAGGAGGTATAGCAAAGAAAAAGGACATGTCAGGTAAACTTATGAAGAAAATCAGGAGGGCAAAAAGAGGAGATATCCTTGACAGGTAAGATAAAGGAGCATTGCAAGAGATTCTATATTGGGAGATAAATGGTAACTTGGGGGAGAGAATTGATCGTCTTAAGGTCATCTATGTTGAGCTACTGGAGATGTGAATTCTTAAATGAATCTATCCATAAGGCATAGCAGAATTAGACCATTCATCCTATCGAGTCTGCTCCACCTTCCCATCCCAGATCCCACTCAACCCCCCACATACCTGTCTTTTTACCATATTCTTTGATGCCCTGACCAATCGGGAGGGTTATCAACTTCCACCTTAAGTGTATCCACAGACTTTGTCTCCACTGCAGTCTGCCGCAGAGCATTCCACAGAGTCACCACTCTCTGGCTAAAAAACTTCCTCCTTACCTCTGTTCCAAAAGGCCACCCCTTAATTTTGGGGCTGTGCCTTCTAGTCCTAGATACCCCCATCATAAGAAACATCCTCTCCTCATCCACCTTATCTGGTCCTTTCAAGATCTGGTAGTTTTCAATGAGACACACCCCTTCCCTCCATGAATATGGGACTGGAATTTTGAAGAATGCCAGGTATCTTGTAGGTATTTACTGTAGAGAAGGTCATGGAAGTTGTGGAATTCAGACAAAACAGTAATAGTATGAAAGCAGAGGTGTTCATGGTCTTTAAGTGCAAAAAGGTGTATAAATCATCAAGGCTTGACTGTATATTGTTGGGAAGAAATGGGATTCTGACAAAGATTTTTTTTGTATCATTTTTATACATGGGTGAGGTGCTGGAAGACTGGACTGTAGTTAATGTTGTGCCCCTTACATCAGTGGTGGGAAAGTTATTGGAGAGGGTTTTGAGAGACATTTAGAAAGGCAAGGTGACCTAATGAGAGGTTTATAAGACCGTAAGGAGTAGAGAAAAGATGTGGGAGCTTTGACCCAAAATTTTAACAAATTCTTTCCTTTCATGGATGTTGCTTGACCCATTTTCTTCCAGCAGAAACCATTGCATGGTTAAGATTGGATTGTTGCGGTCTCTGCTTTAGGGCAGAGGAGTCTAAAGTTAAAGGGCATAGGTTTGGATGAGAGGTGAAAACTAAAAAAAAAGAATCTGAGGGGAAAGGTTTCACATGTTTGGAACAATCTGCCAGAGACTTTTGACCAGGTTCATGGGCGGGAAAAGTTTAGAGGGATAGGGGTGAAATGCAGGCAAGCGTTCTCAGTAAGGCATCTTGATTGCCATGTTGAGTTAGGTTGCAGGTCCTTTTTCTGTGGTACATCTGTTAGAAACTCAGGACTTTGAGCTTGAAACCACAACTTTGAGTAAAGAGGGTCTGTTAATATAAATTAACACAAGACACTTGCGTGTTGTTATCTTTAAGTTGGAAATATTTGACATTTTGGGAAATGTAAGAAAAACAGTATGATCAGGTTTTTCTAATGTTATCTATTGTACAACAATGCAAGAGACCCATTGATTTTGAAGAGATATTGAAGTATTTCAAAGTCATGATGATGAGTTATTTGGGAAGGAAAACTAAAGGTGGTGATAGTTTTGTATGTTTGCTGCCACTGATTATTTGCAGTTGGAGTTTATGGATGTTGGAGATGCAGTCACTTGCAGCTTTGCAAGTAATCAGTGAAATTTTGTGGATTTTATGGGCTGAAACCCTTACAGGTGCTGAGATAAAAATGTATGATAATTTTATATTATTCAATTTTTATGCAAAAAGTTTTTCTGCCTTGGAACTTTATTTTTGTTTCAACTTTGTTATGAATAATGGTTAAGGATGAGTAAAAAGAATTAACACTCTCAGGGTGGAGGAGCAACACTTCGTATTCTATCTAGGTAGCCCCCAAGTTGATGGCATGAACATAAATTTCACCTTCCAGTAAAAAAAATCCTTCCCTTTTCTCTATTCTTTTATTCTACTTTCTAGCTTCATACCTCTTCTCTTCATCTGAATACCCTGGTACCCCTCCTCCTTCCCTTTCTCCCATAGTCCACTTTCCTTTCCTATCAGATTCCTTCTCTGGTCCTTTAGCTTTCCCATCTACCTGGCTTCACCCATCATCTTCTAGCTTGTCCTCCTTCCCCTCCCCCCACCATTTTATTCTGGCATCTTTCCCCCTTTCTTTCCAGGCCTGAAGAAGATAGTCGGTCAAAACATCGGCAGTTTATTAATTTCCATAGATGCTGCCTGATCTGCTGGTTTCCTCCAGCATTTTCTATGTGTGTTGTTAGACTGCAGACCTTATTATTTGGAAACAAGTGACAAATGTCCATCATAAGAGAAGATGGGTTGTTTCTTGATTTGTACTGGTACAATGAGCCAAAGATGGACTTTGTGAGTACTCAATGGAGATCTAGGCGGAGTACTATGTGTAACTAGCCACTAGGTTTGCAGAAAAAAAAGGTACTTTCAACAATCTTTACACCAAGGGAGTGCACAAAGGATCTAATATTGGATGGAATTATTGTTTCCTGTAGAATTGGACATTTTTCTAAAGTCAGAATTCTTCACATAAGTTTTGAATAGCCCTTCAATTTTCATGATTTAGAACACTCACGTTTGTAGCAATATCCAGAAGCAATTGAAACAAAATTGTTTTGTTAAAATTAATTATCATGGATCTGAATATAGACTCCAGATTGACTACAGCAGGAGAAAACCCGAGGATGTTGAGCCAGTCCTCATTAGGGGATCAAGTTGGAACGTCAGTAACTCTAAATTCCTTGGTGTTATTTTAGAGTGTCTTGGAGTAACATGTAAGTGTCATTACAAAGAAGGTACAGCAGTGGCTGTACTTAAAAGTTTTGTGTAAATTTGACATGTCATGTAAAACCGTGACAAACTTCTGCAGATATACAGTGGAGGATATCCTGACTGGTTGTATCATGGCCTGGTATGGAAACACCAATGCCCTAGAATGAAAAAGGCGACAAAGTACTGGGTAAAGCCCTCCACACCAGTGAGCACATCTATAAGAAGTGTTGCCACAATAAAGCAGCATTCATCAGAAGGGGTCTCCACTATCCAAGCCATGCTCCCTTGCTGCTGCCTTTGGGAAGGAGGTATAGGAGCTTCAGGTCGCACACCACTATATTCAGGAACAATTTGGTTTTTTTGTGTTTGCACTTTATCTTTTGCACATTGGTTATTTGTCAGTCTTTGAAGTTTTTCATTGATTCTATTGTATTTTTTTACTCTATTGTGAGTGCTCACATGAAAATGAATCTCTGGATAGTATATGATGACATACACATACTTTGATAATAAATTTACTTCGAACTTTGTGATTTAGTGAGCTGTCAATATACCATGTATGAGTCCAATGCCTGCATTGGAAAAAGTGTTTGATCTGAGATCAAACCAAAAACAGTTAAGCCAGAAGAAATGAGTAAAGTTTGTGTGAAGTGCCAATTTAGAGATGGAGTATGTTGTCTAATTTGTTTTTCCAGAGTTTTGTGAATCTAAATGTTGCTGCATCATTGATGAATAAATCAAAAATCCGAACGCTATAAGACATTACCTGCAACTTGAAGGGAAGATTAGTTGTAGAGTTAGAGAGTGGTACAGCGCAGTAACAGACTCTTCGGCACACAAAACCAGTTAAATTGCCTGCTCCCATTGACCTGCACCAGGGCCATAGTCTCCAATAACCCCACCATCCATGTGTCTATCCAAATTTCTCTTCAGAGTTGAAATGAAGCCTGCATGCATCACTTGTGCTGGCAACTCGTTCTATGCTCTCGTGGCTCTCAGAGTGAAGAAGTCCCTTCAACTTCGCACCTTTCATCGTTAACCCCATGACCTCTGGTTGTAGTCCCATCCAAGCTCAGTAGAAAATGCCTGCTTGTGATTACCCTATCTAGTACCCTCATAATTTTGTATACCTCTATCAAATCTCCTCTCAGTCTTCTACGTGCTAAAGAATACAGTCCTAATATGGTCGATTTTATAACTCAGGTCCTCCAGTCCTGGCAACGACCATGTAAACTTTTTGGACTCTTTCAACCTTGTTTCCATCTTTCCTGTAGGTAGGTGAGCGAAACTGCACACAAGACTCCAAATTAGGCCTCACCAACATCTTATACAAATTCAACATAACATCCTTCCTCCTGTACTCAATACATTGACTTACGAAGGCCAATGTATCAAAAGCTCTATCACAGATTCTATCTACCTGTGATGCCATGTTCAAGAATGATGGACCTGTACTCCCATCCCTTTGCTCTACCACATTCCTCAGTGACTTGTGTAATATAATTGTGACCTTCAGTGATTGATACCATACGCATTTGCGGATCAGCAAGATGTGACTGTTGGGTGGACTCTCTGTAGATACAACGTAGTTGGTACACAAGTGCAAGTTCTTCCAAACTTCTCTTTTACCATCTGGTAAACTGGTTTGTTATTTTCACATGTACTGTGGTACAGTGAAAACAGTGTGCACTGCCCCACTTCATTTCCTGAGGTCAATATCCAGCTTTTGTTTTGTTGACATTGAGGAAAGGTTGGCATGACACTCTGTCACAAGGCTCTATCTCTTTCCTACACTCCGATTCATCATTACTTGAGATGCAGCCCACTAGTGTCATCTAAAATTTTGTAGGTGGAATTGGAGCAGAGGGTGGCCAGGCAGTTGGGTGTATAGTGAGTAGAATGAGGGGTCCGAGGTCACGACCTTGTGAGGCACTTGTGTTGAACATTATCATTGAGGTGTTGCTGCCTTGAGTGATGTCAATTGGTCGCATAGTCAAGAATCCTGTTGTAAAGGGAAGTCTTGGAGTTTGGTGCTGAATTTGCTTGGAATTGTAGTATCGAAGGTAGAGCTGTAGTCCATAAAAGATAATCTAAAATAAATATGAGAAATTCTGCAGATGCTGGAAATCCAGAACAACACACACAAAATGCTGAAGGATAATGAGGAAGTATTTATTGTCCAGATGCACCAGAGGTGAGTGGGCTTGGGAGTTGGTATCCATTATCGACCTGTTTCTTGTTTTGAGCTTGGGAGAGTGGAACTGATCTGTGTGCCACGGCCAGTCTCTCAAAGCACATCATGACGGTGGATGCTGGAAGCACAGCGTGGCAGTCAGAGGCATGATACTTTTGTTTTTCTTATGTACTGGGGTGACAAGTGATCATAAATCAGAGAGGGACCTCGTATAGAGGCAGGGAGAGGTTTACAATGTCTGCAAGTACTCTTGCCAGCTGCTCTGCGTAGCACCTTAGTTCATAGCCAGGACCACCATCTGGGCCTGATGCTTTCTGTGGTTCATTCTCCAGAAAGTTGATCTTGCATCTACTGTGACTGTGGGTTCACTTCAGTCTGGAACCTGTTCTTTTTTGTCTGCTGTCTGGCTTTTTTAAAGTTCTTTGTATCTGCTTTATTCCTGCAGAGGTGCTGAGCCTTTGCTTATCGAGTTCTTCTGTTGATTATAGCATCGCTGTCTATAGCTGTATCCAGTAATACAACAATGGCCTTACTGGGGCACTGCAGCTTTAACAGCATTACTGAGAGAATAAAACTGTAACAGTCTTGTATTACAAAGTTGTGTGTCAGTTCACCTCTCCTTCCCACTCCCACACTGGCCTGTCTGGCATATTTGTTACTAAGGGAGGCCAAACTCAAATTGGAAGAACACCACCACATCCTGCTTGGGTAGCATACATCCCAACTGTATGAATGTTGAATTCTTCTCTTGTGCATTTCTCTCCAGCCAGGTGTCTTCTTTGGTTCCTCTTTCCCATCTCCTCAACCACCTGTTTCAGTTGTCTTTCCCAATATACCTGCAGCTCCCCCCTCTCCATTTAATCCTACTTGATGTCTTCTGTCATAAGCTTCCTTTGTACTGCTGCATACTGGCAATTTGTTCTTCCTCAGTCTTGGTTCAAGGTCTTCCCTGAAGCATTGATGTACATTTATCTTTTTCTCAATCGATGCTGCTGACTTCTTCCATCATTCTGTTTTTTTTGTTCTGATTCCAGCATTGGCAATTTTATTTCTCTTGTACCTATCCGATTTACTTTGCTTACTAATAAACTATGACCATAGTGATTGATATGAGTCACTATCCATTTTTTTTCTTGGCCTGTTTTAACTTTCTTTTCAAATGTGTTTGTACTCATTTCTTTGCATGGCCAGCCAGTGTTCGCTGCCCAATGGTTATAACTTCAGTATCAAGTGTAAAACTTGGAATATGCTAATTTGCTCTTTGTATTTCCATCATAATAATGGGTTCTGAAATTTTTTCTTCAGTTCATAGCAGTCCAAGGGAAAAAGTATAAATAAGTTGTTTTTGTCATTGTATGTTTCAGATTCACTTCTGATTAAAGTTGACCTTAAATTATAGGTATTCAAAATGAATTGTAGATTTTGGGAAGTAACTGAATTTTATGTCAACAACATAGGATTGCTGAAGGATTGTATCTTGTATGTAGATTTGTTTTACAAACATTTGTAGTTGATTATTATAATTGTGACAGGTCTTTAGTGTGGTTTGAATCTTCAATTACTGGAGTAAGGACTTCAAATTCGGCAACAGACAATTCAGGTTGATGTGGTTAGCCACAGGCCTTTTGGTTCATGATACTGGATGCAAATTAAGCTCACAATGAGAGAATCTGCTTGTACTAAGGGCCATGAGTGAATTCAGATCCAGGTTCAGGTGTAATGATCAGCTGTAGTAAAGGTGTAATGTAAGGTGTACGTTGAAACATACTGTGATATGTGCCATTTGCATCAACAGCCAACAAGGATGTGCTGGCGGCAGTGCACAAGGGTTGCCACACGTTCCAGCACCAACATACTGTAGCATGCCCTCCATGCTTGGAACAACACAGAACACAATAAAACGGAGAGCGACGAGTTACAAAACAGCACCAAAGCAAGCCCCATTCCTCCCTTCTGCCACCCTGCCATACAGTCTTCCTATCTAGGACAGGCCATCTTCATACTGCAGCCTTCAGTGGGTGTGAATTTGCAGCCATTGGGCCTTTTGACTTCCCCAGTGAACTCCTAGAAATGCGCAGACTTGGAGCTCCTGCCATCGGGCCTTGACTTCTGATTTTCGTTTTTTAATCTTTGATATTGAGCTCAGGACTTGCTGATGATGGATGAGTAAGGAGCATGATTCTAGGCCTTGATCTCTGGCCCTCTTGCCCACACAGAACCAGCATATGACTTGTTGATCTGGGGGGATGGGGCAGGGTGACATTAGCTCTTGTCCTTGCTGGTTTGCCAACACATCTAACCACACATGTCCTTTATCACAGATTTCATGTTGCGCGCTAATGTAGTGTAATGTCTGATACACAATGTGTCTTATCAGAAAACTTTGATTAAAATATCTTATCAAAGTCTTTTTAAGAAAACGTTTGCTTTTGCTCTAGGATAGCAAAATATATTTTCTTAATACCATATATAATTATTTGTATTTTTCTTTGTCCATTAGCTAACGTAATAATCTTGCCTAAAGAAACAGCTCTAATTTTTTATTAATATTTCCAAACAACTTAGATGGTGTTGCTTAGATCACAATCAGTAATTACACCCTGACATTGACACATTTCCTGTAGCTTGGGGCATAAATAGAGCACTGTTGAGCTATTGTGTCTTATGTAATGGATTTTATAAATTGCCATGACATAGCTACTTCTGTATCCTTTCCCTTGCACTAAGGCCCAATAATCCACTGGCCCAATTTGGACTGCACCGTTTTCAGTTTCTTTTGCTGATTTTGTTGGTTAATGTAACCTCGGGGCAGCTATGAAAGGAGAGGTATATGAACTGCAGAATGCTTTTGGAATCGGGGCTAGACATGGATTGGTATCTCTGAAATTGGTAAAGCAGAGAAAATTAATAAGTGGTCTTAGATCCTTTTTATCTTTGCTTCTGTGTATAGTTTGGAATTCCTCATGACTTGCCCATTATCTGTTTATAATTTTGCCTGTAACTCTTGATCAATACTTTGCAATGTCATTGTTCTGAATTTTGCTGAATTACACTATGCACATCTCTTTCCTTCATCTGATTTATTATGGTGATTCTCTGATGTTTGATGTGCAGATATTCCCTCCAACTAAACTTTTGAGAGACAAAATGTGTTTGTAGGTTCTTCCGCAAAGGATGTTCCATCACTGTAGTAATAAGTGTTCATTTTGACTGTCCTTCAGCAACATTTTAACACTGACTAGAGTATTTGCTATATCACTGAGATATAGTTTTAATGTAAAAGTTCCTAGCTTCCCCTCCTATTTTAGCTTTCAATCTGCAATTGTCTGCTTTGGCCTTTAGTAAGATAGCAATGGGGTCGGTCGCAGCCTCTTCTCTGAGTCCAAATAAAGGTGTTATTGTTTGTCTTCTATGTCTTTTTTACGATTGTAAGACACTTCTGGAAATTAAGAATATCAAGTAGTGCAGACCTACCCTATTGATGAATTGCTTGATAGTGACAGAGCTGAACTTGTTGTGGACTGTGTTGCAGTCTGCTATAGCCACCCAAGGGGAAAGGCAGCAAATGGTGCAAATGATTATTTTGGAAGTTTTTCTTGTGATCACAAGATCCCGTTGGGCAATGGTAATGTAGAATAATGCAAATCTGGTTCACTGTTTTGTTGGCAAGACCGGCGTGAGAGCTGGGTCATTGATGCAGCCCCCTAGTTTTCACTCGTGGAAGATGAGCTGGACTGTGTCCATCTGGGGCTGCAGTAGTGTGTGATGAGTAACTGCTGCCTGCTTTTTTTCTGCAGAAATGTGGCTCCAGGAAAATAATCTTCAGGACACTCAGGGACTTGGGCCATAGTTTTTATTTTGTGTGACTTTTTTTTTACTATTATTCATAGTTACATGTTTGTGACTGTTGGTACTGTGTTTTGCATCTTGGCCCCTGAGGAATGGAATTTCATTTGGCTGTATTTATGTGTGTGGTTGAATGAAAATTAAACCTGAACTTAATTTGTGCCATTGTGACTTATAGTCCCAGTTATTTCATTGTTTTCACCAGTTCCCAGCATCCATAGCTCATAATGTTTGCACAGAATCTAGCCTGTAGAATTGAGTCCAGGAGTGGAACGTTCCTTTAAATTGTCCCACCTCTTCAATAGCTATCTGTGTATCTTTGACTCCACCCTACCCCACCCCAACTTCCCCGATGCAAATAATTCTGGGCTCTGCTTTCAGGTGTGTTCCGTGTTAGTGGACCCAATTTTGCTGATTGAGTGCTGATAATTCTGTAAGGAAATATTGGCTAGCTGCAGCTTGCATACAAGTGTGCCATGATGCCATGCCTACAAAGTTCAAAATAGTTTACTATCAAAGTATATGTTGCCATATACAACCTTGTAATTCACTTTCTTACAGGAAAAATAAATGCAGTAGAATTGTATGAAACTATACAAAGACTGACATAGCCATCGCAAAGGAAGACCAATTATGAAAATAAATATAATACTCAACAAGAAATGTGAAGAGTCTTTGAAAGGTCATAGAATTTGTAGTCTTGCAGAATTTGTACATACTCTCTGTAGGTCATAGAATCAGCTCATAATAGTGGTGAATGAAATTATCCTCACTTGTTCAGGAGCCTGATGGTTGTAGTATAATTCTTCAACCCTGTGGATTGCGACAGAAGGATTCCATGCCTCCAGGCTGCCCTAGTGAGAATAGGTAATGGCTTCGATGCTGGGGGGTCTTTGGATGTTATTTTCATGTGACAGCACTCCATATAAATATTCAATGGTGGGGAGGTTCTGCCTGTGATGGTCTGGCTTGATGTATGTACCACTTTTTGTAGATTTTTATGGTCCCTGGGATTGCTATTTCTGTGCCAGTCTCCAATGCAACCAATGCATTGTGCTTCTATAGAAATTTGTTAAAGTTTGTACTGACATGCTGAATCTACACAAACTTCTAAGAAAGTAGAGCCATTGTCTTGCCAAAGTGTTTTGGCCTGAAACATCAACTGTACTGATTTCCATCGGTGCTGCCTGGCCTGCTGAGTTCCTCCAGCATTTTGTGTGTGCTGCTCGGAATTCCAGCATCTGTAGATTTTTTTTTGTTGGATGCATTGTCTTGTCTCCTTTGTAATGATACTTGTGATGGTCCCAGGGCGGATCCTCTTAAGTGTTAGCGCTGAGGAATTTAAAACCACTGACATTCCCCGAATGAGAACCTCCAGCTTCGTCCTCCTGTAATCGATAATCAGCTCTTTGGTTTAGCTAGTATTTGCTTGAAGAGGTCAGATGTCAGTGCATTTCTGTTGCTGGAGTGGCACTAAATCCATCATGTCCCAAGCTAAATATACTTTGTGTCAGACTTTTATTCCAGCCACAACATTGAGGACACAGGCTGTCAGGAAACCATGAGGGAGGTCTGTGGGAATGGGCCTGTTTTTGGTGGACTTTTTCAGTGTGATTGGGTTGGAGGATGTTGGTGCTGTTCTGCTATGAAGGCACATATGACGGGAGGTAAATAGGGTTGGTATGCTGGGTCCACTGTAACCCAGCCTATAGTCCCAGACTGATAATATTCAAAGAATTTTGTTTTGATATCGATTTCGATGTAGTCATATGAAAATTAATGACGACATGATCCTTGTTACCAGTTTAAAAAAAATTGCTGTTCCCTTTTCCCATTCCCTTTGCCTTTGCTGCACCTGTTCCCAGGAAGACATTGCTTTCCTTTCCAGGACATCAGAGGTGCCTTCCTTCTGTGAAGAATGGGGTTTCTCTTCCTCCACTATTGATGCTGCCCTCATCTGCATCTGCTCCACCTCCTGGGCATCTGTGCTCACCCCTATCCTCTGCCTCCTCAGCAGGGATGGTGTTCCTCTTGTCCTCATCACACCATGAGCCTCCGCATCCGACACCTCATTCTCCACAACTTCCCCGATCTTCATCTGGACCCTGATACCGAACTGGCCTTTCTCCCCACCCCACTTTTGGCTAAGGAGGTTAGAATGGAACTGAGGTATGTGGACCCCAGTTCAGTGCGGCAGGAGCAGGCAGAAACAATGGGCCTACCCAGGCAGTCAGGTTTGTGGACTTCGGTAAGAGGTAGAAATGAGCAGTCTGGGATAAGGGAACCATGAGGTGGTAGCAGAGAATGGGAAATCTCCAGAATTCATGAGTTTGGTGATATTGCGGGAGACAGTGACCTGATAGTCCAGAGTGAGGTCCTTTTCAAGGGTTAAGTAAAAGGTGTCTCAGATTTACCCCCGACCTCCGCAAAGTAGAGACCAGTCTGCCACACTACACCACCATTCCCTTTGTCTGCTGGTTTGATGGTAATGGTGGGATTGGTGTGCAGAGAACAGAGTAGAGGGCAGTGCATTCAGAGGGTATAAGATTGGAAGAGGTGAGTGGAGTCTTGAAGTCAAGCTGATTGATGTTTTGTCAGGAATTAAGAGGCAAAAAGATCCAGAGCAAGTAGAGAGCCAGAGCAGGTTGTTCAAGAGGATGGGGGGGGGGGGGGTTGGATACGAGAGAAGGTATCCTTGCTGTGGGGTGGGGAAACATTGTCTAAAAATGTGATTTTTAAGTATCTCAAGGAGAGATTAACTCCAGTCGATCTCTGGAGTTATGGGATAGGTGGTGGTCTCATTAAAAGAAGATTCTGGAAGAATAGACCAGTTGCCTGCAAAGAGGCTTGAAACTGGTTTTCGAGTTTTGAGTTGAAGAACTGGTCATTTAGGATCGAGATAGGGAGATATTACTAACAAATTATCTAAGATGTGGTTCAGAATATTAGTAATTTTCTACTCCAGTCTGCTGTAAATGTCCAATCATTGAGCATATTCCAGGCAGAGTGAGATGTTTGGTTACTGAAATCAGAGGAAAACTGGAGTAAGCAGAAAGTGGGACTTGAGATGAATTGCAAGCCTTGAACATTAAATGACAAAATGATCTTTTGTGGCCATAAATGGCCTACTTTATCTTTGTGAGTCTTTCAGTTCCTGTTCACTGCAGTTCATGGTTGCCCCCTCCCCTCAACATCTCAGCATTGTTTGTTACGAGCAGTAGTTTGATATTCAAAATTGTTTTGTCCTAGTATTTCCACTAACTAGCTTCCAGGGTGGATGTGAAAAGGCAGCTTCCATTAGTGGAAGACTTTTAAGTGAATGTCCTTGGAATAAAAAGATACCTTCTTGAAATACCTATTATGAGGAGGAATTTCTTAAGCCAGATGGTGGTGAATCTTCTGAATTCATTTCCACTGGGGGCTGCGCAGGCCAAGTTTAATTGGACCTGTTTAAGGCGGAGATAGGTTCTTGATCGGTAAAGGGCTTTAGGATTATGGGGAGAAGGCAGGAGATGGGGGCTGAGATGGAAATGGATCTTCCATGATGAAATAGTAGAGCAGACCCGATGGCCCAAATATCTACAGTCTTAAACTTTTTTTTAGACATAATGTTTTAATTTTTTTTTCAAGTGCATGCTATTTAGATGCATTGTATTTGGTTCAAAATCTTGGTTGTCATCTCTGAAAGGTTGGATGAAACCGTGAGGTGTCCTATTGCTTTTGTCTGTCCCATTCCTCGTTTTATTTACGTAGTGTTGGTGCAGAGGCGCTCCCAGTATTTTGAACCCAGCAACTACCTTGTCTAGTTTACTATGGTCATTTAAATGTTTATGACTTGGTGTTGTGGTTGACAGAAATTTAGCTGGCATTAAATATAGGAATTTTGTAATGTTTCTTTTGTTTCCACATGTTACTCCAGTGCAAATAATAATATAATGTTTAAGCAAAGTAAACAGTTGCCTGTTTGTAATGGTGACTCGTTGTCATGATGTCATAGAGGTTGAGAGTGAAAAATGGTAGAAAAAAATTGCTTAAATATTTTAATATATTTCAGGGGACAAAAATAGGATACTGGAAATATAAAGTCAAACTGAGTTCATGGAGGGATTTAACATTTTAGGGGAACTACAAAATAACCAAAGGTCAGCCTTAAAATGCTTGCTTTTTTTCCCAGAGATAATGATTGATCTGCTGAGTGCTTCCAGGATCTTGTTTCAGTTTATTTTTTGGTAACTGTCATACAGTATTTGCTTTCATTTTGGTGTATTTAATTAAAGTTCCTTGCAGAGACCTTGTTATGCTTGCAAATAAATTAAATTGAAATTCCCTGGGCCACAAGAATCTGACCTCAAAATGGCATTGAATATGTAATTATAATTTTGCTCCTTGGGATTTATAAGCACATTTTGTGCTTGATACCTACTGTATTATTTTTATCTGTTAAATTAGTATAGCAGAAACTTTAGTTTGTTACTGTAATGTTTTAAAAGCTAAATGATTTTTGAAATAATATAGGTTTCGGGGTTTGCGTATTTTGTTTTCTTTTTTGTGCTGGGGGGTGCGGGGGAGTTGATGTCTTTTGTTAGGAATGGTAACGTTCCAGAAACAAACCAGCAGCAAGAGATTTCACACTGAGTCTCGGGGTTCAATGTTAAAACCACTATCTTTATTAGTAACTACTCATAATATAGTAACTCAACCAAGATAAACAAAAGTTAACACTGTTATGTGTATATATGTGTGTATATAGCTCGCAACTATCGAGCGTGGGGGAGCAAGGCTTAGATTGTTGAGATGGTAAAGTAGGGAAGTTCAGTCATCCATGGAATAAATAATGGGAGAGAGATATTTGTAGTCCATGTTGTGATGGAGGAAGAAGGTAAGTACGAAGTATTCCACAGGTTCTATGCTGGTAAAACGAGATAGTCGCCGTAGATCTTGTCCGTGGTGTCATTACAAATTCAGATACAAATTATCACCAAAAATGACCTGTCACAGGAATATCGTCTTCCAGTTGTTACCACACAATATTACCCAGGCAAGGGCCAACACAAGTGGTCCCACAGGATATCCCAAAATTCACTCCTATGGATTATATGAAGTGACAGTCCCACATTCGTTGTGCACCGTGTATCAATGTTTAACCCAATCTTTTGGGCTTAAAAGAGTTCCAAACCATTGCAGTGACCAGCTGAAGTTCTGGCAGATGTCTCTCTCTGTCTGCTATGACTGAAGGTCTCTCTGTCTTTCTGTCTGTTTAAAAAATCTGAAGCAAACTGCTTCAGCCTGTGACTGACGTCATAGGCCCGCCTCACTCAGGCGCTCTTAAAGTCACACTCCCGGTACGACTGCAACTTTTCTTTCATCAGCACTTGTGGTCTTTCTGTATTTCGTGGCCATTTGGGGAAAGAAAATAACACTCGTACATGCATACTCTGACAATAAAATGAACCTTTGATCAACACAAACCAATTGCTTGGTCTCACCTCGGAGATCTTATTTATGTTGTGTTATATATGTGGAATAAGTCTACAGCAGAAATGACTGGACAAAGCTGCATGTGATGGGCAAATAGACACAGGAAAACGGCAGGAGCTGGTCACACAGTCCTGTGTGCTTGCTTCAGCATTCATCATGGTTGTGGGTGACTTCATTCTCCAAGGCAATATTCTTGCTTTCTCCCTGTGTCCTTTTGTCTAAAAAATCTTACCTCTTCCAATATGTTTAGTGACTTGGTCTCCTTAGTTGTCTGTGATAGGGATTCTCACAGGTTCATCACTCTCTGGATGTGAAGAAATTGCACCTCAGTTTCATATGTCTTGCTCCATATCTTGAGACCTGCCCTTTCTCCCCTCAAGCCAATGGAAATATCCTCCCTGCATCCAACCTGTCAAGTCCAGTAAGAATTGTGTGCATAAGTGAGATGTGATTCTGGATACTAATGGGAAGAACACAAGTCTATTCGTAATCTCTACATTAAATAACATTTTCTACAACTGTTGCTAAGTCTGGTGAATTTATGTTACATTCCCTTGAATTTCAATGTATTTTTAGATAAGACTGAAAGCTGCACAACTGCTCTGTGGTATCATCAAGTATAGCATTAATGTCCTAAAAACTGTTTTCTCAAGTACTCGTGATAGCTTAGAATGATGTTGGTGTGACTCTTGCCCTTTTAAGTGCTTGCATCACTTGATATTTCAGTGACTGGGTCACAAAGACATGCAGTTTCATTTCTGCGTCAAATTTTCATTTTCCAGTAATCCACCGAACCATTTGACAACAGTGTTTGATCACTCACTCGTATTGATTGATTTCAAACCTGTTTTGTACCATCCTCCACAATTCCCAATCAGTTAGCGACCAGTGCAATATTACATTTTGGTTTCCTCATTCAAATTATTGATCTATACGTACCATAATCGCCTGATTTGTGAGAATTGATCAGTACAACACCCCACTAACTCACAGCTGCGTCTCTGAGAAGCCCCCAGTTATCCTCTTTTCTGATTCCTGACCTGCCAATCGATTTACTTAGTGAGATGCTGCATGGAGTAGGCCCTTCTGCCCCTTCGAGCTATACCACCCCTCACCCACCCCCCAGCAATCCCCTGTTTTAATCCTGGCCTAATCATGGGACAATTTACAATTAACCTATTAACTGGTAAGTCTTTGAACTGTGGGAGGAAACCGGAGTGGCTGGGGAAAACTGACAAGTTCACAGGAGAACCCTACGGGCAGCGGCCAGAATCGAGACCAGCTAGCCTGTACTGTGAAGCGTTGTGCTATCCACTACGATACCACACCTCCCTATTTCGCACCTGCTGGTTCCCAGTTCCACATGGAAACTGATCGTTACGCGGATGCCCGATCGGCATAGGGTGCAGCAGCCCAGAACTCCTGACCTCAGGCAATCCCGCAGCATCCGCCTCCGGGCAGCCGGTTAACAGGCTTTGACAATGTTATTTCCCAGTCTCAAGTGCTTTAGCTTTACACGTCAACCTCAAGTTGGTTTTTATCAAAGACTTTCCGATCACCCATTGAGAATTGCATCTGGTGACTCTTCCTTATCTGTTCTACCAGTTGTATCCTCAAAAAAAAATCAAAGTACTTTGGTCAACATCTCCCTTTCATAAATCTGCAATAATTTAGCATAATCCTGTTGAAACTTGAGTGTCCCCATTATCACATCCTTTATTTATAGATTCTAGGATTTTCTGTGCTGTTTTTTCGTCACAATGACAATATTCTACGGAATATTGAGAAGTGATAATGATTACAGCTACATTCTTTAGTTTCAGTTGAATACTCTGGGATGCTAGTTTTCTGGCTATGGGTGTTTATTTGTTTTCTGTTCCATTTGATTTTACCTGTTCTACTTTTTCAACTATACTAATGTGCTTTAGGGTCATTACACTCCTCATTCTCCAGCATTTCTGGGAAGTTATCTGTGTCCTCGGAAGGCAGAACCAAAGTATTTGTGTGATTGGTCTTCCATTGCTTTGATTTTCTTATTTCACTTCAAGTTTGTCATCTGGCTGTGCATGTATACAACCAAATGAAACGATGTCCCCTGGATCAGGGTGCACCCACACTTAACACACACAGCACGTAAAACAACATACCACCACAAATAAATTAATACGATATAATTTGACGTGCATGTCAAGTGCACAGCATAGGTAAATAGCAAAAAGTAAATGGCTTGCTGTCCTAGTGACGAGACCTACTGGTGGTAGGTTATTCGTTAATTCCTCAGCCTGGGGATGAAAGCTGTTACCCGGTTTGGTGGCCCTAAATCTGATGCTCCTGTTCTTTCTTCTTGACTGTAGTGGGTCAAAGAGATTGTGAAATGAGTAGTAGGGATCCTGAAAAATGCTTCAGACCCTTCATATATAATTTCTGATACAACTGTTTTGTGTGCAGGTAGAAGCTTTTACAATCTGTTTTACGTCTGTTTGGAGTTGACTCTGATATTTACTTTTTGCTCTTTAATCAATCTCTTGATCCATTTTATTGATCAATTCTGACATGCTGCAAACCTTGGGTTTCAGTTTCCTGGCAATGATGCATCTTTGGATCCATATAAAATAGCTGGAGTTTCTTTTGCTTATTTGGGACAATATGTTGCTTAAATAGGACAGTAAACAGTTGCCGAGCAGTTTCTAACTAATGTCAATCGTGTGCACTTTTACAGCAGTTAGACAGTACATCGTGCTTGGAGCGAACAGTATTTAAATAGTGTGTGAAAAAGCAGTGGTTTTGGTCACTGATTGTTGGTGAGAAATAAGCACTAAGGCAATTCAGAACTGCCTTGCTCACTGCAGTTGCAAGCATTCAGGCTCAGAAATGCCAGAAACGGCTGGGAGTAAAAATGAAATGACCACACTACTTCAAGTTAGAAACTACAAAGAATCGACAATCATCTTGAATGTTAACTTTCAACTCTCCACCAGACATTCAACTCTCATCTGTGGCTCCAGGTGGCTGTTTGTGTGCAGCGTCAGCCACACACCTGCTTTGACAGGTGAGCTAAACCAGGTGAGGGTAGCCAGCAGGTATCATACTGAGATAGGGAAATGCTGGTCCTAGCATGCAAAATCAGCTCCGCTGGACTGGGTAGATAAGATCTACAGTGAGATCGAATGACCCGGAAAGTGGTTCTGTAATGCTCTGTGGAGAGCAAAGGGCGTGGCGGGCCGCAGAAGAAGTCATGGTCATGCACTGCAACCAGGGAAGACCCCAGCTGTGACCTGTATTCGTACCACTGGACCCAGACTCTGAGGTTCAGAGAGTGGAACTGCCCCAGATTAAATGGCTTTTCTACTTTATAAACTCTCCTGCACAGGTTTCCTGTCATCGCTGAATATGACAGACAATTTGCTGTAGTATATTGGTAGTGTTTTAATTTGTTCTGCATTTCATTTAAATACAGGATCCCCCCGCTATCCGAAGGTAGAGTGTTCCGATGGAACAGTTTGTAAGCCGAAATGCCGTAAAGTGAAGAAGCAGTTACCATTTATTTATATGGGGAAAAATTTGTGAGCATTCGCAGACCCAAGAAATAACCTGGAAAATCATGTCAAATAACACATAAAACCTAAAATAACAGTAACATATAGTAAAAGCAGGAATGATCTGATAAATACACAGCCTATATAAAGTAGAAATACTTTTCAGCAATCATTGCAGCACTGTCCACCGTCGCGAAAATCTCACGGCTCGCGGCAGAGACGCTGAGCGCAAGCGGACTTGGTAGAAACTCTCTCTCTAGTAACTTTTAAGCTATGAAGCTGCCAAAGCATACCAAATAACACAAAAATATACAGCCTATGTAGAGTAGAAATAATGTATGTACAGTGCAGTTTCACTTACTGGAATCGGGAAGACAGCGAGCACACTGATGGTGGTGTGTTAGGCTGAGTTGTCCGAGGTTGGGCTGCTGGGACACTGGGGTGTCATCTCATCATCGTCTGTTTCCATCGGGGCAGACAGGTCACCTTCTATGTCTGCCTGCCTCGATGTCAAAGGTCGAGGTTCGGCGTCTGCTGTGGGTGATGTGGAAGGCTTAAAGAACGACAATATGCTTGACCGCTTATCCTTGCGCATTTTTCTATCGTACAGTTCTTTATAAGCACTCAAACCATCCTGCAAATATGCCCTAGACCTGCGTACCATTTCAAAATTAAAGTAATTCTTTTCTGCAATCATTGCAGCGTTGTCAGCCGCAGCGAAAATCTCACGCAATTGCCTCAAGGTCAGTTCCTGGGTGACTTCACTTTCGGGCCATTCACTGCTGCGTTCGGTTTCGATTGTTATCCTTTCCTCTTGCTATTGCATCAGCTCTTCATCTATCAGTTCTTGGTCATGGGATGCCAAAACCTCTTCAACATCATCTTCATCAACCCAGCCTCCTTAGCCAAACTCACTTTGTCCTTACTTCATTTACCACGATCGAAACGTGTAATTATGTCTAGTTTTACGCTAAGTGTAACACCCTTAGGAGCTCTTGTAGGTTTCTCTGATACTTTAGAACTCATCTTGCTAACGAATGCACAAAATAAATCAACATAAAGCACAGATGCTCCCGGGACGTGGTGGTGCACGGCGACCTGCGTACCCGGGGGTGGACGCTTGGAGCCCTCGTGGCCCAGGCCTGTCATGGCAGCGTGGCCGCTATCCAGCTGTCCTGTGATCACCCCGACACACAGGCCTACCTGCAGCAGCTCGACAGCATGGCCACCGTGGTCCTGGAGGCCCCTGATGAGGAGACTCTCACCAGCCTCTCCCAAATGCTGACCGAGGCTGCAGTTGTTCATAAACTGTGGATTGAACAGCCGGAGAACACTGCCACTTGTCTGGCCCTGAAACCCTACCCAAAGGAACAGGTCCAGAAGCTGCTAAAGAAACTAAAGCTGCTGAAATGACCATGGAGGAGAGATCATTATACTCTGTCTCATCATAGCTCCCTTGGTGCCTTGTGAAACTGACTGTACTTCTGATAATAAGCATCACTTCAGGAACTTGGGTTTTCCAAGTAGATCAAGGGAGAATCATTTTCTTGCAGGCGTTCATAGTAAATATTCTGAAGAACAATAGAATGAATGAAAGACCGCACACAAAGACAAACAACCAATATAAGAATGTAGAAACGAATAAACCAAATAATGATGAATAAACAAGTTTTAAACATTGAGAAAAAAAAAGGGACGTGTTTAAGCAATGGCAGCTAGGATGCAGTTCTGGGGGAGTTGCTTGGCTGCTCCTTGGGGTGCACGCTGTCTTTTTTTGTAACAGTGAAAACACCTTCTGTTAGCGAAAATGGGTCTTTTGTAACAGTGAGGTGTCGTAAAGTGAACGTTCAAAAAAATGGACACCTGTCTGTAATTTGTTGCTCAGTTCAAAGGTAGTTTGTCTTTTTTTGTATACCTTTTTAACTATTTCCATGACACCTCGGCTAATTGGGGCAGCTGCCAAACGTACTGTCCTGATGTGCCCCAGTTAACTGCAATCCAGTGTGTCTGCAAAGGGAAACGTCAGCAGTGCTGGCTGATCCCTGTGAACAACAAAGAAATTCTTTTGAAGAATGAAGCTGCGTGTGGTATGTTAGTGGAATTCCAATCTTCAAGAAACCACATAGATAATTTAAAGATGCTTCTATTCACTCAATAGAGTAACAAACAAGTGTTAGCAAACTAAGTATTTTCTCATTTGGAATTCTTTAACTGGAGAATGAATATCCTCCCTATCTGATGGATGCTGGATGCTTGAGGGCATACAATTTAAATGCCCTCAAACTATTTTAATCTATATTTCTGTTTTTATACCATTTTTAATCTATTGAATACACATATACTATAATTGATTTATTTGTAATTATTTTATTTTTTCTTCTATATTATGTATTGTATTGAACTGCTGCCGCTAAGTTAACAAACATCACGACATGTACCGGTGATAGTAAACCTGATTCAGATTCTACTGCAACATATTTTAAAAAATATCATTGCAAGATGACAAAATTTTCATTTCCTCGCTCACTTAGAGGTTTTTTTTTACAATTTATTTTAATCAGAAAAGGCTACTGCATGTTCTGTATCTGTTCTGTGCTGCTGCAGATTTGTTTCTTGGCAGCTCATGTAAATGTTTGTATTTTAGCCTTGAATATAAAGGTGGTTTGCATTGTATGAGGTAGCAGTTTCATTGCATAATGAGGTTAAACAGACTGCCTTGCCTGTCTGTACCTCCATTCCCAGCTTCCAATATAAATTTATTTTAAATGAAAGGGCTGGTTAATATTGGTGGCTTTGGTTCTTTTTGAAGTACTGTTCCTGCCATGTGTTGCACAAAAATTCTAGGGTACTTCCTACTACCTAATCCATTGTCCCTTAATTTCATGATCTTGTATTCTTTTTGCGAGTTGTGCATGATTTTATCAAGTTTTATTGATCGGTCTTTGGAACAGCTGGTTTTCAGCAATGAACTTTGATTGTATAAGGATTCCCTGGCATTTTGTTGTGGAATCCACCTCTGTCGTCCTCCATCAGCCATAGCTTGCATAGGATTGCAATCAACATTCATTTCAATGAGGTTTCACAAATTGGACATAAGGCAAAGCCATTTTCAGTGTTTTGTATTTATTAAATTTATCTAAACCAAGAATAGTTTTTGTGACAAGACTTTCAGATACTTGTAAAGCTGTGGCAGCCATTATCAGCAGGTGAGTTTCTGCCCATAGCCTTCAGGGCTGTCAGCTCATCTTGGCCATGGGATCTTGGTGCAAAACAGCTGGAGAAACTTGCTGGTCAAACAACATTGACAATTTGAATTGTCGAAGTTTTGGCACCTGATGAATGGTTGTTATTTAAAGTTGGTGATTTCCCTTCTCTTTGGTCTCTTCCCTCCTCCCCCCCCCCCCACAGATGCTGCTCGACCGGGTTCTGAGTTTTTCCAGCAGTTTCTTTCTGGATCTGCTTAGACTTTGCTGCTGCTTCTGGACATTTGACTCTAGGTTAGAAGATGCGGGACTTTTTACCAGGAGTGTACAGGCACGAGGAGCATGCAGGGAATAAACTGAGCAAGTTGGCCCATTATTAACATAGCCATCATGGTAAATTGACAATATATGTAAATACTATAGGGATATGGAGTGGTGGAAAACTGTACTGGGTGACCTCGTTCATATCAATATTAATATTCATGGTTAAATTGCTCTCAGAAAACCTCCCTGTGATCACTTCGCCAGGCTAAAATATTGGAGGAACCAATGGCTTCTGGGGAGATGGTACTTCCTACTTTCTGAGGAGGCTGAGGAAAGCTGGACTATGCATGTCTTTACTCACGTCATTCTACAGATGTGTAGTAGAGAACATCCTAACAAGCTGTATCACTGCTTGGTACGGAAGCTGCATTGTGATGGGCAGGAAGGTTTTATAATAGTTGGTCTAACCAGGGGTGTCAAACTCATTTTAGGTCTCGGGCCGGATTGAGAAAAATGTGACTTCATGCGGGCCGGATCAATTGTGCACGCACGAATACACGCGCGTGCTCCCACAGCTTTCGTTGCCTTCATTTTTTCAACCTGCTCTCATGTGTCTCAGTCTCTGCTATATCTAAAATTGTTTCACTTTACGAATTTTGTTTTTTATGAAGCAGATTGCCTAGCAAGCATTCTTTTTATGATTGGTATTAACACAGACGTAGATTACAAGAAAGTAGGCAACGAGAAAGAAACGATGCTATTTTGGCTAAGATTGTTTTGGGAACCATACCTTTTCCATTAATAAACCGTTTGAAATCAAGCATTAGCAAACACAAATGTAGACCTAACACGGGTGTCAAACTCAAATATACAATGGGCTAAAATTAAAAAATCAGTACAAGTCGAGGGCCGGATTGGTTCAGCGTTTATTGCAAAACTTATTGAAATGAATTTATTACACATGTTAACCTGGAACTAACAAAGCTTAGGTTATTGCCTACAAAAACAACATTGAACGTTAAATAAATAAAAAATCTGTTGCATTTATTTCTTATGGCTTTATCTGCTGCTTTTCCGGAGTAGTTTCTAATGAAAACATTTTTCCACAGGCCAACACTCTGATTCACACTAGTCTAAGCCAGATACTTGGCATCTCATCTTGGATGCAAGTTCATCAATGTTTGGAGTCAGGCTCTGAGCTGAGGAAATCCTCAGAATTGAGTGAAGGTGTTCATCAGAAAGACGACTCCTGTGTGATGTTTTGTGTGATGTGATGAA
Source organism: Hypanus sabinus (assembly GCF_030144855.1). Taxonomy (NCBI): domain Eukaryota; kingdom Metazoa; phylum Chordata; class Chondrichthyes; order Myliobatiformes; family Dasyatidae; genus Hypanus; species Hypanus sabinus. Next base: position 29,865,348 of record NC_082715.1, read on the forward strand.
GATGTTCTCTTCATCAAAGAGAACAGTTGTTCACACAGATATGTGCTGCCAAACATAGAGAGCATTTGAGCAGCTTGGGTACGCAGCTGGGGCATTGTGTCGGGAATGAAATGTAGAAACTGCAGCGCCCACCGAGTCATACTTTGCCTTGAGAGTGTCACTACATTGGAGTTTAATCAGCTCCATTTGTATGTTGGTTGGTGCGCGTTCCACGTCAGCTGCAAATGGATTACTGAGCAGTTCAAACCTGCTTTTTTAGGCTTCAAAGTCGGCAAATCGCCGTGTGAAGTCGGCACCATCTATGCTAAGTTTTTCAGCAAACCTTGCACGTGGGAACACTGCGGTAGAAACCTGCTCTTTCATAGTTTGGCAACACGGAAAATGGCTCAAGTTTTCTTGCTGCATTTGCGTCTCCCACAGGCACAGCTTGGTTTTAAAAGCCCTCACTGCAGCATACATGTCTGTGATCACATGACCCCGCCCCTGAAGCTGCAGGTTGAACGCATTGAGATGGCTCGTGATGTCACACAGAAACACCATTTCACAAAGCAACTTTTTATCCCGGAGCTCTGTTGTGTCTTTCCCTTTGCTTTCCATGAACTGACAGATCTCCTCACGCAACTCGAAACATCTTTTCAGCACTTTTCCTTGGCTTAACCATTGCACCTCTGTGTGATAGGGCAAATCATTATATTCTGAACCCAACTCCTCCAGAAACGACTTGAACTCCTGGTGATTTAAATCTTTGGCTCTTATGAAGTTAACTGCTCGCGTTATGGTGCTCATTATATGTTCCATTTTCAAGGCTTTGCCTCACAACGATTCCTGGTGTATGATGCAGTGATAAGCTGTCAGCTCACCTGTGCCGTTTTCCTCCCGCATCTTGTCCCGGATCCTGCCCACCAATCCACTCTTTTGACCGCACATCGCGGGCTTCTGTTTCTTGTCCAGGTGCTTGTATTTGTTGTGGTGTTTCATTTCATAGTGTCGTCTTACGTTATATTCTTTAATTACAGCTACACCGTCTCCACACACAAGACAAACAGGTTTGCCCTTTATATCTGCAAACATATACTCTGCCTTGAAAACCCCTGTTTTCAAAGTCCACCTTTCGTTCAGCCATTTTTGGGGTGAGGGATAGCTGAAAGTTGACCACACGTGACTAGCGCCATAAGGATGCTGATGAGAGAGTAAGGCAAGCGTGAGCAATGCACTGGCAGTGCATTATGGGATTTGTAGTATTAGTGATGCATGCAATATACCGGCAGACCAGCTCTAATAGAGAAAAAAATTATTATTAATGATATTCAGGAAATAAACCAGGGAAACCGAATAACCACTAAAAACCCTGAAAACCTGGTACCTGAATAAACTCAGCATTAGCCATATCATATGCCATAGGCGCTTCGATTACTGGGGCCAGCTTTAATAGTAATTAGATATTATCTCGCGGGCCAAAGATAATTCCACAGCGGGCCGGATTTGGCCCACGGGCCTTGAGTTTGACATATGTGATCTAAACCGTCCAATGAATCACCAGTATTCGCCTACCCACCAAGGCCGTGCACAGTCAGTTCTGGTTAATTGGGGCACATCGCAATCAGTACATTTTGGCCCAATTATGTAGCTGCCCCAATTAGCTGAAGTTTCATGGAAGTAGTTAAAAAGGTATTTAGAAAGAAAAAAGCTGAGCGACCATTTAACCAAGTAACAAATGATGTATTTAAATGGAATGCAGAACAAATTAGAACAGTACAAATACCATTACAGAGCTATAAAAGTGTGCATTGATTTCTAATAGTTATCAGTGGAGGAATTCATCCAGTGTTCTGTACTGTTTTCTTTCGACTGTATGTCCTCTCCATGGAATGTGTGGTTTTTCTGGGGGTCCTTTGCTTTCCTCCTACGGCATCGGAACCGGAGTAGCAACTATTTCATTCTCATTTGCACCTGTGCACTGCAGATAACACTAAACAATCTTGAATGTTGGTAGTTACTGCATTCAACCTCAACAGATGTGATAGTGGTTTTGACTCATTTAGAAATCTGATTCTGTTTTTAAAATGAGCTGCAGGAATTATATACCACTTTTCCATTGCACAGCATTGTTACTTACGGAATGCATGTAGATTTCTATATATAATTCTTTTATTTCTGACTTTAGTGAGATGTAGCCTTTAACGTTTAGGTTATCTTCAAAGAATTGGTAATGTTTGCACAATGTTGTTACCTGAAGCTGGACCTTGGTCATGGTGCTTTTAAAAAAATGTCTTATTGCTGTCTGATTCAGTTGCTTTGATCAACCAAATCCCAGTGTTTACATAATTAAATTCAGTTCCTTATCTCTGCAACAGATTTTCCCTCTGGGAACTGAATTTAGATGAGCCAGCTAGTACCTTTAACTCATTTATACTGCAGTCTGCTTTAAATTGGCAGAGGAAAAAACTTACAATGCACATAAGTTATTTTTTTACCCTTCCAGTTTTTATGAATTTATACAGTCATCCTGAGAATTCAGTCTGTGACAATTTTTCTTAGCCACAGTAGGTATGGAGCCATTTTCTTTTTGTTCAATGCTAGGTGCCAAGACTTGATCTTAGTCTTTCTATTAAAAAGTGTCATAACATCATAATTAAAGTTTTTTTAAATTTGGAGTGACCAGAAGAGGCGCATTGAGCCAGGTGAAATTCCATACCAGATGGACCTTGCTGTGCACTACTGCATGGCATTTCGGGCCATCTGACTGAATGACTCAGGGTGAGATGTGATTAAGCAACCCAGGCACAGCCTGCCTCACAGCTGATTCACATTATAAAACTTTTAATTTGATAACTTCAGTAGTATTCCTTGCAATAGCAAGCAAATGCAAGGTACTGCAGATTTAAAAGAAATGGTGAAGCCTTACAATTTTTTGGAGAGGATTTTTTTTTTATTGTTCCAAAATAAAGCTAGAGAATTTCAAGTTTTGTTGCTTTATGGTACAAGTTTGAAGCAGGCTGATAATTTTTTTTTCTTTTGGCTCGAGCAGTTGTACATTTGCTCTAGGAATGCCTTGAGAATTTGAAAGTATCACTTTTATCAGTTCTGACAGTTCATTGGGATGTATAAAATCTGCCTGTCTTGTACGAGGAATTCTACTGTGCCATTAAGGTCACATGCTAAGTACTGTAGCTTGTAGCCACAATAGAAATCTGATTATCAACCAAAGAAATGGTGCAGGGAAAATCCCAATAATTACAAAAAGAAAACCTTTTCTAACTCATTTATGTTTGAAAGTCATTGACACAGTCACAGTCTATCCATTGAAAGGAAATTATTTAGTGAACAACTACACCCTGTGCTAGTGCATTAGTTGGAATATCTCAGCCATAACAATCGAGCAAAATGTCAGCTTTTCCTGGTTAATATTTAACCAAGAATTTCGGTGCAATTTGGAGTATTCTCGAGTTTAAAGGAAATAAAACACTTGTGTGACCTTTGGGTTCTGTCGGCTGTGTAAGTCCAGGGAAGACTGTGTCTGGCCCCACTAAGTGTAAGAGGTTGAGGTACAAAACCTCCTGTTTATGTGGACGCTGCGTGACGTGTTACCCCGTTACAAATCAGACAGTCCACCATATGCAATTAAACAATTTAGCTTTATAATTCTTAATTTGACAAGAGGGTTAGTAGAGAAATAGAAAAGGGCCCATTTTAATGAATCAGTGCATGTTAGAGCTCACAGTTTCCTGTCTGTTAGTCCTCTATTGATTTCCCCCGGGTGTCGTTGACTCACAGCCCCACTCCAAGTCCACTACTTTCTGGCATCTTCTCCCTTCATCTTCTGCTGAATAAGAGACCCAGATCACCTCTGTCTCAGGCACACAACAAGAAAAAAAAACACTCCCTTCATTAGACGGCACACGTTCCAAAACCCCCGTTATCTCCAGCCATAACGAAACACTGCTGCTGCAGGAAAACCGTTACATTAGCCGTGAAACCTTTCCCAGAGTGTTACACTCATTAGTTTAAAAATAATGTTTAAAATTAATTTCTTTGAATTAGATTTGTATTACTGAATTTCTTCTTTGTGAATAGTATGCTGCTTGGGGCTGATGCATGCAACTGCCAGTGGGATTAGCTAGAGATGTTAATCTAGAAATATGTACTGTACAAGTGTGACATTATCTTGGAGGGACAATATAGACTGTGCCATGAGTATGTTTGTTTAAGAATTATAAGTATATTAGCCATCGCATAACTTTGTTTACTGGTGCAGTACTGATAATGTATTCTTTAGTCAATGTTAACTCTTTAAACATTCTGCTTTTGAAGTAAGAGGAAGTACTTTAATTTTGACTGTATATTTATTTTCTCTTTCAGTGGAGGTTACTGTAGAATATGATTATGATGCTGCACAAGAGGATGAGCTGACCCTGAGAGTTGGTGATGTCATTAAGAATGTTAGAAAACTTGAAGAAGAAGGATGGTGCGAAGGAGAGTTAAATGGGAAGAGGGGATTGTTTCCTGATAACTTTGTCAAAGTGAGTAACAATAAAACATTTTGCTAAATCACAGGTTTTGCTTTTCTCCCCGTTGGAGTGTTAAGACGGGTTTCACATTTACACCTTTGCTTCAAACCTCAGCCCTGCTTCTATTAATTTTCTTTTCCATCGCCTTTTTCCACTCTCTTCTCTCTCCTTGCCACTGACCTCACTTCCAACACACTTGGGATTTCATGTGACTGGTCTATACAATGTGCATGTTTGCTCATATCCTTGTGTAAGAGATAGATGACAACTGAGTTGATTGAATTTGCCCAGCTGATTCTAGAGTCTATTGAGGATATTTCACTGAATTGAATATTCTTTAGTGTAGCTCATGTTATCTAATTTCATTAGCAGAGCATAGAATTTTAACTCCATGTGAGAACGCTGTTAGGAGTACTTGGAGGGGCCCTAACAAGATCTTTCTCCACTGAAAGCTCGCTGCAGATACCCTGGATACTTTAGCCTGTTGAATACGTCTTTTGCATCCAAACTAGTTGAGTGTTGGGTGACTATGCTAGAAAGTCCTGACCTATTATTATCCAGACTTAAGATCAGAAAGTGTTTGTTGTGTTTCGATTTATTCTTTTGCCAATTGCTAGCATTCTTTGATGAGAGCTCGGGACTGTGCCAATGCTGAAAATGTTGTCAGTGAATCTTGATAAGCTGTCCTGTTGATAAACAGTCAAATAATATCATAGTATTCCACAATTTAATCACGTCTTCATGGTCTGTCATTGATTATATTGGTCTTTCATTGACTAATCGAGTATGGACTTGTAGAATACGTCAGCAAGAAAATGAATCTCAGGATTGTAGAAGGTGACGTATATGTTCTTTGATAATAGATATATTTTGGACCTTTGAACATTCCCAAAATCTCCTCCACTCCTGTCAGTGATCTTGTGTACAGCCTGGCATCGCTTCATGGATATACAAGCCACACCGCGTAGCAATCCCCCGATTTAACATTAGCAATCGTGCGACAATGTACAATGGCGAGTTAACCTACCAACTGGTACGTCTTTGGACTGTGGGAGGAAACTGGAGCACCCGGAGGAAACCCATGCAGTCACAGGGACAATGTACAAACTCCTTGTAGTCAGCAGCGGGAAATAAACCCAGGTTGCTGCTACTCTGAAGTGTTGTGCTGATCACTAGGCCACGGTGCTGTCCCATGTCGTATTTTTTTAAATAATCAAATTTAGTTATTTCTCTAAGGAAATCTGATAGCCTGCGCAGTCATCAAATCAACATGTAAGTAAATGCACACTGCTCTTTGTGGGCTCAGAGTTGATAGAATGTTGCTTATTGGGTCAGATTTTGCCAGAACAGATTGGTGAATATTCTTTGCTGTTTTTTCTTAATCACTCCTGTAATAAGCGGGTGGGGGAGGTAATGTGAGGGTTGAGTGCACTGGGGTGTTTGTGGAGCTTGACCAATAGTCCAGATCAAATGGGTTTGTTTTGTAGCTTCAGAACATTAAACTAATTCAAAGGAAGACATAGGAGTCCGAAATGTGGGTTTAGCTTCAAGTTTACTTTTAGTGAAGTGTGTCACGTGGTAGAGAGATGACCTATTGCATATTTTGTGGCCATCTTCATTTAATCAAAATGATGCTTGTAGATGAAGGTGATGACACTGTTCTATAGGACACCATCAAGGAGCAGTGCCATAGGAAGGTGGCATCTTTTTATTTCCTTGTATCTTGTCTATATTAAGTGTGTGGGAGGTCAATTATGTCGGTGTTGCCTATAGTTTGTACTCACATGTATTAATTGCCAACGATGTAATCCCACTCCCTTTGTACTATTATAACCACTATGTATTTGTCTAGAAAAATTCAGGAAAAAGATTGAAAAAGAAAGGAAGGTGGCATCTGTCATTAAGGACATCCATCACCCAGAACATGCCCTTTTCACACTGTTACCACCAGGAAGGAGGTGCAGAAGGCTGAAAGCGCACACTCGGCGATTCTGGAAGAGCTTCTTCCCCTCTGTCATCTGATTTCTAAATGGACGTTGAACCCATGTTCCTCACTACTTTTATTTCTGTTATTTTTGCACTTTTATTTTTAACTTTTTAATAGATATTTATGCACTTAATGCAGCTCGGGTTTTTTCCTCTATAGTTACTATCTTGTTCTGCTGCCGTGAAGTTACAAGTTTCATGACGTATGCCAGTGATATTAATTCTGATACTGAATACAAAACAATTTAGTGTTGAAGGGCTCTAGCACCATTAGAAATGAATGTATCCCAGCTGTTAAAGGAAACTGAGTGTTATTTGCTAACTTTTATTGTTTGCATGATTTGTTTGCTTCTTTGCACATTGGGTGGTTGACGTTCTTGTTTTCAGTTGGTTCTATTGTGTTTCTTTGTTTTGTGGCTGCTTGTAATGAGACAGACCTCAAGGTTGTACATGGATATTTTGATAATAAATGTACTTTGAACTTTGAATCAGGAAGAGAATGTGGAGGCTTTAAGATTTTTCTTTCTTTCCTGGAGGTTGCTGGAGTATTGGGAGGACAGAAAATCAGATTGTTTGATAAAGGAGGAACAGATAAACCAAATCAACTGTATGCCAGTTTGTTTAACTTCAATGGTGGGCAAATTATTTCTGAGGATTCAAAGTAATGGTTATCAGTATTCATAAAAATACATTTGAAAAGGGGAATCGACAGAGTATTGCGATTGACTGGGAAGTTAACACAGCAGATCTGTGACAGTGCTGTTTTTAGTGCAGTGTACATAGATTTTAGTGAGGGTTTTTGACAAGCTGCCATCTAGCAGGCTGGCCAAAAAAGTAAAGCCTAATTGGCTCAGTGATGGGAAATGAAAGGCTGTGGTTGTTTTTCTTTTGTGTGACTGGAAGACTCTCATCAGTGGTTGGTCCCTTTCTAAAATATGTACTGCTGATTTTTGACTTGCATGATATATTTACCAGTGAAGCTTGTACGTTGGCTTCATTATCGGCAATGAAAAAGAAAGCAGTGCAATGAAGGAAGAAGTGTGGCAAATAAGAGTTTAATCCAGGGAATTATGTGGCAATATGTTAGGGGAGCTGTGGACAAGGTATGGGAAAATGCAGTTTTTGGGAGGATATTAAGAAATGTGGGGGTGGAGGGGGATCTTGCTGTATATGTTCACAGTTCCTTGAATGTGGCAGGTCAAGGTCATTACTGTGGCTGAAAGACCCTCTGGGATTGCTTTTTAGTCACAACATCAAATTCGAGACAAGACATTTTGGCTTTTTTTTACATAGCGCAGATTGAGTACTATTATTGGAAAGATCTAATAGCACTGGAGCTGTGCTGAGGTTTCTAAGTATGTATGCTTCTGGGAGGGTAAACTGTTTTGAAGGAAATAGATTAAAGTAAGGAGAATCCTTTTCCTTTTGGGTAGGGGTCTAAAACTTAGCAAGGATGTTGTGTGATAGATTGAGGGTCAATGACAGAGATTAAAAATAACGTGGAAAGATGAGAGGGAAGGAAAAATCTTTTCACACAGAAAGTAATAGGATTTTGGAACAATGCCTAATAGAGGCAGAAATCCCATTTTTTTTAATGTGGAAATGCCTTGAGGCAATGCAGCCTAATCTGCCAATATTTGAAAAATACTTTGGTTTGTTATTCTTGGATCCAGTGGGACCTCATTGATGATAGATGTTAGTTTTCTCTACTTACTGGCTCCTTTACATCCAGCAGGTCAATGCTGTACCTGGATCATTCATTCTTCAACACTCAATTGTTAATACTTTAATTTTATTCAGATTGGATTGTTTCATTAGTACACCTTTTGGTGTACAGTCTGATCACTGTTCTCGTTTGGTTTGACATCAAATTTAGTTACGACCAATAGACAATAGGTGCAGAAGTAGACCATTCGGCCCTTCAAGCCTGCACCGCCATTTTGAGATCATGGCTGATCATCTACTATCAATACCTCGTTCCTGCCTTGTCCCCATATCCCTTGATTCCCCTATCCATAAGATACCGATCTTGCTCCTTCGTGAAAGCATCCAAAGAACTGGCCTCCACTGCCTTCCGAGGCAGTGCACTCCAGACCCCCACAACTCTCTGGGAGAAGAAGTTTTTCCTTAACTCTGTCCTAAATTACCTACCCCTTATTCTCAAACCATGCCCTCTGGTACTGGACTCTCCCAGCATCTGGAACATATTTCCTGCTTCTATCTTGTCCAATCCCTTAATAATCTTATATGTTGCAGTCAGATCCCCTCTCAATCTCCTTAATTCCAGCGTGTACAAGCCCAGTCTCTCTAACCTCTCTGCGTAAGACAGTCCGGACATCCCAGGAATTAACCTTGTGAATCTACGCTGCACTTCCTCTACAGCCAGGATGTCCTTCCTTAACCCTGGAGACCAAAACTGTACACAATACTCCAGGTGTGGTCTCACCAGGGCCCTGTACAAATGCAAGAGGATTTCCTTGCTCTTGTACTCAATTCCCTTTGTAATAAAGGCCAACATTTCATTAGCCTTCTTCACTGCCTGCTGCACTTGCTCATTCACCTTCAGTGACTGATGAACAAGGACTCCGAGATCTCTTTGTATTTCTCCCTTACCTAACTTTACACCGTTCAGATAATAATCTGCCTTCCTGTTCTTACTCCCAAAGTGGATAACCTTACATTTATTCACATTAAACGTCATAACGTCGTTAACCAGTTTAGTTAACTTTTGCTCTTCAGGCCTCACAGTTGTTTTGTGGGAATATCTTCATACTGCAGTTCCAGTTTGAGATTTGTATTTAATGGAGCATTAAATCTTGTACAGTGATTATTGAATGAATGAATATTTGAACACTAAAAGGAAACCCAATATCATTACTATTCACGAGGAAACCTGCAGATGCTGGAAATTCAAGCAACACACACAAAATTCTGGTGGAGCACAGCAGGTCAGGCAGCATCTATAGCACCCTTCATCCTGACAAAGGGTCTCGGCCCGATACATCGACAGTACTTCTCCCTACAGATGCTGCCTGGCCTGCTGTGCTCCACCAGCATTTTGTGTGTATCATTACTATTCCTTGGCTTTGAATATTGGCAAGTAAACAGTTTCAAGTTCAATTTCAGTTTATCATCATTGAACCGTAGACATCTATACCACTAAATGAACCAGCATTCCTCTGAACCAAGGTGCACAACACAGTTTAGATAACAAAGCAATGTTATCACTAGCAAATTAACGAATAATAAGGTGCATTTATGACACAAATTAGAAAGTAAACAGCATAGCGCCACTGGCGCTTCATATGCGATGAGACCTGGATGGTGGAAGGGAGTTCAGCAGTCTTAACTATCTGGGGGAAGAAGCTGTTTCCCATCCTAACAGGTTTTGTCTTAATGCTATGCTGTTTCTGACCTGACAGTGGGGGGAATGTGCAAAGAGATTGTTGGATAGATTCTTGGAGCAATCAGTTTGAAAAGATGCAGACATCATGATGTTCTTTATCGACTACAGCTCAGCATTCAATGCCATTGTCCCCTAAAAATGAATTAGTAGGCTCCAAGACCTTGGCTTTAATACCTCCTTGTGCAATTGGATCCTGAATTCCTGTTCCCGCAGATCCCAGTCAGCTTAGATTGGCAACAACATCTCCTCCATAGTCTCCTTCAACACGGGTGCACCACAGACTGTGTGCTTGGCCCTCTGCTCTAGTGGCTTTACATCTATGATAGTAGCTAAGCACAGCTCCAAAGCCATATTCAGGTTTGCTGATGAAACCACTGTTGCGGGCCGTAATGGTGATGTTGTGGTGATGAATCGGCATACATGAGTGAGACTGAATGGTGCCATAATAGCAATCTCTTGCTCAGTGTCAGCAAGACTAAGGAATGAATTGATTGTGGACTTCAGGAGAGGGAAACCAGAGGTCCATGAGCCAGTACTCATCAGAGGATCATAGATGGAGAGGGTTAGCAACTTTAAATTCCTGGATGTTGCTATTTCAGAGCACTTGTTTGGATGTAAGCGCAATTGTGAAGAAAGCACGCAGTGCCTCTACTTTCTGAGGCGTCTGGAAATTTGGCATGACCGCTAAAACTTTGATGAACCTCTCTAGATCTGTAGTGCAGAGTGAATTACTGGCTCCATCAAAGCCTGGTGTGGAAACACCACTGCCTTTGAATTGAAAATCCTACAAGAGATGGTGGATTTGTCTCAGTGCATCATGGGTAAAGTCCTATCCAATCACAGCTCATCTACATGAAACGTTGTCATAGGAAAGCAACAACCATCATCAGAGATTCCCCACCACCCAGGTGATGCTCTCTTCTCACTGCTGTCATTAGGTAGAAGGTACAAGAGCCTCAGGACTCGCACCACCCGGTTCATGAAGTTATCACCCCTCAACGCCAGGCTCTTGAATGAAAGGGGATAACTACACTCACTTGCCCCATTATGAAATATTCTTACAACCGATGTTCTCATCTTAAAGACTGTTTATCTCATTATACTATGTTCTCATTATTTGTTGTTATTTATTTATATGTACATTTCACAGTTTGTTGTCTTCTGCACTCTAGTTGATCTTTCATTGATCCTGTTATTATTCTATAGATTTGCTGAGTATGCCTAAAAGAAAATGAATCTTAGGGTTGTATATGGTGATATACATGTACTTGGATAATAAAATTTACATGTAACTTTTGAATTTTGAAATCAATTCTGTCTGTGTTATTGCAAGGTGGTGTGATTTTGTATTTAGTCTTTTTGTGCCTTGAGTGAGTTGCAGATTTTTGCTTGGTTCTGAGATGTATTTGATTAAGTGGATGCTGGATAGAATATTGTACGATACTGCCCAATGGTGCCTGCTTGGAAAATAATCGAAGAACATCATTCTCCTTAGTTTGAGCCTCTGTGAGGAAACTTTAAAAGGCTGTTGATGTTGACGTAAACCAATTTCAGATTTTTGTTGAGCCACAAGGGTTGTTTGTGTATTGGTAACCTGGAGATTTGGAACAAAATGTTGTTTAACTCCTGTTCCATAAGTGAAAGGTGGGGCTTGAATTAGTGGTTTAAAAAAACCAAAACATTTAATATTTGACAAGATTCAGTATTTGTTTTTGGTTTGTTTATATGAGAGCATTACTTTAAACTTGAATAAAATGTTAAATCCTTGGAATGTTGATGGCTGAACATTAGTGTTCTTAAATTTGGTCCCTGCCAATTTGTAAGCAGTTAACAGTAGAGCCAAAGTTTTAAAACTGAGCTAATATTAGGCCTCAGACCGTTTATTTCCTTCCATAGATGCTGTCTGACCTGAGTTCATCCAGCAATTTGTGTTTTGCTCTGGCTTTCCAGCATGTGTAGAATGTGTTGTCTAATATTTTTATTATTTCCAGCTAGATTTTCTTGCTCCTGTTGTGCATGAGCAGAGATTACCAAGCTTAATCTTTCTTCTTCCCTGACTGTGGCGAAATCCAGTCTTTTTCTTGGGAGCAATCATGATGATATTTGTTTCTTACTCTACCTAACAAACCAGGTTCTCTTCATTTTTTTGGTTTAGTAAATGTGTGCATTTTATTCTAATTCAGAGGCCTACTATATTGCTATTGAGTTTCAGTCTTGTCGAAGGTGACAGTTGCAGAAGGCCAGAGTAAGGTGACATACTCATTTGTGGTGGAGAGGTCTGTCTGCCAGAAAATGCAGTTGTCAATTCTGTGTGAACATTCTGCACAGCCATTACGCAGAATTTTACTGGTGAACCTGTTGCAGTTGTTTGAACGTTTAAAAGGTTGGCTTCAGATTTGGTAGAGACCATGGTACATTAAAAATGCCATCCTTTTCCAGCTGGTTTGGAAGTGCAACAACACCAGTTGCAAAGCAAACCTAACTGATTCAAAGGGCTCATGGGGCGAAAGGATGATTTATAAAGGGTTGCCAGTGACTTAAGAACCATAAACAATATCAAAATTTAATTTTGTCTCAATTTATTTCTGGACCGATTGGAAATGCTTAAAAGAGAATGAGACTTTATTCAAAGTTCAAAATAAAATTATTACCAATATGTATGTATTTGTGTTACTAGATACTACCTTGAGATTCATTTTCTTGTGTTTACAAGAAATAAAATAATACAATAGAAGTTATGAAAAGACAAACTGCATATAATATTGAGAACATGGGTTGTAAAGAGCTCGTGAAAGTGCATCTGTCGGTTGTAGAACCAGTGCAGAGTAGTGTTGGTTGAGGTTATCCATGCCAGTTCAAGAGCTTGATGGCAACTGGGTGATAACTGTTCTTGAGCCTGGTCTGTCTGCTTAATTATTTCTGAGAATGTGCTGGACTTTCCTGACTGTCTTTGAATTTTCTGAATTTCTGATATGTTTTGGGTATTCAGCAACTGAAGAAGACAAGCTGTTTCTCTTTGGGAACTGTAGGAAATGAGGGAGAGAAAATTAGAACACTTTCCTAGTTCGCCTTGTATTAACACCAGGGATCAAATTTTAGGAAGTTGGAGTAACAGGATGTTTGTGGAAAATAGTAATGAATTGAGTAAGAGTTGGCTGGCTTTATGAAAGGGAAATCATATTTGTCAAAGCTTTTGAATTTGTTTAGGTAGTGACTAGCCGAACAGATAATGGCAAATCTGAAATGAGGGTCCTTGTGACACCAGGGCTCCTAAAGGCAATAAAATTTTTATTGATTGGCTGCAAGGAAACACTTTTTTTTAAAAAGAGCTTGTTCTTGTTATAGAGTTAGGAGACTAACCTTTTAGGATGTTACTGGGGTCAGTGCTCTGTTTCATTGATCTTCATAAAAGGACGGAGTGTATTGAACTTTAAATCAATGCAGAGCTAAGTGATAGAGTGGGCAGCTCGAAGTATGCAAGTTGGTCAAATCAGTACACGGCAAATGAACAAGGTCACGACAGCTTGCATATCATGAGAAAAGTGTGAAGTCATGTACTATAGCTGGAAAAAGTATAAATCTGGACTATTTTGAAATGATAGATTAGAAAAGTATAGGTGTTCTGGGTGTATTGAAATGGGAATCATTGTAGGTACATCAAACACTTTAGAAGGCAGAGGGGTCTGTTGGCTTTATTTTGCAATTAGATTTGAGTACAAGAAAACAAGTATCTTATTCCATTTTTTGAAACGTTAGCGAGACCACTGGTGCAATATTGTGCAGAGTCCAGTGTCTGAGTCTTTGGGAGGAGTTACTTGCAATTAAGGGAATACGGTACAGGTTCACCAAATTCATTGCCAAGGGCAGGTTAAGTCTTGATACATGCCTAAATTAGAAGACTGAAATATGATCTTATTGAAGTGTATAAAACTCTTAGGTAGCTTGATGATTTTCCTTGAATAAGTGGCCAGAGCTATGGGCCATTGTCTTCCAGAATTTTCCATCCAGTTCAGCGGTTCCCAACATGCTATATGACATTGACCAATGCTATTAAGCAAGGGGTTCATGGACCTCAGGTTGAAAACTGCTGATTTAGATACCGGTAGCTGTTGTTTGGAATACACCACCCATGAGTGATACGGGGGATCAGTTGCACCAGTGATGAATTTTTTGGTTATAAAGGGAACTGAGGAATGTAGAGCTTGGAATTCAGAAGAATGAGGGGTGACCTCATTGAAACTTTGGAATGATGAAAGGCCATGATAGACTGGTGTCTTGGCAAGTGTTGCTACGTTATGAAATCTGTTGGGATCTTCTTTGACTCTGAAGTCAGCATAGATATCCAGATTGTTTCCTGTTTCTGGGCATAACTTTTGTTGCTCATGAGAACATGTGGGCAGAGGCACGGTATGTAAATCTATGAGGAAGACTAGTCCACACCATGTTAGATTTGCATTTTTTTTTTTGCAGCTAACTCCAGCTTCAATTTGGGACTATTAAGCACAAGTGAACATTGCAATGTACAAATAAGTTAAATGGCAGTGAGAACAGGAAGCACAGAAGCTAGGTTCCAGAAACCAAAGTGAATTGGTCAAAGAAGTGGTCAGAATCATTTGACTGCAGGACAGCATTTCCTTTTGAACGGCTATACTGATGACAACTGCTGGCCAGCAATTGATTTTTAAAAATTGTATATGAAACCTGAAGAATATTCTATGGAGAATGGGAGGATGAAGCCAAGACATAGTTTTATATTCTTTTCATGTTTTGACAGATAAATTGAATGTGATTGTGAGGACCAAAGCAGAAAAACCAAACCAAAATCCAAATATGACAGAGAGGAAGCTGTAGGTGTACAGGAAAGTAAGGCAAGGCGGAACAGGATGGTACACCGGTTCCCAAGTCCCTTCACCATAGGTGCTGACACAGATTGGCTGTGTTTGTCAGATGAGATCTTCCCTGGGACTGCAGTTCATCAAAAGGAACTGAAATGTTTGGACAACACATACAAAATGCTGGTGGAACACACCAGGCCAGGCAGCACCTATAGGAAGAAGTACAGTCGACGTTTCGGGCCGAGACCCTTCATCAGGACATCTTTTTGTGAATTACTTCTATTTATTCATTTGGTTCAGGTCTCGGGGAGAACACCGTGCATTTTGCCAGCACCTGCATATTACTGTATATGACTTGGCTGTTTCAAATCATTAATTGTCAGCTTGCCCTAGTTGGGAGCACTTTGCCCTTGAGTCAGGTGGCTATGGGTTTCAGTTCTATGTAGGATTAAAGTCCAGAAACTAGTTCTGTTTTGATTTGAGAGATTTTTATGATATGAATACATACACCTGGCATGGATCTGCAGCTTGACAATATATGTTACATTCTCATGTTTAAGCTATGATTGCTGGGCTGAAATATTGAAATTAGCTTATAGTTTGAGCATCAAATCAATAATGTACCCAAATAATGTCTGCCTAAGGGTTTCGGCCTGAAATGTCGACTGTACTTTTTTCCATAGATGATGCCCGGCCTGCTGAGTTCCTTCAGCATTTTATGTGTGTTGCTCGGATTTCCAGCACCGCCAGATACTCTGTTGTTTGTGATGTACCCGAATACTTGTGTTTTCCACTTTGTATTAGAATTGGCCAGTTCTAAAATAATGTCAATTAATGTCTGACTTTGTTTTTTCTCTTGCCTTCCTCTGTACAGATCCTGTGCAATAGATTGTGTTTTTCCAAGGTTCTTTGGATATCCAGCAACTTTTCCCATCCTTTGTTACCGCGTACAGATCTGCAATTATCAGGTCTTCACCGTCCTCTCCCAGCTAACCCTGCGACTGTTAGTATAATGTTGTGTCTTGGTCTCCACCCTGTCACAGATATTTCCTATATGTTCACCATCCCTCCCGTTTTCTGCAGCTTAACATGTTATTCTTCTGCAGATTTCCTTATTCTGATGAAATATCATTGACTTGATATGTTTACTGTTTCTCTCAGAGATGTTGGCTGACCTGTTTGTTTACTTATTACAACCGAGGAAAACCAATTGGGCAATTGGACCCAAGTCATCTGCCAAAAGCAATCTCTTCTGTTCCATTTCATTTAACTGTAGTCCTCAGTATATTCTCTGTTTAACGTGCATCAATTCTCCCCTGATTCTTTTCTGATATGGGAGGAACATTGAGCACCTATAAAATCCAGCTGTAATGCTTAGAATGTACAATCTCCATATAATACCTAGCATCGAGATTAAGCCAAAGTCCCTGGATTCATGGTACTTGCAGAGAATGTCTGGTGTGCTTTCTCTTTCTTAACAAGTTGCACAATATTTAAATTTGGAATTTTTTTTTTGGTTAATATGCTTTTGTTATAACGGTTCTTGATTGTGAAATACTTCAGTCATTAAGCCATGAATGTAAAGTTTTGCATAAGGAGATTTATGTTATGACTTTAAATTCCTTAGTAGCCCAAACAAAATAGTCACATTAACTCCAGCATTTAATGACATTATCTATTAATTTTCATAACTTCAGGACAGGCAAAATGGTTTTCTTTGATTAGCATTGCTTTAATTGCATATTGTGGGTGTTTGTAATACAAAATGGCACCACCGAAGTGCGGCGGTTTGCACATCGTAAAATACAGATCAGGGCATCGGAGGTTGGAGTTGAATTCCGGCGTCGTCTGTAAGGAGTCACGGTGCGTCCAATTTGTGGAATGCGTGGGATTCCCCCCCAGATGCTCTTGTTTCCTTCTCCAGTCCAAAGATAGACCAAATAGGTTAATTGGTCATTGTAAACTCTCCTGGGATTAGGTTAGGGTAAATGGGATTGTTGGTGCTGCTGGTATGTTGTGGCTTGCAGGGCTGGGAAGATCTACTTTATGTTATAATCTCTAAATAATTAGTTTTTAAAAACCTTTTGTAGGTTAAACAATGATTCAGATTTTCTCACAATTTCAAATTAGATATCTAGCATTAGATTGATACTAGATAAAATGATAAACACCAGATAAAATGATTAACTATCAATACATTGATTATTGATGGATGATCATTGTGGAACTTGGCAATTACCACATTATCCTGAACACTTGTAATATGATTATATAAGAGAAAAACATTGTCCGCAGTTTAAAAATAGAACCTCTACATTTACGCCAGAGTAGTTCAGGGTAATGTCTGGTTTAGTCTTCAGTGCATAGCGAAAAATGAGAGTTGGCATTTCCATCAAAGCCTTTTAGAGCTGGTAGCCAGATTTGAATTGATTTTTGATTTTAACCAAACAGGAACTTAACATTATTATTGTATTTGGTATTTAAGAGACCTTTATTTGCTTCTGCAATAGTAAGTTTCTGTTTCTGTACTGATATTCTGAAGGTTCCCTTTAGAGAATGTCTGAACTTTGGAACTTGTAGTATAGTGCTCATATTACTTGATAGCACAAAGGAAAAATAAATCTGTCCACTTTAATTTACCCTTTGTAGTTGAATTATAGATCTCCTTCCTTAGTCTTAACTGGTTTGGGTAACTTAGCTAAATGCTTAAAGAGGATCAAGTATTTGGCCTTGGTGGAATCTTTTGGGTCAAATTTTTAATGACTGAATAACAATTTTTAAGAAAAGAAAAAAGATTAATACTAAATATATACTATTTATAGACTATTACCGCTGTACCACTGAGAGCATATTCACCAACTGCATCTCAGTGTGGCGTGGCATGGCAATTGTCCCGTATCGGACCGCAAAGCACTCCAGCGTGTGGTGAAAACTGCCCAGCGGATTATCGGCACCCAATTGCCCACCATTGACCATTGAGAACATCTACCATAAACGCTGCCTGGGCAGGGTGAAAAATATTATCAAGGATGCATCTCACACCAACCATGGACTTTTTACTCTCCTCCCATCCAGAAGGCGCTACAGGAGCCTCCGCTCCCACATCAGAAGGCACAGGAAGAGCTTCTTCCCTGAGGCTGTGACCCGGCTGAACCTCACATCACAGCACGAAGCAGAATTGCACCCATATTGGACTGTCTCAGTACTTTCATATTTGTGTGCTGTAGCAATTTTTATTCGCAGTTATTTTGTAAATAACACTATTCTTTGCATTTCTGGTTAGATGCTAACTTCATTTCATTGGCTTTGTATCTGTACTCGGCACAATGACAATAAAGTTGAATCTAATCTAATCTAATATGCTCCCAGTGGTGTGTGTCTTAAATAGCCTCCGACAACCAAGTTTTTGACCTTCACATGTGGCTTAGTTACTGAGCCCGGTGGAACTGTTACTGTTGACAGGGGAAGGGGTGGTTTACTGGTGCCATAAAAACAGTTACTTCAGGCAGATGCAGCTTGTCATCTGTGGTTGTCAGCTCTTCTAGGAAAAGAGAAACACCCATCTCAAACCTCCACTGCCTTGTGTTTATCCAGGCTCATGAGAAAGACTTTGGGAGTGAACCACAAGGGTGAAGAATCCACAGCTGGAGTCCTGATGGCAGTCTTACGTTGAATTTGACGCTAATTGGCTACTCCTGTGTCACTATCGGTGCCAAACCATATTGCTCTCTGCTATTCCTTTGGTTACATCAGCTGCATGGAGCGGGGGAGCCTGCTACCTGGGCAACAGCTTGTTCTCCATCTCATACTGCCCTGATTTGCATACCAGCTAGGATGCACCATCCATGGTCCACATTGACCATGGAAGGCCTCAACGTTCACCATGTAGAGACGTGGAAGTAGCCATCAGAGGTGTTGTTCCACAGGATGTTGTGTGGCAGCTTTTAGACACGGCTATTAGGGATTTGTAGATGTGATACTCTGAATGCACTGTGCCCGAAGTACGTAATCTATGAACGCTTAGCAGATTGGATTCAAAATTGGCTTGGCCATAAAAGACAGTAGTGATTGGAGGGTTGTTATTCTCACTCACTTGGTCTGTGACCAATATGCTTAGAAGTGATTAAGTGGGCTTAAATTTGTGGTCAACACAGAATGCTGGGGTTCTGGTACTAAAGGATGTTGTCAAAGGTTTCAGCAGGATACTGAACTGTTTAAACTGTGAGCAGAGAAATGTCAGATGAATTTTAATCTGAACAGGTGCAAGGTGTTATACCTTGGGAGGAAAGTAAATGATAAATGGCAGGAACTTGTGGGAGCGTTGATATGCAGAGATCAAAGTCACATTGCGGTTGTATAAAACTTGAGTTAGGCCACATTTGGAGCATTGTGTTCAGTTCTGGTTGCCGTATTCCAGGAAGAATGTGCAGGTTTTGGATAGGGTGCAGGAAGGCGTTCACCAGAATGTATGGAATCGAGGATATTAGCTCAAAGGAGAGATTGGACAAACTTGATTTGTTTTCTTTGAAATGCCAGAGGCTAGGGGTTGACTTGATGGAAGTTGAAAAAGTATGAGAGTCTTAGACGGGGTGGTCCTTTTTTTTAACAAAAAATCTCCTCATGGTGGAAATTTTGAATATTAGTGAACAGAGCTTTAAGGTTAGAGGAGGAAAGTTTATAATAAATGTGTGGGGTAAGGTTTTGTTTTCATATAGTGGTAGCTGCCCGGGTTAAACTACCAGGGAAGAACAGGAAGCAGATACATCAACATTTGGGGGTCATTTCCGTAGACTCATGACACAGAGTGAAGTGAGGGATGTAGACCATGGTTGGGCAGAAGTGCAGTTCATAACTGTCTTTATGATGAGTTCCCAAGAGTTTGTTCATTGTTGGACTGTTCTGTGTTCCACTTCTTCTGTGAAAGCTATAGGTACTGTAATATTGAGCCCTACTGAAAGAGGTTCACTCCCTAGACACCGATAATAACACTGAAACACTGTTCCAGAATGTGGTGTGTGAGCCGAGAAGAAGTTACAGGAGTCTCCGGACTCTCACCACCAGGTTCAGAAACAATTATTACCCCACAACTATCAGGCTCTTGAACCAAAAAGGGATAACTTTTCTCAACATCACTTGCCCCATCACAGAAATGTACCCAAAACTAATGAACTCATTTTCAAGAACTTTTCATCTCGTGTTCTAGATATTTATTTATCTATTTATTTATTTATTTATTATTTCTTTCTTTTTATATTTGCACACTGGTTAAGTGCTCAAGTTGTGTGGTACCTCATTGTTTCTATTGTTGTTATTCTACTATGGATTTATTGAGTATGCCTGTAAGAAAATGAACCTCCAGGATTTTATATGGTGACATTTATGCACATTGATAACTTTGAACTTTTGAAAATGTTTGTTTAATCTTCAGTTGATTGGAAGCTTGGCTAGTTATTTTTCTTTGGTGCAGTGATGTTTTCAATGAAAATGTCACGCTTCTCTTTCATACTCAGTGACACAATACCCTCTGTTAGAAAGAGGATGCTTCAGCAAATGCCCCATTTTTATTGTGTACAAATCACAAAAATCGGTTATTTTTCAAAAGCTGACATTGTAGATATCCACTTACAAGGCATAGTAAGCAAGTAGTAGGCAGCCATTGATCCCAGGGGGATCATGAGTTTGCGCTGCTGGTGGACCATGTCCTCTCCAGGGTGCAAGCCTTGCTGGGAAGATTTGGAGAACCGGCTGTTGCCCATCAAGCATGTTCTCCTTTCCATGTCAGTGATGTAGTCCAAGGGAAGGGCAAGTGCAGATGCAGCTTGGCACCGGTGTGGCAGAGGCTACCAGAGTGAAGTTGTAAACAACATCAAACTGCCTTGGGGACCCTGGCTCCAGATTTCTTCCTCGGGGTTTCCCATGGGTGGGTATGGCCGCAAGGCAGCGGAGGTTTAAAATCAGCGTTTTCTTTCTCCGAGGTGGGCTGTCGCTTAAGGCTAATGGGTCCTACCTGCCTGAAGCAACTGGTTTTGAGGCACCAGTGGTCTGCCTTTGTCCCTACTCTTGTCAATAGAAACAGCTCCACCGGGCCTAGTAGCTAAGCCAAATGTGAAGGTCAATAGTTGGACCTGTTTTTCAGAGGCTAGGTGAATCGCATCCTGTTTGGAGCACTTTAATAAACAAGGAACCACTTAATATTTATCCATTTAAGTGATTAGGAACTTGGTGGGAAGTGTTAACAGGTTCTGTGTCAAACTGTACCTCTGAAAATGCTTGCAAGTTCAGGACTTCTGACTTGCTTAGCAAGTTCTGTGGTAGTTGGTTGGCTGCACTTGAATGGGTGTCAGCATGTGGAGTGGAGATAAAGGGTGAATTTGCTGCAGAGCTGCAGGTGGGGTATCTGCACTGCATGGGCAAGCACTTTCATTTAAATCGAGGGGATAATCTGTGAAAGTTTAGTAGTAGCTTATTTGCATTTTTACTTGGGGTTCAATGTTTTTAATTTGTTTTTTTTCAAGTGATGAGATGCTTATTTTATAACCTGATGCTTTATGATGTTTATCATAACCTGATACATAATCTTATGTTTATGATCAGATGCTGTCTGATCTGCTGAGTTCCTCCAGCCTTTTGTATCTGTGTTGCTTAAGAAAGTGGAATGCAGCTTTTAGAGTTCAGACCATTCTAGGCATTTTCATGGGTGTGTTTTTTGGTTGTCCAGATTGTATATTGTAGGATGCTATTTAGAGCCTTGGCCTTTTCCATCAAAATATTTCCGGCAGGTTAACATGAGGAAAAATGTTTTTCACAAATGTGTCATGCTGCTGGCAGTGTCCTAAACCACTGTTTAAACTCCATTCAATTTTTTTTGCTTTAAGATCTTGAATTCTTTTAAAATGAATTAGAAGAGGGGCGGTCCTGAATGGTGAGGGTCCTTAATGATGGATGCCTCCTCCTGAGTGTGGTGAACTATGTGCCTGTCGGGACACGCCCCTGCTGACTGCTCCTGTGGCTCCTCCCACAGGCCCCTGTACAAAGGAGATCTGCGGCCTGACGCTCGGCCTCAGTCTCCACGACATTGTATGATAGACACTCACTCCTGGTTCCTTCTTCCAGTCAATAAAAGCCGATATCTCGCCTTACGTCTCAGTGTGAGTTATTGATGGTGCATCAATTTTATTGACTGGAAGTTTTAAAACATGGAACCCGTTTTGCGTCCGGACTGGTTGGATTTGGACCCTCAAGACCCTGACGCAGCTCTCGCTTTTGAACACTGGCTTGCATGCTTCCAATCGTACTTGGCGGAGCTTCGTGCGACTGAACCCGCCGTTATGCACAGAATCCTACTCTCGAGGGTCTCCTCCAAAGTTTACTCCATTATCCGGGACCTGCCGACCTACGATGGGGCACTGGACGCCCTCAAAAGACAGTACCTGCGGCCGGTGAACACCGTCTACGCAAGACATCGTTTAGCTACCCGGCAACAGCGGCCTGGCGAATCGTGCGCCGAGTTTCTCCGAGCACTACAGACACTTGTCCGAGCTTGCGACTGCAAGACGCTCATGGCAGAACAGCATGCGGGGCTGCTGGTGCGAGACGCCTTTGTGACGGGACTGAGGTCAGTGTACATGCGCCAGCGACTGCTGGAAGACTCAGACCTTACCTTAAGCTCGGCGATAGAGACGGCCAATGCTCTAGAAGCTGCTTTGCATAATGGCGACGCTGTCCAGTCGCGCGATTCCCTGCCGGTTCCGTGGACACCTCAGACCCCGCCACCGCCGGCTCCCGGGAGCGAATTCGCCAACGCCTCCGCCAGTCGCTATTCCACGAGCTCCCCGAACCCGACCACAGCGGCAGCCCGTCAGAAGCCCGTGTGTTATTTCTGTGGCCAAAAGAAACATCCTCGACAACGCTGTCCAGCGCGAGAAGCAACCTGCTCCAGCTGCGGAAAGCGGGGCCACTTCGCCAAGGTCTGTAAGTCTCAACCTCGAGTGGAGTGCAGCGCTGCGGGTGAAACGTGGGGGCTGCCATCTTGCATGCCCGGATGTGGGCGGCCATCTTTGTCGACGTCAGCACGCCCCGGCCCCGACCCTCGGATGCTGACCGGGTACCCCGGATGTGAGCGGCCATCTTTGTCGACGTCAGCATGCCCCGCCCCCGGCCCTCTGATGCTTACCGGGCACCCCGACGGCGATCCAACTGTGGCCACTGTAACCCTCGACCAAAGCGCCCCACACCAGCTTGCAAGGTCCATGATGGACATCCAGGTGGAGGGGCACTGGACTGGATGCCTGTTTGACACGGGCAGCACTGGGAGTTTTATTCACCCGGACACAGTGCAACGCTGCGGACTCGCAACGCGGCCGGTCAGTCGGAGGTTCCATTTGGCCTCTGGGTCGCAGTCCACAGACATCCGGGCGGGTTGTGTAGCGACATTGGTGGTGCAAGGCACAGAATATCGGGACTTTGAGCTGCTGGTCATGCCTAATCTGTGCGCACCTGTGCTATTGGGGCTGGACTTCCAGAGCCATCTCGAAAGTGTGACTATGGTATATGACGGGCCCCTCCCACCACTCACTGTCCGGAATCCTCAGTTTTGTGGGACTTCTTCACGTACCCCGCTACTGACCACACACACACACGGACACACACATCCCATCCAGAACCAGGCCAACAGCTGCGCTACCGACACTTGCAGCCTCTCCACTCTCAAGGTCCCTCCCCCACCGCTGTTCGCCAACCTGACCCCCGACTGTAAGCCTGTGGCAACCAAAAGCAGGAGGTACAGCGCGGGGGACAGGGCCTTCATTCAGTCAGAGGTGCAGCGGCTGCTCAGGGAGGGGATCATTGAGCCAAGCTCAAGCCCTTGGAGGGCCCAGGTAGTTGTTGTTCGGACTGGGCAGAAAGATAGGATGGTGGTGGACTATAGTCAAACCATCAATAGGTTTACGCAGCTTGACGCATACCCCCTACCCCGCATCGCGGATATGGTCAACCAGATTGCTCAGTATAAGGTGTACTCGACAATAGATCTGAAATCCGCTTATCACCAGCTCCCCATCTGCCCAGAGGACCGCCCCTACACCGCCTTCGAGGCGGGCGGCAGGCTCTATCACTTCCTGCGCGTCCCTTTCGGTGTCACGAATGGTGTCTCTGTCTTCCAGAGGGAAATGGACCGGATGGTGGACCAGTACCAACTGAAGGCCACTTTTCCCTATCTGGATAACATCACCATCTGTGGTCACGACAGGCCAGATCACGACGCCAACCTCCAACGATTTCTCCAAGTGGCCGCAGCTCTGAACCTTACTTATAACAGGGACAAGTGTGTGTTTGGTACCACCCGCCTTGCTATACTTGGGTATGTCGTGGAAAACGGGGTTATTGGCCCTGATCCCGAACGTATGCGCCCCCTGTTAGAGCTCCCTCTTCCCACCACTCTCAAGGCCCTCAGACGGTGCCTGGGTTTTTTTTCCTATTACGCCCAATGGGTCCCCTATTACGCAGACAAGGCTCACCCCCTGGTCAAGTCTACCTCGTTGGCCTTCAACTGCATTAAAGCGGACATTGCCAAAGCTACGATGCATGCAGTGGACGAGACCGCTCCCTTCCAAGTGGAGTGTGATGCCTCCGATTTTGCTCTGGCTGCTACCCTCAATCAGGAAGGCAGACCAGTAGCATTCTTTTCTCGCACCCTCCAAGGCTCCGAAATTCGGCACTCCGCGGTGGAGAAAGAAGCCCAGGCCATAGTGGAGGCTGTTAGGCACTGGAGGCACTATCTTGCTGGCAAAAGGTTCACCGTGCTGACCGACCAGCGCTCGGTTGCGTTCCTGTTCAGCAACCAACAGCGGGGCAAGATCAAAAATGATAAGATTTTGCGGTGGAGGATAGAACTCTCCACCTACACCTATGATATCCTGTACCGGCCTGGCAGACTCAATGAGCCCCCTGATGCCCTATCCCGGGGAACATGTGCTAGCACACAGCTCGACCAGCTGTACACCCTTCATGCACAACTTTGCCATCCGGGGGTCACCCGATTTTACCATTTTGTGAAAGCTCGGAACCTGCCATACTCCCTGGAGGACATCAGGACGATGACCAGGGACTGCCAAATTTGCGCCGAGTGCAAACCGCACTTCTACCGTCCTGACACGGCACAACTTTGTCAAGGCCACCCGCCCTTTTGAACGCCTGAGTGTTGACTTTAAGGGCCCCCTTCCCTCCACTGACTGCAATGTCTATTTTCTCAGTGTTATCGACGAGTTCTCACGGTTCCCCTTTGCCATCCCCTGCCCCGACACCACTGCCACGTCCGTCATAAACGCCCTGCGCCAGCTCTTCACTCTGTTCGGGTATCCCTGCTATATCCACAGTGATAGAGGGTCCTCCTTTATGAGTGAGGAGCTGCGCCAGTACTTGCTAGCTAGGGGCATTGCTACCAGTCGGACCACGAGTTATAATCCCCGGGGTAATGGCCAGGTGGAGCGGGAGAATGCCACAGTGTGGAAGGCCACACTTTTAGCCCTTAAGTCAAAAGGGTTGCCGGTCTCTCGATGGCAGGAGGTCCTCCCTGAGGCACTGCACTCTATCCGCTCTCTGTTATGTACGTCCACCAATGCCACCCCTCACGAACGCCTATTCTCTTTTCCCAGGAAGTCTGTCACTGGGACCACCCTACCAGTTTGGCTGACGTCCCCGGGGCCTGTGCTGCTCCGGAAACATGTGAGGAGCAATAAATATTCCCCGCTGGTGGAGAGGGTTCACCTTCTACATGCGAACCCCCAGTATGCTTACGTGATCTTACCTGATGGGCGGGAGGACACGGTCTCCATCCGCGACCTGGCACCCGCTGGTGCAGCAGACCACTACCCTGACGGCTCTCCGGTAACAATGAACCCTGCACCAGAGGTGACACCGTACTCACCAGGCCCTACACAGACTCCTCACGACACTTGTATACCGGGCGTTTCGTACGCATTTATACCAGGCACCTTGCACATGCATGAGGGATCACCGGCGCCTAGTGGGCAAGAACACGCGCAACCCCCGTCCCCTGTGCAATTGCCGATGTTGCCGGCATCTATGCGGTCACAGCCGGTGCTACGTAGATCGCAGCGACAGATTCGACCACCTGATAGACTTGACTTGTAAGAACCTTCGCCACATGAGGACTTTTTCAAACGAAGGGGGGGGGTGAATGTGGTGAACTATGTGCCTGTCGGGACACGCCCCCTGCTGACTGCTCCTGTGGCTCCTCCCATAGGCCCCTGTATAAAGGAGATCTGCGGCCTGATGCTCGGCCTCAGTCTCCATTAGAAGAGGGGCGGTCCTGAATGGTGAGGGTCCTTAATGATGGATGCCTCCTCCTGAGGCACCACATTTTGAAGCTCGCTGTGTCTTTAGTCTCTCTCAATCCCGCACGTAGGAGCCTCCATAGCAGGTGGTGACCTAATCTTCCAGATTATCCATCAATAAAGAGCGTCATTATCAGAGATGTGCCCCCTTTGCGTTGCCACCCTTGATGAGTAGCACCCACAATCAATATTTTAAGAATAACTTCTTCCATTCTGCCATTAGATTTCTAATGGTCCATGAACACCACCTCATTATTCATCTCTGTTACAGTTCGCATATTTTTGTAACTTGTAGTAATTTTTGTCTTACACTTTGCTGCTCAAAAAAATATTTTCACAACATCTGCTGAGGAGGTCCTAGTGGACTTCAGGCATGCTAGGAGCCACACTCACGTCCCCATCTACATCAGCGGAGCTGTAGTGGAGCGTGTATCAAGCTTCAAATTAATTGGTGTCCATATTACTGAGGATCTCACCTGGCCCCTGAACTCCTCCATCTTGATCAAAAAATAGCGCCTTTATTTCCTGCAGAGCATCAAGAAAGCTTACCTTTGTCCCAGGATACTGACGGACTTTTACCGCTGTACCATTGAGAGCATACTCACCAACTGCATCTCAGTGTGGTATGGCAATTGTCCCGTATCTGACCGCAAAGCACTCCAGCGTGTGGTGAAAACTGCCCAGCGGATTATCGGCACCCAATTGCCCACCATTGACCATTGAGAACATCTACCGTAAGCACTGCCTGGGTAGGGGGAAAAGCATTATCAAGGATGCATCTCACCCAACCATGGACTTTTTACTCTCCTCCCATCTGGTAGGCACTACAGGAGCCTCTGCTCCCGTATCAGCAGGCACAGGAAGAGCTTCTTTCCTGAGGCTGTGACCCTGCTGAACCTCACATCACAGCGTTAAGCAGTATTGCACCCATATTAGGCTGACTCAGTACTTTTATATTTGTGTGCTGTAGCACTTTTTATTCACAGTTATTTTGTAAACAACACTATTCTTTGCATTTCTGGTTAGATGCTAACTGCATTTAATTTGGCTTTGTATCTGTACTCGGCACAATGACAATAAAGTTGAATCTAATCTAATAAATTTGATGCTGGTTCTGAGTTCAGCTGCCATCCGGGACCTTGGCAGAGGTCCTACTAAAGTCCATACAGAGAACAACCACTGCCATATCTTCATCTATCCCCTTCAATATCTCTTCAAAAAAAAATTCAAAGATTTGGCCAACATGACCTCCCATACACATAATCATTCTGACTAATCCTGATTAGGCCTTGACTATCTAAAAGATGGTAGATCTTCAGAATTCTCTCCCAATGACATCCCTGCAAGGTTCACCATCTTGTAGTTGCCTGGTGTGTCCTTGCCACTGGTGAACAATGGAATAACATCAGCCTCACTCCAGTTTTGTGGAACTTTACCAGTGGTTAACAACAAAATAAGCATCTCTGAGGGTCTGCCTGGCGAAATAGCTCAGCCAGAGCTGATAGTCTGACCTTCTGCTGGTTCTTTGAAGTGTTCCAGGAATTGGAATGTTCCTGCTTGCAACCACCAATGATGGGGTTGGTTGAAATTTTGCCATATTCCAGAGGGAATTGAAGTATTTTTGGCTTTTAGCACTCTGCCCTTGTAATTAACTGCTCCTCCCAAGCTCTTTGAATGTTCTCATACTGATGAAGTACACAGCATTGGATCAAAGCAGTGGGTGTATGCTCCTAAATCATACAGTACAGAAACAGCAACTTTGGCCGCTGTGTCAAATTAGCTACCAAGCGCCTACCTTATACCAACTGAAATAACTTTTCCATTTTAGTCCCGGCGACTGCGCCTGAAGTAGGTTGAACCTAAATCTTTGGAGCAAAGAGGTGACAGAGACCTGGGTTCAATTTATTGTTAGATGCATCAGTGCAATGAAAAGCTTACAGCACTTGTCCTTGAGCTGCTCTCACTGCTGCTGGTGATGTACCTGCTGGTCATTTTGGCGGGAGACTTCAGCTTGTATCGTCGACGTGGCTGGACAATCCAGTAGTGCTGACAGCAGGCTGGTCTTCACCTCCAGGCTCCTGACGGAAATGGTTAAAGTTGCCAAGCACCACTGCTGGCAGAACACAGCTCAAACCCAACGTCATGATCGGATGGCTCAGCCCATTGACTTCCACCGTTATGGTCAGATCCACCGACGTCACGCTTGTGTTCCCAATTAATGTTCTGCAAGTTTATCATTATTGACAGACTAGCTGTGCTATTTCATGGGTGCATTGCAGCCATTTTATAAGCATATTGTTTTGTTTTTGATGCCAAGCCTGTGGCCATGTTGGATTGGAAAGATTTAGTTTGGATGTATCTTCGGCAGTTGTGGTTTATTGTTATTGGTTGCTTTGTGGTTTCGTGGACCTGGTATGGTTTCTGAAATGGCCAATTGAAAAGAAAGTTTATGATATCTTTCCCCAGGAGCTGGTTGCAAGAGACATGAAAGGTGACTTTGAAGTTCTGTGGCAAACTGGATACATGAGCTCAGATGCATCTTTATTTCCTCCTGAGGAAACTGGAACTTTACCACTATTTGTTCTTTTTTGCATGTGTGACCATTTCCCTTTGCTTAAGGGGCCATATACTTCATCAGTTAACCCAAACCTGAATCATTTCAGAACCTTTGTCAATATTTAAATGTAAAAATAGATTTTTTAAAGATCTGTGTTATCTCAATTTAAAATGAAAGGCTAAAGGAACCTTGGCATATCTGTTGTTTCTCTGTTAATTTGACAAGCTGCCATTAGAATGAAAGAAAATTTACAACTGACATGGAAGCTATTGCAACCCATTATGTCTGTACTTAATTGTAAAATAACTGTGCATCTTGCTCTGCATTTGATGGCTTTTGCACATAGCCCTAAATATGATATAAATATTTTGATACTTTATCTTGTGGTCTAAATATAATGGAAGTTTGAGAATGGTCAACAAAGTAATTAGTATAATTGTAAAACTAAGTTTATTCCTTGTCTAGAATAGGAGTTTGACTTGTTGATAAACTTTTCAGTTGGTGATTACTTTTCATTCGAATCCTCTTTTTGTCATGTTATATTGAATGTACATGTATGTGGTCATTCTGGTTAGCAGTACAAATTGAACTTATCAATCAGTTATTCTAAATTTACTTTGGATGAGCTTGCTCGAGCAAGTGTATTTTTGGTTTGTTGTTATGTCTGGGTGGCTGTCAGCATCTACCGGTATTTAATTGAAAAATGACGCATTTGGTTTGAGTCTGGATGTTACTCCTTTTTCTTAAAAAAAACACAACTTCTGTGAAACATTTGGATTTGAGATTCATTCTCAAATGCTGCTGTCCCCAGAAATGCCAAAAGAGGAAGTGAAAGTAGACATGCTATTTAAAAATTGGTGTGGGAATGAATTGTAATTTGAGCAGTTATACTTTAGAGCAAGAAATAATAGATTTGTTATTTAGTTCTTTGAAAGAACTAATAATAGTTAATTCAGTATTAAAATACCTATTACAATCACTGCACTTGACATAGAATTAAGAGTCAAGCAGGTTTTGAAGAATTTGCTTTAATCATAGTGTTCCAATGGATAATGCACAAGTTCCACAAGTCTGGACAGGGTTGTACACTTAGTCTTTTGGAGTGTTTTATAATAACCTCATTTTATCCCTAGTAAATTTTATTCTTAAAATCTTTCAAGCCCTTTAAGTTTAATGACATCTTCCATTTCTCTATTGGTTTGCGGTATATACAGTGCCTATAAAAGATATTCACCTCCCTTGAAAGTTTTCATGTTTTAATGTTTTTACAACAATGAGTTACAGTGGATTTAATTTGTACACCTGCAGAAATTTCCAAATCTATTTGGTGACCAAATCTCTTCAATAAATGTAGTTGTTGACATGCTGCCTTCGTAATTGCATCTGTATGTTGGGCTCAACATATTGGATAGATCTTCAGATATATTGACACCCAGGAACTTGAAACTGATCACCCTTTCTATTGCTGATCTGCCAAAGAGGACTGGTGTGTGTTCTCTTCACTTTCACTTCCTGAAGTCCACAATCGGTTCCTTGGTTTTATCAACGTTGAATGCAAGGTTGTTATTGTGACACCACTCAATGTACTGATCTATCTCACTCCTTTACCCTTTTTCGTCACCATCTAAAATTCTGCCAACAATAGTTTTGTCATCGGCAGATTTGTAGATTTTCAAGGGAGGTTCATGAAAATTATTCCAGGATTGAATGGTTTGTCATATGAAAAGTGTTTGATGGCTCTGGGCCTATACTCACAAGAATTCAGAAGAATGAGCGGTGCCATTATTGAACCCTATCAAATGGTGAAGGGCTTTGATATATTTGATGTGGAGAGGATATTTCCTATGGTGGGGGAGTCTAAGACCAGAGGACACAGTTCAGAATAGAAGGGTGTCCTTTTAGTACTGAGATGAGGGAGAATTTCTTTAGCTAGAGAGTGGTGAATTTGTGGAATTATTTGCCACAGGCAGCCATTGATGCTGTCATTAGGTATATCTAAAGTAGAGGTTAATAGATTCTCAATTGGTCAGGGCACAAAGGGATTTAGGGAGAAGGCAGGAGATTGTGAAAAAATGGTGGTAACTCAATGGGCTAAATGACCAATTTCTGCGCATGTATCTTATGGTCTTAAGGTCTTGATGTTCTGCGTCGGGTGAGTGTGATTTGATCTTGATGCATATTCCCCTTCATCACCCTTTAAGATTCAACTGCCCTGTCTTTAAAGTGAATTTTGAAGTCATCACGTGGCAATGCTCTGAGGTCTTCAGATTTATTTTGTGGAGACTACATTCAGCAGCAGGATATTCCTGTAGCTGTACCTGTAGCCAAGTGCTACCCTGCTTCCCTGTTTCCCATTGGACCTGCACCCAGTGACTTGCCATTTACCAGCGCAGTCTTGCTGATTGCTTTGTTTTATGTCTCAGGGTGTAGTCTGATCCTAACAGATTATAGTTTATGGTTTCTCACTTAATGAGTATAAAAAGGATAAAAACAAACTTCTCTGTGGTATGTATAAATATGTCACGGTCGCCATTGCCTTACTTTTTAGTAATTGTCAGTTGAATGCCAAAGAAATCCAAACCAATGAATTTAAGCCACTTATTTTAGGACTCTCTCAGATGTTAAATAAGTGGTTTAATTTCATAATGAGAACAAAACACTGTTTGGATCCTGGCTTCAGAAATTCTTGGTGTATTATTCACTGGTCTGTGATCCTATAAAAATGTAATTTCTTTTGAATGGAATTGCATTGCCCACTTAAAAATACCTTGCGATCTTCTGAATAACAAAATGGATATATGCAGGACAATAAAAAACTTTTTCCTTTAAAAGCAGAGAACGTAATCCTGCACAGAATTTGCCAGTGGCATTTTCTGTGTGTTAGCCTGCAGTCAATGAACGGCACAATGCTAAACTGAACTAATCTGAGCATTCCCAGACTGTGTGTTATTTGCTCATTTTTTGCCACTTGCGCGATATCTTCTTTTTGCATATAGGGTGTTTGATGTTTTCCGTGGTGTTTTGTGGCTGTCTGCCGGAAGACAAATCTCATGATTGTCTATTTTGTCACAAACGAGAAAATCTGCAGAAGCTGGAAATCCAAGCAATACTGGAGGAACTTGGCAGGCCAGGCAACGTGTGTGGAGAGCAATGAACAGTTTACTGATGAAGGACCTGGGCCCGCAACATTGACTGTTTATTCCTCTCCCTCAGTGCTGCGCGACCTGCTGAGTTACTCCAGCATTTTGTTGGGCAGCAACATGAATTTTTTTTTTTTTAAAAATCTGTTTTAGATGCCTTTCAGTTTGATTTCTTCATGAAGAAATGTAACATTGACATCAACAATTGGGAAACCAATGCCAAGGACAGAAAACTCTGGCAAGCCATCATCCGAGAAGGAACAGCAACTTTTGAAGCCAACAGATGTGCAGAATTAGAAGGAAAGAGAAGAAAATGGGAAGAGAGGCTGCAACAACCAAAGCCCGAACTGCCATCTGGAACTACCTGTCCTGAATGCAGAAGAACTTGCAAAGCCAAGATTGGACTCATAAGCCACTTGAGAGCCCATAAATAGATCAACGGAATGAAGTCCATCATCCTCGACCTCGAGGGATTGCCATGACAATGACAAGTTAGATTGTTCAGGTTCTACTTTTGAACAATGATTCTTCTATTTTATAGGAAATAGAAATGTAACTAATGCTTCTGTAGTGCCTGTGACAATTGTATCTGTTGTGGACACGGGTACTGCATTACTGATGCACCATCAATAACTCTCTGAGACGTGAGGCGAGATATCAGCTTTTATTGACTGGAAGAAAGAACAAGCAGTAGTTGACCACCATACTACGTCCTGGAGACTGAGAGGCCGGGCTCAGGCTTCAATCGCCTTTATACCGGGGTCAGTGGGAGGAGCCACAGGAGCAGTCAGCAGGGGGCAGGTATAAGTAGTTCACCACAATTACTAGTAGCTTAAACTACCAATTTAAGTAGTTCCAATGTCACTTTGAGGATGGTTTGTAGTGTTTAATCACTTAACTATATGAAAATGCAAAGTATTCTCTATTTACTGCTGTCTACTGTGTGGTTGTTTGAAAGTGATTGCTTGCCTGGGAATTGATATCTGTGTGTTTACATTCTGATCTTCATGGTGCCTTTGTAATTGGTTTGTCTTTTGGGTGATTGAAGTCAGTTTCCTTAAGTTAAACTTTAGACATGAAATTGGGTTGATTTACTGTATCAGAATATGAAATGGAGAATGTACCAATTTGGTTCCATTACATCTGCGGATGCTAGGGACGTATATTTGTATGATGAGGGGTAGAGAGTTTGATTTCAGTGTGGTTTATTGGAAGTGCCACAGGTGAGTTGTTGAGATTAGCAAAGAATGAAACCGACATTGCCTTGACTTGTACAGGAATGTGATTGCACAGCTGCATGCTGGTGCCGTAAAAAGCCACAGGGTTTGTCTCAGAACCGCCTATTGAACTTTGTAATTTTGATCGTTGCCAGCGTGTGCTTGTGGCAAATGTCTTCACTGTCGGTAAGTTCCAGCCGTTCTTCAACTATTGGCATCGGTTTGGTGATGTTTATTCATTTGGAAGTTGATTCATAATTGTGCTGACTACCTGTTACAGTGAGCTGATACAATGTAGAGTAACCTGAAACTATATTATGTGTTGTATTTCATGGAAGGCTGTAGCCAAAGATTTACATTCTGTGCGCATTAATCATTTGCAGGTCAGTATTATACTGTGTGTGATAAGCAATACAGATGGGTAAAACTCCAAGTTCCTGATTTTGTTCTTTCAGCTGACTAAAGTCTCAGAACGTTCTGTATGTCGGTTCTTGCTCTCACTGAACATTGGTGGTTGTGACCATTTACTTGGTTTACTTCAGCGTCGATTTGCATTAATAATTGTACAGCAGTTTAAGAGTGTCACTAATCTGGTTGTGGGCTCTGAATCTTATTGTCATGAGTAATTGGAGAAAAATAAGTTTCTCCAAATGACCTGCTGGGAGTGTATTTAATTTTATCCAGGCTACTTTTTCTGCGCAGACAATGGCGTAGCAATGAACTTTCATCGTACTGAAAGGCATTTGACATAGCTGAAAAGTTTTGCTCTGACGTAGAGCAAGGTGTGGCACAGTGGCAGAACACCTTTGCAGCAGCTGAGTTCAATTCCCACTGCTGTCTGTAAGTAGCTTGTACGTTCTGCCTGGGATCGAGTGGGATTCCTTCAGCTGCTCCGGTTTCCAAAGATGTATGGGTTAGAAGGTTAACTTGTCATGTGGCTGTAATTGGGCAGCATGGGCTCACTGGGCTGGAAGAGCCTTTTATTGTGCTGTATGTTTTTTAAAAAAAATTACAACCTCTTTTGAGATGCATGGTTCCACACGAGCAACTTGATAGTGCCTTGCCATGGTTATTTCTGTAGTTCAATTTGAAACTTGCCCAGTAACATCAGCAACAAATGTTGCACCATTTTTTTTAACCCTTCCAGCATGATCTTTAATTCCTCTGGTCTGAAAAATGGAATTGGTTACTTTATTCAAAGAATGACTAATATTTCTCAAATCTCCCAAATAAACTTACAGTGACGATTGCATTCGACCTCTGTTCTTTGTCATTCTGTTTTTTTGATACTGATGGGCATTCCTAGTAAAAGCAGATGTCTCCCTGGCAACCTCTTGCCAACTGATCACTATGATCAACTATGGTAACTGATCATAGACTGGAAAGCTCCCTGTGGCCCTTGAACATGCAGGGTTATGCTTGTAATATTAAGTTACAAACATGGTGTGATGTGCTCAGCATTTCCAGCATTCTCATTCGGGATTCGTATCTCAGCAAGAGCACCCACAGGGTTTGCGTGTCCTCTTCTAAAAAGCAGAAAATGCTGGAAACACCTCAAAGGCACCATCTGTGGGAAGAAGAACCTATTGGAGCAGACTGGATGGGCCTAATTCTGCTCCTGTGACTTATGGTCTAAAAGTAGTTAATATTTCAGATCTGATACATAAGATTTCATCAGAATTCAGAAAGAGAAATAACAAACTAGTTCTTGGTAGGAGAAGGTGGAGGAAGGATTGATAGAACAACGAGCGTATCTCTGATTGGGTAAGGCCAGTTGGGTTAATAGGGGCTGTCCAAGTGCACAGTGCTTTTTTTGTCTTTTTAATATTTTGTTAATAGTGAGCCTGTGGGATATGCTCAGCATGCCAGACTATATAATAGAATTATAAAAGACACTGCATATTTACAGAGCAAAATCCACACAAAATGTTGGAGGAACTCATCAGGCCAGGCAGTATCAATTGAAAAGAGAACAGTCGATGTTTCTGGAGTGAAGACCCTTCAGCAGGGTTAAATGGTCAGTTTTAATAAAAGATGAAAGAAGTTATGCAATTTGATGTTGTTTGGAAGGTTTTTGAAAATAGAATTACTGTACCCTGCAACACTCAGGGCTGCCGAAAAGTACAAAATGAAATTCTAGGTGCCTGCTTTCACTCAAAAGACTTAGTATTTTCTGTGACCAAATTCAAATATCTCTTCCTCGGTAAGTCGACCAAGGCAATTTACACGGCCTTTAATGAAACAATTGTACTCTTTCCAAACTTGCTACAATTTTATTTCTTGGTTTTTGGTGAACCAGGTTCCTATTAGAAATTATAGAGCATTACAGCACAGGAACAGGTTCTTTGAAATAATTAAATTAGTAATCCAATGCCCAAGTAAATTAATCCCTTCTGCCGACACCATGTCCATCTCCTTCCTTTTCCCTCGCATTCCTTTGTACCTCGGAGTTTCTCGAATGCTTCTGTCGTACCTGACTGCATCGCCATCCCAGGCAACCAGCACACGATGTGTAATAAAAAAAATACCTTGCACACTTCCTTTGAACTTGTCCCTCTCATCTTAAATGCATGAAATTTATTTGATATTTCAAACAGAAATAAAAACACAAAATGCTAGCAGAACTCAGCAGGCCAGACAGCATCTATGGGGGGAGGTAGTGACGATGTTTCGGGCTGAAACCCTTCATCAGGAGTGAAGTAACCTGGGATGATCGAGGGGGGATAAGAAGTGGGGGGAGGGATGAAGTAGAGAGCTGGGAAGTGATAGGCTGGACGGAAATGGGCTGGGGGAAGGTGGAGAATTATGGGAAATAAAAGAGAAAGAAAGGTAGGGCTGGGGGGGAGATTATAGTGAGGGGGGAAAAAAGAGAGAGAAAGAGAACCAGACTAAAATAATAGATAGGGATGGGGGTAAGGGTGGGGAGCAGGGGTATCAACGGAGGTCTGTGAGTTGAATGTTCATGCCAGCAGGAAGGAGGCTACCTAGGTGGGAGATAAGGTATTGCTCCACCGACCTGCGTGTGGCCTCATCTTGACAGTAGAGGAGGCCATGGACAGACATGTCGGAGTGGGAGTGGTCGGTGGAATTGAAGTGTGTGGCCACAGGGAGATCCCGCCACTGCTGGAGGACTGAGCGCTGGTGTTCAGCGAAACGGTCTCCCAGTCTGCGGCGGGTCTCCCCAATGTATAAATGGCCACATCGGGAGCACCGGATACAGTATATCACCCCAGCTGACTCGCAGGTGAAGTGGTGCCTCACCTGAAAGGACTGTCTGGGGCCTGGGATGGTGGTGAGGGAAGAAGTGTGGGGGCAGGTGTAGCACTTCTTCAGTTTGCAGGGATGAGTGCCCGGAGGGAGGTCCGTGGGGAGGGATGGGGGGGGGGATGAATGCACAAGGGAGTCGCATAGGGAAGGATCCCTGTGGAAAGCCGAGAGGGGGGGGGGGGGGGAGGGGAAGATGTGGCTGGTGGTGGGATCCTGTAGGAGGTGGCGGAAGTTACGGAGGATTATACGTTGGATCTGTAGGCTGGTAGGGTGATAGGTGAGGACCAGGGGGACTCCATCCCTGGTGGGCTGGCGGGGGGGATGGGGTGAGAGCAGAGGTGCGTGAAATACAGGAGATGCGATGGAGGGCAGAGTTGATGGTGGACGAAGGGAAGCCCCTTTCTTTAAAAAAGGAAGACATCTCCTTTGTCCTAGAATGAAAGGCCTCATCCTGAGAGCAGATGCGGCAGAGGTGGAGGAATTGAGAGAAAGGGATAACATTTTTGCAGGAGACAGGGTGGGAGGAGGAATCGTCTAGGTAGCTGTGGGAATTAGTAGGTTTGTAGTAGACGTCAGTGGATAAAAAATGCAGGCTCTCCATCTGTGGATCTCTTGATCTTAGAAACCTTTTTCAGATGTTCCCTCAGCCTCTGCTGTTCCAGAGAGATTGTTGTTTAGATCGGGACCGCTTTGCCGAGCACCTCCGCTCCATCTCCAAAATGTGGAAATTGCTAACAGCCGATGATTTTAGTTCCAATCACCATTCCTGTTCTGACATGTCAATCCACAGCCGCCTCTTCTGCCAGGGTGAGGCCACCCTCAGGGTGGAGGAACATCGCCTTATATTCCGTCTAGGTGGACTCCAGCCTAATGACATGAACATTGATTTCTCCAACTTCTGCTAATTCTTCCCACCCTTCTCCTTTCATCTTTAATTCCCTACTCTGGCCACCTGCCTCTGGTGACCCTCCTTCTCTTTCTCCCATGGTCCACTCTCATCAGATTCTCTCTTCTCAGCCCTTATGCCTTTTCCACCCTTCACCTCTTATCTTCCTACTTCATCCCACCTCCCCCACCCACGCACCTTTCTCCTCACCAGGTCTCATATCACCTGCAAGCTTGTCCTCATTACCCTTCCTCCCCACCTTATTCTGGCATCTTCCCCCCATCCTTTCCTGTCCTGAATCATGGTCTCGGCTTGAAATGTTAACTGTTCATTCATTTCCATAGATACTGCCTGAACTGCTGAGTTCCTCCAGCATTTTCTGTGCATTGTTTAGACTATTGCAGAAATGGTAGAAATATTGTAATTTCTATTCTACTGCCTGTTCCCACATTCTGTCATCTAGTGTGCTTAAATTTGAATGGAATTTCCTTTATTGTTACTCCACTGCTCTAAAGGTGCTATTATCAGTGTGCTAACAAGCCTTTGATTTTTTTCTTTGACAGTAAACAATTACAAATGTGATAGTGCTGTTATTTTTTTTGGACCTGACAAACTAGATTTGTTGCCTAAGGTGCCTTGTAGTGTTTATCTATCTACCTCTCCCCATCTGTGTGTCTCTCTGAATGACATTTACATACGTCTCCTGCTATTGTACCCTTATCCGGTATTGGTTGGTTGTCTTCAAAACCTGATTACCCAGTCTGGCGTGTCATTATGACTTTGATTTCCACAGCATGTTGAGAGTTTATTTCAGTAGTGGTGCCTGAGAAATCCCCAGATAACTCTGAAATCTCTTCTGGTTCATTCAGACCTTTCAGGAAGGAGGTCTATTCATCCTTGCCTAGTTTGGCCTCTGTGATTCCTTAAACACAACAGTAGTTACACTCTTTTGCAATAAAATTGCAAAGATATTGGCATGGTCGCTAAAGCACATGCCCCATGAAGGAATAAATATATCTATAAATATAAAAATAGTCCTCGTGCCCCTTGAAATATAGAAAGGGTCTGGAAAAAAATCAAAATATGAGAGAGTCTGCAACTGCTGGAAATCCAGAGTAACGCGCACAAAATGCTGGAGGAATTCGGCAGGTCAGGCAGCGTCTATGGAAACGAATAAACAGTTGGCATTTCAGGCCTGGACTCCTCATCAGGACCTGTGCGTTGCTTCAGGAGAAAAAACACCAAATTAGAAAGATATCATTTGAAATGACTAGTGAAAACGACTGGCAATAATCAGATCGCTATTGGTTTATTTTTGTCACATATACCAGGCCTCAGTAGAAAACTACACATGCAAAATGTTGGTGGAACACAGCAGGCCAGGCAGCATCTATAAGGAGAAGCACTGTCAATGTTTCGGGCTGAGACCCTTCGAAACTATTGGTTTGAGTGCCTTCCACACAGGTCATGCTGTAAATAATTACAGCAAGGTAGTAAAAAGAAATCAATAGAGGGTATAGTGTTTCAGATGCAGAGATCGAATGTTCGTATTTTAGGGACATGAGAAACCCAGACAAGAGGCTGATAAGTGGATAGGTGCCTATCCTAGAGCAGAGTGATTTGGTTTCTTAGGCTTTTGCGCCTTCTGCTTGATGGGCAAGGAGACGATAGGAAGTGAGGGTGGAATGGGCCCCTGATTATGGTGGATGCTTTTCTGAGGCAGTTGGAAACGCAGATGGAGAGGTATTGGTTTCCCTGTTGGACAGGGTTGCATTCAGAACTCTGAACCATTTCTGCAATATTAGGTAAAGTGATTTGCCATTACCGGGCTGTGATGCATTCATGTAGGATGCTCTCCATGATGCAGCTACAGAAATTGTCAGAGTCATTGGGGAGATGCCGAATTTTCTTTGCCTTCTGAGGAAGTAAAGGCATTGGTGTGGTGTTTGTGTGTGTGTTTTTTTTGTGTGTCTGGCCTTAACGTCCACATAGATGAAACAAATTGTTGGTGATAGTTATTCTGTTTACAGTAACAGGTCTTTCTGAGCCAACAACCCATTTACACCCTTGTGACCAAATAACCTACTAACCTGCTCCTCTCTGGGATGTGCAAGGATACTGGAGCACCAGAAGGAAACCCGCGTGGCCACAAGGATAATGCATGAACTCCTTACAAACAACGGCAGAATTGATCCCAGTCACCGGCAATGTAATAGCATTATGCTGAGCACAACACTGTCGTTGCATCTTGAAACCTGGAACAACAAACCTTCTCCACCTCAGCACTATCGATGCAGATGATTACATACTCCACCCTGTTTCCTAAAGTTGGCAACCACCTCCTTCATTTTGTTGACATTCAGGGAAAGTTTGTCTTGACACCCTGCCACCAAGCTATCTTGTTCCTGTATTCTGTCTCGTTGTTGTTTGAGATCTGGCCTGCGTGGTGATCTCATCTGCTAATTCAGGGAGTTGGAGTGGAATTTGAACACCCAGTCACATCAAAGTAATTGCCATTTGTTTTAAATGATAAAGCTACCAGTTTCTTTTGAACATTGGGACCCAGATTTTTTTCCCCTCGAAGTCTCTTAGAATATCCAGTAATGCAAAACTTTGGCCAATACTTATCTCAACATGTCAGTCTTTTGGTATTTCAGGACTGATTTAATCTCAGTATTTTGATACAATAAGTTTGGATAGTGCACGTATCTTCCTCTAGGATGTCTGTGTTTTTGTTTTGAACATAATTTGGGGGGAAAATGTCTTGATACATGACCTTAGTAGGTCAAATTGAAGCATTTTCTTGCATAATTAATAATAATAATTATAAGAACAAGGATGTAAAGCTGAGGCAACACGAGTGAATCTGCAGATGCTGGTAATAAATAAAAACACAAGATGCTGGCAGAACTCAGCAGGCCAGACGGCATCTATGGGAGGAGGTAGTGACGACATTTTGGGCCGAAACCCTTCTTCAGGAGTGCCTCAGTTCATCAGATATGTTCTTCATTAGTCATAGCGTCACAGGTCTCCAGAAGAAGGCAGGAGAATGGGAATGAGAGGGCTAATAAATCAGCCATGATGGACTGGTGGAGCAGACTCAATGGGCCAAATGGCCTAATTCTACACGTCTTATTGTCACTTCCTACCCTTACTCCACTCTCCCACTACCAACTTGCTCATCTCTGAATATTTGTGCCATTGGTACAAAATATTTGATGTATTTCTGTTTCTCTCCTAATCTTAAAATTTGAAGAAAAGATTGTTGTTGTCAAGACTTTTTATGCATGCATCTTTTTAAAAATCATATTGATTGAATTACTGGAGAATGAAAATACTGAATGTGAATGAGGCATAATCCCAGATCATCCTGGGCAGCACAACATTCCAGCTGTTGGATCTGTTGCCTCACAGCCTGGGCAGTCTGGAACTAGTCCTGATATCTTGTCTGTATGGAGTTTACATGTTCTCTCTTTGGCACATTCACTGAAAAATACTTGGATAACATTAAAGCATTATTTAAACAAATCAGCATTATTGATAAAATATCTATTCAAAAAGTTTAAAAATCTGCTGACTTCAATAAAGAGGAGGGAGGCGGCTGCTCTCTTCACATTTCCACTTAGATTAGTGGCTGTGTTGCTTTTCCGCCAAATTAAGGTACTGTAGGTAGAACATCAGAACTGCCAACCAGTGTTGGCCGATTAAATCCCAAGAAAAATCCATCACCATTTTCTCAGAAATAACAGCTGGAGTAAGAGATTTTGTGCTTCTGTCTTCACTTGGGAGTCCAGAGCTTTTGCCCAGGCGTGTGAGCAAATAACTCAATCTGCTCTGTTGTGCGTGGCAGATTGAGGCCGTTATTGTTAAACTTTTCGTGGGAGACATTATCTTCTCTTCTCCATCCTGACCTGTCCTCGTCCTCTTTCCCCAGATTGCCTCATATTTTTCTCTCTCTTGCGCTCTCTCTCCCCCTTGGATTTATTTGAAACAATGTGCACTGCCAGTATGGCTAATAAAGGAAAAAAGAACTCATCAAAAGAGTGGAATTTGTAGACATTTGTGCAGATTGAATATTTTAGAGGCCATTTGATATTGTTGCAAATTGATTTATTTCTTTTGTCTAATTTTTGCATAATTCAATTTTGTTTTTCTTCTGAACGTCACATCTCTAATATTATGTGTCTGTGCTACTGCAGCGAGCAGGTTTCTTGTTGCACCTGTACTTGTGCAAATGATAATAAACTTTGACTAATGTTGGCAGTTTTCTGAGTCCATTTCAAACACAACTTGTCAGGAAAAGCATCTGGTACTTTAAACTGCATCAGAAATTCACATATACCTCCTGCAGCTTGATCTGTTGCATTCAGTGCTTGCACTGTGGCTTCCTTAGCGTCAGTGAAACCAAATGTAGATTATGCAACCATTTTGCAAGGCACCTGCATTCTGTCACCGACACCCGCCTTGAACTAATTTAGTGCCACTTTAACTTCCCCTGACTTTCCCACACCCATTGTCCTCAGCCTTTTCCACAACCATAGAAAAGTGCCACCTTGTATACTGTTTAGACTGCCTGCAATCCAATGACGTAAATGTTGAATTTTCCAGTTTCAGGGAATTGTTGTCCACTAATTTCCATTTCCAGTCTCATTGATCCCTTCGTGTTCACTCGCCCTTTGTTCACTACGATCCTGCATCTGATTGCATCAGTCCATTGCCCAAATACCCATCTAGTTTCTTCTCCTATGGTTTACCTTTCAGCCCACCACACCTCCCTCGGTTCCATTGATTACCTGCCAGCCTCTGCCTTGCCGCCCCCTCTCAATTCTATATAGTGGGCATCTTATTTCTATCTCTCAGTGTCTCAACTGAAGATGCTAGCCATTTCTTTGGCTCCACAGGTATTGCTTAACCTTCTGAGTTCTTCCAAAATTTTATCTTTTGCTCTTGATTCAAGCATCTGTAGTATTTCTTTCTGCAAGCCCTTGTAATTGGCCTGAAGCATTCCATAGTGTCCACCACTCAAAATGATAAATATATAACCAAAATAAAAGGGGAAAAAGCCCTATGCAGTGACCCAGTAAATCCAGCATGAGATGTATATTTCAGTTCGTCTGCAACTAATGAAGCTAATTCTGGGAAGAGCATTAAATGTATGGTCCGTTCTGCTACTGACATTGCTTTCTTAAAGTCTCTTCCTTACTGAAAGCCAGTCATACTAATTTCAGCTTCTTGTATGTCGGTGAGACCTGACGTAGATTGGGAGACTGCCTCACCAAGTATCCACGCTCCATCCGCCAGAACAAGCGGATTCTCCTATTTTTATTCCATTTCCCATTCCTATTCTGATATATCCATCCATGGCCTCCTCCACTGTCGGGATAAGGCCACACTTGGGTTGGAGGATCAACACCTTATATTCCGTTTGGGTAGCCTCCAACCTGATGGCATGAACATCGATTTCTCAAACTTCCAGTAATGCTGCCGCATCCCTCACCATTTCCCATCCCCTTGTCCATCTCTCATGTTATCTCCTTGCCCGTCCATCACATCCTTCTTCCCCCCCACCCCACTTTTTCTTTCTTCCATGGCCTTTTGTATGTTTCCCCAATCAACTTTCTAGCTCTTTGCTTCATCTCTCCCCCTCCAAGTTTTACCCATCACCTGCCGTTTGTCTCTTCTCCTTCCCCCACCTTTCAAATCTACTCCTCAGCATTTTTTTTCCTGTTCTGTTGGGGTCTCGGCCTGAAACGTTGACTGTACTCTTTTCCATAGATGCTGCCTGGCCAGCATTTTTTAATTGTGTGATACTAATTTGAGTATTAGTGTTACATAAGCCAGCAAGCAGACCCAGAGCTGCCAACCCTTTGGCAAAAAGCACTAGTGTGCCAACTGATGTTTCAAGAATGCAAACCATGGTGAGATCTTCGAATATTATTTTTATTCAAGGCATGAAACATGTCCTTTTTACTCAGTGCATGCTAATGAATGCATTTCCTGGAAAGTTGATTCTTAAAAGAGAACTGCTTTAATAGGATTATTGGGAAAGAGCTGGAGGAGGAAGCTGATTGGTAGCTAGTTACAAAGCGTGAACATATGTGTAACTAGCTGCCTGGCCTCCTGCTTATGGTTTGTATCCCATGAAGATGGGTTTAATTTCAAAAATAAAAAAGTGCAAAAATCTCGAATAGAAACAGAAAACTTTGTAAGTACTTCTCAACCCGAAATATTAACGCTGTTTTTCTTTCACATTTGCAGCCTGGCTTGCTTAGTATTACAATTTTCTGATTTATTTGCAAAATATCTGCATTTCCACAGTCCATAGTCACTGAAGGTGAATGAGCAAGTGCAGCAGGCAGTGAAGAAGGCTAATGGAATGTTGGCTTTTATTACAAAGGGAATTGAGTACAACAGCAAGGAAATCCTTTTGCATTTGTACAGGGCCCTGGTGAGACCACACCTGGAGTATTGTGTACAGTTTTGGTCTCCAGGTTTAAGGAAGGACATCCTGGCTATAGAGGAAGTGCAGCATAGATTCACGAGGTTAATTCCTGGATGTCCGGACTGTCTTACGCAGAGAGGTTAGAGAGACTGGGCTTGTACGTGCTGGAATTAAGGAGATTGAGAGGGAATCTGATTGCATCATATAAAATTATTAAGGGATTGGATAAGATAGAGGCAGGAAATATGTTCCAGATGCTGGGAGAGTCCAGTACCAGATGGCATGGTTTGAGAATAAGGGGTAGGTCATTTAGGACAGAGTTAAGGAAAAACTTTTCCCAGAGAGTTGTGGGGGGTCTGGAATGTACAGCCTCGGAAGGCAGTGGAGGCCAATTCTCTGGATGCTTTCAAGAAGGAGCTAGATAGGTATCTTATGGATAGGGGAATCAAGGGATATGGGGCAAGGCAGGAACCGGGTATTGATAGTAGATGATCAGCCATGATCTCAGAATGGCGGTGCAGGCTCAAAGGGCCGAATGGTCTACTTCTGCACCTATTGTCTATTGTCTACTTCCCTTTAAATTACATAGTATGCATTTGAATATTTTGCTGAGCCATATGGTGCTTTAAAGATTTTATATCATCTAAAAAATTATAGCAATGAAAATTTATTATTTGTGACTTGAAGAATTTCAAATTCTTTTAGGAAAAGTCTTTGCATCACAAAGGTAGAGGTCCAGTTTAGGACAATTTTGTTTAATTTAGCATTTAGCAATATCAATTACTTTGGTTATTCGGAAAATGTCAGTGAAAAAAGGCATAATTTCAACCTCCAGCTGCGAATAAAATAACGTATACATCGAAGGACATTTCAATTGACACAAAACCAGGTGAAGGAGTGGTTCACGTTGTACCTATTATGGGTACAGGTTTCCCCCGCAATCTGAAGGTAGATAGTTCCGATGAAACCGTTTGCAAACTGAAATGTCATAAATTGAAGAAGCAATTACCATTATTTATATGGGAAAATTTTTTGAGCGTTCCCAT
The DNA here is from genome assembly GCF_030144855.1 of Hypanus sabinus. Lineage (NCBI taxonomy): Eukaryota > Metazoa > Chordata > Chondrichthyes > Myliobatiformes > Dasyatidae > Hypanus > Hypanus sabinus. The sequence continues at coordinate 29,909,992 of NC_082715.1, forward strand.
ACTCAAAAAATAACCTACCAAATCAAACCAAATAACACATAAAACCTAAAATAACACCAACATATAGTAAAAGTAGGAATGATATGATAAATATATAGCCTATATAAAGTAGAAATATTGTAGGTACAGTGTAGTTTCACTTATAAAAATTGGGAAGACAGCGAGCCAAAATTGATTTGGAGAAAAAAAATCGGCACGTACACGCATGCGTACACAACTGCCCACACAAGGCTTCACGTTCATTGTAGTCTTTCTCGGGGTAAGCACACGTATAAAGCGGGCGTTTTTTTTCGTAAAAGTGAAAATCCTCTTTGGTTAACGAAAACAGGTACTAATATAGGTCTTTAGTAACAGCATGATGTCTTAAAGCGAACGTTTGAATAGTGGGGGGTGCCTGTATTCCCAAAAGCATCATAATGGCCAATACTGGTTATTATGCAGGCTACTCTCTTCGGAATTCGCGTGCTGCAGATACTGACACGTAGGCACCATTCAGTGTATTAATCTGCAGAACGTCCGAATCTCATTCTTGTGCAAAGCAGTTGAAGTCTAAACTGTAATTTCCAAAGGTTTGAGCAAATCACTTTTTGCATTAAAAGTGAATCTTCATTGCCTCACTTAAATACCTTGTTATATGCCATTCATTAGCATTGAACAAAGCAAATACAGTGGATTCTGCTTAATTGGGACATACTGGAACCGGTACATTTGGCCTATTTAAGTGGCTGCCCCAGTTATCTGGAGTATCATGGAAATGGTTTAAAAAAAAATGTATATACATGACAAACTGAGTATCATATTATGTATTTAAATGAAGTACAGAACAATTAGAACATAATCAATACCGCTGCTGTACTGTAAAACTGCGTTAATACCTATCGATGGAGGAATTCATCAGCATCACGTTCTTTTAACTATATATGTACAAAATCAGCACAGACACCTAGTGCAGGTTATGGACTGCCTTCACAATGAATCCTCCAAATGCTCCTTTTCATTGCAACATTCAAGATGTTGCCTTCAAAGTAGAAACAACAAAGAATTTGATACCTTCAAATTCTTCATGGTTTCTAACTTGTTGGAAGTAGTGAGATCGTTTCATTTTCTCTTCCATCTGTCTCTTGCATCTCCAAGTCCGAATGTTTGACACTGCAGTGAGGAAAACAGTTCTGAATTGTTACTGCTTTTTATCCCTTGCCAGTGACAAAGTTACCTGCTTTTTGAAGACAAAAATGCAAACAGATGCTGTTTAAGAATCTGTTTGATTGCAGCAAAGCATTGTGTCTAAAAGCCTTGCAAGTGCAAATGGTGAATGCTCATTCAGAATTGTTCGGCAACGGGCACCTGACCCATTGAAGTGGCGTAGAGCACCAAATAAAGAGAATCCTGGTTATTTTGTTGATTCGTTTTGTTTTTTTTTAAAAAAAAGTGTTGTCCCAAATAGGTGGCTGTCCCCAGTTAACTGTACTTGGCATTTGTAGTTTGTATGAACGGTGGGTGGCTTAGTGGAGCAAAGATTTCAGACCATGTCCATTGTGCTCTGCTTGGTAGCATAGTGGTTAGCATAACACAATTACAGCGCCAGAGATCTGGGTTCATTTCTGTCACTGTCTGTATAGAGTTTGTATGTTCTTCCTGTGACCACGTAGGATTTCTTTGGGTGTTCTGGTTTCCTCCCACATTCCAAAGACATGCGGGTCGGTAGGTTGGTCACAAGGGTGTAACTGGGTGGTGTGGGTTTGTTGGACTGGAAGGGCTGGTTACCGTGGTGCAGTTCAAAGTAAGTTAAAGACTTCATATTTCAGTTGGTATAGTTTTAAACTTTTTCCCCAGGTATGAGCCCAGTGAATATTTAATGGATTCAAATGGAGATGATATTCTGTTGCAAATGTACAGTAAAAGTATAAAACGCTCCTCCATATCCTTCAAGGTTGTTGAGTCCAAAGAATTTTTGTTCTTGAAACGCTATCAGCCAGCGGAAATTTTGTGAACAGTCTTCAATTTTGAACCATACAGTTTTTGGCCTCTCAGAAAACCACTGAGTTTGTGACTGACAGCATAAGGGGAAAAAAATGCTAATCCTTTTCCAAGTTGTTTGTAATTCAGCTCCCACTTTCGTTTAAATAAAGAAATCCAATTTGATTATAAAGGGATGAATTAAGATCATCTTTATGTTGGTGTCTAACTAATGGCAAATCCAGCACATGTATTACTGTAAAGTGAGAGGCACTTTGTGTAACATCTCATACTGATTCTAGAAGTTGAATGAATCACAGCAGCTAATGATTTTCTTTTTAATGTATTGAGAACTTTTCCAAGCAGTGAGAATCGAGTGAAGACAGCAAGCTTGTGTAATTTTCTTTGTTGACCGGAATGAAATTTTAATGATAGATCTCAACACCTATGAACGTGAACATGCCATACATCTTGCCTCTTTACAAGGGTAAATGTTTTATTTTCTTTCTTCATTTTTGAAATACATCAACAATCTTTTTCTAAATACTTTGGAAAATACTTGTTTTAAAACTAGCATATATTTGACAAATTTTGCTGCTGGGACTTTTTTGTGCAATAAAACAAGATTTTGTTGGTAATCATAAAATTGGCACTATAATATTCGTAGGTTTTATGTCGTTTGATATTTATTATTTTTTAATTTAAGTGATTAACTGAGAAAATCAAAGGCAGAAGTGGGATTGTTGCGTTCAGTGTAGTGATTCTACTCCATGAGGATGATGTGGTCATGCCTATCATTTGGTGTTCATTGTTGAATCTCTAAAGCCACCATTGCTATTAGCTCAATCGTATAAATTTGAGGAATATGGTACGTGAAAATGGATGGAGTTCAACCCGGATAAGTGTGAGGTGGTTCATTTTGGTAGGTCAAATCTGATGGCAGAATATAGTATTAATGGTATGACTCTTGGCAGTGTGGAGTCTTGGGTGGAGTCAGTGAGGAATCTTGGGGTCTGAGTCCATTGGACACTCAAAGTTGCTGTGTAGCTTGACTGTGTGGTTAAGAAGGCACATGGTGTGTTGACCTTTGTATTGGTACCTATGTGCTGGACCCAGGACAGATCTTCTGAAATGATAACACCAAAGAGTTTGAAGTTGCTGACCTTCTCCACCTGTGATCCTCCAATGAAGACTGTATTATGGCACTCCAGTTTTCATGTCCTGAAATCAATAATCAGCTGCTTAGTCTTGCTGACATTGAGTGAGAGGTCGTTGTTATGGCACCACAGCCAGATGTTCCATCTCTCTCCTTGTATGCTGATTCGTCACCGCCTTTGATTCGGTCTACGACAGCGATGTCATCAGCAAACTTAATTATGGCACCACAGCTGTGTTCATCCTCACAGACATAAGTATAAAGTGAGTAGAGCAGGGAGCTAAGCCTTCTGGCACACCCATGCTGTTGGAGGTTGTGGAGAAGATGTTGCCAATTCAAACTGACTAGGGTCTACAAGTGAGGAAATCAAGGATCAATTGCACAATGAGGTATTGAGGCCAAGGTCTTGAAACTGATTGATTGGTTTTGAGGGGTTGATGTATTGAATGCTGAGCTGTAGTGGATAAAGAGCATCCTGATGCATGAATATTTGTCATCCAGTTGTTCCAGGGTTGAATGAAGAGCCAGTGAGATGGCATCTGATGTGGTCCTGTTGCTCTTGATAGGGAAATTGTAGTGAATTCAAGTCGCTTCTCAGGCAGGAGTTGATATGTTTCATCACCAACCTCTCAAAACACTGCATCACAGTGTTGTACAGTAAGTACTACTGGAGGATAGTCAGAGGCTGGTTGCCATCTTCTTCTTAGGCACTTGTATAATAGGAGCCTGCTTGAAGCAGGTGGGTACCTTAGACTGCCAAAAGGAGAGGTTAAAGATACCAGTGAACACTCCAGCCAGTTGCCAGCACAGCTCTTTAGTACTCAGCCAGATATTCCATCTAGGCTGAATGCATGTCATGGGTTAACTCTCCCAAAGGATGTTCTCAGGTTGTCCTTAGAGACCGCAATCACCGGGTCATTGGGGGCTGTGTAATTCCTGGAGGTTCTTCCATGGTTTGATGGTCAAAGCAAGTGCAGAAGGCATTGCGATCAGCTGGAAATAAAGGCATCATTTCACCCATGTTGCTTGGTTTCACTTTTTAATAGAGGCAATAGCCTTCAAAGCCTGCCACAGCTGTTTAGCATCCTTCATTGGGTCAAGTTTGGTTTGGAATTGCCACTCCGCACGTGAGATGGCTTTCCGGAGATTGTACCTGGACTCTTGTATCTTGATTGCCAGACCTGAGTGCCACTGATCTGGCCCTGAGCAGATTTTGGCTCTCATGGTTCATCCAGGACTTCTGGTTGAGGATTCAGAAGACTCTGAATTATTTTGTGGGGACACACTATCTGTGACTGTTTTCATGAAGTCTGTGACAGTCATGCTGTATTCACTCAGATTCTGTGTCCTTCAACACGGCCTAGTCCACTGACTTGAATTAATCCCGAAGCTGCTCTTCTGCCTCCAGTAACCACTTTTATTGTCTTTATCTCTGGAGCCTTGCTCTTCAGCCTCCGCCTGTATGCAGATAGGAAGAGGATAGCCAAGTGATTAGATTATCTAAAATGCAGTCTCAGTGTGGAATAAATTGTTATAGCAGCGGTTGAGTGTTGGGACCCCTAGTGCTGTAGGTAATACGCTGATGATAACTTGGCAAAGATTTCTTCAAACAAGACTGATTGTAGTCCCTGACTCTGATTAATGCCAAGCAAGAAACATCTTCCTTAATGTCGGAATGGACTGTTTCTTGTCTGGTGATAGCAGCATTCAATATCTTGAGTGCCTGATAAATGTCAACTTATAGCAGAGGAAAATTCTTCTGGTAAGTAGCATACTTTCCAAGGGATTTGTCAAAATATTTCACAAGGATGTTGGCAAAACTAGTTTTTTTTAAATTTTTGGCATACTTATACTAGATAACCCCAAGCTCAGGGTCTGGCTTTGATTCAAGAGAGATTTTTATTCTGAGAAGACCAGTCAAATGAGTTCTGATACCCTCTGGATTTATTCCCTGTAGTCTTGATACTGTTTCTCTGTTGTGGTCTCCAGCAACTTCCCTTTCTGATTGTCATTACTTTCCCATTTACAAAACCTTTTTGCAGTTTTGGGAATTTGAGTGAAAGCCCAGGCCATCACGTGGAGAGAAGCAAACTCTGTATAGACAGCACCCAAGGTCTGAAATAGACCTTGGAATTTGGCTGACTGCTACACCACTGCATTGCCAATCAATACTGTTCATCTCCAGAGAACTTCTTTTATGACTGCTATGCTTCCAACCTGTCAAAAGTCGAGGTGTTGAATTAGGTGTTTCTAAAAAGACAAAAAAACACTTTGAAGTTAAATCGTAAGGAATATTAAATAAAGTAGTCAGAAATTCTACAGGCACATGATGAAGAAAAGCTGGGACGAAAGGTCAAACTACTCAGGGATAAAATCTTTGAAATAGTAGAAATACTAATTCATTGTTTATCTGGAAGAAGGGTGGTTTTAGAGAGCAAATTGCAAATTGTATGGTGTATTTTGACTAAAGGTAAAGTATCAGATGTACAATGCTAACTTGTGGTCTGATGTAACAGCTAAAGATTTTAAAAGATTCAAAGAAATGGAATAAAGGGCATAAATATACATGTTAGGGAAAGTCTGGTATTGGATGACCAGTGAATAGCTAATGTTCCATACATTCTTAACAAGACAGGCAGAGTATATCAAATGAACTACGGAAACCTCAGCTTCACGTTACTGCAAATTTTTCTTCCTGCAATAAGATTCAAAATATTGATTTCAAAAGATAAAATGGGATAACCCGATTATACTGGTTTCCTTGGAGATGACCAAGAGCAGACAGAATCCACGGCTGCCAAAATGTCTTGAAATGTTGCCAAAATGGTCTAATTTTAGAATCAAGAACAGAAGTTTCTAATTTTGTAATGGAACCAAATTAGTGTGTGAGAATTGGACTGGGGATGATTTTCAAATAATTCATAATTGAAAGGTGTAACCATATTGAAAGAAATACATAAACTTTAAAGGGTTTTGGGTAGAGACCCTGCATAAGGACATTTTTAGTTTTAACCCGAACCATTGGAAAATCCTTGCCTTCCTCAGCTGCTGTTTGACTGAGTTCTTCCAGCAGATGATTTACTACTCCAAATACGAAACATCTGGAGCAGGTGTTCCCAATCTGGGTTCACCATCCCCTCGGTAATGATAGGGGTCCATGGCATAAAGGTTGGGGAAACTCTGATCTAAAGTTCCCTGTGTCTTCAAGGGATTCATGTAAATGGGTATTTGATGGTCCATTCAAGTTTGGTGGGTTGGAAGGCTGTTCTTGTATCTAAATAGACAGAGTACCAAAGAATCTGGAGATGCTGATCACTGAAAACAACACTGATGAGTCAATCCATGAAATCAAGCCAAGTATGTAAGACCTTAGTTAGACCCCACTTGGAGTACTGTGTTAAGTTCTGGTCATCTCATTACAGGAAGGATGTGGATACTATAGAGAAAGTGCAGGGGAGATTTGTAATGATGTTGCTTGGATTGGAGAGCATGCAGTATGAGAGTAGGTTGAGTGAAGTTAGCTTTTTCTCCTTGGAGCAACTGAAAATGAGAGGTGACCTGATAGAGGTGTATAAGATGATGAGAGGCATTGATTGTGTGGATAGTCAGAGGCCTTTTCCCGGGGCTGAAATGGCTAACACCAGGGGCATAGTTTTAAAGTGCTTGGAAATAGGTACAAGGGGGATGTCAGAGGCAAATTTTTCACGCAGAGAGTGGTGAATGTGTGGAATGCACCGCCAGTGAAGGTGGTAGAGGTGGATTCAATATGGTCTTTTCAGAGCCTCTTAGCGAGTTACTTGGAGCTTAGAAAAATAGGGCTATGCGGAAAGGAAATACAAAGCGGGTTCTAGAGTAGGTTACATGGTTGGCATAACATTGTGGGCTGAAGGGCCTGTAATGTGCTGTAGATTTCCATGATTCTAAGTACTGAGTTTATTTCTAAAGTAGTACCACTTGAGATTTTTTTTTATTCATGGTTAGAACATGCTGAGTCTATTGGTTATCGTCTGAAGATGGCCATAGAAGAATAATGTTGGTTACCATATGACTATAATCGAGATGCACAAAATAGGGTTACATTATAGATTTGTGAGACTATCATCAGAATTATGAGGGCATGCTGCCTTGTAAAGAAAGGAATGAAGGGTTGCCTAATGGAGGTTTTGAAAATGATTAAGGAGACAAAATGTGTAGTTTGTGTGTAGAGCACATTGCACTGCAAAATGTTCGCCAGAAAAAAATCAGAATTTGGAGAAAATTCTTGACTGTGAAAGTTTGCTAGTTTGGGAAATGATTGGGGGGGAGTGAGAAAGGAGAGGCATGATAATATTTTGAGTGGGAAGAATGCTGGGTGTTATTTTTGGTGGACGAGGCAACTGGAGTAGAACATAATTTTGGGCATGTTCTGTTTTGAGTAAATGGCTGTGTGGTCTCATGGATGTCATTCCAAATAGCTAAATTGACATTAAACCAAAGATGATGATATATGTAGAACAAGCATTAGCATGAAGAGGTTGTACAACAAATTATTAGTGACAAAAAGGGCAGTGAGCATGAAAAGTTGAGGAAAGGATTTACAGCCTTTAGGGTTGAATTGCTGAGGACAAGTAATATGCTGAAGACACTGGGGAGATGCAGAAGAATTGGAAGTATGTTAAGTGCTTTGTGGCTGTTGGGCTAAAAGATGTAACTAGTAGAGTGGATAGGGGAGAGCCAGTAGATGTGGTATATTTGGATTTTCAAAAGGCTTTTGACAAGGTCCCACACAGGAGATTAGTATGCAGACTTAAAGCACACAGTATTGGGGGTATGGTATTGATGTGGATAGAGAATTGGTTGGCAGACAGGAAGCAAAGAGTGGGAGTAAACGGGACCTTTTCAGAATGGCAGGCAGTGACTAGGGGGGTACCGCAAGGCTCAGTTCTGGGACCTCAGTTGTTTACAATATATATTAATGATTTAGAGGAGGGAATTAAATGCAACATCTCCAAGTTTACGGATAACACGAAGCTGGGTGACGGTGTTAGATGTGAGGAAGATGCTAAGAGGATGCAGGGTGAGTTGGTTAGGTTAGGTGAGTGGGCGAATTCATGGCAGATGCAATTTAATGTGGATAAATGTGAGGTTATCCACTTTGGTTGCAGGAACAGGAAAACAGATTATTATCTGAACGGTAACCGATTAGGAAAAGGAGAGATGCAACGAGACCTGGGTGTCATTGCACACCAGTCATTGAAGGTGGGCATGCAGGTACAGCAGGCGGTGAAAAAGGCAAATGGTATGTTGGCATTCATAGCAAAAAGTTTCGAGTACAGAAGCAGGGAGGTTCTACTGCTGTTGTACAAGGCCTTGGTGACACCGCACCTAGAGTATTGTGTGCAGTTTGGTCCTCTAATCTGAGGAAAGACATTCTTGCCATAGAGGGAGTACAGAGAAGGTTCACCAGATTGATTCCTGGGATGGCAGGACTTTTTTTAAAGAAAGACTGGATCGACTAGGCTTATACTCGCTGGAATTTAGAAGATTGAGGGGGGATCTTATTGAAACATATAAAACTCTAAAGGGATTGGACAGGCTAGATGCAGGAAGATTGTTTCCGATGTTGGGGAAGTCCAGAATGAGGGGTCACAGTTTAATGATAAAGGGGAAGCCTTTTAGGACCAAGATGAGGAAAAACTTCTTCACACACAGAGTGTTGAATCTGTGAAATTCTCTGCCACAGGAAACAGTTGAGGCCGGTTCATTGGCCATATTTAAGTGGAAGTTAGATAAGGCCCTTGTGGCTGAAGGGATTGGGGGTATGGAGAGAAAGCAGGTACAGTGTTCTGAGTTGGATGATCAGCCATGATCATACTGAATGGCAGTGCAGGCTCGAAGGGCCGAAGGGCCTACTCCTGCACCTATTTTCTATGTTTCTATGTAACAGATAAAGGCGAGTTAATGAACAGACTTGAACAGTGGTATCTTTATGCTGAACAGAGTTAATAAGGGAGTATGTCTTATGCAGAAAGATATTTTTTGTATTTGCTGAACTTGGGAATAGTGGAGGTGCAAATCCAACAGGGAAGAATGGGATTAATGGATTCTTGTGAACATAAAAATGAGTCAGAGGATTTCCACAACGAATATATAAAAACATAAGAAATAGCACGGCACCAGTCACTTTCAGTCTGTTCCACCAGTCAGTAATATCACTGTTGATCTGATTTTGGCCATTGTTCCATTTTCCCGCTTGTTCCTCTAATCGCTGACTCCACTGTTACTCGAAGCTTTGCCTGATTCACTGAACTCTTTGTCAATGGTAGACATTCTGTAGCTAGTCATTACGTATAATACTCAATTTTATTTAATAAACTGAAGTTCTATGCATATCCTTGAAAAGGAAAGTACCCAGTATAACATATTTTTAATTTGCATTTGTTTCTTATTACTAGCGACTGGGAAATGATCTTCTGATTCTTTGCGTCTGCAGGTGAAAATTCTTTCGCTGTGGGTTATTAACTTTTTTGCACATCAACATTCTGAACCCTATATATTTTCCTGAAGAATCTTGTAGAAAGCTAAGGATAATTTAAATAAATTCATTGTAGTTCAATGGTATTGTTAACTTTCTTGTGTTTGAAAGAGTTTGCTTGCATTACGTTGTTACACCACGTTCATCTCTGCCATTTTTATTCCAGGAAGTAAAAAGAGATACGGATGCTAAAGAAGAAAACCAAGTGAGCAAACGAGAAAAACCAGGAAGCGTTGCAAATCTGGTGCAGCGTATGAGTACAATCGGGCTTCCAGTCTGCTTTCCATCTCAACCCAGGTCTCTCAGAAGAAGTATGTGTAGAATTTATCAAACTGGTTGTGCTTTTATACTTAATTTTTTTAATGTGCATTCCAATGTACTGCTGCTGCAAAACAACAAATCTCACGATACTTGCCAGTAATATTAAACCCGATTCTGGATATAAAAATGAAGGACTATGTGAGAAGAGAGGGTTAGATTGACGTTGGCATAGGGTTAAAAGGTCAGCAAACACCGTGGGCAAATGACCTATACTGTGAGTATTTAATATGTATATACTCACACACGAAATTGTAATTTATACTGTGCCGTACAGTGTTCTGTGCGCTAACAGAATACTGTTTCACTATATTCTACATCTTATGTTCTGTGATCGTCTTGATTGGTAGAATCGGAACAGGACAACCTTCTACTGTTCCCATCTCTTTTATATGACTCTTGACTATTTATAATGAAGTATAAAAGTGTTGGGATTTCTCAGCAATTACTCTTGAGAAATTCCCCAGTGATTGGCATCCATTCATTTCAAGGGTAAGTTACAGCTGCAAGGAACAAACTACGTACAATATTTTTATTGACTTAATTTCAATGGTATTAATTGTTTCTAAATGAGTAAAATATTTTAATACTCTCCACCCAACCCTCCCCCACAAGAGTTGAGAAGGAATTGCCTCTCAGATTTTTGGGAATTTCTATATTACAGAGCCATGGAGATGCTTTTGACAAAAACAAGGGGCACTGACTTCCCAAATGCCAATTTATTTCAGCTTTAGGGTCTGCTCGTGGTCTGGTCCAAGCACATGATGGCTTGCAATGCATTCAGTTAACAAAATCCCACCGGTTTGGAATGGAAATCAAGTAGACATCAGCATACAATTCCATGGTACTACTAATACCAAAGGCAAGCAATTTATACTGCTATCTGATAACAGGCTGAAACTAGAATGTTGATAAAACTATTAAAGGTGCAGAACTATTTCCAGGATGTTAACTAAATAGATGCATATTAAACCATCAAAAGTTAGAAAGCTAACCTTTAGATTTACTTTAAAGCAACACACACAAAATGCTGGAGGAACTCAGCATCTCTGGAAGTGAACAGAGTTAATGTTTCAGGCAGAGGCCCTTCTTCAGGACTGGAAAGGAAGGGGGAAGAAGACAGAATAAAAAGGTGGGGGGTGAGGAAAAATAGCTAGGAAATAAGTGAAGCCAGAGGGGACTCGGGGGGAAGTGATAGGCAGGTGAGAAGAGGAAAGAGGCCAGGGGTAGAGAATAGAAGAGGAGAGGAGGGGGAAGGATTGTTTTTAAACCAGAAGATGAAATCGATATTCCTGCCAATAGGTTGGAGGCCTCGTAGATGCAATATAAGGTGTTGCACCTCTATCTCATCTTGGCACAAGATTTACTCACTTCACCATCTGAAATCTACAAGTCCTGGCTAGGGACTGGAGTCTGGAGACAAAACAGCTGCTAATGTCAAAGTGAAAACAGATCTCTACAAAGTGATCTAAATTAATCACAAATATAAAGCACAAAATAATTGATTGCATTAGTATTCACCTTTAATATGATACACTAAGTCATCACTGGTGCAGCCAATTGGTTTCTCAGTCACATAATTAGTTAAATTGACATCACTTGTGTGCAGTTATGGTGTTTCAATTGATTGTAGTAAATATATACCTGTATCTGGATGGACCAACTGCTGGTGCGTCAGAAGACTGGCAAAAAACTACACCATGAAGACAAAAGAACACTCCAAGCAACTGCATTAAAAGGTTATTGTAAAGCACAAGTCAGGAAATGGATACAAGAACATCTTCAAGTCATTGAATATCCCTTGGAGTACAGTTAAGCCAGTCATCGATAAATGGAAAAAATATGGCACAGCTGTAAATCTGCCTAGAGCAAGCCATCCTCAAAAACTGAGTAACCGTGCTAGAAAGGAACGAGTGAGGGAGGCCACCAAGAGGCCCATGACAATTCTGGAGGAGTTACAAGCTTCAGTGGCTGAGATGGGAGAGGCTACGTATACAAAAACTTTTGCCTGGGTGCTTCACCGGTCACGGCTTTACAGGAGAGTGGCAAAGAGAAAGCCACTGTTGGGGGAAAAAAAAACTCAAATGATACCTCAGGTAGAGTTTGCCAGAGGGCACATTGGAGACTCTGAAGTCGGCTGGAAGAAGCTTCTATGGTCTGATGAAACCAAAGTTGAGCTTTTTGGCCAACAAGACTAAACACTATATTTGACATAAGCCAAACACCATTCATCATCAAAAACACACCAACTCTACCGTGAAGCATGGTGGCGGCTGCATCATGCGGTGGGGATGCTTCACTGCAGTGGCCCTGGAATGCTTGTGAAGGTCAAAGGTAGAACGAATGCAGCAAAATACAGGGAAATCCTGGAGGAAAAGCTGATGCAGTCTGCAAAAGAACTGCAACTTGGGAGAAGATTTGTTTTCCAGCAAGACGATGACCCCAAGCACGAAGCCAAAGCTACACATGAATGAATGCATGGAGAATGAATGCATGGTCTCCTTACTTGAGGAAGGATATACTGGCTTTGGAGGTGGTGCAGAGGAGGTTCACCAGGTTGATTCCAGAGACGGGGGTGGTATTTGACTATGAAGAGAGGTTGAGTCGCCTGGGACCGTACTCGATATAATTCAGAAAAATGAGTGGAGATCTTAAAGAAAACATAAAATTATGAAAGGAATAGATAAGATCGAGGGAGGAAAGTTGTAGATTAGGCTAGAACTAGGGGACATGGCCTCAAGGTATCGGGCACTCAATTTAGGACAGATGAGGAGGAACAGCTTTTCTCAGAGTGGCAAATCTGGAATTCTCTTCCCAATGAAACAGTGGAGGTTACCTCAATAAATATATTTAAGACAATGTTGGATAGATTTTTGCATAGTAGGGGAATTAAGGGTTATGGGGAAAAGGCAGGTAGGTGGAGATGAGTCCATGGACAGTCACAATGTTATTGAATGGCGGAGCAGGCTCAACAGGCCAGATGGCCTACTCCTACTCCTTATGTTATATTCTAATGGCTTAAAAACACCAAAGTTAATGTCCTGGAGTGGCTAAGTGCTAACCATGCAGACCCAAGGCTATAAGTGCAGCCAAAAGTGCATCTCCTAAATACTGACTTGAGAGACTGAGCAATTATTCAATCGATTATTTTGTGTTTAATAACTGAAATAAATTTAGACCAGTTCATAGAAATTTGATTTGAATCTGTCATGAAAGAGCCTTTCTGTTGATCAGTGTCCAAAAAAAAATCAAATTAAATCCAAGGTGATTTCAGGGTTGTAAAGCTATCAAAATGAAAACTTACAAGGGCGGGGCTGTGAATTGTTTTTAAATATGGGCACTATACCCATCTGAAATGTTGAAATCAAGCTCACACGCTTGCAATTAATTCCACACTCTTCTGAATGAAATTTCCCTCTTATGTTCCCCTTAAACTTTTCACCTTTCTCCCTTAACGTAAACATCCAGTTGTAGTCCAACCCAACATCAGTAGAAAACACTTGCTGCATTTACCCCAGCTCTACCCCTCATAATTTTGTACACCTCCATAAAATCTCCTCTCAATCTTCTAAAAGAACACACTCCTAACCTATTCAATCTTTTCTTATAACTCAAGTGGTTGAGAGCCAGCAACATCCTGGTAAATTTTCTGTGCACTCTTTCAAGTTTGTTTACATCTTTCCTGCAGATAGGTGACCAATACTACACATAATACTCCAAATTAGGCCTCACCAATGTCTTATCCAACTTCAACCTAACATCCCATCTCCCTTACTCAGTACTTTGATTTATGAAGGCCAATGTGCCAAAAGCTTCCTTTACGACTGTATCTACCTGCTACGCCACTTTCAATGAATTATGGTTCTGTATTCCCAGATTCCTTTGTACTTAATGTACTCCTCAGTACCCTACTGTTCACCATGCTAGACGTACACTGGTTGGTCCTGCTAAAATACAACACATTGCACTTGTCTGGTTTAAATTCCATCTGCCATTTTTCAGCCCATTTTCCCAGCTGTTGCAGATCCCTCTGCAAGCCACAATAGTCTTCCTCACTGTCCATTGCACCCCCAATCTTGGTTTCATCTGCAAATTTGCTGATGCAGTTAACCACATTATCATCCAGACCATGATACAGATTTCAAACAACAATGGACCCAGCACGATTCCTGTGGCGCTCCACTAGTCACAGGCTTCCAGTCAGAGAGGCAACGCTCTGATACCACACTCTGGCTTCTCCCACAAGGCCACCGTCTAATCCAATTTACTACATCATCTTGAATGCGGAATGACAGAACCTTCTTGACCAGCCTCCCATGTGGGGCCTTGTCAAATGTCTTACTAAAGACCACGTAGACAACATCCACTGCCTTGCCTTCATCCACATTCCTGGTCATTTCCTCCAAAAACTCTATTGGTTAGACTTAGCCTATCACACAGGAAGCTATGCTGACTATCCTTAATCGGTCCATGTCCATCCAGACACTCGTATATCCGGTCCCTTAGAGCATCTTCCAATAAACTTGCTACTATAACTTCCTGGTTTATTTTTAGTGCCCTTCTAAAATAGAGGAACATTAGCTATACAACCCTTTGGTATCTCACCTGTGCCTCTCTGCCTGGGCCCTGGTAACTTCTGGACTTGCCTCCTGCAGAGTCCGAGGGAACACCTCGTCAGACCCTGGGGATTTATTCACCCTAGTTTGCCTCAAGATTGCCAACACCACCTCCTCTGTAATCTGTACAGGGCCCATGAGGTTGTCACTGTCTCACCTCTATAGACAGTGTGATGCAAAGAACTTGTTTAAGTTGTTGCAGTCCCAATACTGACCCCTAAGGAAACACCACTAGCCACTGGCAGCCAACCAGAAAGGACCCCTTTATTCCCACTCACTGCCTCCTGCTGGTCAGCCATCTCCTGCCTGATGGTAACATAGAGACATAGAAAACCTACAGCACAATACAGGCCCTGCAGCCCACAAAGCTGTGCCGAACATGTCCTTACCTTAGAACTTACCTTAGGCTTACCCATAGCCCTCTGTGTTTCTAAGCTCCATGTAGCCATCCAGGGGTCTCTTAAAAGACCCTATCATTTCCGCCTCCACCACTGCACCTTAAATCTATTCCCTCCCGTGGTAGAGGGTCAGTTTGTTGGTTAGATGGGAGGGGTCATTTGACTGTGCTAAGAGCCCTGTTCCTAATAAATATCTCTGATCAGTAAAAGAGAGACCCTGATGATCCTCTCACCACTTCCTTGAGTGGTGATGTGGCAGTGTGCTACACGCAGCGCTAAAATAACGACACCGGTAAACTGCAGTCAAAGTTAAGTTTATTCGAACTTCACAACCTTGCTTTTAAAGCCTCCCTCAATCCGCCCTCCCCCGCGCGGATGCTTCGAGAGGCACATACTGACACCCCCTCAGGCTTTCTCCCTTTGTTGCGGACCTAGCCATTGTGCCTGCACGCTGGCTAATTGTGAGCCGGTTCGAGTGTGCTAGTAAGTGGGTCGCCACAGTGAGTTTATTCAAACGTAATGTTCTAAGGAAGCTTGATAAGGTTGACGTTGATGTAATTTCACCAGCAGGAGAGCTATGATAAGGGGACATAACTACTGGTCATTTAAAACTGGAGTGCATTGAAATCTTCTGCTGCAGGTAAATCTCTGAAATTCTCTGCCCTAAATGATTGTGTAGGCCAGATCATTAGGTATATTCAAGGTGGCAGCAAAGGTGTGAAAGATAGATTAATTGAAGGTTGAGGGGAACTATTTTCTTGTGTTATTCTATACATTGGCTAGTGCTTCAGAGTTAAGCCCAACGTGAGAATTAATTGCTGTGATCAAAAAAATCTGAAGGTGGTTTAACCCGGAAGTTCATTATTCCTTTTGGGTCTGGAGTATATGCGGCTTTATGATCTTAACTGGAATAAGTCTGTTTTTGTGCTGATCAGGTGAGGCTGGTGCTGGCTTAGACCTTCCACAGATTGTGAATGGGGTTTGGTCAGGTACCCAGGGAATGGGAACAATTAGATTTAATTCTGTGCCCCAATTAATACACTTTTCCGTAATTTTAGTTCTCTGCGAACAGTGGATATTCCTCCTAAGGCATTTCTTTAGGAACAAGGATGATTTTCTTTTATTTGTTCCAAGGTAGATGTTGAGGCCCAAGTGACTCTAACCTGTTGTTCCGCGGTTGAGATGAGGTGTAAGACTGGATGAGTGGGTTTAGGTAGTGTTCCACTCCTGCTGTTTCCCGTGGCTTCTTTGTGCTCCAGATGAATGGACTTAAGGTCCTTGGTGCCATCCTGAACGTTTCTTCTTCATTTGTCATTGGCCTGGGATTATAACGGTCCCAGAATACTCTGAGGTATAGTTACTTTCGTAAAGTAAGAAATTGGAGTAGCAATTGCTGAGTCTTAAAACTTTTTTGATTTTTCCTGAGTAAGTGACGTAAGTTAGCAGATTTTCCTGTTTCACATTGAGTAGTTCAGTAGAATCTTTGCACATCTAACTAAAAAGGCGGAAGGTCTCTGGCAATTTGCACAGTGCATCTTTGGGTTAATATTAAAATTGTGCAGTGAGTATATAAAATAATTAGATTGAAGAAACTTTTATTTAGGCTGTTAATTTCTTTTAAGAATTTGGAGACTAAGAACATACAGAAGATTTTTTTTAAGAATCTATATTTCTTTGGAGTTGATAGGATTCAGGTAAAGGGGTGGTGGGCAGGGTTCATGTAGAAATTAAGGAGCCTATTTACTAATCTTGATGCTCCTGATGATGGTCATGCAAGTCAGAGCCTGTGGAAAAACTGGACTGGACTACCACATGTTACAACTGCTCTTTCCTTTGTACCATTAGGAATATTATGTATCTATAAATCTCTATTTCACCTCTAATCTTTGTCAATTTAATCTTTTCTGTTGTGCTGTGATTAGGCTTCCAATCAATTGGTCCAGAGAGTGAAGACATAACAAATATTTGTTGTTTGAATTCCAAGTGGCCAATGATGTTGTTTCTGGACAAGTATCCTCCAAACACACAATTCTGAGTGTCATCAAAATAATGTGGAATAAATGACACTTTGGAAAAAATAATGAAACTTTGTCAACTCCTGTGTGGTTCAATCAATAGAAGGAAATCCACAATTGTATTTTTGATATAAAAACCTTCTTTAATACTATAGATTTCCTGCAGCGAGTGCCAGGCAGCAGTTCACATTGGGAAGGGTGTAGTCACCAGCCAGCTGGCTCAGTTGTTTTGAAGAGGTAATTGCTATGCTCACCAGCGTATTTAGGAGAACTTCCAATAGAAGTGTGAACATTATTCTATAAAGATTATACATAAATTGCTTGTTTCGGCAAGAATTCCACAATGCTTGTATAACTGATGGTACCGCGGTAGAGTAGCAGTTGGTGTGACAGTATTACAGCTCAGGATGTCGGAGTTCAGAGTTCAATCCTGGCTTCATCTATAAGGAGTTTTTACGCCCTCCTCATGGAATGCATGGGTTTTCCCTGGGCACTCTGGTCTCTTCCCACAGTCCCGAGATGTACTGGCTGTGTTTAATTGGTCATTGTAAGTTGTTCCGTAATTGAGTTGGGCTTAAATTAGGGTTGTTAGAGGTCGTTGGAACAGCACAACTCAAAGGGCCAGAAGGGCTTATTCCGTGTTGTTTCGCTAAATATAAATAAGTAAGTGTTCTAGTAATCAAGATAAACGAAGAGCATTCTATTAGCTGTGTGTATACTCATTGTACCTGTCTATGAAATTTTAATGGTCTGTGGATCTGCAGCACTCTACAATTTCCCACTTTAAACCATTGAGGAGGTAGTCTGTTCCTTCCTTAAAGGATATATAGACCTTTCAAATATGCACTGTAACAGAGATAAAAGAGAAATTACATTACTTATAGTTTTTGTTGGGATGTTAGAAGTAGGTAGATGATAATTTTTCGGATGTCATTAGGATAAAGAAATTCTATTGGGAATGGGAAAGTCCAAGGCTGGAGGCATATTATTTTAAAAAGATGCTTTCTAGGAATTACTAGAAAACACATCCTTATGTGAAAAATAGACTCTTTTCTCAACACTTCACTAAGCTGAAATTGATAAGTAAATCATTAATCTTAAACCTAAGTATCTAAGCAAGTTATTAGAATGTGGATTTTAGAAGCGGGTTCATGGAGGGGGGTCCCAGATCCTCTCAGTGGCTGAATGCACTCTGTATACGACTATGAAATTCTTCTTCTCCTGATAGCCATGAACTCAGGAAAGAAAACACAGCACAATCATCAACTTGCCCATCCTCTCCTCCCCATACAAGTAAAAACGAAAACAGAACAGGCACTTTTGACACCCAATTCTCCTCCCGCCGCACAGAGCAAAAATGAGAAAGATTGGGTGAAGACAGAATATAACAATCTATAAGACTGAAACAACTCTATAGTCCAAGTCCACATCCAAAACGCAGAAGACATGGGTAACATTCTCCAGGTGCAGCGGCAGGCCTTTCCCTCCCTGGAAGCAGAGCAATCCTACCATTTCTCCGATAGCAGAGCAATTTCCCCAATGTACAAAAGGCAGTGTCCCCATTCTGATAGTAGAGAGATCCCCCAGTGATCAGAAGGGAGTCTCCCCTCTCCATAGTAGAGAGATCTCCCAGCGATCAGAAGGGAGTCTTCCCCTCTCCATAGTAGAGAGATCCCCCAGCAATCAGAAGGGAGTCTCCCCTCTCCGTAGTAGAGAGATCCCCCAGAGATCAGAAGGGAGTCTTCCCTCTCCGTAGTAGAGAGATCCCCCAGCAATCAGAAGGGAGTCTTCCCCTCTCCGTAGTAGAGAGATCCCACAGCAATCAGAAGGGAGTCTCCCCTCTCCGTAGTAGAGAGATCCCCCAGCGATCAGAAGGGTCTCCCCTCTCCATAGTAGAGAGATCCCGCAGCAATCAGAAGGGAGTCTCCCCTGTCCGTAGTAGAGAGATCTCCCAGCGATCAGAAGGGAGTGTTCCCCTCTCCATAGTAGAGAGATCCCCCAGCAATCAGAAGGGAGTCTCCCCTCTCCGTAGTAGAGAGATCCCCCAGAGATCAGAAGGGAGTCTTCCCTCTCCGTAGTAGAGAGATCCCCCAGCAATCAGAAGGGAGTCTTCCCCTCTCCGTAGTAGAGAGATCCCCCAGCGATCAGAAGGGAGTCTCCCCTCTCTGTAGTAGAGAGATCCCCCAGCAATCAGAAGGGAGTCTCCCCTCTCCGTAGTAGAGAGATCCCCCAGAGATCAGAAGGGAGTCTTCCCTCTCCGTAGTAGAGAGATCCCCCAGCAATCAGAAGGGAGTCTTCCCCTCTCCGTAGTAGAGAGATCCCACAGCAATCAGAAGGGAGTCTCCCCTCTCCGTAGTAGAGAGATCCCCCAGCGATCAGAAGGGAGTCTCCCCTCTCCGTAGTAGAGAGATCTCCCAGCGATCAGAAGGGAGTGTTCCCCTCTCCATAGTAGAGAGATCCCGCAGCAATCAGAAGGGAGTCTCCCCTGTCCGTAGTAGAGCGATCTCTCAGCGATCAAGAACGGAGTCTCCCCTCTTTGGCAGCAGAGGAATCCTACTAGCAATCAAAAAGCAGGCAACTGGCAGTCACCTTCCATATTTGCCTCGGTCTCAATTTTCTTCTTCACTTTAATTGGAGAACAATGGAAACTTTAATTGGCAAAATGGAATCGAAGATCAGCTAGAGCCCCGTCACGCAACCTTCTCGTCACAAGGTTTATCCATGCTACCCTTGCCTCCCAGAATCCCCTTGGATTCTGCAGAGCCCTGAAACACCCAAACGATCTCCAAACTGCAAATCATAGGCTCCAATAGTTCCAGAATGACATTCAAGGTGAAAAACAAACATAAAAGACAGAAAAGAAGTGAAATGTCATTACATGATCTGTCCAGAAGATGTTGACCATAGAAGCGTTGTACACAGGCCGGAATTGCTGTGATCTGTTCCATGGTTTAAAGGTCTAATAGCACAGAAATGGACACTGTTATTTTAGGCCAGGTTGATTTCAGTATTTTCTTCCAAAAACTTTATGCGGATCTTTTGTGATCAAACAAATTGGTGAATTAATGCATTTGGGACAGATTCCCAGACCTTTGAATTATTGAATTATGGATAAATTAATATAGTTAATTTAGTTAATAAATTAACCTTTGAGACCTTACTTCTACTCTCCCCACCACCACCACCAAAGCGGGAAGGCAAACCAATAGTTTGGAATCTTCTTTCTGGCTTTTTGTTAGATTGTGAACAAGTTCAGTTCTGTTCTCACCTGACTGCCAGCAGATGTGCACATTCACAAGTGATTTCCTCACAGTGATGGAGAGCTGTAATCCTGATTGACACATTCCCTTAACAGCATAAAGCCTCCCCCGATCTGAATGATCATCAAATCATTATAGACAAGTGAAAATAAAACATTCACTTTGGGCACTTTCTCCCCCAAGCTCTGGACCACCATTGCAGTTGATGTATCTTTTTGGAAGAGAGAAACAATATTTTCACTTTTGAACAAATATCTTTTAACATTAAATGTACAGGAATTGAATTTCATTTGCTGACAATTTCTTCCATTCATTGAATATTTGGTATTTTTACCACAAGATATGACAAGAATCAATTCATCTCATTTGATTATTTTCAAGTCCATTATAGGTATCACTGTGGCTTGTACACAAAAGTAGATAACGTGAAGACTGTTTTGTTCAGTCGTTGTGTTTGCTCAGGTCTCTTTACTGCAGAGTTTTGAAATGGCAGATGGCAGTGTAGATTATTGCAGTGCCAAGTGCGAGTCTTTGATTTGTTTATTTATTGAAATATTGCTGTCCAGTAATCCCCTGATTTAATCCTAGCCTTATTATGGACAATTTACAATGCCAGTTAACCTACTAACAACTGGTATGGCTTTGGACTATGGAAGGAAACCCACATGGTCGTGGGGAGCATGTACAAGCTCCTTACAGGTAGTGATGGGAACTAAACTTGGGTCACCTGTACGGTAAAGTGTTGTACTAACCACTACAATATTGTGCCACCCTCTTAAACTCTTAATCCATTGATTCATGTCTCTCAAAATGTGGAGGAGACCAATTTGTGAACATTGAATGCAATACACCAGATTGGAAGAAATGTCAGTGAGTCATTGCTTCATCTGGCGTAGGAGCCTTGCATCATCTGTTTTCTATCTTCATTGTCTTCTGTCTTGTGAGTTTACGATGTGTATTATGGTAACTAGTCTAATGAGTGGTGGTGTGGTAAAAGCGAAGGGAATAAGTTATTTTTCGTGCTTTGTCCTGGGCATTTTGGGGCCAAGGATGGACGTATATTGGATCTTTTGTTGATTGCTTCGTTACAGCTAATTTACGCTTAATTATGCTTAAGTTTCATTGGTCTACGATTGCATGTTTTTGCACGTTGCTAATAGGGGATCAAATACAGTTCTAACTTTTTGGAACATCATTATTGGAGTAATTAGAGGGCATATCGTACAAGCATAACAATCCGTGAGGGTCGCCAGTGACGGTATACCTGGAATGACTTGTTTGCTAGGTGGCTGCGGGAAGTAAAGGGAAGAGGTGAGCAGGCTATTGTAACCCTTGCATTTGCAAGGGAATTACCAAAATATGGGGAGTGTTTCACTTCGGCCAGAGAGCACATCGGGGAGTCCACAGGAATGGTTACCTAGAAAGTCAAAAGGGGAGAGAGGAATATGTGTCCGGTGGAATTCAGAAAGAGATCCAGAAAAGGAAAGGGGTTTCAATAGTGGGTCACGTTAAGCAGAGAGCAGCAAAAGCGATGAAATTCTTTGAGCTCTTTCAGACTGCAGGAAACCGCAACAGTGATGTACTAGAAATAAAAATTAAGGGGACAGACCGAATTAGGACTGAAGCAATCTATTCTTTCTTTCCCAGGAAAAGACAGGTGTGCCTCAGATCGATGCGAGTTCCCGCAGGTACAGCTTTGATCTGAGGGAAAGGAAGTGGTTGTGTAAGTTCAACTTGTTGAAAGGGTGTCTTGGTTGGGGGGGGGAGGGGATCCAGTTGACCCTCAGTTAGTGAAACCGAGGGCACTCCAACCTTCTTGATTATGGCTTGGAGGTACAAGGGTCTTGCCTGCTAATGGTAAAGAGGAACTGATTAGAACCAAGACATTGGGAACGGTCAAGTGGCTGATTATATCCAGAATGTCACAGCTGCAGGTAGGAAGGGGATGCATCTGAGGAAAGGATGATTAGTAGGTGGAGCAACAATGAAATGAAATGATGGGTCTGCCCAAACCATTCTGCGGTGGCCGCTGGACAGAGGGCCTAAACAGATCGTGTGTGGCATTTTAAGATTGGAAGCTGTCGTGGGAAGATCTGAATGAATGAGATCTGTAACTGTTGCTCAGAGCTAAGTTGTATCCCGAGAGAGAGATTAGACTATATCTGCAAAGTAGATGGTTCTGCTTACAGAAAGCTCAGTTTTGTTCTACCTCCGTGCTGAAGTTGTGCCAAATATAATGATTACAAGTTCTGTTGTCTCACCTCGTATGTAACAATTCATTATTTTTAATTCTAAATATAGTGTGCTGTGTTAGTACCATCTCCTTTCCTGCCATTCAAAAGTTAATGTTTGCCTCTGGGCTAGACTCAATAAATTCCTGCATTGGCTCTCCCTCTTAGGCTTGCTGTAAATGTAGGTCATTCAGAATGCTGCAACATGTGTAACAAATAATGCAAAGTTAATGTTCCTATCCATAGTGTTTTGGAAACAAGGTGTTCTATACGTGTCATGGTGCATCTTTCAAATCATTCTGTAGACTTCTAACTATCCCAAACCTCCATATATCCTTTAATGCATACTGTGCTTTGTTAGCTGTTTTTTCACAATATATAATAATTTTATTATATAATAGCTGCATTTGCGAGTTTGTGTCAGCCTTGTATTGAATGTTTGGATAAGAGTTAGTGAGCCACTTGATAGAGCCAAAAGGCATTTGGGTTGGTCAATGTGCCTCATGGGTATTTCATGGTGAACTAAAATTATCTCGTATTAATTATTCTGTAAATTTATTGATGCACTACATTTGACTGTTGGAAATAAATCATATTTTAATGTAAGCTGCAGGTCTTGGGTCTTACAATAATTCAAAATTAGTTTTGTTTCAAAATTACTAATGGAAGCAAATTTTTTTTCAACTTTTTGCACGTTTGAATTTGCCAAGCTGACAGTACAAGAGACTGACTAACTGACTTGATTGTGTAAGACCTTGCATGCAATAATTTTTAAAATTGCCCTAACATGCCTAAAGAATTAGTAGTCATTAGCTATTTTTAGAGAAGCAGTCTCTGAATAATTTCAATGTCTAGTCATGAACATTTTTGCTTTTTAATCTCAAGTGTGTGTTCAATTTGTCAGAAGCTGGCAAGTCTTTCTGGAACTTGAAGTTCTGACTTCAGAGGGTGCACGCTTCAGTTATTGAGGATATTCAATTCTCTGATATTTATCAATATCAAGGTAATGGGAGTTGAGGGGAGACATGGACAATGGGCATACAATCATATATAACTAGCTTAAAGATGGAGTGAGGCCATGGTCGATGAGAGCTTCTCTTCAGTTTCTTTTGCTTGAGAATTGTGAAGTATTTTGATCAGAACAATTTCTCCATTTATTTTTGTGACAGAATTGCTGAAGACTAAAGGAAACAGTTAAGGTTCTTTGCAAAGGGTACTTTTTTAGTAGCCTTAAAAAATACCAATCTGTTGCAATTCTGACAGATCAAATGCCTCCTATGCAGTATTGTTTTATTTTTGATTGGTTGTACGTTTGTGGAATATTCACATTTTTTGAAGGTTCTTAAAGTGAGAAATATCAGAATCAGGTTTATTATCACCGGCATGTGACGTGAAATTTGTTGACTGCAGCAGCAGTTCAAAGCAATATATAATCTAGCAGAGAGAAAAAAATAATAATAGTAAATAAAATAAAGCAATAAAAAACAAGTAAATCAATTACTTATATTGAATAGATTATTAAAAGAAGTGCAAAAACAGAAATACTGTATACTTTTTTTTTAAAAGTGAGGTAGTGTGCAAAGCTTCAATGTCCATCTAGGAATCGGATGGCAGAGGGGAAGAAGCTGTTCCTGAATTGCTGAGTGTGTGCCTTCAGGCTTCTGTACCTCCTACCTGATGGTAACAGTGAGAAAATTGCATACCCTGGGTGTTACTATCCTATAATTCTTTTAGCTAGTGTATAATGGAATTTTGGGTGGCAGGGTGGAGATGCATCTCCACCAAAGGAAGTGTGAGGCACTCCTTCCCCCCCACTAGCCTGCAGATCGCCCTTGGGCAAGATGTAGCACCTGCTTAGCCCCCCAGTCAGGCTCATGTGAAGCCACGGGGGCAGGTAGTGGATGGTTGTATGAGCAGCTTGTGCATATCACGAGTTCTGGTTAAGTAACCACTCACTGATGCTAGGCAAACCATTTCTGAAGAGTATTGATAATGGCTGGGGTCACCCGCCTTGTAAATGTACTTATGTAGCGGTGTGCTACACGCAGCGCTAAAATTAAGACACGGAGTCGGTAACTGCAGTCGAAGGAAAAACTTTATTCGAAATCCTCAGCCTCACTTTTAAGCCTCTCTCGACCTGCCCCCCGTGGCGCAGAGGCTCCAAAGCTCTGTGCTCACAAACCCCCATAGGCTATCTAATTGTGAGCCGGTTCGGATGTGACAGGAAATGGGTTGCCACACTTACTTATTTATTGAGATAAGTGTAAAGTAGGCCCTTTAAGCCACACCACCCAGCAACCCTAGATTTAACTGTAGCCTAATCACAGGACAGTTTACAATGACCAATTAACCTATCAACTGGTACGTCTTTGGACTGTAGGAGGAAACTGGAGCACCCAGAGGAAACTCACATGTTTACGAAGTCTTACAGGTAGCAGTGGGAAATAAACCCAGATCTCCTGTACTGTAGAGCTTTGTTACCCTAAAGACACTGTCCAGAAGAAGGCAATGGCAAACCACTTCTTTGGAAAAATCTGCCAAGTACAAGCATGGTTATGGAAAGACCGTGATCACCCACATCACACAAAATGGCATATAATGAGCAATAATGGAATTATTGAAAGATCTCAATTAAAAATGTGCCAGCTAGTGGTGTAGCCGCATCCACACAGGACTTTGACTCGTGTTCCAAATTCAGCCGGCTCCGTGCACGCTTTCCATGTGAGCTGGGCTGAATGGCGAGCCAGCAACTCTGCCTTGTAAATAACAACAGACAGATGCAAAAGAAACGGCAAGGTTGCTGCCAGATGTGCCACAAGGCATAGGGAGGAACAACGTCGTCAATTAAAAGCAGTACAAAGTAAATGGCAGGATAATTGGTAGTGTGGTGGAGCAGAGGGATCTGGGGGTACATGTCCGCAGATCCCTGAAAGTTGCCTCACAGGTAGGTAGGGTAGTTAAGAAAGTTCATGGGGTGTTAGCTTTCATAAGTCAAGGGATAGAGTTTAAGAGACACAATATAGTGATGCAGCTCTATAAAACTAGTTGGGCCACACTTGGAGTACTGTGTCCAGTTCTGGTCACCTTACTATAGGAAGGATGTGGAAGCATTGGAAAGGGTACAGAGGAGATTTACCAGGATGCTGCCTGGTTTAGAGAGTATGGATTATGATCAGAGATTAAGGGAGCTAGGGCTTTACTCTTTGGAGAGAAGGAGGATGAGAGGAGACATGATAGAGGTGTACAAGATATTAAGAGGAGTAGACAGAGTGGACAGCCAGCACCTCTTCCCCAGGGCACCACTGCTCAGTACAAGAGGACATGGCTTTAAGGTAAGGGGAGGGAAGTTGAAGGGGGATATTAGAGAAGGTTTCTCAGTCAGAGAGTGGTTGGTGTCTGGAATGCACTGCCTGAGTCAGTGGTGGAGGCAGATACACTAGTGAAGTTTAAGAGACTACTAGACAGGTATATGGGGGAATTTAAGGTGGGGTTTGAGGGTCGGCACAACATTGTGGGCCAAAGGGCCTGTAATGAGCTGTACTATTCTATGTTCTATTATGAAAACACAAAATTCAGGGAATAGTAGGTCATGCACACCTGTGGAATTTCTCTCTCCACGATGCTACCCATCATGCTGTGCATTTCTAGAATTTTCTTGAATTTATTTCTGATTTCCAGCTTGTGCTGCTTCGCTCATTAGCAAGAGTGACAGACTAAACAAAGAAAACATTTGTTTCCAATACGACACATACATTTTCCTGTGAGCTGCGAGAGTTGTGTGGAGTCTAGCTGGAGGCTGGACTGTCAGATTTAGCTTTGTGAGCTTATCAGCGAGCACTGGACACACGCATTGACATTGCCTGCAGGTAAATCTGTTAGCGTTTCAGTGGATGAACATCAGCAAGCTTTGGTGCAGTGCTGTGCCAGTCTTGGTGTGAAATTATTTTTGCCAATGAAAACTTTTGGCCATAAAATTAAAAAAAAATGTAGTCCCAGCAATATCTGACATCGTACTTGAGCTTCAGTGCAATGACATTGGAAGTAGTGCTGTTTTGCTTTAATAAATGATGTCCTTCTGTGTGTTTTTCATGTTACTCTTCAATGTAATTCAGAATAAAGTCATGAGGCAGGCAGTGTTGTTTCCATATATAAAATGTATTTTTGACTGCATGGGATTTCACCATCAATTAACTACTGCAGTATTGTTCTATGATTTTGATTGGCTGTACATATGTGCAATATTCACATTTTTTATGTTCTTAAAGTGAGAAGTATGATCAGTTACTACCCTATAACCCTTTTAGCTAGTTTATAATGGAATTTGTGGTGGCAGGTTGGAGATGCATCTCTACCAAAGGAGGTGTAAGGCTCTTCTGCACTTCACCCTTGAGCAAGGTGAAATCCATTTAATATTAACTAGTTAGTGATTTCATCAGAGCAAGTTGTACATACTTGTGTTCATCCTCATATAATGTATTATGCTGCAGCTACAAAGACTAATTTTTATGGCATTTATACCCTATGTATGTATATCTATGACAACAAACTTGAACTTTTACAGCATTTGGATTCCATCACATAATAAAAGTTAGTATTTGGCATGAAGAATTTTAAAGTTGAGGCATAGTTAATTACAAAATTCAACAGGTATTGATGATTAAAGTGCTGAACGTTTAGATTAAAATATTAGCAGTTTAACTGTTAATTTGGTATTATTGCCTTTGAAATTAGATGAAACAATTTAACAATAGGATTTGAAAACAGACTTTTGCTGTTCAAAAAGTTTTCAACAAAATAAATTTCAGTTTTTCTGGAAGTGGAATTAATTAGGATCTAAAACTGTTACAAGCAATTACAAAATTCACCAGACATTGATATTCCAGTTATAAGCATTATACTGCCGAATCAAATGCAATATTGATGTTGTTCAATTCCAGTTTTCTGAAGAAAGTTGATTAGATTGTGAGAAGGATTTTAGAGTTAAGTTGTCATTACTGTAAGCTAAGCTGAGCAATGTGAAATCTCAAGCAACACACAAAATGTTGGAGGAACTCAGTAGGTCAGGCAGCATCCATGGAAATGAATAAACAGTGGAGGTTTTGAGCTGAATCCCTCTTTCAGGACTGGAAAGGATGGGGAAGACGCCAGAATTAAAAGGCTTGGGGTAGGGCAAGAAGGATGGCTAGTAGGTGAATTCATGTGGGTCAGAGAGATAACGGGCTGGAGATGAAGGAATCTGATCGGAGAGGAGAGTAGACCACAAGAGAAAGGGTAGGAGGAGGGGCACCAGGGAGAGGTGGTAGGCAGATAAAAAGAGTTAAGAGTCTAGAGTAGGGAATAGAAGAAAAGGGAAGGAAGAGAGAATTTTTTTTTACCAGAAGAAATTGTTATTCATGCCATCAGTTGGAGGCTAACCAGATGTTGCTCCTCCACCCTGAGCATGGCCTCTTCTTGGCACAAGAGGAGACCATGGACTGACATGTCAGAATGAGGATGGGAATTGGAATTAAAATTTTGGACCACCAGGAAGTTCCCCTTTGGAGCGGAGGTGCTTGAGGATGTCGTCTACCAATGTACGATGGGTTTCACCAATTGGGCTCCTTCATTTTCTGCCATTAGTTCATTCTCCTCTCATCTCTAGCCCGTTATCTTTCCCACCCACCTGGCTTCACCTATCACCTTCTAGGCATCCTTCTTCCCCTCCCCACCTTTTTTTAAAATTTTGCCATCTTCCCCCTCGAAGAGTCTCGATCGGAAACGTCAACTGTTTATTAGGATGCTGTCTGACCTGCTGAGTTCATCCTGTATGTTGTGTGCTTTGCTCTGGATTTCCAGCTTCTGCAGAATTTGTTTATAATATTAAATCTTTTCAGATGCTATTAAATATAATTTCTGCTGTATCAATTCCTACAGGAAGATCAAAAAAGCGACATTGTGAGGCAACTTTTGATTACATTCCGCAAAATGAGGATGAATTGGAAATAAAAATAGGTGATGTCATAGAAGTAATTGAAGAGGTAAGATATTTTGCCAATTTAAAGCTTGTTCATGGTTTAATGCAACATTTAAAAAATTTCCTAAGATCCTTTTCATCAGAGAGAAAATGAGTTTGAAATGCGTAGTCAATATTTCTATTTGACAACCACCTATATACATATTGTCAAAGATAAAAATAACCACATGCTTTTATTTTTTTCATTGAACTTCATTCTCAAGTCTATTATGTTACAAATATTTTTGGGTCTGGGCAAAGTTGAATGCTGCCAAACTGGTTCAAGAATTTCTGCTAGTATTTATTATTGATAAGTCTTGCTTTAGGGTGAACAGGTTGCTATATTCCAAATATGGATTACAATAGAAGTTGGTTTGGGGCATAGTGCAATTTATTTATAGTTATGCAGTTGATAGGACAGTTACTAGCCAACAATAATAATTCACTGATTAATCCTGCAAAGTCATTTAATGTTCTCATAAGCAGATCTTTCCAATCCTTCATTTCCTTGTGTTCATAGCTGGATGGGCAATGTTATACTTGTGTGAAATGGTAATTTGAGTGAACAGTTTACATCTTTAATTGGCTCAAAGTCATGTGGGTATGGTAGAAAAAGTGCATCATGTGTCTTGCAGCTTTGCTCATTAATTGGTGTATTAGGAGTTTGCATTGGACTTTCAGTAGTTTATTTTCTGCTTTGTCTATTACTTTATGTACTCCTTCCCCATCCAATCTCTGGCTTTCTCTTGTGAAGTTATCGGTCCTCGAGATGTCTCAAAGAAAATTGCTGGTGTTTCTCTCCGGTTCTCGAAATAACTGTTCTTGGGTTTCAAACATTATAACTGTTTCAAACACCTCCTTTGGAGGAAAGCACTGGATTCCTCTCCAGGAGGACATGCATGAGTGGCGGTCAATCTCTTTGCACTAACTCAAAAGAGTGCAAAATCTCAAGAAGTATTTGACTCTCCACTTTGCTGTATTTGGTCAGATTTATGTTCTACCAGTAGGTGTCTGAATGTAAATCTGACATGAGAAAACCAGAGCAAAATAGGGAGTCAAATCTTCATTTTTAAAAAATTTTGAGCTGATAGGAAGAAAGCTCAGATGTGATTACAGCACTCTGTGTGTTGCTCCAAACGTAATGTCATCTTTTGTCCATCGATTCTAAAGCAGAAGATCATAGCAATCCCAGGAACAGAATGGATAAAGTGAATATATAAGCATTGCTTATTAATGTGTATGTTTATATCCCATGCACTTCTAATGAAGCTGGGACAGGAAGCAGATTTTGTTGCAAGTCAAATCTAGCAGCTGCTAGGAATTCTTTTCATTCTTACTTGCTTTTCAACAGTATTTAGCAATGGAAATCAAATCAACATTTTGGTTTTCTTCTGTTGCCAGCTCAGTGCTATTCCTTTTCTTATATGTGCAGCTGGCAAGACATGCCCACTACTGGTGGCATTATAGTAATACACAGAGCCCTTTATGTCTTCAATGTATACTTCTGATCCCATGAATCTGAAAGTGAGGAAACCTTGTGATTCACATTGGCTGCCCTCAGCCAATGAATCCTCAATGATGAACATCATTTTGAGGAGGCATTAAAAAGAACAATGATGGATTCAGATATGTATGGTACCATAATACCATAGCTGCATGTTGCTAAATCATAATTTGCATATCTTGCTGTAAAGTTAATGGTAATTTTAACTTTGACTTTGGTTTGAAGTGTGTTTTGTGGCAGCCATACAGAACAAAACGGTAAAAAAAAAGTACAAAAGAAGACCAGCTGGGTTAGTGTTCATGGACCATTCCAAAATCCAATGGCAGAGTGTAAAAAGCTCTTCCTAAAACGTTGAGTGTTGGTCCTGTACCCCTCAGATGATGGCATTCCAAAGAAGGCATGTCCCTGATGGTGAGTATCCTTAATGATGGGTGACACTTTCTTGAAATGCCATCTTTTGAAGATGTTCTCAGTGGTGGGAGGCTTTTGCCCATGATGGAGCTGGCTGGGTCGACAACCATCTGCAGCCTCTTTCTATCCTGTGCATTGAAGCCTCCGAATGACGCAGTGATACAAACAATCAGAATACTCTCCACTGTACATCTGTAAAAGTTTGCTGGAGTCCTTAGTGACATCTCAATCTCCTAATGAAGTATAGCCACTGATGTGCCGCCTTTGCGATTGCATCAATAGGTTGGGCCCAGAAGACAACAGATCCTCTGAGATGTTGGTGCTTAGGAACTTAAAGCT
Source organism: Hypanus sabinus (assembly GCF_030144855.1). NCBI lineage: Eukaryota > Metazoa > Chordata > Chondrichthyes > Myliobatiformes > Dasyatidae > Hypanus > Hypanus sabinus. The sequence goes on from NC_082715.1 coordinate 29,940,702, forward strand.
GCTCACCCTTTCCACTACTGACCCCTGTTGGAAGACTGCTGTGTGTGATCTCCCAATTTCCCCTCCCTGTAGTCCACAATCAATTCCTTGATCTTTCTAACACAAGTGCGAGATTGTTGTTTCGATGCCTCTCAACTAGCTGATCTGTCTCACTCCTGTAAGACACCCTAGCCCAGGGGTCAGCAACCTTTACCACTGAAAGAGCCACTTGGACCCGTTTCCCACAGAAAAGAAAACACTGGGAGCTGCAAAACCCGTTTGACATTTAAAATGAAATAACACTGCATACAACGTTTTGTTTTGCCTTTATGCTATGTATAAACAAACTATAATGTGTTGCATTTATGAAATTGATGAACTCCTGCAGAGAAAACGAAATTACATTTCTGCATGCAACAAAAACATTTTGAACTCCGAAAAAAAGAGTTGAAGGTTACTTTTAAGTAAAATACTCAACGTCTATTTGAGTCCTTCTTGTATTTATGACAAACGCCAAACTTAAATTTGCCGCCAGCAGCAAACCAAAAATAACGTCAGCCAGCTGTCAACCTGAAAAATAAAAGGATTATTTCACTGAACAATGAAAACATATGAATATACGTAAAATAATAGGCAATTAAAATATTTATCATACTTGGTCAGGTTGACTCACACCTGCCAATGCAGTTGTATTCAGTAGGGATGGATCGATGCTTAGGGGAGTGACCGGGAAGGATAATGTGTTTTTTTCCTCTCTGAACTCACAGAAGCGTTTCCCAAATGATGTTTGCATTGCGATGATTGCAGAATGTAAATACTCCAAATTTATCATGTCGTGACCTTGTTTGAACTCTCTCAAATTGGGGAAGTGAGACAATGTGCCTTTCTGTAAATCTCTGGCAAGCACTGTCAACTTGCGCTCGAATGCCAAAACATCCTCCAACATGTGCAGGGCTGTACGTCCTTACCCCTGAAGAGCTGTGTTCAGCGTGTTCAGGTGTGCTGTCATGTCTACCATGAAGTGTAGCTTTTCCAGCCACTCTGGCTGTTCCATCTCAGGAAAGGTGAGCCCTTTGCTGCCCAGGAAAGTTTTCACTTCTTCCAGACACGCGGCAAAGCGTTTCAGCACCTCCCCTCTGGACAGCCAGCGATAAAAACACGTTGTAGCGGTGTGCTACACGCAGTCAGTAAACTGCAGTCAAAGATAGCTTTATTCGAACTAAACAGCCTTGCTTTTAAGCCTCCCTCAACCCGCCCCCCATGGGCGCGGATGCTGCAAAAGACACGTACTCACAAACCCCCGTAGGCTATCTCCCTTAGCCTGAACGCTGGCTAATTGTGAGCCGGTTCGGATGTGTCAGGAAATGGGTCACCACAACGTCTTATTTAGATTGTACAAGATCACCATAATCTTCAAATTTAAAATTACATTTCAAAAACTAACAAACTAACATAAAATACATTTTAATTAAATACTGACCAATTATTTCCCAAAGCAACAGGGAGCCGCAGCACAGACGTAAAAGAGCCACATGTGGCTCCGGAGCCGCGGGTTGCCGACCCCGCCCTATGACAACAACAGTGATGTCATCAGTGCATTTATAGATGACATTTGAGCTGTGCCTAGCTACACATTCATAAGTGTAAGCAGAGCAGAGAGCTAAGCAAACTTCCTTAAGGTGTGCCAGTGTTGATTGTCAGTGATGAGGGGATGTTATTACAGATTTGCACTGACTGTGGTCTCCCGATGAGAAAGTCAAGATCCAGTTGCAGAGAGAAGTATAGAGGCCCAGGTTTTGAAGCTTATTGATTAATACTGAAGGGATTAAGTTGTCAGCTCTTCAAAGGGTTAAAATGCAAATCATAGAACCATAGAACACTACAGCACAGTACAGGCCCTTCAGCCCTCCACGTTGTGCCGACCCATATAATCCTTAAAAAAAAGTACTAAACCCACACTACCCCATAACCCTCTATTTTTTTCTTTCATCCATGTGCCTGTGCAAGGGGCTCTTAAATAACCCTAATGTTCTGGCCTCCACCACCATCCCTGGCATGTCATTCCAGGCACTCACAACCCTCTGTGTTTAAAGAAAAAAACCTTCCCTCCCTTAAGTTTGTACATGCCATATCTAGCTTCAAGATTGTGTAATGTCATTTCCACTACACAATTGTGAAGGAGAATGGGACAAATCATTACTCCAGATCTGATGCAGCACAAAAATTAATAAGATGAAGAATACAATAATAAAACACAACAAATATCAATATGTAAGATAGTTTATATACATTGATTATATGTCCATCATTAAGGACCCCCATCACCCAGGACATGCTCTCTTCTCATTGCTGCCATCAGGGAGGAGGTACAGAAGCCTGAAGGCACAGACTCAGCAGTTCAGGAACAGCCTCTTCCCTCTGCCATCAGATTTCTGAATGAATGTTGAATTCATGAACACTACCTCACTACTTTTTTTTATCTTTTTGCACTATTTATTTAATCTAACTCTATATACTTTAATTTAGATTTAAAATTTTGTATTGCAATGTACTGCTGCCACATTACAAGTCTTACGACTTAGGCTGGTGGTATTTAACCTGATTCTGACAGTGTTGCATGGGGCACAGGACAGTCTTTGCATAAGGTAATGATGTTATAAAGCAGTAGTGGATGGGGGTGAGGTGTTGATCAGCTTTACTGCTTGGAGAAAGTAACTGTTTTTGAATTTGGTGATCCTAGCATGGATGCTCCATAGTCTCCTCCCTGACAAGAGTGGGACGGACAGTCCATTAGCAGGGTGGGTGGGATTGATCCTTCACGGGCCTTTATCTGGCACCTTTATGTATATCTGACCTGGATGGCCGGTGGTGCGTTGAGATGTTTTGACTTCCTGCTTTGAAGCCTTCCTGTCTGCTGTAATGCAGTTACCGTACCATGCAGTGATGCAGCATATTAGGAAGCTCTCCACTGCACATTTGTAAAAGATCATGAGCTTTGATATACACAGTCTAGCTGTCTTCAGCCTCCTCAGAAAGCAGAGCGTTGGTGAGCCTTCTTGATTGTGTAGGATGTGTTCTGGGACCTTGAGAAATGTGCACTCCCAGGAGTTTGAAACAGCTTAGTTTTCACTGGTGTGCCACCAATGTAAAGTGGAGCAAGTTCTCCTGAAGTTGATAACTATCTTCTTCGTCTTAATGGCATTGAGAAAGAAGTTATTTAAGAAGGAGCAGAGTTAGGCCATTTGATCCCTAGGGTCTGCACCAGCATTTCATCATGGCTCATCCAGTTTTCCTCTGCCCCGATCTCCTGCCTTCTCCCTGTTTCCCTTCATCAAGAATCAATCAACCTTTGCCTTAAATATTCATAAAGACTTGGCCTCTACAGTGGCCTGTGGCAAAGAATTCCACAGGTTCACCACTCTCTGGCTAAAGAATTTTTTTCACACCTCTGTTCTAAATGGATGTCCCTCTATTCTGAGTCTGTCCTTTGGTCTTAGACTCTCCCACCATAGGAAACATCCTCTCCACGTCCGCTCTATCAAGGCCTTTCACCATTTGATAGGTTTCAATGAGTCAGCAGGCCCAGAGCCATCAAACACTCTTCATATAACAAACCATTCAATCCTGGAATCATTTTTGTGAACCTTCTTTGAACCCTCTCCAGTGTCATCACATCCTTTCTAAGATAAGGGGCCTAAAACTGCTCACAATAGTCCAAGTGAGGCTTCATCAGTGCTTTGTAAAGTGTCAATGTTACATGCTTTCTTTTTATATTCTAGTCCTTTTGAAATGAATACTAACATTGCATTTGACATCCGCACCACAGACTCAACCTACAAATTTACCTCTAAGGAATCCTGCACAAGGACTCCCAAGTCCCTTTGTGTCTCAGTAATTTGTATTTTCTCCTCACTTAGAAAATAATTACCCTCTTGATTTCTTCAACGTGCATGACCATACACTTTCTGACACTGTATTCCATCTGCCATTTTTTTGCCTATTCTCTTAATCTGTCATTCTGTAGCCTCTACTACTTCAAAACCACCTGCCCCTCCACCTATCTTCATATCGTCTGCAAGTTTTGCAACAAAGCCATCAATGCCATCATCCAAATCATTGACATACTACGTAAAAAGAATCAGTCCCAACACAGACCCCTGTGGAACACACTAGTCACTGGCAACCAGCCAGAAAAGGCTCCCTTTATTCCCATTCTTTTCTTCCTGCCAATCGGCCACTGCTTTATCCATGCTAGAATCTTTCCTGTAATATTATGGGCTCGTAGCTTGTTAAGCAGCCTCATGTATGGCACCTTGTCAAAGGCCATAAGAAAATCCAAGTACATCACAGCATCCGATTCTCCTTTGTCCACCCTGCTTCTTATTTCTTAAAAGAATTCTAACAGATTTGTCAGGCAAAATTTTCCCTTGAAACCATGCTGACTATGGCCTATTTTATTATGTGCCTTCAAGTATCCTGAGATCTCATCCTTCATAATCAGCTGCAACATCGTTCCAGCCACTGGGGTCAGAAAAACTGCTCTATACTTTCTTTCCTTTTGCCTCTCCCTTCTTGGAGTGGAGTGACACCTGCAATTTTCCACTCTTGTGGAACCATTCCAGAACCTATGGCAGAAGAATTTAATGAGTACTTTAGATTTGTTTTCGCTAAGGAAGACACAAGCATTCTCCCAGATGTATGGATGGGCCAAGGACATAGGGTAACAGAGGAAATGAAACAGATTGACATTCAGAAGGAAACAGTGATGAGAAGACTGATGGGACTGAAGGCTGACAAATCCCCAGGTCCAGATGGTCTGCACCCTAGGGTACTAAAGGAGGTGGCCATGGAAATTGCGGATGCATTGGTAATCATTTTCCAATGTTCCTTAGATTCAGGATCAGTTCCTGAGGATTGGAGAATGGCTAATGTTATCCCACTTTTTAAAAAAGGAGGGAGGGAGAAAACAGAGAACTATCGACCTGTCAGCCTGACATCGGTGGTGGGAAAGATGCTAGAGTCCATTATTAAGGATGAAATAGTGGCATATTTAGTTAGCAGTGATAGGATTGGGCTGAGCCAACATGGATTTACCAAGGGTAAATCATGCTTGACTAATCTGTTGGAGTTTTTCGAGGATGTAACCAGGAAGTTAGACGGGGGGGGGGGGGGGGGGAGATCCAGTGGATGTAGTGTACCTCGATTTTCAGAAGGCATTTGATAAGGTCCCACATAGAAGATTGGTGGGTCAAATCAAAGCTCAGGGCATCGGGGGGAAGACATTGACATGGATAGAAAACTGGTTGGCAGATAGAAAGCAAAGGGTAGCGGAGAATGGGTGTTTCTCGGAATGGCAGGTGGTGACTAGTGGGGTGCCACAGGGCTCGGTATTGGGACCACAGCTGTCTATCATTTACTTTAACGATTTGGATGAAGGCATAGAAAATAACATCAGCAAATTTGCTGATGATACTAAGCTGGGTGGCAGTGTGACATGTGATGAGGATGCTAGGAGAATTCAGGGTGACTTGGATAGGCTGGGTGAGTGGGCAGATACTTGGCAGATGGTGTTTAATGTGAATAAGTGTGAGGTTATCCACTATGGGAGTAAGAACAGGAAGGCAGATTATTATCTGAACGGTGTAGAGTTGGGTAAGGGAGAAATACAAAGAGATCTTGGAGTCCTTGTTCATCAGCCACAGAAGGTGAATGAGCAAGTGCAGCAGGCAGTGAAGAAGGCTAATGGAATGTTGGCCTTTATTACAAAGGGAATTGAGTACAAGAGCAAGGAAATCCTCTTGCATTTGTACAGGGCCCTGGTGAGACCACACCTGGAGTATTGTGTACAGTTTTGGTCTCCAGGGTTCAGGAAGGACATCCTGGCTGTAGAGGAAGTGCAGCGTAGATTCACGAGGTTAATTCCTGGGATGTCTGGACTGCCTTATGCAGAGAGGTTAGAGAGACTGGGCTTGTACACGCTGGAATTAAGGAGATTGAGAGGGGATCTGATTGAAACATAAGATTATTAAGGGATTGGACAAGATAGAGGCAGGAAATATGTTCCAGATGCTGGGAGAGTCCAGTACCAGAGGGCATGGTTTGAGAATAAGGGGTAGGTCATTTAGGACAGAGTTAAGGAAAAACTTCTTCTCCCAGAGAGTTGTGGGGGTCTGGAATGCACTGCCTCGGAAGGTAGTGGAGGCCAATTCTCTGGATGCTTTCAAGAAGGAGCTAGTTAGGTATCTTATGGATAGGGGAATCAAGGGATATGGGGACAAGGCAGGAACTGGGTATTGATAGTAATTGATCAGCCATGATCTCAAAATGGCGGTGCAGGCTCGAAGGGCCGAATGGTCTACTTCTGCACCTATTGTCTATCATTCATTACTAATGGCACCACAATCTCATTTGCCATCTCTTTCAGAACTCTAGGGTGTATACTGTGTAGTCCAGGTGACCTGTCCACCTTCAGACTTGTCAGTTTCCCAAGAACCTTCTCTGTAGTTATGGTAACTGAACACACTTAATGCTGCCGACACCTAGACCTTCCACCATACTGCTCACGTCTTCCACAGTGAAGACTGATGCAAAATACTTAGTCAGTTCATCTGCTACTTCATTGTCCCCCAGTTCTACCTCTCCAGCAAACACGAGGAAATCTACAGATGCTGGAAATTCAAACAACACGCGCAAAATGCTGGTGGAACACTCGGCCCGAATTGTCGACAGTGCTTCTCCCTATCGATGCTGCCTAGCCTGCTGTATTCCACCAGCATTTTCTTTCTTTCTTTTTCAATCTTTTTATTATTATTAATATCAACAGGATAAGATTAATACATAGATAGTGGGATTACAAACTTACAAAATTAAACTGAACATGAAAGGATACACAAGCAATAGTTACAATATAGTTAAGTCTTCCCAAATCATGAATGATACAAATATCAAATAAACAAAGCAAAACTAGGTATATCATATTATATGTAAAAAAATTAAAAAAAGAGAAAAAGAAAAAAAAAGTTAACCCTAAGAAAAACTAATCTAACAACCTAATAACTAATAAAGAGAAAAAAAAGGAAGAAAAAAAGAAAAAAATAATGAATAAGGAGCTGTTTATAGTATCTATATTAAAAAAAAACACAAAATCATCAGTGTCGCCAACTCCGATCCTCTCAACATATGTATAATCAAAACCGGAAAAACGAATAGGTTTGGAACAGGGTCAAATTACATCATGTGAAAATATTGAATAAATGGTCTCCATGTCTTTTCAAATTTAATAGAAGGGACAAATACAACACTTCTAATTTTCTCCAAATATAGACATAACATAGTTTGAGAAAGCCAATGAAATACGATAGGGGGATTAATTTCTTTCCAATTCAACAAAATAGATCTTCTAACCATTAATGTAAGAAATGCAATCATTCGACAAGCAGAAGAAGATAAATGGATTGAGTCCATCATTGGTAAACCAAAAATTGCAGTAATAGGATGTTGTAAATCAATGTTCAATACTGTGGAAATAATATCAAAAGTGTCTTTGCAATATTTTTTCAAAAGCGGACCTGACCAAAACATATGAGTTAAAGACCCTATTTCAGAATGACATCTGTCACATATAGGATTTATATAGGAATAAAAATGAGCCAATTTATCTTTGGACATATGAGCCCTATGCACAACTTTAAACTGTATTAATGAATGTTTAGCACATATAGATGATAAATTGACTAATTGAAGAATTTTATCCCAATTCTCAATAGGGATAGTAAGTTTAAGTTCTCTTTCCCAATCATTTTTAATCTTACAGAAGGGCTCTGAACGTATTTTCATAATTATATTGTAGAGTTTTGATATTACGCCTTTCTGAGAAGGATTTAGTTCTAACAAATTCTCCAAAATACCTGAAGACACAAGACTTGAAAAGGTAGGAAGTACAGTGTTTAAGAAATTCCTAATCTGTAAATATCTAAAAAAATGAAATCTAGGCAAATTATATTTATTAGATAATTGTTCAAAAGACATAAAACAATTATGCAAAAATAAATCGGAAAATCGTAGTAATCCTTTAGTCTTCCAAGCTGAATGAGCTTGGTCTATAATAGAAGGATGAAAAAAGAAATTGGACACAATAGGAATAGTTAAAACAAATTGATTCATCCCAAAAAATTTCCGAAATTGAAACCATATACGTGAAGTATGTTTAACTATCGGATTGTCTATTCGTTTCTGCAATTTAGAAAGAGCAAAGGGGAGAGAAGACCCTAAAATAGAATCCAATGAAAATCCTTGTACAGATTTAATTTCCAGGTTTACCCAATGAGGGCTAAAGGATAAATCCCAATCCTTTAACCAACATATCAAATATCGGATATTAACTGCCCAATAATAAAATCTAAAATTAGGCAATGCCAATCCACCTTCCCTCCTTGCCTTCTGTAAATATTTTTTACCTAATCTAGGATTTTTATTCTGCCATATATATGAGGAAATTTTTGAATCAACATTAGCAAAAAAAAGATTTTGGAATAAAAATTGGTACCGCTTGAAATATATATAAAAACTTGGGTAAAATAATCATCTTAATAGCATTAATCCAACCTATCAGAGATAATGGTGACCATTTAGTGAACAAACATTTAATCTGATCAATTAAGGGTAAAAAATTAACCTTAAATAACTGCTTATAATTTTTTATAATTTTAATCCCTAAGTATATAAAAGAGTCATTAACTAATTAAAAAGGTAAATTTCCATAAATTGGAACCTGTCTATTTAAAGGAAACAATTCACTCTTATTAAGATTTAATTTATACCCGGAAAAATTACTAAATTGAGCCAACAATGATATAACTACAGGAATGGATTTCTCAGGATCAGAAATATATAATAATAAATCATCTGCATATAATGATAACTTATGTATATCCATCCCACGAGTAATGCCAAAAATGTTTGGTGATTCTCTAATAGCAATTGCCAAAGGTTCTAAAGCAATATCAAATAATAATGGACTAAGAGGACAGCCTTGCCTGGTACCCCGAAATAAATGAAAAAGAGGGAGATCTTTGATTGTTAATAAAGACCGAGGCTATTGGAGTGTGATATATCAGTTTAATCCAGGATATAAATGTCGGAGTGAAATGAAAAAAGGTGGTTTTTCTTAGGGTTAAAAATTCCACTGTATACGCATCTGGACGTGGTGCTTTCCCAGAATTCATAGAGGAAATAACCCCTTTAATTTTTGTATCCGTAGTAGGAGTTTCTAATATTGAAAGATCATCTGATGATAATTTTGGAAAATTCAATTTCCCAAGAAAATCATGCATGGTATTATGATCATGAGGGAATTCAGAATGATACAGTGAGGTATAAAAATCTTGAAAAGAATTGTTTATCTCATCATGGTTAACAGTCAATTCACCATTCTGTTGACGAATCTTAATAATTTGACGTTTAACCAAAGCATTCTTCAATTGATTAGCTAACAGTTTACCCGATTTATCACTATGTATATAAAAATCAGATCTGGGTTTCATTAATTGATTTTCAATCGAAGATGTAAGTAATAAACTGTGTTCCATTTGAAGTTCAACCCTTTGTTTGTAAAGCTCCTTACTAGGAGCAGTCGAATATTTCTTGTCAATTTCTTTAATTTTATCAACCAATAAAAGAGTTTCCTTTTTAATACGTTTTCTCAAACCAACGGAATAGGAGATAATATGTCCACGTATATATGCTTTAAAAGTGTCCCAAAGTGTTCTGCAAGAAATGTCATCCGTGGAGTTAGTTGAAAAGAAGAAATCGATCTGTTCCTTTATAAATTTAATGAAATCCGGATCTTGCAGTAAAGTAAAATCAAATCGCCATTGCCTAATACTAGAAGCTGTATCCATTAATTTAATAGAAAGTTTCAAGGGAGCATGATCAGAGATGGCTACAATGTCATAACTACAACCAATTACAGATGGAATAAAACCAGAGTCAATGAAAAAATAGTCAATTCTCGAGTAAGAATGATAAACTTGTGAGAAAAATGAAAACTCTTTGTCCTTAGAATGCCGAAATCTCCAAATATTGAAAATTCCATTATCAGTCAAAAAAGAATTAATGTAAGTGGCCGACTTATTAGGTAAAGTCTGAATAGATATAGATCTGTCCAGCAAAGGATTTAAACAACAATTAAAGTCACCACCCATTATTAACATATATTCATTTAGATTAGGTAGGGAAGTAAATAAGGACTTAAAAATATCGGGATAATCCACATTTGGAGCATAAACATTAACCATAGCAATCTTTTTGTTAAAATGTAACCCAGTAATTAACAAAAATCTGCCATTCGTGTTGGACAAATGTAATAGAGGAGTCAATAAAAATTGAAACTCCCTTTACTTTGGCATTCGAATTCGAATGGTACTGTTGACCCCTCTAAAACCTAAAAATAACTTTGATTGTCCTCTTTCTTCACATGAGTTTCTTGTACAAAAATAATATGTGCATTCAGTCTTTGGAAAACTTTGAAAATCTTTTTCTGTTTAATCAGATGGTTTAAACTATTATTATTCCAAGAGACAAAATTAATGGTCTGAGCAATATTTCTAAAATCAACCCTTTGGCATATAAAGAGTTAACCAAATTATGAACTCATGCACCCAAAAGAGGAACAAAAATAAAGGGCGGACCTGGAAATGACGACACCGTGGACATTTTAGTAGTTTAAAATCAGCCCAAATGAAAAAAAACAAAAAAAAACTAATAAAGAGAAATAGAGTTAGAAAAGAATCCCCCACCCCCCCACCCACGAAAAAAAAACCCTTCCTGAGCCTGGAAAAGGCCAGGAAAAAAAAAAAAATGATACTAAATCCACCCCCGTATCACTAGAAGGCAACTCCAAATATATAAAAGAGGGAAAAAAGAGATCCACCCAAACTCCAAAAAAGTAACTAACACTATACTAAAACTTCTTAATATAATTGCTAATAAAAAAAAAACAAAAAGAATATAAACACTAGTAACTGATAAATCGGGTTAAAACCCAAACAAAAAAAGTTAAAATGTGATAGGAAATGCATTATAGGAAGAAGACGAGAAAAAAAGGCGAAATAAAAAAAAGCAAGAAATATTGTTGAGAAGAAACCACCATCTTAGTCACACAAAAAATGAAAAGGATATATATCAAACCGTTTTAAAAAAAAATTCACCTTCAAAGGATTAATAATAATGACCAAAAATAAAGTACAATGGTTAAAGTAAGTAAATTTAAAAGATTAGTACGTTGAAAAAAAACTAATTGGAATATATAATGTAGATTAAACTTACACCAATAGCCAGAAACAAAATCTGGTTTTGGAAACAAAAACTATCTTGTAACGATCAAAATCACTTATTTATTAGAAACAAGAGTCCAAAGCAGTAGGATAATTCTCATCCAGAAAGCTTCAAGCTTCAGATGTGGAGAGAAAAACACACCGTGGTGCATTCGGCGAGGTTCTAAGTTTCGCAGGGTATAAAAGCGCTGGTTTTAGATTTTTCTCATAACATTCGGACATCAGAGGTTTAAAAAGGAGCCTTGCCTTCATTACTTCTGGGCTAAAATCCTCCACTAATTGGAATTGGAAATCTTTAAATTTAACCATCCCTAAACGCCGAGCCACACGAATAAGTTGCTCTTTGACATGCACATAATGAAATCGAACAATTACAACCGGTGGTTTAGATGAAGAACTTGATGATCGGCGCATAATTCTGTGGGCGCGATCAAGTAATGGAGGACCGTCTGGGAATACAGAAGGGTACGCATCCTTTAAAAGTTGAGCAAAATACTTCGAGGGGTCCCTTTGTTCGATACCTTCTGGGAGACCAAGTATGCGTAAGTGCTGTCTTCTGGACCGATTCTCAAAGTCGACACTCTTGGCTTTAAATGTTTCCACCTGTTTAATCGTCGAAGATAATTTCTGCTCCAGTTTTTTGATTATCAAGTCCCGCTTCCGAGCGTCCTCTTGCAAAGTTGTGATTAGAGTTTGTTGCTGTTTAACTACTAAATCAGTCTTATCCATAGAATCCTGGAAAGCCTTTAGATCTTGTTTGAAAGTTTGTCGTTGTTCTTCAAATTTTTAATTTAAGAGCTCCAATAACATATCATAAGTCAATTCAGTATGCTTAGGATCGGTCTTTTTTTTTCTTTCCGTTGCCGTTAGGATCTTTCCCAGGGTTTCGCCCTTTAGATCTTAAAGCCATTTCTGTACTCATTTCTTCAAAATTCACAGTACACTCTTAAAGATAAGTCCAAAAAAGTAGCAAGAATCTTTTGGTGTAGGTAAAAGTAAGTTAAATAAGGGTGATCATTGGTTAAAAAGAGTAAAGGTTATGGAGCGAATCTGAAACAGTGCTCACTCCATGAGCATCTCCTGGTGATCCACCAGCATTTTGTGTGTGTTGCTCTAACTCTCCAGCATCATTTTCCAGTGGTCTGATATCTACTCTCACTCTTTTCTACTCTTTTATCTACTCTTATCTACTCTTTTACACTCTATGTATCTAAGGAAACTTTTGGTATCCTGTAATATTATTAGCTAGCTTAGTTTCATATTCCATCTTTACCTTAATGACTTTTTGAGTTCCCTTCTGTTGATTTTTAAAAGCTTCGCAATTCTCTAAACTTTCCACTAATTTTACTCTATTATTTGCCCTCTCTAACTTTTATGATGGTGTCATCTTTCCTTTAGAATACTTCTTCCTCTTTGGGATGTAAATATCCTGTGCCTTCCAAATTTTTTCAGAAATACCAGCCATTGCTTCTCTGCCATTATCCCTGCCAGTGGTGTTTTCCAATCAATTCTAGCCATCTCCTCTTTCATAACCCTGTATTCCCTTTACTCCACTGTAATACTGATACATCTGACTTAAACTTCACTTCACAGGTTTCAGGAAGAATTTGATCATATTATGATCACTTGCTCCAAAGGGTTCTTTTCTCTGCTCTCTAATCAATTTTGGTTCTTTGCACAACACACAATCCAGAACCAACCTGATTTTCCCAATCTACTCGCATACTGAAGTCCCCCATGACTATTGTAACATTGCTCTTTTTGCATGCATTTTCCATCTGTAGTTGTAATCTGTAGGCCACATCCTTACTGTGTGGGGGTCTGTATGTAACTCCCATCAGGGTCGTTTTACCCTTGCAGTCCCTTAGCTCTATCCACAATGATTCAACACCTTCTGACTCTATGTCATCACTTCCTAATGGTTTGATTGCACTTTTTACCAACAGAGCAACACAACCCCCCTCTGCTCTCCTGTCTGCCCTTTCAGTACAATGTGTATCCTTGGACATTAAGCTTCAGCAACACCTTCAGTCCTGTATTCACCCGTTTCAATTTTGTCCACATTTTACGTTGCAACTCATCCTGTTAACTACAATTTTGCCCTGTCAGCAGCCTCTCCTCACTAGACATTGCCTCTGTTTGTAAACCAGCGACCTCATCTGCAGCACTATAATCTGCCTTTCCTGCAATATTTGCCTGGCACCAGGCCAGGAGCTCTTGCCCCTCCTCTCTGTAAGCCATGGTTGGTGATGAGCTCCACCGCTATCTTGTCATCAGTGAATCGGACTGTGTGGTTATTACACAGGTGCTGCAACCTGTTGCAGAGTGAAGTATTTAGACCAAGGAGTAGGAGTTTATTCTCAAGGTCTCTCAACAGTAGTGTTGAATGCTGAATTGAAATCCATGATCAGCATTCTGACGTGAGTTTGCTTTCTAGGTGTGTCAATGCCAGGTGCATTGAAGAGTGGTTCTGGTCAGTAAGTATTACAGGCAGGTGTCCAGTGTGGCAGGAATGGTACTTTTGATTTGTGCCATTACCAGCCGTTCAAAGCACTTCATGATGATCGGTGCCAGTACCACTGGGCAGTAGTTGTTTAGTTCTGAAGGTGTAGAGTCCTTTGCTACAGGGATGGTGGGTAACTTGTGGGAACAGCAGCCTGGATGAGTGAAGTGTTGAAGATGTCCATGAAGACATCAGTGAGCTGGTGTGCACACTTGAGGGCTCTTCCTGAGAGCAGTGTAGAGAATATGCATGTTTTATGGGTTGAGGGGCATTTATCAATTCTTTCACATCACATGGGTAATTCCTCAGTAAACCAAACTTTTGGTCATTTGTTTCCTCTGAACTCTTTCCACTCACCCAGCAAAGATTATCTCCTCCTCTGTGTCCAAAGCAATTCACTTAGCCGAACAACACACACAAAATGCTGGAGGAACTATGGGGGGAAAACAAGTACAGTCAACGTTTTGGGCAGAAGCCCTTCGGCAGGGCTCACTTAGCAGAGTTCTTTCCCGCATGTTACTCATTTGAGTGGTTTAACATATTGGGTTCACTTGCTGGGTAAAACTTAGCGGCTCACACGTTGGTCAGGCTCTAGCCAGACGAGTCTTCCTGCTTTATGGTGACTGCAGGCAGTGGTATAGTGCTTCTTTCCCCTCTGTCAGGGGCTGGTCTTTGATTCCATTCTCAATGCCACCTTGAGCCAAACACTTGAGAATGCTGTTTCCCGGAGCCCGTGCTGAGATCGGTAATGCTGTTACCAATGCTGTTGACCTGAACAGAGCTTACAGAGAACCTGGGTCAGGTAATGCTCAGAGCTCTCTCCTGGGCTGTCCCAGTTTTGCTCAATAGGAGAGATTGGTACTGGCTTGGATGCAGAGATTGCAGGTGGATGACCTAGTTGGGCATTAATTTACTTTTGGACTCCACTGCTGAGTTTCATTGTTTACTTCCCTTTACCATCTTTTTCCCAAGATACCAAGAGCAAATGGGCTTAGTTGCAGGGGCCCCTCGGTTTACGTGTGATGGCATATGATGCAGCAGAAAATTTCCCATTGGAGAGTCCGTGTAGTAAAGGACAGAGGCTTACTCATTGTGGCTGTCTTTGCGCATTGTTTCTTGCCACAGGTGTGGGCTGAAGATGATCTGTGGATTGGCACATGAAAGTGAGAAGCAAGTGATTTTGTCCAGAAAGACTAGATGCATCATGGTGTAATGCACGGGCATCATTCATGCCCTTTGTCCAGCTTGTTCAGACGAGCAGTTGTTGCCATGGCTTACGAAGTGACCAAATTCTGCTGTTAAATTTAAATCTGTAAATTTTAATTTCTGTGTTGGGTTGTTAGCAGTGTAAGACAGTCTCAGTGCTGGTATAATCATTTTAGGGGTAGTTGGGAATAAAATTGTATTAGCTTCTTACCATTGGCAGGATGTTCTGAGCTGAAATATTGCATCATGCTCACAAGTAGATCAAATCAGGTTTCATATTGTGTGAATTTTTTTGACTCGAGGGGAGAGAAATGAGGTGGTGTGAACCAAAGAAGCCCTGATTACATTCATTTTTGATTTGGTAAGCATAAGCTTCCTATTTGTGGAAATAGCAATATTTTTGGAGCCAAGACAAAACTTTCCTTTGAATTGCCAGGGGCAGCTATTATTCTGAGCTGATCTTTATTGGTGCATCTCTGCTATGGAAACTGGTGATGTGGCATTTTCCTATTGGTCACGAGTTGCCAGCAAGAACTTGAGCAAGTCTGCTGCAAGGATTGGCTAAGAAATGTTGTTGCTTAAGAACAGTTGGGTCATATTACCACTGATATCCATAATGTATTTTAACTCAGAGAGAGGGAAGTTGCTTGAGATGTTATATTTCTCTACAAAGATGCCTTGACTGCTCAGCTAAAGGTAACCAATAAGCTGTTCTTTTTCCATGTTCAGCAATTATTCATAATAATTGCACAAAAACCCTTAGTTTAATAAATGTTAACTGGCAGTCTGGGTATTCAGCATGTAGTGTTTTCAAACAGCTCACATTTGATTCCTCTCTCACGCAGTTTCTTCTGTTTTTTTATATATATATATATATATATATATGTTCCCTGGAGGAAACCTGCACAGCAAGTTATGTTAACAATTCAGCTTGTGGATTCTCAAACTTTTATCTGATTTACATCTTGTAGGTGGAAGAAGGCTGGTGGAAGGGAATCCTAAATGAGAAAACTGGGTTGTTTCCATCAAATTTTGTTAAGGAATTGATAGATCAGAATGAAGATGGAGAAACAGATGAAGTGCTGATTGAACCAGGTAAAGGTTTTTGCAAAGAAGCAAATACTGGAAATCTGAAATAAAAAGCAACTGAATTGCTGTGGCATCCGTGGAGAGAGAGAAACTCCACTGGAGGGGATTGCACAAGAAATGGCAACTCACTTCCTCTCTCCTTGGATGCTGCCAAGCCTGAATGTTTTCAGCATTTTCTGTCTTAATTTTGGATGACGGTTTGCATACAAACTATCAGAACTCTTTTTTTTAAAACTTTTTTAATTGCATTTTTAAATGGTTACAAAGTATGAAAAAACAATGTATATAACCCTTACCCCCTCCCCTTAACCCCTCCCCCCTAACTGCCCTATAGAAAAAAAGAAAGAAAGAAAGAATGCCTGGTTGTTGGAAGATCTCCACATGCTCCATGGAATTCATAACAACTTTAATATGTATATTTATTTCTTTCCCCTAATAACCAATTGTTTCATCTTCAGAGCATCTATATATTTAATCCTGTCTTTTGTAAATAAGGGCTCCAAATTTTCAGAAATGTTTCATATTTATCTCTTAAATTATAAGTAATTTTTTCTAATGGAATACAACCATAGATTTCTTTCTTCCAAGAATCTATACTTAAATGTGTATCCGATTTCCAAGTAACTGCAATAGCTTTTTTGGCTACTGCCAGTGCAATTTTTATAAATTCTTTCTGATACTTATTTAGTTTGAGTTTCGGTTTTATCCCTTCAATATCACCTAGTAACAGAACTCTTTAAAGGATAGTCGTTTCTGCAATCATTGTACATATTAAATTGTAAGAGAAAAGATCTCAATTAGGCATTGGGGAACAATAGGTTTCTGCTTATTGAGACCTTACTTCTGGCGCTTTAAGCAGTGCTGCCCAGTACCCCCCCCCCCCCCCCCATTTAATCCGAACCTAATCACGGGGCACTTTACAATGACTAATTAACCTACTAACAGATATGTCGTTAGACTGGGGGGGTGGGCAAACCGGAGCACCCGGAGGAAAACCATGCGGTCACGGGGAGAACATACAAACTCCTTACAGGCAGCGGTTTTTAATTTCACTGGAAGGGCAGATTATGGTTTATCTTCCTGCTATTCAATGTACCCCACCCATCACCTACCTACCTACTCAGTTAGCCAGATGATTAACAATGCATCCTTATTGATGAAGTAGCTGAGTCCTGTCCTGTGCTGAGTCCTTGCCAATTTCTTTCCATATGGCAGTCATTCTCTCTCTCATGACAAAATGCTAACTGGCTGTATGTGAGTGGAGAACTTTTGACCAGGCAGTGCTACCCGATGATCGATAGCTAGCACCTTGGAGTTTATTAAAGAACCCTTGGTGTTGTATTCCATTTACCAGCCGGGAGAACGCTGAGGAAAGTTATGCTGTTCTTTTTGGCATCATTTCAAAGGCAGGAAGTCAAGAATTTGGCTTGTTTTTCCTGTACTTGGGATTGCAAAATGAGAAATTTCAATGGTTTAGTAAGGATGTAACCTCTGTCACAACAGTCCTGCAAGTTTAAGAACTTTGTGTAGCTCCCAAGTTTGCTTACAGATACTAAGAATGTGTAATGATTATAAATCAAGAATGCTCTTGTATTTAATCAAGCTGTGTGTGTTTTTTTTTGAAAGTATAATGGGTAATTTGTTCAGTCCTCAAGTCAGCTTGCAGACTGTAAAGGTATCTAGTCTTATAATCTGGAACGTGATGCTGTGGGCTTTCCTGCTGCTGCAGTCCAGGAGAGGAGATGTCTGAGGCGATGGATGTAGCACACCGTCCGTGCTTGGTTGGAGGCTGACGTTTCCTGTTAGTACTGCCCTCCAGTGTTGGACGGGTGGAACTACAAGCTGATTTGCATGCCAGGGAACACACTGTCAGTTTGCGGGATGTTACTCTGGGACCTGGGCTATGATTTTTTTCGAGTGACTGGAGGCGCACTGTTTCATTCGGCTGTGTTTGTGTATGACTCAATGATAATTAAACCTGAACTTGAGTTAATACCCTTGTGAATTGATTCGCTGAAGATTTGTTTTCTGTGCATTCTGTATTTGAAAATTAATTTGTTATTATTAATGATGACCACATGAGACGTATTTAGTTTTCTGGTTGCAACAGATGTGCACATCAAGGATTTGATTGGATTAGGACCATTATCGCCAACATCACCTTTAGATTCTACAGGAAATGAGAACTCAGCAGGAACAGGAACAACATTCCAACCAAAGAAAATTCGTGGCTTGGGGTTTGGAGATATATTTAAGGAAGGATCTGTAAAACTAAAATCACGATTATCTAATTCTGAATCGGAAGATAAAAAATCAGAAAAGGTAGGCAGATATTTTATTGCTTTTCCCTTGAATGGTCAGTATGCAAAGTGAAGAAAAATGTTGTTCAAAATGAGTCATATTTGCCACATCCATCATTGAAATTTATGGAATTTGGCGATAGATTACTTTTGTGTTCCATGAATGCATTTGTCAGGATTGATTATCATCTTGGCTTGGTATTGGCCTACAGACCTTTTGCATTGAAGGGTTTTTTAAAATCTAAGTTGTGGGTTTGAATCCTACTCCAGGATTTGAACGAAAGTACAGTGTAGTAACAAGGGAGATCTCTGCTGTTGAAGTTTTAACCTTTTGATGAACCCAAGTATTTTTGTGAACGATCATGATCCGTCGCTGGTATTTGAAAGGGATTTTGAATCTCTGCAGGTGTGTTTAACCAGAGTTTGGTCTGTTTTGACAGTATCTGCTTCACTGCTCCTCCTAGCCTGTTGAACTTCCTGGAACTTTTTGTTCTCTGTGTTTCAGCCTTTACAGTGTAACTGAATTTTCTTTGCCCCATTGTATGTGGTTGGGTCTGTAACTCTCCTGACCCAGAGCCTTGTTGCAACTTTTTTTTCTTAAACCTAGCTCTTCCATTTAAATATTCTTCTTAAAACTCATCTCCTTGACCAGAGTTTTACTTGTTTTTCATTTCTCCTTTTGTGGTTTCTTTGACAATTTCCTGTGAATTACTGTAGGACAGGTTAAACATTAAAGATTTCGGTGTTGACTTGTAACAGTGTTGATTATACGACTTTGCTGCTTTCAAATTGGCTGACTCACCCAGTTAGGAAATAGACATGACTACACATGAAAGGTTATGTATTAATTCTTAAGCATTTTTTTAGATCTGCAGTTGAAAATAAATTCCTTTCTTGAACAAAGTGTATTCTGTCCCTTCACTGAGTTTACAGAACATAGAAATCTACAGCATGTTACAGGCCCTTCGGCCCACAATGTTGTGCTGACCATGTAACCTACTCTAGAAACTGCCCAGAATTTCCCTACCGCATAGCCCTCTATTTTTCTAAACTCCATGTACTTATCTAAGAGTCTCTTAAAATACCCTATTTTATCTGCCTCTACCACTGTCACTGGCAGTGCATTCCACTCACCCAACACACACTGTGTGGAAAAACTTGCCTCTGACATCCCCTTTGTACCTACTTCCAAGCACCTTAAAATATGCCCCCTTGTGGCGACTCATTTCCTAGCGTATCCGAACCGACTCTCAATTAGATAGCCTACGGGGGTTTGCGAGCACAGAGCTTTGGAGCCTCTTCGCCATGGGGGGCCGGTTGACAGAGGCTTAAAAGTGAGGCTGAAGTTTTCGAATAAAGTTTTTCCTTCGACTGCAGTTACCGACTCCGTGTCGTAATTTTAGCGCTGCGTGTAGTACACCGCTACACCCTCATGTTAGCCATTTCAGCCCTGGGAGAAAGCATCTGGCTATTCACACAATCAATGCCTCTCATCACATCTATCATAAGGTCACCTCTCATCCTCCTTCACTTCAAGGACAAAAGACCAAGTTCACTCAATCTATTCTCGTAAGGCACACTCTCCAGTCCAGACAACATCCTTGTAAATCTGCTCTGCACTCTCTCTATAGCATTCACATCCTTCCTGTAGGGAGGTGACCGGAACGGAACACAGTACTCCATGTGGGGTCTAAGTAAGGTCTTGTATAGCTTTAACATTACCTCCCTGACGTTTAATAGGCTAGGAGCAGTAGTCAATCTGTAGAATTCTCTGCCCAATGAAGCAGTGGAGACTACCTCAGTAAATATTTTTAAGACAAGGTTGGATAGATTTTTGCATAGTAGGGGAATTAGGGGTTATGGCAAAAAGGCAGGTAGGTGGAGATGAGTCCAAGGCCAGATCAGCCATGATCTTATTAAATGGAAGAGCAGGTTCGATGGGCCAAATGGCCTACTCCTGCTTTTTTTTTATGTCCTTGTGTCAAGCAAACACTATCAATATAGGTGACACTGGTTAAGCGCACCTTCAGAAATTCAAAATTCCCCTCAAGTACCAGCAAGTGATCGTGTTTATAATGATTACACCAAGCAAGCCAAATAAATGGCAAAGCAGTTATGCCAGGACGTCTGCTGTCTAGATTTCCATGTGCCTAAGCCAGTTGTGATTGAGCCTTCCTCTTAATCTTTGCTTATAAGAATGAAAATGAACTCTGATAGAATGACATATCCTCTTTCAACCATCTGCTTGAAGTACCTGTCACCATGGCTGGCAATCCTCTGTTAAGAATGATACTGAGATCTGGATGATGGAGAGTCTGCATTACAAGTTTCATTGATTACTGTCAAGAAGCGCTTTTGGAAGCATTAATTTAAGCATGCACTTTCAGCAAATGGCCCATACGCTGTGACCGTGTGACAGATGCTGAACAACTCCAGCATTTTGATTATTTTGTTTTTGAGATAGGCCCTCAACAGGTCCTTCGAGTCATGTTGCCCAGCAACCCTCCGATTTAATCCTAGCCTAATCATGGAACAATTAACCCACCAACTGGTATGACTTTGGACCGTGGGAGGAAACCCATGCAGTCACAGGGAAAATGTGCAATCTCCGTGCAGGCAGTGGGCGGGAATTGAACCCAGGTCACTGGCACTATAAGAGTGTTGTTCTAACCACTACAGTACCATGTTGGGTAGAGATTCTCTGGGGCTCTGTAAGTGAGATGTTCTGTCAGACTTGTGTCTTGTTGATAAGTACTGAAGTCAAAAATTGTTTATTAAATGTATTAAGTTTTAATTCTTGAAGTACCAGGAAAGATGACTGAGTAAATAAATCACAAAAATTGAAAAAAAATCCAGGAGTAAGTAAGCATTCAGCCAGTTTAATTGAAGAGTGGCCTTGTGTGTCGAATGATAATTAGGCCACCCTCAAGAGTCTTCTATAATGCAACTTCAGCTGCTTTGATCTACACCTATTCATTAATTGCATGCAATTTTATGTAATTTACAGCCATCCATTCCAGCAAGTAATACAGAGATTGTGAAAAATGAAGCAGAAAATAAACATAAAGGTAATGACATTAACGATTTTAAATGACTTTTGATCCGTGTTTCAGATTTAGCAGCGACGGGCGGGTAGATAGCAAACTCAAATGACCAACAGATTCACCTGACGTATCGTATGGTAATTAAAAATTGGTGCTCAAAGGCAGGGAATATTAATCCTAAAACATCTAGTCATGCAGATTTTATTGTATGATCTTTTATCAGCTGTTTTTTTGAGTGGTTTTGTTCCGATGTATATAATAATTTATTTCTGCTGTACTTAAAAATGTAATGCTGCTACCCTCTAGAGGAACTTGTTGTTTCAGCAGTACGTGAATCCAGTTGTCTGTGAAAGCTCTGGCATAAGCTAAGTAGATTAAAAAAAAATGTTTCAGTCTACAACAGTCCAGTTGAAGTGCAACTAAGTAGATTAAAATTGTTAAATATCTCCTTTCATAATGTTGATTTCTGGGGAGTAGAAAATTCCAATCTTGAAGGCAAATTGAGATCTCAAGGTACTCTCTGGTGATACATATGTACTTTGATAATAAGTTAACCTTGAGAAATGAGATGTGTCCAAACTCTTGTATTTTAGTTGCTCCAAATTACCTGCACCTTTGTCCTATTCAGATGAAAAGTTACAATGTGCAGGCCTGAGGGGAAAGAAGTCTATAAATCTGACCCTGTTGAAAGTAACAAACTGTGTTGATGTATCGCAGCAAATGTGACATTGTTGAAAGTGAAACCTGGAATTGGTACACGTTACTACTGGACCCGTAGCTTGTAGTATTGAGAAATGTATATTTTAATTTTAATGTTAGCTTGTGATGGTCAGTTCTTTAAGGCGATCACTGTTGAAATATTTTCCTGACTTTATAACCTATGTGAGAGTAGCTGAATTTTGGAGTTCAGTGTTGTTTTCCAGTTCCTCTTTATAATAAAATTGTCCTCTTTAATTTGAACTTTTATAAATTGTTTTTTTTTTATCTTGCTTGCAACTTCATTGGTGGAATTTAGATTTCCATTAATCAAGCAAAAGTTGAATGTGGGTGAAGAATTAGATGGCAAATTGATAGAAGCAAGAGTGTTTTTTCATTTGATTGTGATAGTATCAGATGAAAATGACTTGAAATTTGCTGTCAAGGTTTTTTTGATGGCCTTAATCTTACCAGTTTGTAGATGAGAATAAATTTAAAATGCTTGTGGGTTTTTTTTTTGCTTAGTCAAATTATTTTGGCATACTTTTGAGCAGGTGAATTTTAAAGCTGAGAAATGGATTAACTGAATTTATTGGTTCAGCTAAAATTTTAAAATTACAAGTTAAGGGCAAGAAGTGGTGCAATCAATCGAGTCAAGTGTGATGTTCTGCTAAGGGAGTTGTCTTGGTGAGTGCTCAGCTGGCTGTAGAGTCTGGTCTGGGATCCACATATTCTAGTGCAGTGAGGGCAAGAGTAAATGGTGGCTGTGATAGTTTTTATTGGGTGTTCAGTTTCTCCTTTTTCAGCTACTGCTTGTTCTCTGCAGCATGGCACAAGTTGCCCTCATGTAGCGTAACTCCTCCTCGAAGAGGTTTCCTCCAGGTGTATCTGCTGAGTGCAGAGTCTTTCCAGTTTTTAGCTGTATGCTGAATTTTGTCAGGTTGATTTTGATGTTCTCTTTGAAGTGTTTCCTTTGCCCACCAGGGGCTCACTGGCCTTCCTTCAACTGGGAGTAAAGGATTTGTCCGGTCATGTCATCGGAAATATGCAGGCTAGGCATCCAATCTATTATTGGAGTTGTTGTTGCTTTATCATGGTGGAGATGCAGTTCATGTTGGAGAATGCTGGCTTTTGTGCGTCTGAGCTTCCAGTGATTCTCAAAGTCTTTCCTAAGCATCTTTGGCATTGTTCCAGGGCTTTCAGAGGCTCTGGGGGTACATCTCCACCCTCAGAAGGTTGATAGGTTCTTAATTAGTAAAGGTGTCACAGGTTAAGGGGAGAAGGCAGGAAAATGGGGTAGAGAGAGAAAAGAAATCCGCCGTGATTGAATGACAGTAGATTCAGTGAGTTAAATGGACGAATTCTGTTCCATTTCTTGTGGTCTTAAAATTTTCAGACTGTTTAGGTTAAGTCATCTTGTTAGAAATCATGTTAACAGAGAAATGTGTAACAAAAGTATTTAATTTGCTGCCTTGGAATTGAATTGATCTGTGGATGTTGGTCCAGTGAATCACTCAAAAACTAATAATAACAAACAAATAAATACTTTGGACAACACTGCCAACATAGTGTAGAGTGTGCCGGTGTTGATGACCTGTGGAATCTAGTGACTGCCGCAGGATGATCTTACAAGCTTAATTTGCCCTAAAAATGTGCAAAATCTTTCTTGACAGTAACTATCTTCTGAATCATGGCAGAAAGCAATGTGAAATAATTTATTCAGTAACTTTGCCTTTCAATTAGTTTGAATTAATAATTCTCCACTTGTATGCCTTTTAAATCGTGGGCCAATAGCAAGAATATGCCATTTATTCCCTCATGCCTGCTTCCCTATTTAATGAGTTCATCCTGTTGGTTTAGGGCAGGGGTCAGCAACCTTTACCACTGAAAGAGCCACTTGGACCCGTTACCCACAGAAAAGAAAACACTGGGAGCCGCAAAACCCGTTTGACATTTAAAATGAAATAACACTGCATACAACGTTTTGTTTTGCCTTTATGCTATGTATAAACAAACTATAATGTGTTGCATTTATGAAATTGATGAACTCCTGCAGAGAAAACAAAATTACATTTCTGCATGCAACAAAAACATTTTGAACTCCAAAAAAAAGACGTTGGATTGAAGGTTACTTTTAAGTAAAATACTCAACGTCTATTTGAGTCCTTCTTGTATTTATGAAAAACGCCAAACTTAAATTTGCCGCCAGCAGCAAACCAAAAATAACGTCAGCCAGCTGTCAACCTGAAAAATAAAAGGACTATTTCACTGAACAATGAAAACATATGAATATACGTAAAATAATAGGCAATTAAAATATTTATCATACTTGGTCAGGTTGACTCACACCTGACAATGCAGTCGTATTCAGTAGGGATGGATCGATGCTTAGGGGAGTGACCGGGAAGGATAATGTGTTTTTTCCCCCTCTGAACTCACAGAAGCGTTTCCCAAACGATGTTTGCATTGCGATGATTGCAGAATGTAAATACTCCGAATTTATCATGTCGTGACCTTGTTTGAACTCTCTCAAATTGGGGAAGTGAGACAATGTGCCTTTCTGTAAATCTCTGGCAAGCACTGTCAACTTGCGCTCGAATGCCAAAACATCCTCCAACATGTGCAGGGCTGTACGTCCTTACCCCTGAAGAGCTGTGTTCAGCGTGTTCAGGTGCGCTGTCATGTCTACCATGAAGTGTAGCTTTTCCAGCCACTCTGGCTGTTCCAGCTCAGGAAAGGTGAGCCCTTTGCTGCCCAGGAAAGTTTTCACTTCTTCTAGACACGCGACAAAGCGTTTCAGCACCTCCCCTCTGGACAGCCAGCGATAAAAACACGTTGTAGCGGTGTGCTACACGCAGTCAGTAAACTGCAGTCAAAGGTAGCTTTATTCGAACTAAACAGCCTTGCTTTTAAGCCTCCCTCAACCCGCCCCCCCATGGGCACGGATGCTGCAAAAGACACGTACTCACAAACCCCCGTAGGCTATCTCCTTTAGCCTGAACGCTGGCTAAATGTGAGCCGGTTCGGATGTGTCAGGAAATGGGTCGCCACAACGTCTTATTTAGATTGTACAAGATCACCATAGTCTTCAAATTTAGAATTACATTTCAAAAACTAGCAAACTAACATAAAATACATTTTAATTAAATACTGACCAATTATTTCCCAAAGCAACAGGGAGCCGCAGCACAGACGTAAAAGAGCCACATGTGGCTCCGGAGCCACGGGTTGCCGACCCCCCGGTTTAGGGCAATCCTTGATACAAGTAATCCTCAAAAATCTAGTGATCATCTGTTGACTGTACTCAATGACCGAGTGCCCACTAGCATCATGAGCAGACAATTCCAAACATTCACTACCATCTGAGTGAAAAGAATCCTCGTCTCTTTCTTGAGTGTTTGATCCCTGATGTTGACTCGTGATTCCTACATTCTATACAAACAAAATTGGAAGAAAATTGTATCCCTGCATTTTCCTGGTCAGTCCCATTTAAGAATCTGTATGTGTCGATAGGATCATTTCCCTGGTGTTTATGAAGGGGTCAATTCAATCTATATCATTTTTTTTCTTGTCACAGTCTTTACCACCACTGCCTTCAAACAAAAATAAGTCCAGTGAACTTGACACTCCTTGTTACAAACATATACTGAACTTCAATAGTTTTTGTTCGAATTTTTTAAATGCTTAACAATTTAACTACTTTGGTTTTAATTCATTTAAGCTCACATTGACACCCCTGTACATTTATTTTTGTAGTGGAGTATTGCAAAGGAGTTTTTGCATATGAAGCAACCAATCCTGATGAACTTAGTATTAAGGAAGGTGATCATATTCTTCTAATCAGTAAGGTAAGCGTTTTCTTGGATAGAAACAGACAAGCAGGCAGTTACTAATAACTTCATAGAAATATCTCTCATTGTGAGGGTTTATAGTCCATATTTTAGCAGTCCTGTTATCGCAATATACAACATTTAAATTTGGGTAACTGATATCATCGGTGTTCCATTTGCATACATAGGGACTGGATAATCGGGAATGATGAAACGAAACTGCTTCATATTTTGAATAAGGTGGAAATACTTCATTTGATGATTTGTTCTGCTATATTGTTTGACGAGTAATAGTGTATATTCAAAGTACTAATCCTAGAGACCTCAGTGATAGCCTTCTGTAACAATATCAGGCAAATGTAGAGGGTTAAGTTCTAGAAAGAGAAAACTGATGTAAGGATTACCAGGAGGAACAAGTCTACACCTTGGACAAAGTGGGCATCATGGTGACTTCCGGCTCTCTGTTAATCTTGATGGTTTTGGTATCAAGCCTGTGTTAATTGTCCTGTTGTTTGGACAGATGCAGCAACAAATGGTTCTGGTTTGTGAGTTCTACTTCCAATTAAAGCTGGCTTGCACTGCTTATAGTTGGCCTGCATTTAAAGGAGAGGGGTGATGTGACTGCATCAGCTGCTAATATTGGTGCAGATTGTGAACCTGATCGAGGGAGAGAGCTGACTCCAAGGTTTTTAAACGTGATACTGAAAACCTTGTAGGATTAAGTAGAAAAGAGCTGCAAGAGGCAAGGATGCCCACCGTACAGATGTTCTGAAAGCAATAAAAGCAAATACCCATGAAGGCCAAGGTTTTATCATTGAGAATCTGATTGCAATACTGCAGATAATTTATTGTCCACAGAATTCACAGAGTCCCTGTTACTCAGTAATCTGAAGTTGAATAATGTCTGCCTGAGAAATTCCCTGGGTATCGGAAGAGTGAGCACCCAAAATGGGAGGATGTCACCTTTCACTTAAACCTGGAGATGCATATCCCAGGCAAAACCACCATTTTTTGGTGTCCCTAGTTGCTCCTGCACTTTCCAAGATGATGCTGGCTTTCTCAGAGGGCATTGAGGCAACCAGATTGCTGAGGGCTGGATTTGCATATAGACCAGACCAGGTAAAGTCGGCAGATTTCCTTTCGTAGAGGATGTTAGTGAAAGGGATGATGGTTAGACCGATCATCGCGATCTAGGAGGATGTATTGGTTTTAGAAGAACTTGTACCAGTGTAATAATGGGATTCCAGGCCTCGGTTCGCCGTGCTGTAGTCCTTGGTTAAGATTCAAGATTACTTAATGGCATTTCCAGATGACAGGTGTAAAGGAGAACAAAATAATTGCTACTCTGGATCTGATGTAGCGTTTTTTTTTAAAAAAAAGTAAAGAACACAATAAATATAAGTACATAGATGGCTTATGTACATAGACTATATGTCCATATAGTGACACTAGGCACATACGTGTCTGTACATAGGTGACTGACAGGAATGATAAAGTAGTGATGGTTGGGGTGCAGAGGGGTGGGTTAGTGGATGGAGGCGTTGATCAGCCTTACTGCTGGGGGCAAGTAACTGTTTTTGAGTCCAGTGATCTCGGTGTGGATGCTACCTAGCCTTTTCCCTATTGGACGAGGGATAAACAGTCCATGAGCAGGGTAGGTGAGGTCCTTCAGCATGTTACTGGCCCTTTTCTCTGACACCTTTCCAAGTGGTAGTGCATGCCAACTTTGAAAAGAGAATCCAGACAGCAGGGAAGTATAAATGATGTTAGGTTAACTTAGAATGTGGCTTATGGAATTATTTATGTAATGTTGGATAATTTAATTTACAAACTGGTGGTGTGACTGACTAAAATGAGCCACACAGAAGCTGTAACTGGAATATGTAAAATCGTTACTTAGCATAGCAGATCTTCTGGAGAGAATATCTATGTCTGCTGTTCTGACAGAATGTTTTATACTTAAACATAAAATAATAAACAATTACAGTTTTAATGGCTATAATTACATAAATAACTTAACTTTTATAGAATTGTATATTTACAATGGGAGCAGATCTCAACAAGCAGAGGGACTTTGAGTATTCAAAAACTGGTGACTGACCTGGAAACTTCTGAGCACAAACTCCAAAATATAGCTTCTTTGGTACAATGTTGAGCAATAGCTCCCTGAATATTAAGTTAGTACTATTTAATAATATATTAATATAATATAATAATTATTAATATTAATAACTAGCCAGAATATTAAGTGACAAACCAGCCCTGTCCTAAACTGTGCATTAAATGGCAGTGTTAGGCCTTTAACAATCCAGTAATATAGGAGAAGATCACTTATGCCTTCCCTAATCTCATTCTCGAGGTTTCAATGACTACCAATTAACATGAACATCCATTTGCTCAATGGTATAAAAACAGCTTGTCGTGATGAAGGGTCTCAGCCCGAAATATCGACAGATGCCGCCTGGCCTGCTGAGTTCCTCCAGCATTTTTGTGTCTATTGCTTGGATTTCCAGCATCTGCAGATTTTCTCTTGTTTCTGTCTCAAAATCTATGATTGATTTCAGTAGGCCTAAATGTTTCAGCTGAAGTTAAATTGTGAATTGATTTTATTTCCTAAAGACTGTTTGTCATTTTAATTCTTGCCTGCAATAATCTCCTAACTCCAGAATAATCCCCTGACACTGGGTTGGACAGTTTGTACTGCCTGGTCTTCCATCGTTGTGTTAAAATGGACACTGATCAATAATGATGATGGAACACTTAGTGACTGGAAATTGAGGCTAAGAATTAGTGTGAGCCATTCACTCTTCAGTGAATGTTGCCTCTTACTGAGAACCCTTTTTGACACAACCCCTTCCCTATCCTCCCAACTTAAGCCTGAAGTAGAATTTTTGCCATTTTTACCCATAAAACTACCCATATTATGTTGGATTATGCTTGATCTTGCTCCTCTATCCCATGCTGTTCCTGCAGCTGCAGGTTTCACAGCCTTTTGAATCCATTCAACCTCTGGGCCTTCCTGCTGCTTCTGTCCCATAAACACCAGTCCCCAAACAGCAGCCAAGTCTCGGGTGGTGAATGCAGAGACCCAGCCCCTATCAAAACCCTTTGGGATTACTTTTAAATGTCTTTGGTAATGTTGAAAAGGATTTAAAGCTATTAAAAATTTACAGGATATCCATGATTTAGGTTAAAAAGTATTTCTCTGAACCCAGCTTTACAGTCAACGTCAACAATGTCATTAGAGTGACTGGAACCCATGGCAGACACGCTGGGGAGACTCCCATGGGCAAGAGGTCAGGCAAGCTGACACATGAAGAAACTCACTATTAGTTCTCCCAGGAACCATTGGCAAAAGCTGTGTGCTTCAGGCCTTTGAATGTAGGCTTGAAGATGCTCTTCAATTGATTTCATGTTCCACTTCTGCTAGTGGAAAGATTTGTCACCCAATCTGTATCATTCGCTTCCCAATAGTCTTTTAAATTGTATTTAAAGTTTAAAAAATCTTATACTCTTCATTTCTTTGTTGTAGGATACAGGAGACAGGGGATGGTGGAAAGGAGAATTAAATGGCAAGCAAGGAGTTTTCCCGGACAACTTTGTTGTCATGGTTTCAGAAGCTGGAAGAGAGGTATGTTTGTGCTAAGCAATAGAGGAGTTCAGGGAAAAGCCTCTATCTTTCTCACTTAGGTAATTACCTTTAATTTGTAAGGTTATGTAATTAGCTTCTTGTGTTCTCGGGGTTCTGCTGGGTCCTAAAGACCTCCAGACTGAGACAGGATAATCCAACCGCGGATAAGGAGGACCGACTATATATTCACTTCATTCCCTTTTCACGTTTCCAAAAGGAAAATTCCTTTCGCAAATCCATAGCTCACTTCCATCTTTATTACAATTTCCAGGGAAAGCTAAACTCTTAGCTGTTCAGTTTTCACCATAGTCACTCATGGTTTTTGAATGTAAACCACTCATGGTTTACACCAGGGGCATAAACACTCATTTGGTTAAGTGTAATACATTCATTGGCAAAACCAAATGCAGGCCAAGTGACTGCTTTGTAGAATACATTTCCTCAGTAGTCTGGGTTACTTTGAATTTCAGCTGCCTGTCTGTTTGATTCTTTGTCCCTCTGTCTTAGGCATGCTACAGGAATCAGCATTGAATACAACAATTTCAGATACTTAGCTTTTCTAATATGCGAAAGAACTGTCCACTTGTAATGCAAGATGAACAGTGAAGAGTATTAAAATTTTTTTGAAGTTCTACAGATGCTGTATCAACCAGCTGGGATTTTCAACATCCATTTAGACTTCACAAATAATTAGTTTATAATATAAATATTTTCCTGTGTTAGCAATCTTTTTTCTCTCCTATCTATGCTCATCATCCCCCCCCCCACCATTAATACTGCCTCCAACCAGATTACCACCCACTGAAACGTCTTTAACTACCTTTTCTCAGTCAATGCCAAACTGTGCCTTCCATTTTTCAATTATTGTGTTATTTCAGTATTTCAATGTTATTGCTAGTGCAACTAAAACTGCAGTGCTTCTTTGAACACAGGTTATAGCTGCACCAAAAGCTCCTTCAAAATTACCCCCAAAGCCAGACCTTGATGATGTAAGTTGTTTCTTTCAATAACCAAGTTCTTTTATGTTTTGTAGCAAGCTTTGGTGTAACTTTAGTACTAATGAGCTGTGCATGCACATTACGTGCATATTTTTAGATAAATCTAAATACTGCAGAACATCAATGCTTTCAAAAGCAGAATTGCACAAATTTTAAAATGTATCATTTTTTGCAAGGTTTAATATTCAGGTCTCATTAGAAAATGGATGATATTTTATGAACATATAGAAAAGAAAATGAATTAACCAAGGAAATTTAAGTCAAATTGTTAATTTTAAACTGTTCATTAATTCCTTTAAATGTATGAGGGCCCTGGTATGTTCAGTGCTCCATTTAATAGGATGGTATGTTTTTTGGAATATTGGTATAAATACTTTACACTTCTACATATTTTTCTGTGAAACAAACACTGCAGCTCCTGAGGGACCGAGTTAGGGAACTGGAGCTGCAGCTCGATGACCTTCGCCTGGTCAGGGAGAGTGAGGAGGTGATAGAGAGGAGTTACAGGCAGGTGGTCACTCCGGGACCACGGGAGGCAGATAGGTGGGTTACAGTCAGGAAGGGGAAGAGGCAGGTACTAGAGAGTACCCCAGTGGCTGTACCCCTTGACAATAAGTACTCATGTTTGAGTACTGTTGGGGGGGACAGCCTACCTGGTGGGAGTGACAGTGGCCGAGCTTCCGGCACAGAGGACGGCCCTATAGCTCAGAAGGGTAGGGTTAGAAGAAAGAGGTCCATAGTAATAGGGGACTCGATAGTCAGGGGCTCAGACAGGCGTTTCTGTGGAGGTGACCGGGAGTCCCGGATGGTAATTTGCCTCCCTGGTGCCAGGGTTCGGGACGTTTCTGATCGCGTCCAAGATATCCTGAAGTGGGAGGGTGAAGAGCCAGAGGTCGTGGTACATGTAGGTACCAATGACATAGGAAGGAAAGGGGAAGAGGTCCTGAAACGAGAGTATAGGGAGTTAGGAAGGCAGTTAAGAAGAAGGACCGCAAAGGTAGTAATCTCGGGATTACTGCCTGTGCCACGCGACAGTGAGAGTAGGAATAGAATTAGGTGGAGGATGAATGCGTGGCTGTGGGATTGGAGCGGGGGCAGGGATTCAAGTTTCTGGATCATTGGGACCTCTTCTGGGGCAGGAGTGACCTGTTCAAGAAGGACGGGTTACACTTGAATCGTGGGCGGACCAATATCCTAGTGGGGAGGTTTGCTAGGGCTACAGGGCGGACTTTAAACTAGTAAGATGGGGGGGCGGGAGATTATTTGTGGAGACTATGGGAGAGGAGGTTAGTTCACCAGTGGAGCAAGTAAATAGACAGTGTGTGAGGGAGGAAAGGCAGGTGATGGAGAAGGGATGCGCTCAGCCCGAAGATGTAGGGGAGAAGAAAGAAAAGGATAATAAATTTGAATGCATTGTTAGGGATGGAAAGAGAGGAGGAGATGGAGAGAATCTTAAATGTATCTATTTTAATGCTAGGAGCATTGTAAGAAAGGTGGATGAGCTTAAAGCGTGGATTGATACCTGGAATTATGATGTTGTAGCTATTAGTGAAACATGGTTGCAGGAAGGGTGTGATTGGCAACTAAATATTCCGGGATTTAGTTGCTTCAGGTGTGATAGAGTAGGAGGGGGTAGAGGAGGAGGTGTTGCATTGCTTGTCCGAGAAAATCTTATGGCGGTGCTTTGGAAGGATAGATTAGAGAGCTCCTCTAGGGAGGCCATTTGGGTGGAATTGAAGAATGGGAAAGGTGCAGTAACACTGATAGGAGTGTATTATAGGCCACCTAATGGGGCGCGTGAGTTGGAAGAGCAAATGTGTAAAGAGATAGCAGATATTTGTAGTAAACACAAGGTGGTGATTGTGGGAGATTTTAATTTTCCACATGTAGACTGGGAAGCTCATTCTGTAAAAGGGCTGGATGGTTTAGAGTTTGTGAAATGTGTGCAGGATAGTTTTTTGCAACAATACATAGAAGTACCGACTAGAGATGGGGCAGTGTTGGATCTCCTGTTAGGGAATGCGATAGGTCAGCTGACAGATGTATGTGTTGGGGAGCACTTCGGGTCCAGTGATCACAATAGCATTAGCTTCAATATAATTATGGGGAAGGACAGGACTGGACCTAGAGTTGAGATTTTTGATTGGAGAAAGGCTAACTTTGAGGGGATGAGAAGGGATTTAGAGAGAGTGGATTGGGTCAAGTTGTTTTATGGGAAGGATGTAATAGAGAAATGGAGGTCATTTAAGGGTGAAATTGAGGGTACAGAATCTTTATGTTCCTGTTAGGGTGAAAGGAAAGGTTAAAGGTTTGAGAGCACCATGGTTTTCAAGGGATATTAGAAATTTGGTTCAGAAAAAGAGGGATGTCTACAATAGATATAGGCAGCATGGAGTAAAGGAATTGCTCGAGGAATATAAATAATGTAAAAGGAATCTTAAGAAAGAGATTAGAAAAGCTAAAAGAAGATACGAGGTTGGTTTGGCAAATAAGGTGAAAGTAAATCCGAAAGTTTTCTACAGTTATATTAAAAGCAAGAGGATAGTGAGGGATAAAATTGGCCCCTTAGAGAATCAGAGTGGTCAGCTATGTGTGGAGCCGAGGGAGATGGGAGAGATTTTGAATGATTTCTTCTCTTCGGTATTCACTAAGGAGAAGGATGTTGAATTGTGTAAGGTGTGGGAAACAAGTAAGGAAGTTATGGAA
This sequence comes from Hypanus sabinus, assembly GCF_030144855.1. Classification (NCBI taxonomy): domain Eukaryota; kingdom Metazoa; phylum Chordata; class Chondrichthyes; order Myliobatiformes; family Dasyatidae; genus Hypanus; species Hypanus sabinus. Next base: position 29,974,017 of record NC_082715.1, read on the forward strand.
CCTATGACAATTAAAGAGGTGGAGGTACTGGCGCTTTTAAGAAATTTAAAAGTGGATAAATCTCCGGGTCCTGACAGGATATTCCCCAGGACCTTGAGGGAAGTTTGTGTAGAAATAGCAGGAGCTCTGACGGAGATCTTTAATATGTCATTAGAAACGGGGATTGTGCCGGAGGATTGGCATATTGCTCATGTGGTTCCATTGTTTAAAAAGGGTTCTAGAAGGAAGCCTAGCAATTATAGACCTGTCAGTTTGACATCAGTGGTGGGTAAATTAATGGAAAGTATTCTTAGAGATAGTATTTATAATTATCTGGATAGACGGGATCTGATTAGAAGTAGCCAGCATGGATTTGTGCGTGGAAGGTCATGTTTGACAAACCTTATTGAATTTTTTGAAGAAGTTACGAGGAATGTTGACGAGGGTAAGGCAGTGGATGTAGTCTATATGGACTTCAGCAAAGCCTTTGACAAAGTTCCACATGGAAGGTTAGTTAAGAAGGTTCAGTTGTTAGGTATCAATGCTGGAGTAATAAAATGGATTCAACAGTGGCTAGATGGGAGATGCCAGAGAGTAGTGGTGGATAATTGTTTATCGGGATGGAGGCCGGTGACTAGCGGGGTGCCTCAGGGATCTGTTTTGGGCCCAATGTTGTTTGTAATATACATAAATGATCTGGATGATGGGGTGGTAAATTGGATTAGTAAGTATGCCGATGATACTAAGGTAGGAGGTGTTGTGGATAATGAGGTGGATTTTCAAAGCTTGCAGGGAGATTTATGCCGGTTAGAAGAATGGGCTGAACGTTGGCAGATGGAGTTTAATGCTGAGAAGTGTGAGGTTCTACATTTTGGCAGGAATAATCCAAATAGAACATACAGAGTAAATGGTAGGGCATTGAGCAATGTAGAGGAACAGAGAGATCTAGGAATAACTGTGCATAGTTCCCTGAAAGTGGTCTCATGTAGATAGGGTGGTGAAGAGGGCTTTTGGAACGCTGGCCTTTATAAATCAAAGCATTGAGTACAGAAGTTGGGATGTAATGCTAAAGTTGTACAAGGCATTGGTAAGGCCAAATTTGGAATATTGTGTGCAGTTCTGGTCACCGAATTATAGGAAAGATATCAGTAAATTAGAGAGAGTGCAGAGACGATTTACTAGGATGTTACCTGGGTTTCAGCACTTAAGTTACAGAGAAAGGTTGAACAAGTTAGGTCTCTATTCATTGGAGCGTAGAAGGTTGAGGGGGGATTTGATCGAGGTATTTAAAATTTTGAGAGGGATAGATAGAGTTGACGTGAACAGGCTGTTTCCATTGAGAGTAGGGGAGATTCAAACTAGAGGACATGATTTGAGAGTTAGGGGGCAGAAGTTTAAGGGAAACACGAGGGGGTATTTCTTTACTCAAAGAGTGATAGCTGTGTGGAATGAGCTTCCTGTAGAAGTAGTAGAGGCCAGTTCAGTTGTGTCATTTAAGGTAAAATTGGATAGGTATATGGACAGGAAAGGAGTGGAGGGTTATGGGCTGAGTGCGGGTAGGTGGGACTAGGTGAGATTAAGGGTTCGGCACGGACTAGGAGGGCCAAGATGGCCTGTTTCCGTGCTGTGATTGTTATATGGTGTTATATGGTTATATGGTAAACATGTATTTCCACATTTCTTTTTAATTTCTCTTTTGTATTCCACAAGATTCAATTATCTATTTCATCCATTAAGTTAGATTAATTAGTACCTTAATTTGCAAAGTCTTCAAATGTGGAAGCTTATGCCTATGTGAGTCCATTGATTTGGAAAATACAAAAGCTCAACCTTATTTTTCTACTTGCATGTAAAGTGCAAATGAACAGACTATTTTGTTGCTCTGGTAAGCAACACGGAAATTGAATGGTAAACTACAAGTGTGCTTATTCTTGCAAGAGGACAGCAACTAGAGTGACTGACTAGGAACTGGGGTTGATGCCAATATATTTAAATATTTATAAAATATTTGTTTTAGGAAGGGGAATGAAGAATGGTTCTCAGGTCACATTTCCTTGAAGCTAGTCAGCATCCTTAGATCATAAGACATAGCAGAATTAGGCCATTCAGCCCATCAAGTCTGCTCTGCCATTCCATCATGACTGAACCTGGATCCCACTCAACCCCATACACCTGTCTTCTCACCATATACTTCGTTGCCCTGACCGATTAGCAAGCTATCAATTTCTGCCTATGGCACACTGCTAATGAAGACATGCTAAGTACCATTAAATTCATCAGCCATGTCTTTGTCCCCCATCACTACCTCACTAGCATTATTTTCCAGTGGTCCAATATCAACTCTCACCTCCCCTTTACTCTTTATATAACTGAAAAAAGCTTTTGTTATTCTGCTTTATATTACTGGCTAATCTGCCCTCATAGTTCGTTTTTTTTCCCTTATAGCTTTTTTAGTTGCTGTTTTTTTTGTTGGGTTTTAAAAGCTTCCCAATCATCCCACTTCCTGCTCACTTTTGCTACCTTATATGCCCTTTCCTTGGCTTTTACACAGTCCTTAACTTCCCTTGTCAGCCACAGTTGTCTGCCCCTGTCATTTGAGAACAACTTCTGTGGGACATACCTATCCTACGCGTTATTAACAATTCACAGAAACTTCAACCATCTCTGTTCTGCCATCATCCTCACCAGTAACCTCCTCCCATCCACCTGGGCAAGCTCCTCTCTCATGCCTCTGTAACTCCCCCTATTCCACTGTGATACTGATACATGTGACTTGTGCTTCTCCCTCTCAAATTGCAGTATGAATTCAATCATATCATGATCACTGCCTCCGAAGCTCACTCAGCTCCCTAATAAGATGTGGGTTATTACACAACACCCAGTCTAAGATAGCTTTCCCCTGAGCAGGCTGAAGCACAAGCTGCTCTTAAAAAACCATCTAGTCGGCATTCAACAAATTCCCTCTCTTATGATCTGACAACAACCTGATTTTCCCAATCCCCTTGCATATTGAAGTCTCCCATTACAACTGTGTCATTATCCTTATTACATGTCGTTTCCAGCTCCCTTTGCAATTTCGACCCTACATCTTAGCTCCTATTTCGAGGCCTATATATAATTCCCATAGTGTTTTTTTTGCACTTCCACATTCTTAACTCCACCCACAAAGATTGACCATTCTCTGACCCCAGGTCACCTCTTTCTAAAGATGTAATTCGATGTTTTACCAACAGAGCCACACCACTGCCTAGGCCTTCCTGCCTGTCATTTCAATAGAAAGTATATCCATTGAGGTTAAGCTCCCAACTATGGCCTTCTTTCAGCCATGACTCAGTGATGCCCACAATGTCATACTGACCAATCTCTAATTGCACCATGAGTTCATCCACCTTATTACAAATGCTATTAAATACAGCACTTACAGTCCTGCATTCTTCGCCCTTTTGAATTTTGCCTTTTGTGATACAATTTAACTCTTTGCTCTGTCTGCTGTTGTACCCAATCATTGGCTTGTCCTTCCTTGCATTCATGTTACCCGCAACATCTACTCGTAAACCTGCTGGCTCATCCTCAGCTCTGTCATACTGGTTCCCACCCCCCGCTACATCAGTTTAATCCACTTCCAATAGCGCTAGTAAACCTGCCCATAAGAATATTGGTCCCCTCGGATTCAAGTCCAACCCGTCCCTTTTGTACAGGTCCCACCTGCCCCAGAAGAGGTCCCAATTATCCAGAAATCTGAATCCCTGCCCCCTGCTCCAGTTCTTCAGCCACACATTTATCCTCCGCCTCATCCTATTCCTATCCTCACTGTCGCGTAGCACAGGCAGTAAGCTCATGGTTACTCCCCTTGAAATCCTGCTTCTCAGCTTCCTTACTGACTCCCTGTATTTTTTTTTCAGGACCTCCACCCTCTTTCTTCCTATGTCATTGGTACCAATATGTATCATGACTTCCAGTTGCACACCATTTTCAGGATATTGTGGACACGTCCAGAAACATCTCGGACCCTGGCACCCAGGAGGCAAACTACCATCTGTGTTTCTTTTTCACGTCCACCGAATTGCCTATATGTCTCCCTCACTATAGAGTCCCCTGTTACTGCTGCCATCCTCTTCAGTTCCCTACCCTTCTGAGCCACAGGGCCTGACTCAGTGCCAGAGGTATGGCCACTGTTGATTCCCTCCCAGTAGGTTGTTTCCTCCCCCGCAACACTACACAGTACTCAAAATGGAGTACTTGTTTTTGAGACAGACGACCACAGGGGTGCTCTCCACTAGCAGATGTTCTCCCTTCCCTCTTTTGACAGCCAGGCAATATGAACAAAGAGCAAATTTATTGATCAGATGAACTGGCAACTGAGAGATAAATAGATTGGCACTTTGAAGAATGAGAGCATAGAACATTGAAACTTACAACACATTCCGGCCCTTCAGCCCACAATGTTGTGCTGATCATGTAACCTACTCTGAGAAGCTGCCTAGAATCTCCCTACTACATAGCCCTCTGTTTTTTTCTAAGCTCCAAGTACCTATCTAAGAGTCTCTTAAAAGACCCTATTGTATCCACCTCTAGCACTCACCGGCAGTGCATTCCACACACCCACAACTTTCCATGTGTGGGAAAACTTACCTCTGACACACCCCTTGTCCAAATTAACTTGTACACTCTATTCCTGAAATGAAGTTATGGTTTACACTTTTAGACTTCTGTGGTTCTTTGCTTTCGTTAACTGTAAAGCATGTTGAAATGCATGTCCCAGTTGTCACATGCTGCAGGAACCACGGAAGATAAAAACAGTGATGAAGTGACACGCTAAGGTGATAAGTTTAAAGCCAGTTTTACGTAACTTGTTCATGAAATGTCCCTTCGTGGGTGATGTTGCAGTCCAGCATCCAATGGAAAGAACTTAACTTGAGGATAAGATCATTTTTAGTGCATTGATGTAAGATTCAAATCATTGATGAGGACTGGCATCTTCCTTTATGATATTACAATCAAAAATGAGAATGGATTGATAACGAAGCCTCTAATTTAGCAAACCCCACCTTTTCTAGAAATGAAGCAGTGTGGAATACAGAAAGAGCTAATTATAATTGATGCTCTAATAGTTTATTACATTTCATATAGCCCACTTCTTCCAAGTAACTTGTGTATTCCATGTTAGGGTTCACTTGCTACGTATCTTTTCATGCTTCAGCAAAATCAAACTCCACATCAAGTTTTGCCGCCTGCCTTGTGTTGGGTAGATTTATTTTGTTAGGTGTGTTCTTATTTTTGTGACAGATAAACGAATAAAAAGAAATCATGAGATGTATTATTTTAAAATAAAATTAGGAATTCAGAAGAACTAAGTGTAAAAAGTTCCTGTTAGGCATTTATACTAAAAAAAAGTTCAATCCTTTATCGCTGTTTAAATTGTGATTTTATGTTTCTTTACAGAAACCAAAAAAGCCACTGCCCCCTACAAAAGTACAAGGTATGTCCTTATGGCCAGCTGCTGAAGTGTATTTTGCGAGTTTGCGCCATAGGTAACAGATGGGCACTTTGCTTACTGTAAAATTTACAGGAGCCATTCTGGAGAGAAAAGCTACTGATAGTAGCATTTACTTTAAACATTGTTCAAAATGCTACTTGGCCTGTGAATGCTCTTGTCACTGTTGCACTGGAGAGAATCATGGCAGCAACAGTTCACAAAAGCTGAACAGGCAAAACCAGCTTGATTGTTTTTGATGGTGTAGCCGAAACTTTAAAAAAAAGTGCTGGGACTCTGCACAATTCCTTCATCCTGTGGAAAGCTCTTAACCTTTTGATTCTGAGCTTCAGTGTGCTGCAATTAAGCCTGTATCCATTCACGTTGCATGTAGCAGAAAAGTTATTTTAATATGTTTTTAATGAAATAGAGTCATAGAAGAGTACAGAAACAGGGCCTGCATTAAATTCCATCTGCCATTTTTCCACAAATTTGATGATCCAGTTAACCACATATTCATCCAGATCATTGATATAGATGACAAACAATGGATCTAGCAACAGTTCCTGTGGCGCTCCACTAGTCACAGGCTTCCAGTCAGAGAGGCAACGCTCTGATACCACACTCTGGCTTCTCCCACAAGGCCACCGTCTAATCCAATTTACTACATCATCTTGAATGCTGAATGACAGAACCTTCTTGACCAGCCTCCCATGTGGGGCCTTGTCAAATGTCTTACTAAAGACCATGTAGACAACATTCACTGCCTTGCCTTCATCCACATTCCTGTTCATTTCCTCCAAAAACTCTATTGGTTAGACTTAGCCTATCACACAGGAAGCTATGCTGACTATCCTTAATCGGTCCATGTCCATCCAGACACTCGTATATCCAGTCCCTTAGAGCATCTTCCAATAAACTTACCACTATAACTTCCTGGTTTATTTTTAGTGCCCTTCTAAAATAGTGGAACATTAGCTATACAACCCTTTGGTATCTCACCTGTGCCTCTCTGCCTGGGCCCTGGTAACTTCTGGACTTGCCTCCTGCAGTCCGAGGGAACACCTCGTCAGACCCTGGGGATTTATTCACCCTAGTTTGCCTCAAGATCGCCAACACCACCTCCTCTGTAATCTGTACAGGGTCCATGAAGTTGTCACTGTCTCACCTCTATAGACAGTGTGATGCAAAGAATTTGTTTAAGTTCTCCATCTCTTTTTGCTCCACACATGGATTACCCTTCTGATGTTCCAGAGGACCAATTTTTTCCCTTGTCTGTTAAGGCAACCTCATGCCTTTTTTAAACCCCCATGTCTTTCTTAACCCTCTTGCATTTCTTGTACTCCATAAGCACCTTATTTGTTCCTACCTGCTTATAACAGCTATGCCCCCTTTTTGCTTCACCAGTTGTGTTAGTTATTAATGAAAACAGCACATCTCACTACAGGTTTCAATGTTAGTGTGATAAATAAACAAACCTGAACACCGGCAGAAAACGATTAACGTTTAAAAGCACAACCAGTTTGATCATTTCTATACGTACTTCTTCTGAGAGACCTGGGTTGAGATGGAAAGCAGACTGGAAGCCCGATTGTACTCATACGCTGCACCAGATTTGCAACGCTTCCTGGTTTTTCTCGTTTGCTCACTTGATTTTCTTCTTTAGCATCCGTATCTCTTTTTACTTCCTGGAATAAAAACGGCAGAGATGAACGTGGTGTAACAACGTAATGCAAGCAAACTCTTTCAAACACAAGAACTGCAATGAATTTATTTAAATTATCCTTAGCTTTCTACAATGAATTAGAAGATCAGTTCCCAGTCTCTAGTAATAAGAAACAAATTCAAATTAAAAATGTGTTATACTGGGTACTTTCCTTTTCAAGAATATGCACTGAACTTAAGTTTATTAAATAAAATTGAGTATTATACATAATGACTAGCTACAGTCAGAGAGACAATCATCTACTGCCACTCTCTGGCGTCTCCCACAAAGCTAACGTCTAATCCAGTTTACTCCATCATCCTGAATGCTGAGTGACTAAACCTTCTTCACCAACCTCCCACGGGGGACCTTGTTAAAGTCCATGTAACAACATCCACTGTTTTGCCTCCATCAGCCATGCTGGGTAGCTCACCTGTTGCTAAGGGTGATTTGAATATCTCTGCTCGGGCCCTTGCAATTTCTACTTGTCTCCCACAGGGTCTGAGGGAACTCCTTGTCAGGCCCTGGGGATTAATCCAACCAAATTTGCCTCAAGACAGCAAACACCTCCTCTGTAATCTGTATAGGGCGCATGAAGATGAAGTTGATGCTGTTTTGCCTCATTTCTATAGACTCCGTGTCTGTTTCCAGAGTAAACACAGATGCAAAAAATCCATTTAAGAAGTACCCCCCCCCCCCCCCCCCCCGTTTCTTTTGGTTGCATTAGGACCAATTTTGTCCCTTGCACTCCTTAATATATCTGTAGAATCCCTTAGGATTCTCCTTCACCCTGTCTGTTGGAGCAGCCTCATGCCTTTTATCCCTTCTGGTTTCTTTCTTGTGTTCTCTTGCTTTTCTTGTATTCCATAAGCAGTTTCTACCTTTTGTTTCTACCTGCCTATACCTGTAAAGCACCTTTTTTTCTCTTAATCAGGGCCTCAAGATCTCTTGAAAACCACATTGCCTACAACTTTTATCTTTACCTTTTTATTCTGACAGGCGCGTGCAGGCTACGTGCCCTCAAAATTAAGACTGATTAAGAAAACTTTCCTGAACATGTTTGACAAACTCTTTCCAATCTAGCCATTTTTTAGTATGGGACCACCAGTCAGTATGTGGAAAGTTTAAAAAATCACCTACTGCAGCAGTCTTATTTTTCTTGAAACGGTCTGTGATCTCTCTACCAATTGGTTCCTGTAAATCCCGCGCACTGTTGAGTGGTCTGTAATATATCCTAATAAGTTGTCATACCTTTCTTATTCCTCAGTTCCACCCAGAACACCTCACTGGATGAGTTCTGTGCTGACCATTGCTCTGTCATTTTTCCTGTCTACAAATGCCACCCCTCCTCCTTTAAACACTCTAGCTCTGTCATGTCTTAAGCAACGGAAACCCCCCCAGAATATCGAGTTGCCAGACTTGCCCCTCCTGCAACCAAGTCTCACTAATAGCTACAGTATCATAATTCCAGGTGTTGAACCGTGCCCTGAGCTCATCTGCATTTCCCATGATATTTCTTGCATTGAAATATTCACAGCTCAGGGCATTAGTTGCACCTTGCTCAACCTTTGGATTCCTAACTTTGAGGTCTTAACAACATGTTTCTACACCCTGTTCTGGCACTCTGTTTTCAACCTCTACCCCCACCCCACACCCCAAGCAACTCTTATTTAAACCCCACCCCACTATGCAGCATTAACAAACCTTCCCACTCCACTCCTCTCCAGTTCAAGTGCAAATGTCTCTTCTGGAAGGGAGCCTAGTGAACCAAAAATCTGACGCCTCCTGCACCAACTCCTTGGCCATTTCAGACTTCGCTAGCACATGGCACGAGTATCAGTCCTGAGATCACAGTTCTGGAATGGAAGAATGGAGAGTAAATGGAGCATACTCATAAATATTTTCAGCACTTTTTCCGGTATAACCACATCTTTCCTATAACAAAGTTACCAGAACTGTACACAGTACTCTAAATTCAGCCTCAGCAATGACTTGTAGAACTGCAGTATAATGTCCCAGCTCCCATACTCAGTGCCCTTACTGAAGGTCAGTATGCTAAACACCTTTGCCTCCACCCTGTATAACTGATGCCACTCTCAACCAGCTCTGCACTACACAAACTATACCGACATAAATTAGGGATTGGGCGCGGCCACCCTCAGGGTGGAGGAGCAACACCTCATATTCTGTCTAGGTAGCCTCTGACCTGATGGCATAAACATCGATTTATCCCCTGCCAGTAAGTTTTCCCCATCCCCTTCCTCTTGTATTCTTCACTCTGGCCCTCACCTCTTCTCCTCATCTGCCTATCCCCTGGTACCCCTCCTTCCCTTTCTACCATAGTCCACTCTCTTTTCCTACAAGAGTCCTTCTTCTCCAGCCCTTTACCTTTACCTGGCTTCACCTATCACCTTCCAGCTAGTTCTGCTCCCCGCCCCCTCCCACGTTTTCATTCTGGCAACTTGCCCCCTCCTTCCAGTCCTAAGGAAGGGTCTCACCATGAAACATGAACTGTTTATTCATTTTCCTAGATGCTGCCCGACCTGCTGAGTTCCTCCAGCATTTTGAGTGTGAAATTCACTCTTACTCCTAGGTGTCAATACACTTCTGTGCCCTACCATTCAGTCCTAGTTGTCAATGCACTCTTTCATGCCCTACTGTGGATTGACATTCCAAATGCATTGCCTCACACTTGTCTGTATTGAAATTCATTTGCCAGTCCTCATCCATTTCCCTCACAAATCAATATTTGGAAATAACTCTGAAACTGTGTGGCTCAGGTGGGTGATAGTTGGGTTGAGTTGTTCTCCAACCTTGCAATTCATTTGCAAATGGAATGCCAAGATCAGAGAATAATTCAAACCAAAATCAATATTCCCCTGTAGTCTATGAAAACCAGCCTCCATTCCAGGATACAACCATCAACAATCACCGTCTGATTTTTGCCGCCAAGCTAGGTGTGCATGCATTCTACAACCTCGAGATTCAGGCAGCCACAAAACAAGAAATCCAGAAGAACCCCTTTTTTTAAAAAAAAGACAAACACAAAATGGGCAGAGAGAGAAAAATAACCTACAAATAATAAAAGTAACAAATAGAGTTTAGAATGAAAGTCATGAAGCCCAGAGCAGGTCATGGCCTCAGCCCAAGTGCAGCGAAGAGCGGAGTGAATGTTGTGGAGGAGTGAGCTGAGTCAGCCCAATCCTAGCCTCTGATCCCAACACTCTGCCTTTTCAATCCATCTGGCCCAGGGTTGAAATCATCCCAACATCAGGCCGTTTGTCGCTTTAGGACCCGGGCCCTGTCACATCGATACTCTTTGGGCCTGGATCTCACCACCACTTTTAAGCTTGTACCCAACTTTTCTAACCCAGTCTGGTGCTTGGATTGATCAAACCTTACTCTCAGTAAGATGGACAGGTCCTGAATCTTCTGCTCCTACTTTGCTTTGCTTGCCCCAACTTTGCCTCAAATGTGCCTTGACCTCACCTTGACTTCTGGAACTGACCTCGTGCCCGCACGCTTCACCCCTTCGGCCCCAGCCGTCTCTGCTCACTACGTCATAGTTTGCGGTGATCTTTCTTTTAAACAAAGAAAGATTATCAATAAAGTATTTAGTTGTATTTCTTTTTAACCACCGGTAAGTTCTTGCTAAGCTTCAGCAGCGCCATCTTAAACCGGAAATTTTAATAATCCACCTAACTCCTTGGGTTCCATGAGACCTAATCTTTCAGATCAGGACATTGTTAAAGACCTTGCTAATCAGGCTCTGTCTATCCAAAGCTGGTAGGTGCACGCACCCAAGTAATCCCATTGTTACGTTCACTGATGACATGGCAGTGGGGGGGGGGGGGGGGGGAGGGCTCATCACCAACAATGATGAGACGGCCTGCAGAGAGGTGGCGGAAGAGCTGGAGGCCCGGTGCCAGGCACATAACCTCTTCTTCGATGTCAGCAAGACAAAGTAGATGGTTGTAGAATTGAGGAGAACTTGCATCACTCACTCTCCCCTTTACATGTTGGCATAGTGGTGGAAATTGCAAGCAACTTCAAACTTTGGGAGTCCACATCTCACACAACCAGTCATGGTCCCAAAACACATCTTATATCGTCAGGAAAGCTCATCAAAGCCCCTACTTTCTGAGGGTGCTGATGAAAGCTGGACAATGTACTCGCGTCACTCTACAGATGTGCAGTAGAGAGCATCCTAACAAGGCCTCACTGCTTAGTATGGAAACTGTGCTGTGGTGATCAGGAAGATGCCACACTGGGCACCAGCCTACATGCCATCAAGGGCATATGAACAGAAAGGGGCCAGTAAAATCGTAGATCCCACCCACCCTGCTCATGGACTGTTTGTCCCACTCCCAACAGGGAGGAGGCTACTTTACATTTGTGCCAGGACTAAAGCTGATCAACGCCTCCACCCACTAACACCCCCCCCCCCCATACCCCCAACCACCACTACTTTTGCCATTTCCTGTCAGTCACCTTATGTATGGGCACTTCTGTGCCTAGTATTACTCTACGGCCATACAATCAATTTACATATGTATAAAAGCTATCTTATGTATGTATATCTATTGTATTTTTAAAATTTAATATTATTGTGTTCTTTATCTTTTGTGTTTTTTTGGGCTGCATTGGATCTGGAGTAACAATAATTTTGTTCAGCTTTACACTTGTGAACAGAAAATGGCATTAAACAATCTTGAATCCTGTTCCTTGGAATTCATTCTAGTAACTTTCCTATTAATATCAGATTATACAGTAGTTCCCTGTCTTTTACTTACTGCCCTCCTCAAACAGAATATTAGCCACTTTCCAGTTGTCTAGAACATCACCAGTAGCATCTCTGCAATTCTTTAGCCTACCACAAAGTCTGAGGGGGCCCTTGATCAGGCCCGAGGTGTGGGGGGGGGGGGCAGTTATCCACCTTATTGCACTTGAAGGCTGCTAATACCCTGACCTTGCTAACACTGTACAAATGTTCTCCAAAACATCTCCACTTTCTTCCCTTTCTCTTAAGCAAGCATGATTTTCCTCTCAGTAAACAGAGGAGAAACGTGTTTAAAATCTCACCAATTTCCCACAACTTGAGACATGGGTGGTCTTGCTGATCTCTTGGGACCACTCCCCTGCCATCCTTTTACTCTTAACGTAGCAATGAACCTCTTGGGATTTTCCTTAACTTAACCTGTTAAGTTAATCTGATACCCTTTCTTTACCCTCCTTGTTTCATCAAAGCAATACAATCTCTTTATAGCCAGCAAGGGACTCATTCATCCCTGACCTCCTAAACCCAATGTATGTTTCCTCTATTTTTTACCAGAGCCTCTGTATCGCTCTTTAGCTAAGCTTCCCTAAACTTGACATTTTTACCCTTTACCTTCACCTGCTCTTGGACCCTTGATATCACACTCTTAAAAGCCTCTCACTTTCTGTTGGTTTATTTCCCTTCAAACAGGCTCACCTCATCAACCTCTGCCGAATCCTGCTTTGTTCCCTCCAAATTGGTCTTGTTCTAGTTTAGGACACTAACTTGTGGGCCTGCCCTATCATTTTCCATTGCTCATTTTCCAGATGGAGTTCTGATGATAGATCTATTAATAAGCTTTTGTTTAACAAGTGGTTCAGCAATGATGCTTGCCGTTTTTATTTTATTGGCATACAGCACCTTCAAGCTACACTGCCCAGCCAGCATTCCTATTTAATCCCAGCCTAATTATGGGACAGTTTACAGTGACCTGTCTTTGGACTGTGGGAGGAAACTGGAGCACATAGAAACCCACATCATCACAGAGAGAACGTACAAACTCACTACAGGCAGCATTGGGAATTGAACCCAGATCGCTGGTACTGTAAAGCATTGTGCTTACCACTACACTTCTGTGCCGGTTTCTGTTCCGATCTATCCTTTTAGGAAGATGTTTTGGAGTGCTGATGCTCTTTTCTGGTATTGATGCTGTTCGGCTCCATATCAATTCCAGTTAGAGACAAAACCAAGTGATGGTTAATATCAAATTTTTAAAAATTATTTCAAGATGATCTGTGGTCAAAGGGTTGCTCTATATAATTGCATCATTTCCAATCCAAAAATAAATGCTTGTAAGATTTTTATATTCATGGAAATTATCATGGATTGTTCAGCAGTTAACTCGCATAATTCAAGTTGTATTTTGAAGAAAAATTTTTAAAAAGTAAATAGTTCTGGTGACTTGGACCAATAATTTTAATCATCTTGAACCAATAACTTTAATTCCTGTTTCAAAGTATAACTTCACCGTGTGTCACGGGTTCCTTCATCAATGTAGCACTTTCTGTGTGCAAAGGTCAAGTAGCAACATTTGAAATCTTAGTTTAAATAAAAGATGGAAACTGATCTCAAACACACAAAATTAGTATGGCTGGGTAACACTAATATTAAATCAAAGGTAATGCAGCAGAGATCATCAACAGTAAAGATGGTTTCCTTTGTGCCTTTAAGTGAAAATTGATTTGGTGCATATGCAGAATTTGATTGAATAATTTTCCGTATGTACTGCAATACTTCCGATTCGCTGTTTAAACTTCACTGTGGAATGGAATGTACATTCAATGTTGTAGGCACACTCTTGACTTTTTAAAATTCCTTCCCCTGTTTTCTTATTGGTCAGTCTGTAGCACACAGGAAGCTTGTACTTATTGCACGGAGATAACATAGCTTAAAGTATCATTTGGTTTAACATCACTGTCATTTAATTATTGAAAATCAGTTTAATTGAAGTAGGCTAAATGGAAGAACACATGTTATGAAATGTTGCCTCTTCCAGTTTCAAAACCAGAACCACCTCCGGCTGAAAAAAAGATTGAACTGAAAAAAGTTCACCCAGACAAAATTGATGTGGTTTCTACAAGGACTGATGAAAAGGGTAAGCTCTGATGTTGGCTAAATACTCGTGTACGTTAAACTGTGTTTCTGGTAACTGGAAAATGGCCTGTAGTGGCTGCAGTAAGAAGTAATTTGATCTTTTTACCTATACTACGTAAATTCATTTTTTTTCTGTAAGCATTTTCAGTACTTCATCTAAAAATGATACCTTCAGTGTACCCTCTCTTTTCTCTCGTACTTGCTCTGTCAGTGCACATCTCTGCAATTAAATTTGACCCGCAACCTTCCCGTACCCAGCCATGATGCCAACTAGTGAACTGTAGCGGATGGTCTTGAAGTTGGTTTTCAACTGCAGCATGAGTGGCAGTTTACTTTCCATAATATAAATAGTGGGAAAGGGTCCTGCTTGTAATTCTGTTTTCCACTATCTAGTAGTTGTATAGGCTGCAGGTAAATCCACTACGACGGCTCTGAAGGAGTTGGTGCGTATAGGGGTAAGGGACGTAGGAAGAGAATGATTTATGGGAAGAAATATTTATGTACAAGTATACATTATGCTTGTTTGAGAATAGTTTTAAAAGTTGATTAATGATTTCTCATTACTATTATGAACTATTGATTTAAAAAAATTGAAGTAAAGCTTGTTTCATCAATGACAACAAAACAATGGATCAAGAAAATACACAGTCAAACAGTTATAGCATGGTTAATCACTTATTCTTTTGGATATTAAGATACAGGAAGCACTCGTCAGGTCAGAAACACAGAAAGTGAAACATGATTAACTTTACTGATCCATGGTCTGTAAAGACCATGCTGATCGTTTGCGGCATTTTCTGTCTTCATTTCACATTATAATGTTTTTTTTCTGAATTTTGGCTTTCGTTTTCCTTTCAGTCTGCATACTTCCTCCCAGTGTTTTCCCCACATTATGTTCTGCCTAAGTTAGTTCAACCTTAGGACATCTCCTCTCTTCAAAGCTCAAGACCATTTCTATTGGTATTGAAGCCTGAAAAGACTGGATTCGGTGTGCTTATTCACGAAAACATCTGGTCGTTGACGCTGTTCTCAAGCAAATCTTCTACCTGTCCAGAAATGTATGAATACTGCTGCAGTAGATTTTGTTGATTCAGAGCTGGTATGTGGCTGAAAAATGTTCACCACTGGAACACTGAGGAGGCTTCTCGTGTGCTGTAGACATCTGGTTGGAATGAGGTTTTCTGCATGAACTGCTTGCACATTTTGTAATGGCCCAATCTATCTCAAATGATCTCTATCAGATGGAAGACACTCTGCTTATGATAACTTGCAAGACAACAAGAAAGTAATGCTCTGCCACAATAATGCACACTGCCTTGAATCTGGTCAGGAAGTGGTTTTGGCAGTACAGCATAACTTTTCTCTAGGGGTTTTGATCAAGAATTGGGTTACAGTTTTCACATTACTGTTGTCATATCTTTTGGAAAAAAATGCTTTCAATAGCAATTGTTTATGACTTAAGTGTTTTCAAACATCTATATTTAGTCTTGATGGGATTCTCAAATAAAATGGAAATGGTAGTGTTGCAGAGTGTGGTTTAGATAGTTTGTGACGCAGAATATTAATTAATTGAAAGAGGGAGCAGACTGTTCAATCCTTTGAGCCTGTTCCATCGTTCAAAGAGCCTTGCCTGTGCTGCATATTGAGCGCGATGACCATTTTCTTTTGTACTGGGCTATTCAGTCCTTCATGCTGCTTCTAACATTCAGTGATATCAAAGCTGACCTTTACCTCAGTGGCATTTTCATGCACCATCTGCATATCCAGTGATTCACTTAATGTCTAAAAAAGTAGAGCAATGGACAGACTATTGAGCCCACTTAATTGTATTGATCATGATGCTAATTTATACTAAATTTCTCCTGCATATCATGCGTAGCCTTCCATTTCTTTTTTTTAATTCAAGTGTAAGACCTACCTGGGGGTAGCAACAGTGGCCATGCCACTGGCTCTGAGTCAGGCCCTGTGGCTCAGGAGGGCAGGAAACTGAAGAGGATGGCAGCAGTAACAGGGGACTCTATAGTCAGGGGGACAGATAGGTGAATCTGTGGATGCAAAAAGGAAACACGGACGGTAGTTTGCCTCCCAGGTGCCAGGGTCCGTGATGTTTCAGATCATGTCCACGGGGGAGGGTGAGCAGCCAGAAGTCGTGGTATATATTGGTTCCACTGACATAGGGAGAGAAGGGGAAGAGGTTTTGAAAAAAAGTACAGGGAGTTAGGAAGGAAGCTGAGAAGCAGAACTTCAAGGGTAGTAATCTCAGGATTGCTGCCGGTGCCACGCAACAGTAAGTTTAGGAATAGAATGAGGTGGCGGATAAATGTGTGGCTGAGGGATTGGAGCAGAGGGCAGGGATTCAGATTTCTGGATTGTTGGAACCTCTTCTGGGGCAGGTGGGACCTGTACAAAAGGGACGGGTTGCATTTGAATCCGAGGGGTCCAATAACCTTGCGGCCAGGTTTGCTACAGCTGTTGGGAGTAGTTTAAACTGATAAGGCAGGGAAATGGGAACCAGTATGATAGGACTGAGGATGAGCCGGCAGGTTCACAAGTAGATAATGTAATATGAATGTAAAGAAGAACAAGCCAATGATTGGGTACAACTGCAGACAGAGCAAAGAGTTGAGGTGTACCACAAATTCATAAGGGTGAAGAAAGCAGGACTGAAGGTGCTCTATTTAAATACATGGAGCATTCAGAATAAGGTGGACGAACTCATGGCACAAGTAGAAATTGGTCGGTATGACTGTGGGCATCACTGTGTCGTGGCTGAAAGAAGGCCATAGTTGGGAGCTTAACCTCAAAAGAAATACTTTGTATCGAAAAGACAGGCAGGAAGGCATAGGCAGTGGTGTGGCTCTCAGACATGGAATTACATCTTTAGAAAGAGGTGACTTAAGGATCTTTGTGAGCGGAGTTTAGAACCTCCAGGGATAAAAAAAAACACATTATGGGAATCATATATACACCTCCAAATAATAGCCAAGATGCAGGGTTGAGATTGCAAAGGGAGCTGGAAAGAGCATGTAATAAGGATAATGACACAATTGTAATGGGGACCAATATGCAAGGGGATTGAAAAATCAGGTTAGTGGTGGATCACCAGAGAGGGAATTTGCTGAATGCCTACAAGATGGCTTTTTAGAGCAGCTTGTGCTTGAGCCTACTCAGGGAAAGGGTGTCTTAGACTGGGTGTTGTGTAATAACCCAGATCTTATTAGGGAACTTAAGGTAAAGGAATCCTTAGGAGACAGTGGATCATAATGCAAATGAATTTATACTGTAGTTTCAGAGGGAGAAGGTCAAGTCACATGTATCAGAATGGAATAAAGGGAATTACAGAAGCATGAGAGAGGGGCTTGCCGAGTGGGATTGGAGTGGGATACTGGTGGGGATGATGGCAGAGTAAAGGTGGCTGAAGTTTCTGGGAATTGTTCACCAGGCGCAGGATGGGTATGCTCCACGGAAGTTGTTCTCAAATGGCCGGTCCAGGCAACTGTGGCTGACAAGGGAAATTAAGGACTGCATAAAAGCCAAGCGAAGGGCATATAAGGTAGCAAAAGTGAGTGGGAAGTTGGATGATTGGGAAGCTTTAAAATCCAGCAGAAGGCAACTAAAAAAGCTATAAGAGGGAAACAATGAAATATAAGGGCAAACTAGCCAATAATTTAAAGCAGTGTACTAAAAGGTTTTTTTAGTTATATAAAGAATAAAAGGAGGTGAGTGTTGATATTGGACCACTGGAAAATGATGCTGGTAGATAGTGATGGGGCACAAAGAAATGGTAGATGAACTTAATAAGTACTTTGCTTCAGTCTTTACTAGCTGTATGCCGGAGGTCTGTGAGTACCATTGCTATTACAGAGGAAAAAGTGCTAGGCAGACTGAAACTTCTTAAGGTGGATGTCACTACATCCCAGAGTCCTGAAAGAGGTTGCTGAAGCGATATCCGATGCATTGGTCATGATCTTTCAAGAATCACTTGATCCTGGCAAGGTCCTGGAGGACTGGAAGATTGCGCATGTCACTCCACTCTTTAAGAAGTGGGGAAGAGAAAAGAAAGGAAATTATAGGCCAGTTAGCATAAGCTCAGTGGTTAGGAAAATGTTGGAGTCCATTGTTAAGGACAAGGGTTCAGGGTACTTGGAGACTAATGATAAAATAAGACAAAGTCAGCATAGTTTCTGTGAAGGGAAATCTTGCCTGACAAATCTGTCCTTTGAGGAAGTAACAAGTAAGGCGGACAAAGGAGAGCAGTAGATGTCATTTATCCTTGTCTCAGAAGGGATGTGTTGTCATTGGAGAGAGTCCAGAGGAGGTTCATGAAGATGATTCGGGGAATTAAGGGGTTAATGTATGAGGACTGTTTAGTGGCTCTGGGCCTGTACTCACTGGAATTCAGAAGAATGGGGAGGTGGGGGGAAGATGTCAGTGAAATGTTGAAAGGACTAGATCAGATGGATGTGGAGAGGATGTTTCCTATGGTAGGGGTATTCGGAACTAGAGGGCACAGCCTCAAAAAAATTGAGAGGCAACTTTTTAAGAACAGGAGTAAGGAGGAATTTTTTTTAGCCAAAGAGCAGTGAATCTGTAGAATGCCCTGCCACAGACTGCAGTGGAGGCCAAGTCCGTGGGTATATTTAAGGCAGAAGTTGATAGTTTCCTGATTGCTCAATGCTTTGAAGGATGTGGCAAGAAGGCAGATGTATGGGATTGAGTGGGATCTGGAATGATCCATGATGGAATGTGGAGCAGACTCCACCTGTAAGGCTGTGCCAACTTGATAGCTCACTTTTAAATCTAGGCAGCGCTCTGGTAAGCCTCTTCTGTACCCTCTCCACCATCACCACATCCTTCCTATAATGTGATGATCAAACTACACGCAATACTCCAAGAGTGGTCTGACCATATTGCATGACTTCCTTGCTCTTATTCTCAACACGCTTACAACACAAACATGCTGTAGACGTTCTTTACCAACTGATCCATTGTGTAGCCATATCCCAACGAGTTACATCCCTTCAAATGTGCATGAATTCAGGAAACTGCAGAGTAGTGGGGGAGGTATAAAGGCCACAAGTTCAAGTGCAGCAACATCCTTTCAACCATTCAGTCTTGAACCCACTGGGATAAAGCTAATCACCAGTACAGTTTAGTAGCACAGTGACCACTCTGATCACTTTGCCAGAAGATGGACTTTTTATTGTTTTAATTGTTTGTTTCTTTTGTAAAAATTCTATTTAGCTTATTTAATATGTGCTTTTCCTGTGATTACTGTTTATATGATATTATGTCCCTATGATCCTGCTGCAAATTAAGTTTTTTCACTGCATTTTTGCAAACACATACAGTAATTTGCGTGTGTCAATAAACCCAATGTTAACTTTGGTTCTTCACCCCAGCCCATGAAAGATGAATCTTGCCTTTATCCCATTGTTGCAGTTAGTTGAAAACAAACCATAACTGCTAAGAGGCTGATTGTGGGAATTGACACTGTATAAAGTGCTCCCAATATAGTTTAAGTTCCAAATTTAAGAAAATGTGTTTGATCCTCTATTACAAAAGCAATAAAAAAACTAACAAAACTAAATTGGTGATTTTGCAAAATCAGAATAACTAAATTTCATTAACAACAGAGTTCCAATTATCAGTCAACAAAAAAAAATCTCACTCCCTGGTTGCCTCTAACTCTGAACAAGACTAAACTAACTAAAAGAAACCATGCATATGTAACCATGCTCATACTGCATCTGGTGCTCCCGGTGTGGCCTTTTATATATTGATGAGACCCGACACAGACTGGGAGACTTTCGTTGAACACCTACACTCTGTCCGCCAGAGAAAGCAGGATCTCCCAGTGGCCACACATTTTAATTCCACGTCCCATTCCCATTCTGATATGTCTATCCATGGCCTCCCCTACTGTCAAGATGAATCCACACTCAGATTGGAGGAACACCACCTTATATACCGTCTGGGTAGGCTCCAACCTGATGGCATGAACATTTTTCTTCTCTAACTTCCGTTAATGCCCCTCCTCCCCTTCTTACCCTATCCCTGACATATTTAGTTGTTTGCCTGTTCTCCATCTCCCACTGGTGCTTCTCCCCCCCCCCCCCCCACCTTTCTTTCTCCCGAGGCCTCCCGTCCCATGATCCTTTCCCTTCTCCAGCTCTGTATCACTTATGCCAATCACCTTTCCAGCTCTTAGCTTCACCCCACCCCCTCCAGTCTTCTCCTATCATTTCGCATTTCCCCCTCCCCCCACTACTTTCAAATCTCTTACTATCTTTCCTTTCAGTTAGTCCTGACGAAGGGTCTCGGCCCGAAACGTCGACAGTGCTTCTCCCTATAGATGCTACCTGGCCTGCTGTGTTCCACCAGCATTTTGTGTGTGTTATTGTTTGAATTTCCAGCATCTGCAGATTTCCTCGTGTTTGCTCTTAACATTTTAAGTTATTGATCTTTCATCTGAAAAGGACTTTAAGGAATGTAAGAAGATAGAACTGTACTGTATGTAAAAACTGGAGATTTTTTCCAAAGATGTTGCTGGATCATCTAAGTACCTTTATTTTTTAATTATTAATGTTTTGTATATTTGAATTTTCAAATCTCACCTAATTCCTGAGGGGAAAAATACTGTTGTTTAGCTGTGTCAGACACTTTCAATACCATTGACTTCATATGTACTGCATGTGGTTTCGTGTGTGTTTCTGTTGATCTTAATAGAACAGAAAGTAAATGGGAGGAGGAAACTGTCTCTCACTTATTGGCATTGGCAGTCATAACTAATTTATTTCTTATCCGCCATGAGCAAAACCACACACCAAGTTTTTGTACTATTTTTATTCCAGACACTGAATTCCTGTATGGGAACATTTTGCCCAAACACTGAAAACAGGAACAGTCAGGGTGGGTAATAGGTTCTTCCCTCAGGCTATTAGGCTTCTGAATAACCTGCCACATTGCATTTCCTGTCACTGGTTAACCTGTTCCATACTTTACAACATGCACCTTGATTTGTTATTTATGTGTGATTCATCTGTAGAATTTATTCTTGCCCTCATAAGTTATTGTGTTTTATGTGTAATACTGTGCTTTACATTCTGATTTTGAAAAGCGCTGTCTTGTTTTTATATACATTATATACATGTATATAATTAAATGACATTAAACTTGACTTAATCCGATCAGTCACATTTGCAACACTGCTGTACTCATCAGTAATTACTGTGCCTCCCAATGGAGTTTTTTTTTCAACAAAATCATGAAATGATATGTAAAAACTGTCCTTCCTCACAAGCTTTATATTGCTTTAAAACACACACTTCTATTTTCTAGTGCATAAATTGGTAAATTACTGATGGTCGATTTCTCAGTGTATCATTACTGAGTTTCTTTCAGCGAAAAATGAGGGAACTGTGAATAAAATGAAATGTTCTTCCACTTGGTCAGGTCAAAAAATTATTGTGGTAATTTTCATCTGAGTGAAGCACTCTGCAGTCAATACCACTTTTTGCTTTACAAGCGGTGACCCAGTTAATTGTTTATCTTAACTCATTGGGTTTGTACTTCACGCATCATTAAGCGGTTACTTTAGCAAGTTGAAATGATGAGCTCGCACCTCTCTTCCTTGAGAGCCATCAGTTATCTTAAAGTTACTTTTACTCTTTCAATGAGTAGCATTGTGTGACATCAGAGAACTGAGAAAAGGGGCTCTCAAATCCCAGTGTCAACAAAACATCATTTTCCCATAACCCCTCATTCCTGCTGTCAACAAGCACATACCCAGTTCCATCTTGAATCTCTCAAAGCAGTAAATTTCACCTTGTATTTCGTCTTTGCCTTTGGACTGTTTATATCCTCCCTCCTTTTTCATGCAGTGTTAGGCTCCTTTTTATTAATTCTGTGAATGTTGTTTGAAACGTATTTGCCTTTTAGATTTCAAATTTTTAAAAAAAATGCTGCAAGCACTCACCAGTTTAATCAGCTCAACAGAAGGAGAAATAGTGAATGTATTAAACCCAGGATCCTTGCTCAAAATTTTTCTTTCACACATGCAAGTAACCAACTGAGTGTTTCCAGCATTTTTGTTTTGATTTTGTTTTGGGTTTCTAGCATCTGTAGTTTTTAAAAAAAAATATTTCCCCCTTTGGATCTTCATTAGTTCTCCAGTTGTCTCCTGAATCAAAATTAAAGGTTTGGAGCTTATCCAGGCAATTTTCCCATTCATCCAACCAGGTTATCTTAACAGCAAAACTGACGCAAAGTTCTTTGTCAATGTCTAAGTGACTCTTTACTCAGCAAAGGGTCCAAATACCTGAAGGAGTTGGGAATCTGATTCTGAGGAGCAGGAATGATGGCCAAGGTGAAACACAAGTCCAGAAGATAGCAGCAGTACCCTATGTCGCCTCTTTCTAATGATTTGATTTCATTTTTTTTTACCAACAGAGCAATGCCACCACCTCTGCATTCCTGCCTGTCCTTTCGGTTCAATGTGTATGCTTGGCCATTAAGCTCCAGCTATAATCATCTTTCAGCCGTGACTTATTAATGCCAACAACATCATACATGCCAATCTGTAACTGTGTTACAAGTTCATCTACCTTAGTCCATACATTGCATGCATTCAGATATAGCACCTTCAATCCTGTATTCACTCTTTTCAATTTTGTCCACGTTTGATATTACAGCTCTTCCTGTTGACTGCAATTTTGGCCTATCATCAGCCTCTCCTCACTCGGAATCTCACTGCACAATGCCTTTGTTTGTATCCAAGTGGCCTCATCTTCAGCAGTATCACTCCAGTTCCCATCCCCCTGTCAAACCCACCCAAACTATTCTAGACAACCTGCCAGCAAGAATATTGGACCCCCTCCAGTTCAGGTATAACCCATCCCTTTTGTACAGGTCATACCTTCCCCAGTGGAGATCCCCATGATCTAGAAATCTGAAGCCCTGCCCTGACACCAGTTCCTTAGCCATGCATTCACCAGCCAGATCATCCTATTACTCTCACTAGCATGTGGCACGGGCAGCAATCCAGAGATTACTGCCCTGGAGTTTCTGTTATTCAGTTTTCTACCCAGCTCCCTAAAATCTGTCTTCAGGATCTCCTTACCTTGTCACCCAAGTCGTTGATGCCAATCTGATGCTCACCCTTGCCCATGAGAATGCCACGGACCCAATCTGAGACACCCCCGATCCTGGCAGCAGGGAGGCGACATTCCATCTGGATGTCTCCGTTGTGCCCACAGAACCTTGTCTCTGTTCCTCTGACTACGGAATCTCCTATCAACACTTTAGTCCTCTTCACCTTTCTGCTCTTCTGAGCCACAGCTCCAGGCTCAGTGCCAGAGACCTGTTCACTGTGGCTCACCCATGGTAGCTCATCTCTCTCAATAATAATACTAGTATTGAGGGGAATGGCAACAGGGGTACTCTGCATACCTGTACGCTTCCCCTCCTCCTCCTGACGGTCACCCAGTTACCTGTCTCCTGTTATCTAGGGGTAACTACCTCCCCATAGCTCCTGTCTTTCACCACCTTGTTCTCCCATATGAGTCGAAGGTCATCGAGCTACAGTGTCAGTTCCTTAATACATTCTCTCAGGAGCTGCAACTCGGGTGCACCTGGTGCAGATCTGCTTAACCTGACTTCCCACATCACACAGAGTACAAAACACTGCACCTGGAGCCATTCTTGCTATACTATGCATGAACAGGTGAGGAATGAAGAAATAAGGACAGAGAGTGTGCATAATTTACAAGGCAGTGTACCTCGCCTAAACCTAATGAGCCAATGCCTCCCTAAACACTGGCACACTCCATGTAACTGGCCACTCCATTTGAGTTATTCCTACTGGCTCTTTCTAATGATACCCCCTTGCTGATTGGTCACTCCTCAACTCAGAAGAGCTTCTGTGAAGCTCTGACTTCAAAATATCGATCACTGTCCTGATTTAAAAAATTAGCTCTTTTCCTCACCCAGCATGGATTGCCCAACTCAGAGAAAACTGGCTTGAAGCTCTACTTTTTGAATCTTGAATGCGGACCTGATTGAAAGTAGCTACTTTTACACACCTTGCTGATTGGTTGCTCCTCAAAAAGTAGCTCTTTTCACTTACCCCTGCTGTGGATTGTTCCATTTGATCCAGAGATCCAAAATATTCTGCCTGTCACGATTGATGTACAGGGGTCCAAGAGAAAATGTATGCAATGTAGCCCGTAACTCCAATGTAACTCCAGAGTCCCTTTTAACTGTTTCCATCGGTCCTTTATTTTCAGTTCCTTCCACCTTTTTTAAAGCAAAAAAGCCACATTTCATTAACCAAGATTGGCACATTGACCTCTTGTCCACCAAACCCAACCATCCTTCAGTTCTCCCACAACAATCCTGGATCTGCATCTCTCCCTTCTCCTATGTTGTGTACCTGGAATATTGTGTACAGTTTTGGTCTCCAGGTTTAAGGAAGGACATTCTGGCAATTGAGGAAGTGCAGCGTAGGTTCACTAGGTTGATTCCTGGGATGGCAGGGCTGTCTTACGCAGAGAGATTGGAGAGATTGGGCTTGTACACACTGGAATTGAGGAGATTGAGAGGGGATCTGATTGAAACGTTTAAGATAATTAAAGGATTTGATAGGATTGAGGCAGGAAATATGTTCCAGATGTTGGGAGAGTCCAGTACCAGAGGGCATGGATTGAGAATAAGAGGTCAGTTATTTAAAACAGAGTTGAGGAAGAGCTTCTTCTCCCAGAGAGTTGTGGAGGTGTGGAATGCACTGCCTCGGAAGATGGTGGAGGCCAATTCTCTGGATGCTTTCAAGAAGGAGCTAGATAGATATCTGATGGAAAGGGAAATTAAGGGGTATGGGGACAAGGCAGGGACTGGGTATTGATAGTGGATGATCAGCCATGATCTCAGAATGGCGGTGCGGACTCGAGGGGCCGAATGGTCTACTTCTGCACATATTGTCTGTTGTCTATTGTAACTGAGAAAACTGTGCCCTACTTTTCAACCATTACCAGTTGACTTTGTCAGTGGTTCCTGTCCTTCGTTATTGTCAATTTTTCATTTGAAGAGACAGTCATCAGTTCCTTTTAAACTAAGTTACTTTCCATCTACTGTTCCTACTAAAGATTCAAACTTTTTGTGGAGTCTCAATTCTGTGCCCATCTCTCTTTGAGCTTTTTGAACTTGTCCCAAATAGCTTCTGTCATTTTCCTCTGCAAAGGCACCCTGATCAGTGTCATCACATTTGTACAGTAGGTAATTCGTGAACTATCTTCTTTAATGGTTTGCTGATCACATTTTTTTGGTGTATTTCCTCCATTAAAGTTCAAAGTATGTACACCTAATGCAGCCTTGAGATCTGTCGCCTTACAGGCAGCCACAAGACAAAGAAACCCCATAAGAACCCATTTAAAAAAAGAGCATTAAACACCCAGTGTGCATTGAGGAAAGAAATCGTGCAAGGAATAAAAGTAGGCAGATAGCATTCAGAACTAAAATTTCACAAAAGAAAAGAAACCAGGCATCACTGCGGTGGGAGTAGGTCATAGCCTCAGTTCATCTCAGAGCCGAGGAAATGTCGTGGAGCACAGGTGTGAAGCCAGCCATCGCTGCAGTGGGAGTAGGCCACAGCCTCACTTAAGCACACAGCTGAGTAAATGTCCTGGAGCAGCAAGCAAAACTGGCCCGTCCCTTGCCCTCAGTCCCGACAAACTGACCTTTCAGACTAGTCTGGTGCTTAATTCGTTCCTCACTCCCTGACAGTTCTGGGGCCCGTGCTTAAATCGATCAGACGTCGGGACTTGCCACTTGCTCCCGCCTTTGCCTCCTCTCCTCACCTCTGTTCATCTCTGCACACCTCTTCATTTTTAGCAGTGATTGTTATTAATAATGTATCTAGTAGTTTCATTTGTTTTATCCAACTTGGTAGGATTGTCCTTCATTTGAAGCTACCTTGTAAAGAAATACAATCTTTCAACTTCCGCGATTTACTTGAATTCATAATTTCTTTGAAGACAGCTGACCTCAGATCAGCTTCAACCCACACAGATTCTGAAATACGACGTTAGTTATGCTGCTTCCCTGAGGAGAATAATTCCTTATTTATTTGTTCTTCGTTGCTGACTGAATTTATTCAAGTAGTCGTTGTTGCAAGAAGTTGATGTTTAGTAAAAGAACGTAGCAGATTGGTTGCTGAAACCTGAAGCCAGTGAGAGCCAAAGGCCAGATGAGCTATTCCTCAGAGATGGCTGTTGCGATGATGGACCCTCTGGTTGTTATCTGCCGGAGTACTGTAAATTCTGGAATTGTTTCTGTGGATTGAAGGTAGCAAATGTGACCCTGCTGCTTTAAGAAAATAATGTGAGAGAAAAGATCAATGGTAGGGAAATTGCTGGAATCTAAATATACTAACAGAACAGATAGAAAAGAATAATTAGATTGAGCATGAATTTTTGAAAGGGAAATTATGTCTTATTAATCTATTAAGATGCTTTAAGAGATTGGCTAGTTAAGTAGATGAACCTCTGGATGCGGTAGATTTTCAGGTTTTCAATGTGTGTTTTACAGATTGATCACCACGTTGAAACTCATGGAATGAGATTAATATTAGGGAGTTGGGATATAAAGTGAAAAGGAGTACCCCGAAGTAACCACTGTGAACGTGGTAAATTGGCAGGGCTTAGGTTTGCAGTGATCAGTTGTGATACTGCAAAATACTGCATTCATTTCAGTTCAGCTTTTTTTTTGTTTTACATTTTCAACCTAATATGGTTGATGTGTTGAATCTCGCTGTCTTCCAGGTTACTGCTTTAAGTCTGAATGAAGATTACTGTGATTCTGTCCGACACCCCTCTTCTCTCCCCCCCCCCCCCCACTCCTGCCCCAAGAAAACTGCACTTATGTGAATGATTTAAAGAAAATCTTAATTCCTGTGGGATTAATATCTTGTAAACTGCAGGCAATTTCCTTGTAGTTTACAAGATTTTAATCTCAACACAAATGCAGAGAGGGTGAAGGGCATTCCTGGAAAAGATGTATTGGGATTTTTCTATAATGTGAAGACTGTATTACATGCATGTGTGAAGAAAAGCAAGCTGGAAAAATAATGTTGATTTATTTATTTTTACATAAGTTCTGTAAGTGAATTTTCAGTCCATATTGTGGAGTGCTATAGAACAGTTGGATCTGGGAATACAGATCTTCTTTCTTTTTCAATCTTTTTATTGAATTTCATATATATAAAAAAACATAACATAATGATGAATAGGTTATAAATGCATTAGACTTGAAATTCAATTAATAATAGGATAACAATATCCTATTAAAATATCAACAGGAAAACATAGTACATTATCAATCAAGCCTATAATAATTATATGAAAAAGATAAAAATAATCATCAAAAGAAAAAAAATTATGAAAATACAAGCAAAAAATATATATTGAGAAAAAAAAATACTAAACTAAACTAACATGGGCAATAATAACAGTTTATTTGTATATGATAGTGCCAAAAACTCCGGAACTCCATACCAGAACAAGAATAAGCAAAGAGAAGGTCTGGGAGAGGTCAAATTAATTCATATGAAAATGTCGAATGAACGGTCCCCAAGTTTCTTCAAATTTAACTGATGAGTGGGAATACAGATCTATAATTTCTTGCAAGTGGCATCACAGATAGATAGGGTTGTAAAGAAGGCTTTTGGCACATTAGCTGTCTTAAATCAAAGTACTCAGTACAGGAGTTGGGATGTTAGGTTGAAGTTGTATAAGACATTAGTGAGGCCTAATTTGGTCACCTACCTACAGGAAAGATGTAAGTAAGATTGCAAGAGTGCAGAGAAAATGTACAAGGATATTCCCAAGAATGGAGATGTGAGTTATAGGGTAAGGTTGAATAGGTTGGGACTTCGTTCCCTAGAGTTCAGGAAGGGTTTAGATAGGGTAAATGTAAGCAGTGCTTTTCCACTGAGGGTGGGTGAGCCTCGAACCTGAGGTCACGGGTTAAGGGTGAAAATTGAAATGATTAAGGGGAACATGGGGGGGGGGGAACTTCTTCACTCAGAGGGTAGTGATTGTGTGGAACGAGGTGCCAGTGGAAATGGTGGATGCGGGGTTCAATTTCAACATTTAAGGGAAATTTGGATAGGTACATAGATAGGAGTGGTATTGTTCAGGTGCAGGTCAATGGGACTGGGCAGATTAATAGTTTGGCATAGACTAGATGGGCTGAATGGCCCTTTTCTGTGCTGTTCTATAACTCTCACAGATTGAGTAGTGACTTGTGAATTGTGTAAAAGTGAATTTCTTTAATCTGCATGGCCATAAAGTGACAATTATCTCCTGTTGTTTCTCAAGCAAATTGATTCTCACTACGTTCCCTTTTTGAGATGTCACGAACACTTAAAAAATATCCTTTCTTCTTTCCACCGGGTAACCTCGTGCTATTGCGGTCATCGGTAGAAATTTTGCTGCAGTGTGTGCTGACTGTCTCTATTCTTGGATCCCATTGTGGTGGACCATGGAAGTCTGTGGCAGATCTTATTGATCTTTCATTTTCTTTTCCACTGTGTCTGTGTTCTGTAGGTCACAAGTTTTCTGTTGGGCCTTGGTCTGTAGGTTGGATTTCAGTTTGCTCAGTTTGTCATTGATTGGCCCTTTCTCACCAATCTAGTCTTGCTGTTTGATCTTTATCCAGTCTCTACACTGGTGCTGATTATGGGGAACTTCAGGGCAGATGACACACCACGTGGCTCCTGTTGGTTGAGAGTCATCAGGTTGTTTAGTACTGATGTCTAAAAGGAGATGCACTTTAAGATGGTGCTGGTGAAGCACTGTTGACTGTTAGCTGGTAGCAAACAAAACTGTAAATTACTGTAATAATCACACTTTTTCTCGGATATATAGTGCAATCGATGGCCTGTGATTTCCCTTTCGGAGCTGAGCTTTTGAGCCGCCTGTACAACCTGACATTAACGGGAGACAAGGTTGTATATAGTACAGATACTTCGTGCATTTTGAAATTTGAGCTCTTAGCGGGGATCTTTGGAAGTTCAAAATTGACTTTTTGTTTTCTTGTGGCTGTTTCTGTTGCCTCTGCTGTTTTGGAGCCAAATTTTCAGCAGATTAGGCAGGCCAGCAGTCATAGGTACCAGTCGTGACATGGGTGGTGCAGGTATCTTGGTCAGTTCTCAGTATGACACTGAAGTAATCTAATAGGTGCCAGTGAAATAAGAATATTAACCCACCAAGGAAATGAGCAGAGTCTAGCTGAGACGACCGGTGATCAGTGGTGGATCTGATCATCTCAACAGAACAAATCTGCACCATCTTGTTAATGCTGGTATGGAAACTGAGGGGTGCCCACATCAGTTTTCTCTGCCATGCAAACAACAAGATATACTGGCCATCTCTCATGTTGAAGATGTACTACTGTTCATTGCTGATAAATTGTGGTGTTTCATTTCACTAAGCCGTTTAAATTGTAAGCTTGAAACTGTATTTTGGGATCACGTAAAAGAGCCTTCCTGTTATCTCATTTTAAAAGCATTCCATGACTACGCTGGGCAACAAAGATTTTGCCCGCTGAATACTTTTTTGGTGCATTTTATGGATTTTGGGCTGCTGATCATGAAAATCGTCATGAAACTTCTCTATCACATGCCTTTTTTTTGTAATTGCGTAGATTTGTTATTTCAATTCATAATTCAAGTCAATTAAAATGTGCCCACAATATAATCTGAAAAGTTTTCTGTTTTGTCCAGGCGTGTTTAAGCAGGGCAGATGCTACATGGCAAGACAGATATTAGAAAGGCTACAAAAGCCCATGCACACACCAATATATACATTGTGTTTACATGTATATTGTTTGCAATCACATTGATGCGCATGCTCTATCGTATGTACTCATTATGATAAAATAATTGTATTTTCAGGAGTACTTGTGATAGCAAAGTGTCTTATCAATGTTGCAACAGCTGCAATCCTTTCTATTATATTTGTGGCAAGTATACATTTGAAACTTAAAGACGGAGATCATAGACTCCTCTTATCAAGAAAGTCTATGAACTCTACTTTGGGTGCAAAATTGGCAACCAAGGCAAAGCCTGGGCTTCTCGCATTTGTTGTGCAGCATGCACTGTTGATCTTTGAGCTTGGCTCAGAGATAATCGAAAGTCAATGCCATTTGCTGTCCCAATGATATGGCGAGAGCAGAAGGATCACGTGACAGACGGCTACTTTTGTCTGACCATAGTGTCTGCTAAAAAACCAGAGATCCCTTCAATGCGCAAATCACTCTTCAGGCACGAGACCTGTGCCACATGACGACAATCTTCCAGTACTGAAGCCAGCAGGAACACGGAGTCTGAAGGAGGCAGAGGAAGACGCCATGATGCATGAGCCAGGAATGGAAAGCGGCACTGGTACTGATGCAGATTTTGAACCCTTTGTGTCGAGTGTGACTCAATTTTAAGTTAAGTGACCTGGTCAGAGACTTGGGTTTGTCAAAGGCAAAGGCAGAATCGCAGGGTTCAAGGCTGCAAGGACTGTCACCAAGCACAAAAGTTCCCGTGAAGGATTTTGGCATTTGAGAATAACTGATGCTAGTTATTCTGATGACAAGATTAAGGAAGCCATTGTTGTTGGTCCACAAAGCAAACAGGTCGGCAATGACAGGTGACTTGAAGAACTTCTAGTGAGACTGGAGAAAGTCATATGGAAAGCATTCAAGGGTGTTGTTGAAAGTTTTCTTGGTAATTGCAGAGCAACAAACTATGTGCAGCTGGTTGACAACATGTTTCAAGCAAACAAAACCATGAAGTTCAACATGTTACTGAAGATTCATTTTCTGCATTCCAATTTAGACTTCGTCTCTGCAAATCTTGGCGCTGCCAGTGACGAGGACAGTGAAAGGCTTCATCAGGACATTGCAGTCATTGAGAAACGGTATCAGTGCAACTGGAATCTATCAGTGCTGCCTCGTTATTGTTGGACACTTAAGCAAGAAGCCTCAGATGCTGAGTATAACTGAAAATCATCAACAAATTTTTTAGCCTAGTTGAACAACTGTAAAGCTTCAGCACTGTTATGCAATTAACCGCATTATATTTGTGTTCAGCTTCAAGCGGACTACCATAACCAAAATAAAAAAATTCTGAGGAAGCAACATCTTTGGGGGAAAGAATTTGCTGTCCAGTGCTATCAGAGTTATTTACAAGATCTGTAGCACAGTTAGAATACTGTGGGAAATCGAAAAGAAAATTGCAATTGTTAGAAATCTAAAGTGACAACTGGGTGGTGGGGGGGGGGGGGGTGGTATGGGAGAGCTCTAAGTACCCAGCAGTTCAGGATGTGTGTGTAGGAAGAGAAACCAAGTTAACATTTCAGGTCTGATCAGGGGTCTTCAACCTGAAATGTTAACTGCTGCGTTCTTCCACTGCTTTCTGCTCGTATTTTAAAATTCCATGACTGCTGGAAAAGTAAATCAAGGCTACAGATGTGATCAACGCTTGCCTCCGATCAAGCTGTGTCTGCACAGACCAGAGGGGCGTTGATGCCTGTGTCCTTAGCAGCACGTCAATTGCTCCGCAACACGTGCACAACCGAGTCAGCATCTTTCATCTGAGTTGCATCTTAGAATTTAGCTTGTACTGTTTGTAGAGCAATATTCTTGCTTTATGTTAAATCCTCTCGTGTACCAATAAAACAAGTCAAATCTGTTTTTGGGGCAGAGCTGTGTGCAGGTTGGTCATTGTGTTTTCCTCCTCAAACAATGGTTACCAGTTCTACATGATCAACTATGAAGGGCTCTGGCATCTCCTGAGATTACTAGTTATTTAT
This sequence comes from Hypanus sabinus, assembly GCF_030144855.1. Lineage (NCBI taxonomy): Eukaryota > Metazoa > Chordata > Chondrichthyes > Myliobatiformes > Dasyatidae > Hypanus > Hypanus sabinus. The sequence goes on from NC_082715.1 coordinate 30,005,939, forward strand.
GTTGTAGTCAGGGAAACTCACTTATTTCTTTATTGAACATTTAATGCAATTTGAAGCTTTTAAATGCTTAAGAACACACGAAATGCTGATGGGACTCAGCAGGTCAGGCAGCATCTATGATGGGGGAATAAAGAGTCGATGTTTCAGGCCTACACTCTTCCTCAGAACTGGAAAGGAAGGGGGAAGAAGATAGGAAAGGAGAAGGAGTTACAAGCTGGAAAGTGATACAAGGTGAGGGGGAAGTGAGGAGCATGGAGATTGTATATTGCATTACATTAAGTTTCTGCATTAAATTTTTATCACTAGTTAAAATTAACTGGCTGGGTGCTACGTGCATCAAATTCTGTGCATAGGTTGTTAGAAATAGTGTTCAAATATGAGGTTTTGTTATGAAAAAGCAAAAATAATACCTGCTGGTGCCTGAAATCTGAAATTAAATCTAAAGGTTCTTGAAGTACCAGATTAGGCAGAAACAGAGTTCATGTTTCAGGTACATAAACTTTCATCAGAACAGAAGTTAGAAACAATTTCAAGCTTTAGAAAGGGGAGAGGACTGGAGAGGACAAAAAGTATGTCTGTGATTGGGTGAAGACAGCACCTGAGGGTAGTGAAAGTTTTTTAATTGTAGTGGATCTATCTGCCATCACTTACTAGTCACAGTTTTAAAAAAACACCCTTTCACTAACATTCTTTTTCTCTTCTCCATTCCTGCTTTTGCCCAATTTAGTTGTAGCTTTTCTCAGTTCTGATGAAAGGCCATCAATCTGAAATGTTAACCGATCTTGTCTCCCCAGGTACTGCCTGACCCACAGAGATTTCCCAGCATTCAGCTTTTCATTTCCCAGTGTCTTCACTGTTCATTGAATCAGCCAGCAAGTTGAAGTGAATAATCTAATTGTAGTTTGTGCTTTTGTGTCTGTGTAGATGATCAGAAGTCCACGAAACCATCTGCCCCAATGGTCCCGCCCAAAAAACCCAACCTCCCTATGAAGCATCATCCCTTCAAGTCAGCCGCCCCTCCCAAGCGACCAGAGAAACCCACCGTGCCTGCTCCTCTATCCAAGTAAGATATCTTTAAGGTTCTTGTACTGTATGATTTGTCATTGTTATAAATGTACACGAGGTGAAAAAATATTACACAAATTATTAATAATGTTGGACTGAAGTAATTTTGATTTTTGCTTCAAGTGTTTACAAAATTTCCCAAGTTCGGTGAGGAGCTTTTAAGCATCATATATTCTCATGGGAAGGGATTGAAAGAAACTGGAGCCTTTCTCATAACATTGGTTTGACTTTTAAAAAAAAATTGACCAATAATATCTATGCCAAAACTCCTCCAAGGTTGGCATCAAAGCCTGTTAGGATATTTGCATGCAGGACCTTGGTACAATGCCACCTGAAGCCCTGTTGCCACTGAGACTTCACTGACTGATCTCAGGGTCCTGAAAGCAGTGGGTTTGACCATCTGTGGTGAGTGGCAGGTAGTGATTTCAGGTTGTGGGCGAGGTTCAGCCCTCTGTCCGGAATGTTCAATCTATAACAGTGGTGGAAGTGAAGTTCATAATGGGAAATATTTGTAAAGGGGAACAGTACATGCCTGTAGGGACAAAATACCAATGTCTTCAAGTGCACAGCACAAGCTCAGAAGACAGAATTTCTACTCTTATGTACTCCAGTCCTTTTAAAGGAGAGCTTTCCTGACGGGCATCACCTTCAAGTTATTTATGAGATATTTTCTATCATATTACAGCTTGCTCTAAACAATGGAAGCAGTCCAAAAATCTAATCTTTGTTTTCTTTTTAATTTCCTTTGCTTCAGTATAAGAAAAGAATAATTTAACTGTCAATCATTTAAGGCTTAAGCATTATTTTTGATAGATTCCTACAAATCTTGCTGCCACTTTTTGTGTTCTTCATACCCCAATGGGTTTTGAAAAAAAATCAACACAGGCTCCTTATATCTGTACATAGGATACCAAGAATCCTCGTCTTTTCTCTAATATTGCTTATTTCAGAGTGTTATCTGTCATAGGTATCTATGCACCAAGGCTGCTTTGTTTAAAACTGGTCTTTTTATGGACATTTCTTTCCCTATTATTTACAAAACTGGCTGCTTCACATTATTCTGTGGTTGTCAGTTGTCTGTGCAATCAGTGTGTCTTGTCATCCTGCTGTCTTTCACAATCCACATCGCATTTGGCTTTGCATCTTAGTACAAGTTCCTGGTCTTCCTGTGATTAGGCAATTGAAACTGCAGTGAAGAGAGCTGTTAAGGTGTTGTTATGTATCATTTGCACTCAAAAATCAATTGTGCCTGAGTTCCCTCGCTCTCCACTACTTCTGTGGTATGCGTGTGTGACAGCGTAATGCGTCAATTTGCCCTGCAATTTACAATACTGCCTGTTCTGAAATTGAATGGTAAAAGCAGTCTTTTTAAAACCACCATTGGTGAACTAAAACACATTGCTTGCCACTAGTCATTTGTACATGAAGGTCAGTCTATTTGAGTGGGCTGCTTTGTACATCGGTGCAGTGAGCAGCACTTTCGTTACAGAATAAATTCCATGTTATGTGCTCAAATGTTCAGGTCTCATTTACTGATTTTAATTTTAACATTTATATACAGGATTAGAGCTTTAATTTATGTCTCAATGCCTATTAGAAAGTACCTATAAGATCATAAGATGTAGGAGCAGAAGTAGGCCATTCGGCCTGTCAAGTCTGCTCCGCCATTCAATCATGGGCTGATCCAATTCTTCCAGTCATCCCCACTCCCCTGCCTTCACCCCATACCCTTTGATGCCCTGGCTAATCAAGAACCTATCTATCTCTGTCTTAAATGCACCCAATGACTTGGCCTCCACAGCTGAAGTTGCACCTGAACTTGTACCCTTTTTCTCTCACTTCAGTATTGACACAACTGAACTTGCAGATAGCAAGTATATTGAAAATGTTTAATTATAACATGTCAAAATCATTGATTTTTTTTAAAGAAAATATTTGAGAATGGATCCTTTGCTGAACCAACTGCCCATGTGACTGGATGTGGAAATTTTCTGAGATGGCAGACCTAAATGATGATGATGGCAGGAGATAGGGACTGAGGGGAAAAATGGATTAGTCATGATGAAATGGTGGAACAGACTCGATGGACCAAATGGCCTAATTCTGCTCCTATATCTTCTGTTCTTATAAATAGTAATATTTGGTTATGTCAAGTGAACCAATTCCAGTCAAACTGGTTAGGGTATTGCAATTAGTTTCTCCCAATGAAAGCTAGCAGCTTTTTTTCTGCTCCAGAGAAATAGCTTAATAACAGTAGTAATAACTTCAACAAAGGTCATGAAGAATGATGTGTTACGTGACCTGGATTATTTTTCATAATAGCGCAGAGCACTGTGCTGCAGGAGGAATTGAAAACTTAGATTGAACAATTACATAAAGATCTTTGGCATGAATTATTCTGCCCCTTTGTTGTTATCTTGGTCTTTCTGAGCAACATTACTCTCCAGTCAATTGGTGCAACATTGGAATCTGCCCTGCAGTAGTCCACGTCTCCAGTCTACTCGTAGAGAAAATTATCCAAGTAATAAGTCCCTGGTTTCGGTAGTGAATGCTTCTGGACATCTTGTGAAGATTCACTTCATTTAATATCAACAGGAGTATACTTTCAAAGATCAATCAGGTGTCATATTGATGTTAAGCAGGTTAGCCCAGTTTTGTGTAGCACTAGAATCTGCATGATGAGGACAGTAAGCAAGGATTGCATACATTCCATGACTGGAGTTGGATGTTCCTCCGTCCCAATCTTGGATCAGTGGCAAGTCTAGGAATGCTATCGCATGATTGTTTGACAGTGCTATCGGATCAATCAGTTTCGTTAGCAGAAATACTTGTCCTGGAAGAATGTAATAACTCTGGATTTTTTTTTTTATTGACTCCTTGTATGTGAAATTATAGGCTCTGTAATCATGGATAATTATATCCTTAAACATACGATCAATCACTTAACAAGTTCTGTTCTCTTCAATAGGGTAAATGGAGAGGTGCCTTGCAATCGACCAAAGCCAGACCTCGATTCAGCAGTGTTTAGACCAAAATCTGAAATTAGTATTCGACCAAAGTCAACAGAAATAGTATTTGACAAAGCTTCTGATATAGGTAAGGCTGAGTAGATTTAATTTGTTTAGTTATTTATTTTTTAAAAACTGTGAATGATTTGAATGAAGATTCTTTTGTAATGAAATTTTCTTCTATAATGAAAACTTATGCATAAATACTCATGTCTAGTTCCAGTAGTTTTGTGTATCTATAAAGGTGACGCCAAGCTGCAATCACCGTTGAGTCATGGCTCAGATTTAGTTGCTCTTTAAGGGTTTTTTTTTAACTTCATAAGGATGGTTTTGGAGTTAGAGAGGAGTTAGCGTTCAGGTTAGGGGATTAGGGACAGGGATGTGGGGGGAATTAGAGGTCAAGCCGGAGTCTTAAGTCTCCACTCCACATTCAGAGACCGGCGACACGGGCACGGGACATCCACAGTTGAATGTCGGGCCTGCAGAGTTTAAGTTCCGTGAGGCTGAGGGGTTCGAGTTCTGATGACTGCAAATCAGTGAAACTGGAGTTTGAAGTGTAGCGTTCAAGGTCCCATCATCGTTGTTCGATGATTGGTGTGTGCTGACGATCAAGGCCCGAGGTTTGATTCGGAAGGCTAGAAGTTGAGGCCTGTTGGCCAGAGCTGCATCTGTGAATCTGAGTGCACTGGGAAAGTTGGAGCCCAGTGTCTGCCAGCCTGAGTCCCCTCTGGGATGGAGAGTGAAGAAGACTGCCTGACCTCGATTTGAAGGACTGTGTGTGAGTGGGAGGAAGGATTGCTTTCATTGCTTCTTGTGTTCTGCGTTGTTCTGCCCAGTATTATGGGCGTGCTATGTTGGCACTGGATTGTGTGGCAACATTTGTGCGCTGCCCTCAGCACACCTTCTGGTGAGTTGGTTCTTAATGCACACGCAGCATTTCACTATATGGTTTGATGTACACGTGATAAATAAACTTGAATCTTCAGTATGGAACCCAACCATTTGTGTCCAATATCAAAAGATCGCTGATTCGTTAACCTTAGAAATTTCAAAATTAGTTAAAACTTTCAAATTTCCTGAATGTTCAAGTTATCTCTGCTTCAAAATTTTAATTTAGCTTCAAGACACTACAGTGAGTTTTTTTAATTTGGTATGTTGTGCAATATTATTTATTCTATTAAATTCTTGTAATGTTATTTTAAGCCTATTAGCTCATCCTTTTGGCAGAATATGAATTGCAGTATTTTTCTTTTTGAGCAGCATTCTTCAGACAGCATTTCAGATTCCATGTCATAAGAGTTTTTCCAAAGCTTCTTTGTTGATTTTTTTTTTGGAGAGTTACTGAATTATCATTCTGAAAATTAATGAATCTTTTATGTGCCTGGTTTCTTCCATTAATTTCTCTGCTGTTCCCAAAATAGTTGTTATTTTGTTGTGGTCCCACCTAAGCCATTTATTATCTCCTTTAAATCCTAATGAAATATTAGACCATAAGACATTGGGACAGAATTAGGCCATTCGACCCAATGTGTATGCTCAGTCACTTGATCGTAGTTGATCCATTTTCCTTCTCAATCCCTCCCACTGTTGTGCTGCCTTTGTAATTGCATTAACGTATTGGCCTAGGATAGATCTTCAGAGATGTCGACTCCCAGGAGCTTGAAACTGCTCACCCCTTCCACTTCTGATCCCTTGATGAAGGCCGGTGTGTGTTCCCTAGACTTCCCGTTCCTGTTCCACAATCAATTCCTTGGTCTTAATGACGCTGAGTGCAAGGTTGTTGTTGCAACGTCACCTAACTGGCTGACCTGTCTTGCTCTTGTATGCCTTCTCATCACAATCTGAAATTCTGCCTACAGTAGTCATGTCATTGACAAATTTAAATATGGCGTTTGTGCTGAGCCTAGCCACAGAGTGATGTGTGTAGAGAGAATAGGGCAGTGGGCTAAGTAGGGAACCTTTAGGTGTGCCGGTGTTGATTGTCAGTAAGGAAGAGATGTCATTTCTGTAGTTCCCCAATGAGAAAGTCGAGGATCTGTTGCAGAGGGAGGTACAGAGGTCCAGGTTTTGGAGGTAGTTGATTGGTATTGTGGGTATGATGGTGCTGAACACTGAGCTGTAATCAATAAACAGCAGCCTGTTTGTCCAGGTGGCCCAAGGCAGAGTGGAGGGCCAGTGAGATTGCATCTTCTGTAGAACTGTTGTGGTGACAGTTAAATTGCAGCGGCTTCAAGTCCTCACTTAGGCAGGAGTTCATTCTGGCTATGGCCAACCTCTTAAAGCATTTCATCACAGTAGATGTGAGGGCAACTGGGTGATGGTCATTGTGGCAGCTCACCCTGCTCTTTTTGGGCAGGGTGAGATGCCTGATCATACACGATGGCCGTGGAATATGGTGACTCTCTTGTGCAACTCCGAAGGGAATCATCAGTTATTCCCATTTAGGACTACTACAGCTGACATGGGCACTTCAGTAAGAATAATCATTTTAAGACGTTTATAAAATCTATTGATCCCTGCAAACTGCCATTTGTGTGGTCTGATTGTGGAGAGCTGATCTTATCTGACCTATCACACTTCTGTTTCGTGACAAATAAACTTGACATGCTATTATTGCTATAAAAGGTGTTGGCTCTTAGTTAAGCAAGACCTTGAGTTTGAAATTGTTGGTCTTATTATTAAGACCATGGCCCTGCAGATGTTAGTGATCCTCCCATTCCATTTCCTTGATTGGCTGTGAAATTAATCAACTGCTGAAAACCTCTTCTCAGGATCCAAAGCTCTTGCTTAAATCTCCACTTCAATTTTCTATCTCTTTTGATGTGCCTTAAAACCTAGCTCTTTGACCATTCTACCCTATTGACTGGACTAGCCCTGATTGTTTTATTGGTCAAACGAAACCCTATTATGCTTTAAATGCGCCATAAAAATAGAATTGGTGGTTGTGTTAATGACGGTATTATTATTGGTTGCTTATTGTCACCTGTAGAGGAACAGTGGAAAGCTGTTTCACATGCCATCCTTTTGAGATCATTAGTACGTTGAGTAGTACAAGGGGAAAGCAGTGACAATGTTAAAAAGTGCAGTGTAACTGCACGCTTAGGTGCAAGGCCATAAAAATGTAGATTATGAGGCTAGGGTTCTATCACAGCATACTAGGGGATCGTTACAACAAAATGGAAGCTGACCTTGAGCCTAGAAGTACATGCGTTCAAGCTTTTGTATTTTCTACCCAATGGGAGCAGGGGGAAGAGGATAGCTGGAGTGAGTGGGGTCTTTGATATGTGGGTGGCTTTTCTGAGGCAGCGAGAATCCCAACCTGGGGTTCACCGACCCCTTGCTTAACGGTTTTGGTCCATGGCATAAAAAAAGGCTGGGAGCCCCTGATGCAGACAATTCATGGAGGTGAGGAAATCTGGCAGGTTTCTGTGATATGCCGAGTTGCATCCCCAATTCTCTTCTATCGCCATAATAAGCTGTGATGTATCCCAATAGGATGATTTCTGTGGTGCATCTGTAATTACTGGTGAGGGTCAAAGTGGACATGCCAAATTTCTTTAGTCTCCTCAGAAAGTAGAGGCACAGTTGCATTTTCTTGGTCATGGCATTTACATGGTTAGGGCGGGACAGGCTATTGAAGATGTTCAGTCCTAGGTGGTTAACGCTGTGAACTCTTTTGACCACGGTACCATTTGATAGTAGTTCTAGTTCAATTATTTCACTGTCAAAATTTATTTTGTAATATTCTGTACTAAATAGAACCGAAGCTTTATAGCTCAGTTGCTAAATATTTGATTGCTATTTCAATGCTAATTTAAAAAATATTGGCATAACAGGTCCTATTCATTAGAATTTGCTGTATTTTATAAATAATATAACAGAGGTTGTTTCTATTTCAGATCTCATCAGTTTTGACACTGTAGAATCCTCTAGTGAGAAACTCTCTCACCCAACAGCTAGCAGGCCAAGATTGCCAGGGAGAAGGCCTCCCAGCGTTTTTATGGTTAGTCAACCTGAGTTCTTTTTGATCAGCGAAATGTTATTTAACTGTTTTATTTGTTTATACCTGTACAGAATTATTCGTACAATTCCCAGTGACTTCATGGGATATTGGGCCATAAAAGTAGGACGGCCACGAGTTCACTTTGGGGCCTGTGCCAAGTTACTGATGCGACTTTGTGTGTACAGGAAAGGAAGAGTTGACAGTTCTTGATTGTTACTGACTAGCTGTCACTTTGAAATGTTAGACGAAGGGACAATGAAATTTCGTTATGTAGCCTCAATAAAATACTTGATACATGATGATCACTCTGTAATAAATGCCAGTTTGCTAGAAGCAATGAAGAGCTGTGAACTTGTACAAGTCACAAAGAGCAAGCGGCATCAAGAAAACATGGCAAAGTCTGGGCCACAAAGTTGTACATCTGTGGTTCTAGCAGCCTTAAGATAAAAAGCGTAAAGAGTAGCCTGAGGGAAAGGGAGAAACTGAGGGCTAAGGTTTGCATGGAAGAAGTTTGGTTATAGCATGATAGAAAAAATTGAGGCTGAGGTAACAAATAAGGCAGCACTTAGCAAAGATCTGAAAACAGTTACTAGCAAGGTAATGGGAACAAGAATGAGCTGATGACAAAAACTATGAAAGTAAGTTGTTCCACTTCCAGTAAGATGGCTGCAGGCTCGGTTGCTGTAGCCTCTCCGGAAATGTTCTTGTCATTTTAAGCATCCATTTTTACAAGCTCAAGACACTGCTGGATTTTGGTAGCTCCAAGTGGGGCAGGTCTACCCCATCAGTGAGTCGATTGTTTGCGGAGGAGCTGGGCTTGGTGCGGACTGTGCTGCTGCACGCTATGAAAAGGCCTCGGAGTCAGTGCATGAAGGCCGTGTGCATTATAACAACGAGTGATTGTCTTGGACATTTTTCTTGTCAGCTCTTGCTGACAACATTCATGCTCCATCAATCTACAGGATATGTCACTTGGGGATTTGGGCTATATTATATCTTGTTTTGTATGACTTATGTTTGCCTTGATGCCGGAGGAACACTGATTCATTTGTCTGTATTCGTAGGTATTCATATATGCTTCAATGAAATAAGCTTAAACTTTTCAAGAGCTGTGTGGGAATTCATAGACTTTAAGAAGAGACCTTTTTTTGCATCATTTTGACAGTTTTTTTTCTCTATTTGAACCAATAAGAAATAGGAAGGTGGTTGTAATTTTATAAAACTTAATTTTAAAAAATCACGGGTAATAAGCCATTAAACCAAAATATACATGGCAACAGTAGGCACACAGTACTTATGACTTGATTCCCAAAATGGTGCTCTGAAACTTCAGTATTTTTCAGTATCATTATTCTAACCTCCAGCAACCTCCCAAATAGACAAAAGAAAAGGCTTTCAATATTCAAAACAGAGTGGAGCAAGGGGCATGCCTTTCAACCTGCTCTTCACATATATGCTGAACCACACAATCAAAGACATTGAATGTGGCGCCTACTTGAAGTACAGAGTTGATGGGTCATTCTTCGACCCGTGTGGTTGCCAGAACAAAAATAGTCAAGAAACTCAAAGTTGAAGCCTTCTACACCAATGACTGTGCTATGATGGCTCACACTGAGTCTGATTTTCAGCTAATTGTCAACAAATTTGCCAAAGCCGCACATCTCTTTGGTCTTGCCCTCAGCCTAAGCAAGATAGAAGTCCTATCTTGAACAGCTACGACCAGCCCCGCTATCACTATCGAGGGAACAAGACTGAGAACAGTGGGAGAATTCAATTATCTCAGCTGTGTCAGTTGTAGTGATGGCTTACCAGATAGAGACATCAGCATCAGATGCACCAAAGGAAATAGTTACTATTGCATTTCCAATTGGATCATTGTTTTTCACAAACATTAACTTTTAGATTTAGAATTGAGTTATATTTGTGAGAACCAATTAGTAATTTTGCTAACATTGCTAAGTTTTCTTTAGTTTATTTTTCACTTGAGTGTAACTAAAAAGTAAACAGGGTCTCTTTGAAAGTCAATGGAGAAGCAAAGCAGTATGTCATATAATAAATAGTTTTCAAGCAGATTCCTTTTAACATCTTTAAAAAAAATTTTTGACAGGTTTCGGGTGAAAGTCATTTAGATAAAAAATCTAAATCAATCAAAGAAGAAGATGAAGAAGAAACTTTCAGACCAAAGCCGTCAGAAATAATTAAAAAGGTATATATTCAGTTTTTGCACATATGTAGCATGGCATGACTGCAAATCACTGTGGTTGAGCTCAGCATATTTGAAAGATATGAATTTCTGATGCAGTATGATTTATATATATATATATATGTTTCCGCATAGTGACCTAGCAATTGTAAACTTGGACAACTTGTAACATACCTAGAACATTATGACACACAGAGCTGCATACTCGTTATTTATCGTTTTAAGCAATATTGAAGGCCATGCATTTGATTGGAGTACATTGTACAGCGTTATTCAATTTGTTATAGTTATCAAACATTTGTGTACATATCTAAGATTTTTGACATACGGTTGGGATGAGTTGTCCTCCAATATTGGCAAATCACTTACAAGCATCTTGTCGCCATGCCAGAAGACATTGTCAGTTCACTGTTGATTGTGAATGCTTGGACTTTATAAACTTTTCAGTCAGCCGATCAGATGTCATTTTGGAAAGTCAATTGTGATGTGGGGAGGAAGTCTAATTGGCTGTGTGGTGAATTTCATACACTGTGGTCTGGAATTTTGCACGCATCAGCTCATAAATAGGATCGAGGTCTGCAATTAATTTTCTGAAATGAATACAGCTCAGCTCATTGGAAAGTATATAAAGCCCAAGCATTTGGAGAACACGCCACAATTAACAGCAAGGTCTCCTCGCATGGTGACAAAACATTTACAAGTAAATTGCCAAACTCTGAGAACAACTCAGCCCAACCATCAACCACCCAAGCTACACATCTTCCAAATTATTTCCATTTTGACATATAATTATTATAGCAAGCTACTGAAGTACATTTTCAAAGTTGTTCAAAATGGAGAAGCTTATGCTGTCAGTGATTAGTAAACAATCCTAATGCCAATTCAGAATGTCTCTGAAATCTTCGTATTTATCCATCTCATTACATATTCTTCCACCATATTTCAGCCATCGTTCAAACAAAATACTGGAATAATGAATGCTACTGAGGTGAAGGAGATGACTGAAGTAGATGATAGGAGCAAGACTACCATAGACGACGTTAAGGCACAAATAGCTGACCTGATGACTTTGGTTGAGAAACTGAAGATCCAGCACAAGTAATATCTTTTGCATTCTTTAAAATTATTAACAGCATATATAATTTACTTTTTGGTGTATATTTATTACTTTTGTTATTTATTTATTCATTCATCCATCTTTTCACTTTCATGAATCCTTCCTTCTAGATCATTAGGGCGAGTAGGTAACCAAAAGTCTCAGCCTTACCTACTATTGTAGGTAGTCTTAAAGTTGTAGTTCAGTCTTGAAGCCCGCAATGTTGACCGTTTGTCTATTTCCATAGGTGCTGTCTGACCTGCTGAGTTCCTCAAGCACTTCATGTTGCAGATTTTCAACTATCGTTACTGTTGCATTAGATGATCTTTTATATGATGGTTGTTCACAGCTCAACCTGAATGAATACTTAAATAACACCATAGTTCTGCGCAACCAAGCCATTAAGTTTTTGAATTGACCTTATTACATCCTCCACATACGTGAAGAGTAAAAATCTTTGCGTTACGTCTCCGTCTAAATGTGCAATGTGCAGTCATAGTAATTTATAATAAAGAGAACATTCAGTGTAACATAGAATACACTCAAATCTGTGAGTTCATCAGTCTGATGGCCTGGCGGAATAAGCTGTCCTGGAACCTGTTGGTCCTGGCTTTTGTGCTGCGGTATTGCTTCCCAGATGGTAGCAGCTGGAATAGATTGTGGTTGCGGTGGCTTGGGTCCTCAATGATCCTTAAGGCCCTTTCCTCACACTTGTCTTTGTAAATGTCCTGAATCATGGGAAGTTCACATCTACAGATGCACTGGTCTGTCTGCACCACTTTCTGTAGAGCACTGCGATTGAGGGAAGTACCATTCCCATACCAGCCAGTGATGCAGCCAGTCAGGATGCTCTCAATTGTGCCCCTCTAGAAAGTTCTTAGGATTTGGGGGCCTATACCAATCTTCCTCAACAGTCTGAGGTGAAAGAGGTGCTGTTGTGCCTTTTTCACCACACAGCTGGTGTGTACAGACCACGTGAGGACATCACTGATGTGGATGCTGAGGAACCTAAAGCTGTTCACCCTCTCAAACCCAGATCCGTTGATGTCAATAGGGGTTAGCCCATCTCCATCCTTCCTGTAATCCACAACCAGCTCCTTTGTTTTAGCGACTTTGAAGGAGAGGTTGTTTTCTTGACACCACTGTGTCAAAGAGTTGACTTCTTCCCTGTAGGCCACCTTGTTATTGTTTGAGATTAGGCCAATCAATGTAGTGTCATCAGCAAATTTAATTAGCAAATTAGAGCTGTGGGTGGCGACACGGTCATGGGTATACAGGGAGTAACGGAGGGGACTTGGTACACAGCCCTGAGGGGCTCCTGTATTGTGAGTCAGAGGGGTGGAGGTGAGGGAGCCCACTCTTGCCACCTGCTGACAAACTGGTAAGAAGTCCAGGATCCAGCTGCACAAGGCAGGGTCAAGGCCCAGGTCTCTGAGCGTCCTGTTGAGCCTGGATGGCTAAGTAAATGTGAACATGAGCATGAATCAAGAACTGTAGCATTTGGAATATAAATTTAGGTAGATTTCACTATTTTTCAAAAGCACTTGAATATTTCAGTTCTTAAAGATAACTTTCAAAATATTAGTATCAATATATTACTTTAAAATTGGCAAATAATTATGGAGTCATTGCAAATAATTACATGAATAGCTTTATAATTTTCTCATTTATTTATTGTAAGCTATATACATCTTACTTATCATTTGTGTTTATAAGAGTCCACAAGGCATCAAAAATAAATCCCTTTTACCTTGTTACTTTAATTTGTTCTTTGAGTTTGCTGAGTTTATTTTAAAAGAAGCTGCATCCCTGGAGGAATTGGTGGAAAATGGATTGGAGATTTCTGCACTCCATATTATTTAATTCCAACGAAGCAGGAACGATTTGATGCTTTTGTTAATAAGAATGAAATTATTGCTGAGCTATCTAAATTGTTCTAATACTACACTGTAATGGTGTACAAATGCAAATTGGAGAGCACAAAGTTCCAATACATAACTAAATGCAACTTAATAACTTGATTAATTGCGGTTTTGTTTTAATTTAACATTTTTGGCATTGCTAGCTTCAGGTCTCATCCGTTTACCTCTTCAGATGCTGGCATTTCTATGAGTTAATGTTGGAGGGCTTTTAACTTGATTCAGACTTGCCTCCAAATCTTAAGTGTTGGAACATTAGACCTAATGAGGTTAAAATGTGACAGGCAAGTCTGCTTAATTATATCTGATGGAGGAAAAGAACCACCAATGTTTTCTGAAGTAATAAGACATTCATCTGTTGTCCACAGAAAAGAAATAACTGAGCTAAGGCTTGAATTTGAGGAAGAAAAGAAACATCGTATTTCCTTACAGGTAAAAGTGAAAACCATGCAGATTAATATGGCCCAAGGAAACTTCTGTCATTATTATTTAATTTAGTTATCCCATTTATTTTGCTGAACAAGATTTGCATTTTTACTGTTGAATTGTTTTATAATTCAAAAGGTGAATATTCATACCATTTGTGCCTTTTGTAGATTGCTTATAGAACTAATGCTTGGTCTCATTCACATTTCAAATTTTCGTTAAGGATTTCTCCAGTTCTGATTTTAAAAATTATAGATTTGCTGTACTAGTTGTATCAGTTCTTACTGAAGAAATATCTGCTAGTCATTTCAGATTCTTTTTTCTAATGTTTATGTTTCTGCATTTAGCTGTTGATTTTTTGAGGAATGGATTTTTTTATTAAGCATTTAGTTAAATTCTTCATAATTTTGAATATCTGTCAGATTTTCACACCTTATATTTGAAGGACATGACCTTGACCTAATTATCGAGTTCTACTCATCATTCAAGTGCATAATTCATGGTTTTGCATTTCCTAAAGTACATAGAACAGCTTAGTATGTTGTGTGAACCTTATGACCTACTCTAATATCAATCTAATCTTTTTCTCCGAAATAGCTCTTGAATCTTCTATCATCCATATTCCTTTCTCAGAGTTTTATAACGGCCTGTACCTCCCCCACTCCCCGACAAGCTGTTCCATGAACTCACTACTCTTTATAAAGACCTTGCCTTCAATATTCCCCCCTGTACTTTCCTCCAATCATCTTTAAAATCTCTACCAGTATTAGCCATTACTGCGCTTGGAAAAAGACTCTGGCTGTCCAACGATCTATGCCTCTTATGAAATTGTACACATCTACCAAGTCACCTCATTCTCCTTTTCTCCAAAGAGAAAAGCCCCAGCTCGCTTAACCGATCCACATAAGAAGTGCCTCTAGTCCAGGCTGCATCCTGATAAATCTCCTCTGCACCCTCTCTAAAGCTTCTACATCCTTCTTATAACGAGGTGACAGAACTGAGCTCAATGTTCCAAGTTGGTAAACCAGGGTTTCATAGAGCTGCAAAATTATCTTGTGGCTCTTGAACCCAGTCCTCCCCATGCATAGAACAGAATGCTTAATGCTAACTACAGCATATCCGATAACTTTGATTGTGGAATATTCTACCAACTTCTTTCATTTTCTGCATGAGTGAAGAATATCCATTTAGATATTTTCTGGAAATTAATTTTAATTATCTTCAAGATCTTTGCATCAGTAACATTAATAATATTTAATTATTTACAGCTGGAGGTAGACAAACTGAAGAAAGCAGTTCAGCCTCCATGAACTACATTTAATTCTCTACTTGATACAACTTGCCAAGCTTCAGATGCTGCTGCAAGTCCCCCAGAAGACCAGTACTTAGAAATGGCTTTTCCCTTTTATTATAATTATGGTCCTTTTTTGAAAATGTTAAAGGCTACAATCTTTATAGAGATGGGTATAATTGTATGATGTAAATTTCTTGCCAATGTGAATTAATGAGGCCTTATCTTGTATTGTGCTGGACTCTCAGATCACACATTCATGAAGAATGTTTGCCTACTGTACTACTGAATCTGTATAAAGGGGTAAGATGTTAAATTTTTAATTAAGATGTAGTTTAATTTTTTAATGAATCTGCTGTTGTAGTTATGCAAAACATATATAAGATTTACACAAATATTTTCTGCTCAAGGGGAAGGAGCTTAAATAGATATTAGATGATTTGCCCTCTACACAGGAAAGGGAGTTTAATTTTGCTGTATACAATGTATTTTAGCATTCCTACCAGGTTAAACACTATTGTGCCTGATTGAAGCCTGCAGATGAAAGTATTAAATAAATATATAAAGTTTCTGTTCAAGGGGCAAAAGATTGAGGACAACAGACCAATTACCTATGCAGAGTAGACTATGTATTTTCATATAGAAGATTATATTACAAATGTATTGGTTATTTGCATATTACTTGCCATAAAGGGAGCTTTTGACATTAATGGATCTGAGGAAATTAGCAAACATCCCGTGTATCTTTAATACACTCTTTTGATGAATTATGGTTCTCAACTTTTCCAGTTTTACCTGTGTTCCTAGCTTTCATTTCAGTCAACATCTCAGATCCGATCATAAACTAATCTTCTGAAGGGGAAGAAAAAGTATGTCTTATTGCATTTATGCATATGTTTTTGTTTCCTTAGCCAGCTACTCCTGGTGTGGTTTAAAACCAAGTGCTCTTGGGGACTGCTTTTCAACAGTTCTTGCTGCCATTAAGCTCAAAACAAATAATCAGGAATGACAATCATTTAAAAAAAAATTGATGTGTTTTTCTCCTCTGTTACACAGCAATACCAAGATGGTGCAAGCCATTGTGTAAATTCCACTGTTATATTTGGATGTCGTAGTTTTCTGTTCCTTGTAAACACATTCAAATTATATTTTTCCTTTTGGCTTTATTTTCAGGAGTTATCTTTCATTAAAGAATGAATTTAATACTTATAATCCATGACTCAAATCTTAGTAATTGTGGCTTCTACAAGAATGCGTTTACAGATGCTGTATAATAATGCATGCTTATTCTGAATTTCTTTTACATGTCTATATTAAAATGAAAATATTGATTTGTCTAATTTTTTTCCTTGTATTTTTAACGAACTATAATGGAATAATCCTGAATTCTGTAAAAGCTATGTCGAGATTACATCAAGATAAATATTAACTATATTTATTGAGCTACTTTAATACTGACAAAAACAAAAAAGGCTTTGACATCATTTATAGAGCAGTTATACTCAAACGTAAATCCTATTTGATTTGTAACAAATAATCTTCTCAGTTGTGTAATATTTTGCCAGTTACCTTTTCCCAATCTTCCTTTTGTTGTGACTATTAGTCTATCAGCATCAATTGCTGTTCCACCCTGATGTGATGGACTGTGCACATCACTTTCCCAAAGTAACGAATAAATAATAGCGTCAACACATTATGTTTCAGACTCCCAAATCTTCCAACAATGACTCGGCCCTTGTTTTGCTTCTGAATAAAAGTCCCTTGTTTGCTTTAAATTCAACAGTCAATGCTGATATGAGAAAGACCGCTTCTGCTTGGGAGTCCTTTCTCTGGCAGGTTTACCAGCCAGGAGTTCTACCAGACCTGTGATTATGTTCCAAGCACAATCTGGTAACTCTGCAATCGTTGGAATCTTGGAGATAAAGAATTCCAGCATTTGTTTGCAATAAGGGCCAATATACCATTTACCTTTCCAGTAATCAGGTTCATTAATAGTTTCTAAAAGGTTTTGTACCATCTGTTCAGGTTAACTGCAGCAGCAATAACGTTCAAACAAGTCTAGACCGTGGAAAAATAGTATGCATTCCTGCCACCCATATGAAAAGACAATGCCTCAGAAAGGGGGCCTCTATTATCCAGAACAAGTCCTCTCATTCCTACCATTAGAGAGGAGGTACAGGACCCTGAAGACACACATTCAACATTTTAGGAGCAGCTTCTTCCTCTTCACCATCAGATTTCAATGAACCCATGAACAGTACCTCACTATTTATGCTCTCTGGGTGTGCACTAATTAGTTACTATCAAATAAAAAAAAATTTATGCATTGCACTGTACTAGTCCCACAGAACAAATATTTTCATGACACAGGTCAGTAATAATCAACATGAAACGGAAAATCTACTGTAACCTTACTGAGGCGCTGGAGCTGCAGCATACTGGGTATGAATGTGTTGCAGTGCATTGGTTATCAGACTAATCTTCCAGCAATCTAAGCTGCTAATAAAAAGATCTGCGCTCGTATCTGACCATGGCAGCAATATAGTTAATAATCAGAAATGTTTGAGAAACAGCAACTTGGTAATGATGACTACAAATTGTCAGAATGTCATTGAAACATTGTCAAAGGAAATGGAGGGTTATGGGGTAGTGTGGGTTTAGTACTTTTTTTTTAAGGATTATATGGGTTGGCACAATATGGAGGGCTGAAGGGCTTGTACTGTGCCATAGTGTTCTGTGGAAGAAATGTTCCACTCTTGACCAATTTCTATCAGACTTTAGAGGAACCATATGGTTTACCTTTGAATGTATTAACAGCTTGTAGCATTGTCACTAAATTGAAACTGGTGTGACCATTTAACAGCCCAGGCACTGAATTTGAACACATCAATTCAACATCCCGACACTTACAACACATCTGACCTGAATATTCAGTTGGAAGAAAAATTTGGTGAACTCTTTGCAATTACCTGGCTTTCTGCATTAATTACTCAAAATGTGATCTGATCTTCATCTAAGTTACAATAATAGACAAACAGAATCTGCCAATATGAATAACACACAAACAATTGTACTTCCTCATCAATCACTGAGTACACCATTTAAACAATCAGTCTAGGTTCAAAACAAGTATGTGAACCTCTGGGGTAATGCCTTCTACAAAAGCTATTTGGAGTTAGCTGTTCCAATCAATGAGATGTTATTGGACGTGTGAGTTGTAGAGGTGCCCTGCCCTATTAAAAAGACACACAAAGTCAGGTTATTGATAGAGTCTGCTCTTCTCGAGAAAGATCTGTTTATGTGCACCATCACTTGATCTAAACAACTTCCAGAGGATTTTAGAAGAGGAATTGTAGTTGGAAGCTGCAAAAGACTACAAAAAGATTTCTGAAGACCTGAGTGTTCATCAGTCCACAGTAAGAGAAATTGTCTACAAATGGAGGAAGCTCTGTACTGTTGCTACTCTCCCTAGGAGTGGGCATCCTGCAAAGGTACTCCAAGGGCACAGTGTGCAATGCCGAAGGAGGGTGAAAAAGGACACAAGGGTAACAGCAAAGACCTGCAGAAATCTCTAGAACTTCCTAATGTCTCTGTTCACATGTCCACTATAAGAAAAACACCAAACACATGGTGTTCAGCGAAGGACACCACGGACAAAACCACTGCTCTCCCAAAAAAAACATTGCTACACGTCTCAAGTTTGCAAAAGACAACCTGGATGTTCTGGGACAATGTTCTGTGGACAGATGAGACAAAAGTTGAACTCTTTAGCAGAAATGCACACCGCTATTTTTGGAGGAAAAAGGCACTACACACCAAAACCTCAGCCCAACTGTGAAGCATGGTGGAAGGGGCATCGTGGTTTGGGGCTGCTTTGCTGCCCCAGGGCCTGGACAGCTTGCAGACATTGAGGGAATGATGAATTCAAAATTGTATCAAGGAAATTTAAGGAGAATGTTAGGGTAGTGGTCCATTTCCTGGTGCTTAATACAAGTTGGATGATTCAATGATTCAAAAGATGAGTAAATCAACAGAACAGTTTAAAAAGAAGAAAAACTGTGTTTTGAAATGGCAAGTTGAAGTCTAGACCTTAATCCAATTGAGATACTTTGGCATGACCTGAAGAGGGTTGTTCATGCAAGGTATCCCAGAAATATTGATGAACTTGAAGCAGTTTTGTATGGAGGAATGGTCTAAAATTCCTCCTGGCCATTGTGCAAGTCTGATCAGCAGCTACAGGAAACGTTTGGTGGAGGTTATTGCTACTAAAGGAGTTTTTACCAGTTATTAAGTACAAGGATTCACAAACTTCTTCCAGCCTCGACTGTGAATGATTAAACAAATTCAATATTTATAGTGACAGTTGCATAAAAAGGGCCCAAGTCACCTCAACCACTTTCCAGCTGCCACCATCTAGGAAACAGTACCACAGCATAAAAGCCAGGACCAATAGGCTCCAGGGCAGCTTCTTCCACCAGGCCATCAGACTGATTAATTCATGCTGATACAATTGTATGTCTATGATATTTTGACTGTCCTGTTGTACATACTATTTATTACAAATTACTATAAATGACACATTGCACATTTAGACAGATGTTAACAAAGATTTTTACTCTTCATGTATGTGAAGGATGTAAGTAATAAAGACAATTCAATGCACTTAAATGTGTTCAATAAATACATGAAAAGTATAATTGTGTGTTATTTGTATAGGCAAATTGTGTTTGTCTATTATTTTGACCTAGATTAAGATCAGACCACACTTTATGAGAAATTAATGCAGAAAACCAGGTAATTGCAAGGGTTCACAAACATTTTCTTGCAGCTGTACTTATAAGCATTTAGTAGTTGATCCCATATTGAGGGACCAGCCCCAAAGACAAATCCAGCAGCACCTGACAGAGCCATCCTTGGAAAAATACATTGCAGACAATGTACTACCCTATATTTTAAAAAGTAGATACAAAACGCTAAAGTGGAGCTTGATGTGGTGGAGTGGATAACATTGAGTCCATTATATAAGGAGAGCACCTGGAGATGTCAACATGGATTTGTCAAAGGGAAATCATGCTTAACAAATCTATTGGAATTTTTGGCAATACAACTGGCAGAATAGACTCAGAGAAACCATTGGCTATGTGTGGTATGTGACTTTCCAAATGTGTTCAATTAAATCCTGCCTAGTGATTAGTATGCATGTGGGAACAGGGTCAGCTGCTGAGGTGGTTACAGATACAGTTGGCTAACATGAAACATAGAAGGAATAAAATATTTTCCTGACTTGACATTCAGGAAGCAGCAAGATGCCATTGGATTCAATACTGTGGCCTCACTTATTCACAACATACTCATTTGATTTGGATGGAGGGACTTAAAATGAGTTTACCTGCACTTACAGATGAGGTGAGGCTCGATCGGAGGGTCAGCCTTGGGGAGGATGTATAAAAGGCTTTAGGTTGATTTGAACAAGTTAAGGAACTGAGCAGGTAGGTGAGAAGGGCAGTGTGATGTAGATAAATGTGAGATTGTACAGTTTGGTGGTAACCAAGGAAAGCAGACTATTACCTGAATGTGATTGATTGGAAAAAGAGAAGATACAATGTGACCTGGATATTCTTGTTCACTGGCTGTTGAAAATGAGTGTGCAGATGCAGCAGACAATTAAGGTGGCAATAGACATGGATGTCTTCATACCGACAAGAATGAAGTGTAGGAGCATCTGTAAAGTGTCTTGGTGAGGCTGCACCTTCAGTATTGTATGGGGTTTAGCCTCCTTTTCTGAGGTAGAATCTTGTTGTTATGGGGGGAGTTTAGCAAAAGTTAGTAAGCATACTCACTGGAGTTTAGAATGTTAAGAAGAAATCTCATAGAAAGCTGCAGAATTATAGCAGGATTAAACAATGCCAGAGAAGTTCAGGGTCATGGGACACAGACTAAGGATAAGTGTGGGCTGAGGAAAATTTCTTCCATGGGTCAATTTCCTAAGCTATCTTCCACTGGGGTTTTCCTAAAGTTAATTCTGGTTAGATCTAAACTGGCGAAAATACATTGCAATTGGAAGTCAATGAAATCCCTTTACACCTTGGAACTTTAAAACAAACTTACAGCAGCTATTAGTCCATACCTGAACACAAAACTTGTTATGTCTATAGAAAAGAACTGTGGTCAATGCCTGAAAGATTGTTTAAGGTCATTTACAGTACACAAGTGTAAAGAAGAATGAAATAATTGCTTTCCTGGATCTGATGCATCACCTATTTTCTAAATTGGTTTGTGTCGTTCACTGTATTGCAGCCATTGATTGCACAGAGCGATGGTTTTCCTTGAAAGTGCCAATCCACTGGTTCCATATCCGGGCAAGGAGGTTGTAATTGGTTTAAGGATTGCCTCTCAATTATTTGTTGCATTGAGCCTTGGTTAACAGTGAACACACCAGACACAGCTATCCAACCTGGAAGGCTTTACAATTTTCTGAATGGATCAAACCTCGAATTCTGGTAAGGAAAGAAGTGGTGGAATGTGATTTTTAGGTCAATTCTCGTTGGTGCACGGACCTTGAGGTTACGTCAACTCTTTGCTCCCCTGACAACTAAAGATTAATTGTAGATCTTTCTGTTTGCCTTTGGAGTTCTCACCCATGATCCTGAACGCAGTTTACGTACCACCAGTGGCCGATTATAAGCAAGCACTTGCAAAATTGAACAACGCTGTCTGTAAAAAAAAGGAACAGCTCATCCTGATACATTTCAAACTGTAGTCGAGGACTTTAACTAGGCCCATTTGAAGAAAATGCTGCCAAATTATCACCAGACTGTAACCTGCAACAGAGGTCCCAGCAAAGTAGTCCCTGCTGCTACTTTATGATGAGGAATGCCTATCTTTCCTTCCCGAGGCTGTATTCTGGCAGGTCAGATCATTTGGTTGTACACCTACAACCAGAAATCAAGACAACCTAGAAGAGTTGAGGAACGGTTACAGGATTGCCTCGAGTCTGTGGACTGGGCCGTGTTCAAGAACTCATCTGACGACTTGAATGACTACACCAGGGTTGTTACAGGCTTTATTAAAACAGCTATGGATGAATATCTCCCCACAAAGTCGTTCAGGGTTTTTCCCAGTAAGAAGCCCTGGATGAACAATGAAATCCAGAACCTGCTGAGAGCCAGATCAGAAACTTCCAAGTCTGGAGATCAAGAACACTACTAGAGGTGCAGGTATGATCTCCAGAAAGCCATCTCTCTGGTGAAGTGGAGATTCCTGATGACTGGAATCGACGAGGGATGTTTGACAGCTGTGGTGGGGTTTGAATGCCATAACCTCCTGCAAAGTTAAATTGTGCAATAGGGTCAACAGCAGAGCTTCACTTCCAGATGAGCTCAATGCTTTCTATGCTCACTTTGACCACCAGAACAGGGAGGACCCATCGTGCACCCCTATGTCTCTCGATGATCCTTTGGTCTGTTATGCGTCCGGCAACAATGAATAGAGAATTGAGTCAGGTTTTATAAACAAACATAAACATTTATTAAACTCTGCTCAACAAAAACGAAAAGTAAACAAACGACTAACTTAACCAGAAGTCAACTGCTATATGATAACTTAGCAAACAGCCTATCTCTGGAATAGTTCTTAAAGTGGTAAATTCGAACACAGTCTTAAAGTGGTAAATTCAAAAGTCCAAGTGATTTATATAGTCAGTAAGGAGAGACTTTACTGAAACAATATCTCTGAAGAAAATGACGAATCTGCTGATCACAGTTGAGAGATGCCTTGTCCAAAGGATTCATGACGAAGGAAATAAAGACTGCTTAAAGGGACTGACCTTTTTCTTGGTGAATGAACACTGCACAAACCTTTCTGCTCTTACAGGCAGTGATTATCTTAGATGCAGGTCACTATTTTCTGAACAAAGATTCAATAAGGTCGATCCTGTATTAAACCACCGAACGACACCAACTTTACTCAGTTCTTCGGGTTCATGTAAGGTCTTCACTCTCCAATACTTAGACTTCAAAATTAAATCAAAGATACACCAAACAAAACTGGCAGTGATTGGCGAAACTGCCGGCACAACAGTAGAAAGTAAAACTGCACTTTAAAAAGAAACTGCGTCTTGAGACAAATACGCAGCATAACAGAGTAACTGATGAATTAAACAACAAATCAACTGCGTAACAACAGTGGGTTTCCAATTATATACCTATTGAGAACATGTGATCATGTGACCTCACACTGGTGGGAAATTACATCACCCCACCATCACAAGGCCATTACATCATGCTCACAGGATACTCAATTATATCATGGTCGTAAGACAGTCACAAGATCCCACGGGGTATGTAACAGGTCTCAGTATCCGAAGATAACATGAGGGCTTCCTTCTGGAGAGTGAATCCAAGGAAAACATCTGGTCCAAACAGAGTACCTGGCTGAGTACTGAAGACCTGTGCTGACCAAATCACTAGTGTATCCACAGATAAATTTAAACCCTCGATCTGGCAGTGTGTTGATTTGAAGCAGACCTGCTTCAATCATACCAGTGCCCAAGAAAAGTGTGGTAAACTGTCTAAGGTGGCCCAGTGGCTCTTACATCCATAGTGATAAAGTGCTTTGAGAGGCTAGTGTGGAAGTATATCAGCTCCTGCCTGAGTGGTGACTTGGATCTGCTCCAATTTGCCTATGCAACATGTCTACATCAGATGCTATCTCACTGGCTTTTTACACAACCCTGGAACATCTAGACAGCAAGGATGCATATGTCAGGATGCTCTTTTATCAACTGCAGCTGGCATTTAACACGATCATCCCTTCAGAACTAAACAGTAAACCAAGTCGTGGGCCTCAATACACCATTGTGCAATTGGATCATGTGTTTCTTCACTTGTAGACCCTAGTCAGTTTGGATTGGGAAAAGCATCTTCTCTGCAATCTCCACCAGCACTGGAGCACTGCAGGGATGTGTACTTAGCCCCCTGCTCTTCTTGCTTTACACCTTTGACTGTGTGACAAAGTACAGCTCCAACACTATATACAAGTTCGAAAATACATGGTCATGCACTTTGACAGTAGAAATAAATGTGTGGACTATTTTCTAAATGGGCAGAAAATCCAAAAATCTGAGACGCAAAGGGACTTGGGAGTCATTGTGCAGAACACTTGTGTGAAAATATGACCTACATTCTTTTTTATTTATATTCAACTAGTCAATGATTTGGAGAATATGAAAAAGAAGCTGTTCAATTAAAATGTGACTGATATAAGTAGACTTAGCTCGCTTCACAGCCCAAATTTTTTCTGATCATTTGACTTTGTACATGGCTTTAAAGCGTTCTCCACACAGGCAGGAAACAGCACAGTATGCCTTGGAGCTTAATTGCATACCAAAAATTAATGTGACCTGAAAAGTGATTATAAAATACCCTGAATGGTATCCACTGAAATTCATTAGAGTGCTTTTGCACACTGATGTAAATTATCCAATGTTCCTAATTTTTTTAAAAGCAGGATCGAAATTTTACTTATATTTTTAAAACAGCATTTTTTATAGATAGAATTTCATTCCAAAATAAATGTGGCTTTTCAAATTTGCTCTCAGTGCAATCCTGGCAACCCAGTATGTAGCAAGTTACAAGGGTTGACAGGATTGAATATGCATTTGTTAATAGCAATAAAATATCCCAGTAACTTGAACTTGGATACTACATCCATACAGTAACTCTTTATTCATTTGCAAGCTGGGTTGTAATGAGATGACCTATTTCTTCTACTGTTTTCATTTCAAAGAGATCTTGTATTGGGTTATTTCCAAACAAAACAACTTTTGTTATACAAACTGGTGGCAATCCTAGCCGTGAACTGCGGCTAACCTGAGCATGAACTGGCTGAGTATAAATGGTGGAGCTGTTTGGAAACAATAAGGCTAGGGAGCTACCAAACTTGCATCCATCAGCATTAATGTCTAGTGAGAGCTGGGGCTTAATAGACCATAAGATATAGGAGGTTGTTTGACCCATCGTATCTACTCTGCCATTCCACAATGGCTGATTTATTATCCCTCTCAATTCTCCTGCCTTCTCCCACTAACCTTAGACACTCTTACTAATCAAGAACCTATCAACTTCTGCTCTAAATATACCTGACCTCCACAGCCATCTGTGGCAAATGAATTTCCAGCCTCTGGCCAAAGAAATTCCTCCTCATCCCTGTACCAAAGGATGTCATTCTATTACGAGGCTGTGCCCTCTGGTCCTAGATTCCCCCACTAAAGGAAATATCCTCTCCATGTCCACTCTATCTAGGATAAGTTTCAATGGCATTCCCCCTTCTCCCCAACCCCCAGCTGAGACTGAGGCCACTGTTGTTTAGAGCTGACCATGGATATTGTGTCCCAGCTGTCTAGATACACAAGCCTGGGCAGTACAATATGTAGAGCAAACTATTGCCCATGTAGCAAGCTCCCCCTCTCCACACATGTGATGAACCCAAAGGAACGGCAGACACTGATACAGTTTGGTAGCAGCAGTGTCGCATGAGTCACCAGTCAGCATTGAGCTCAATGTAAAACTGCCCTAGGGACTTCAACTCCAGATTTTTCCCTTGGGGTTTTTCCCCAAAGCCTTCCCCATGAGTGGGTATAGCTGCAAGACAGCAGAGATTTGAGATTAGAGATTTTCTTCTAGATGAACTACCAACCATGGCTGATGGGCCCCATCTGCCCCACCATTCTCCAATGAGTACAAACCCAGAGCAATTAAATGTTCCTAGAATCATTCTGGTGAACTTCCTCTGGACCTTGTCCAATGTCAGCATATCCTTTCGTAGACGAGGGACGTAAAACTGTTCAAGATACTCCCAGGTGCAGTCTGACTAAATGTCTGATAAATAATTCAGCATTACATCTTTGATTTTGTACCAAAATCCTCCCAAAATGAATGCTAAAATTGCATTTCCCTTCCTTACTGCTGATTCAACCTGTAAGTTCATCTTCAAGGAATCCTTCGTGAGAATTCCCAACTTCCTTTGCACCTCTAGATTTCTGAATTTTCTGCCCGTTTAGCCTTTATTCCCTCTACCAAAGTGCAAAACCGTACACTTTCCTACACTAGTTCATCTGCCACCTCTTTGCCTATCAGTCTAAGTCAATTATAGTCATCTGACCTCTTCTAAATAATTCCCAACCATTTATAACATAAATATCAAAGTGTGTATTACATCAAAGGCTAGAATTCTCAAACATAGAACAAGAAAATTCCCAGCAATTTCGATTTAATCAACAAAAATTTGATTAACTATTAAATTAATTTATGGGAAATCTGTTTTAGAAACAGACAATGAAGCCCCTTAGCATATCAGTTCACCAAGGATTCAGAGTCACAGAACACTAGAGCATGAAAACAGACCCTTTAGCCTATCTAGTCCATGTTAAATAGGCCTCCATGTACCTGTCCGAATTTTTCTTAAATATCGAAATCAAACCCGCATCAACCAGTTGCACTGACGGCTCATTTCACACTCTCACCATCCTCTGAGTGAAGGCGTTTCCCTTATGTTCCCCTAAATATTTCACCTTTCACCCTTAACCTATGACCTCTAGTTCTAGTCTCACCCAACCTTAATGCAAAAAGCCCATGTGTATTTACTCTATCTATATCTCTCATAAGTAGAAGAGATGAAAGGGTTGATTATTTCCAAATTGAGAGAAAACACCAGACACTGAGGTGCAAAGGGACTTGGGAGTGCTTGTGCAGGATTCCCTAAAGGTTAATTTGCAGGTCAGGAATGTAGTGAGGAAGGCAAATGTGATGTTAGCATTCATTTCAAGAGGACTAGAATCTAAAAACAAGGATGCAACGTGGAGAACATACACTGGTGAGGCCACACTTGGACTATTGTGAGCAGTTTTGGGCCCCTTATCTTAGAAAGGATCTGTTGAAACTGGAGAGGGTTCAAAGGAGGTTCATGAAAAAGATTCCAGGTTTGAATGGCTTGTCATATGAACAGTGTTTGATGACTCTGGGTCTGTATACGTAGGAATTCAAAAGAATTAGGGGTAACCTCGTTGAATCTCATCGAAGGGTAAAAGGCCTTGACAGTGTATATTGAGAGAATATTTCTTATGGAGGGCGAGTCCAAGACCAGAGGATGTCCTTTTAGAACAGATATAAGGTGGAATTTCTTTAGCCAGAGAGTGATGAATCTATGGAATTCTTTGCCACAGGCAGCTGTGGAGACCAAGTCTATATTTAAATTTGAAATACCCTGGTCTCCTCGGCTATGTAAGTCTAGGGAAGACAATCTCTGGCCCCACTAAAATTGTGAGATTGAGGCGCAAAACCACCCAAACCCCCATTTGTGCGGATGCAGTGAAATTTGTTATCCTGTTACAAATGAATGCTACAAAATAACAGATGGTACACCACGTACAATTAAAACACATATCTTAATTTCTTAATTTGACTAAAGGATTAGTAAAGAAAAGAACAACAAAAAGAAAAGGGCCCATTTTAATGAAACAGTCTAACGTGCACAAGTTAAAGCTCACGGTTTCCCCAAGTCACCGATCCTCAATCAATCTCACCCCAGGCTTCGTCGAATCGCGGTCCTGCTCCGGGTCGAATCCTGTAACTTCTTCTCCCTTTATCTGTCTCGAACCAAAAAAAAACCCCAGCCCAACCTTAGTGTCCCTCACCAGAAAAACCTCTCCTTCAATTCACGTTTCTCCTCATCTCTTATCTTCAACAATGCCCAAACATGAGCTGAAAACAAGCTGCTCACATAGAACAGCACAAAATGAAATACATACAGCATAACAGTAAAAAATATAAACCAGGGCATTACATGTTTGAAGCAGAGGTCGATACATTCTTGATTGGTCAGGGCATGAAAGGATACCGGGAGAAAGCATGAAATTGGGGCTGAGAGGAAAATTGGATCAGGCATGATGAAATGGCGGAGCAGACTCGATGGGACAAATTCTGCTCCTATATCTTATGGCCTGATAATTTTGTACACCTCTATAAAATCTCCCCTCATTCTTCTACACTCTAGGGAATAAAGTCCTAACCCAGACCATAAGACAACATAAAGGAGAAGAATTAGGCCATTTGGCCCATCAAGTCTGCTCCGCCATTTCTTCATGGCTGATCCAATTTTCCTCTCAGCCCCAAATCTCCTGCCTTCTCCCCATTGCTCTTCATGCCCTGACTAATCAAGAATCTATTAACCCCTGCCTTTAATATGCTGTACATAATGATTTGACTGTGGCAAAGAATTCTTTGCCTGTGGCAAAGAATTCGGCAAAGAATTCCACAGATTCACCACTCTCCAGCTAACCTATTCAACCTTTCTCAGTAACTCAGGTCCTCAATTCCTGTCAACATCCTTGTAATTTTTATCTGCACTCTTTCATTCTTATTAGTATCTTTCCTGAGGGTAGGTGAACAAACCTGCACATAATACTCCAAATTAGGATGACCAATGTCGTGTACAACTTCAACATAACATCCCAACTCCTGTACTTAACATTTTAACTTATGAAGGTCAATGTGCCAAAAGCTTTCTTTGCAACCCAATCTACTTTTGACACCACTTTCAATGATTTACGGACCTGTATTCCCAGATCCCTTTGCTCTACCACACTCCTCGGTGCCCTACCTTTAGCTGTCTAAGATCTACCCCGGTTGGTCTTGCTGAAGTGTGATGCCTTGCACTTGCCTGCATTAAATTCCATCTGCCATTTTTCAGCCCGTTTTTCCAGTTGGTCCAGATCCCATTGCACACTTTGATAGTCTTCCTTGCTGTTCAATACACCACAAAACTTGATGTCATCTGCAAATTTGCAGATCCACTTTAGCATATTAGCATCCAGACAGTTAATATAGATGACAGACAAGAAAGAACCCAGCACCGATCCCTGCGGCACACCACTAGTCACAGGCCTCCAGTCACAGAGGCAACCGTCTACTACCACTCTCTGCCTCCTCTCACAACGTCAGTTTTCCAGTTTACAACTTGATAATGAATGCCACATAACCAAGCCTTTTAGATCAACCTCCCATACAAGACCTTACCAAAGGCCTTGCTCAAGTCCATGTAGTCAACATCCTTCACCAACTTTCCTGTAATTTCCTTGAAAAATTCTAAAATTGCAGGGGCCCTGGCAGAAATATTTTACATATCGATATCCACTGGTCAGGTGTCAGAGGATTGGAGGATAGCTCATGTAGTTCCATTGTTTAAAAAAGGCTCAAAAAGTAAGCCGGGAAACTATAGGCCGGTAAGTTTGACAACGGTAGTAGGTAAATTATTGGAAGGAATACTAAGAGATAGGATCTACAAGTATTTGGATAGACAGGGACTTATTAGAAAAATGTCAGCATAGCTTTGTGCATGGTAGGTCATGTTTAACCAATCTATTAGAGTTTTTCAAGGTAATTACCAGGAAAGTAGATGAAGGGAAGGCAGTGGATGTTGTATACATGGAGTTCAGTAAGGCCTTTGACGAAGTCCCGCATGGGAGGTTAGTTAGGAAGATTCAGTTGCTAGTGTTACGTACCCCGTAACTGGGTCACTTACCCGCAAAGATAGAGAGATCCGTTGAAGTCTGATGGTACTATTTATTGATAAAAATACACAAAAATAATATCAATGCAAACATATGGCTAATATATGTCGTCAATACTAAATCTAAAAGCATGGGTATAATAATAATCAATAAGAATTAGCTCTATCGTTGTCTAGGGGATAATGTATTGTCTGATGGAAATATAAAAGTCACTTTAGTTCATGCAGGCTGCAGCTTTTGGTTGGAGTCAAGAGAGACAGATTTTGGAACTTACCAGAGTTTTTCCTTTTTATGATGTCGATTCTTCGAAATGTCGTTGGTGTCCTTTTCCTTTTAGCTAAGCCGTCTTCCGTGGTCAATCCCGCCAATCCCAGGCAACGGGAAAGGACGCACGCGGGCCCCACTGGCTGTCGCTATTAAACGCTGTCACAGGATTTCTAGCGTTTCTCCTGGTGCGTCTAAAGAGGTTGTTCCCTAGACCTTCTTTTATCCTTACTCGCGGGGTCTCAGATGTCAATCAGGTTGGAATGATGCCATCCCCCAACCAGCCCACTTTGGTCATTCCCTGACGGCTTCAAATAAATAGTACAGTAGTCAATACACAATTCCGTCTCCAAGAGACAATGGCTGTTTTCTGTGGCTTTGTATCACTGAGGGGCCAGGGCATTCCAAACCCTTTGTGGATTCTGTGTGTCTCTCTCTTATTTCCTGGGTCCCAGACCCGCATTAATAGCGATCTTGCGATTCTCAAAAAGGAGGGGGCTACTTTGTACCCTTCGGCCCCTCAGAGTTGGGGCACAGTCGTAACACCCCCTTTCTTCAACGCGTTTTTTACCATTGGTAAAAAACGAAGTAATACAGAGTCTTACAGGATTTTAGAATCTAACACAATACAAAAGTTTTTTTTCACTACAGAGTAATACAGTTATACATTCAATTCGGCATCTAAACAGTTAACGATTACATTGTCACTTCCTTTAATACCTTAACATCTTGTACCTTACTAAAGTCTTGTAGCATCAGACTTCAATTTAATAACCACCTATTTTTATTTCTTTCCTTCAGCAAACAAAAACTAAAGAGTTGTGATCTTAGCTTACATGTATACTACAAAAGTTCATGCAAAATACTAATCTTTATGTTACTTTCAAACCTAACAGTCAAGCTTCCATGGGGGTTGTCTTTATTATTCACATGCTTTGTCAAAATCCCTTAAAACCGGCTTCTGCTATTTTAAAATGGTGTCCCATTAACCCTCGCCTCTTTTCCGGTTAATTCCCACGTGGTGAGCTTGTGCACCCTAGCAAAATAGGCTTTCGCCTGCTCCTTTCATAGGAGTTATTTTATCAACAATGTGTTCAAACTTAGACCATCTTCTGAATTTCCACACAATTCTTTAATTTTACACAAGTTGCTAGTTTTCTCTTCAGGACCCTTCAGGCTATTAGTTCTCAATGCTAGCGATCCCTCTTTTTTCAAACAGTATTTCGAATTCTGCGGTTTCACACCACACTCTGGAATAACAATAGTGTGTGCGGCCTCTTTACCTTCCAACTCAGTCTGTAATTGATTCACAGGCACCGCGGTACCAAGCTGTTGTCTCGGTAGACTGGTTGCTGCGTCTGACATCAGTTTAAATTTTCTTCATTTGATTTGGAAACTACACTTTTCCCTTTTCCTTCAATAATAATATTCACCTCACCACCCGTTATCTCCTCACTAACTTTTAACACACCTTCAAGCACAAACACCTGGGAACTCTCACTTCCCACTATTACCAAGGTTAACCCTTTCTTCACTGAACCAAGTCCATCTGACCCACAAGGACTGCATTCCTTTTCAACTGAATCAAATACCTCAGACTTTTTCTGAGCTCCATTACTAGGTTCAGTACCACATGCATCCACATCATGGACACACTCAAATGGGACATTTGCCTCTTCCAGGCTTTCAACACCCGTACCCTGTTCAAATTCTAAATTTCCCTGATCCTCCCAGCTACTCTCTGGGCAACTCCCTTCGGGAGTAAACTCAACCCCGCGGGCTGATACAACCTCATCTGCCAACCCAGTAGACTTTTTCAAGGTAATGGCATCCTTTTCATCTAGGACTGCCCTCATTTCATTATCGGGAACACCTTTAGAATTTTCAACTTCTTCAAACAGTTCTGCCAAGCCAGACAGATCATCCATGTCCAACTCTGGACCTTTTAACAGCTTTCTCTGTTTCTTATCTTTATTTCGTGCCTCTAGAACTTTTCTCCTCACTAAGGGAAGGTCTGCCTCCTCTCCCTTACTCTCTTTCACTTTACTACTCTTCGTTTTACCACCCTCTAAACCCTCGTGGTACAGGGTCAGTAAAAATGTCTCGGCCAAATCGATACTGGCCGGATTTAAACTGCTCTCGTTCTCAGCTGCCTTTCTCGACATGCTGCGAGTGATTGTGCATGCGGGATAGATCTTGGAATCTAGGGGCGGGATCTCCACCGGCTGTCTCGTCAGCGTCATTGCTGACCAAACCTTACCACCGGCTAAATCATTACCCAGAAGGACGTCTGCGTCAGTTCTCGGGAATCCTGATCGCACCCCCATTTCAACTGGTCCAGATACCAGCTCACAATTCATAATGATCCTATGCAAGGGCACCGTTTCTGTCCCTTTTCCTATTCCTTTCACAGCTACCATTCCCGTCTTGCGACCAAAATCCAGTACCTTACTGCTAATCAATGACAGTTCAGCTCCCGTGTCTCTCCAGATCCGCACGGGAACTGGTGGGTCTCCCTCTCTCAAAGACACGGTTCCGTTTGACATACAAGTCTCAGACCCTTCTCGTATGTCTACCTGGGGCTCTCTTGTCGATTTACTGATTACCACGGCACATCCTATAGGGACTGCGGCTTTCCATTTTCCTGTCTCCTTCTTCGGAGCAAAGCACCTAGATGCAATTTGTCCCCCCTTTCCACAATTAAAACAGGTCAAGCCCGGAAATCTCTGGCCGTCTTGCCTCTCCTCCTCAATCTTACCACTAGCTCCTGGCAGGACCTCTGCCTCAGCCGGTGGGCCTTCTCTATCGTTCCCACGGTCTCTCTGGTAACTTTTATTCGAGGAAAACTTTGTCTTTTGGGGTAGGGCATATTCATCTGCAAACCTAGCAAATTCGGAGATGGACTTATTCGGCTTCTCATTCAAATACATCCGGATATCCTCCGAAACACCACTTTTAAATTCCTCAATCAGAATTAACTCCCTGAGATGCCAAAAATCCTCTTCCATTATTTCTGCTGTACACCAACGATCCAAGAGCACACCCTTCTCATAGGCAAACTCGGTATATGTCTGATTCCACCCCTTCTTTAAATTTCTGAACTTTTGTCTATACGATTCAGGTACAAATTCGTAGGTCTGGAGAATGGCTGCTTTTACTTTGTCATAATTCTCCGCCTCTTCCTCCTCCATGGACAACGCCGCATATGCCCATTGTGCCTTCCCTTTTAACACACTTTGTAACAACGCCACCCATTGCTCTTTGGGCCACTTCTGATTCACTGCCACCTTTTCAAAAATCAAGAAATAACTATCAACATCCGTCTCCTCGAACGGAGGTACTACCCTCAACTCTCGACTAACATTAAACCACTCCTCTCGGTCTGACCCTTGAGCTCCTTGCTCTTGCCTTAATTTCTCCATATCCAAGTCATGTTGCCGCTGTTTCTCTGCCTCCCTTTCCTTCTTGGCTCTTTTCCTCTCTTTTTCAGCTGCTTTCAGCTGTTATAACTGAATTTCATGCTCTCTTTGTTTCTCAGCTCTTTCCTGCTCCCTTTTCACCTCCAACTCCTTTAGCTGGAGCTCATGCTCCCTTTGCTTGTTGGCCCTTTCTTTCTCCTTCTCAGCTACTTCCAGCTGCATTAATTTAATTTCATGTTCCAACCTTAATTTCTCCAACTCTAACTGAGCCGTCCCACTAGCTGGTACCTTCTCAGGGATATTTTCCTCAGCTGCAAACACATTCTTCCCAATATAATACTGAATTATGGCCCTTCGCACTTCCCGCTTTGTCATTGACAACCTCACCTCTGCGAGGTTTAGTCCCTTTGCCATATTTATCGTCCAATTTGGTGGCCGCCTCTAGCGCCTCCAGAGTCGGGTTTCCTATATATTCATCCACGTCCATCTTTGCTGGTTTCCTGTCTGGCTACCGTGTACCAGATCTAAGTTTGGACTTACAAGCCTGATTCACTGGCCTCCCAATTTGGTATCAAATGCCGAGACGAGAACCCCAAGTTGTTACGTACCCCGTAACTGGGTCACTTACCAGCAAAGATAGAGAGGTCCGTTGAAGTCTGATGGTACTATTTTTAACAGTATTTATTGATAAAAATACACAAAAATAGTATCAATGCAAACATACAGCTAATATACGTCGTCAATATTAAATCTAAAACCGCGGGTATAATAATAATCAATAAGAAATAGCTCTATCAGTGTCTAGGGGATAATGTATTGTCCAATGGAAATATAAAGGTCACTTTAGTTCATTCAGGCTGCAGCCTTTGGTTGGAGTCAAGAGAGATAGATTTTGGAACTTGCCAGAGTTTTTCCTTTTTATGATGTCGATCCTTCGAAATGTCATTGGTGTCCTTTTCCTTTTAGCTAAGCCGTCTTCCGTGGTCAATCCCGCCAATCCCAGGCAACGGGAAAGGATGCAAGCGGGCCCCACTGGCTGTCGCTATTAAACGCTGTCACAGGATTTCTAGAGTTTCTCCTGGTGCGTCTAAAGGGGTTGTTCCCCAGACCTTCTTTTATCCTTACTCGCAGGGTCTCAGATGTCAATCAGGTTGGAATGATGCCATCCCCCAACCAGCCCACTTTGTTCATTCCCTGAGGGCTTCAAATAAATAGTACAGTAGTCAATACACAATTCCGTCTCCAAGAGACAATGGCTGTTTTCTGTGGCTTTGTATCACTGAGGGGCCAGGGCATTCCAAACCCCTTGTGGATTCTGTGTGTCTCTCTCTCATTTCCTGGATCCCAGATCCGCATTAATAGCGATCTTGTGATTCTCAAAAAGGAGGGGGCTACTTTGTACCCTTCGGCCCCTCAGAGTTGGGGCACAGTCGTAACACTAGGTATACATGGAGAGGTAGTAAATTGGATTAGACATTGGCTCAATGGAAGAAGCCAGAGAGTGGTAGTGGAGGATTGCTACTCTGAGTGGAGGCCTGTGACTAG
This sequence comes from Hypanus sabinus, assembly GCF_030144855.1. NCBI lineage: Eukaryota > Metazoa > Chordata > Chondrichthyes > Myliobatiformes > Dasyatidae > Hypanus > Hypanus sabinus. The sequence goes on from NC_082715.1 coordinate 30,040,744, forward strand.
TGGTGTGCCACAGGGATCAGTGCTGGGTCCATTGTTATTTGTCATCTATATCAATGATCTGGATGATTGGATCAGCAAATTTGCTGATGATACAAAGATTGGAGGTGTAGTGGACAGTGAGGAAGGTTTTCAAAGCTTGCAGAGGGATTTGGACCAGTTGGAGGAATGGGCTGAAAAATGGCAGATGGAGTTTAATGTGGACCAGTGTGAAGTATTGCACTTTGGAAGGTCAAACCAAGGTAGAACATACAAGGTAAATGGTAGGACACTGAGGAGTGCAGTAGAACAGAGGGATCTGGGAGTACAGATGCATAATTCCCTAAAAGTGGCATCACAGGTGGATGGGGTCGTAAAGAGAGCTTTTGGTACATTGGCCTTTATAAATCAAGGTATTGAGTATAAGAGTTGGAATGTAATGGTGAGGTTGTATAAGGCATTGGTGAGGCTGAATTTGGAGTATTGTGTGCAGTTTTGGTCACCTAATTACAGGAAGGATATTAATAAGGTTGAAAGAGTGCAGAGAAGGTTTACAAGGATGTTACCGGGACTTAAGAAACTGAGTTACAGAGAAAGGTTGAATAGGTTAGGACTTTATTCCCTGGAGCGTAGGAGAATGAGTGGTGATTTGATAGAGGTATATAAAATTATGATGTGTATAAATAGAGTGAAAGCAAGCAGGCTTTTTCCACTCAGGCCAGGGGAGAAAAAAACCAGAGGTCATTGGTTAAGGGTGAAGGGGGAAAAGTTTAAAGGGGACATTCTTCTTCACGCAGAAAGTGGTGGGAGTGTGGAATGAGCTGCCAGATGAAGTGGTGAATGCGGGCTCACTTTTGACATTTAAGAAAAACTTGGACAGGTATGTGGATGAGAGGAGTTTGGAGGGATATGGCCTGGGTGCAGGTCAGTGGGACTAGACAGAAAATGGTTCAGCACAGCCAAGAAGTGCCAAAAGGCCTGTTTCTGTGCTGTAATGTTCTATGGTTCTATTGGTCAGGCATGATCTATCATGCACATCCCATTTTGACTATCATTAATCAGTCTATCTAATCTATCTAAGTACTTCAAATAACTTCCAATAACTTACCTATTACTTATATCAGGATCATTGTCCTATAATTTCCTGGCTTATTCTTAGATCCTTTCTTAAACAAAGCAACATTATATATCTTCCAATCTTTTTGCACCTCACTCATGTCTAAGGATATTTTAAATATCTCTGCTACGGCACCTATAGGGTCTGAGGCCCTGGGGATGATGCACCATCAATAACTCTCGGAGACGTGAGGCGAGAGATAGGCTTTTATTGGCTGGAAGAAAGCACTGTCAGCAGCAAGAGACCATCACACAACATCCTGGAGACTGAGGGAGGAGCAGTGCCTCCAATAGCCTTTATACAGTGTCTGAGGGAACACCTAACCAGGCCCTGGGGATTTCTTCAGCCTTTGTTTTTCAACACAGCAAACACCTCTTCTGTAATCTGTATGAAGTCCATGACATTGTTGTGTCATTTCTATAGATTCTGCGTCCGTCTTCTGAGTAAATGCTCATGCATGAAGTTCATTTAAGGTTTCCTCTTTGTCAGGTGTATAAAATCTATCTGGGAGTGAGATGCTAGCTCAATAGGGAGATGAAATTATTAAATGTAATAGATATAAAACTGTACAGTAATGTATTTGTGGGATTTAGAAGCTCGGATGAAATTGCTCAAATTAATGAAGAAACCAAACCTAATAAATAAATTAAATGAAGATGCAGGAGGTCAGGGAACATAAGTACTGGGTGACTTAGGACAAAGACAAAAAGTTACAAATCAAAACCTGCAGCAAATTTTCTTACAATCTTTAGTGAATTATGAGTATTATTGTAATTTTGTGACCTGAGGCAAAATGTGGGACATTGTAAAGTTAACATGGTTCCTGTATTAGATCTGTCGTATTCTTTGTGGGTAGGATATGCCTGAGCAAATAAAACCAAATGATCTAATCATGGTTCAAAAGAAAAGTATTAATGGAGGAGTGGGTGGGATTTATGAATGTGAGGGAGTCAGTGTAATAGCTGCCCTGTGCCTACACTTGGGGAAAAAAAACATTTCAAATTGCAGATTAATCTGTCCCTAATTGTTTTAATCTTTCTTCTCCACAGATAACAACCAATACAACATTTTTAAAATTAGTATTATTATGCACATAGTCACACTGCCCAGAAAACGGCTTTTGACCCATCGAGTCTACACCAACTCTCAAGCACCCTTTGCACCAATAATACATTAGTCCAAATCTATTCTCCCCACTTTTCCACCAGGTCCCCCCCCACAAATTCTATCACTCACCTACATACTAGGGGCAACTTCCAGTGCCCAGTTCACCCACCAACTCACACATCTTCGGAAGGTGGGAGGAAACTGGAACACTCAAAGTGAACCCTTGCACTCGCACAGAGGATGGAGGTGAGGATTGAAGTCTCCTGTCTACCAGCAGCACGACTCCAATTTCCATCTAAAGATTCATGTGAAGACAAAACTTCTGCTTGAGAGGCTCTGTTTGCATGACAAAATTAAATCACACTGGCATCTTCATTCTTTGTGAGAATGTAGACAGGAAAGGTCCTCGTGCTCCGGCTGTGTAAAATACCACTGCAGGGTGGGCTAAAGCAAATCCCAGCTAAAGTGCATTTGTGCACTGGTACATCAAGGGAAAGCAAAATCATAACTACTTAAGTGACTGAAGACAAGAAGTAAATGACAAGGTGGAACAGACAGGAAATCATCAGTGAGACAGCCAGGGAATTGGTGGAGAAAAATGTTCCCCTAATAGTTTAATATGTTTATAAATACTACACAAATATCAGTTCAGAATTTCCTTTCACCTTAAATGTTATCCATCTGTACACACCTCTAACTCTATTTGATTAAAAACACCACTCACCTTGATTACTCAGACGTCTGTTGCCACACGTGCATGAAATCAGTAGGATGCAGGGTTACTTTGCAAGTTGCAAGCTCATTCTCAAGTCCTTAAAGTTTTTCCTGAACCCTCCTTTAGAATACATAAGTCATATCTGTGACAATTTGTTTGGTACAGACCATACCCCCACCAACAGCCCTTCCTCTTCGATCCCTGCTACCACTATCGGACCTTCTTTATATTTTGTTTCAACAACAACACACACAAAATGCTGGTAGAACACAGCAGGTTAGGCAGCATCTATAGGGAGAAGCACTGTCGACGTTTTGGGCCGAGACCCTTCATCAGGACTAACCGAAAGGAAAGATAGTAAGAGATTTGTTTTATATTTATATTTTGTTTGTTCATTAAGTGCTGTGTCATATGACATATGAGACCATGGTCTTTCCATGACCATGATTGTTCTTGGCAAATTTTTCTACAGAAATGGTTTGTCTCTACCTTCTTCTGGACAATGTTTTTACAAGCTGGCTGACCAATACTCCTCAGAGTTTGTCTGCCTGGCATCAGTGGGTGCATAACCAGGACTTGTGATGTGTACCAGCTGCTCATCTGACCATCCACCACCTGGTCTCATGGCTTCACATGACCCTGATCAGTGGAGCTACACTTTGCCCAAGGGTGACCTGCAGCCTAGTGGAGGGAAAGAGCACCTTACTGCTCCTTTGGGAGAGACACATCCCCAACTCACTTTATGTTTACCTTATCTGTTTGTTGAAGGTCTGAGAAATGATTGCTTCCCATTTACATGTCTGTCATCCAGTTCGGATATGACCCAAGTGCGGAGTGAGAGACACTGAAGCAGGTCACAGACTTTAATGCGAACAGTGTTAAAGGGAAAAGAAAACAATAAACGCTAGGCCGAACAGGGCCGCTAACTAAAACTCTCAAATGGAAAATGAAGCCTACACTGCGGCTGAAAAGAACAACTAAGATAGAACAAATATCTCTAGTCTTCAGAGTCAGTTGACTCGTTAGTCCAATTTCTCAGGCAAGGCGGAATGCAGGCAGCAAAGCGTATCTGCGTCCAAGTCTCAACAAGTACTACGACAGAATGAATGGAGTTAAATACTATCACAATGAAATAATTAGCTGACACATGCCCAATTACCGTACCTATTGCACTGCTGAATCCATGATTGTGACAGGGACCCCCTCTCTAGGCAAAGTCTCTAAGGCGCCAGAGACCTGCGTCTGCTGAAAGACCCAAGTGAGGGACTTGTCAAAAATGTCCTTCAGTGATGCTGAAAGATAAGTGCCATGGTGTGCACTGCCAATATTGGAGCCAAAGACTTCCATGTAGAGCAGAAACAAGAGCTTATACAGAGGTAGCTTGACCAAGTGACACAGTGAGACAGATCATTCTCAAATTGAGGAGCCTCTGATTGGAGCTAATCGGCATCTGCCTCAACAGTAAAAACTAACACAGAATCCCTGACCCCATCAAAATAATCTTAAACAGAAAGCACCAGGAAACCGCATTGCAGAGAAGCAAGTTGCTCAAGAAAACACAAGGAACTCTTAAACCATTAATAACTGTTGTTAAGCACCAATTAAACAACTCGGGTGCTCTAAAAACCTCAGAGCCCAATGCTCTGATGCCCTGCACAGGCCTGAAGAAGTCACTACAGGACCCCCCTCCCTGATGGCCCAGGAAGACCTGAAAATGCGAGATCCAGGAATGACTCGACAGACCCAGGGTACTTGAGAGGGAGGCATGGGGAGCTGGAGAGGCAGGGAGACTTGGGGATCCAGAGAGCTGGGAACCCCAACAGAGCGAGAGACCGGTGAACCCTGAGAGACTTGGGAACCCCAACAGACTGACATCAAGGAACCCATGGCGGGGCCAAGAGGGAGGCGTGGAAGTCTTCGAGATGGGGAGGATATTGAAAAACCCCAAACATATTGAATAAGCCTTGGAAACAATTAAAAATAAAACCCTGGGAACCTAGCAAAAGTCCTTGGGAAACCTTGAAACCTAGAGAAGGAACCTTTTCAAATCTTGCTCAGTGTTTTATCTTTCACAATTTTTCCACAGGCAATTAGGATTTTCCCAGCCTGTACCATGATTTTCACCAAGAGATTGAAAATAATCTTGATAGTGTTACTGTGTATTTGCACACTCTAGCCAGGGATCTGCTTTTGGAGTAGGGCTCTTACAAAATTTACACTATTGACTTGAATGATGATTTGTTGAATCAATTGATAAGCTTGCTTGAAGCGCTCATTTGTTATGCAGACCTGAGTCATGGGACTACAAAGCTGGGAACCTGGGTATTTGTGACTTGAAAAGCTTGGAATAGATACCGAAGAGACTCAATGTAGACTAGAGAAGCTCAGTAGGTAGATTCCAGTGCACTCTCCTCAAGCCACCAATGTCAAAACGTCACTGTTCAAACTTTGCTGGGTCCATTACTTAGCAAGATCCTTCTGTCACAATGGAAACAGAAACAAGAGTTTATACATAGGAATTCCAACAGAATATTGTCGCTTCAACGAATCACTCTGACCAATGAATTTCATGGCCAAGGTCAGCTGCTCTCCTCCTCTCTCTGCTGGGTCCATCTTTGTGTGGCTGAGACTTGCAACCGGTTCGGATATGGCCCGAGTGCAGAGTGAGGGACACTGAAGCGGGTCGATAGTTCACAGACTTTAATGTGAACAAAGTTAAAGGGAAAAGAGAACAATGAACACTAGGCCGAACAGGGCCATTAACTGAAACTCTCAAATGGAAAATGAAGCCTACACTGTGGCTGAGAAGAACAACTAAGATAGAACGAATATCGCTTGTCTTCAGAGTCCGTCAACTCGACAGTCCAATTTCTCAGGCAAGGCGGAATGCAGGCAGTGAAGCGTATCTGTGTCCAAGTCTCGACAAGTACTACAACAGAATGAATGGAGTTAAATACTGTTACAATGAAATAGTAATTAGCTGACACGTGCAATTGCCGTATCTACCGCATTGATGAATCTGTAGTTGTGACAGTGTCTGTAAATTGGATCATTTGGCTTTTAAAAGAACCTTATCATAAACATGAGAAATTCTCCAGATCCAGAGCACCACACAAAAAATGCTGAAGGATCTCAGCAGGTCAGGCAACATCCATGGAAATGAATAAACAGTGAACGTTTTGGGCTTCAGTACTGGAAAAGAAGGAAGAAAGTAAAAATTTGGGGGTGGGGCAGGGGGATAGGTAAAGCCAGATAGGTGGGAAAGGTAAAAGGCTGGAGAGGAGAGTGGCCCATGGGAGAAAGGGAAGGAGGACGGGACCCAGGGGGAGATGATAGGCTGGTGAGAAGAATTAAGAGGCCAGTGTGGGGAATAGAAGAAGAGGGGAGGGGGAGGAATCTTTGTACTGGAAAGGGAAATCGACATTCATGTTGCCAGGATTGGAGGCTACCCAGACAGAATATAAGGTGTTGCTCCTCCACCCTGAGGGTGGCCTCATCGAGGCACAAGAGGTGGCCATCGACTGACTTGTTAGAACAGGAATGTGAATTGGAATTAAAATGTTTGGCCACCGGAAAGTTCCACTTTGGGTGGATGGGGTGGAAGTATTTGACAAAGCAGCCCTTCAACTTACATCACCAATGTAGTGGGGCCTGCATCGGGGGCACTGGACTCGACAGGTGACAGCAGCATATTTACTGGAGAGAAGAGTCCACCAGGAAGAACTGTTTAGGGTCCTGAATATAGGTGAGGGAGGAGGTGGTTTGGCACTTTGGTCACTTGCCGGGAGGGGGATTAGTGGGGAGGGACGTATGGACAAGAGAATCACAGAGGGAGCAATCCTTGTGGAAAGTGGTGGGAGGGACGGAGATAAAGATACGTTTGGCGATCCCTTTGGTGATGACGGAAGTTGCGGAGAATGATGTGTTAGATGTGGAGGCTCATGGGGTGGTAAGTAAAGACAAGAGGAATGATATCACTGTTGAGGCACGGGAACAAGGGGTGAGTGGGGATGTCTGCAAAATGAGAGATGAGGGCAGCATCAATGGTGGGGGAAGGGAAACTCCATTCACTGTTAAGGCCATGGGATCTTACCACTTTTGATGTTTTTACTATTATCCAAAAAGGTGTTTTCAGAATCAGAATCAAAATCAGGTTTAATACCATTGGCATATGTCATGAAATTTGTTAATGCTACTGGGCAGTGCAATGAAATACATGATAAATAAATATAGAAAAAACAAACTGAATTACAATAAGTGAGTGTGTATATCAATCTATCTGACTATTTAATAAAGTTGAAATAGTAGTGCAAATGAACAGAAACAAAAAGTAGTGAGGTAGAGTTCATGGGTTCAATGTCCATTTAAAAATCGGATGGCAGAGGGGAAGAAGCCATTCCTGAACCATCGGGAATGTGCCTTCAGGCTTCTGTGTCTCCTTCCTGGTGGTAACAATGAGAAGAGGGCATGTTCTAGGTGGCGGGTGTCCTTAATGATGCACGTCACCTTCTTAAGGCACCGCTCCTTGAAGATGGCTTGGATACGATGGAGGCTAGTACTCATGATGGAGCTGTCTAATTTTACAAGTTTCTGCAACTTACTTTGATTTTGTGCCACACCTCTCCCCATACCAGATGGTGATGTAACTAGTCAGAATGTCCTCTATAGTACATTTATTAAAGTTTTCGAGTGTTTTAGTTGAGAAACCAAATCTCCTCACACTCCTAATGAAACTCCTCCTGTCCTGTCTTCTTTATAGCTGCTTCAATATGTTGCCACCAGGTTAGATATTGACACGCAGGAACTCGAAATTGCTCACCGTCTCCACTTCTGATCCCTCTATGGGGATTGGTTTGTGTTCCCTCGTTTTTACCCTTCCTGAAATTCAGAATCAGCTCTTTGGTTTTGCTGACATTAATGTTTGCAAGTTTGTTACTGCGACACCACTCAACTACCGGTAACTGGTATATCTTGCTCCTGAATCCCCTTTTGTCACCATCTGATGTAAAGTTCTGGGTTTATTAACATTTTAAAAGGCTAATGAATGCACTTCACCTCTGCAACAACCCGGCATTAACATTTCCTGAGGCTTTAAGAATGACACAGATTCGGTGGAACTATGATGGTTACATCTCTATGAAATTAGAGATGGTGTGGACAGCCAGACCCCAGGGGTTCAGAGAAGGCAGACAGATCTGAACATGTATGATTGTTTAGTCCAATTACCCTATTTAATGTGTCAGTATGAAGTTCATCATGTATGAAGCCAATATTTCCTCCAGCTCAGAACCTACTTTAAAAGTTAATTTAAGCCAAGATTTCAAATGTAATTAGGTTTTTTTTTCTCAGCACTGAGAGAATACTGGCTGATTGTGAGTGTTATAACAGTATGGAAATGTTTTTGTCTTTAATCCATTTATGGAGTCATACAGCCCAGAAAAAGGCCCTTCAGCCCCACTCATCCATACTGACTGTGTTGTTCAACAAGTTAGTCCTATCTGTCCACAGATGACCCATTTCCCTTTAAACCTCTCCCATCCGTGTACTTAACTAGATGGTCTTAAAAGTTTGCTACGTACCCAATTCAGCCAATGTTTCTAGCAGCTCACTCCAAAAACACACCAATCTTTGCATTAAGATGCCATCCCTAATATTTCTTTTACATCCCTTGGCTCTGATCTCAGGCTTATGGCCTTTATTTTTAGAATTTAGACCTGTCTATGCCCCTTATAATCTTATATATTCATCAGGTTACTTTTCAATCTCCTACACTCTGGGAATAAAGTCCTAGTCCACACAACCTCTCCTGCAATTTAGCCTCCCAGAATCTAGGCAACATCATGTTAAATCTTTTCTGCACTCTTTCTAGCTTAATAATATCTTTCCTTTACCAGAGTGACCAAAACTGTACACAATAGTTTAAGTGTGGCCTCACCAATGTCTTTTATAACCTTTCACATTTTTGTTTAGTTGGACTTAATGCATATTTTCCCCTTAGGATTTGGATTAAGCAGCAAAATTCAGACATGACATTAAACCTAACATTTTGGAAAAAGTGTTCGTGTTAAGCAGGGTTTCATTTGAAGTTATCAGATTGTCTCAAGGACGTGAGGGAATAGGACCAATCAAGTGTGACAGTGGAAAAGTGTGTATGGAACCAGAGGAGATAGCGGATGTACTTAATGAGTACTTTGCTTCAGTATTCACGATGGAAAAGGATTTTGGTGATTGTAGTGATGACTTGCAGCAGACTGAAAAGTTTGAGCATGCAGATATTAAGAAAAGGGATGTGCTGGAGCTTTTGCAAAGCATCAAGTTGGATGTCACCGGGACCTGACGGGATGCACCCCAGGCTACTTTGGGAGGTGAGGGAGGAGATTGCTGAGCCTCTGGAGATGATCCTTGCACCATCAACAGGGACGGGGGAGGTTCCCGGAGTTTGGAGGGTTGCGGGTGATTTATGAACAATTGGAGAAGCATAATATGATTAGGAATGGTCAGCATGGCTTTGTGAAAGTTAGGTCATGCCTTATGAGCCTGATTCAATTTTTTGAGGATGTGACTAACACATTGATGAAGGAAGAACTGTAGATGTAATGTACATGGATTTCAGCAAGGCATTTGACAAGGTACCCCATGTAAGGCTTATTGAGAAAGTAAGGGATCCAAGGGACATTGCTTTGTGGATCCAGAAGAGGCTTGCCCACAGAAGGCAAAGAGTGGTTGTAGATGGGTCATATTCTGCACGGAGGTTGGTCACCAGTGGTGTGCCTCAGGGATCTGTTCTGGGACTCTTACTGTTCGTGATTTTTATAAATGATCTGGATGAGGAAGTGGAAGGATGGGTTAGTAAATTTGCTGATGACACAAAGGTTGGGGGTGTTGTGGATAGTGTGGAGAGCTGTCAGATGTAACAGCGGGACATTGATAGGATGCAAAACTGGGCTGAGAAGTAGCAGATGGAGTTCAACCCAGATAAGTGTGAAGTGGTTCATTTTGATAGGTCAAATATGATGGCAGAATATAGTATTAATGGTAAGACTCTTGGCAGTGTGGAGGATCAGAGGGATCTTGGGGTCCGAGTCCATAGGACGCTCAAAGCAGCTGCGCAGGTTGACTCTGTGGTTAAGAAGGCATATGGTGCATTGGCCTTCATCAATCGAGAAATTGAATTTAGCAGAGAATTAATGTTGCAGCTATATAGGACCACTACAGAAAGGATATGGAAACCATAGAAAGGGTGCAGAGAAGATTTACAAAGATGTTGCCTGGATTAGGGAGTATGTCTTATGAAAATAGGTTGAGTGAACTCGGCCTTTTTTCCTTGGAGTAACAGAGGATGAGAGGTGACCTGATAGAGGTGTATAAGATGATGAGAGGCATTGATCGTGTGGATAGTCAGAGTCTTTTCCCCAGGGCTGAAATGGCTAGCACAAGAAGGCACAGTTTTAAGCTGCTTGGATGTGGGTACAGAGGAATAAGGGGTAAGTTTTTTACACAAAGAGTGGTGAGTGCGTGGAATGGGCTGCTGACGATGGTGGTGGAGAATGATAAGATAGGGTCTTTTAAGAGACTCCTAGACAGGTATACGGAGCTCAGAAAAATAGAAGGTTATGGGTAACCCTAGGTAGTTCTAAGGTAGGGACATGTTTGGCACAGCTTTGTGGGCCGAAGGGCCTGTATTGTGCTGTAGATTTTCTATGTTTCTATGTTTCTAAATCATTTCCTAAAATGCCTATTTAAAATTATCAGTTATAATAAGAGTTCAGATTTAGATGCTCACTTAATTCTCATTATAATCAGGAACTGAAAATGGCTATTGTGAAATTCAAGTCTTTAACTTTTGACAAGAGCTCAGTCAGCAGAAGTTGTTATTTAAAATGCATTAGCTTGTAAACAAAGGATGGAAGAGAGAGGCTTGTTTTGCTGTTGGTTGTATTCTGCTTTGTGTGCTGTGTTTATTTATAGAGATACAGTGTAATCCCACGATTTAACCCTAGCCTAATAGTGGGACAATTTACAATGACCAATAAACCTACCAGACTGTATGTCTTTGGACTGTGGGAGGAACCCGAGCACCCAGAGGAAACCCATGTGGTCACGGGGAGAATGTACAAACTCCAGTCCTGCTCGAAACATCGACAGTACTTTTGCTCTTAGATGCTGCCTGGCCTGCTGAGCTCCTCCAGCATTTTGTGTGCGTTGCTCGGATTTCCAGCATCCGCAGATTTTCTCTTGTTTGTACAAACTCCTTACAGGCAGCAGCAGAAATTGAACCTGGGTCACTGCTACTGTAAAGCGTCGTGCTAACCACTACACTACCATGCCTGAAGCATTGTGGGCATGCCACTTTGGCCCTGGAACGTGCGCCCAAACCACATCCTTAGGCGAGTTGGTTGCTAATGCAAATGACACACTTCACTGTGAGAGAGAGTGTGTGTGTGTGTGTGTGTGTGTGTATCTGAAGCACATTTAAACTGGATGAGATTACAACTAGAGGTCATGGGTTAAGGGTGAAAGGTGAAAAGTTTAAGGGGAACATGAGGGGAAACGTCTTCACTCAGACAGTGACGAAGGAATGGAACGAGCTGTCAGCACAAGTGGTAAGTGTGGGTTTGATTTCGAAATTTCAGAGAAATTTAGAGGGTATGGAGTGCTATGTTCCAGCTGCAAGTTGATGGGACGAAGCAAGTTAATGGTTTTGCTTGGACTAGATGGGCCAAAGTGCCTGCTTCTGTGTTGTGGTGCTCTATGACCCTCAGTTTGAATATGAATCTGAAACAAAGGACCAAGAAAGGGAAACAAAGCAGTTGAAACAGAGAAACTACAAAGTCCAGGCTTATGTTTCCTTCTTCCATATTAAATATCATTGAGAATCTTTTCCATAATCATATTTTGTTAACTTGGACAGCTTTCAGGATTAATTTATGTACCGTTTCCCAACACAGATTTAACAAACACCTAAATGCATTTTATTCACCCACTCTCTGTTTTTCTCTCCCTCTCTTCTTGCCCACGTAACTCAAGAAGCATGTCATACTCATGCAGTATTTTAAAAGAGAATACGTGGGCTTTAAATCAGATCAGAAACAAAATATGACCTACCTTCGAGACTGTCCTGTCGTAAACGGGACCGCATCAAACATAATAGCACAAACTTCATGAAAAGACTGTAGTAAATTAAGATCATGAAGACAGATATGTTCAGCCACAGCCAAAACTCCAAAAGCAACCTCTCCTCTATTACAGATTCAAATTATTAAATCTGTTTGCCCTACAGTCCCAAGCAATGAGTAGTCCTAGCCTAATTAAAATAGTCTTCACTTCATTTCAGATCTTTCCGATTTCTGCTTATGTATGGCGCATGTGTTAGAATTGTACATTATGCCTTTGGAATTCAGGAGGAGGTTAAGCTTCCACTTTCTGCATGACCCTATAACTGAGTCCCAGGGAACGGTCTCGGCCTGAAACATTGACTGTTATTCATTTCCATAGATGCTGCCTGACCTGCTGAGTTCCTCCAGCACTTTGTGTGTGTTGTCCAATAAGTGATCCCCTGCGAGTCTGTTTGGCGAAGGCTTCATTCATGGTCCCTTCGCAACTCGCTCAACACTCATGCTGCGGCCACGCCTGGATCTCCCAACTGAAACGTTCAAAGTAAGTTCATCATCGAAGTATGTGGAGGTTGTCTGCCATGTCCGACGATCACAGAAAACCTGTGTGGTCGAGTTTTTAAAGTGGAAAAGCCATGGCACTGGGGAAGTTCCTCTCTCTCAAAAAGGCGTCACAAACTGGCGTCCCCGTGGATTGCGGTGGATGACCATGATGTCTTCTGTGCCTTATCATGTCCTACACTCTCCACGGAGAGTTGCAGTACCGCCTTCCTGGCCATTGGATCTCATCCACCCAGTCAATGGGAGCTCACTTTCAATGCTAAGACAGGCACGTCCCTACCTCACCAGGGTATGAGGTGGCCGATTACCCTCTCCTGGTTTAACCTGCCTGCTGACGCAGTGTGGCTGCTATCGCATGCAAACAGCTACTTGGAGCCACAGGTGACAGCTGAGTGTCTGCTGGAGATCAAAGGTGAGTGAGCTGATATACTGGACATCAATGTACGTAGAGTATATTAAATTTACCGTACACTACCTTGAGATGCATTTTTTGCAGGTATTTAGAGGAAAAAATTAAATACAACAGAATTTTACAAAAGAAACCATACATAGATAAAGACACTCAAACAACCAATGAGCAAAAGAAGACAAAGTGTGCAGATAAAAATAAAACTGAGAATGTGAGTTGTAAAGAGTCCTTGAAAGTAAGTCTGGAGGCCGTAGCGTCAGCTCAGAGCAGCAGTGATTGAAGTTATCACATCATTTCAGGAGCCTGATGGTTGTAGGATAATAACTGTTCCTGATCCTGGTGGTCTGGGACCTAAAGCTTCGATACCTTCTTCCCGATAGTAGGATGAAAAGAAGTCATGGCCTAGCTGGTACGGATCTTTGATGATGGGTGCTGCTTTCTTGTGACAGCGCTCCATATAAGCACACTCAGTGGTGTGCTATTAGTTGAGACTGTCTCCTGCCAATTGATTCCAAATCAATCCTTCTCTTTGAGTTTCATTAAAAAAGAACATTCTACCTTCCCCTGAATGGTCTTTGACCTTAAAATGGTTGGCTTCCTTATTGAGTCCATTGTTTCCTTAATATTGTCTGTTACACAGATGAGGCAGATTTGTCTTAAAGTAATGTAGTCAGAACTGTCTGACCATAAAGCAGACAATACTTTTTCTCAGATCCATCATAGCAATAGATCTGAAATGTTAAATGTTTCCTCCACTGTATGATGGTCTCTGAAGCTACTGCTGCTCCTTCAGTTGTGAGCCAATATTTTTATACGTAAATGACAGAGAACAGCTTTAACTTTGTGACCTGTCTAATGTTGGTATATTTTGAGTTAAATGTATTCCGGCTGTTGGAGTGCTCAAGAGGGCCAGCCCACTCGCTTTTCAGAAGACTAGAAAACCAAACTACAAGAGGAGAAACAGTCTTTTAGAGCTGGCAAGCTGCAATTGCGATTCAGCAGATGAAATGCAGGATGATAACAGAAATTAGAGATTCACATCTATGTACCTAAATGTGGTACTTGAGAAAAGAGGTCTAAGAATGCAAACATATAAACTGCTAGAGGAGGAACACAAATTACTTAGGTTATAAGGAGTGCAAGATCGTAGGAAACATTTGGAGGAAGTGTAGCATTTATTTCAAATATTGTTCAGGGTGTTTTCGCATGAACTGATCTTTGCAGATTTAAAATTAGGATAAATAGTTTGGCTTTTCGAAGTTTTATTGGAGGCAATTTTGGCTTATCCAGCACAGGACTACAGCCCAAGACACGAGAGCAACAATCCTATAATGAACCAAAAACACAAATATGAAAACCACAAGCTGTATAATACTCAGACTTTTCTTCAGGCAATAGTAATTCAGATTTTACTGTAAAATTTTTATTTTGTATTTCATTTGCTGCATTCTCTGTAAATTCATACACGAGCATTTTAATGTACATCTTGGCAGGTAAGAGAGAAAAGTCTAGAGAAAAGACTGAATAGACACATCAGGATTTAACAGTATTGGATGTACGGGTACAATTTCAAATCATTCCTGATTCATTGTTTTGTTTGTCATTCATTGTGTGTAGTTTTTCACTAATCTTATTTATTTTTGTTCTACTGTGAGTGCCTGCAAGAAAGAGAATCTCAGGGTAATATATGGTGACATATGTGCATTTTGATAATAAGTTTCCTAGAACTTTTGGAAGAAACAAATCAAGCAATTGAACTAAGGCTTTCAGACATGGGTCACTTATGTCTCATTTCATCGATCTGTGACACATCTGAACTGGTAAATAAACGAGGAAGATCTATTTGTGGATGAGGGTCCTTCAATAGGCATTAGAAATCACTCAGATACATAGGGGATCTAGTGTTGGAATATCATAAAAGCTAGACTCTATGGATCCATCATTGAGGTCAATGCCTGCAGAGTTGGAACATTGGTCACTAAGCCTGAAGACTGCTGCTCAGTTGTAAGATTGCAGCAAATCATACAAATTTCAACTTTTCCTTTCTGAACATCATCTGCCTCTGGCTCTGCTTTGGTTCCGATGCTTTCTGTGTCTCTGTTCTTGTGGAAAGAGAAAACTATCTTATTGCTCAGATGTTTACTCAACCAATGATTACAATATCTTCATTGTTCGAATATTATACATGGCAAAGTGAAAGTCAGAGAAAATAGTTCAGGAAAAGAACTGCTGATAGAAGCAGAAAGGGTGGAATAAGAGAAACAAAAGCAGGAAAGATTGAAATGTAGAACAAAATGTAAGAACAAGAAGGTTCAAAGGTTCATTTATTATCAAAGTATACAACTCTGAAATTCTTCTTCTCCAGATAGCCATGAAACCAGGAAAGAAAAGAATGGCAGCATTGTCATCAACCCCCTCCCCCAAATCCCTCCTCCCAACACAAAAAATGAACAAAGACAAAACAGGAACATTGACCCACAAATACCACTCTCCTGCAAACAAAAAAAAACAAGAAAGAATGGATGAAAAACACAGGATAAAAATAAGACTGGAAAAAGTCTATAGTCCAGTCCATATCCAAAATGCAGAAAACCTGGGTAACATTCTCTGGGCACAGGCGCAGATGAAGTCTTACCAGCGATAAAATGTAGTGTTCCCACTCAGTGGCAGAGTGATCTCACCAGTGATAAAAAGGCAGTCTCCCCTCTCTGTCGCAGAGTGATCTCACCAGTGATCAAAAAGCAGGCAGCTGTTGCTCACTTCCTGCATTTGCCTTGATGTTTCAATCTCCCTCAGCTTTAATTGCCAAACAATGGAAGCTTTAATTGGTGAAATAGAATCGAACATTGCCTTGCAACTGTCCCGCAGCTTTGCCACGAGGTTCCTGCACACTGTCTCTGCCTCCCAGAATCCTCTTGGAGACAGCAGTGTACTAAAACACCCAAACGATCTCCAAACTGAAAATCCACAGGCTCAAACAGTTCCTGAATCAGATTCAAGACACAAAGCAAATGTAAAAGACATAAAAGAAGTGAAATATATGTTTTCATGATCTATCCAGAAGATGTCCACCGAAGGATTGTTGTACACAGGCACCATCTTGACTGGGGGAGAAAGACATTTTACAAATTTGTCCATACTGAACTGATAACTCACTCCCTGTGACATCTTATGTAAGCTCCTCATATTTTGTTTTTTTGGGGACTATTTTTGGGTGAGTGTGTTTTTTTGCTTTATTAATGCCCCGTTTCAGGAAGAGTTGGTATCCTACAACCATCAGGTTCCTAGATCAGCAAAGGATAACTTCATCCACCACAACTCTGAACTGATTCAATGACTTACAGACTCATTCTCATTTACAATTCATGTTCTTAGTATTCTTATTTACACAGTTCGTCTTCATCTGCACGTTGATTGTTTGTCAGTCTCTGTTTATGCTGATTAACTTTTGAGCTTGATGCACCAGCAATAACTCTCGGGGACTGGAAGTGAATGATAGGCTTTTATTAGCAGCAAAAAGGAGCTCGTCATCTCAGAGACTGAGGGGGGAGGGAGCAGTGCCCCAATTGCCTTTATACAGGGGTCTGTGGGAGGAGCCACAGGAGCAGTCAGCAGAGGGGCATGTCCAGACAGGTATACATAGTTTACCACAGAGCTTCAAGTTCACAAGCAGAGTTATCATTCTGCCCATCAGGTCTGTGCCAACTATCCCAATGATCGTCTTCCCACATTTATTTTCCTGTGCCCTGCATTACAGGTGATCATCCAAGCACTGGATCAAAGTTCAAAGTAAGTTTATTATCAAAGTACACCATATACTACCCTGCGATTCATTTTTTTGTGGTCATTCACAGTAGATACAAAGAACTACAATGGAATGAATGAAAAACTACACACAGAGAGGGACAAACAACCTATGTGCAAATAGAAAAATAACAGTGAGAACATTAGTTGCAACATGCTTGGAAGTGAGTCTGTAGGTTGTGGAATCAGTTCAGTGTCCAAGCAAGTGAGGTTCAGGAGACTGATGGTTGAGGGGTAACAACTGTTCCCTAGCCTGGTGGTGTGAGTTCTGAGGCTCTTGTACCTTCCTCCAGCAGTGAGAGGAGGGCATAGCCTGGATGGAGGAAATCGTAGATGGTGAAGGATCATTGAAGCAAGAGGCCATTCAGCAATTCAAAGCTAATCTACTGGAGCTAAATTCATTTCTTCCTAATGTCCTGCTCATTTCCACAGCCCTGCAGTTTATTTTCTGCTTCAAGTATATTTTCAGGTTCCTGTATGAAGAGAGCATTGAATTTGTTTCTGTTAATCTGTTAACCAGTAGGTTTCCAAACCGAGGCAATTTGTTGCTTTTTAGAAGCCTTTCTGCATGTCTTGTCTGTTCTTTTTTCTATTACTTAGCCATCCAGTTATTGATCCTTCAGCCTTTGCAAACAGCAGCCTCAAATTTTGGTCACGCAGTGTGTGTTTTAACATGCAGTTAGGTTACAACTGACTTATAACCTAAAATTAATATATCAATACCGTGACCTTGTAAAGGTAATAGTCCGTAATGCACAATGGAAGTTTCAGTCACAGTCACAAACTCTTGCCCAGACAGCTTCATCAATCTTCACAAGTTTGCTTCTGGTTAGGTGAAGAGTGGGAGCGTGGGTGGTGCCATTGCAATGATCGTCTGAACAACCGGCCAGCAGAAGAGGGGTCATGGACTCTGTCTCCCTCACAGCAGAGCCAAAGGAAGACAGAAGAGATCTGGGTTGGTGTGTAGGAGGGGAGGTGTTTGAGAGAAGAAACCTTACATCATGCCTAAACCAATCCCAGTAGTAATGTATCCAAAAATTAAAGTCTTCTACGGCAATCCGAACAAAGATTCATTACCTTTATGGGCAGGGCTGCAGCTGTGAACTGGACTGATGGATATCAGGCCCAGTAGCAATCTACATAATCCACCACAGCATCTTGATGCTGCTTCACAGTCCCGTTTCCTTCTCAAGCAAAGGGATGCGGGCAGCGGACTCGCACAGCTTCCTACAGACAGACTTGGCTTCCCAAAAATTCAGGAGTGATGGATTCCAGCCCCCACATATAAACCTGCACTTCTTCATCAGTTGGGAAGGCGGTCACTGGCTGAACATCCAGATTGTTTGTAACCATCAGTAAAAGGACTTCAGGTCAATGCCCTGCCTCTGGGAAATTCAAATGATATACTCATTCTGGATTGGTCTGCTCCGGTTGAATAATCATAGCCACACTGATGGGATCTCCTGGTGGCTAACCATTTCAATTCAACTTCGGACAGGTTTTCCCTGCCTCCACTACTGCTGTGATGAGGCCAAATTCATGCTGGAGGAACAATACTTCATATTCTCTTTGAGTAGCCTCCAACTTGACAGCATGAATATCAATTTTTCCAACTTTCAGCAATTTCTTCCATTTTCCTCCTTATTTGTTTTCCTATTCCTCATTCTGGTTACCCTCTCACCCTTCTTCTCCTCGCCTGCCCATTGCCTCCCTCTGGTTCCCTACTCCTTTCCTTTCTTCTATTGTCCACTGTCTCTCCTATCAAATTCCTTCCTTTTCAGCCTTTTACCTCTTCCACATTTCCACTCCCAGCTTCTGACTTCATCCTCCACTCCCCCCTATATACCCGCCTTTCCTCTCAACTAGTTTCATCTATCACCTGCTAGCTTGTTCTCTTTCCCCTGTCCCCACCTTCTTATTCTAGCTTCTGCCCTCTTCCTTTCCTGTCCTGGTGAAGGGCCTCAGCCCAAAACATCGACTGCTTATTTATGCCATAGATGCTGATTAACATAGAGAAGCTTCTCTCAATGATTCAGGAACAGCCTCTTCCACTTTGCCATCCGAGTTCTAAAGATACAATGAACTCATGTATTTGTGTTTTTTGCACTACTTATTTAAACTTAATTATTTAATAGATATATATATATATATTTACAGTAATTCAGTTTTTTCTCTATATTTATTTATCATGTCTTTCATTGTACTGCTGACATAAAGATAACAAATTTCACAACATATCCTGGTGATATTAAACCTAATTCTGAATACTGAGTTCCTCCAGCATTTTGTGTGTGTTGCATTTAGTCCATAGACCATAAGACTATAAGGCATAGGAGCAGAATTAGGCCATTCAGCCCATTGAGTCTGCTCCACATTCTGTAATGACTGATCCCAGATCCCACTCAACCCCATACACCTGCCTTCTTGCCATATCCATTGATGCCCTGACCAATCTGGAAACTATCAACTTCAGCTTTAAATATACCCATGGACTTGGTCTCCATGACAATCTGTGACAGAGTATTCCACAGATTCACCGCTGTCCGGCTAAAAAAAATTCTTCCTTACCTCTGTTCTAAAAGGTCACCATTCAATTTTGAGGCTGTTCCATCTATTTCTGGATACCCCCACCTAAAGAAACATCCTCTTCATATCCATCCTATCTAGTCCTTTCAACATTTGGTAGTTTTCAATGAGAACCTCACACATTCTTCTAACTTTCAGTGAATACAGCCCAAAGCTGCCAAACACTCCTCATATGTTAACTATATTCATTTCTGGAATCATCCTTGTGAGCCTCCTCTGGACTCTCTCCAATGACAACACATCCTTTCTGAGATATGAGGTCCAAACCTGTTGACAATACTCCAAGTGTGGCCTGATTAGTTGCTCATGAAGCCTCAGTATTATCTCCTTCCTTTTATATTCTATTCCCCTTGAAATAAATGCCAACATTGCATTTGCCCTCTTTATCAGAGAGTGAACCTGTAAATTAAGCTTCTGGGAGTCTTGCATGAGGCCTCCTAAGACCCTCAGCACCTCTGAGTCCTCTGACCCTGCACTCCATTCATGAAAAGCATGGCCATGTTTTCCTGCTCTATCCCAATATCCTTTTTGACCTATTAATATTCAGAAATCTATCAACTTCTGCTTTGAATGCACACAATAAGTGAGTCTTCCCAGTCCACTGGGGTAGCAAATTCCACAGATCTATCTTGTTCTGAGATGATAGGATGGACCAAAACTCAACTGGACTAACCACATAAATAGTGTAATAACAAGAATAGTTTCAAAGCTGGTTTCCACCTGACACTTCATGTCCTTTTCACCAGCTACAATGCAAAAGCTGGGAGCCTGATGGAATTCTCTCAACTTGAATGAGTGTCTGGATGATTGCAAATCCAACAGTTCTCCAAAAGCTGAATGATATCCAGCATTGTGGTATCACTTCCACCATTCCAGATACTCATTCCCTCTATCACCAGTGTACAACGGACTGCAGCTACTTGCCTGGGTTTTCCAATGGTACTGTCCTTACCCATGAGAAGAAACAGGGCTTCCTGTACATGGGAAGACCACTACCTCTGTAATTGGTTCCTCGACTTCCTAACTGGAAGACCACAGTCTGTGTGGATTGGTGATAACATATTCTCTTCGCTGACGATCAACACTGGTGCACCTCAGGGGTGTGTGCTTAGCCCACTGCTCTGCTCTCTATATACATATGACTGTGTGGCTAGGCATAGCTCAAATACCATCCACAAATTTACTGACGATACTATCATTGTTGGTAAAATCTCAATTGGTGATGAGAGGGTGTATGGGGATGAGATATGCCAGCTAGTGGAATGGTGCCGCAGCAACAACCTGGCACTCAACATCAGTAAGATGAAAGAACTGATTGTGAACTTTTTGCACATTTTTAATAATCCATTCAATATACGTAATTCATTTATTTGTTTATTTATTATTATGTTTTATTTTACTTATTTTTTTTCCTCTCTGCTAGATTATGTATTGCGTTGAACGGCTGCGGGTAAATTAACAAATTTCATGTCACATGCCAATGATAGTAAACCTGATTCTGATTCTGATACGTTCCCCTCCAAGGTGCACAGCTAGCCTGACTTGAAAACATATTGTCACTCCTTTTTGCCAGGTCTAAATCCTGGAACTCCCTCCCTGGCAGCACTCTGGGATTGCCTTTACCAGCAGGTCTGCAGTGACATAAAAAGGCATCTTGTCACCACCGTCTCATGCACAAATAGGATTGACCAGTAAGTGTTGGCCTTGCTGGACGCATCTGGAGGCTGAAAACTGCATACATTTTAAAACAGCACTCCACTAGCAATTACATATTTCTCTAAAGATCCAAAGTAAAAAGGAAAGTGCTGGAAAAACTCCTCGGGTCAGGCAGCTCTATTGTAAGGAAAACTCGTTTCCTAGACCCATTGCCTAAAGGTACAGCTTTCTTGCACTAAACGGGCACCATTATTTGTTTTATCTGTGGCGCCTGCAAGAAGGTCGGTACTCTTACCGTATTTAAAAAGGATCTACACAGGCAGTCAAATCACCAAGGCACAGAGATGTCTGTGGATGAATTTCTGAACAGCAGTATGAGGTTTGAGGGTTGTTTAATGTTAGCATGGCCACAATGGGCTGAATGGTCTGATGCTGTGCTCGAACATTCTGTGACTCAATATAAACGTTATCAAGTAGGATAGAAAACAATTAATGGTTTGTCAGAAGTTGTTATACTTTTACAAAATTTCCATGCCTCTCTACTGCACAGGACCTTTATTTTTTCCCAATTCATGCTTTGTAACACAAATCAGCAGCTCAAAAGCCTCCTTCTTAAAATCCTTCAGTATCTCAGAAAGCCAAACATCAATTTCTCAGTATCAAAGATATACTTTCACCTAATGCAATCACTCATTAGAAAACACCTCATATGAAAGCTGACCCAATATCCCATCTATTAAGATATAATGCTTACTGTGATCTATCATGGAAGTGCAAATTTTCCAGTCTGATGTTCCCCAATGTGTTCCATTAGTCTTTTAAAGTCTTAGTTATTTCTTTGGCCTCTGAAATGTAACACTCCACATCTCTTTCATTACTGCAGCTGGCTGTGTGAAATATTTCTCTTCCAACCCATTTCTTTTCATCTACATTTAACAAGTAAAATTGCCTTTCCCTTTGACACTTCAATGTTTGCATGCTCTTATAACAGATTGTTCTCACTTCCAGAGTGCATACAGGAAAATGGCTTTTACTTAATGCTTGATTTACTTCTCATCTTCAACCTTCCTCTGAAGCATAGCCTTTATATTTTGTCTCTGTTTTGTCAATATTTCTATCAGTATTCCACAGCACTTCCTTATTTCTGTAAGAGTTACCGAACCCACATTTTGCCCTTGCTACATACTTTTATTGAATTCATCAGTTTTTATTGTATTACCTTTCCTCTTTGCTTTCTAAAGTCATGTCTTTGAGGGAAGTGCAGGGTGTTGGCAGGAGGAACCGGAGACGGGAAAGGACTGGTTAGGACACCCTTTGATGCTGTTTGGGAGAAAAGCTGGAATTTAGCATTTTAAGGCCTTTCCTGACACCAGCACCTTTGCCAAAGTTCTGTTTTCCAAATCCCACTGTCCTATGGTCTGTCTCTGCTGAGGACAACACCATCTCCTTCAATAGAACTTGCCCTTCTTCCACCTCCTGCACTTGGCTGCTCACCTGCTGGCATTGGTCTTAGTTCACCCATTGGAGCTGGCTCTTCCACCTATTGAAAAGCACCAGGTCACCTTCTGGAGCTGCCTGTTAATCAGCCCGTTGTTCCTTCAGCTGGGCCCAAAGTTTCATGCTCCAGCTGGCAAACCTCTTCTTTCTTTTCAGGATCCTTCTGCAATCATTCTCTGAAACATCTGAGAGAAAAATGTTGGCAGAGAGTTTGGGTTAAGATTCAATAAATACCCTGGAATGTTCAATGGTGAATGAGACCTTGTGGTGATGTCCTCTCTCCCCATCTTGTTCAGAAGACCCATTCCCTGCCCACTCATTGCTCATTTCAGAAATCTGAGGAATTTCTCTCTTTAATGTATCAGTTTGATCTTTAGATGGTGCAAATGTATTTATGCTTTTACACAGATGGGCACTGTGGAGAATAAGATTGTTAAATAACTTCAAATCAAGACAAGTCAAGTTTATTGTCACTTACAAGTGGTTTAAACTAATATGGCAGTGGAATGGAAACCAAGGATGACAGAGCTGAAGGTGAGTAAGCAGGTTTACAAGTAGATGATAGGTGTAACATTAATATAAGGAAAGACAAGCTGTATTCAAATGCGCATAGCATTTGGAATAAAGTGGACAAACTCGTGGCACAATTACAGGTCGGTTGGTATGACGCTGTGGGCATTACTGAGTTGTGCCTGAAAAAAGGCCATAGTTGGGACCTTAACATCAAATGATGTAGTTAAAATATCAAAAGCACAGGCAGGAAGGCATAGGTGGGGTGTGGCTCTGTTGGTAAGAGATGGAATTACATCTTTAGAAACAGGTGACATAGGGTCAGAATATGTCGAGCCTTTGTGAATGGAGTTAAGAACCTCTAAGGGTAAAAAAAACTTTAATGGGAATCATGTATAGGCCTCCAATTAGTAGCCAAGATGTGGAGTTGAGATTGCAAAGGGAGCTGGAAACAGCATGTAATAAGAGTAATGATACAATTGTAAAGGGGGATTTCAATATGCAAGGGAATTGAGAAAATCAGGTTGGTGTTGGATCGCAAGAGAGGGAATTTGTTGAATGCCTACTCAAAGGCTTTTTAGAGCAGGTTGTGCCTGAGCCTACTTGGGAAAAGACTATCTTAGATTGGGTGTTGTGTAATGACCCAGATATCTCATTAGGGAGCTTAATGCAAAGGAGCCCTTAGAAGGCAGTGATCACAATATGAATGAATTTATACTGCAATTTGAGAGGGAGAAGCATAACTCACATGTATCAGTATTGCTGTGAAATAATGAGAATTACAGAGGCATGAGAGAGGAGATTTCCCAGGAGGATTGGAGGAGGATGCTGGTGGGGATGACGGCAGAGCAGAGACGGTTGAAGTTTCAGGGAATAGTTCACAACGGGCAGGATAGATATGTCCCACAGAAGAAGAATTTCTCAAAAGGCAGGGGTAGGCAACTGTGGCTGACAAGGGAAGTTGTGGACTGCAGAAAAACAAAGGAAAGGGCATATAAGGTAGCAGAAGTGAGTGAGAAGCTGGAGGATTGGGAAGCTTCAAAATCCAACAAAAGGCAAATAAAAAAGCTATAAGAAGGGAAAAGATGAAATATGAGAGCAGACTTGCCAATAGTATAAAGCAGGAAACTCCAAGTTTTTTCAGTTATATAAAGAGTAAAAGGGAGCTGAGTGTTCATAGTGGACCAATGGAAAATGATGCTGGTGAGGTAGAAATGGGGTACAAAGAAATGACAGATGACCTTAATAAGTACTTGCATCTGTCTATACTGTGTGAAGGCACTGGCTGTATGCCAGAGGTCCATGAGCGTCAAGGAGCAGGAGTGAGCGTCATTGTTGTTACAAAGGAAAAGTGTGAGGTAAACCCAAAGGTCTTAAGTTGGATAGGTTATGAAGAGATAATGGATGCATTGGTCATGATCTTTCAGGAATCACAGGAAGATTGCATGCGTCACTCCACCCTTTCAGAAGGGGAGGAAGGCAAAAGAAAGGAAATTATATGGCAGTTAACCTAACCTCAATAGTTGGGGAAGTGTTTAAGTCCATTATTAAGGATGAGGTTTCAGGGTACTTGGAGACTAATGATAAAATAAGTCAAAGGTTTCTGTCAAGGGAAATCTTACCTGACAAATTAGTTAGAGTTCCAAGAGGAAGTAACAAGCAGGATGGAAAAGGAAGAGGCGGTAGATGTCATTCACTTGGATTTTCATAAGGCATTTGGTAAGTTGCCAGACATGAGGCTACATAACAAAATAAAATCCCATGGTGTTACAGGAAGATACTCGCATAGATAGAGGAATGGCTGACAGGTAGGAGGCAGCAAGTGGGAATATAGGGGGCCTTTTCTGGTGGGCTGCCAGTGACTAGTGGTGTTCCTCAAGGGTCAGATGGAGAAGCAACTCGTCAGGATGCTCTCAGTTGTGTTCCTGTAAAACACAGTTAAGATGTCCGGGTGGGGAGGATGTTGGGGTGGAGACTTGCTTGCTTCAATCTTCTTAGGAAGTGAAGGTGCTGTTATGCCTTCTTGTTCAGGAAGGTGATATTAAGGGACCAGGTCATCCATGCTGTGAACTCCCAATAACTTGGTACACTTAACTCTCTCTACAGAGGAGCAGTATATTCGCAGAGGTTCATCTGCACCTTCCTGAGGTTCACAATGATTTCCTTTGTCTTCTTCACATTCAGGCTTAGGTTGTTCTTCCATCACCAACCCAGCAGCCACTCCACTGTAATTAAGATACCAAAAAATGTGGTAATTGAATTGTTGATTGTTTTATCTTGAGAGCATGTTATCCTATGAGGTAATGAAAACTTGTAGATAGAAATTGACTTACGTTGATGAATTTCATTGAAGCAATATATATACTATGCTAATCATTGAATGACAACTGGATTTGCTGTGTCTGCAGATAACATCTAAAGCTCCTTAAGGAATGAACTAGAACGAACAGCCAAAACATAACAGGCATCCTGTTCTGTTCATTCAAATTTTATGAGAGCTGTCAGAATGAAAAACATTGGTTAGGCTGGATAGTTGTGGTTTAACAGCTCTTTTCCCATCAACAATTTGTCAGTTTGAAATTTACGTTGCTAGAAAATGAATTAATTTGTCTTGGATTTGAAGTGAAATGGAAGAAAACTCCATGGGAATGTCGATAGCCAACAATTTACCCAGCACTTTCTAAAACACCTTTTTTAAATACAAGTTACTTTGCTGTGCATCATTTCTTAGTTGTGGATATTTGGTGAATATGAGGGACTAAACCTAGTTGGAGTCGTTAAACAAACATGTAAGCAAAGATTTATAATGGGCAGCATATGGACATGCAGGTTTGGACAAAGCACCAGAGAAGAGCAGAACTTTGTTCTATGACCATAATGTCCTGAAGGCTCAAGTTGAGAGCATGTGTAGTTCACACTGTACTCCAGTATATTTCTAGATTGATTGAGCATAGATCCATTGGGAAAAGATTTTACTTTAGCTGAGCTTACCATCAATTTGTGTATGCACCAAGTTTAAATAAAACATTCCTAATTAAGATAAAGTGACTAATGTGGTAAATACAAGTCAATCTTTGTTGTTCACTGTCTGATTCATACACATAGTACCAAGGTGATCTGTTAGCAGCATTTGTCTCTCTGATCCTCCAGCAGCAGTCAGCTCTAGTGCTCTAGTAGTGTTTTCCTGACTTTGAAAACAAAGATATATTCATATTTTCTCAAGGGCAAAGCTCATCTTTGAACTCTGGGGGAAAGTATTTGAGGTCCTGGCTTCATTTCATAGAACAGTGAAGTCAATGATATCTGATTTTCATCAGATGTATGGAACCACTTTTCTCCAAATATGATGGATAAACATTCTCTGTGTAATCTGCTGCCAGCATTCTGGCCGCTAGACCTCTTGATATTACAGAACCATCCCCTATTCATTGGGGTAACACAGCACTAACTCCATATGGTGAAGTGTCCTAATGTTAAGATCAAGTCTCTGTCTGTTGAATAGGGATCAAGTGCATTTATAGACTATAGCCCTTTTTTTTAACTTCACCCCACTTCATATCCATTTGTGGCAGTTGATACAATGGAGCTAAGAGCATTGTGAAATTTGGCAGGAACTTACTACAATAATTTAAGAATCCAGGTATGCCTTTGGTTCAGCTACATTTGATGGGATGCGATCATTTGTGTTTGCTTTAGCTTCTCTCAAATGGGTGTAGGAATTTAGCATCACATGGTGTACCAGGTAAAACAAGAAAGTGCATGTACTTTAAAAAGTGTTTTTCTCTTGTGCTTTTTTACCAATTTGCTTATTACTTCTTTTAGATTCCACAGTTGTACATCTCTATATTCATATTGAATGTCATGGCAGGCCTGAGGGGCTACATCAAGGTTCACAACCTTTCTTGATCCATAGGCTCCTACCATTAACCAAGGGGTCTGTGGACCCCAGGTTTTGAATCTCGGGGCTACATGGACTACTCTGTTCTTATTTTCTTGTGTTTCTCACAGCCCCTGCAAGCAGAATGTCATCCAACTCCAGCAGGTGTTTGGTTACATGTTAACTAATCCTTATGTGTTTCAGTACAGCGCAGAAATGTTGGCTATTAAAATATTCTTAGACTTTAACAGAAAAGTCTATTGACATGTATGACTTAGATCATATAACCATATAACAATTACAGCATGGAAACAGGCCATCTCGGAGCTTCTAGTCCATGCCGAACACCTACTCTCACCTAGTCCCACTGGCCCACACTCAGCCCATAACCCTCTATTTCTTTCCTGTCCATATACCTACCCAATTTTACTTTAAATGACATTACCGAACCTGCCTCTACCACTTCTACTGGAAGCTCATTCCACACAGCTACCACCCTCTGAGTAAATAAATTCCCCCTGTGTTACCCTTAAACTTTTGCCCCCTAAATCTCAACTCATGTCCTCTTGTTTGAATCTCTCCTTCTCGCAATGGTAAAAGCCTATGCACATCAACTCTATCTATCTCCCTCATAATTTTAAATAACTCTATCAAGTCCCCCCTCAATCTTCTACGGTCCAAAGAATAAAGACCTATCTTGTTCAACCTTTTCTGTAACTTAGGTGCTGAAACCCAGGTAACATTCTAGTAAATCGTCTCTATACTCTCACTATTTTGTTGACATCTTTCCTATAATTTGGTGTCCAGAACTGTACACAATACTCAAAATTCAGCCTTACCAATGCCTTGTACAATTTTAACATTACATTACGTCCAATACTCAATGCTCTGATTTATAAAGGCCGGCATACCAAAAGCTTTCTTCACTGCCCTATCCACATGAGATTCCACCTTCAGGGAACTATGCACCATTGTTCCTAGATCACTCTGTTTTACTGCATTCCTCAGTGCCATTTACCATGTATGTCCTATTTGGATTATTCCTACCAAAATGTAGCACCTCACACTTATCAGCATTAAACTCCATCTGCCATCTTTCAGCCCACTCTTCTAACTGGCCAAAATCTCTCTGCAAGCTTTGAAAACCTATTGCATTATCCACAACGCCACCTACCTTACTATCATCTGCATACTTACTAATCCAATTTACCACCCCATCATCCAGATCATCAATGTATATGACAAACAACATTGGACCCAGTACAGATCCCTGAGGCACACCACTAGTCACCGGCCTCCAACCTGACAAACAGTTTTCCACCACTACTCTCTGGCATCTTCCATCCAGCCACTGTTGAATCTATTTTACTACTTCAATATTAATACCTAATGATTGAATCTTCCTAACTAACCTTCCGTGTGGAACCTTGTCAAAGGCCTTACTGAAGTCCATATAGACAACATCCACTGCTTTACCCTTGTCAACTTTCCTCATAACCTCTTCAAAAAATTCAGTAAGATTTCAATAAATTCAATCAATACTGGTGAATTTTGCCTTCAGAGAACTTGCAATTTTTTTTGGTACCGCAAAGAATTATTATCCCAGGAAGAAGACCTCCTTACCGATCATTTTGTAATCTCCACAATTCCTGATAGATCCATCATGCTTTAACACTGGATGCTACCCATTTGGAGTACTGAACAGATCTGATGATTTTCTATCTGCGAAGCCTGGCAACTTTTCCCTCTGATTTAGTTTTAATTGCACTGGGTCTTGACCATGTCTCAAAGAGCCATGTTGAGCACCAGAATCAGCGTGGATTTTAGGGAGTCCTCAACATATCCGACTCATCTTTCAAAGCCTCTTCTCACTAACATGTCCTACAATGCTTCAGTCAGCCGTCTTAATGTGACAAATATTCCTCCAACCTAGGGACTTATTCCAGCCAGTTTGTTCTGGAGCCTGCAATAATTGCTAATGATAATGTTTTAACATGTTTTTTGGATTTCACTGACAGGCCGGATCTCATAGGTCAGAAATGAATTTGTACTAACTTTGGAATTATCAAACTGAAACAGATGAATTAGTCTCATGGTATTTTAGTCTCATGGTAATTAGTCCCATGGTATAGTCCCAGAGGCTCTGTATCTTTGGATTCAGTTTCCTTGAAATGGCTGCTTTTCAGCTTCTCCACAGGTCCGTGATAGACTCCCTGTCCTAAAACAGATTTGTCTTTTGATGCAATTTGGAGTTGTTGTCTTATTTTATTTGCCAAACTGCCGTCCCTGCAATTTTCTTTTGCATTTCGTTTTTTGCTTTTTGGTGGCCAAATATTTTCAAATGTCAGAAAATGTATAAGAAGCTTGACCCAAAAGCAGAGCAATGGAGACAATTCAATGGCGAAGGTTAACTTTAATAATAGACCGCAAGGTAACAAGCCATAAGGCCACAAAACAAGAGAGAATGGAAACAAAACAGACAGGCAACAAGGCTTGGAGAATGAGAACTAGAAGCAACTGGCTGAGGCTGGCTGGATTGATTAGTGAAGAATGACTGTAGATGAGAATTGGGGTTAAATAGGCTGCAAGTGATGAGCCTAAAATGAGCGGCAGGTGAACCTCATTAGTTGGGTGGAGACTGGGAGATGTCTGCATGTGTAGGCTGGGAGGTGTCAGTGGGAGCAGGTCAGACAGGATCTCCACTTCCACTGCCAGCCCCAGGTGGCCCAGGATATTCTGCAAGGACTGGTGGAATTCATTAGAACCATAAAACATTATAGCACAGAAACAGGCCCTTCAGCCCTTCTTGGCTGTGCCGAACCATTTTTCTGCCTAGTCCCACTGACCTGCACCTGGACCATATCCTTTCATATCCCTTTCATCCATGTACCTGTCCAAGTTTTTCATAAATATTAAAAGTGAGCCCGCATTTACCACTTCATCAGGCAGCTCATTCCACACTCCCACCACTGTCTGTGTAAAGAAGCCTCCCATTAATGGTTCCTCTAAAATTTCCCCCCTTCACCCTTAACCCATGTCCTCTGGCTTTTTTCTCCCCTAGCCTCAGTGGAAAAAGCCTGCTTGCATTTACTCTCTGTATACCCATCAGAATTTTATACACCTCTATCAAATCACCCCTCATTCTCCGATGCTCCAGGGAATAAAGACCTAACCTATTCAATCTTTCTCTGTAACACAGGTTCTCAAGTCCCGGCAACATCCTTGTAAACCTTCTCTGCACTCTTTCAACCTTATTAATATCCTTCCTGTAATTAGGTGACTAAAGCTGCACACAATACTCCAAATACGGCCTAACTAATGTCTTATACAACCTCACCATAACATTCTAACTCTTATACTCAATACTTTGATTTATAAAGGCCAATGTACCAAAAGCTCTCTTTATGACCCCATCTACCTGTAATGACACTTTTAGGGAATTATGTATCTGTATTCCCATTGATGACTAATGGATCCACGATGAAACTAGGTGGCACCCAAGTCTTCTTCCCCAGGCTGTACCCTTCCCAGATGGCCAGGTACTTCACACCTGTCTATTATTGTCATGAATCCACCAACCGCTGAATCGTGTTCACTGGATCACCTTCCACCATCCTAAGTTCCTGAGGTTCAGGCTCAGGTGTGTTGAAAGGTCCACAGGCAACAGGCTTGAGGCAGGCTACATAGAAGTTAGATGTGATGCTGAAGGATGGTGGCAGCTGGAGATGGTAAATGTTTGGATTGATGCGATGGGTGAAGGAACCAAAGAATAGAGGCAATAGCTTGCGGGAGTTGGTAGAATGGGAAAGATCTTGGTTGGACAGCCAGACATGTTCCCCAGGCTGGAGTAGTCTGGTTGGGCACCAATAGCATTTGGTCCAGTGGAAGTAGGCGTGGTTGGCATCTAGGATGGCCTTCCATGCGCTCCAAGCATTTGTGACAGCCAAGGCCCTGGCAGATGGGATCACTCCTCTGTGGGGAACAATGGGATTGGTTGCCATGAAACACTTCAAAGATGACATACCCATGGCAGAGAAGGTATGTGGATTGTAAAATGGCTCAGCCCAGAGCAGAATTTTCTTCCATGTGGAAGGGTTAGAGGCTGCAATAGACAATAGACAATAGGTGCAGAAGTAGACCATTCGGCCCCTCGAGTCTGCACCGCCATTCTGAGATCATGGCTGATCATTCACTATCAATACCCAGTCCCTGCCTTGTCCCCATATCCCTTGATTCCCCTATCCATCAGATATCTATCTAGCTCCTTCTTGAAAGCATCCAGAGAATTGGCCTCCACCATCTTCCGAGGCAGTGCATTCCACACCTCCACAACTCTCTGGGAGAAGAAGCTCTTCCTCAACTCTGTTTTAAATAACTGACCTCTTATTCTCAATCCATGCCCTCTGGTACTGGACTCTCCCAACATCTGGAACATATTTCCTGCCTCAATCCTATCAAATCCTTTAATTATCTTAAACGTTTCAGTCAGATCCCCTCTCAATCTCCTCAATTCCAGCGTGTACAAGCCCAATCTCTCCAATCTCTCTGCGTAAGACAGCCCTGCCATCCCAGGAATCAACCTAGTGAATCTACGCTGCACTTCCTCAATTGCCAGAATGGCCTTCCTTAAATCTGGAGACCAAAACTGTACACAATATTGCAGGTGTGGTCTCACCAGGGCCCTGTACAAATGCAAAAGGACATCCTTGCTCTTGTACTCAATTCCCCTTGTAATAAAGGCCAACATTCCATTTGCCCTCTTCACTGCCTGTTGCACTTGCTCATTCACCTTCATTGACTGATGAACTAGGACTCCTAGGTCTCTTTGCATTTCTCCCTTACCTAACTCTACACCATTCAAACAATACTCTGCCCTCTTGTTCCTGCTTCCAAAGTGGATAACTTCACATTTATTCACATTGAATGACATCTGCCAAGTATCTGCCCACTCACCCAGCCTATCCAAGTCTCCCTGTATTCTCCTAATGTCCTCTTCGCATATCACACTGCCACCCAGTTTAGTATTGTCAGCAA
The DNA here is from genome assembly GCF_030144855.1 of Hypanus sabinus. Lineage (NCBI taxonomy): Eukaryota > Metazoa > Chordata > Chondrichthyes > Myliobatiformes > Dasyatidae > Hypanus > Hypanus sabinus. Next base: position 30,072,706 of record NC_082715.1, read on the forward strand.
ACTTGCTGATATAGTTTTCAATGCCCTCATCTAAATCGTTGACATAAATCGTAAAGAGCTGTGGTCCCAATACAGAGCCCTGTGGTACCCCACTAGTCACCTCCAGCCAGTCCGAGAAACACCCATTCACTGCTACCCTTTGCTTTCTATCTGCCAACCAGTTTTCTATCCATGTTGAAACCCTGCTCCCAATGCCATGAGCTCTGATTTTACTCACCAATCTCCTATGTGGCACCTTATCGAATGCCTTCTGAAAATCTAGGTACACAACATCCACTGGCTTACCCTCGTCTAACATCCTTGTTACACCCTCAAAAAACTCCAAAAGATTAGTCAAGCATGATTTGCCCTTGGTAAATCCATGCTGGCTTGGCCTAATCCTATTTCTGCCATCAAGATGTGCCACTATTTTGTCCTTAATAATGGACTCAAGCATCTTCCCTATGACTGACGTTAGGCTAACAGGGCGATAGTTCTCCGTTTTCTCCTTCCCTCCCTTCTTGAAAAGTGGGATAACATTAGCTCCAATCTTCAGGAACTGATCCTGAATCTAAGGAACATTGAAAAATGATAACCAATGCATCCGCAATTTCCTGAGCCACCTCTTTTAGAACCCACGGATGCAAACCATCTGGACCCGGGGATTTATTAGCCTTCAGTCCTACCAGTCTACTCATCACAGTTTCTTTCCTAATGTCAATCTGTCTCAATTCCTCTGATATCTTATGACCCTGGCCCATCCATACATCTGGGAGATTGCTTGAGTCCTCCCTGGTGAAGACAGATCTAAAGTACGCATTAAATTCTATTGCCATTTCCCTGTTTCCCATAACAATTTCTCCCAATTCATTCTTCAAGGGGCCAACATTGTTCTTAACTATCTTCTTTCTCTTCACATAGCTTATATTCCTGGCTACACTGAGCTCATACCTGATTTTTTCTCTCCGTATTGCTTTTTTAGTTAAGATCTGTTGTTCCTTAAAACTTTCCCAATCATCTGTATTCCCACTCATCTTAGCCCTGTCATACTTCTTTTTCTTTAATGCTATACAATCTCCGACTTCCTTTGTCAACCACTGTGGCCCCTTCCCCCCTTTGAATCCTTCCTTCTCATTGGAATGAACTGCTTTTGCATCTTTTGTATTATCCCCAAGAATATCTGCCACTGCTGATCCACTGTCTTTCCTGCCAGGGCATCCGCCCATTTAACTTTGGCCAGCTCTTCCCTCATGGCTCTGTAGTCTCCTTTATTTAATTGCAACACTGACACCTCTGATCTGCCCTTATCCCTCTCAAATTGTAGATAAAAACTTATCATGTTATGATCACTACTTCCTAATGGCTCCTTTACTTCAAGATCACTTATCAATTCCTGTTCATTGCACATCACCAAGTCCAAAATAGCCTCGTTCCTGGTTGGCTCAAGCACAAGCTGTTCCAAAAATACATCCCTTAGACACTCCACAAACTCCCTATCCTGGGGTCCAGCACCTACCTAATTCTCCCAGTTCACCTGCATGTTGAAATCTCCCATAACGACTGCATTACCTTTAGCACATGCCAATGTTAACTCCCTAATCCACTTGTACCCAATATCCACGCTACTGTTTGGGGGCCTGTACACAACACCCATTAGGGTCTTTTAACCCTTACTGTTCCTCAGCTCAATCCACACAGACTCTACTTCCCAAGTCACCTCTTGCTATGGACTGAATCTCATTCCTCACGAACAGGGCCACCCCACCCCCTCTTCCCATATTTCTGTCTCTACGATAGCACGTATACCCTGGTACACTCAATTCCCAGGCCTGATCCCCTTGCAGCCATGTCTCTGTTATCCCAACAATATCATAGTTCCCCATTTTCATCTGAGCTTCATGCTCATCTGTCTTATTTCTGACACTACGTGCATTCAAGTATAGAATTCTTAGCCCATTCCTCCTCTCTTTGCTTAAAACACTGTCTATTGTACCTAACCCAGCTCCTTGAACTTCCATCGGGCTAGTTGCACCTTGAATTTTGATGACCTTCTCAAGATCACCCAAACCTTCTACACATTTAACCCCATGCTCCTTCTGACCAACCCTCTGGATCTGGATCCCTGCCCCCTGCACATCTAGTTTAAACCCCCCCGAGCAGCACTGGCAAACACTCCTGCAAGAATGTTAGTACCCCTCCGGTTCAGATGTAGACCGTCCCTTCGAAACAGATCCCAATGTCCCTGGAACAAAGACCAGTTATCAAAAAACCTGAACCCTTCCTTCCTGCACCATGCTCTCAGCCTCGTATTAATGTGCATAATCAGTCTATTCTTCGCCTCACTCGCACGTGGCACAGGTAGCAATCCCGAGATTGTCACCCTGGAGGTCCTGCCTTTCAGCTTCACTCCTAACTCCCTGAACTCTCTAAGCAGGACCCCCTCACTCACCTTACCTACATCGTTGGTCCCTACATGGACCACTACATCTGGGTTCATGCCCTCGTTCTCAAGAATAGCCTGCACCCGATCTGAGATGTCCTGGACCCTGGCACCAGGGAGGCAACATACCATCCGAGACTCCCGATCTGCCCCACAAAATCTCCTATCTACCCCTCTGACTATAGAATCCCCTAAAACTATCGCTCTCTTCTCTTCCCTCCTCCCCTTTCTAGTTGAGGGTTCAACCTCTGTGCCAGAGGCAGGACCACTACAACTCATTCCTGGTAGGTCATCCCCATCAACAGTATCCAGTACGGTTTACTTATTGTTAATGGGAATGGCTGCAGGGGTGCTCTGCTCTCTCTGCCTGCTCCCCCTGCCTCCCTGGACCGTCACCCATCTGCCTACTTCTTGGTTTTTTGGTGTGACTACCTCCTGATAACTCCTATCTATCTCTGCCTCTGCCTCCCGAATGATCCGTAGTTCATCCAGCTCCCGATCCAACTCCCTAACTCGGGCTGATAGGAGCTGCAGCTGGACGCACCTTTTGCAGGTGTGGTCATCAGGAAACTTCACAGAATAACAGAAACTCCTCCAGTTGCTGATATGTTCTTTTTTACTGATTGTTGGTCTGCTGATGATAGCCAAAGGACAAACCCACTGAAGTGCAGAGGAGGGAGCAGAAGGCTTACCAGAAGCAGGAAACAAATTCTGGGTGCTGGTCCAACACAATGTCCTGAGGGAAGCCATAGAGGTGAGCCGCATGTTGGAGAACTAGGTGTGCTGTCTTAGCACCTGACAGAAGCTTGGGTATGGAAAAGAATTGGGCACCCTTGGAGAACTGGTCCATCATTATCATGATCACTGTGGCCCTTTTGGAAGGTGGCAAACCCATAATGGAATCTGACAATGTGGACCATGAGGGGCTGCAGCAGCCCAAAGGATGAATTGGGCAAAGTGCACTGAGGACAAGCAGAGACAAAGTGACTTAAGGATCAAGGTTGCGATTATCATGGTTGTCCACCAGAATCGGCATTACAGAAAATTCGTTGTGCGTTTGCATGCACAGTGCATGACCGCACCACTTACATGCCGTTGTCAGGGGTGAAGGCCAGAGCAAACTCATGCTGGGGGCACAGGTGGATCTGGTTTGCGAGGTCTCAGACAGGTACGCGAGGATCTGAGAGGATGCAATGATGGGTTGGGGGTTGGTCTCTGTTTTGGCTGGGTTGGAATGTTGTGACAGGGGGTCCACCTTTGGGTTCTTGGAAGTAGGTCAGTAGGAGATGGTGAAGTTGAATTGTTCAATAAAGAGGGCCCAGCAAGCTAAATGTCGTTGAGTTGGTGGGTCTGTAGTTTGGATATGAGGTTCTAGTGGTCAGTCCAGATTAGGAAGAGTTCAGAATCACTGGACAACTTCTTTGAAGTGAATGTACTCTGCTGGGGCCAGTCACTAGCTCACTCATCCTGTTAGGAAAAGTAGACCCAAAAGCAGAGCAGAAGAGATGACTCAGCAGTAAAGAATAACTTTAATAATGGAGTGCAAGGTAACAAGCCATGAGGAGCCACAAAACAAAAGAACAGGAACAAATCCAGCAGGTAGCAAGGTAAACTTTAAGCAGGGAGAATGAAAACTGGGATCAGCTGGCTGAAAATAGACTGTGGATGAGAACTGAGGTTAAATAGGCTGCAGGTGATGAGCATGGACTGAGTGGCAGGTGGATCTTATTACTGGGTTAAGATTGGGAAGTGCCTGCATGTGCAGGCTGGGAGCTGTGAGCAGGAGCACACCTGCACCAAACTAGCAGTCCTTCTGCACCAATGTACAGCAACGGTACTGTCAGTTAAACAAAAGAGCCGATCATTGACTTCAGGAAGCGGGTGGTGTACACACTCCCGTTTACATCAATGGTGCTGAGTTTGTGAGGATGGAAAGCTTCAAGTTCCACGAAGTGAACATCACCAATATCCAGTCATGTAGACACCATATCCAAGAAAGCACCTCTACTTCCTCTGGAAGCTAAAGAAATATAGCACGTCCCCTTTTATCCTCACAAACTTTTATCACGAGTAAAAACATCCTACCCAAATGCATCTTAGCTGGGTATAGCAACTGTTCTGCATTAGACTGCAACAAACTGCGGAGAGTTGCAGACACTGCTTAGCTCATCACAGAAACCAGCCTCCCTTCCATAGATTCTGTCTACATTTCTAACTATCTAAGTAAAATGGCCAACACTATTCCAAGATGGCGGTGCGACACAGCTTGCAGCAGCCATTCCGGAGCTGTTTATCTGTTATTTGTGAAGTGGAGTGCCGTGCACAATCATAATCGATTTAAAACGGACATGGGAGCACGGAGGAACATTGGGAAATCTCCAGGAAGACCTTCTTTGTTGCTGCTGCTGCTGTGAGGTCCAGGACTCTGTTGGGAAGAACAGGCCCCCAATCCTCGGGGTCGCGTTGCCGATGGCTGTTGGCAGGGCCATCTTAATACACTCGGCAGAGGATGGTGCTCGGAGAAACTGTGCCGGAGGGGATGGTCGTTGGCTCGGAGGTTTGACAGACTCGGAGTCCACTGCGGTCAGGTCGCTTTTGGTGTGTGTTGTGTCTGCGAGGCTGGGTCGGGCAACGCCGTGGAAGTCCATAGCGGGTGTATTCCCTTCTGCTGCTGGCATGGGATGGTGAGTCTGTCAGAACCCTGGGGACTTGTGGAAACTGTGTGATGATTTCTTTTGATCTTATAGTCCTTTGACATCTTTGGACTATTTTTACTGTGTCCATAGTCTGTTTTTTTTTATCAATCATGCTATTGTTTGCACTATTGTAACTAAATGTAACTATGTGGTTTTCTGCAGGTCTTGTAGCTTTAGGTTTTGGTCTTGCTTGTCTGGTGGATTTGGAGCTCCTTTCCGGGGAACGTGCTAGACGGTAGCGTGATATTAATACGCAGCAGCCTCTCTGGACTCTGGATTGGGGATTGCCAAACGTTATGTGGATTTTCTAGTGTAGTCTGTTTTGTCATATGTTTTTGTGATATCATTCTGGAGGAATGTTGTCTCATTTTTTAACTGCATTGCATTTGTGGTTTCTAAATGATAATAAACTGAATCTGAATCTGAATCTGAACACAATCAAAGAGCCCACCCACTCTGGACATTTTCTACTCTCCACCCTCTCATCGAACAGAAGGTACAAAAGCCCAAAAGCACAAACTACCAAGCCCAACACAGCTTTAAACACAAAGTACACTGCAGATGCTGTGGTTAAATCAACATGCACAACACACTGGATGAACTCAGCAGGTCGGGCAGCATCCGTTGAAACAAACAGTCAACGTTTTGGGCCTAGACCCTTTGTCAGGACCTACTTCTATAAGGCTACTGAATGGCCCCCTAGTTTGATAAAATGGACCCTGCAATCTGACCTTGTTATGGCTATGTTCCTTCTTGTCTGGTGCATTGCACTTTATCTATAACTGTAAATATTGTGCATTCTGTGATCATTTTCCTTGTAATAGTTCAATGCACTGTAGTAAAGAAATGAACTAAATTTGTGGCAGGCTAGTTTTTTTTAACTGTACCTCAGAACTTGTGACAATAATAAACCAAACTAGCAATTTACCAAATCCTAAAAAAAACCAAAGAAAGAAAATAAGCAGAAATGCAGAATTTGAGAATAAAGCCTGTTTTATGAAGAGGAAATATTTACCCAATGTTTAACATTTTTTCTTTCTCCATCTCTAACAATGAACTCCTCAAAAGCTTACATATTTTTCAGTTAATTCAAGCTGATTTATTTTGAAAACTTTAAAATTATTCAGTTATTGCAAGGATCTTATCCTGTTCCTTTATTCAACTCAACTTAAATTTCCCATTTTTTCCTTAGCTTGGTGTCCCAGCCCAGAACATATTGTTACAAATGCAGCAGCAATGAACATGAAACTGAGACAGGGTTTATAAACAAATCCGGAGATTTATTAACCTCTGCTCAAACTTAGAAAAGTAAACAAATTACTAACTTAATCAGAAGTTAACAGTTAGGTGGCAATATCTAACAAACAGTCAAACTTAGAAACTGTTCTTAACGAGTTCTCATCCAAGTACAGACAAAGTGATAAATTCAGAAGTCCATGTGATATATACAGTCATTGAGGAAAAACTTCCCCGAAACAATGATTCCTTTGAAGTAATGATGAATCTGCCGATCCCACAGCCGAGAGATGCCTTGTTCGAAGAAATCACAAGGAAGTAAAATGAACTGACCCTTTGACTGGAGGGTGGTCACTGCAGAAACCTTCCCAACCTTGCAGGGGCTTAACTCAAATATGGATGCCACAATTCCTGAATGAAGTCAGAAAGGTCTATCATTTCCCAAAAAGCTGAATGACATTAACTTTATCCAATCCTTTGAACTCGGATAACTCTGGTAATGCCTTCACTCTACGATACGGGACTGTAAGGGAAAAATAAACGTGCAACGAACAAAACCGGTGGAGCCTCCACACCTCTGACCGGCAACAACAACGTTGCACAAAAATAAAAATGAGAACTGCGTCATAGACTGCAGGTTGGTTTAAATACCATTTGGAACATGCCATCACGTGACATCACGTCACCCCACGGTCATGAAACAATTACATCATCCCACTGTCCCGTGTTCAAACTATGAGTATGTAGCAATATCGGTGCAACAGGGCCTGGGTCTTAGAGCAAGGAACAACCCAATGTTTGGACAATTTAAATGCCAGGCCAGATGGATTGAAAAGCAGGGTGTTGGGATCAGAGGTAAGGGTTGGGACAGTCTTGTTCACTGCTCAGCGATGTTTAATCTGCTCTTTGCTGCATTGAAGCTGAAGCTGTGGCCTGCTCTGGGCTTCATGTCTACAGGCTCAGTGACGTTTGCTCCCGATATGCCCAGAACTGAGGCTGCGGCCTGCTCCTGCTGCTCTGGGCTTCATGTCTACAGGCTCAGTGACGTTTGCTCCCGATATGCCCAGAACTGAGGCTGTGGCCTGCTCTGGGCTTCATGTCTACAGGTTCAGTGACGTTTACTCCCGATATGCCCAGAACTGAGGCTGCGGCCTGCTCCTGCTGCTCTGGGCTTCGTGTCTGAGGACTCACTTTCATTCTAAATGCTATTTGCTCACTCTTATTGTTGCATGATGATTTGTTATTTTTCTGTCTGCACATTGGATGTATGTCAGTGTTTTTTTAAGGGTTCTTTTCTGTTTCTTTGCTTTATGGCTGCCTGTTTTGAGATAAATCTCAAGGTTGTATAATGTATACATACTTCAATAATAAATCTACTTTGAACTTTGAACTTTGAACCAAGCACTCAAATGGTCTCCATAGTTGGATGTATCAAAAGATATTAGTTGGGGGACAGTCCCCTGAAATAAATAACATTATTTCCAAACTATATTCATCAGTAAAATGTACTTCCAGAGGAATCAAACTTGGAGACTGTGGTGAACTATGTGCCTGTCGGGACACGCCCCTGCTGACTGCTCCTGTGGCTCCTCCCACAGGCCCCTGTATAAAGGAGACCTGCGGCCTGACGCTCGGCCTCAGTCTCCAGGACCTTGTATGATAGACACTCACTCCTGGTTCCTTCTTCCAGTCAATAAAAGCCGATATCTCGCCTACGTCTCAGTGTGAGTTATTGATGGTGCATCAGAGACAAAACACAATGGGAGGTGGAAGAGCCTTATCTCTGGAAGTCATAGCAGTGCTAAGTTGCTACCTTGGAAGCTTGGTACACAATCCTCAATGAACACGTTTTGGTGTGCTAAAATATAACATCCATTTTATCAGCTTGTTCCAAAGTTGTCAGGAATTAAGGAGATTACGCTCTATTCAATATATTTGCTTTCTCTCAGCCCAGCTTGGCATTTGCAAAAGTATCTCTGAAATTCACTGCCGCTGTGTCCTATGTTTTTTTTAAATTTATGAATGAAAAGTCACTTTGCACATGAATATTGTAGACTTTTGCTGGCCAGAAATTATATCTCACAGTTACATTCTCAACTCCCAGAACTTACCTGGGAAGGTGTTGCTTATGCTGCCAAACAAATCTGCTCCACACTGCATTGGAGACACAAGAGAGACACACACCAGATGCTAGAAAACTGGAGCAACACACAACAGCTCTGATTTAGGGTCCATAGATACTGCTTGTCCTGCCAAGTTCCTTTAGCAGTGGGATGTTTAACACATGCAGCTCACTGCATACCTGGAGGTGAGGCTGCTAGTTTAATTTTTCACAAGCCTTGACCTCCTTTTCTCAGTCATGTATTTTCACACAGAATTAAATAGAACAGACATCATGCAAAGTAACTTTTCATTGCTTCACTCATTCTTTAAAAAAACATAGGACACTGTGGCAGTGAATGCCAGAGATGCCTTTGCAAACTCCAAGCTGAGCTGCGAGAAAACAATATATTGTATAGAGTGTGATCCCCTTATCTTCTGACAACTTTGGAAAAGTTGATAAAACGGATATTATATTTTAGTCCCACTTAGCTATGCCAGAGCTAAGGTTCCTCTTGTCTTTATTCAACCATCATCAAAATATCCCATTCCTTTTTAGCTCATGTGTTTGTGTGGCTTAACTTTAAATGTGTCCATACGAGTCACTTCAACAGATCTTTGTGGTGGTGGTTCCCCGTTCCAATTCTTCCTGCAGAAACACATTTCTTCTGAATTTGCTGGATTTATTCCTATTGGCCTTGTGTTATGACTCCTAATTTTGGTCTCCTTCTTAAGCACAGACTCAGTGTCTGCACCCACCCTATCAAATCCTTTAGTAACGTCTAAAACCTCAGTCAGGCTATTCCACATCCCCCCCGCCTCCTCTTCCCCAGACAGAAGAGTTCCAGTTTGTTCAATCTTTCCTTACAGGGAAAATTTAAAGGTAAAGCTATCTTTATGCAGGTTCTAGGCTGCGTTCCAACATTTCTGCTTTAGTTCCCTTTCTGAGTCCCATTAAGCGGCAAGTTCAGGTGCTACAGACCTGACAGATTTACTTAGTAAAAACCAACGACTGTTTTCCATAAGCATTGTATCTGAAGACTTGAAGTATACATTTTCATACAATTGTGACTTCTTGTTATCCATCTAACTCCAGATCCAGGATACAGACACTGTAATTTATCTAGTTTCTTATAGTTGTAGAACCATACAGCAAAGAGACAGCAACACACACAAAATGCTGGTGGAACGCAGCAGGCCAGGCAGCATCTATAGGGAGAAGTACAGTTGACGTTTCGGGCCGAGACCCTTCGTCATGATGAAGGGTCTGTGCCCGAAAAGTTGACTGTACTTCTTCCTATAGATACTGCTGGCCTGCTGCGTTACACCAGCATTTTGTGTGTGTTGCTTGAATTTCCAGCATCTGCAGATTTCTTTGTGTTTGCAGCAAAGAGACAAGCTTTTTTTTGCAAAATTATCCGTAAACACCAAGATGTCTACCTGAGCTAATCCTTATGTATGCTTGTGTTTGGCCCTGATCATTCCAAGCTTTTCCTGGTCATTTAAACATCATGATTATACACACCTCTACTACTACTTCTGGAAGCTTATTGCATTTATCATGGACCCTTTGTGTCAAAAAAATTGTGCCCCCCCCCCCCAAAGTACCCTTTAAATTTTTCCCTCTCATCTGAAGTCCTTAGACACAACTACCTTGGAAGAAAGATTGTGACCATCCACCTTATCTATACCCCTCATGATTTTACAGTATATGCAACTTTAAGGTTGCTCCAAAACTTCCTACTTTCTATAGAAAATAATCCAGCCTATCCAGCCTGAATTACACTCTTTCAATATAACCCTGTGACTCCGAACCACCAAGCCAATTTTTTATCCAATTGGCTATTTGCCAAGGTCCATGTGTTCTAGACTTCCAGACTATCTTCCAAGAAGGAGCTGGTCTGAGTCCTTGCTGAGTCCATGCAAGGCTTATTGACAAAGTAAGGAGGCATGGGATCCAAGGGGACATTCTTTATGGATCCGGAACTGGCTTGCCCACAGAAGGCAAAGAGTGGTTGTAGACGGGTCATATTCTGCATGGAGGTCAGTAACCAGTGGTGTGCCTCAGGGATCTGTTCTGGGACCCCTACTCTTTGTGAATTTTATAAGTAACCTGGATGAGGAAGTGGAGGGATGGGTTAGTAAATTTACTGATGACACAAAGGTTGGGGGTGTTGTGGATATTGTGGAGGGCTGTCAGAGGTTACAGCGAGACATTGATAGGATGCAAAACTGGGCTGAGAAGTGGCAGATAGAGTTCAACCCAAATAAGTGTGAAGTGGTTCATTTTGGTAGGTCAAATATGATGGCAGAATATAGCACTAATGGTAAGACTCTTGGCAGTGTGGAGGATCAGAGGGATCTTGGGGTTCAAGTCCATAGGACACTCAAAGCTGCTGCACAGGTTGATTCTGTGGTTAAGAAGGCATACGGTGTATTGACCTTCATCAATAGTGGGATTGAGTTTATCAGCCGAGAGTTAATGGTGCAGGTATATAAGACCTTGGTCAGACCGCCCTTTGGAACTGTGCTCAGTTCTGGTCACCTCACTACAGGAAGGATGTGAAAGCCATAGAAAGGGTGCAGAGGAGATTTACAAGGGTGTTGCCTGGATTGGGGAGCATGCCTTCTGAGAATAGGTTGAGTGAACTTTGCCTTTTCTCCTTGGAGTGACGGAGGATGAGAGGTGACCTGATAGAGGTGTATAAGATGATGAGAGGCATTGATAGTGTGGATAGTCAGAGGCTTTTCTCAGGGTTGAAATGGCTGCCACAAGAGGGCACAGGTTTAAGGTGCTTGAGAGTAGGTACAAAGGAGAACAGAAAGGAGCACAGAGTAAATTTTTTACGCAGAGACTGGTGAGTGCATGGAATGGGCTGACAGCAACGGTGGTGGAGACGGATATGATAGGTCTTTTATGAGACTTTTGGATAGGTACATGGAGCTTAGAAAAATAGAGGGCTGTGGGTAGCCCTCGTAATTTCTAAGGTAGGGACATGTTTGGCACAACTTTGTGGGCCGAAGGACCTGTATTGTGCTGTATGTTTTCTATGTTTCTATATAGATAATATCTACTACCCAGCCCTTATCAATCCTTTTTGTCACCTCTTCAAAATGCTCTATCAGTTATGAGACATAGTCTCTCTCGCAAAAATTTTCACTTATGATTACTTAGTTTACTTAATGTGGTACAATGTTTCATACGGCTTTCAGAGATATTTACATCCTTCTTGATCTTCTGGCTTGTATTGTTCTCAACCAAGTTTACCTTTTCAACCAAATGTATAGTTCATGCCTCTTCTCCCTTCTTTAACTGTAGGCCTTCACTGGAATTTCCCCCCTATATTTATACTTTCTCTTCTTTCTCTTCTTCTTTTCAAAAACCTTGATGATTATTCTGCTTTTTTTCATTCAGCAGATTATTACTTTTGTCCAAATCATAATCAGAATTATTATCATTGACATAAACTGTGTTGTTTTGTGTCATCAGTACAACGCAAAGACAGAAAAATTACCATAATTTACAAATAAAAAGTGCAAGTAAAGGACTAATCAAATAGAGCTCAGTAGTTCATGGACTGTTACAAAGTCTAATAGTAGAGGGAAAGACTGTCTTGTACACTGTAAAGACTCAGTGGCAACAAGTTTCTTAGGGGCATTCATTGTTTCAGTACAGGCATTTATACACCTACCTCATAATGCCATTTTACATCATACTAAATTATATGCCTTATTCTGACACACTTTCCTTGGAGGATCAAAATCTCTAAACACCATGAGATTTGGAAAATTTCTATTATACTCTGGTGTCAAAGTAAAACCAGATTGATATCTTCGACTTGTCAACACTCTTGGTGTCCAAAATGTTTCTCTGGCATAATGTATACCTTCCAGACACATCTCGTGGATGTAAGTGGTAGCTTTGAAAGCATTCGGAAGAAATCATAATTTCAGTGCCTAGTAATGTCTTCTAACATAAGCAAATGTTCCTGGACCATTCATCTGAGAGGACAAAACGACACTCTTCACTTTCCATTCCAGCTGCGTCCCCATGCTGAAACTTCTAGCATTTGAAATATGGAATACCAATTACAGTACATGATCTGTAGTTTGCAGGAGATCTGAGAACAGTAAAACTCGAGGTCAATAACTCCTGAGCCACTCTTGGGTGTTTGTTAAAGCACTGTTGGGTGGGCATACATGAGTGGAGTGCCATAAAATCAATAACTTTCCTAAAGTTTCTTAAGAGAAATGAAGTGTACAAGAGAGGTAAGAGTAGATATCGTTCCACTGGAAAATGATGGTGGAGAGGTGGTAATGAGGAAGAAAAAGTAGCAGATGAAATGAATAAGTATTTTGCATCAGTCTTCACTGTAGAAGATACGAGCCGTATGGTGGAAGGTCCAGGTGTCGGGGGCATGAAGTTACCATAACTACAGAGAAGGTTCTTTGGAAACTGAAAGCTCTGAAGGTAGGTAAGTGTCCTGGACCAGATGGTTTACACCCCAGAGTTCAAAAGAGGTGTCTGGAAAGATTGTGGAGGCATTAGTAATGATCTTTCAAGAATCACTAGCTTCCGGAATGCCTCCGGAAGACTGGAAAATTGCAAATGTCACTACACTCTTCAAGAAGGGAGACAGGCAGAAGAAACAAAACTACAGACCAGTTAGTTTGGCCACAGTTAACGGAGAAGTCTCAGGGTACCTGGAGGCACAGGATAAAATAGGCCGGAGTCTGCAAAGTCTTCCCTTTTCCTCAAGGGAAAATTTTGCTTGACAAATCTGTTGGAATTCCTTGAAGAAGAAACCAGCAGGATAGACAAAGGAGAATCAGTTGATGTTCTGTACTTGGATTTTCAGAAGGTCTTTGACAAGGTGCCTCACAGGAGGCTGCTTAACAAGCTGCAAGCCCATGGTTTTACAAGAAGATTCTAACATGGATAAAACAGTGGCTGATTGGCAGAAGACAAGAACGGGAATAAAGAAAGCCTTTTCTGGTTAGCTACTGCTGACTAGTGGTGTTCCACAGGAGACTCTGTTAGGGACCAACTCTTTTACATCTGTGTCGATGATATGGATGATGAAATTGATGGCTTTGTTGCAAAGTTTGCAGACGATATGAAGATAGGTGGAAGGGCAAGTAGTTTTGAGGAAATAGGAAGACTACAGAAGGACTTAGACAGATTAGGAAAATGGGCAAAGAAGTGGCAGATGGAATACAGTGTTGGGAAGATTATGGTTATGCACTTTGGGAGAAGAAATGAAATGGTTGACTAATTTCTAAATGGAGAGAAAATACAAAAAGCTGAGGTACAAAGGGATTTGGGAGTCCTTGTGCAGGGTTCCCTGAAGGTTAATTTGCAGGTTGAGTCTGTGGTGAGGAAAGCAAATGTAATGTTAGCATTCATTTCAAGAGGACAAGAATATAGTGTTGAGGCTTTATAGAGATTAGAATGAATTTGTTTAGCAGACAGTGGTGAATCTGTGCAATTCTTTGCCTGTGGTTGATAGATTCTTGATTGGTCAGGGCATGAAGGGTAGGGAAGAAGACAGGAAACAGGAAAAGCCATAGTGTCTTTTAAGAGACTGCTGGACAGGTACATGGAGCTTAGAAAAATAGAGGGCTATGTGTAACCCTCGGTAATTTCTAAGGTAAGGTAATGTTTGGCACAGCTTTCTGGACCGAAGGGCCTGTATTGTGCTGTAGATCTTCTATGTTTCTATGAGGAAACGGCAGAGCAAACTTGAAGGGCAAACAACCTAATTTTGCTCCTATTTCCTATGGACTTATGGACATATGGTCTAACTTGCAACAGGGGCCTGGATATCAACCATTCACACTGATGCAAAATACTACAGGTCACTTGGGCACAACATTGAACATGATATATGAATTACTGAATACTTTATGAAGTTTGTAAGATTGGAGTATCACAGGAAAAACATGGAGGGACTGCAACATTTATATTAATCATCTTGAAACACATGCAGCTACATATATATCAGTGGCCACATTATTAGGTACACCTACACACCTAATCATTAATGTAAATATCTAATGAACCAATTGTGGCAGCAACTTGCAACAGTTTCTAGAGTTTACAGTGAAATACAAAAATCAAATCCAGTGAGTGGCAGTTCGGTGGCAAGAGTGCCTTGTTAATAAGACAATAAGATATAGGAGCAGTATTAGGCCATTTGGCTCATTGAGTCTGCTCCACCATTTCACCAAGGCTTATCCAATTTTCCCTCTCAGTCCCAATTTCCTCCCTTCTCTTTATACCCTTTTATGCTCTGACCAATAAAGAATCTATCAACCTTTGCCTTAAATATATGTAAAGACTTGCCCTCCACATCTGCCTGTGGCAAAAAATTCCAAAGATTCACCACTCTCTGGCCAAAGAAATTCCTCCTCATCTCCGTTATAAAAGGACACCCCTCTATTCTGAGACTGTGCCCTTTGGTCTTAGACTCTCTGATCATAGGAAACATCCTTGCTTTTATATTCTAGTATACTAGTATACTGCTCATATTCAAATATAACACCTTCAGTGCTGTTTGCACCCTTTTCAATTTTGTCTGCCTTTTATGTTGCAACTCATCCAATTGATAGCAATTTTGCCCTGTCAACAGTCTCTCCTCATTACGCATGGCCTCTATTTGTAAAACAGCTACCTCATCTTCAGCATTGTTATCTGCCTTTCCTACAAAACATCTTCCATTGAAGTATACGCAGCTGAGGACACTAGTCACTTTATACTCAACCTTTTGATTCTTGACTTTTTTTGAGGTCTTTCTGACATCTGCTTCCACAACCTCTCCACTAATTGTTCTGGCACACTGGTTCCCATCCTCCTTCAACTCTTGTTTAAACCCCATCATGCAGCATTAACAAACCTTCCCACTGGTACATTAGTCCCCCTCCAGTTCAGGCGCAAACTGTTCCTTCTTACTTCAGTGGTTGGTAAATTGATGGAGAAGATCCTGAGAGGCAGGATTTATGAACATTTGCAGAGGTATATTATGAATAGGAATAGTCAGGATCGCTTTGACAAAGGCAGGTTGTGCCTTACGAGCCTGAAGGATTTTTTTGAGGATGCGACTAAACACATTGATGAAGGTAGAGCCATAGATGTAGTGTATACGGATTTTAGCAAGGCATTTGATAGGATACCCCACCCAAGGCTTATTGAAGAAGTAAGGAGGCATGGGATCCAAGGGGACATTGCTTTGTGGATCCAGAACTGGCTTGCCCACAGAAGGCAAAGAGTGGTTGGAGATGGGTCATAATCTGCATGGAGGTTGGTGACCAGTGGTGTGCCTCAGGGATCTGTTCTATGACCCCTACTCTTTGTGATTTTTATAAATGACCTGGATGAGGAAGTGGAGGGATGGGTTAGTAAACTTGCTGCTGATACAAATTTTGGGGGTTTTCTGGATAGTGTGGAGGACTGTTAATTACAATGGGGCATTGTTAGGATGCAAAAGTGGGAAGTGGCAGGTGGAGTTCAACACAGAAAAGTGTGAAGTGGTTCATTTTGGTAGGTCAAATATGATGGCAGAATATAGTATTAATGGTAAGACTCTTGGCATTGTGGAGAATCAGAGGGATCTTGGGGTCTGAGTCCATAGGACACTCAAAGCTGTTACGTAGGTTAACTCTGGTTAAGAAGGCGTATGGTGTATTGGCCTTCATCAACCTTGGGATTCAGTTTAAGAGCCCAGAGGTAATGTTGCAGCTATATAGGACCCTGGTCAGACCTCACTTGGAGTACTGTCCTCAGTTCTGGTCACCTTACTACAGGAAGTATGTGGAAGCCATAGAAAGGGTGCAGAGGAGATATACAAGGATATTGCCTGGAATGGGAAACACGCCTTATGAGAATAGGTTAATTGAACTTAGCCTTTTCTTCTTGGAGTGATAGAAGATGAGAGGTGACCTGATAGCGGTGTACTAGATAATGAGAGGCATTGATCGTGTGGATAGTCAGAGGCTTTTCCCCAGGGCATAAATAGCTAGCATGAGAGGATGTAGTTTTAAGGTGCTTGGAAGTAGGTACAGAGGAGATGTCAGGAGTAAGTTTTTTTTACGCAGAGAGTGGTGAGTGCATGGAATGGGCTGCTGGCAGTGGTGGTGGAGGCAGAACTGCTAGGGTCTTTTAAGAGATTCCTGGATGGCTACATGGAGCTTAGAAAAATAGAGGACTATAGGTAAGCCTAGTAGTTTCTAAGGTAGGGACATGTAGAAGTAGTAGAGGCCAGTTCAGTTGTGTCATTTAAGGTAAAATTGGATAGGTATATGGACAGGAAAGGAGTGGAGGGTTATGGGCTGAGTGCGGGTAGGTGGGACTAGGTGAGATTAAGGGTTCGGCACGGACTAGGAGGGCCAAGATGGCCTGTTTCCGTGCTGTGATTGTTATATGGTTATATGTTCGGTACAGCTTTATGGGCCGAAGGACCTGTATTGTGCTGTAGGTTTTCTGTGTTTCTGTACAGGTCCCACCTTCCGTGCAAATGAGCCCAAAGATCCAAAAATCTTCTGCCCCCCCTTCTACACCAACTCCTTAGTTGTTTAATCTTCCTAGTTTTGGCCTCACCAGCTGTGGCATGGGTAGCAATCCTGAGATCGCAACACTACAGGTTCTGCCCTTTAACTTAGCATATAACTGCCTGAACTCCCTATGCAGAACCTCATCATTCATCCTACCCTTCCCATTGGTACCTAGATGGACCACAACTTCTGGCTGTTCACTCTCCCGCATAAGAATGCTGAGGACGCGATCCAAGATGTCCCAGACTCTGGCACCTGGGAGGCAATCTAACATCTGGGAATTTCATTCTCACTCACAGAACTTCCTGTGTGTTCCCCTAATTAACAAATCCCCTATCAGCACAATGTGCCTCTTCTTCCTCCTTCTGTTCTGAGTCACAGAGGCAGAGACCAGACCATTGTGACTTCCTGGGTTAGTTCACGTCCCCCCAACAGTATCCAAAGTGTACCCAACAGTACCTGTTACTGAGGGGAGTGGCCACAGGGGTCATCTGCACTGCACTGCTTCCTTAGTCCCTTTCCCTTTCCTGACTGCCACACACTTTGCTGTCCTGCACCTTGGGTGTAACCACCTCTCTATATGTCCTACCGATCATCCCTTCAGCCTCCCGAATGATCTGGACTTTATCTAGTTCCAACTCCACCTCCTTAGTGCAGATTGTTAGAAGCTGCAGCTGGATGCACTTCTCGCAGTTGTAGTCGTCAGGGACACTGGAGGTCTCCCTGCCTTCATACATCCCACAAGAGGAGCATTGCACTACACTGCCTGGCATCTCCATTGTGCTAGCTGAGCAGATTGGAAAAAGGAAGAAAAGAAAATGAGAGGCATCAATCGCGTGGATAGTCAGCGGCTTTTTCCCAGGGCTGAAATGGCTGGCATGAGAGTCCATAGTTTTAAGGTGCTTGGAAGTAGGTACAGAGGAGATGTTAGGGGTAAGTTTTTTATGCAGAGAGTGGTGAGTGTGTGCAATGGGCTGCCAGCGATGGTGGTAGAGGCTCTTTTAAGAGATTCCTGGACAGGTATACGGAACTCAGAAAAATAGAGGGCAATGGATAACCCTAGGTAATTTCTCAGGTAAGTAGATGTTCGGTACAGCTTTGTGGGCCGAAGGGCCTTTGTATTGTGCTGTAGGTTTTCTATGTTTCTAAAAAAACATGTTTCTATGTTTCTAAAAAAACATGTTTCTATGTTTCTAGGCTTACCTTCACATTTCTTTCCTTTACTGAGAGAGTTCAGTGGAGAATGACCTGATTCTACCTGATAATAAGATGACAGTACCTCAAATAACCATCTCTCTATATGTCCTATCTATCATCCCTTCAGCCTCTCGAATGATCCGGAGTTGTGTGCAAAAGAACATCTTTGAATGCACAACATGTAGAAACTTGAAGTGGATGGGCTACAGCAAAAAAGACCACAAACATACACTCAGTGATCACTGTATTAGTTACAGGGGGCACCTGATAAAGTGACCACTGAGTGTATATTTCAAGCTGGTTAACATTACATTTGCATGCATGGGAGATCAGGAAATTGAATTTGATACCTGCTTCCTAGATTCACCTGTGGCCTATCAATTTTTTCCTGTATCCACCTCTTGCTAATTTTCCTGTTATTTGGATTCATCTATCACCTACCTCCCTCCCCCTAAGTTGGATCAATGAATCGGCTATCAACCCTCACCTGGATCCAGCTATCATCTATCACCTGTCACATCTCCTTACTTGGATCACCTATCACTCACTCACCTGGACTAACCTATTGCCCATTACCTCCACCTTACTCCACCAACCTATTTCCACCTAGTGAAGTGAGGTTTAGTGGCACTTAATTAAATTTGGGTGTTGGTACTAGGTTTGTGTCACAATAAGAAACCAGAGAGAGCCAAAGGAGAAGGGGCAGGAATGCTATGGTCAGGAAGATTTATCACTAAGCTCCTGTATGTAAGGGTCAGATGCACTGAAATTTGCTGCGTTAACTTGAGGATCTGAAAGCAGAAAGGAAGAAGCACGTGGTCCTGCAAACAGGAGATAGCATAGAAGTTAGTTTTGAGGAAGCAGAGAGGTTGCAGAAGGACTTCGACAGATCAGGAGAATGGGCAAAGAACTGGCAGATGGACTAGTGTCAGTAAGTGTAGGGCCATACACTTTGGAAGAAGTAAAAAAAGCCAAGGCAAGTTTATTTGTCTAGCACTATTCAAACACAAGACAGTTCAAAGTGCTTTACATAAAACAAGATATAAAATCAAACAACAAATTTCAGGCAATATAAAAAGAATAAAATCACACATAGAAATAAAGAAATAAAAGTTGCAGTGCAGGAGATTCTAATTAAAAGCTACAGCAAAAAGTTTTAAGCCTTGATTTAAAAGAGCTTAAAGTTGGGGCAGATCAGATCCTCTGGAAGGTTATTCCAGATATGTGGAGCCGAGTAACTAAAAGCTGTTTCACCATGTTTAGTTTTGACCCTGGGGACAGAAAGCAGCCTGAGAGCTTGGGAAGGTTTACAATGCAACAAGAGATGAGAGATGTATTTTGGTCCTAGACCATTCAGTATTCTATAAACCACCAGTGGTAATGTTTTAAAGTCAATCCTCTGATGAACAGGAAGCCAGTGTCGTAATCTGAGATCTGGAGTGATGTGTCCTCCTTTCTTGGTCTTAGTGAGGACTCTAGCAGCAGTGTACTGAACAAGCTGCGGCTGTCTGAGAGATTTTTTACAGAGACCAGTGAGAAACCTAATAAACATAAATGCATGGATGTGTTTTTCTAGATCTTTCTGAGACAAAAGCACTTTAATTCTCACTATATTTTTAAGATGGTAGTAGACCAACTTTGTATTCTTTGCCACAGGCAGTTGTGGAGGCCAAGTCATTGGGTATATTTAAGGTGTGATTAGTCAGGGCATGAAGGGATACGGGCAGAAGGCAGGAAATTGGGTGTGAGATGGAAATGGATCAGCTATGATGAAAGCAGACTTGATGGGCCAAATGGCCCAATTCTGCTCCTATATCTTACGGTCCTATGGTAGGAAGTTTAATTCAGCTAGTAGTTCCATTAATGAAAAGAACTGTAAGAAGAAGATGATAATGGGATAGGCAGTTAGAATCAGGTTTACTATAAGACCATAAGAACAGAAGATGTAGGAGCAAGCTTAGGCCATTTGGCCCGTCGGGTCTGCTCTGCCATTTTATCATGGGTGATCCATTTGTCCTCTCAGCCCCAATCTCCCCGTTTCCCTTCATTCCTTGACTAATCAAGAATCTGTCAACCTCTACCTAAAATGTACATAAAGGTTTGGTTTCCACAGTTGCCTGTGGCAAAGAATTCCACAGATTCACCCCCTATCATTGACATAGGTCATGAAATCTGTTGCTTTTCAGCAACAATACGGTACAATACATAATAATCACTATGAATTACAATAAATATACATATAAATAATTAGTACAAAAAAGAGAGCAAACTATTGAGGTAATGTTCATGGTCCATTCAGAAATATGATGGTGGTGGGGAAAAACCCTTTTTAAAATGTTGAATGTGCATCTTCAGGACTGCTCCTCCTGACTGATGGTAGTGAGGAAGAGAGGGCATGTGCTGGAGAGTGGGTCCTTCATGATGGAAGTTGTCTGCTGGAGGCATTGCCTTTTGAGGATGTCCTGGTCAGTGCCAATATTGAACATGTGTTCCCACTGGCTGACCTGGTTTCAACCAACACCTTCCCCAGAAAAACGTAATAATCCGTGGGCATGAGGCCGCCACCTGGTTGATTGCTGTCGTCTGCAAGAAGGAACGCACGTTTATTGTAATGCGTCTGATTGATCTACTTGTGAGGATCACTAGCAAACTCAAGTGCAGGAATCACAGGGACTTCGGCAATTGAGATAAAACTGAAGATTTATCACAGAAATTAACAAGAAAAACTAACAAGCGCTCTGGAAAACTGTACAGAATCTTGATGAATAGAAATCACTGGCAAAAGACAGAAGAGCTCAGCTTGAGTTTCACCTGAGAACGACCCAAAATAGAGACGCTCGGATGCACCCCCCACCCCCCAAATACACCCTGGAGCACATAGAAATTCCGGACATTGAACATAAAGTGTTAATTAAATTACCCCGAATTAAAGAAAAGTGATAAATATAAAGAGCTTAAACATTCCCATGATCACATATGAGACACCTGCAAAACAACATGAAAACCCAGAGCTGGTGCAAAGACAAACAATGAGACATAAAAGGTAAGCAATCCACGGACAATGCAGGTGACACCCGGAAAAAACAGTCCACATACTAACTGACAAAAATAGACCTCTTTTTAAAAAATGACCACTGGTCAAGACGCTACTTTCATGGTTGGTTAGGTGACCAGGCGTGTACCAATATTGATAATTCAATTCAATTCAAGTTTAATTATCATTCAACCAAACATGAATGCAGCCAGACGAGACAGCGTTACTATGGGGATCAAGGTGCGAAAACACTATCACCAATAGTTACACACAAATCGCAATCAGAGTAAAAGATTCCCGACATTAACCCCTCCCCCACCATGCATCACTGAAGCTCTCACATACAAGTCAAAAAACCGATATAGAATATCAGAAAAAAATAGAACGACGCAGAATATGCTTGTGAGGACATGTGGTGACTGATAGACCTTACTTTTTGTTGAGTTACAGAGAGAGATGATGGTATGCAGCAGGTAGACTAGATTTGTTAACATGATCATTGACCAGAACAACACACTAAAGTCATGAAACTTGTTTCGGTGTTATTCTTAACATTGACATAAGACCGTAAGACCATAAGAGCAGAAATAGGCCAGTTTGGCTCTGCTCCGCCATGACTGATCCCATTTTGCCTCCTCAGCCTTCTACCCGTAACCTTTGATGCCGTGTCTAATCACGGCAACATTCTATCTATCCTTAGCAACATCCTATTTAATCTACTTTTCCAATTTGGAAGAACTTTCTGTATGCCTGAACATTCAAGACTCCCCTTTTAGGAGATCTCAAGGATTGTTCTAGAAGTGCAAGGTACCTGATGCCATAATTTCTCTGACTGAACTAGGACATCATTTTCACGTCTGTCCCTTTAAAACAGCCCCTTAGTCTAAATTACTTCCAGTTATTGTACAGGCTTTCTGAAATTATTCCTGAATGTTCTGTATTAAGAGAAATTAAAAACCCAAGATTTGATTAAGTGATTGTTGTCCGAGATGCCTGCATGATAAACCGATGCTAGACTTTGAACTGCACACAAAATGCTGGAGGAACTCATCAGGCCAGGCAGCGTCTGTGGAAAAGAGTACAGTCGACGTTTCGGGCCGAAACCCTTCAGGGTCTCGGATTTCCAGCAGCTACAGATTTTCTCTCTAGACCCCAAACTGGCGGGCATCACATTTCTTCCCTGCGGAAGGAGACGGGCCAGTTCCCACGATCGGAGGTGTCTAAAATATGTCAATTCCGGCTACTAATTCAACAGCGTTCGGTGCCTGCTTTCTTTTACACGATGTCCTGGAAATAATTGCAACAGGAATACCTACGGATCCCATTATTTTCGCAACACACACGAAACACCAGAGGAACTCAGCACTTCAGGCGGCAACTCTGGAAGGGAAATTAATCATTGAGCCGAGACCCTTCGTCAGGACTGTAACTGAAGGTGCTAGAAAGATGGGGAGGGGGATACAAGTCGGCAGGTGGTGGGTAAGTCCAGCTAAGGGGGATGATGTGCGAAGCTTGGAGATGATAGCTGGAAGAGGTAAAAGGGAATCTTGAAAGGCTGGACAGGTCAACAGCTTATTCCCTCTAGAAAAGATGCCTGAACTGCTGAGTTTCTCCATCATTGTGCGTGTGTGGTGGTGGTGGGGTGTTGCTCAACATAAGAACATAAGAAATAGGAGCAGGAGTAGGCCATCTGGCCTGTCTAACCTGCTCCACCATTCAGTAAGATCATGGGTGATCTGGCCATGGATTTATCTCCTCCTACCTGCCTTTTCCCCCCACAAGATTTCAGGATTTCTAGCATTTGCAGAATCTCTTGCGTCTTCCGTTATTTTGCCAATGACTAGTCTATTATCTAATATCAGATTGCAGGCAGCCTGAACATGAGCTGCATGCATTGTCTACCCAGCCGGACTGTACCGCCGCTGTTGGTCAGATTGACTGCCAGCGCAGTTTGCTTCAGCTCCAGAAAACTCGGTTTGCGTTCGTATCTGAGGAAAAGCTGCAGTAAAAAAATTAAGACATTTTGAAGTTTTCTATTCCTGACTTTTAGTTAAAAAGAAACGATGTGCGAACGTCATTAAATAGAAGATATAAGGTTCCTGCCCGCCTTCTGGGAACAGCAAAGGGCTGGCGATGGAGAGTCGACCTAGAGAAACAGTTCACATTCCCTGAACACATCTCCACAACCACGCTTAAGCCAGACATAGTGCTGCTGTCAGACTCACCCAGCCAGGTGGTCATGTTGGAGCTGATCGTTCCCTGGGAAGACCGGATAGAGGAGGTCCGTGAAGGGAATAAGATAAAGTACCAAGACTTGGTGGAGAGGCGCTCCAGCAGGGGTGGTGGGCACATTGGTTGCCCAGAGAGGAGGGCTGCAGAGGGTTTGCTGGTCAATCCCTCTGCTAAACCTACAGCTGGATGGGCAACTCAGGAGCCCAGCAGAGGGAAGTCATCAGACCTACCACAGAGGCAGCAGAGCAAGCCCTAAGATACAGCCTGATGATGTGTCTGAGTGCATCGCAAGATGCATCATTCTATCTAAAACACTTTAAACTATTATTTTGAATAAATTAGTAACACTGAGTATGTTTTCTGCTAAGCTGAGATAAAAGCTATAATGTAGTAATGTAACATGTCAATTCAGAAATTTTTCAACAGTATTTGATTTAAGGTAGAAAGAAAATAATGAGAAAATATGGTTAACAAAGACTAGTAGTGCCCTGGGAGCACTTTAAAGCAGGGTCTGTCGTAAAGTGTTGTGATACAGTGTCTTTGGCAGGAACCAGCCCCTGTTTATACCCTCCTTAGATGCCACCTGACCTGCTGAGTTCCTCCAGCATTTTATGTGCGTTACTCTGGATTTCCAGCGTCTGAAGAATGATGAGGGGCATAGAAAGGGTAAATGCAGGCAGGCTTCCCCCCCCCCCCCTTAAGTTGGGTGGGTCATGGGTTAGGGATGAAAGGTGAAAGGTTTAAGGGAAGCATGAAGGGAAACTTCTTCACAGAGCGTGGAAGGACCTGCCGTGCGAGTAGTGCACGCGAACTGGATTCCTCGTTTAAGGGAAGTTTGGATAGGCACATGGATGGTCGGGATACCGAGACTACCGTCCGGCAGCAGGTCGATTGGAGAAGGCAGATTAAATGGCGTGGCACGGACTGAAAGGGCTGTTTCTGTGCTGTAGTGTTTATGATTCTGTGATCCCTTTTTCAACTGAAGTTAGTGGAGATGAACTGTAGTGACCAGTACAAACTGAAGCGAGCCCATACTGTCATATCTTTTTGCGTCCTTACCTATAACAGTCAGCATCATATTTGGCATTCTTAGGGTCATGGTAGGTGCACTTATCTTCCAAGCCCGTCGTCTTCATTTCAAGTGTTCTTCTGAAGTGGTAATTCACAGTCGAGATTTGTGAAGTAGTTGATTTTGCTATTGCTCTTGGAAAGCTGCCTGCAGTGTTTCCGCGTGACATGTGATTTGAGCGAGAATGAAGATGTCATTGTTGGGTTTAGACCATACTCTGCGGGCCTGTTCGGTCTACGGGCGGCTCCAGCGAGGAGCGGATCGATTTATCCAGTGAGGCATTCAAGTAGCCACCAGTCAGAAGTTGGTGAGGCGCAGCCAGTGCAGACGGCATCCTGAATGTGGACCAGCATTCGACTCTCTTCGCAGAAGGGACCAGGACCAGGACCAGGACCAGGACCGTCACCGATCTTCAAGGGTTACTGTTATTTTTTTCGCTGCTACTGTTTGGAGACTGCACGCGCGAAGAACGTTCATCAGTTTAATTGGTAAGCTCGCAACCTTCTGGTAAAGAGGGCGCCTTCGCAACGGGAAACATACTTACAGCCTTCCAATTATCTCTGAAATGTTTACTGTTTATTTAGTTTTTTAAAAAAAATCCGCCCTTGTTACTTGTCATGTGGGAAGTGTTGCTTTTAAAGTCTTATCAATTGGAACCAAGAGCATAATAACATATTTGGATTTAAATAGTTTGTTAATTCATACAAGTTTACAGGAGTCAGTGCTTCCTAAGAACATCTTGGATACTTCTACAGTGATGTCTTTATAAAGATTTAACTGCATTAACCTGGATTATAATTTGTGATCAAACTGTTCTTTGTCCCTCAGTAAAGGCACTGGTTAAAGCTGTTCCTGAACAGTAAATTTCCTCAGGCATTCCTCATTTCAGTTTATTGCTCATCTCAAAATATCTCCGAGTTGGGGCTAGGAATAGGGATGTCATTATTGCTGGATGACAGTGGTGTCAATGAGACATTAAGAGGGAATTGATAATCCAGCTGGCAATGTTAGGATGGGGAGAGGAGACCCATGCACTCAAGGAGCACACCTAGCTGACTAATACCACAATCAGGAGAGACCGGTGAGAGGTATCTGAACTTACAATACTGAATGCTCATTGGGTGGTTGGGTGACCACAGAACAACTGTAAAATAACTCATCCTTCCCCACCCTACCATCTCATTCTGTTTTCTTCCTCCTTCCTCTCTGGTCTTGATGAAGGGTTTTGGCCCAACTTGAACCCTTGACTCTTTATTCCTTTTCATAGATGCTGCCTGACTAGCTGTGTTCCGCCAGCATTGTGTGTGTTACTATAGTATAACTTTATTTGATTAAATGAACAAAGGGGTGAGAATACCTGGCATTAAGAAAAGAGGGAATGGGGTGTCCCTCCATGCAGAAGTTGAAACAGAAGGCTGTGAACCTGTTCTGAGGAAGCATGATCCATACTTGAGGTAGCCAGTAAAGTGAGACTCTAATGAAGTCATCTGAGGTAGTTCCTCTGGATGGAGAAGGTGTCTTCTTGTGCGTGTTCCGAAGTGGTTAATGAGGCCACTGTGAGAAGTACAGTCTCTTCCACCAACGGGAGGATAGATTGTGAGTGGCCCTTCCCTTGCCCTGCATAGATAC
Source organism: Hypanus sabinus (assembly GCF_030144855.1). Taxonomy (NCBI): domain Eukaryota; kingdom Metazoa; phylum Chordata; class Chondrichthyes; order Myliobatiformes; family Dasyatidae; genus Hypanus; species Hypanus sabinus. The sequence goes on from NC_082715.1 coordinate 30,098,868, forward strand.
TACCATTTGTACCTCTGCATGCTCTTGACACATGGAACTCAGATTTACAATGTCATTTCAATGCTTCCTGATGGGCCAGAGATTCCCAGCAGTTAGTTCCCTTTCTTTAAAGAGGCTTTAAGCCCACACCTTTTCCTCTGCCTGCTTGATAACTACTTCCTGAGGAGGAGCTCAGAATAGAGAGTCTGTCAGGGATTCTGGTGCTGAGTTCCTCATCTGCTCTCTACAATCAACTGTGAGTGTAAATGGTCTCAGTTCATACGTTCTTCAGGGATTTTGCAGACAAAATATTGGAGGTATCATTCCTCCACTGTTGTCTGTAGGTAGTCCAGAATCACACAGGATGACAGGAATCACTGGAGATCCTAATCTTCAGACACCCTTTGGTCAATCGAGCCAAATGCTGTGCTGCTGGATTAAAGATGGTAGTGTATTTGATAATCTATTTCATTATCTATAGTACTGTGGTGTCAGGCACCCTAGATTTTTTATTTTGTTTCAGATGGTATGGCCTCTACAGGGCCCCAAACAGAACATCGTTACGGACGGCAGGGATTACCTGGAGAGTTCTAAGCAAGTGAGACAGTCACAGTCTGTCAAAAAGCTGTGGCAAGTTCTCCAAGATGCTTGGAACAACCGATCAGCTGATTTTCTTACAAAACCGCATTACAGCGTACTTAAGAAAACTGATGCAGTTTCAAAGGCAAAGGGTGGTCACACCAAATATTGATTCAATTTATTTTGTTTTACTGTTTACTGCTCTTTAAAGTAATTTTTTGATATTTATGAACTTTTCATTTCATTGTTTTTGGAAGTATCTTCACTTTACAGAATTTTTTTATATGTGCCTTTTATTCAATACTGTATGTCTAACCGGGTGGCTGAATCTGCGATACAGGAAAATGGTCAACATTTTCCAGGATCTTATTTTGAATCTTTGTCGCCAGAAGTCCACATGATGCAGTTGGGACGTTTGTTTTGTACATACTGAGTGCAAACTTATTTTCCTATGTGCCTCAGTGAACATATTAACGTTAACTCAGAATTGGGGCAGACACAAGTACTGGCATTGTTTTCAGACTGTTCCTCAATGACTGAAGTTCAGGTGTCCTTGGTTTAGGAGTCTGGTTTTCCCTGGCTGACCATCTTTTCATTAGTTCTGAAGTTTTGCTTCCACTCCCCTGCATGGTTTGTTGGACATGAGGTGCAGCTTTCAGGTGAGAAAGAGAGAAAATTGTTTGACTCTAGTCTTCACCGAGGTTGGTTCTTCTGTTGATCCATGTTGTTATCATGGCTTTGTGCTGCCATGGGAAAAATGTATGATTGAGATGAACTTCTGGTGGAAAGCTGGATTTGAGCAGGATTTTGCACAATCCTTCCAGAGTGACGCAGTTAAAAGCTTTGGGAGGTTCGGAAAGGAACATGAATAAATCCTCTGCATTTTTCTTAGAGTTGCTGCATAGTGAAGGTCATGCCTGGTATGACTCTAGTCTAGACGGACAAAATTCACACTGCAGTTTGGGAGCAGGCTCTTTGCCCACAGTGGTTCAGAAGAACCCTGGTAGTACCTTTCTCTGAGACAGATGGCAGAGAGACCCCTGTGTTCTGACCAGAGGTGTCTCTTTTTTTTGAAGGTGGTCACAATTATGGCATCACTGAAGACCCCTCATTGTGGATTAGAAGATAGATCTGCGTGGTTTCATTCAATGCAGGGTAGTTGCACACCAGCGAGCAATAAAGAACCACTCAGAATTTGACCAGAATCTTGAATGAAAATTAAAAGTATAAAGAGCAGGACTGCAGAGTTACAGAATAAAATAATATTTAGTACAACTGGGATCTGTGGATTATGTGAAGAACCATCAAGCAGAAAAAAAATCAGAAATGTTGAAATATATATTTCGTGTTCATATATGAAACATACATCTGATTAAATTTATTTTTTCTCTCTCAACTTGCAGCAATGCCATTATGTTTACTTTATTTACTTTGTTGTGCAAGTCAAGTTATGTAGAATTTATGTTAATTTAAGTGTATGGTTGTCATGTACTGTGCTTTTTCTGCAGAAAGCTAATTTTTATGACACACAAAGTTGTGTACCTGTACGCCTATGACAATAAACTTGAATTTGAAAAGTGAAAATGCCAAAGAAAAAGACATTACAGAGAAAATATTACTTTATTATAAATTGTTCTCCTAAATTGTGAAACTCTACATTTTGTGAAATCTTAGCAGGAAATTGACAGAAGAATAAAATTGGGAGATACCAGAAGCAAGAATTGAGGCAATTTTCATTAAACTAAACAGCCGATTGTTTCTATCCCAATTTATGGTCCAAGGCTGACTTGCAGCTGTCCCTGTCATTAGTACATATTCAAACAGAAATCATATATTTAGGCTCTCTTCAGGCACATTTCTGAAGCTGTTTAAAAAAAATAACTGAACTTTATATTCAAATCTCTGAATAAAGGAAGCAACTGGCTTCATTAACATTCTTGAACAAATCCAAGTTTGAATGACACCAGACCAGTACGTTCAGAATATCAAAAGGACAGAAAATTGCTATGATTTCCCTGGCTGTTGTTTTAGTTTAAATGATTCTATCAACAGCATTTACATTTAAATTTTGTGTTGATTACTGTCATTTCTTGCACGACTCCTTCTGCAAGGAAGATTTGGTTTTATCTTAAAATTGTATTTATATTTTATATTTATAGACTTCTGTATGCATTTTTGAGTATTGTACTCTTTGATCAATGGAACATAATCTTTAAAGTTAATATGCACTTGTATATTTTAGCGGTTTTCATTTCTCCGTTACTAAATAGTCCACCTTCCAAAAATCTAAAGTTCACATGATTGTAGATGAGCAATGGCTATTGATTTAACAGGGGTTGCTATGGTCATGCTCTAGGTTACATTACATAGATGTTCTGCAGCAGAGGAAGTTAGAAGCAAATGCTGACAGTTGGAACAATATCAACAGGGACAATTGGGCAAAGCAGACAAAATGCTGGAGGAACTCAGCAGGCCAGGCAGCATCCAGCATTTTGTGTGTGTTGCTTGGATTTCTAGCATCTGCAGATTTTCTCTTGTTTTTGAAGAGACAATTGAGAATTAATTTCAGTAATATCTGACAGGAAAATTCTCAATTCTAGCTTGTTTTAATTCTGAAACACCTACTTTTGTCTTTTTCTAGCTTAAAATTTCTCTATCAATGTGTCAAAAATGTTGACATTTTAGAAAACAGGCTTGATAATGAAACAATATTCCCTTGCAATGCACTTTTTCTTCTCATTTGCTCCTTTTCAAAACGTTTAATGTTTTCCTTGTTTATTTTTTGTGTGTGTGCGTGTGTGTGTGTGTGTGTGTGTTCTAACTGCTCAGTAATAAGAGAACACAAATCAATACAGCCCAGGAACGGGAACTTTGTCCCGCTGTGTCTTTGCTGAACACAATGCCACATTAAAATATGTCTCTTCTGCTCTGACAGCTGATTCCCGGCATCTGCTACTCTCTACTTCTCCACACCCCCACCCCCACCCCATACTTCATCAGCTTAAATGGATGACATCTAGTATTTGAGCATTCTACCCTCAAAGGATTCAATTCGAAGTACATTTACTATCAAACTGTGTATAGATTATCCAACCTTGAGATTTCTCAGCTTACAGGCAGCCACAAAGCAAGAAACCCAGAACCCAATTAAAACAAGCAAAACCCTGTTATGCCTGTCATAATTTATAAAATTATTAAAAGACATGCCCAAGAAACGAGGGATTCCAAAGGTGCTGCAAATCAACGCACACAAAATGATGAAGGAACTCAGCGAGTTAGGCACCATGGCACAACGCTTTAGGAGCAAAAAGAACAAAAACACTTCTCTTTCATTCACATTAAAAAAAACTGCTGATGGGAAGCAAGAAAAAGACCTGTCCTCTTTGCTGAGTCTGTACTGCAACATGATCATCCATTCTGTCAGTCTGCATTCTCCCTCATACATCAGTCCAGCGATCATCATTTGGTCAAAAGCAGCACTGACAAATGTTTTTCCAGAGGTCAAAAGACCAAGCACCAAGCAGTGGAGAAGTCGAGAGTCAAAGCAGATGTCAGCTTTTGGCTTTGGATATGCTGCATGCTGATCCTGTAGATCCTGAATCTATAGGAATGAGGAATTTAAAGGTCTGAATCCGAGCTTGCTGAAGGCTGGAGGCTGAAATGGCCTGTCCTGGGTTTGGAGGTCAATGTGTGCATGGGTAGAAGGAAGGAACAGAGTTTGCTTTGCTGTTGTTGCTTTGTTGCTTGTTGTGTTCTCAGTTGTTCTGCTGAGCATCGTGGGCATGCTACGTTGGCGCCGGAATGTGTGGTGACACTTGTGGGCTTACCCCCAGCACATCCTCACGTGGGTTGGTTGTTAGCGCAAACAGCACATTTTCACTGTATGTTTCAATGTATACGTGATAAATAAATGTGAATCTTGAATCTTGAGTTTTAACTACATTTAGGAGTTCACCAGAGTGTATGAAACAGGATCAGATTCTGTGTCAGTAAATCCTGGTGTATTTTTCTCCTAAAAAGAAGTACCTAGAGCAGTCATTAATGTCCACAGAGAAAAAGCATTTGATTACTGAGTGCTACATCTTGGGACTGAAGAGAGATCGATGGCACGCAGCTTCTGAGATTTACTAGAGTGTCATACCTCATAGGACCCAACACCAGTAATTATAGTGACATTGGCAAAGTAGGGGTTCTGCACACGTGATGCTTTTGTTCTCTAAACAAAGTAATTTCAGGAAAGTTTAGGCTTCACTGAAAGTAATGTTGTGCACATCCCGTCAGGCCTGATCAGTAATTTGGAAAACATTGGCAGCTCATCGTAGACTTTACGATTGGAAGGAAAGTTAGTTGAGACAGCCCACTAAGGAAGAATCTTTGTTGGTGAATACTGATATGCTGTTGTTAATATTTTTTCCTGAATTTCACTCGCGCATATGAATGAAATGCAAAGGCAAACTTGACTCTGATCATTTATGTTACAAATTGCAAGGGAGCTTTTCCTCGCAGTAGAAACCATTCTAGAGTCTGATGAAAATGGTATAGAAGCTATTCTATGGTGGTGCATGCCTTCTGGTTTCTGCATCTCCTGCCTGATGGAAGAGAGGGAAAGGGAGGATGTCTGGGGTGGGTGGGGTCTTTGATTATGCTGGTTGCTATTGAGCCAGTGACAATTATAGACACCCACACAGTGTTGCTCAGTGAATGCTTTTCATCAGTACATGGTACAAATAAAACCTTTATCAACACAAACTATCCTGATATCACCTAAGTGTTAAAGAGTGGAAGATTAACAAGCAAGGCTAAAGCCATGTTCGCTAATAGCATATTGAAAGGGGGAAGGTTTCTTGTAGCTAAACAAAGCCCCAGAGAACTACACTGTACTCAAAATATATCTGGGAAATATGTCATAGTAATGATTTAATAGTTTTTCATATTTTCATATTTCATAACAACAGAAGGGGATTATTTAGATTATTGATCCAAATAATGTGCTATTTTATAATCCCTCATTCCCCCCACATTTCCATCGATTCCACCACCCATTGCTGTACTTGGAGTAATTTACAGTGGCCTTTTGGCCAATCAAGCTGCAAACCATTGAGACGTGGGAGCAATGGAATAACCGGGGAATCCAGAGCAACACATACAAAATGCTGGATGAACTCAGAAGGTCAGGCAGCATCTATGGTAATGGAAAAGCAGTCGGTGCTTCAGTCTGAGACTCTTCTTCAGGACAAGAGGAATCCCACCTGGTTGCAAGGTGAATGTGTTCTCTCCATACAGCCAGCACTGAAGTCAGGATTGAACCTGGGTTGCTGACGTTGTGATGCTGTTGAGTTATAGCTGCACCACTGCACTCCAATTTGGTAGACTTACACTATTTTGTTACCTTGACTCAAGCAAGTTGCCAACACTAATGGATCAGGTTAGAAAAATAAAATGAAGTTTAATTTTAATTTAAAATTAAATTAAATTGGAGGCCGGTGACCAGTGGTGTGCCTCAGGGATCTGTACTGGGTCCAATGTTGTTTGTTATATACATTAATGATCTGGATGATGGGGTGGTAAATTGGATTAGTAAGCATGCAGATTATACTAAGGTAGGTGGTGTTGTGGATAATGAAGTAGGCTTTCAAAGTTTGCAGAGAGATTTCAGCCAGTTAGAAGAGTGGGCTGAATGATGGCAGATGGAGTTTAATGCTGATAAGTGTGAGGTGCTGCATTTTGGTAGGAATAATCCAAATAGGACATACATGGTAAATGGTAGGGATTGAAGAATGCAGTAGAACAGAGTGATCTAGGAATAATGGTGGATAGTTCCCTGAAGGTGGAATCTCATGTGGATAGGGTGGTGAAGAAAGCTTTTGGTATGTTGGCCTTTGTAAATCAGAGCATTGAGTACAGGAGATGGGACGTAATGTTAAGATTATACAAGGCATTGGTAAGGCCGAATTTGGAGTATTGTGTACAGTTCTGGTCACTGAATTATAGGAAAGATGTCAACAAAATAGAGAGAGTATAGAGAAGATTTACTAGAATGTTATCTGGGTTTCAGCACCTAAGTTACAGGGAAAGATTGAACAAGTTAGGTCTTTATTCTTTGGAGTGTAGAAGGTTGAGGGGGGACTTGATAGAGGTATTTAAAATTATGAGGGGGATAGATAGAGTTGACGTGGATAGGCTTTTTCCATTGAGAGTAGGGGAGATTCAAAGAAGAGGACATGAGTTGAGAGTTAGGGGGCAAAAGTTTAGGGGTAACATGAGGGGGAATTTCTTTACTCAGAGAGTGGTAACTGTGTGGAATGAGCTTCTAGTAGAAGTGGTAGAGGCAGGTTCGGTATTGTCATTTAAAGTAAAATTGGATAGGTACGTGGATAGGAAAGGAATGGAGGGTTATGGGCTGAGTGCGGGTCAGTGGGACTAGGTGAGAGTAAGCGTTCGGCATGGACTAGAAGGGGCAAAAGGGGCAAAAACAGGCCCCTAGATGGCCTGTTTCCATGCTGTAATTGTTATATGGTTATATGGTTACAAGTTTAAAGCAAGATAATTCTGCATTACATTGGAAGAAGGCAAGCACATTTAACAATTCTTTGAATGAGGTCACTGCTTGTACACCAGTCAGCTGTGGTTCGAAACTGCGGATGTTGTGAGGTGCATCTTCTCTTCGACTTTGGCGTGTGAGCGTGCAGGCGCAGTGTCTGAGACATGCTAAGCTGAAAGCAGCTGATGTTTATGGTTCAACCCATTAAAGGAGAGATTGCAAATATTGTGCTCAATTTTTTTCTGCACTGCTCAATTGTGCTCAATTCTTTTCTATACAATGTTAGATGGTGATTTGACTGAGAGTTCTTGGAGTTTGAAAACGATTTTAGGGTATAGGAAAATATTTGCCAATGGTAGGGAAATTAGCCACAAAATTTACATTAACCACATTAGCCAGGCTAATGGAAAAATAGCACAAATAGTCACTAGGCAGAACTCTTCCAGAAAAATACAGTGCTTCTCATCACACTGATGGCATTAAATCTAAAATCAATCATTTTTTGCTAAGTTTTTGAATCCAAGGCAAATGGAAGGAGCTAAGATACAGATTAACCACATGCCCATTGAACAGAAGAGCAGGCATGATTGGCTAAAAGCTTCTGTTCCTAACATTCCTGTCCCACAGCATAATTTCAGCCCTAAAAGGCAATAGTTGACTGTTAACATCAGGGATTTTATTGCAGCTTAAGCCAAATTTTTTAACTAGAAATTTTTTGGGGGAAAAAAGGTCAAATCCGCCAATTACAAATCCAAATACCATAACTAACTCCATAAATTTTACTCTTCACTAATTGTGAGGATTTCACTTCAGATCTCGACAGCAGGGCTTCAGTAGAGTAAGTAGAGCAAAGACAGCAGCAAGTACATAGAGCTGTAAAATGCTATCATTAATAAGGATATTATGAGGCAAGTGGAGTCACAACGCTGAAATCTGGAGCATCAGACAGTGTTTTGGATTAACTCAGTGGGATGAGCAGCATGCTGATAATCTATTAATAACCAATGACTTAGTCCAATGGAAGCTCCCATTCACAGGTATTCAGTTCGTCCTATCCATCCCTTTGACACCTTCCCGACAACTTAAAACCAACTTGTTTTTTCACTTTCCCATTTCTGGTGGCGGGTCTCAGACCTGAATGTGTTAGCTTTGTTTTGGTTTTCACAGATGCTGCTTAACCCACTGAGTATCTGGAGCATCTGCTATCTTTGTTTCAGATTCCTTTCATAAGATGCACAGTTTTTGACTTTCAGTTAATCTAAAGGGCAAATGACAAAGAGCTTGATTGAGAAAAGTAATTGGGAGTAATTGAAGGAGGAAAGTGAACAAAGTGGAAAGGTTGAATCAGAGATATGAATTGCTGAAAACCAGTGATATAACAATGAAAATGAAGGAAGGACAGGGAACCAGAATTGTAAAATGTTTGGAGGCTTCAGAAGGTTGTATGGGGAAGCGAGGGGGCAAAGTCATGGGAGATGCTGAATAAAAAGATGTGTGTTTGAGAAGTGGCAGATGGAGTTCAACCCAGATAAGTGTGAAGTGGTTCATTTTGGTAGGTCAACTATGATGATAGAATATAGTATTAATGGTAAGATTCTTGGCAGTGTGGAGGATCAGAGGGATCTTGGGGTCCGAGTCCAAAGCCGCTGCGCAGGTTGACAGTGTGGTTAAGGAAGCATATGGTGCATTGGCCTTCATTAATCATGGAATTGAATTTAGGAGCTGAGAGGTAATGTTGCAGTTATATAGGACCCTGGTCAGACACCACTTGGAGTACTGTGCTCAGTTCTGGTCACCTCACTACAGGAAGGATATGGAAGCCATAGAAAGGGTGCAGAGGAGATTTACAAGGATGTTGCCTGGATTGGGGAGCATGCCTTATGAAAACAGTTTGAGTGAACTCAGCCTTTTCTCCTTGGAGCGACGGAGAATGGGAGGTGACCTGATAGAGGTGTATAAGATGATGAGGGGCATTGATCGTGTGGAGAGTCAGAGGCTTTTTCCCAGGGCTAAAATGGTTGCCACAAGCGGACACGGGTTTAAGGTGCTGGGGAGTAGGTACAGAAGAGATGTCAGGGGTAAGTTTTTTACTCAGAGAGTGGTGAGTGCGTGGAATGGGCTGACGGCAACAGTGGTCGAGGCGGATATGATAGGGTCTTTTAACAGGTACATGGAGCTCAGTAAAATATAGGTCTATAGGTAAGCCTGGTAATTTCTAAGGTAGGGACATATTCGGCACAACTTTGTGGGCTGAAGGGCCTGTATTGTGCTGTAGGTTTTCTATGTTTCTATGTTTTAAATGAGGTGCTGCTGATGGACATTGGTTTCCAGTCCAGCAAAGTCAGGTGTAATATATGCATCCCACATTGGGTCATAATTGAAACTGGGTGTAGTTAAAAGGACTTTACAGTTGGAATGTGTGGTGACAGTTGTGGGGTGCCCCAGCATATCCTTAGGTGTGTTGGTTGTTAATGCAAAGAAAATGTTTCATTGTATGTTTCAATGTCTTTGTCTTGTGCCCTTAGTTAATAGTGGAGCGTACAGTAGGCCATTGATGACCTCTCATCTCCATTGGCCAAAGACGATGGTATGGTTGGAGTTCATCAATGTTTCTGTAATCCATTGTATCCACTGTACAGGGCATTGGCCTATACAGCTTCACCAGAGCCCTGCTGGCTGGCCTGACCCACTTCCACCTCCCATGACAGGGACATAGGTTTGGACTTTCAATGTACATGTGAGAAATAAATCTGAGTTTGAAACTGTAATGTATTTTGCCTTTCCATAAAAAACTTTATTTTTGTTTTAGGTGACTTAACTGTTTAAGAATGACGCAGATCAAAAATGACTCAGTAACTCACTCTGGTGAGGTGCCACCCCATCTTTTGCCTGAAGATCCGTTCATTTCTAAACTGTCCTGGGAAGCTGATGTGATTGCTGCGTTTTATTTAATTGTCATAGGTAAGACATTGTGTGCTTCTTTACTTTTTGAGGCAATATTGTCATTAAAATGCATGCATATATTTAGCTAAATGTATTTCTGTCTGAATTAGTTTATTCAGTGAAAGGTTATAGGAATAGTAATATGCATTAAACTTTCATATTTATTCCTTAAAACTGTTGGTACAATTGAGATGCTGATCAATACCAATGAATATTGCTACTGTGTTGGAATGTATAGCCCAACAGTCCTGATGAAATATGTAGATGTAATTCCTCTTATCTCCAGATAAGAGCAGGGCATCTTATAGTCTGAAGAATTCACCAAACTACAGGAGGAGGCTGTTATTCAGAACAGAGGCTGATAAATTTCTGAATTGTCAGAGGAATCCAGACACACACCAATAAAGCAGGAAAAGAGTAAGCTAGAAGATTACCCAGGATCTCATTGCATGATGGAGCAGTTGTGGAGGGATGAATGACCTTCCCCTGATGTTATTTATCTATCGTTTTATGTTTATAAGCCAAAGTCTAAGATTCTTGAGAGAAATAAGATGTTGTAATTGATGCTGTTTGGATCTGGATCCATTGAGCTGGAATTTCCCACTGTATCTAGCCTTAAGTTATGCAGACAGGAGAAATGGAGAATTAGAGCAAAGCTATCTCCCTGCCTTTATCTGAATACTCTTTTCTCTGCCTTTGTTAGGGCACCCAACAGTCATTCCATTCCTGCATATTACATTCAAATACCAATGGCTGATAGAGACATCAGGCAATAGAGTTATGAGGCCTGTCTTTCTGGTCCTTCAGTCCTTACTGTCCTGTTTAACTTCACTAACTTGGAGCACTGGGCATTAGTATGCAGTATGGTGATCATAGACCTGAATGGAAGCAAGGGGCAAACTCCTAGACTCAGTCCACCTCCAAAATGGGTCTCCCTCTTTTCCCTCGTGGACATTGTTCTCTGACAGAGTTTCCTAATATTGTAGCTCCTGTTTTTTTTGGCTCGCTTTAAAAACTTACTCCCACGCTGCAGTGACATTCCTGCTGATTTTCCATTTTCCCCTCTCACCCCTGTGCTGCTCTAGCTCAAATTCGTCCAGAACTTTTAGTGACGTCTGAACCAGAGAAAAAGAAATTGTTTGCATGGAGGAAATCATAGAAACTTTGCAATGAATAGCAAAGGATCTAGCATATTTTCAGGGTGCCAGTAAACAGGAGTCCATAGCTCTGCAGGTCACAGGTCACCACATGAACTATTAAAATGTGGTGTGGATTTCTGTCTCTATCACCCAATGTTCATCAATGCCCTTCTTAATCCTTCTACCATTTTGTTAAATCTATGTGGCTAGTTCTTGACCCAGTGTTCTTGAAATAGGTTTTTGTGCTCTAGGACACTCAATTTTATACCACACAATTAAAGCTGCCCTCAGCCTCCTCTGTTCCAAAATATGCAACTGTAGCGGTGCCCGATGTCCGCCCCGTCGTACAAAAATGAACTTACAGTTTCGCAGGTCTTTGGGTACACAGGTTGGGTTCTGCCCATGCTGCAAAGTGGGCATGGGGGCCAGGTTAACAAGCCTCTCGCGTAGTCTGCCCAGGACTGCTGCGGGTTCTTCCTCTTGCCCCCTTGGGGTTTCTAATCACCGTGAAAACATAGCATGGGCAGAACCCAGTCCTGGGAAGACTACGCGAGAGGCTCGGTAACCTGGCCCCCATACCCACTTCGCAGTATGGGCAGAACCTGACCTGCATACCCAAAGACCTGCAAAACTGTAAGTTCGTTTTTGTACGACGGGGCGGACATCGGGCACCGCTACACAACCACAATCTACACAATCATTCATCTTAATGTTGGTGTTCCAGTCCTGTCAAGATCCTTGTAAATCTTCTCCACAGCCTATCTAGTAGAATTTCACCTTGCATCATCTTTAGGTGTGGTCTAGCTGAAACGGGAAATAGTCCTAACATCACCTTTTTGTTCTACCCTATGCCTCAGTTAATAAGACAAATAATTATGTATGCATCTTTCAACACCTGACTTGACCTGGCAGGTTAAGGATCTGAGGATATGCACACCAAGGACCTGATTTTCCACGTGTGTTTTTGTATTTGTCTTTCCTTGTTTTTCTTTCATAAAACCACAAGTATTTGCTCTGGAATAAAGTCAGTTTGTCATTATTCTTACCAATTGACTAGATCATTTATTTTTGTAAACCATTTGGCTTCACTGCAACATCTTCTCAACTATTGGAATATATGTATAGAGACTGTGTTAGGGAACTGGAGCTGCAGCTCAATCACCTTCAGCTTGTTAGGGAAAGTGAAGCAGAGATAGACAGGAGCTACAGGGAGGTAGTCACCCGAAGGCTATAGGAGACAGGCGATTGTCAAGTGAGGGAAAGGAAAATATCAGATAGTGGAAAGCACTCCTGTGGCCTTCCTCAACAATAAGTTCTCCATTTTGAGTACTGTTGGAAGGGAGGGGATGGGCTTTATATGGGGGAAGCAACAGTGGCCATGCCTCTGGCACTGAGTCTGACCCTGTGGCTTAGAAGTGTAGGGAACTGAAGAGGATGGCAACAGTAACAAGGGACTCTATAGTTAGGGGGATAGACAGATTTTGTGGGCACAAAAAGGAATTACAGATGGTAGTTTGCTTCCCAGGTGCCGGAGTCCGTGATGTTTCTGAATGCATTCACAGTATCCCGAAAAGGGTGAACAGCCAGAAGTCATGGTTCATATTGGTAGCAACAACATAGATAGAAAAAGGGAGGAGGTCCTGAAAAAAGAATACAGGATGTTAGGAAGGAAGCAGGGAAGCAGGACCTCAAAGGTAGTAGTCTCAGTATGCTGCCTGTGCCATGTGACAGTGAGGGTAGGAATAGAATAAGGTGGTGGATAAATGTGTGGCTGAAGAATTGGAGCAGGGAGCAAGGATTCAGACCTGCACAAAAGGGACAGGTTGCACTTGAATCCCAGAGGGACCAATCTGCTTGTGGGCAGGTTTGCTAGAACTATCATATTAGTGGTTTAAACTAATATGACAGGGATGGGAACCAGTATAACAGAATAGAGGAAGAGTAAGAAGGTTTACAAGTAGATGATGTAATATGAATGTAAGGAGGGACAAGCCAATGATTGAGTACAACTGCATAAAGAATAAAGAGTTAAGTAGTACCACAGAGGCAAAATTCGTAAGGGCAAAGAATACAGTGCTGAAGGTGCTGTAGTTAAATGCACATAGCATTTGGAATAAGGTGAACAAACATGTAGCACAATTACAGATTGGTCAATATGATGTTGGCATCACAGAGTCATGGCAGAAAGAGGACCATGATTGGGAGTTTAACATCAAAGGATATGCTTTGTATAGAAAGGACAGGCAGGAAGGCATAGCAGTGGTGTGGCTCTGTTGGAAAGAGATGGAATTACATAAGAACATCAGACATAAGAGGTGATTAGGCCATTTGACCCGAGTTTGCTGTGCCATTTAATCATGGCTGATCCTTTTTGCTCCCCCTCCTCAGCTCCACTCCCTGGCCTTCTCCCTGTAACCTTTGATACTGTGTCCAATCAAGAATCTATCAGCTCTGCCTCAAATACACCTAAAAACCTGGCCTCCACAGCTGCCAGTGATAATAAATTCCACAAATTCACCACCCTGTGGCTAAAGAAATTTCTCTGCATTTCCATTTTGAAAGGACACTCCTCTATCCTGAGGCTGTGCCCTCCTGTCCTAGACTCCCTACCATGGGAAACATCCTTTCTACATCTACCTGTCTAGGTCTTTCAACATTTGGAAGGTTTCAATGAGGTTCCTCCTCATCCTTCTAAATTCCAATGAGTACAGACCCAGAGCTAGCAAACATTTCTTGTATGATAACCCTTTCATTCTCAGAATCATCCTTGTGTACTTCCTCTGGACCCTCTCCAATGACAGCACGTCTTTTCTAAGATGGAGCCCAAAACTGTTCACAATACGCAAGGAGAGGTTTCACCAGTGCCTTATAAAGCCTCAGCATCACATCCCTGATCTTGTTTTCTATATCCTTTGAAAAAAATTCTAAGATTACATTTGCCTTCCTCAGCACTGATTCTACTTGCAAGTTAACCTTTAGGGTGTTCTGCACAAGAACTCCCAAGTCCCTTTGTATCGTACATTTTTGAATTTTCTCCCCATTTAGAAAATAGTCTGCACATGTATTTATTCTACAAAGAGCATGACCATGCATTTTCCAACATTGTATTTCATTTGCCACCTTCTTGCCCATTCTCCTAATCTGTCCTTCTGCAGCCTACCTTTTTCCTCAACACAACCTGCCTCTCCACCAGTCTTTGATTCATCTCCAAACTTGACAACAGAGCCATCTGTTCCATCATCTAAGTCATTTATATACAGCATAAAAGAAGCGGTTCCAACACCGATCCCTGAGGAACACCACTAATCACTGGCAGCCAACTAGAGAAGGATCCTTTAATTCCCACTCATTGCCTCCTACCAATTAGCCAATGCTCTAACCATGCCAATAACTTTCATGTAATACCATTGACTCTTAACTTGGTAAGCAGCCTCATGTGTGGCACTTCCCAAAGGCTTACTGAACGTCCAAATATACAACATTCACTGAACCCCCTATAACTATCTTACTTGGAATAGCCACAAAGAATTCCAACAGTTTCGTCAGGCAAGATTTTCCCTTAAGGAAACCATGCTGACTTTGTCCTATCTTGTCCTGTGCCATGAAGTACTCCATAACCTCATCCTTAACACTTGACTCCAACATCTTCTCAACTACTGAGGTCAGGCTAACTGGTCTATAAGTTCCTTTACGCTGCCTTCCTCCTTTCTTAAAAAGTGGAGTGACAATTGCAACTTTCCAGTCTTCTGGTGCCAAGCAGTGTGCCAGTGTCTTCCACAGTAAAGATTGCTGCATAATACTCATTTAGTTCAATTGCCATCTCCTAGTCCCCCATTATTATTTCACCAGCCTCATTTTCCACTTTCATCTCTTTTTAAATTTTTACATATTTGAAAAAGCTTTTACTATCCACTTGGATATTGTTTGCAAGCTTGCTTTCATATTTCATCTTCTGCCTACTAATGATTCTTTGAGTTGCTCTCTTTAGGTTTTTTTAAAGCTTCCCAATCCTCTGTCTTACGACTAATTTTTGCGCTGTTGTATGTCCTCTCTTTTGCTTTTATATTAGCTTTGACTTCCCTTGTCCCTTGTCAGTTGTTTTATTTTGCCATTGCTTTTGGAATACATCTGTCCTGCACCCTCCTCATTTTCCCCAGAAACTCTCACCATTGCTGCTTTGCTGTCATCCCTGCCCGCAGCTCCTCCCATCTTACTTTGGCCAACTCCTCTTTCATACCATTGTAATTTCCTTGACTCCACTGAAATACTGCTACATCAGACTTTGCTTTCTACCTATCAAATTTCAAGTTGAACTCAATCATACTGTGGTAACTGCTTCCTTAAGGTTCTTTTACCTAAGCTCCCTACTCACCTCCGGTTCTTTAAATAACACCCAATCCAGTAGAGCTGATCCCCTAGTAGGCTCAAGACAAACTGCTCTCAAAGGCCATCTTGTAAGCATTCAATAAACTCACTCTCTTGAGATCCATTACCAACCCAATTTTCCCAATTGATCCGCATGTTGAAATCTCCCATGACTATTACATTTCCATCCCTCCTCTGAGCCAATTTTCCACCCTCTCTTGAATCCCATGTCTTTTACATTTCTGACCATCCTGATCAAAAATCTTGCTAAAGCTCATTTAAACAGCATTCCTGCCTTCATCAACCCTCCTTGTCAACAGTATAGAAAAAAATCAACTACAGGTAGCCCTGGTTTTTCGAAAGTTTGCATTACGACAGCTCGCTGTTACGAAAGACCTGCATTAGTACCTGATTTTGCTAACCAAAGAGGATTTTCGCTTTTACAAAAAAAAAGACGCTCGCTTTATACGTAAGTTTACTCTGAGAAAGACTACCATGACCGTGAAGCCTTGTGCAGGCAGTTGTGTGTGCATGTGTGTATGTGCATTGGCATGTACATGCATATGTGTGTATGTGCATTGGCATGTACATGGGCATGCGTGTACATGCCTGTTTTTTTTCTCCAAATCGATTTTGGCTCGCTGACTTCCTGAGTTTGATAAGTGAAACTACACCATACATACAATATTTCTACTTTATATAGGCTGTATATTTATCATATAATCCTGCTTTTACTATACGTTCGTGTTATTTTATGTTTTATGTGTTACTTGGTATGATTTGGTAGGTTACTTTTTGGGTCTGGGAATGCTCAAAAATTTTTCCCATATAAATTAATGGTAATTGCTTCTTCGCTTTATGACATTTCGGCTTACAAATGGTTTCATAGGAAAGCTCTGCCTTCAGATAGTGGGGGAAACCTGTATGTTATTCAAATATGGCCTTCCCTTAAAAAGTCCATTTTGTGTGTCCCTAATTAAACTATATCTTAATGAAGTTTTATACTTGCTCTTAGAATTACTTCTAATACTTTGCCCAAGAGAATTTAATTTGTCTGAAATTATTCAATTCATGTCTGCTTCCCTTTTTACATACCCAATTTCCCTCGGGATCAATAAAGTATGTCTGTCTGTCTGTACAGTACGGTACAATGTTAGCAGCCCTTAATCCTCTGGGACCCATTCCAACAATCAGGGAAGATAGCAATTTCCTTCATTTTTTTTTGTTTTAAAAAATGCTTATATTTCATCCAAGTCTACTAACCTATCTAGTTTTAAAAATACTAAGCCTCTTAGCGTACCTCCTCCATTACTACGTTTCTTCCATTCAAAACTTAGTTCATGTCTAACAACGTTATGAGCTCCATCCCCTCTTCTGTGAAGAAATTTGCAAAATATTCACTTAGAATCTTTCCCAGACCCTCCACTGGTAGGTTAAGCTTTTGATCCCTAATAAACCCTGTTGGCTCCTTATTTATTCTCTTGCTTGTTTTATATATATAAACCAGTTTTGTACTTTCCTTGAGTACTTACAGTTGTCCACTAGCTGTCTCAATCAGGCTCCTCCTGTTCTTTTTGAGACAGTGTAGTGTAAAGCTGGATCATCTTCTCACACCATGTTTCACACCAACTCCCTTTCCCTACTTCAGAGTGAGTGACCATCCTACAATTTGCCTATAGACTATACAGAAAGAATAGGGCAGGGAAAGGCACGTGAAGAATGGGCATCAATGACATACACCAGGGAGATTTGTTAGCAATTTCATGGTGTTGGACTGGAATTGAAATGTAAACATCTTAGCAATTCTCATATATTTGATTCTTGGTTGCATGCTTTTCCTTTTAGTTAACTGAGATAGATAATAATAGAGAGATTGCAACATGGAACTGTGACACCATTTATGTGCCTTCATATTTACTATCACTTGGGGGTTTGCTATTCTTTGCTCATTCCTGTTTTGCACTGAGGTTGTTCAGGACCCTACTTGACCTACTGCTCTGCTGTCACTGTGGAAACTCTGATATTGAGATTACGGAAGGAATTCCAACAGGCTAAATGTGCAAATGAGCAAGAACAGAAAAATATAATTTGGAATCAGGAAAATTGAGTGAGTTGGAATTCAATTCATAGGCATCTAGCCCCAATCTTTCTTTGTGGTACAGGTTCAAGTTTTTTTTCTGTGCTGGATAGCAAGCTTTCAGGAGTTCTTGCCTTTCATTTGGAGGTCAGTGAAAACAGTAGTTTTCTCAGCCCTTTCCTTAGAATACCAATGGAATCCTTCTCAGTAAGCCAAAATAACCCGCATAAAACAGGTCTTAGGAAAAATACCAATCCTAACATCAGGTAGCTTATGCTCTCTGCAATGCTATCACAGGAAGCCAACAACAATCTTGCAGTTTACCTTGTTTTCAGAAGATTCCAGAGTGCAGGCTCCCTTATAACAACTCCTCAAGAAAGGGTTCCTGTTTCTTCGGGATAATAACAATATCAGAATTATGGTCTGATTGTCCTCATCAGATATTTTGGAAGTTATTTCTGTGCTACAGAATAGAGATTTCCCTCATAATATCATAACCACAAACTCTGGCACAGGGTCGGCTCAAAGGCAAGCTGCAGAATAGGTTCAGCAATCCCACTCATGAGTATGCACAATCCAGCTAATTAGTATTTCATTGTGGTAGTATTTAACTCCCTTCCTTTAGTTTCAGTTTTGTTAAGACTGACCAAAAGCAGGACAGCATCAAACATGCCTGCTTGCAATTGTTTTGGGGGCTCTAGGGAAGAAGACTACCATTTAGACTGAAGCTGTCCAGGAGCATTATTTATTTATTATTAAGCTACTACTTGAAAGCCACTGTATTGGCATTGGCTTTAGTTTGAAAGTTCTAGTTAATGGCCCTGTTAGCCTGTGCTTATTGCTTTTCCTTTATTTCTGCATAGTTCCTATTAAAATTCAGTGAACTTTTGGTCAGCTTCAGTGTCTTGCTCTCTCTGTCTCTCATCACTTGTGCCATAATCTCACACGTCTATCAGCAAATTTCAAACAAAAGAGAATGAACACAACTGAGAGAGAACAGCTGACTTTGGCGACATTCAGTGGGCAAATAGGAGAGAAGTTACAGTCAATTGAAGCAGCGTTGAGAGAAGTGACTCAAGCAGTGCGACAGGAATGCTCAGTCCAAACTGAAGTTCATGGAGGAGAAATTAAAGCCAGTAAAAGCTGGGTTGGTCAATGTTACTCGTGCAGCATGACAGCTAATTTCAGAGTGACAAGCCCTGTCCCAGCTAGAAGAACAGGTATCAGTCTCCCAGTGATGGTTCAGCAACTCACAGCAGACACCAGAATCAGGTGGCAGCGATTTCTACTCTCACAGCTGCAATTCAGCAGCCTTTATCAATTTCAGTCCTACTCACAGCATTTTCAAGATCCCCATCTTCAACAGCAATAGCAACCTCAGCCACTAATGCCCCGACTCCCATAACAGGGTCTGGACCAGAACAGAGTATTCCTCCACCAGGCAGATACTCTGGTGACCCTGACAGCTGTAAAAATTTTATTACCCAGTGTAAGCTGACTTTGCAAGCCTAGCCTGGTTAGTTTGGTGATGATACGTGTAGGTTGGCATTTATGGTGAATCTCTTAGATGGATCTCCACTCAGCCTGTTCAGCGCTCTATGGGAACAAGGTTCCCCCGCAACCAAATTGGTTTGGCAACTTGTTGTCAAGTTCAAGAGAGTTTCTGATCTTCCAGGATGAGGTCAGGAGCCAGAAATCCGGTTCCTGGACCTGTGCCAAGCTAGAGATAGCGTGAAGAACTATGCGGTAAAGTTTTGCATGTTTGTGGTGGAAGTGGAGTAGAATGAGAGATCTCTCATCACTGCCTTCCAGTGGGGACTGAGCACAGGGATCTAGCATAAGAGGACAGCCGAGATAATTTAATTAACCTAGCTATTTGAATTGACAACCAGGCATTGAGTGGAGCAAAAAAGAATGCCAAAGCTACCTACTCCTTAGATCACAGTTGTCTCTACTCTCTCCCACATCTCCCAGTACACAGTAGGTGGAGGAGCCTTTGCAGGTGGAGTACATGCACCAATCTCAGGAGGGACAAGATCAGTTAAGGAGAACAGGTTCCTGCCCCTGTTGTAATGATCCAGGACACTTCCGGACTTCATCTGTCAAGTGCCTAGTAGAAGAGGAAACATAGAAGCATAGAAAATAGGTGCAGGAGTAGGCCATTCGGCCCTTTGAGCCTGCACTGCCATTCAGTATGATCATGGCTGATCATCCAACTCAGAACTCTGTACCTGCTTTCTCTCCATACCCCCTGATCCCTTTAGCCACAAGGGCCATATCTAGCTTCCTCTTAAATATAGCCAATGAAACAGCTTCAACTGTTTCCTGTGGCAGAGAATTCCACAGATTCACCACTCTGTGTGTGAAGAAGTTTTTCCTAATCTCGGTCCTGAAAGGCTTTCCCTTTATCCTTAAACTGTGACCCCTCGTTCCAGACTTCCCCAACATCGGAAACAATCTTCCTGCATCTAGCCTGTCCAATCCCTTTAGAATTTTATACATTGCAATAAGATCCCCCCTCAATCTTCTAAATTCCAGTGAGTATAAGCCTAGTCGATCCAGTCTTTCTTCATATGAAAGTCCTGCTATCCCAGGAATCAATCTGGTGAACCTTCTTTGTACTCCCTCTATGGTAAGAATGTCTTTCCTCAAAAGATTAGGGGACCAAAACTGCACACAATATTCTAGGTGCGGTCTCACCAAGGAATTGTACAACTGCAGTAGAACCTCCCTGCTCCTGTACTCAAATCCTTTTGCTATGAATGCCAACATACCATTTGCCTTTTTCACCACCTGCTGTACTTGCATGCCCACCTTCAATGACTGGTGTACAATGACACCCAGGTCTCACTGCATCTCCCCTTTTCCTAATCGGCCACCGTTCAGATAATAATCTGTTTTCCTGTTCTTGCAACCAAAGTGGATAATGTCACATTTATCCACATTAAATTGCATCTGCCATGAATTTGCCCACTCACCTAACCTATCCAAGTCACCCTGCATCCTCTTAGCATCCTCCTCACTGCCGTTCAGCTTTGTGTCATCCGCAAACTTGGAGATGCTGCATTTAATTCCCTTGTCTAAATCATTAATATATATTGTAAACAACTGGGGTCCCAGCACTGAGCCTTGTGGTACCCCACTAGTCACTGCCTGCCATTCTGAAAAGGTCCCGTTTACTCCCACTCTTTGCTTCCTGTCTGCCAACCAATTCTCTATCCATACCCCCAATACCGTGTGCTTTAAGTTTGCACACTAATCTCCTGTGTGGGACCTTGTCAAAAGCCTTTTGAAAATCTAAATATACCACATCCATTGGCTCTCCCCTATCCACTCTACTAGTTACATCTTCAAAAAATTCTATAAGGTTCGTCAGACATGATTTTCCTTTCACAAATCCATGCTGACTTTGATGATTTCACCTCTTTCTAAATGTGCTGTTGTCATATCAACACAACAAGCTTGCTAACTAACCCTTCCTCATTGCTCAATACCCAATCTAGAATGTCCTGCTCTCTAGTTGGTTCCTCAACATGTTGATTCAGAAAAACATCCCACATACATTCCAAGAAATCCTCTTCCTCAGCACCCTTACCAATTTGGTTCACCCAATCTATACATAGATTGAAGTCACCCATTATAACTACTGTCCCTTAACGTACGCATTTCTAATTTCCTGTTTAATGCCATCCCCAACCTCACTACTACTGTTAGGTGGCCTATACACAACTCCCACCAGCGTTTTCTGCCCCTTAGTGTTATGCAGCTCTACCCATATCGATTCCACATCCTCCAGGCTAATGTCCTTCCTTTCTATTGCATTAGTCTCCTCTCTAACCAGCAATGCTACCCCACCTCCTTTTCTTTCCTGTCTATCCGTCTTGAATATTGAATTTCCCTGGATGTTGAGTTTGCATCCTTGGTCACCCTGGAGCCATGTCTCTGTGATCCCAACTATATCATATTCATTAATAACTATCTGCATGTTCAATTCATCCACCTTGTTACAAATGCTCCTCGCATTGACACACAAAGCCTTCAGGCTTGTTTTTACAACACTCTTAGCCCTTATACAATTATGTTGAAAAGTGGCCCTTTTTGCTTTTTGCCCTGTATTTGCTTGCCTGCCACTTTAACTTTTCACCTTACTACTTTTTGCTTCTACCCTCATTTTACACCCCTCTGTCTCTCTGCACTTGTTCCCATCCCCCTGCCACATTAGTTTAAAGCCTCCTGAACACCAGTAGCAAACACTCCCTCTAGGACATTGGTTCCAGTCCAGCCCAGGTGCAGACCGTCTTGTTTATACTGGTCCCACCTCCCCCAGGATTGGTTCCAATGCCCCAGAAATTTGAATCCCTCCCCCTTGCACCATTTTTCAAGCCAGGTATTCATCTGAAATATCCTCCTATTTCTACTCTGACTAGCACGTGTCACTGGTAGTAATCCAGAGATTATTACCTTTGTGGTACTACTTTTTAGTTTATCTCCTAACTCCCTAAATTCACCTTGTAGGACCTCATCCCATTTTTTACCTATATCGTTGGTACCTATGTGCACCACGACCACTGGCTATTCACCCTCCCATTCCAGAGTGTCCTGCAGCCGCTCAGAGACATCCTTGACCCTTGCACCAAGGAGGCAACATACCATCCTGGAGTCTCATTTGTGGCTGCAGAAACGCCTGTCTACTCCCCTTACAATCGAATCCCCTATCACTACAGCTCTCCCACTCCTTTTCCTTCCCTTCTGTGCCACAGAGCCACCCATGGTGCAATGAACTCGGCTGCTGCTGCCTTCCCCTGATGAGACATCTTCCCCAACAGTATACAAAACAGTCTATCTGTTTAGGAGGGAGATGACCCCAGGGGACTCCTGCACTACCTGCTTACTGCTACGCTGTCTAGTGGCCACCCCTTCCCTTTCTGCCTGTGTAGCCTTTACCTGCAGTGTGGCCAACTCACTGAACGTGCTGTTCATGACTTTCGCAGCATCATGGATGCTCCAGTATGAATCCAATCGCAGCTCCAGACGCTCAATGCGGTCTGCCGGAAGCTGCAGTTGGTCACACTTCCTTGGAAACCTATTAGGAGAGTTCTGATGGGTCAGTCTCCCTGCAAGCACCTTCCCCTAACTGTGAATGCTCCCAGCTTCTTTATCATGGGGTTCTTGTACTCATGAGTTTCAGGCATTTATTGACTGTGGGGCAGCTGGGAATCTCACAGATAACTCTCTGACTCAAAAATGGAGAGTTCTAACTCAGCAATTGAGAGAAAATATTGACATCAATGGCTGGCTTCTGGACACCAGCAAGATCCACCTTTCCACAGAACCGTTTTGAATTTGTGCTGGAAGGCAAACATGGGGAACAACTCTCCTTCTATCTGAACTGCTGCTGGTGCTTGGCCCTCTTTGGTTATCTCAACACAACCCATGGATTACTTGTTTCCTAAAGGCACTCCAAAAGTGGGAACTGGCATGTGTGTCTACCTGCATTGGTCCAGCTCATGCCCCTGTCCACGGATCCCCTCCTGTGTCAGCTACTAGTGTCGACCTGTCTGGCGTTCTGGCTGAATGTGCTGACCTTCTTGAGCTCTTCAGTAAAAATAAGACCACCTCCCTGCATCCATGACTGCACCATTAACCTTTAACCCAGTACTAGTCCTCGCTGGGACCAATTCTTTTCCCTCTTTCGTCTTGAAATGGTGGCCATGGAAGAGTACATCAAGATAGATACTTTATTGACCCTAAAGGAGATTACAGTGTCACAGTAGCTTTACAAGTGCAGAGATGTAAATATTAAAAGAGAAGTAGAAAGAATAAAAAATAAGTTACCACAGTCTAACAGGAGGGGGGGGGGGGGGGAGGTATCAATTCCCCAGCTGTAGGTTGATTCATTACAGAGCCTAATGGCCGAGGGTAAGAATGACCTCATATAACGCTCTTTGGAGCAGCACAGTTGTCTTAGTCTATTACTAACAGTGCTCCCCGTTCAGCCAAGGTGGCATGCAGAGGGTGAGAAGCATTGTCCAGAATTTCCAGGATTTTCCGTAGGGTCCTTTGTTCCACCACAGTCTCCTGTGTATCCAGTTTGACTCCTATAACAGAGCCAGCCTTTCTAATCAGTTTATTGAGCTTGTTGACATAATCTGTATAGATGCTATTGCCCCAGCATATCACCACATAGAAGATTGTACAGGTGACAACAGACTGGTAGAACAGGTGAAGGAGAGGCCTGCATATACCTAAGGACCTCAGTCTCCTCAGGAAGTAGAGGCAACTCTGGCCCTTCACAGCCTCTGTGTTGGTGTTCCAAACAAGTCTGTCATCCAGGTGCACCCCAAGGTACTTGTAGGTCCTCACCATCAATAGTAACAGGGAGCAGAGCAGGCTTAGTCATTATAAAGTCCATCACCATCTCCTTTGTCTTACTGATGTTCAGCTACAGATGATTCAGCTTGCACCATTTGACAAAATCCTCTACCAGGGCCCTGTATTCATCCTCACATCTTTCCTTTATACACCCAACTATTTCTGAGTCATCAGAGAGTTTCTGCAGATGACATGACACCATTGTATCTCAAATGAGTATACAGGATAAATCAAGGAGGCATCGGCCTCAGTGTTTACCCGTCTGTTAGCCTTGCCAGCCCGGGAGGGCATCGGGAGCTGTACCAAGGGAGGGGTGGGGTCCCTGTCACAACCATGTCCTCTGCCTAGGGATCTAAGTGCCCTTGCAGACCATCCTGCAGAATGAATTTGACAATCACACTGATGATTATGCACGTTCCGATCAATTAGCATTTCATTGTGGTGGTATTTAACACCCTTCCTCTTGTTTCAGTCTTGTCGAGAATTGACCAGAAGCCCAGCAATGTCAGTGCTCCTTTCTTACCATTGTCTTGATTGCTGGAAAGAAGAGTACCACTTAGACTGATGCTGTTAAGAAGTGGTGTTTATTTAGTGTTAAGCTATTACTCCCCCCCACTTTCTGCAGGGATCGCTCCCTACATGATCCCACCACCAAACACATCTTTCCCTCCCCCCCACTTTCTGCTTTCCACAGGAATCGTTCCCTACATGACACCCTTGTCCATTTGTCCCTCCCCACTGTTCTCCCTCCTGGCACTTATCCTTGCAAGCGGCACAAGTGCTTCACCTGCCCCTACACCTCCTCCCTTGCTACCATTCAGGGTCCCAAACAGTCTTTCCAGATGAGGCGACACCACCTGTGAGTCTGTTGGGGCCATATGCTGTGCTTGGTGCCCCTGGTGTGGCCTCCTGTATATCAGGAGAGACCCGATGTAGATTGGGAGACCGCTTCACCAAGCATCTACGCTCGGTCCGCCAGAACAAGCGGGATCTCCCAGTGGCCACACGTTTTAATTCCACTTCCCATTCCCATTCCAATATGTCCATCCATGGCCTCCTCCACTATCGATCATGATAAGGCCATACTTAGGTTGGAGAAACAACACCTTATATTCTGTTTGGGTAGCCTCCGACCTGAAGGCATGAAATCAATTTCTCAAACCTCCAGTAATGCCTCCCCCCTTCATCATTTCCCATTCTCTTCCCCCTCTCATGCTATCTCCTTGCCCGCCCAAAACCTCCCTCTGATCCTCCACCTCTTTTTTCTTTCTTCCATGGACTTCAGTCTCGTTCACCAATTAACTTCCCAGCTCTGCTTCATTCCTCCCCCTCCAAATTTCACCTGTCACCTTGTGTTTCTCTCTCCCCTCCCCCCACCTTTCAAATCTACTCCTCAGCTTTTTCTCTCCAGCCCTACCGAAGGGGTTCGGTCCAAAATGTTGACTGTGCTTTTTTTCGTAGATGCTGCCTGGCACTTCCTCTAGCACTTTGTGTGTATTGCTCAGATTTCCAGCATCTGCATATTTTCTCTTGTTTGTGATTAAGCTATTACTGCCAAGCTGCTGTACTAGCATTAGCTTTAGCCTGAAAGATCTAGTTAGTGGCCCTGTTGACCCAGCATTTATTGTCTTTCCATTACTTTTGCACAATTCCTATTAGAAGTCAGTGAAATGTTGATCGACTTCAGTGTCTCTGTCTTGTCACTTGGACCATAACTGTACATCCCTGTCACATAATGTGAAGAAGTAAGGACACTGGAATCCCCATCAATTGGCCTAAAAAACAATAGACAATAGGTGCAGGAGTAGGCCATTTGGCCCTTTGAGCCTGCACCACCATTCAATGTGATTATGGCTGATCATCCACAATCAGTACCCCGTTCCTGCCTTCTCCCCATATCCCTTGACTTCGCTATCTTTAAGTGCTCTATCTAACTCTTTCTTGAAAGCATCCAGAGAATTGGCCTCCACTGCCTTCTGAGGCAGAGCATTCCATAGATCCACAACTCTCTGGGTGAAAAAGTTTTTCCTCAACTCTGTTCTAAATGGCCTACCCCTTATTCTTAAACTGTGGCCTCTGGTTCTGGACTCACCCCAACATCGGGAACTTGTTTCCTGCCTCTAGCATGCCCAATCCCTTAATAACCTTAAATGTTTCAATCAGGTCCCCTATCATCCTTCTAAATTCCAGTGTATACAAGCCCAGTCTCTCCAATCTTTCAACATATGACAGTCCCGGCATCCTGGGACTTTACCTTGTGAACCTACGCTGCATTCCCTCAACAGCAAGAATGCCTTTCCTCAAATTTGGAGACCAAAGCTGAACACAATACTCCAGGTGTGGTCTCACCAGGGCCTTGTACAACTGCAGAAGGACCTTTTTGCTCCTATACTCAACTCCCCTTGTTATGAAGGCCAACATGCCATTAGCTTTCTTCACTGCCTGCTGTACCTGCATGCTTACTTTCAGTGACTGATGAACAAGGACGCTGATGAACCAAGCCTGAGAGCACCCAATGAAGAGTCCTGCTTACTGGAGAGCAGCAAGAGCTCAAACCTCTTTATTGAGATGATCATTTCTTTGATAGGAATGGATCTTTGCTGAGGAAGATTGAGAGGGCATCTTCAACCTATTCTTTATTATTTCCAGAAATATGTCTCAGCTCACTGTGACCTTCACATACAAACACAAGTTGTGGAGTAATCTTAACTAATTTGGAGGATGAGCTTCAGGGAGAACAGGATGGCAGTGATGTAGATTCAACACTCTGACATTCAATTCCAAATTAAGGAAATTCTTTCATTAAGGATCATTCCCTTATTTCCCCTACATGCTTGGATTAATCGACATTGGATTAACTCAGTGAGCACCAAATTAGTAAACCTTTCCACGAACGACTGGAAACTCTTTGACCATGTTGTAATGAGAGCTGACCACCAAAACAGCGCAAGTCACATGCTGACTCTTCCAGCCTGATATCGCCCCACTGTCTACACTTGCTTTTAAAGACGACCAACCTTGTTTTGCATTAACTAACAGTCAGTAGCTAATGCTTTGTGTATGACAGATGTTCAGAAGCCAACAGATTCCTGGCTTAAAAATAACCACTTGAAATTAGCAAAGGAGGATGGGAGGTGGAAGGACCTGTATGCTATGTATTGTAATCAAAAGAAAAGCACAGGGAGACTGGGATAAGCATGTCCAACGTCGTTTTTACTTTGGGTGAGGTGTGCATTTATGGCATGGCAGTGTGATAATGTATGCCATCCACATACTTTTACCTATAATCTGTAATTAATTATGTGAACAACAAAGAAGGGTCGCTGCAGAGATAAAGAGCTTTGACCAGCGGCCATTCCGCACATTGGAAGTTTTAAGACAGACATACTTTATTGATCCCGAGGGAAATTGGGTTTCGTTACAGCCGCACCAACCAAGAATAGTGAAGAAATATAGCAATGTAAAACCATAAATAATTAAATAATAATAAGTTAATCATACCAAGTGGAAATAAGTCCAGGACCAGCCTATTGGCTCAGGGTGTCTGGCACTCCGAGGGAGGAGTTGTAAAGTTTGATGGCCACAGGCAGGAATGATTTCTATGACACTCAGTGTTGGCATCTCGGTGGAATGAGTCTCTGGCTGAATGTACTCCTGTGCCTAACCAGTACGTTATGGAGTGGATGGGAGTCATTGTCCAAGATGGCATGCAACTTGGACAGCATCCTCTTTTCAGACCTCACCGTCAGAGAGTCCAGTTCCACCTCCACAACATCACTGGCCTTACGAATGAGTTTGTTGATTCTGTTGGTGTCTGCTACCCTCAGCCTGCTGCCCCAGCACACAACAGCAAACATGATAGCACTGGCCACCACAGCCTCGTAGAACATCCTCAGCATCATCTGGCAGATGTTAAAGGACCTCAGTCTCCTCAGGAAATAGAGACGGCTCTGGCCCTTCTTGTAGACAGCCTTAGTGTTCTTTGACCAGCCCAGTTTATTGTCAATTCGTATCCCCAGGTATTTGTAAGAGGAGGGGAATTAGGTCCACTGCCCAAGTACAAAAGGCAGCAGATGGTCACTACAGCGAAAAAGAGCTTTGACCAGCGACCAATTCACATTTGCCATTGCTTAGCAAGAGCAAATTAAAGGAAGGCAGAAGCAAACACAATGACCATCGCCTGAGTGGATAGAATCAGCATGGTGATCTTGAGGTTTTAGCTCTTTGTGGCTTCAGTCAGTGAAAGCAAAAGAGAAGAAAAGCTCAAGGTTAAGTTATCTTTTTCTTCTCTTTATATCTGCTCAGCCAAGAAAGTAGAGATGCCAGGCAGGATAGTGGAATGCTCCTCTTGCCGGACGTGGGAAGGCAGGGAGACCTCCAGTGTCAATGACAACTACAACTGTGAGAAGTGAATCCAGTCTGCATTAAGCAGTATGACCTGGAACTGGATGAACTCCGATCGTTCGGGAGGCTGAGGGAGTGATAGATAGGACAGATAGGACATACAGAGGTAGTTAGACACAGGAAGGACGCAGGAAACTGAGTGATAGTCAGGAAGGAGAAAGGGGTTAAGGAGCCCTCTGCAGAGTACCTCTGTGATCATCCCCCTCAACAACGGGTATATCACTTTGGATACAGTTGGAGGGGATGACCTAACAGATGAAAGTGACAGCAGTTGGGTCTCTGACATTGGGTCTGCCTCTGTGACTCAGAAGGAAAGTGGCGAGAAGGGGCATGCAGTGGTGATAGGGGATTCGTTAGATAGGGGAACAGACAGGAGGTTCTGTGGGTGAGAATGAAGTTCTGGACAGTATGTTCCCTCCCAGGTGCCAGAGTTCATGATATCTCAGGTCGAGTCCTCAGCATTTTTCAATGTGAAGGTTAACAGCCTGAAGTCGTGGTCCAATGACATGGGTAGGACGAGTGACAATGTTCGGCATAGGGAGTTCAGGGAGTTAGAAGCTAAATTTAGGGCAGGACCTCCAGGGTTCCAATTTCAGGATTACTACCCATGCCACATGCTAATGAGGCCAGAATTAGGAAGACTATGCAGTTTAATATGTGGCCAAGCAGTTGGTGTAGGAAGAAGGGCATAAGATTTCTGGATCATTGGGCTGTCTTCCAGGGAAGATGGGGCCTGTATAGTAGGTTTGGTTTGCACCTGAACCAAAGGGGGACTGGGTGGACTAATATACAAGCAGGAAGGTTTGTTAATGCTGCATGGTGGGATTTAAGCTAGAGTTGCAAAAGGGATGGGAACCAGAGTGCCAGAACAGTTAGTGGAGAGGTTGTGGAGGCAGATGTTGGTAAGGCCTCAAAGTTAGGAATCGAAAGATTGAGCATGGTGTGACAAGTGTCCTCAGCTGCATATGTAAGAAGTGTCATAGGGAAGGCAGATAATAGTGCTGAAGATGAGGTAGCTGGTTTGCAAACAGAGGCAACATGTAGTGAGGAGAGGCTGTTGATAGGGCAAAATTGCTATCAACAGGATGATTTGCAACATAAAAGGTGAACAAAATCAAAAAGGTTGAATACAGGACTGGAAGTATTATATTTGAATGCGTGCAGTATATAGAACAAGGTCGATGAACTTGCAGCACCGTTGCAGATTGGCAGGTATGATGTTGTAGGCATCACCAAATCATGGGTGAAAGAAGATCATGGATGGGAGGTTAATGCTCAAGGATACAGTTTGTATTGAAAGGACAGGCAGGAAGGCAGAGGCGTCGGCGTTGCTCTGTTAGTAAAAAATTAAATCAGTTCATTAGAAAGAGGTGACATAGAGTTGGAAGGTGTTGAATCATTGTTGATAGAAAGATGTTGCCTACAAATTACAGTGGGAGGTAGAAAATGCATGCCAAAAGAGCAATGTTATGATAGTCATGAGGCCTTCAATATGCAGGTAGATTGGGAAAATCAGGTGGGAAAATCACTGGTTACTTCAGGCCAAGAGATCATAACATGATTGAATTTACCCTGAAATTTGAAAATCAGATGCATCAGTATCACAGTGGAGTAAAGGCAATTACAGAGCCATGGGAGAGTATTTGGCCAGAATTAATTGGAAAAGAACACTGGCAGGGATGATGACAAAGCAGCAATAGCTGGAATTTGGCCTTGGGTCATCCACCTCTGCTTGAATTTTCTCAGCACACTCGTGTAATCGTTGGTGTGACCACAGTAAATGATGCTTGGTTTATAAAATGTACGCTTGTTGTGTTGTGCTCTGAATTTACAATCTTCTAATCTTTTTAACGCAGTCTAGAGATTTTAGAGATGTTCCTGGTCATCCTTACTGATAACAATGATGTCATCTAGGCGATACTGGGTCGCTGAGCGTCCTTGCAGCACCTGGTCTATAGCTTTCTGCCAGAGTGTGGGTGCAGATGCTACTCCAGAAATAAGTATTATAGTGATA
This sequence comes from Hypanus sabinus, assembly GCF_030144855.1. Taxonomy (NCBI): domain Eukaryota; kingdom Metazoa; phylum Chordata; class Chondrichthyes; order Myliobatiformes; family Dasyatidae; genus Hypanus; species Hypanus sabinus. The sequence goes on from NC_082715.1 coordinate 30,129,281, forward strand.
AAGCCCTTTGTGAGTGTTTAAGGTGAGGAAACATTTCGGACTCTTCTTCTATCTCCTTCTGCAGGTAGGCCTCAGCTAAGTCCATGTTGCTGAAGTGTTTCCCTCCAAAAAGCTCTGTAAAGATATCCTTTATCCTGGGGAGAGGGTATTGATCTAGCGATTTGATGGTGTCCTTAAAATTGCCAATGGTCCCGACAGGCCTATTTTTCTCGGCTACTGGCACCACTGGCATTGCCCATTGGCTCCATTCAACCTTGGAAAGAATTCCTCCATCCTCCTCACTAGCTCACTGGCTACTTTATCACAGAAGGTGTAAGGAACCGAACGGGCTTTGTAAAACTTGAGTATGGCATTTTCACTTAATGTTGTTTTACTCTTGATATGCTTGAGTTTTCCAATGCTATCCTTGAACACTGCTGTGGCATCGTGCAGTACCTTTCTTAATTTGCTTTCAGTGGACTCTGTGCTGGGAATGTTTAATGGAAATGGTGGATGCAGTCAATCGCAACACCACAATGCTGGCCTTCCTGTTTTAAGCACATATGACTGTGGCTTGTTGGTTGTTGTATTTCACTGTTACAAATGTTATTCCCACTAGAATTATCTTTCCTCCAGGAGAACTTCTTAGCTGAATATCTGCAGGCTTCAGTTCAGTATCTTTGAAATTTTGTTCAAACTCATTTTATGGAACAACTGAAACAGTTGAGCCAGTGTCCAATTCCAGTTTAATTAATTTGCTGTTCACTTCTGTTGTAAGCCATATTGCTTGTCTGTGGTTAGATTTTGTGTTGTAAATCTCTGGGCTAATAAGTCCTGTGTCACTCTTTTCATTACCAGGTTTTGCATCAACAGCATGCAAATTTGTTCTTTTTTTGAAAACAAAACTTGACTTTTTGTCTTTTCCTCTATTGGTCCATTTATTTTTTCTACCTGACATGCCATTTGTATGTGTCCTACCTTGTTGCATTTTCTGCAAATTTTGCCATTAAACTTGGCTTGGTCTGGTGTATGTGAACCCCTACCACAACTGTAATACAATTTGTTCGGCCAAGCCAGTTTCTGTTTAGACATTGCAATTTCACTTTCATTTCTGACCGCAACTGAATCACATCTCGGCTGTTTCCATTGATACAGAAATTTCATTTGCTCTATTGAATGTGAGTTGTGCCTCAGTTAGGAACCATATTTGAATGCTTTCTTGTAAGATTTCACAAACTAAGTGATTTCTCTGTGCATCATTAAGCCCATTACTGAACTGACAATGCTCGGACAATTTCTTCAGTTCAGCCATATACTCTGAAGTAGACTCCCCTTTGAGCATTCTGCAATTACCAATGGTTTCAGTTCTAAATGTTCATGCATTACATTATTTTTGCAATATCAGCAAAACTCATTTCAGTTATAGGAGTTGACTCTGGGACTACAGGAATTGGTTCTGAAAGCTGTGGACACCTAGACATTTTGATACCCTGACCAATACGTGGTAAGCTGCTCAACCTGCTAATCTATCTCAAGCCACCAAATGAAGCTTTGAGTCAATCCTTTTATTTTGACCATGCCTGGAGGACTGGCATGTAGATTGTCCAACTCTTTAGCTCTCAGCTTGGATGGTACAACAACTCTCAATCTCCACATAAGGCAAGCTCCATCAAGGGCAAGTTCTTCCTGAGATAAGAATAGGGGTATTGGAATTTCTGCTGCACATTCCAGCCTTTTTGGGTTGCCACATAGACCTGAGACAGTGCGGGCTCTTTTCTGGTTTACCTCTGGATCATCTCTGCTGTAATAAGGAGAATTTTGATTTGCTGTAGGGAGAATACATCAAGAGGGGTGTCCTCTTTTGTGAATTTTTCAGGTTTTTCATTTTCCAAGGATAAATGGAACATCCCATCATCACTTCAATGATCAGTTATCCTCTTGAATTCAGTTGTATAATTGTGTCTTTCAAGAATCAGAGCCCGTCTCTGCATTTGTTAGTAAAACACCTCTCAGTGGATTGAAAATGGACACTAGTGGTTGATGATCAGTAATAAGGGTAAATTCTCTCCCATACAAGTACTGGTTGAAACATTTTACAGCCCAAACCAGACTCAAGGCCTCCCTGTCAATCTGTGTAATTTTTTTCTGCAGTGGTAAGGGAATGTGACGCAAAGGCTATGGGTCGTTCATTTCCATCACTCGACACGTGCATCACTGCACCTGTACCATAAAGTGAGGTGTTATTGTGAAACTTCACTGGATGATGTGGATCATGATGTGTGAATATAGTGTCAGATGTCACAACTTACTTTACCTTTTTGAAAGCCATTTCACACTGCTTTGTCTGTTGCCATTTCTTCCTGGTCTGTGGTAATGTGTTCACAGGGAGGAGCACAGTAGCCAGGTTTGGCAGGAACTTGTTATAGTAATTGACAAATCCTGAAAAGGACCACAGTTGTGGCATGTCCATTGACCTTGTGGCATCCATCGCTGCTTGAATTTTCTCAGCACACTTGTGTAATCTTTGTGGGTTAGTGGTGTGACCACAGTAGGTGATGTTCAGTTTCTTAATCATCATCTGACCTTTTTAATACTGCCTTGAGATCTTGTTGTCATCCTCACCGGTAACAGTGATGTCATCCAGGTAATGCTGAGTGCCTGGGAAGCCTTAGCTTTCTGCCAGAGTGTGGGTGCAGATAATATTCACACAATAAGCCTATTATAGTGATGAAGCCCTTTGTGTTTGTGGTGAGAAACACTTTGGATACTTCTTCTCTTTCTATCTGTAGGTAGGGCTTAGCTAAGTCCACTTCACTGAAGTATTTTCCTCAAGAAGAGTTTGCAAAGATATCCTCTATCTTGGGCAGATGGCATTGATCTACTTTCAGGTTGCTATAGGTTGCTAGTGACCTTAAAATCACCAAAGATCCTGACAGACCCATTCGTTTTGGCTGCTGGGACCACTGGTGTTACCCATGGGCTCTGCTCAACCTTGAAAACAATTCCTTTAGCCACCACTTTATCACTGGATGATATAAGAAACCGGATGGGTTTTGTAAAACTTGGGTGTGGCATTTTCATTTAACACTATTTTACCTTTCATAAACTTGAGTTTTCCCAATTCCATCCATGAACACTGCTGTGGCATCATCCAGTATCTTACTTAATCTGCTTTCCGTTGATTCTGTTGCAAGGGATATGGCATGCAAATAGTGGATGTATCTTCAATCACATGGTAGTTATCTCAGCCACTCATGACCCCCAGTGTTGGCCCTCCTTGATTTACCACATACAATCCCAACGTGGTTGGTTGGTTGCTGTATTTCCTGGTTATGAATGTTGTTACACAGGAGTTATCTTTCTCCAGGAGAAGTTGGATATCTGCAGCCTTCAGTTCAGTATCTTTGAAATGCCCTTACAACTCATTTTATGGACTGATGGAAACAGCCAAGCCAGTGTATAATTCTATTTTAATTAATTTGCCATTCACTTCTGGTGCAAGCCATATTGCTTGTCTATTCTTAGGTTTCAGATTGTAAATCTCAAGGCTACCCACTCCTGTGTCACTCTCATCATTGTCAGGTTTTTCATCACCATCATGCAGATTAGTGCTCGTTTTGAGACTGAAAATTGTCTTTATCTCTTTCCTCTTCTCTGTGCAATCCATTTATTTTGTTTGCCAACGTGCTCTTTGTATTGTCTGACTTTGCTTGCATTTTCTGCAAGTTTCACCTTTAAATCTGCACTGGTCTGCTGTATGTGTGCCCCCTGCCACAACGTACCACAGTTTATTTGGCCAGGCAGGTTCCTGTTTAGATATTGTAATTTTGTTTACACTCAATTTTATTCCAATCTCTCTGTTTGTTGTTTCCATTGAGACAGTAATTTCAACTGCTCTTTTAAATATGAATTGGGCTTCAGTTAGGAATTGTTTTTGAATGCTTTCTTGTAAGATTCCATAACTAAATGATCTTTCAGTGTATTATTAAGCCCATCCCTGAACTGACAATGCTCACAGAATCTCTTCAGCTCAGCCATTTACGCTGAAATAGACTCCCCATCCTTCTGATTCCATTTACAAAACCTAAAGCATTTTGCAATCAACAATGGTTTTGGTTCTCAATGTTCCTGCATTTCTTTCATGATATCAGCAAAGTACATTTTGGCTGGTTTGGTTGGAGCAATCTAACTTCTCAGCAAACTTTATGCTCCTCCACCCAATGCACTCAGCAAAAGTGGCACTTGCTTTTTATTGGCTGTTTCATTTGCTTTAAAATACTGCTTAACTCACTCAGTAAACAAAATTGAGTTATCTCTTGTGCAATCAAACATGTCTATCTTTCCTTTGTAGCCAGCCATTTTGCTTTATTATTATTATTATTATTATTATCATCATCATCATCATCATCACCAGGTACACTGCTTATGAACCCATGAATTTCATGAATTTCATCTGTCTTCTGATTTTTTTTTTAAATTTGACTATCTCCTTTTCCAAAGAGATATGTGTTGTGCTTTTTAAAAACTCAACCATCTCTCTCCTCTTGTGAAGAGAGAAAACATGCTACACTTCAACAAGTTGGTAGTCGTTTTGGGTTAATTTTAAAACTTACCCGTCACCACGATTATGTTTTGGGATAAGGATCCTTACCTTGCATATGTTTTTTCACATCAGCTAGGGCCGTTAATGAGAAAAGGAGAGCCCTTTTAATGGGAGTGCAGCCTCAAGGAAGATAGTGGAGACTAGCACTGAGAATGCTGAAAACAATTGTTTATGTGTCTGGAGCTGCTGTGCCTTCCAAAATGTCTCCCTTGTTCTGTAGTCCATCCCCTGCGATTTGCTGATCTTATGGACATGGCCCTTCCTCACACTGCAAAGAAGGATGGGGAGGGGGAGAAAGAGGTGTATGACTACAAGGACCAACATCTCTATTACTGTAATTCCTAAATTTCACCTACAGCTGATCTGCTGAGATAGGTTGTTCAGCGCTGACCAACAGTGCAGTTCAGTGTCCTTTAATGTTTTATTGTATTATGAATACTGTACAAAGATTAGTAATCTGTTCTCTTTAACTTGCCCCTTTTAACCTTAAACATTATGCACATGCACAATTCTCTTTAAATTTTTTTTGATTCATACTTTGCACCTGAGTAATCACTCAGAAAAATCTATTCCTATCTGATCAGGTGATCAAATTTTACACAGTTCCCTTTTAATTTGCCAGGATTTGGCCCCAAAATGAACCCATTTGTACATGAAACACAGGAACTGGTGAGTTTCCTTGGAACATGAAAAGAGGGCATGTCAGCCTTTGGGTCTAGGCCAAGTCACAGAGCAATCCTACTCCTCCACTAATTTCCCCTGTAACCAGTTTATTCCCCACATTCCCATTAACTCCAGTTTGATGCCACTCACCTATATGTTAGGGCTGTTAGCTTTTCTATCCACTTGTCTTTGGGACAGGAGGATGAAGCTGAAGCACCAAGAGAGAGTGGTGAGAAGATGTAAAGTACATATAGACGGGCCCAGACGTCAGGACTGAACCCAAGCTGTTAGCACTGGGACTGCGCCTCCAGCTGCTCATTACGGTCCAATTTTCATCTCAACACCATTTCCCCATTCTTTCTCCCTATACCCCCCAAGACCTCTTTATTTTAAATGTCTACCAGGTTTTCCTTCAATGAGCCCACTTCTGGGGTAGAGAATTCCAAAGCTGCATGACCCTGCTTGTCTCCCTCTTAAATGGGTAACACCCTCCCCTTCATTCTGAATGTATCCCTAATTTTAATCCTGTCTCTTTTATTGCATCTATAATTTGGTTGATTAAGTGAATTAGCCCATTGTTATCTCAAGAAAATAATTCTATTTGATAACTGACCAAAAAAATTAATTCCTACTCTAATTTTCTACTCTAATTAGGGTATATATGTGATGGCTTGGAGCTATAAGAGGATTTCAGCATTACTCCTTACTGAGTTGTCACACGTGTTGGACTTCTTGATCATTAATTAACCTTCTTAATTTATTCATACATCAGCTGAAATTTCATAATCTGTCAATTATATTAAATGATCATTAAGAATGCAATCAGGTACATATCCCTCCTCTGGCTACTCAAATGTTGTTTTTGTTCCACCCACTGTGCACAAAAGATTAGTGGAATACATTGCACTGCAAGGCCCTTTAATGCCGGTTTATTTTGAATTAAACACATACTACAGACTCTGCTATCAAATGGAGCAAATATACTGAAATGTTCTTATTGTCTTCCTGTTATCTATCACCTTTACTTGTAAGTAAGAGTCAAGTCTGACAGCGAGTATGCATGATATGCCTGTTATGGTTGAATGGTTGCCAGTATGTGTGTGGACATGAAATATAGATGTGATACTTGCATCGTTGCTGAGTGTGTAAATGATGGAAATTATGCTGTTTGAAGGATTGAAAAGAATTGAAGAAAGGTTAAGAATAATGGTCCGGATGGCGTTGTAAATCAAATGTGCGTTCCTTGAAAGTTGGTGTCAAAACACTAATCTTCTTGCATTGAAGCAGCTTTTTTGGAGTACCAGTTTATCTCTGCTACTGTTGCCAGGACCTGCACCTTTAATTGAAGACCCTCACTCTCTCCCACAAACACTGCGTATTTTGACCCAGAACATCAACAGTTCCTTTCCTCCCACAGATGCTGTTGACCCACTGAGTTCTTCCAGATGTTTGTTGCTCCAGATTCCAGCATTCACAGTCTCTTGTGTCAACACTAGCAGACAATGGACACCCTTCTTTCTTTCCATCTCTCTCACTAAGTTACAGTGAGTATCATGCATGCTCACTGTCAAATTTGTCTCTTGCAAATGAAGGTAGTGTATAATAGGAAATTACAGGAAAAGAATTAGAACATTAGTATGTGTGCTTAGAAGTGTCTGAAATTTTCGTGCTTATCAGCTTGCATATTCTGTAATTCCATATGATAATACAGTTTGCTAGTGTCTTTAACCCTGGATTGGAGAGCATGCTTTATGAGAATAGGTTGAGTGAACTTGGCCTTTTCTACTTGAAGTGATAGATGAGAGGTGACCTGATACCTGATGGAGGTGTATAAGATGATGAGGGGCATTGATCGTGTGGATAGCCAGAGGCTTTTTCCCAGGGCTGAAATGGCTAACACTTGGGGGGCATAGTTTCAAGGTGCTTGGACGTAGGTACTAGGGGGATGTCAGAGGTAAGTTATTCACACACAGAGTGGTGGGTGCGTGGAATGCACTGGCAGTGACAATGGTAGCGACAGATATAATAGGGTCTTATAAGCGACTCTTAGATAGGACATGGAGCTTAGAAAAATAGAGGGCTATGCGGTAGGGAAATTCTAGGCAGCTTCTAGAGTAGGCTACATGGTCAGCACAACAATTCTATGTTTCTATGTAATGCATTCTCTTAAATACACATTTAACTGAGGTAACTAAAATCGTTTATATTATTTAAAACAAGGAAGAGCAAACCATTTATCTTTGCTTGCTTTATTGAATTTTGGTGACCCTGTTCAAATGGTGGCTCTGTGGTCTGTGTCTATGTTCCCTCTGAGTTGTGGTGCTAACACAGAGCATAGAACATTGCAGCACAGTACAGGTCCTTTGGCCCACAATGTTGTGCCAGCCTTTAACCTAATCTAACACCAATCCAACCCTTCCAGCCGAAAGAATAATACAGCACAGTACAGGGTCTTTACCCACAACGTCATGTTGAAGATACTCTGATATTTCCAGTTGCCTCATTGTTCTAGAAACCTGTTCTTCAAAGTTGTGATATTTTCAGTTGCATTCTAAGCTTTGCAGTTGACATTTCAAATGCTAGTCCATGGTCCCCACTGAGGGTAATGATGATGCAAATAATGCATAGTAGATTAGGTTATTACCTTGAATCAAAATATTGCAGTTTAAATCCACACCTTTGGAATTGAGGAAATATAGTGGTTTATCTGATATTCAGATGAGACTCAAACTTATCTGCACAGTTGGTAATGAACGCAGAGGAAAACCAAAATGAAGAATAGATTAGTTAGCTTTTGATGTGGAGATAAATAAAGGAGGCTGGGACTCACAGACTCATCCGGCTGGTTTAAGGCTGCAGCTCATGAGGAGAAGTATCAATTTGGATTGCTGTGGCCCAACAACCCTTTTCTCATGTGTACGCATTTACTTGGCATTTCTATGTAATTTTAAGAAGAATTTTCTGACATTCCATCCAAAAACAACAGCATTGTATACTGTTTATTATTACTTTTCTTTTTAGATATTGTTATTTCCCTTTGCTCCACCACTGCCTGTAAGGAGTTTGTACATTCCTCTTGTGTTTGCATGGGTTTCCTCCGGGTGCTCTGGTTTCCTCCCACAGTCCAAGACGTACTGGTTGGTAGGTGAATTGGTCATTGGAAATTGTTCTCTGTGTAGTCCTGGATTAAATCAGGGGATTGCTTGGCAGCATGGCTCGAAGCCTGGAAGGGACTACTCTACACTGTATCGCAATAAAATAAAATTAACAACACCTGTTTTGTGTTGAATGCTGATACTGAAATAGAATTCAGCTGTGGGCCAGGTTACAACAATCAATTGACGTCACTACTCTCCTACATTCGACTGCACACTTTATGCCCAAAACTGTACCTGAAGAATAGCATAGAGTAGGAAATTTTGGGGTATGAATTAAAGGAAATCAGGTAAGTGGCTTCAAAATTATGTCCCAGTTTGTTCAAGTTTATTCATAGGATAGTTTAGAAAATGTCTTTCATTAAACAGTAAGTTCTGAATATATGAAAGTGATGTTCTTGTTACTAAGCATAATTTTTTATTCTTTTTCAAAGGACTTGTATCAATTTTTGGAAATGGTTATGTGATTTATATGACAATCAAACAGAAGAATAAGCTAAAACCTGCTGAACTGATGACAGTAAATCTAGCGATTTTTGATTTTGGCATGGCAGGTAAACTATTTTCTTTGAATTATAGCCTTTATAGGATTGAAATAAATTGCAGACTGAGGAAAAGAAAGTATTTTTGAATTGGCATTTTAAATATCTAAACACAGACTATATTTCCACACAATGCACAATGATTATTAGGCGTGGAAAGGCCATACTAAGGTACTGTTGTTCCACCCTGTATAGCAAATGGCTCATTCCCTGCTGAAGCCCCTGGATACTTGAACAACTAAAGTTCCCCAAGAGTGAAACCCTTTGGCAGGACTGGGGAAAATGTTTCTCTCTTCCCTCCCCCCACCTTTCAAATCTACTCCCCAGCATTTTTCCTCCAGTCTTGCCGAAGGATTTCGGCCCGAAACTTCAACTACTGATTTCCATAGATGCTGCCTGGCCTGTTGATTGAAGTCAGCATGGTTTCCTTAAGGGAAAAACTAGCCTGACAAGCCTGTTGGAATTCTTTGAGGAGATTCCAGGTATGATAGATAAAGTGGATGCAGTGGATACATGTGGATTTTCAGAAGGCCTTTGATACGGTGCCACATATGAAGCTGCTTACCAAGTTAAGATATTACAGGAACGTTAATGGCATGGTTAGAACATTGACTGATTGGTAAGAAGCAGCAAGTAGAAGTAAAAGCACCCTTTTCTGGTTGGCTGCCGGTGATAGTGGCTTTCTGTAGGGGTTGCTGTTGGGACCACTTCTTTTTATGCTGTATATCAATGATTTAGATAATAGAATATATGGCTTTATTGCCAAGTTTGCAGATGATACGAAGATTGGTCAAGGGGTAGGTTGTGTTGAGGAAACAGGTGAGCTGCAGAAGGATTTAGACAGATTAGGAGATTGGGCAAGAAAGTGGCAAATTAAAAACAATGTTGGAAAATGCATAGTCATGCACTTTGGTAGAAGAAATAAATGTGCAGACTATTTTCTAAATGGGAAGAAAATCCAAAACTCTGAGATGCAAAGGGAATGGGGAGTCCTTGTGCAGAACAACCTAAAGGTTAACTGGCAGGTAGAGTCGGTCTTGAGGAAGTCAAATGCACTGCTAACATTTATTTCAAGAGGTCTGGAATCCAGGAGCAGGAATGTGAAGCTGAGACTTTATAAGGCACTGGTGAGGCCTCACCTTGAGTATTGTGAACAGTTTTGGGCTCCTCATCTAAGAAAAGATGTGCTGGCATTGGAGAGACTTCAGAGGTGGGAATGAAAGAGTTATCATAAGAGGAATGTTTGATAGTTCTGAGTCTGTATACACTGGAATTTAAAAAGATGAGGGAGGAATCATCTGAATATTGAAAAGCCTAGATATGGTAGATGTGGAAAGTATGTTTACCATGGTGGGGAGTCAAGGACAAGAGGGCACAGCCACAGGGTAGAGGGGTGTCCATTTAAAACAGAGATGCAGAGACATTTCTTTAGTCAGAGCGTGGTGAATTTGTGGAATTTGTTGCCACGTGCAGCTGTGGAAGTTATGTGATTGGGTGTATTTAAGGCAGAGTTTGCTAGGTTCTTGATTGGACACAGCATCAAAGATTATGGGGAGAAGGCTGGGGAGTGGGGCTGAGGAGGGGTTAAAAAAAAGGATCCGCCATGATTGAATGTCGGAGCAGACTCGATGTGCCAAATGGCCTAATTCTGCTCCTAGGTCTTATCACACAACACCCACACCAGAATAGCTGATCCCCTAAAGAGCCATCTTGTAGGCATTCTAGAAATGTCTCCTTTTGGCATCTAACAGCAACCTAATATTTGGAATCCACCTACATAATAAAATTCCCCATAACTATTGTGACTTTGCCCTTTTGGCATGTATTTTCTATTTCCCATTGTAATTTGTTGACTACATCCTTGCTATTGTTTGGGGGTCTGTCTACAACTCCCATTAGTGTCTTTTTGCCCTTGCAGTTCCTAAGTTCTATCCACAATGATTCAATACCTTCTGACCATGTGTCACCTCTTTTGAATTATTTGATTTCATTTTTTACCAACTGAACAATGCCACCCCTTCTGTCTTCCTACCTGTCATTTTAATACAGTCTGTATCCTTAGACATTAAGCTCTCAGCTATAATCTTCTTTCAGCCATGATTCAATGATGCCTGAAACATCATACCTGCCAATCTGCAACCGTGCTACAAGATCATCTTCCTTGTTCTGCATTCTGCACACATTCAAATGCAACACCTTCAGTCCTGCATTCACACTTCTCAATTTTCTCTGCCTTTTACATTGCAACTCATCCTGTTGACTGCAATTTTGCACTATCAACACCTTCTCTTCACTATGCATTGCCTGTTTGTGAATCAGCTGCCTCATCTTCAGCATTATCTCTCTGGTTCTTGTCTGCCTGCAAATTAATTTAAACTCTTCTGAACAACTCTAGTCAACCTGCTTGCAAAGATGATGGGTTTAGGTGTAACCCATCCCTTTTGAACAGGTCATACTTTCCCCAGAAGAAATCCCAATGATCCATGAATCTGAACCCCTGCCCCTTGCACCAGTTCCTCAGCCACGCGTTCACCTGCCAAATCATCCTATTCCTACCCACACTGCTGCGTGGCACAGGCAGCAATCCAGAGATTACTACCATGTAGGTCCTTTTCCTCAGCTTTCTACCTAGCTCCCTAAACTCTTTCGTCAGGACCTCCTCACCTTGTCCAGCTTTGTCATTGGTGCCAATACGCATCAAGTTTTCTGCATCACCCTCACCTCTGTGGATGCCCTGGACTCAATCTGTGACCTCCCTGATCCTGACACCAAGGAGGCAACTACCATCCGGATATCTGTATCGTCCACAGGACCTCAGTCTGTTCCTCTGACTAGGGAATCTCCTATCAATTCTACAGTCCTCTTCACCTCTCTGATCTCCTGAGCCTCCTAGGCCTTGGGCAGTGCCAAGCTAATGATTCTGAGATAATATTTTATCTGGAGTCTCTCAGTTGAGTAAGGATGCAGAGTGTTGTGTTAGACATAACACTCAAAAACTAACTCAGTGAATCTATTTCTGCCTCAAGGATCCCTTCCATATTAACAATTTCTTAAATAAGGGAGTTCCTCCTGCCAATAGCTGAACTAGTTTATGGTAGGACATTGGTTTGATCTGCGATATGTGTTGTGCATCCGTACTGTTGAAAGAAACCAACTTACTGCTTTAGTTCCAAGAGATGTGAGGGAGCCAAAAGTTATAATGCAGTTGTGTACTGCTACCTACTGGTGAAATTTGGAAGCTTACTGCATTCACATTTGCATTCCCACTTAAAGAAGAGAGACATTTGGAAAGTTATTGGGACATCATCTGATGCTACAGGTTTTATATGTAACAAAAATGCCTTCAATCACTTTATGCAGCAAACCCGCTTGACAGCAAGAGCAGTAAAATTGCTGGGTGAAGGAAATCCTTTGCCACAAGTGTGTGCCACATGGGTTCTGCCTGAAGTTATTTAACTATTCATGAAGGGTTTCTTTGATACTTGCAATTCAATGAATTGCATTAATCTGAAGTCTTTAAATGAAATTAAAATTTCACTGGAAGCCACGTGGAGACAGGGCTTGTTCTTAAAATTTAGCTCATGTTTCCCACTCTATCTTCTGCAACAAAGCCAAAATTCAATAATGCAGTAGTAAACTTCCCTGATTTTTTTCAATATCTGAAATATTTTTTCTTTCCCCTCCAGGATCTGGTTATCCCTTTGAAAGCCAGCATTCATTCATGACTTACTAACCCTATTAATTATCATGTATGGGCCAGAGGGCATAAAATAATATATTACAGTAGATGAGGTTTTATAATCTAGTTTTTCATGGTTAGCATTTCTAATGATGTAATTTTTTAATAATATAATTTCAGAATTTTAACTGAATTTCAATTCTATAGCTGTCATGTTGGAATTGGAACTTCAGTCTTCTGTATTGTTAGTAGTAGTTCAGGCCACTAGACTACCAGTACAGTTATTTAACTCCATACGCCACCAACTCCCTCATGGTCTAACAAAAGTGTTCTTATAAGCCATTTTCATTATGTGGACACAAGAGACTGCATATTTGATTTCAATATATTTATAAGAATTTTTTTTCAGTACCTTAGTGTATTCCCCCAGTGAATACTCAGATGAATCTCTCATAACAGCAGACTATTTGTTATAGGAGCAGAGTTAGGCCATTTGGCCCATTGAGCCTGCTTCACCATTTCATCATGGCTGATCCATTTTCCCTCTCAGCCCCAGTCTCCCGCCTTCTCCCCATATCCCTTCATGCCCTGACCATTCAAGATTCTATCAAGCTCTGCCTTAGATGTATCCAATTACTTTAACTCCACAGCCGCCCGTGACAACAAGTTCCACAAATTCACCACTCTCTGGCTAAAGAAATTTCTTTTCATCTCCGTTCTAAAAGGACCTTCCTGTAGTCTGAGGCTGGGTCATCAGACCCTAGACTCTACCACCATAGGAAATATCCACTCCGTATCTACCCTATCGAGGCCTTTCAACATTCAATAGGTTTCAATTGGGCCATCTTCATTCTTCTGAATTCTGGTAAATACAGGTTCAGATCCATTAAATGCTCTTCACGTGACATTTAACTATCTTAATGCTTTTTGCAGAATTGATGGTTTCAGGAATAGAACTAAGTCAAAACAAGATGAGCCGATATCGTTCATTCTTTTCTCTAATGGTCATTCAACAGTTCTTGTTTTTAAAATGTACTCATTTACATTAATATAGAATAATTGAATAAATTTTCCTTCTGTTCCAGACAGCTGATCAAAGATGTTATCTTTGCTCAAAATGCTATGACTGCAGAGGTCATTCTTACTAATTACAATGACCAAAATTTAATATGAAAATACTACAAAAACCGAGTTACACTTTGCACAAGTTTTCTGTAATAAGTTGTGAATATCAGATGTGTTTAAAGTTCAGCATGTTTTCCCATACATCTTAGATTTGATAAAAATTGTTCAAGGTAAATGCCATCCACTGAATAATTTGGTCTTACCGATGTGAAATCAGTATTGGTGTGAAACAGTTTAGTCAAACACTGTTTTTCCTTTCTAGAACAAACACGAGGAAATCTGCAGATGCTGGAAATTCAAACAACAACACACACAAAATGCTGGTAGAACACCGCAGGCCAGGCAGCATCTATAGGGAGAAGCGCTGTCTACATTTCGGGCCAAGACCCTTCGTCAGGACTAACCGAAAGGAAAGATAGTAAGAGATTTGAAAGTAGTGGCGGGAGGGGGAAATGCGAAATGATAGGAGAAGACCGGAGGGGGTGGGATGAAGCTAAGAGCTGGAAAGGTGATTGACGAAAGTGATACAGAGCTGGAGAAGGGAAGGGATCATGGGACAGGAGGCCTGAGGAGAAAGAAAGGAGGCGGGGGAGCACCAGAGGGAGATGGAGAACAGGCAAACAACCTGATTTCTCTAACTTCCGTTAATGCCCCTCCTCCCCTTCTTACCCCATCCCTGACATATTTAGTAGTTTGCCTGTTCTCCATCTCCCTCTGGTGCTCCCCCCCACCCTCCTTTCTTTCTCCTGAGGCCTCCTGTCCCATGATCCTTTACCTTCCCCAGCTCTGTATCACTTTCGCCAGTCACTTTTCCAGCTCTTAGCTTCATCCCACCCCCTCCGCTCTTCTCCTATCATTTCGCATTTCTCCCTCCCCCCACTACTTTCAAATCTCTTACTATCTTTCCTTTCGGTTAGTCTTGACGAAGGGTCTCGGCCCGAAACGTCGACAGTGCTTCTCCCTATAGATGCTGCCTGGCCTGCTGTGTTCCACCAGCATTTTGTGTTGTGTTGTTTTTTTCTTTCTATTTGTTTTTTACAATATTCTCATCAGTGTCACATTGGGAATATAGACAAAAGCTAGTAGATTATACTGCAAGTATAAGTATTGGAAATCCTCAGTAAGTAGGTGGAATATATTAAGAGAAAAGATTGATTAAGAGAAGGGAAAAAAATTTTTAAGGTTGAAAATAAAATATTTTACAGTCTATTTTTCAAGACTTGGGAAAGGAATTTCACAATGACAAAGACTTTCCAAAGGTGTTCAGTTACTTTTCTGTCCAAAAGCAACAATTAATGCTATATATGCGTCTTTACTTAATCATGCATATTTGTTTTTTTAGTCGGAGGAAAACCATTCCTGATCATCTCTTGTTTTTCTCATCGATGGATCTTTGGTTGGATTGGCTGCCGTTGGCATGGGTGGTCAGGGTTTTTCTTTGGATGTGGCAGTCTAATTACAATAACTGTTGTAAGTCTGGACAGATATCTAAAAATTTGTCATTTACGGTATGGTAAGTGCCATACAAATTTAGATTTGTGCAAATTTAGTTTTCTGCAGCAGCCTCTGCAACAGCTGTTGTTAAGTTTAAAATTTTTGTTTTTCAGGTGTTTGGTTTCAGAGACGTCACGCCTTCGTGTGTTTGGGTTTCATCTGGCTCTATGCTGTATTTTGGGCCACTATACCCCTTGTTGGATGGGGAGAATATGTTCCTGAGCCTTTTGGTACATCATGCACTCTGAACTGGTGGCTTGCACAGGCCTCTGTGAATGGGCAGGTCTT
The DNA here is from genome assembly GCF_030144855.1 of Hypanus sabinus. Classification (NCBI taxonomy): domain Eukaryota; kingdom Metazoa; phylum Chordata; class Chondrichthyes; order Myliobatiformes; family Dasyatidae; genus Hypanus; species Hypanus sabinus. The sequence continues at coordinate 30,144,809 of NC_082715.1, forward strand.
CATACTGAGCATACTGTTTTTTTGTCTTGTGATTCCAACAGCCATAATAGTATTTTCCTATGTAAAGATCATAAGCAAAGTGAAATCATCTGCCAAAGAGGTTGCACATTTTGATTCAAGAGTTCAAGGAAACCACCTACTGGAAATTAAACTTACAAAGGTAACTCTGTATTTTTTAAAATTAATTATCTATCATCTGTGTTTAAGAACAAACAAAAAATTCACCCCATCTCGTGCTGCAACATGAGGCTGCTTAGCAAGATAAAAGCCCATGGAATTACAGGGAAGTTACTAGCGTGGGCGGAGCATAGGCTGGTCGGCAGAAAACAGAGAGTGGGAACAAAGGGATCCTATTCTGGCTGGCTGCCGATTACCAGTGGAGTTCCACAGGGGTCGGTGTTGGGACTGCTGATTTTTAAGATGTATGTCAATGATTTGGACAACGGTATTAATGGAGTTATGGCTAAATGTGGAAGCGGGTAGGGTTGAGGAAGCAGAGAGCCTGCAGAAAGACTTAGATAGTTTAGGGGAATGGGCAAAGAAATGGCAAATTAATTACAGTGTTGCAAAGTGTATGGTCATGTGTTTTGGTGAAAGAAATAAACGGGCAGACTAGTATTTAGATGGGGAGAGAATTCAAAATGCAGAGATGCAAAGGGACTTGGGAGCCCTTGTGCAAGATACCCTAAAGATTGACCTCCAGGCTGAGTCGGTTGTAAAGAAAGTGAATGCAATGTTGGCACTCTAGAGGTACAGAATATAAGAGCAGGGATGTGATGTTGATGTTGAGGCTCTATAAGGCACTCGTGAGACCACACAGTGTATTGTGTGCAGTTTTGGGCGCCTTATTTTAGAAAGGATATACTGACATTGGAGAGGGTTCAGAGAAGATTCACGAGAATCATTCCAGGAATGAAAGGGTTACCGTATGAGGAATGTCTGGCAGCTCTTGGACTGTATTCCCTGGAGTTCAGGAGAATGAGGGGGGATTTCATAGAAACATTCCAAATGTTAAAAGGCCTGAACAGATTCGACAGACAGGCAGACACACTTTGTTGATCCCGAGTGAAATTGGGTTTTGTTACAGTCGCACCAACCAAATGTAGAAATACAGCAATATAAAACCATAAATAATTAAATAATAATAAGTAAATAAGTGGAAATAATTCCGGGACCAGCCTATTGGCTCAGGGTGTCTGACACTCTGAGGGAGGAGTTGTAAAGTTTGATGGCCACAGGTAGGAATGACTTCCTATGACGCTCAGTGTTGCATCTCAGTGGAATGAGTCTCTGGTTGAACGTACTCCTGTGCCTAACCAGTACATTATGGAGTGGATGGGAGTCATTGTCCAAGATGGCATGCAACTTGGACAGCATCCTCTTTCCAGACACCACTGTCAGAGAGTCCGGTTCCACCCCCACAACATCAAGATATGGCAAAGTTATTTTCCATGGTAGGGGATTTTAGGACAAGAGGGCACGACTTCAGAACTGAAATGCGGAGAAATTACTTTAGTCAGAGGGTGGTAAATCTGAGGAATTTGTTGCCAGGAATGGCTGCGGAGGCCAACTCATTGGGTGTATTTAAGGAAGAGATAGATAGGTTCTTGATTAGCCAGGGTATGGGGTGAAATCAGGGGAGTGGGGATGACTGGAAGAATTGGATCAGCCCATGATTGAATGGCGGAGTAGACTCCATAGGGCGAATGGCTTACTTCTGCTCCTATATCTTATAGTTTTATGGTCCAAACTTTAGTGGGAATGTTTTGCATGACTTCATATATTATTCAAATCAGATTCAGAATCAGAATCAGGTCATAAACCATGGAATTCTGTTTAGCAGTATAGTTTTAGGAATCAGATTGAAAAAAAAAGAATGATATTGTTAGGAAATTCTGATCATTCAAGGAGCATGCATTGATTAATTGATGTTAATGCACCTGCCTGTAGGTGGACAGCCTTCTCTATGCTTACATGGAAAAAACTTGGAAGTTCCGGGAAGATTCTGGGCTCTAATCACCTTAGATTTCTCCCTCTGTAAATAGACATAGAGACAAAACATTTCTTAATAATTCTTTTCATTGTAATATTTGTTTATTAAAATACAAGCTAGATTTTTTTCTGATAGCGTTCTTCTGTTTTCAGATTTTTTTTGATATGTTTCAATGTTTGGTATTGACTAGGACAGGAAATGGGGCGAGGAGTTGGCACGATTCCCTATGAAGGAGTAGGAATAACCTTCAGCAGCTCACACCTTGGCACATCATGAAGAGAAAACATAGTGGTTCTAATCAGTAGGCTCTTCTTGCCAATTCATCCACACATAGCCATGTCAGGAACTCTGTCTTGTTCCAATACAATATTCCCTAAGTATCATAAAGGTGGAAAAATAGCACGTGAAACCTGCTGGCACAATCTTCCCCCCTTCCTTCCTTTCCAGTCTTGGCCCAAAAGATCGACTGTTTATTCATTTCCATAGATATTGCCTGACCTGCTGAGTTCCTCCAGCATTTTGTGTGAGTTTCTAAGTATGACCACAAACCTAGTTTGAGACTTAAAGGCAACTTTGTGAAAGTCCTGCAAATATTCTTCAATTTGTGGAGTATTATTTTCAATTAAAATACCGATTGTTGAATTAAAAAAGTTTATGAAATCATAGAGCAATACTGCATGAGTACAGGCCCTTCAGCCCAACGAGTCAATGCAGACCGTGATGCCCAGCCAGCTGGTCCCAATTTCCACTATTTAGCCCAGGTTCCTCCAAACCCCATCCATCTAAGTACCTGTCCAAGTGCTTCCTTAACGACATTTGTACCTGCCTCAACCATTTCTTCTGGCAGATCATCCCATGTACTTGCCATTCTCTGCATGAAAAAGTTGCCCCTCATGTCTCTTTAAAATCTGTCCCCTCTCACCCTAAATCTATTCCCCCTAATTTTGGAGTCTTGAGGAAAAGGCTGTTACCATCAAAGTAAAAGCTTGTGCATATAAAGTCACCAAGAGTAGTGGGACACTGGAAGACTGGGAAAACTTTAGAAAGCAACAAAGAGCCACTAAGTGAGCAGTAAAGAAAGGGAAAATAGAGTATCAAATTAAACTAGCACAAAATATAAAAAATAGATAGTAAAAGTTTTTATAATTATATGCAGCAGAAAAGGATGGCTAAAGTGAATGTAGATCCGTTGGAGATTGAGAAAAGTGTAATTGATATTGGGTAATGAGGAAATGACTGATGATTATTTTGTGTTGGTCTTCACGATGGAGGATGCAATTAACATGTCGAAAAGAGATGATATGGATGCGATGGGAGGTGAGGACCTCGATACAATAGTGATAAAGAGATAGTGCTGAGAAAACTTGTGGGCCTAAAGATAGATAATTCCCCTGGTCCTGATAGAATGCATCCCAGGGTAGTGAAAGAAATGGCAAAGGTTATAGTAGAGGCTTTGGTGATAATTTACCAAAATTCTCTGAACTCTGGGCAGGACCCGGCAGATTGGGAGATAGTGAATGTCATGCCACTGTTCAAAAAAGGATGTAGGTAAAAGGCAGGTAACTATAGGCCAGTTAGTTTAACATCTGTAATTGGGAAAATGCTTGAAGCTATCATTAAAGAAGAAATAGTGAGGCATCTGGAAAGAAATGGATCCATCAGGCAAGTGCAGCACGGATTCAGCAAAGGCAGGTCCTGTTTGACAAATTTACTGGAGTTCTTTCAGGATATAATGAGTGCAGTGGATAGAGGGGAACAGATGGATGTTACTTACTTGGATTTCCAATGTTCATTAAGGAGCCACATGAAAGACCTATCTATAAGATAAGGATGCACGGAGTAGGGGGTGATGTACTAGCATGGTTAGAGGATTTGTTAACCAATAGAAAGCAGAGAGTTAGGATATAAGGGTGTTTCTCTGGTTGGCAATCAGAGGTGAGTGGTGTGCTTCAGGGGTTGGTGCTGAGACTGCAACTATTCACGATATACAATAACAATCTGGAAAAGGGGACCATGTAGCGTATCTAAGTCTGCTGATGACACTGAATTGAGTGGGAAAGCAAATTGTGCAGAGGATACGGAGAGTCTGCAGAGAGATATGGATAGGTTAAGTGAGTAGGCAAGGATCTGGCCGATGGAGTACAATGCTGGTAAATATGAGGTCATCCACTTAGGATCAGATTATTATTTAAATGGTAAAAAGTTGCAACATGCTACTGTGCAGAAGGCCTTGGGAGTGCTTGTTCATGAATTGCGAAAGGTTGGTTTGCAGGTCCAGAAGGCTATCAAGAAGGCAAATGGAATGTTGGCCTTCATTGCTAGAGAGATTGAATTTAAGATCAGGGAGGTTATGCTGTAACTATACAGGCTACCGATGAGGCCGTATCTGGAGTACTGTGTGCAGTTCTGGTCTCCATACTTGAAGAAGGAAATACTGGCATTGAAGGCAGTACAAAGGAGGTTCACCAGGTTGATTCCAGAGATGAGGGGTTGAGACTATGAGGAGAGATTGAGTCGCCTGGGACTGTACTCAATGGAGTTCACAAGAATAAGAGGAGATCTCATAGAATCATATAAAATTATGAAAGGGATAGATAATACAGAGGCAGGAAAGTTGTTTCCACTGATTGGTGAGACTAGAACTAGGGAGCATAGCCTCAAGATCTGGGGGAGTAAATTTATGACAGAAATGAGGATGAACTGCTTTTCCCAAAGAGTGGTAAATCTGTGGAATTCTCTGTTTAATGAAGTAGTGGAGGCTACCTTAGGAAATATATTTAAGACAAGGTTAGATAGAATTTTGCATAATAAGGGAATTAAGGGTTATGCAGAAAAGGCAGGTAGGTGGAGATGAGTCCATGGTCAGATCAACCATGATCTTCTTGAATGGCAGAGCAGGCTTGTCGGGCCAGTTGGCCTACTCAGGCTCCTATTCCTCATGTTCTGAAGTCCTTTCTGCACTCTTTCTAGTTTAACCATGTTTTTGCTATACAGAATGACCAATCCTATATTTGATATAGGTAGAGCAAGGGATGAGGTCCTGCAGATATGAATATACAGAGTTAGGTCAAAAGATAAGAACCAGGATCTCAGGGGTGTAATCCCTGTATTACTCCCAGTTCTGCATGCTAGCAAGGTCAGAAATGGAAGCATAGCCCAGAGGAATTTGTGGCTAAGGAGCTGGTGCAAGGGAAAGGGTTCTTCGACCAGTAGGATCTCTTAGGTAATACTTGAATCAGAGAGGGGCAGGGTAATTTAGTACTACACTGGAGAGTTTAAACTAGATTGGGAAGGATTGGGATTTTGGTCAGGACCAAGTTATAGGATAACCCTGAAGCCAGCAAGAGCACATCTAGTAACCAGGATAGGCAGAGACAAGGAAACACAGAGAAAGGAATACCAGTTTAAACTGCATTTATTTGAATGCATGTACCGGTAATTTAACTGGTAGGCAGACAAGCTGAGAGTGTCGATTGGCTCTGAGGACTGGGATGACAGAAATGTGGCTGAGAGAAGGGTAGGACTGGCTCCGAATTCAAGGATGCAGATGTTACTGATATGACTGAGATACAGCTAGGCGAGAAGAGGGTGTCACCTTTTTGATCAGGGAGGATATTAGAAATGATGTTAGAGACATAGAACAAACAGAACAGAAACAGAACCCTTGGTCCAGCTAGTCCATACCGACTTGTTATTTATCCTCGTCCCATCAACCACCACTGGACCGTAACCCTCCATACACCATGTGTTAAGCTGTACCATTTTGGTGTGGCATGCCTTGCACCAGACCGTGTGCACCGTTGCTGGGATACTCCATTTAGGGATGCGACTCATGGTGCTTGGATAACCCAGTAGCCAGCAGGAGCAAGATTGAACACAGTAAAGCAGGGAAAGAAATACTCATTTAAACTGCATGTATCTGAGTGCAGGAAATTTGGGCCAACAGTCCTGTTTCTGTTCTGCAGTGCCCTGACAACATTGTTGATTATATGTACCGATATGTTACTTTAAGAGTGATATAGAACAGCAGGAATTTGATTTTAATTTCCATTAAGTACAAACATATTGATACCAACTGTATTGTGGCATTGTATAATGTATTGCTTGTTTAGATGTAGTTTATAATTAATATAACATGAAGGCCTTTATACAGGTCTAATTTCTATAGCAGCTGACGTCCTCCAGTATACTCTCTGAATCATGAAAGTATAATTTTTGTCAGTCATACTAAATCAATTAAAATCAGTAAGCAGTTCTAATATGTGTAGTTAAAGCAGAAGGAAGATTTTCACATTTATATGCCTGATAATTCACACTATAGGATTTTAAAAGTAGGTCTGCAAATTGAAGAATTTGCTATTTTCCATGCCTTTCATATAATCAAAGGGAGCTCTTTCTTCATTAGGTTTTCAAATGTCATTAAAGCTCACCATATTGATGTATAAAGAGCCCAACTACCTTGGCTTTTCAACATGGAAGCTCTGCAAATGTAACTCACACATTCAACTGCACTTGCAGGGACTGCATGATCGAAAATACCTGAAGATACCCGGACCAGATGAACTGCACCCAAAGATTCTGAAAGTGGTAGTGTTAGAGATTGTGGTGGCATTAGAAATGATCTTTCAAAAATAATTGGATTCTGGCATGGTGCCAGAGGTCTGGAATATTGCAAATGTCACTCCACTCTTTAAGAAAGGAGGAAGGCAGCAGAAAGGAAATTATAGACCAGATAGCCTGTCCTAAGTGGTTGGGAAGATGTTAGAGTCAATTGTTAAGGATGAGCTGATGGAGTACTTGGTGGCACCAGACAATATAGTACAAAGTCAGTATGGTTTCCTTCAGCCTGACAAGCCTGTTGGAATTCTTTGAGGAGATTACAAGTAGGATAGATAAAGGGGATATAGTGGATGTTGTATATTTAGACTTACAGAAGGCCTTTGACAAGGTGCCACACGTGAGGCTGCTTACCAAGTTAAGAGCCCATGGTATTACAGGAAAGTTACTAACATGGTTAGAGCATTGGCTGATTGGTAGGAGGTAGTGAGTGGGAATAACAGGATCCTTTTCTGGTTGGCTGCCAGTGACTAGTGGTGTTCCACAGGGGTCAGTGTTGTGACCACTTCTTTTTGTGTTGTATATAAATGATTTAGATGATGGAATAGATGGCTTTGTTGCCAAATTTGCAGATGATTGGTTGGTTGAAGATTGGTGGAGGGACAGGTAGTGTTGAGGAAACAGGCAGGATGCAGAAGGACTTAGACAGATTAGGAGAATGGGCAAGCAAGTGGCAAATGAAACACAATGTTGGAAAATGCATGGTCATGCACTTTGGTAGTAGAAATAAATGTGCGGACTATTTTCTAAACTGGTAGAAAATCCAAAAATCTGAGATGCAAAGGGACTTGGGAGAACACTCCAAAGGTTAACTTAGAGGCTGAGTTGGTGGTGAGGAAGGCAAATGCCATGTTAGCATTCATTTCAAGAGGGCTAGAATACAAGAGCAAGGATGTGATGCTGAGACTTTATTAGGCACTGGTGAAGTCTCAGCTTGAGTATTTTGAACAGTTTTGGGCCCCTGATCTTAGAAAAGATGTGCTGGCATGTGCTGGAGAGGGTTCAGAGGAGGTTCACAAGAATGATTCCAGGAATGAAAGGTATATCATACAAGGAACATTTGATGTTTCTCCGTCAGTACTCGCTGGAATTCAGAAGGATGAGGGAGGATCTCATTGAAACCGTTCATATGTTGAAAGGCCTAGACAGATTCGATGTGGAAAGGATGTTTCCAACGGTGGGAGAGTCTAGGACAAGAGGGCACAACCCTCAGGATAGAGGGGCGTCCTTTCAAAACAGAGATGCGGAGAAATTTCATTAGCCAAAAGGTGGTAAATTTGTGGAACTTGTTGCCACAAGCAGCTGTGGAGGCCAGGTCATTGGGTGTAGGTTCTTGACTGGACATGGCATGAAAGGTTACGGGGAGAAGGCTGTAAACTGGGGTTGAGGAGGAGAAGAGAAAAGGATCAGCCATGACTGAATGGCGGAGTAGACTCGAAGAGCCAGATGGCCAGTTCTCCTCCTATGTCTTATGCTCACAGTCTTATGGAAAAGCCATGGATCAGAGTTCAAGGTCCAAGCAAGGTGCAGATGCTAGAAATCCAAACCTAAGCCATAAATATCTTGAGATACTCAGCAGGCCAGGCTTCACCATTGGAAAGGGAAACAGTGCTAATATTTCAGGTTGAAATATCATCAAATGTCTATTTGTTGTCTCATAGAAATAGAAATGTCCTGTCAAATCTCTGGACCAGCCAGGTCCAAATTCACAGAGTCTGATATTATTCCCATTAAGTATTGCAAATTTTGTATGCAGTGAGATTTTGATTTAATAAACATGTTTGTTTTATTTTCATATTAGGTAGCAATGTTAATATGCGCAGGGTTCTTGATTGCTTGGATTCCGTATGCAGTTGTATCGATCTGGTCGGCGTTTGGAAGTCCTGACTCCGTGCCAATTAAAGCTTCTTTGGTACCAACTCTATTTGCAAAGTCAGCAGCAATGTATAATCCCATCATATATCAAGTCATTGACTGTCGATGTAGCTATGAGAGAATCTGCGGCTGCCTCCGATCGTCACATCCAAAGACATCGGACAGGAATACATGGTAAATATTGTGGTGATAGAATAACATTTGGATTTATTGGGCTGAGCTTTACATCTCTGATCAATGGTGGTGTTGATGAGGCATGGTTACCATATTCAGTGCTGTACCTGGTGTTACTTTTATTGTTAACTCCATCATGATAACTGCAGTTATGTCCCTGAATTTAGAGCTAGGTTGTATGATATTCCTTATGCACTTACAGTAGGTTATATGAAATTCCTTGTAAGAGGAATAAAATTAATTCAAGTATGTAATTTAAGCCATGCAGCAGTATAGTAGCATGGTGGTTAATGTAACACAATTGCACCACCAATCAGGGTTCAATTCCTTTCACCATCTCTAAGCTGCTTATGGGTTTCTTCCACGTTTTCCGGTTTCTTCGCACATTCCAAATATGTACGGTTAGGGTCAGTAAGTTGTGGGCATGCCATGTTGGTGCTAGAAGTGTCGTAACACTGTGGATTGCCCTGCAAAAATCTTGCTAATTTGATTTGACATGAACGATACAATTCACTGCATGCTTCACTGTTTTGATATATTGTACCTGTGACAAAGAAAGCTGATCTATATAACCATATAACAATTACAGCACGGAAACAAGCCATCTCAGCCCTTCTAGTCCATGCCGAATGCTTACACTCACCTGTCCCATTGACCTGCACTCAGCCATAACACTCCATTCCTTTCCTGTCCATATACCTATCCAATTTTTACTTTAAATGATAATACCGAACCTGCCTCTACCACTTCTACTGGACGCTCATTCCACACAGCTACCACTCTCTGAGTAAAGAAATTCCCCCTCGTGTTACCCTTAAACTTTTGCCCCCTAACTCTCAAATCATGTCCTCTGTGAATCTCCCCTACTCTCAATGGAAAAAGCCTATCCATGTCAACTCTATCTATCTCCCTCATTATTTTAAATACCTCTATCAAGCCCTCCCTCAACCTTCTATGCTCCAAAGAATAAAGACCTAACTTGTTCAACCTTTCCCTGTAACTTAGGTGCTGAAACCCAGGTAACATTCTAGTAAATCTCCTCTGTACTCTCTCTATTTTATTGATATCTTTCCTATAATTCGGTGACCAGAACTGTACACAATACTCCAAATTCAGCCTTACCAATGCCTTGTACAATTTTAACATTACATCCCAACTACTATACTTTAGCTTTAGTTTTTTCCATGAATGATTTAATTAGGCCATTAGAATTATATAGTTTAATATTTCTAATCAAAACATGCATACTAAAAATAAATATGCATACAAACTTTGCATGTAATATAGTTACTTTTAAGTAGGTACATAACTATGTAACTATGAGGAAATGATTTTGAATCCATTATATTTTTCTGATGGAGGATCTTGACCCAAAGTGTTGACTGTTCACTCTTTTCCATCGATGCTGCCTGGCCTGCTGATTTCCTCCAGCCTTTTGTGTGTGTTGTTCTGGATTTCCAGCATCGACAAATTTTTCTCGTGTTTGATATTTTCTTTCCTTTGAATCCAGTGTGAAGTGTATAAATTATTTTTGTTTTCAGCTCTGGAGCAAGCCATATATATAGCTGACCATGTGAAAAACACTAAATCTCAAGATTAACACCAACAACTTTTAATGATTTTACTTCCAGCTTGTTAAAGGTCATAGGGACACTGAGGATGCTTGAATTGAAAAGGTAGATCAGGTGATAACGTTGGTATCTGAGGGATGAAGGTATTTTCCCCAACATCACTTAGTCATTATTGCAGTCTTACTTACATGTGGCAGCAAGGTTTGAACTGATAATCCAATGCTGTTACATAGTGTAACCCTCTGGTTCGGCTAGCGACATTAATCTAGGGGAAGACAGCCTCCAGGCCGGCCAAACTGGAGAAATCTTGTTTGGGTGGATACTGTGTGATGTGTTCCGTTGTTACAAATCAGTACTACGTAATAACAAACAGTACACAATGTGCAATTAAACGACTGTGCTTTATAATTCTTAATTTGAGTATAGGGTTAGTAAAGAAACAAAGAAAGAAAAAGGGCCCATTCTCATGAAACAGTCTAATGCTCAACGATGGAGCTCACGATTCCATCCATTTGTTCCTTGTCAACCTCCTCTGAACATCACCGGCCCTCGGACCCTCGCTCCACCCACTCTGTCCGGCGGTCTACCAACTCTATCCATTTGCGTCTTCTCTCCCCTCCTCTCACCAACAAAAGACTGCGAATCCCTTTTGTCAGCCCCACAAGAAAGAAACAGCATGGCTCTCATTAGATGGCGCACATTCCAAAGCCCCCGTTATCTCCAATCATAACCCAAACACTGCTGCTACAGAAAGACCATTACATTAGCAGCGAAACATTGCAGAGAGGCCATTACATTAGCAGTGAAACCTTACAGCGTGTTACAATAGTATAGGTAGATCTAAGTTTTTGAGGGCGGCACAGACACAGTTAGCACATTTGCTTTCCCTGTAACCAAGTGTGTTTTCCTCCCACATTCCAAAACCGTAGTTAGGTTTAGTGTTCAAATGTTCGGGGCATGCTACGTTGGCACCAGAAGTGAGTCAACACTTATGGACTGCCCCCAGCACAACCCTTACTGATTTGATTTGATGCAAAAAATGCATTTCACTGTATGTTTCGATGTACACGTGACAAATAAATCTTTTATGACTAGAAATACTTATGTTAGTTTGCCACCAGGTGGTGATAGAGAGCTTTGAAATTCTCCACAGCCTCCTCAATGCCCGTCACACTGTCAAAAGAAGTATATTTACAGGTTGGCCAGGGGCTTCCAAAGATGATCTTTATTCATAGCATGCATTGCATGTTTTTTTTTGTGCTAAAGTTGTTCTTTCACGCAACATTTTAAAATCAGTGTTGAGTGAAATAATGGGAAAACAGTTTACATCAGATCATGAAGTGAGGTAACAATTTGGCCTAAAGATATTGCAAAATTCCTGTTGGGTCTGAAGTTTAGTTTTCCCATTTCCAAATTTGAAGCAAACTCTCTCAGAGATTAATTTATTATTGAGTCTGTAACCTTGCAATATTGGACTAAAAGCTTAAGTGGCTGCTTTGTGAGATGTTGTGCATTCATCCTAGTCAGTAAGTTTACAATCTTTTAAAATGTTTGCCTTAGACATTCCCCGAACAATGTTACATCTTGGTCTACATGTATGTCAAACTAGCAATATCAAGATAGTTTAAAAGCTAACCCCTGTTGAAGCAATGCCTGATGGTGACCTTACCAACGCAATCTTGCTTTGTTTTTGAGCTTTAGCCAAGAGTAGATAAATAAGGAAAATTTAACTCATTCTGCTAGAAGCCTCCAAAAAAAGAGAGAAGGTCCCGAGGAAGGATCTTGGCCTGAAATGTCGACTGTTTTATTCATTGCATCGATGCTGCCTGACCTGCTGAGTTCCTCCAGCACGTTGTGTGTGTTGCTTTGGATTTCCAGCATCTGTTTAAAAAATATCCTTGGTCATTTTAAGCAGCCTCCGTAATAGGATCTGAGGTATTTCTTTTGTATCTCGCTGAATTTGGCTCTTCCTCTTGGATAAATTCTTCAAACTGATTCGAGTAGCCTGCAATGCACAATGTACTTGATGCACGGTGTTTCAGGTTCCCTTTGTTGTTCAAGAAGACCAAAGTATTTAAGTCAGATCCAACCAAATATTTAGAACCTCAAATGTGAATCTGAAACATTATCTTAAACTTTCAGTGGAGAAAATTAAAATTGGACAGACCCCTTTTGGGATATGGCTATCCCCCATGGGGGTTCTAGAGAAACTAGGAGTGTACTGCACATCCTTTTTACATGAAAAATTTCAGACTTCTAGGTTGTTTCATTACTGAGCTACACGTGGGGTGCACGGAATTTTATATATATCCTTAGGTTATCACTATGTCTCTTGAGCAATCTTAGGTACTTGGAAAATAAACTGCAATCAATTTCACCTCATGCTTTTGGAGATATTTTTATTTTAAGTTTAAAATACACTGCCAAACAGACCCTTATGACCCACCAAGCTGTGCCACCTAGCAACCCACTGATTTAAACCTAGCCTGATCACAGGACCATTTACGATGACCAATTAGACTACTGTACTAACCAATACATCTTTAGACTTTGGGAGGAAACCAGAACACCCATATGAAACTCACGAGAAGAATATACAAAATTTCTTACGGGGACATAGGAATTGAACTCCAAACTTTGACGCCCTGGGCTGTAATAGTGTCATGCCAACTGATACAATACACTGTGCCCTATTGGAGTAATACTGCACAGATATTGTTTTGTGATGTGATGCCGGGTTTGGAAGGGCCAGCAGGAAAATGCTGATCCTTACTGATGGCAGCAAGAAGCCTTTCAGAGATAGGAAGGTATAGTTTGAGAGTAACACACACAAAATGCTGCAGAAACTCAGCAGGTCAGGCAGCATATGTAGAAAGGTATTTAAGAGTAAAGGATTCAAGCTGAGATCCCTCGTCAGGTATCAGCATGAAGCATCAACTTTTTATTCCTTTCCATAGCTTCTGCCTGACCTGCCAAGTTCCTCCAGCATTTTGTGAGTGATGCTCTGGATTTCCAGCAACTGTCGAATCCCTTGTGTTTGTGGGTATGGTTTGAGGTTGCCTGTGAAGTAAGCAGCAGGAGTATGGTGTAGCAATCATCAATTCAATATTGAGAAGATATTATTGAACTAAACAGAGTAGAAAAGGTAGTCCAGTTTCCTCCCACATTCCAAAGACCTATGGTTAGGTTTAGTAAGTTTTGGACATGCTAGGTCGACTTGATACAAATGACATATTTTACTGTGTGTTTCAACATCTTGATTTACACGTGGCGAATAAGGCTGATCTTTAAAAGAAGTGGTGGATTAGTTCTCTCCATGATTCTCTTCTTCCTTCCCTGCAGGATAAGGTGTTACCTTATGGACATCCAAAACAAAAACTAATTGAAATAAAAACAAGGGAGATGGGAATAATGAACCTAACTTGGTGTTTACTTGAAGTGAGGTGTGCACGTATCACCTGGTAGTGTCATGACATATGCAAATCACTTATTTTTACATATAACCCATGATGAATTATTAAGCGAACAAAAATGCATAATCAAACAATACAGTATATCTACAATATTACTCAATTACTAATGAAATATTAAATACACAACACTCCTTCCTGCTTAGCTATAAACTCTAACTCAGTATAGAATGCATCCCAAAGGTATACACAGCATGCTATATAACACCTACAGCGTTGTAAATTTTGAATTGTCCCATTCAGGCCTAAAGATTTAATCACTGTGGAGACTTCCCTACTCTTACAGGTTAATGCCTTTCCAGACTCTGCTTGGCAGGTGAGACTTGTGGCTGTGAAACAATCTCAGGTTCTGAGCCCTCCTCCATGGTGGTTGTAGGAGTTGACTCTGAAACCACAGGAAGTGGTTCTAACAGCTCTGGACACTTTTCTTCCCCCTTTTTTTAATCTTTCCTCTCTATCGCTTCTCTCTTTTTCCAACTTCTTGTCTTTCTTTTTCTTGCTTTCCTTCTTCAAGTTTCTTGTGAATATCTCTGAACTGACTAATTTCTTGAGAAATTAGATTTTGTAAATTCTCTTCCATTTCCATAGCACTGTGTCATCCCCCTCTTTCTCTTTCTTTTTCTTCTTTCTAGCTTGTGCATCTTGACCTTGGCAAAGTACATTTAGTTCACTTGAGTGTTCTCTGATTAATCCTTCTATTGTTCCCTTCATGATCTGATCTTTCCTCCTGGTTTCTTCATCCACAACATCATCTGTCTTTGTATCTCCATTGACTCCTTTCTTTCTGGCCTTCCATTCATCCAGCTGGGTTTTGGTCTGTGCATCTACTTTTGCAAATTTTTTGCCTTCCACTTTATGTTCTTGTGATAACCTTAATGCACACAGATTAGATTCTGGTTCTTTATACGTAAAAAAGGCGAATACTTGCAGCTTTCCCGAAGCTCTTTGAACTGTCTTCCAGCTTAAAACGTTTTGCAAGGAAGTCCAGAATAACGTGTTTAACTTCATGCTTACTTTAGGCGAGATGCGTACTTATCACCTGGTTACATTATGATGTATGCGATTCACGTATTTTTACATATAACCCATAATGAATTATTTAAACAAAAAGGAATGCTTAACCAAGCAATATTCCTCAGATTCTACTGAAATATTAAATACACAACATGCTATGCTGGTACTGAGACCGTGGTGACATTTGGGGGCTTCCAGCACAACCCTCGCTGATTGATTTGATGCAAATGATGCCATTAACTATATGTTTTGATATTTTGATGTACATGCGACAAGTAGAGCTAATCTTCAAAAGAAGTGGCAGATTAGGAACCTCTTCTTTCCGTCCTTGCAGGATAAGAGAGGTCAGGGTTTATCATATAATTCCAGGAATAAGGAACCTGGCTTCTCAGAGGTTACAGAGACTGAGCCTACACTCTCTAGCGTTTACCAGGCTTGGCAGGGTAAATAAGGGTTCACCTGGCTGGGGACTTATGGAACCAGAGATGCGAGGAAATAGAAGGATGGTTAATCTATAGAATTACCTGCTTAAAAAGGTCAGTTTCTGATAAAATTGAAGAATAAGATCAACAGATATTTAGATATTAAAGGAATCATAAGACCTTAAGACATAGGAGCAAAATTAGGCCATTCAGCCAATTTTGTTTGCTCTGTTATTCCATCATGGTTGATCCCAGATCTCACTCAACCCCGCACCCCTCCTTTCTCACCATAACCTTTGATACCCTGACCTATCAGGAAATGATCAATTTTCGCTTTGACTATACCCAAGTCTTGATCTCTACAGCTGTCTGTGGCAGAACATTCCACAGATTCACTACTTTCTGGCTAAACAAATTCCTCCTTGCCTCAGTTCTAAAGGGTTGCCCCTCAATTTCTGTGCCCTCTACTTCTGGACACCTCCAACACAGGAAACATCCTCTCCACATCCATCTTATCTAGTCCTTTCAATATTCGGTAGGTTTCAATGAAATCCCCACGCATTCTTCTGAATTCCAGTGAGTACAGACCCAAAGCCGTCAAAAGCTCCTCATAAATTAACCTTTTCATTTCTGGAATAATACTCGTGAAACTCCTTTGGACTCTCTCCATTCTGAAATATGGAGCCCAAAACTTTTGACAATACTCCAAGTGTGGCCTGACTAATGCCTTGTAAAGCTTTGGCATTATCTCCTTGCTTTTATATTCTGTTCCCCTTGAAATAAATGCCAACATTTTTCCTTCTTTACCACAGACTCAACCTGTAAATTAAACCTCTAGGAGTCTTACATGAGGACTCCCAAGTCCCTCTGCACCTCTGATGTTTGAATTTTCACCCCATTTAGATAATGGCCTGCACTTTTGTTTCTTTTACCAAAATACGTTATCATATGTTTACCAACACTATTCCATCTGCCACTTTTTTGCCTATTCTTCCAATTTGTCTAAACCCTGCTGCAACCTCATTGCTTCCTCACCACTACCTACCCTTCCGCCTGCTTTTGTATCATCTGCAAACTTTGCTACAAAGCAGTCAGTTCCATTGTCTAAATCATTGACAAACAATGTGAAAAGTAACGGTCCCAATACTGGCCCCTGAGGAACAACACTAGTCTCTGGCAGTCAACTAGAAAAGGCCCCCTTTATACCCACTCACTGCCTCCTGCCTGTCAGCCATTCCTCTATTCATGCCAGCATTTTTCCTGTAATGCCAAGGGAATTTATCTTGTTAAACAGCCTCCTGTGTGGCACCTTATTAAATGCCTTCTGAAAATCCAAGTAAATGACATCCACTGCCTTTCCTTTGTTCATCCTGCTTCCTCATAGTTTATTTAGGTGCACTTTGACTTTTTTTTTGTTTTCCAATAAATTCATTTCGTCTATAGGTTATTCTTCGAATAAATGCTTGGAATGTTAAAATTCCAAGTGACACAACTGTGTGCTGCATCTGTAAAACTTTAACATTTTGCTGCATCTTCCTAACTTACAAACAGATCATTCCACTGCTGGAAGAATATTTAATAAAAAAAAGCCAGCAGCTGACTAAAGGCTAAAAGCTGAAATCAAATTTCTTTTACTCCATAACTTCCATAGACACCCTCTCAATTCTATTTGCCAAATTGAGTGAAATAATTAGAAGAGTTCAACAATTTTCTTGTTGCAGGTGCGTTTGCATATCCTTAGTAGCATTTGTAATGACTTCAAAATGTGCCAGGCCTTTAAATCTGTATTTGCTCATTTAATTTAGCTTCTTGGGTGAAAATGAGGCAGGATTTCTACTTAAAAGAAAATCTATGGTCATAATAATTCATTTTCTGTTCATGGATTATTTGATCTGACGTCTAGTGTCAGCTGCAGTTTGACTGTCGGCAATTCTATCTCTGAATAAAAAGACTGTGGGACTGAAGCCCCACGCAAGAAACCTAAGTACAAAAATCAAAGCTGACTTTCAGTCCAGTGATGTTAGAAGTACTGTCCTTAGAAGAAGATAACACTCAGGTAAACATCAAGCTCCTACATTCATCTCACGCCCCTCATCAGCTTCTGTAGCGATATTTGCTGTTCGCAAGATACTCCCATGCATAAGTTTGGTGCGTCACTTGAGTGTTGTTGCCTACATTGCAACAGTGGCTGAACTTGAAAGGAGCTTAAAATCAAAAGAAAACTGCGGAAGCTGTAAATGTGAAATAAGTACTGAAAAGTACTAGATCAACTGCATCACACACAAAATGCTGGAGTAACCCAGCACGTCAGCCAACATCAATGGAATAACATAAAAAGCCGTTTCAGGCCAAGACCCTTCATAGATCAACTTTGAACATTTTGGGAAATCCTGCAAAGGGATGTGAAGAAATTGTTCCTTCCTTTTTCTCCACCAGCATTTACCCTGACAAATGACTGCCTTTCGAAGATGCATTTAAAGCTATTTCACTGACAACTACACTCTCGCTTGTAGGATATCAACCCATTTTTAACTCCATGCTGCTCCGTGCTGATTGAATCTCTGCAATCAGGCCATAGTCCTCTAAGAAAGATGAATATGCCCTAAATGAAATCCCAAATAATATTTTGACAAATAACCACAGGCAGGTCCCGAACCAGGATCAGAATCAGATTCAGGTTTAATATCACTGACATACAGTACTGTGTAAAAGTCTTGGGCACATATTTAGGTCTTAGCTCGGGTGCCCAAGACTTTTGCACAGTACTGTATTTGTCAACATGGAGCAGAAAGCAAGTTTGTAAATCTGATGGGAGAAAAGTATATTGCAAATAGTGAGGGTGGAGCACTGCGGGAGGGGTGTGGGACAGGTGGCGGAGAGGGAATGCCACAGGCGGGGTGGAGGTGGCAAGGGTGCAAACACACCCAGCCCTGAGGCATCAGGCAAGGTCATTTGATTCTAAACATTTGGTCTATTGATCACTATAGAATGACCCTCTGGTGCTTCCCACTCTGTCCCCTCTCCCTTTCCCTTTTCCCAACCATGGTTCCCCTCTCCTTGCCCTCTTCCCACTCTTAGTCCGCAATAGAGACCCATATCAGAATCAGGTTTATCATCACTCACATATGTCATGAAATTTGTTTTTGTTTACAATAACACTGTTTACAGTGCACTACATAAGATTACTACAGTACTGTGTAAAAGTCTTAGACACCCTAGCTAGATATAGACTAGTGTGATGTTAGCATTCATCTGTAGGCATCTAAATAATTTTAGGTGCATTTTGGACATGTACTTGGTTAGAGAAGACATAGGGGGTAAATGGGATAGACCAGGGGTCAGCAACCTTTACCACTGAACGAGCCACTTGGACCCGTTTCCCACAGAAAAGAAAACACTGGGAGCCGCAAAACCCGTTTGACATTTAAAATGAAATAACACTGCATACAATGTTTTTTTTGCCTTTATGCTATGTATAAACAAACTGTAATGTGTTGCATTTATGAAATTGATGAACTCCTGCAGAGAAAACGAAATTACATTTCTGCATGCAACAAAAACATTTTGAACTCCGAAAAAAAGACGTTGGGTTGAAGGTTACTTTTAAGTAAAATACTCAATGTCTATTTGAGTTCTTCTTTTATTTATGAAAAACGCTGAACTTAAATTTTCCGCCAGCAGCAAACCAAAAATAACGTCAGCCAGCTGTCAACCTGAAAAATCAAAGGACTATTTCACTGAACAATGAAAAAATATGAATATTCCTAAAATAATAGGCAATTAAAATATGTATCATACTTGGTTAATGGGATTTCTGCTCCTGGACCTCAGCGCACAGCATCTGCACATCAGGGCTGTATGACGTCACCTTCATCTTTACACAGGATCGCAAGCTGTCATCTGTGAGGCGTGCACGATGTTTGTTTTTAATAAAGTTCATGTTGGAGAACACCTGCTCACATACATATGTGGATCCAAAGATCGACAGTACTCCAAGCGCATACTTTTTAATGTTTACATAAATGTCGGGGATAACATTCCATGTTTCGAACACAAGTTTGTCCGGTTTAGGGAGGTTTTCAATACCACTCCATTTGTGATTCTGAGCAAGAACGGCCTTCTGACGGGCAACATCTTCAAGGTCTGCTGTCAAGCGTCTAAACTTGGACACCCATATGTCTTTGTCGGCTATTTCGGCCAGTTCCATCTCAAGATCAGGTTTACTCACACCTGCCAATGCAGTCGTATTCAGTAGAGATGAATCGATGCTTGGGGGAGTGACCGGGAAGGATAATGTGTTTTTTTCCTCTCTGAACTCACAGAAGCGTTTCCCAAACGATGTTTGCATTGCAATGATTGCAGAATGTAAATACTCCGAACTTATCATGTCGTGACCTTGTTTGAACTCTCTCAAATTGGGGAAGTGAGACAAAGTGCCTTTCTGTCAATCTCTGGCAAGCACTGTCAACTTGCGCTCGAATGCCAAAACTCCTCCAACATGTGTAGGGCTGTACGTCCTTTCCCCTGAAGAGCTGTGTTCAGCATGTTCAGATGTGCTGTCATGTCTACCATGAAGTGTAGCTTTTCCAGCCCTTTGCTGCCCAGGAAAGTTTTCACTTCTTCCAGACACACGACAAAGCGTTTCAGCACCTCCCCTCTGGACAGCCACCGGACTTTGTTGTGCAGCAGGAGATCAGAATATGCGCTTTCCAGCTCGTCCAGTAACAAACGGAATTGACGGTGATTTGCCATTATTTTATTGACAATCTGAATGACAACATCCATTACTTCTGTGCATTCCGGAGGAAATGTTTGAGCGCACAGTGCCTCTTGGTGCAAGATGCAGTGAAAAATCAGCAGCTTTCTGTCCAGCGACTTCTGCAGTAAAGCCACAATTCCCTTGTGCGTTCCCGTCATATTCGGTGCCCCATCAGTAGCTACTGACACCAGGTGGGTAGTCTTTATTCCTTTGGCTCTTAAACAATTCAAGAGAGCCTCACAGATGTCCTCCCCCCGTGTTTGGTCTTTTAGAGGTATCAACTCAATCAGTTCATCCTGTTGCCCGGCAGAGTTTACATACCGGCAGAACAACGCTATTTGTTCAATATCACCTTTGTCTTGAGACTCGTCACAGGCAATCGAGTAGGCCACAGCTGAATTGATGACTTTAATTTGCTGTCTTGTGATGTCTTCTGCCATTTTTATGGTTCTGTCTTTGACAGTCTTTGCAGAGAGGGGCATATCCCTGATTTTCTGCACAATTTCACTCTTGTTTTTAAAGTCCGTGAATAGATGTTCTGAAATCTTAATGAAAGATTCTTTTATATATTCACCATCTGTAAACTGCTTCCCGTGCCTGACTATTTCCTGAGCGGCAATATAACTAGCGTATGTCGTTGGTTTTCCGGACTTCATCCATTGCTTGAAATGATTTTTGCTCAGATCAACCTTCCGCATCAGTTCCGAAACGGCTTTTTCTCTCTCATCTCCATCCGGATATTTTTGAGCAAAGGCTGCGTGTTTATTCTGGAAAAGTCTTGCGATTTTTGACTATTTGTTGTTTGGTAGTTTCTCATTGCACATTAAGCATACCGGTAAACCAGTCTCGTCAGCAGTGAAAGCAAATGAATCTGTCCACTTATCAGTAAACGTTCTGTTTTCTTCAGTCACTTTTCTTTTTTTAGAATTCTCCATAGTTGGCCTACCTTGGATCGAAAAATTAAAGAAATCGCGCACTGACGGGTGTCAGGTATTGGCAGTGGTGACGTATATTAATAGCGATAAAAACACGTTGTAGCGGTGTGCTCACGCAGTCAGTAAACTACAGTCGAATAACTTTATTCGAACTAAACAGCCTTGCTTTTAAGCCTCCCTCAACCTGGCCCCCATGGGCGCGGATGCTGCAAAAGACCAATTATTTCCCAAAGCAACAGGGAGCCGCAGCACAGAGGTAAAATAGCCACATGTGGCTCCGGAGCCGCGGGTTGCCGACCCCCGGGATAGACCATAGACCATAGGTCAGGGGAGCAGAATCCGGCCATTCAGCCTATTGAGCATAGATTAGGAACCATCAACGTGGATGATGTAGGCCAATAGGGCCTATTTTATTTTGTTCTACAGTATGGTTCTATGATCTCTTTCAACCATATCCTGTAATCCATATCCCACAGTGAACAACTCGGCTCAGCAAGTTCCATCGTAAAATGTAACATCTAGTTTTGAAATGGCCTTGTATGCATTTGCCGAACGCAGGAGTGCCCCCTGTGCAAACTGATCGGGTCCCTGAGCATCACAAACAATTTTTGGGACGTTAATTTTTTCTTAATTCATTGTAAGTGGACTACAAAATGAAAGTGTTGTTGGAGGAAACCTCATCTTTGGACCCTGATGCTGAACCTAAGTGTCATAAATTATGGTTTAATTGCAGAGAAGAAACTAGTTTGGTGGTTGATCAACATGCAGTTTCAAAACAATATCCAGTACTGTAGAGGGATAATCCACACAATATCATTTAGCAAAAGAATTTTGATGCCAAACATTTAAACATCTGCGCCACCTGGTGGCATCTAAAAGTAGTCTTTCCCTGAAATCTTCAAGTCAAGTCGTCACTTTTTATTGTCATTTTGTCCATAATTGCTGGCACAGTACATAGGTAAAATGAGACAACATTTTTCATGACCATGGTGCTACATGAAACAGTACAAAAACTACACTGAACGACGTAAAACTACACTAGACTACAGACCTACCCAGCACTACATAAAGTGCACAAAACAGTGCAGGTATTACAATAGATAATAAGCATGACCATAGGCACAATAGAGGGCAGTAAATTGGTGTCAGTCCAGGCTCTGGGGATTGAGGAGTCTGATGGCTTGGGGGAAGAAACTGTTCTTAAGTCTGGTTGTGAGAGTCCGAATGCTTCAGTGCCTTTTCCTGGATGCCAGGAGGGAGAAGAGTTTGAATGAGGGGTGCATGGGGTCCTTTATAATGCAGTTTGCTTTGCGGATGCAGCGTGTAGAGTATGTCCATAATAGTGGGAAGAGAGACACCGATGATCTCAGCTGATCTGTCATCCTACTGCATTAATTTGGAATTAGTTTTTAAACAATGCTTTAAATATTTATTATCTTTTTTCCCATCTTTCAGTCACCTGTGTATTCACGATCTCTTTGTTTGACTCAATCTCCACCCACTGGCCTTCTTAATAAGCACAACCCTCATGCACAAACTCAGCTACAAAATTAAATTTTCCCTCAGAATTATCTTTCGTGTCTCTTGAACTCCGTCCATGCTTTGTGTTATATTCAGTTTTGGCCCTTCAGCTATTACCTCTTTTTGAAATGAGAATTCATTCATGCAAAATTCTGGAAATACTCAGTAAATCAGGCAGCATCTGTGGAGAGATTAGCTAAGTCAGGGGTCAGCAACCTTTACCACTGAAAGAGCCACTTGGACCCGTTTCCCACAGAAAAGAAAACACTGGGAGCTGCAAAACCCGTTTGACATTTAAAACGAAATAACACTGCATACAACGTTTTGTTTTGCCTTTATGCTATGTATAAACAAACTATAATGTGTTGCATTTATGAAATTGATGAACTCCTGCAGAGAAAACGAAATTACATTTCTGCATGCAACAAAAACATTTTGAACTCCGAAAAAAAGACGTTGGGTTGAAGGTTACTTTTAAGTAAAATACTCAACGTCTATTTGAGTCCTTCTTGTATTTATGAAAAACGCCAAACTTAAATTTGCCGCCAGCAGCAAACCAAAAATAACGTCAGCCAGCTGTCAACCTGAAAAATAAAAGGACTATTTCACTGAACAATGAAAACATATGAATATACGTAAAATAATAGGCAATTAAAATATTTATCATACTTGTTCAGGTTGACTCACACCTGACCATGCAGTTGTATTCAGTAGGGATGGATCGATGCTTAGGGGAGTGACCGGAAAGGATAATGTGTTTTTTTCCTCTCTGAACTCACAGAAGCGTTTCCCAAACGATGTTTGCATTGCGATGATTGCAGAATGTAAATACTCCGAGTTTATCGTGTCGTGACCTTGTTTGAACTCTCTCAAATTGGGGAAGTGAGACAATGTGCCTTTCTGTAAATCTCTGGCAAACACTGTCAACTTGTGCTCGAATGCCAAAACATCCTCCAACATGTGCAGGGCTGTACGTCCTTACCCCTGAAGAGCTGTGTTCAGCGTGTTCAGGTGCGCTGTCATGTCTACCATGAAGTGTAGCTTTTCCAGCCACTCTGGCTGTTCCAGCTCAGGAAAGTTGAGCCCTTTGCTGCCCAGGAAAGTTTTCACTTCTTCCAGACACGCGACAAAGCGTTTCAGCACCTCCCCTCTGGACAGCCAGCGATAAATACACGTTGTAGCGGTGTGCTACACGCAGTCAGTAAACTGCTGTCAAAGATAGCTTTATTCAAACTAAACAGCCTTGCTTTTAAGCCTCCCTCAACCCGCCCCCCATGGGCGCGGATGCTGCAAAAGACACGTACTCACAAACCCCCGTAGAATATCTCCCTTAGCCTGAACGCTGGCTAATTGTGAGCCGGTTCGGATGTGTCAGGAAATGGGTCGCCACAACGTCTTATTTAGATTGTACAAGATCACCATAATCTTCAAATTTAGAATTACATTTCAAAAACTAACAAACTAACATAAAATACATTTTAATTAAATACTGACCAATTATTTCCCAAAGCAACAGGGAGCCACAGCACAGACGTAAAAGAGCCACATGTGGCTCCGGAGCCACGGGTTGCCGACCCCCGAGCTAAGTTAATACATCAAGTTGCTGATCATTTGAATCAGCTTGTACAGAAGTAGTGGAAACGGCAACATTGTAAGCCAAACAGAATGTGCTTGAAATACACAGAAATCCATCTAGGAGTCCAAGGAAGAGAAATTAATGTTTGGTTCTCTTTGGGAAGTGTCTGCGAGTGGTGGCTGATAGTTTTGTAAACGTGTTAGTCACCATAGGCAAATTGTTCCTCTGAAGTTTCTATTTATCTATTGAATCAGAATCAGAATCAGATTTATCATCACTGGCATGTGACGTGAAATTTGTTAACTTAGCAGCAACAGTTCATAATCTAGCAGAGAGAAAAAATAGTAATAATAAATAAAATAAACCATAATAACAATAAACAAGTAAATCAAATACGTATATTGAATAGATTTTTTAAAAATGTGCAAAATCAAAAATACTGTATATTAAAAAAAGTGAGAGTGTCCAAAGCTTCAATGTCCATTTTGGAATCGGATGGCAGAGGGGAAAAAGCTGTTCCTGAATCGCTGAGTATGTGTCTTCAAGCTTCTATACCTCCTACCTGATGGTAACAGTGAGAGATCCTTAATAATGGATGCTGCCTTTCTGAGACACCGCTCCCTGAAGATGTCCTGGGTACTTTGTAGGCTAGTAACCAAGATGGAGCTGACTAGATTTACAACCTACTGCAGCTTCTTTCGGTCCTGTGCAGTAGCCCCTCCATACCAAACAGTGATACAGCCCGTCAGAATGCTCTCCATGGTAAAACTATAGTAGTTTTTGAGTGTATTTGTTGACATGCCAAATCTCTTCAAACTCCTAATAAAGTATAGCCGCTGTTTTGCCTTCTTTATGACTACATCGATGTGTTGGTACCAGGTTAGATCCTCAGAGATCTTGATACCCAGGAACTTGAAGCTGCTCACTCTCTGTACTTCTGATCCCTCTATGAGGATTGGTATGTGTTCCTTCGTCTTACCCTTCCTGATGTCCACAATCAGCTCTTTCGTGTTGCTGATGTTGAGTGCCGGGTTGTTGCTGCGGCACCATTCCATTAGTTGGCATATCTCACTCCTGTACGCCCTCTTGTCACCACCTGAGATTCTACCAACAATATCATCAGCAAATTTGTAGATGATATTTGAGCAATGCCTAGCCACACAGTCACATGTATACGGAGAGTAGAGCAGTGTGATAAAGACACACCGCAGTAGCCCCTTCTGTCCTTCAAGCCTCACCACCCAGCAGTCATCCGATTTAATTCTATCCTAATCACAGGGCAATTTACAATGACCAATCAGTATCTTTGGACTGCAGGAGGAAACCCATGCTGTCACGGGGAGAATGTACAAGATCCTTGCAGGCTATGGCAGGAATTGAACCCTGGCCACCTGTACTGTAACACATTGTGCTAACCACTATGTACTGTGCCACCCCAACCCGCTTTGTGCTATGGTTCTAATTCCTGTCCTGTAGCACAAGAACCAACATACCAGACCAATTCTATCTGAAATTTGTTATGAAGTATATAAATCGCAATAGAGCAAATGGAATACTTCTGACTGATTTATACATTTAGAGATTTCATCATTTATAGCATACGTGTAAGTATAGGTGAAATTGTTTTTGTCACCTGAGGCAATGGGGTAATTTTATGATGAATTTTCCACTTACTTGGTCTGGAATCTTTTATAATTTTCATCCTTTCCCAAGTGATTAAAAGCTGAAAGGAAGGAGTACCCGGACGTAGTGTATGTGCAATTGCATTGAAGGATGTATAAATCAATTTACCTTTAGCTGGTTGTGTTTTTTTCATCTGGTCCCAGAAAACTCAGTAAATGATGAGGGTAATGTTGAAAGTAAAGAGTTTGAGCAGCATATTAGACTGCAAAGCTCTCCGCATTTCTTCCAGCCAATTTGACTGTTCCCAACACCTAATCCAGGAGGTGGGGTGAGGGTATAATGAGGAGCCTGATGACGATATGGAGCAGGAGGAAGAGATATGGTGGGACAAGGTGATGGGAGCAGCTTTAGAGGGAGTGGAGTGAAGAGATCTCATCCTCAAGTGCGATCATGAGTGACTTTGGAAGGAGAGAGGCAATTAAGCCTCTTCCCTCTTCTGGAAATGTTTCCTCCATGCTATCTCAAGGGAGTGGCTCAGCGGTAGCCCTCATCCTGCTCTCGGAGTGGGCTGCAGTCCTGGACGACTGCATCCGGCTCTGGCTGATATATCAATGCCAGGGAAGTCAGCTTCACTGACTCAGGGTTGTAGGAAGTCAGCAGCTCAGAGAGGTGAGAGGAATGTGAATAGACTTGCGAATTGGACCTCAAGGATCCATGTCTGGGAACATCACAACCACATGCATTGGAGATCATCAGTTATTGGTTGCGTTAGTTCTCGGAAATGATCAGGTTGTGGACCCTTGCAATTTGACTTAATTTTGATTTTACTTAGAGATACAGCACAGTGGCAAGTTCTTTGGCCCTACGAGCCCCTGCTGTGTAAATATACCAATTAATCTACTCACCTGTAAGTCTTTGGAATGTGGGAGGAAACCAGAGTAGAGTCATAGCGCACTACAGCACAGGAACAGGTCTTACAGCCCATCTAGTCCAACTGATCTCTCTTAGTCCTATTGACCTGCTCCCAGACCACTGGGGTCTCAGATCCTGTGGAAGCTTTGCCCTGGTGTCAAATCAAAGTAGATATTCCCCATTAGTCAACACCTGTCATGAAGTCTTGTACTAAACCCAGAACTTAATTCAGTGTAATTGGTTGTACACTTACAATTCCTTTTGGAACTGCCAGAGGCAGCCATCGAGACTTAACGCATTCCAGGGGGAGCCCAGTTAATCATGGGGCGAATGTACATATTCAATTTGTACTTTGGGCAAAACGGGGAAGCAGTGGAATTGAACCCAGGGCACTGGCACTTTAACTGTGCTGCCCCAAAATTTGATCTGTGGGACAGAGGAAAGGCACAGTAAACTATACCTTGCAATTTCTAACTCCACTGATGCTTAGTACCTGCAGCGATACTCAAGGAGTCAGAAATGCAACCTGTCAGGGTGACTGAATTTGCCTCTATCTTCCTCACCCCTCACTGCTCCCCTTTCCCAACTCCTCAGATCCTCAGCAATGGCATCTGGCAGCCAAGATCTGACAGTTGATTAAATGCAGCCAATGGCATCTCCTGCTGCTCAATGTCAACGTGGGTCCTGGATGCCATTTCCCTATCTAGTGATATAATGGCAGCAATGTTTATAAAGCACCTCTCAAAGTGCTGGAGGAACTCGGCAGGTCAGGTAGCATCAACGGAGAGGAATAAAGGGTTGATATTTTGCCCCAAGACCTGGTGAAAGGCCTCTACATTCCTTTCCATCAATGCTGGCCTGACCTGCTGAGCTCCTCCAGCATTGTGTGTGTGTTCCTCTGGATTTCCAGCATCTGTGGAATCTCTTGCTTTTATAAAACACCTCTGTGGTTTATCCAAAGTACATAAGTTCCTAATGCTCAATCTTAAAAGTAAGGGCCAAAGGTGTTCTGGTTTCTTGATCAAAGAAACATAGAAAACCTGATGATTGGTAACTTTGTTGAACAGAAAGAAAGGTCTGGTGACCACGTCAGGGTTGTGCGTGATGGAAGCTGTGCTTTTCCCAGGGCATCACTACTTTTGTAAGAAACCTCTTATTGGTGCTTGATGTATCCAAACAAGCAGTAGGCGTTCCCTCATATTCGGACCAGAGAGTTATAAAGGGGTTAGGAAGTGAGCCATGGAGTACAAGAACTACGACAACGAGCAAGGTGCTGGAGGAACCCAGGAGGACAGGCAGCATCACTGGAGGGAATAAAACTATCAACATTTTGGGCTGAGACTCTTCATCAGGACCAGAAAGGAAGGGGGAGAAGCCACAATAAGGGGGGGGGGGTGAAGGGAGGGAGTACAAGCTGGAATTCTGGCTTATTCTTGCTTCTTTGCCCCTTCCTTGCTAGTCCAGATGAAGGGTCTCAACTTGAAATGTCAGTTGCTTATTCCCCTCCATTGAGGTTGCCTGACCTCCTGAGATCCTCCAGCATTTTGTGTGTTGCTCTGGATTTCCAGCATCTGCAGAACCTCTTGTGTTTATCTCTTTGTCTTCCTCTTGTAGCAATAGTTGAGACCCTCCGGTGGTCAGGTTCAACCATGAGTATTGCGTTCTAGATGCCTATGTGATACACAAGCCAGGGGAGTGTGATATGCAGAGTAAGCTGCTGCAAATGCACCAGGCTCCCACTCTCCACGTGGCTGATGAATCCAAAGGAATGCAGAGACCAATACAGTTTGGCACCAGCATTGAACTTGATGTAGGACTGCCTTAGGGACTCCAGCTCTGGAATTCTTCCTTGGAGCTTACTCCCAAAGCCTTCCCAACAAGTGGGTATAGCCACAAGGCAGTGGAGGTTTGAGATCAGAGTATTCCTTCTCCTATATGAACTGCCTACCATGACTGTCGAGGCCCATCAGCCCAAAGTGACTGGTTTAAAGGGGCCAATAACATGCCCTTCTCTGTTCTCCTGTCAGTAGCATTGACATGACAATAACAGTATGATAGTCAGGATGGCCTTCTACTTGCATAAAGATAATTTGATCAAACCAGTCAGTTACAGAGGTTCACAGTTAGTCAATGTCTATCTCCAATGAAATACCCTTTGTGTAAATGTGCAGTATCTGACGTGAGTGCAAGGTTCATTTTCATTCTGCTTCCAAATCTCTCCAACCATGAAAGTTGATCATCATGGAGTTGTTCTGCAGCCTGAAACTAAGGTTATTGCAAAGGGTAGATACAATGTATAAACAACGCAAGATGAGGACTCGTAAATTAAATGCTCCATTCCCTCAAGCACTGGTTATAAAGCAGGACTTAACAGTTTATGGCAATTATTTTACAATTTTAGTGATTCATTAATTAATAGCCAACAGAAAGGCAGAATGACACATTTAAATCATTACGAGGAATGCAGAAGTCACTCCACGTTGTTAACCATGCTTCATGTTTAGTATTATTAATATCTGAAAGATCTTTTACCTTCACATGTGGACACGCAGCATGGAATCATTTGGAGGTAATTCTCTATTTTCTGGGAAGAAATCCACTGTGCCACATCTGTTTGAAGGGGAATTTTGGTTTATTAGAGATTGTGACTACAGTTGGTGATATCACCAATGACAATTCATACTGCAGGGTAGTGTGTAGAGGCTGATATGAGTACTCATTAAGATTTTGAAGCAGCACTAATGATGTTTGGGCGCATTGAGTATGACTCCAGTGTGATTCTTGCTTGCTCAGGTTCTCTTTTCAGAGCTGCAGTGCAGGCTAGGGCAGCAAGTATATACAGTGAAGGTCTTCAAAAAGATGACCTTAAAAGCAGTAATAGGATTAGCTCTGTGCACTAGCCTATCACATCCTAACGTTAACAGCTCTTTTCAATCTGTATGATCAATCACCACAGCAATTACTACGGGTCTGTTCTCTTGCGAGCACTGCAGCAGAACACTGCAGTGTTTTTAGTTCTGTACCTATGTGTTCAGTGATTGCTGGCAAGGTAAATTCCCACAGTGCTTCTCTCTTGTTCTCCTTTTGAGTTTTTTCCTCTTCAGTCACCCTAAATGGATGGTAATGGTTGCACTTTAATGAACATAAGGTTCTGAAATTATCATGGTATGAGCTTGAGACCAAATTGATTGGGGAATACATTGTGAAATTTCTCTTGATACGCTAATAGGTTTTCCCCCACTTATTTGTTCAACTTTTCATTGGGTGTACTCATAATTCTCTGTTTTTCCTTGTTTCATGTAGTTAAAAAATTTTACTTCCCCTTTCTAAATGTGAGACTATACCAAATTAGAGACTAGCTACAACATAATATATTTCAAGCCAAGATGGCAAAGGATCTTGGCTCGAAACATTGACTCTTTATTCCTTTCAATAGATATTGCCTGACCTGCTGAGATCACCCAGAATTTTGTATGTGTTGCTTTAGATTTCCAGCTTCTGCAGAATCTCTTGTATTTACAAGATAATCCTGCATTTTCCAGGAGCTTCGTTCAGTTTCCTGACAAGCTTTCCAGCCTGCTGCTGCAAGTTCTTCTGTTATTCTATATCAAAACCTTTGCTGAAACATAAATAAACCAAGTGAAACACTAATGTTGCTGATTAATGTTGTGTGTCAGAATATTGATATTCCGTGGTAAATTTATGAGGCAATTTGCTTGGAAACTGATTAGAAGATGTCATCACGGCATAACCAATGTATAAGCCTCAAACCCAAATCACTGATACCCAAGGCTAAAAAAATGAAGGAAGGAGAAGAGAAATCTTTCATTTACTTTGAGGACAGCCTGTTGAATGATACAAAAATTATTAACAATCTTGTTATGCTCTAAATGTTGGACTAAGGAAAGTCTGCTGACTAAATTTATAAAAAATATTTTCTGAGGCCTTGTCACCTAGGACAGTAAAGCACAGAGAGATTCTATGTAACAGACTATGGTTTGCTTTTCCTAAAGTGTCTAAATAGAAGCCTTTGTGCACTTTGTGTGCATTTATGATCAAGGTAGCAGCTTAAAATTAGTTTCTGTGACAGTCTAGTGAACGATTGATGCGTATACATGGTTAAAGGAGATAATAGATTCTGCAGATGCTGGAAATCATATATAAATTCATATATCATATATAAAATGCTGGAGGAACTCAGTAGGTCAGGCAGCAAATATGGAGAGGAATAAACAGTCGATATTTTGGGCCAAGACCCTTCATCAGGACAGGTCCTGTTATTTCCAGAAGGCAGAATTGCCTACTCCTGAATCTATTTGTTATATTCTTCAATTTTTATCAAGTCTGTAGAATCTGTGGTGACCTTACTTGGATCGAGGTTATCATAAGGTTTGGCTTTGGCCTCTTTATAAGTACAGAGCTTTGAAAAAGTATTCAGCCCTCACAACTATTTTCACATTTAACTGTCTCATTTTCTAAACCAAAAATAAATTGAAGTAAATTTTTTTTGAGCTTATCTACAAAGCGTTGCGCATCATGTCAAAAGAAAAATTCCAAAACCTGTCAACAATTTACTAAAGATTAAAAACCAAAATTGTGAGACTGAAAAGGTAATCATTCCCTCTGTAATTACTATGCTACCTTTCCTCCAGTGCAGTATACATATCACCAACTCACCCAATTTGTTGATGTAGCAAATTGGAGGATCACTTGTTTTCAATGAATTCATAAGAATAAATTCTACCAGAAAGCTTAAACTGGGGAGGAGGTTCATCTTTTAGCAGGACAAGGGCTCAAAGCACACTACCAGAACAATCATGGAGTGGTTTCAAGTGAAAAAAATTGATGTCCTTGAGTGACCTAATCAATGGTCTGGATCTTAACCTGATCAAACATCTCTGGCAAGATCTCAAGATGGCTGCCCATTGCCGCTCTCCAACTAACCTGGCTCAGCTTGAACAATTTTACAAGGAGGAACAGGCAGGTTTTGCTCCATCACGTTGTGCAAAGCTAGCAGAGACTTATCCAAAGAGACCACTGACTGTAATTGCTGTCAGAGGTGGTTCAACTAGATATTGAGCAAAGGGGGATGAATACTTCTGAATTGCTGACATTTCAGCTTTTGAATTTTTAATTTCTCATGCTTTAAAATTTTCCCTGTTAAGATCAGTTAAGTTGATCAGAGTATCTGGTAGTAATACACATTTATGTAAACAAAGAATTGGGGGTTGCATATTTTTAAAGGCATTGTGAATAGACAGTGACTCTGAAGGTGAACTTCCTCCATTTTACAGATAGTGTGGAAGCTGTCCAAGAAGTTGTTGGGAATGGTAGACTTTTCCTGATTCTCCCATCAAGCACAAACGGGACCTTTTTCCGTATTTTTAAACAGATTATAATATTGCAACTTAAATTGCGTAGCTTGATCAGTTCAGTAACTGCATCTGCTGTATTTGTGATACAAAACCCATTACTGCTTTGAAGAGTTACTGGAAACACTTGTGTCCACTGCACACACAGTACCAGTAGTCTTTCAAAGTTCAATAAAAGTCTGATAATCTGCTAATGACCCGATCAGGCTTGTCGTACTCCTTTCCCCCTCACTGGGGCTCCAGTTCCTACTCCCTTTCAACTCTCCAGGTTCACTGGGAAACCTTTTATCATACTGTGTAACATTGAAAAGAGAACTTCGAAGTGCTGAGGCATTAACTGAAATACAACAATAGTTAGCAGTCTAGGAAATCTAAAGACCACACCTTTTGTAGAAGTTTTACTGTATTGCACTACACTACTTGCTTTTCTGAGGATAGAATAGTTCCTACATTGCTGAAATGTCTTGTCATTCTTTGTAACAGAATTAATGTTACAATAAAACTTCATTAATGTGAAAGATAAATAAGAATCTCTGATCATTGTCATTCAGAACTGTACAGTGAAAACAATTGCTATATTTTAAATTGTAACAATATAGGAGCTGCATAGCAGCATTGTAGTTAGCATTATGGTACTAGTGACCGGGGTTCAGTTCCATCACTGTAAGGAATTTGTATGTTCTCCCCATGATTATGTGCAATTCCCTCTAGGTTCACATCACAAAAACTTATGAATTAGTAGGTTAATTGGCTACTTGGATGTAATTAGAGGGCTGGAAGGGCCTGTTACTGTACTATCCCTAAAGGGGTAGTGGGGGAAGAGAGATGTCTCTACCAAAGTCCATGTAAGACACTCCTTCCCTCTGATAACCTGCAGGTCACCCTTGGACAAGGTGCAGCACCTGCTTAGCTCCCCTGATCAGGGTCACGTGAAGCCATGGAAGCAAGTGGTGGGTGGTCATATGAGCAGCTGGTGCACATCACAAGTCCTTGTTATGTGACCACTGACACCAGACAGACAATCTCTGAAGAGTATTCATAATGGTTGGGGTCACCCGTCTTGTAAAGACATTGCCCAGAAGGTGGCAATGGCAAACCACTTCTGTAGAAAATTTTTGCAAGAACAATCATGGTCAAGACTTATTGCCCATGCCACACAACAAGGCACATGAATAGTAGTGTAGTGGTTAGCATTATGCTCCTACAGTGGCAGGGACCCAAGTTCAACTCCGTTGCTCTCTGTAAGGAGTTTGTACACTCTCGCCATGGCCACACTGTTTCCTCCAGATGCTCCGATTTCCTCTCACATTCCAAAGATGTATGTATTAGTAGGTTAATTGGTCACATGGGTGTAACTGAGTGGCGTGGTCTCGTTGAGCTGGAAGGGCCTCTTACTGCACTGTATCTCTAAATAAAGACAAAGTGGTGCAGTGTAATACCAAATGCATTAAAGAGAAGCTTGACTTTAATTGGTAAATACTGAAGATGGACTGAAAAAGATTTTTAATACCAGAGTTGAGCATGGAAATGCACCCAAAGCACGTTTTTAAGAACACTTTAATCATTGTTATTTTACATTCCTCTCATTGTTGAATTTGTTTTATTTCAGGACCATCTCAGCAAGCAGAGACGTTGGGTACTTGGAAGTAATTGAGACAAAGATGGAGAATTGAAACGGAGCTGAATTCACTCTTTACAAGCGTTTCTGACTTCCACTTTGGAGTTTAATTATTAATTATCAACTGATCTGAACAACATCCAACACATGAAAACCAAAAGCACACATTGAGCATGTCTTTAGAAATAAACACACCAGTCTGTAGTTGCAATTATATATCAAAACAATATGGTTGGCCAAAGAGCCAATTTTGTGTTGTGCTGCTCTAAGATAGTGACTAATCGGATAGCTGTAAGGACACTGTGATATTAAATGACTATTAATTCAATATTTCAAACTAAAACTGTGATTATTGTGATAAATGAGCTTGCTTGTTTTGGTTTAAATATAGGATGAAGAAATATTTTTCTGCAGTGACATTTAATCTGCATTTTATATATTAATAAAAATATTGTATACCAGGCAATAATTACTTGTGGTTGATGTAACTATAAATTTCCCCAGATTATAATTAGAGCTGTTGGAAGAATGAAGAAAAAGTGATGGTAAATTGTAATTTTCATCATACTATTAAACATTAATAGAATAACAATATCTCTCTTGTAAACAAAAGACTTTTTCTCCTTCCCACTTCTATGCTTCCCAAGCTATCTTCCCTCTCATTCCTCTCTCCCATTTCATTCTTTCTCCCTCTCCTCATGCTCTTCATCTCCCTGGAAATTTCTTTCCCCTTTCTTCTCTTTGCTCCACCTCTTTTCTTCCCTCCCTTGATATATTGCTTTCCTTTTCTCTCTCTCATGGTCTTGTTCCCCTTCTCCCCTCTTGTTCTCCCCCTTCTTTTTCTAAAACTCCTTTCCCCATCATCATCCTGTCGCAATCTGGTCTTTCAATAACCTTTAACATGAAGTCTAGTGATCGAAGCCTAATCGTTCACTTCAGTAATGCACTCTGAAATGTCATATTGACTTTGTCCTCATTTCTTCAAGGGATTTACTCTAATAGACTTCCTCACCAGACTCTGGAACTATGGCACAGTCAAGGTCAATTTATATAACATTAGAACATGAAATTTAGTTTAATTAAACTTCAAAGTAGAGGGGTGAATAGAATAGAACCATGGAATGTTCACTTATACAGAGTGGCACAGAAGCGTAGTGATTAGCACACCACTATTGTAGCATCAGTGACCAGGGTCCATTTCACACCACTGTCTGTAGGGAGTCTGTGCATTCTCTATGTGACTGTGTGGGCTTCATCCAGGTGCTTTGGTTCCCTCTGACATTCCAAAGACATACAGGTTAGTAGGTTAATTATTCACATGGATGTAATCGGGTGGCGTAGCCTCATTGGGCTGGAAGGACCTTTTTCTAAGCTGCATCTCTAAGTAAAAGGACCTTTGGTCTACAGGTCGATGCCACCTTTTCAGTCCATTCTCAATGATCCCATTTGCCAGCACTGGGCTTAAAAACCTTTCTAAATATTGCCGATTTAAGTGTCCGACTTCATGTCTCCGAAATGCAGAGCTTGTATCTGGCTCCATCACCCTGTCTTCAAGATGTTAACCACTCTGTGTAAAAGAAACTTTCTCCCCAAATCCTCTTTAAAATTCCTTCCACTCAGCCTAAACCTGTGCCTTCTTGCTTTTGATATACCAATCATGGGAAAATCATCCTGAATATCTACGCTATTTATGTCTTTTGTAATTTCATATACCCGTGTCAGGTGACCCTTAAGAAATGATCCTCACCATCTACTCTATTTATGTCTCTTATAATTTCATATATCCCTGTCAGGTGACCCTCTTGTCTCCTTCACTCCAGGGAAAACAAATCCAGCATATCCAATCTCTCACCATAACGAAATTCTTTCAACCCAGGCAATGTCCTGTTGAATCTCCTCTCTTCTTTCTTTGGCACAACCACATCATTCCTGTAGTGTGTTGACTATATTCCAGGTGTGATTGAAGCAGCCGTTTGTTTAGTTGCAACACAGCATCCCAATTGTTATTTTCTCTTTCACGTCCTATGTCTTCTTCATGGAACATTGAATACAAAACAAAGAACAAGGAAAATTACAACTCAGTACAGGCCCTATATCCTACTAAACTTTGAACCTGCTCCAAAATCAACATGACTCTTTCCTCCCACATATCCCTCCATTTTTCTTTTATCCATGTGCCTATCTAAAAGTCTTGTAAACACCCCCATGTATTTGCCTCTACCACGTTCACAGGCAATGTGTTCCACACACCCACCACTCTCTAAGCAAAAAAAAACTACCTCTTACATTCCCACTTTACTTTCCTCCAATCACCTTACAATGATGCCTTCATATATTAGCCATTTCTACCCTGGGAAAAAAGACATTGGCTGCCTACTCTATATGCCTCTTATCTTGTAAACTTCTATCCAGTCAGCTCTTTGCTACAGAGAGAAAAACTAAGCTCGCTCATCCTTTCCACCCTGTTAATCTGTGTTGCCTCTTTCAGGGAACAATATAGTTGAATCTCTGTTCATTGACGTACCTTAGTGTATTTCTCTATATATCTTATTTGACACCCCAAAATGCATCACTTAGCCCTTGTTAGGATCACCTTCCACCTGTCAATTCTCCACCCACATTTCCATCTGATTTATATTCTGCTGCTCATCTTAGATAACCTTCCTCAAGGGAACATATTTAATTTTTTTATAGCAACACACACAAAATGCTGGAGGAACTCAGCAGGACAAGCAGATCTACAGAAAAGAGTACAGTCGTCGTTTCAGGCTGAGTCCCTTCAGCAGGACCAAAACATCGACTGTACTCTTTTCCATTGATGCTGCCTACCCTGCTGAGTTCCTCCCGCATTTTGTGTGTGTGTTGCTTGGATTTCCAGCATCTGCAGATTTTCTCTTGTTTGTTTTTAATATATTCACAAGTGTAAGTAATGTATTAACATTAATCCATTGACTTCCCTTGGGAACCCCAATTATAATTAGCAACAATCATTACTTTATGACATTTGACTATATTTTGTTGTAATATATGATATTGTGCTATCAAACCCCACAACACTACCAATGTACAAATAATATTTTCAACCTACACATGAGAAATTGAGGAGATGCTGGAAATCCAAAGCAACATACACAAAATACTGGAGAAACTCAGAAGGTCAGGCAGCATCTATGGAAATGGATGGAGAGGAAAGGGGGAACTGCCAGATTGAAAGGTGAGGAGGAGAAAGAGGATAGGTAGAAGGTGATAGTGAAGCCAGGTCGGTAGGAAAGGTAACGGGGTGGAGAGGAAGGAATCTTGTAGGAGAGGTGGACCATAGGAGAAAGGGAAGAAGGAGGGGAGGTGACAGGCAGGTGAGAAGAGGTGAGAAGCCAGAGTGAGGAATGGAAGAAGAGGGGAGAAAGAGGGAAAAATGTTTTTATCAGGAGAAATTGGTATTCATGCCATCAGGTTGGAGGTTATCTAAACAGAGTATAAGATGTTGCCCCTCCACCCTGATGGTGCCTCATCATGACACAAGGGGAGGCCATGGATTGGCATGTTGGAACAGGAATGGGATTTGGAATTAAAATGTTTGGCCATTGGGAAGTTCTGCTTTTGGCGGAAGAAGCAGTGGTGCTCAACAAAGCGGTTCCCCAATTTCTAACAAGTCTCACAAATGCAGAAGAGGCCGCATTGGGAGCACTGGCCACAATAAACAAACCCAGCAGATTCACAGGTGAAGTGTTGCCTCAGCTAGAAGGAGCACTTGGGCCCTGAATAGAGGTGAGGGAGGAGATCAATGGCAGATGTGGCACTTTGACCACTTGCAGTTTTCAACATGGTAGTAACAACGTAATTACAAGCAAGGTTTCCGCTTTCTGTTTTTAAAGAGATAGGCTAACATTGTACAGTAGTTAGGAGTTTTGTTGTACCTGTATATGTTGTATTACAAGGAAAACGTGTTCTGAATAAATTGGAGTATACGCTATATGCAGTGGCAAATCTGATCAAAAATAAAAACGAAACAATTACCGTTGGCCAGGGGTTCTTATACTTGCATGACACACCCTCAGCTCCAATGAAGTGATTGTTCAGAGTGAAATTCTTTATTTGATCCTTTCATTTCAGAGTAGCTTGAATAGGCACATAGATTGTAGGGTAGGGTCCTGGTGCAGGTCAATAAGCACAGGCAGCTTTCCGCATGGACAAGGTGGGTCAAAGGGCCTGTTTCTGTGCTCTATGACAATCTTGAAGTGAAGAACCAAAGCATACCTAAATGTAAGCGAAGTATTATTCAGTGATATCAAGTGGTTAGCAAAGACATGATCTCTGCCAGTCCCAAGCTACAAACTGCCATGAAATAAGTATGAATATGTAGAGTATTTCCTTCGCTTTGCCAACATCCCCACTAATGTGACTAGTTACCATAATAACTTGCAATACAGAGTACACAGCTCCTGCATTCCAGCCCTCTAATTAAAATACTACAATATTATACCTTACTAATATGCTATAATAATAATAATAATAATAATAATAATAATAATAATAATAATAATAATAATAATAATGACATGCTATGAAGACACAGGAGAGATTAAATCTCAATGCTTACACAAATATTGTATATCATTTTGGTAAGCAGTCTATCCTGGATTGTGATCCAAATTGTCCCTCTTGACTGTATTCAGAAAAATCTGTCTTGAAACATTTGTCTTGAATGCCCACCCAAGTGCAAAACTGAAGTCTCATTAGCTGTCAGCTCTGGCTGAGCGTGGTCTCTTCTACCATTATGCTCCTTTCAATGCTCTATTAACAGTCCATCTCAGCATTATTCTGATTGCGTAGGGTCCGTCGTTAACTGCGACTCACTTGCAAAGGCTCCAGTGCCTTAGGCACATTTATGCCTATCAACAGTTCAACTTCTGACTCTATTTCCGGCAAGTAAATATGCTTCAGGTGAGACCATTCCAGAAGATCTCTCTGATGAGGAATGTTCCCTTTGAGAATGGGCATACATTCCTGTATATAGATGTTAGGCAGTTCAGAACAGTTTTCACTATCCAAGACAACCACTTCCAGCCCTGAAACAACATACTGTAGCTACTCATGACCTTCTCTTGACCCATCATACATCAGAGAATACGTGTTCTTTTTCCTATCAGGCTGAGCTTGTTCATGAGGTTATCTGTACAGAAAACTGCAGTATTTCCTTGATCTAGGAAAGCATAAGTAACAACTGTCTTGTTACTCTTCTTAGTATTCGCCTGAACTGGAATTATGGAAAGTTTACAATTATGATACCAGCCCCTGTAAAAGCCATTTGACACCAAAGCAGTATTTGCTGCTGTGTTTGCTTCATTCATAGCTTGTTTCGAATCTGCCCTTTTCATCATTTCCAGGCTCAGTTTCAGCTTCATTTTCCTTCGTATGCACCATAAGATATGGGAGCAGAATTAGGCCACCTGGCCCATCAAGTCTGCCCCGTCATTTCATCATGGCTGATCCAATTTTCCTCTCAGCCCCAATCTCCTACCATCTCACCGTATCCCTTCATGCCTGACCAGCCAAGAAACTGTCAACCTCTGCCTTAAATATACATAAAGACTTGG
Organism: Hypanus sabinus; assembly: GCF_030144855.1. Lineage (NCBI taxonomy): Eukaryota > Metazoa > Chordata > Chondrichthyes > Myliobatiformes > Dasyatidae > Hypanus > Hypanus sabinus. Next base: position 30,183,855 of record NC_082715.1, read on the forward strand.
CCTCCATCCACAGCTGCCTGTGGCAAAAGAATTCCACAGATTCACCAGTCTTTGGCTAAAGAAATTCCTCCTCATCTTCATTCTAAAGGGTTGCCCCTCTATTTTGAGGCTGTGTCCTCTGGTTTTAGGCTCTCTCACCATAAGAAACATTGTTTCCACATTCACTCTATCATGACCTTTCACCATTTGATAGGTTTCAATGAGGTCAATGACCTCATTCTTCTGAATTCTAGTAAATACAAGCCCAGAGCCATCAAATGCTCTTCATATGACAAACCATTTAATTTTGGAATTATTTTCTTGAACCTCCTTTGAACCCTCTCCAATTTCAGCACATCCTTTCTTAAATAAGGGCTCCAAAACTGCTCACAATACTCCAAGTCAGGTCTTACCACTGCTTTATAAAGTCTCAACATTATGTCCTTGCTTTTATATTCTACTGCTCTTGAAAGGAATGCTAACATTGCATTTGCCTTTTTCATCACAGACTCAACCTGCAAATTAACCTTTAGGAAATCCTACACAAAAACTCCCAAATCCTTTTCTGTCCCAGTGTTTTGTATTTTCACTTCATTTAGAAAATAGACAATGCTCCAATTTCTTCCACCTAAGTGCATGACCATACACTTCCCGACACCATTTCAGCTGCCATTTCTTTGCTCATTCTCCTAATCTGTCTAAGCCCTTCTGCAACCAACCCCTCCACCTATCTTCATACTATCTGCCAACTTTGCAACAAAGCCATCAATTCCATCATCCAAATCATTGACATATAACGTAAAAAGAATTGGTCCCACCACAGACCCCCATGGAATACCGCTAGTCACCAGCAACCAGTCAGAAAAGACTCCCTTTATTCCCAATCTTTGCCTTCTGCCAGTCAGCCACCGCTTTATCCATGCTAGAATCTTCCTTGTAAAACCAAGGGATTATAACTTGTTAAGCAGCCTCATGTGTGGCACCTTTTCAAAAGTCTTATGAAAATCTAAGTACACAACACCAACCTATACTCCTTTGACTATCCTGCTTATTATTTTTTCAAAGCATTCCAGCAGATTTCCTCGTGAGGAAAACATGCTGACTATGGCCTGTTTTATCTTGTGCCTCCAAATACCCTGAGTCCTTAATAATTGACTTCAACATCTTTCCAACCACTGAGGTCAGACTAACTGGCCTATAGTTTCCTTTCCTTTGGTTCTTTCCCTCCTTGAAGAGTGGAGTGACCTTCACATTTTCCCATCTTCTGAAACCATTCCAGAATCTATTGATTTTTGAGAGATCATTACAAATGCCTTTAGAATCTATTCAGCTACCTCTTTCGGAAACCTGGGGTGTACACCATCTGATTCAGATGACTTATCTCCATTCAGACCTTTTAGTTTCCAAAGCACCTTCTCTCTAGTTATGGTAACTTCATACACTTCATGACCTCTGACATCTGGAATTTCGGCTATACTGTTAATATCTTCCACAGTGAAGACTCACTCAAAATACTTATTCAGTTCATCTGCAATTCATTGTCTCCCATAACTACCTCTCCAGCGTCATTTTCCAGAAGCCAAAATTGACTCTTGCCTCTCTTTTATACATCATGTTTCTGAAGAAATTTTTGGTATCCACTTTAATATTACTGGCTAGCTTACTTCTGTATTTCATCTTTACCTTCTTAATAACCTTCATTAGTTGCTTTCTGTTTGTTTTTAAAAGCTTCCCAATCCTCAAAATACCAATGAATTTTTGCTGTAATATATGCCCTCTCTTTGGCTTTAATGATGCTGTTGACTTCTGCTGTTAGCCATGGTTGTGTCACTTTTCCTTCAGAAGACTTCTTCCCCGTTGTGATCTATATATCCAGTGCTTCTGAATTGCTTCCAGAAACTTCAGCCATTGCTGTTCTACCATCAACACTCAGTGTTCCTTTCCAATCAATTAAATGCATGGCTGAAAAATTGGAGCAGGGGGCAGGGATTCAAATTTCTGGAAAATTGGGACCTCTTCTGGGGCTGGTGGGACCTGGACAAAAGGGATGGGATGCACTTGAATCTGAGGGGGGACCAATATTCTGTGCAGATTTACTAGAGCTGTTGGAAGTGTTTTAAACTAAAATGGCAGGGAAATGGAAGCCAGGATGATAGAGCTCAGGATGAGCCAACAGGTTTACAAGTAGATGAGGACTGTAACATGACGTAAGGAAGGACAAGCCAAAGAATGGGTACAAATATAGATAGAGCAAGTATTTAAATTATTTCACAGCGGCAAACTTCAAAAGGGTGAAGAATGCATTCAGAATAAGGAGGATTAACTCATTGCGCAATTAGAGATTCATTGGTTTGATGTTGTGGGTATGACTGAGTCGTGGCTGAAAGAAGGCCATAGTTGGGAACTTAACATCAAAGGATATACTTTGTATCAAAAGGCCAGGCAGGAAGCCATAGGCAGTGGTGTGGCTCTGTTGGTAAGAGATGGAATTACATCTTCAGAAAGAGGTTACATGGGTCAGAGGATGTCAAAACATTGTGGGTGGAATTAAGAAATTGGAATGGTATCATATATAGACTTTCAAATAGCAGCCAAGATGTGGGGTTGAGATTGCAGAGGGAGCTGGCAAAGGCATGTTATGATAGTAATGACACAACTGTAATGGGGGACTTCAATATGCAAGGGGATTGGGAAAATCAGGTTGGTGTCAGATCACGAGAGGGAATTTATTGAATGCCTGTGAGATGGCTTTTCAGAGCAGATTGTGCTTGAGCCTACTCGAGGAAAGGCTATCTTAGATTGGGTGTTGTGTAATGACACAGATCTTATTAGGGAGCTTAATGTGAAGGAACCCTTAGGAGACCATGATCATAATTTGATTGAATTCATACTGCATTTTGAGAGGGAGAAGCATAACTCCGTGTATCAGTATCACAATGGAATAAAGGGAATTACAGGAGCTTTCCAGGTGGATTGGAGGAGGATACTGGTGAGGATGACAGCAGAGGAGAGATGGCAGAAGTTTCTGGGAATAGTTGACAGGGTGCAGGATAGATATGTCCCACAGAAGAAGAAGTTCTCAAATAGCAGAGGAAGGCAATCGTGGCTGACAAAGGAAGCAGACGCAGGCTGGGAGACCGTTTCGCTGAACACCTATGCTCTGTCCACCAGAGAAAGCAGGACCTCCCAGTGGCCACACATTTTAATTCCACGTCCCATTCCCATTCTGATATGTCTATCCATGGCCTCCTCTACTGTCAAGATGAAGTCACACTCAGGTTGGAGGAACAACACCTTATATACCGTTTGGGTAGCCTCCGACCTGATGGCATGAACATTGACTTCTCTAACTTCCGTTAATGCCCCTCCTCCCCTTCTTACCCCATCCCTGATTTATTTATTCGCCCCCTCATTTTTTCTCTCTCTCTCTGCCCATCACTCCTTGCTTGTTTTCCATATCCCTCTGGTGCTCCCCTCCCCCTTTCTTTCTCCCTAGGCCTCCTGTCCCATGATCCTTTCCCTTCTCCAGCTCTGTATCCCTTTTGCCAATCACCTTTTCAGCTCTTAGCTTCACCCCACTCCTTCCTGTCTTCTCCTACCATTTTGGATTTCCCCCTCCCCCTCCTGCTATCTTTCCTTTCAGTTAGTCCTGACGAAGGGTCTTGGCCCAAAACGTCGACAGTGCTTCTTCCTATAGATGCTGCCTGGCCTGCTGTGTTCCACCAGCATTTTGTGTGTGTTGAAAGGAAGTTGAGGACTGCATAAAAACCAAGGAAAGGGCATATAAGATAGCAAAAGAGAGCGGGAGGTTGGATGATTGGGAAGCTTTTAAAATTCAACAAAAGCCAACTAAAAAGCTATAAGAAGGGAAAAGATGAAATATGAGGGCAGACTAGATAATAATATAAAGCAGGATATCAAAAGTTTTTTCAGTTATATAAAGTGTATAAAGAAATTATAAGTCAGTTAGCTTAATCTCTGGTTGGGAAAGTGTTGAAGTCTATTATTAAGGATGAGGTTTTGAGATACTTCAAGAGTAATGATAAAATAAGTCAATGTCAGCACGGTTTCTGTAAATAGAAATCTTGCTTGACAAATCTGTTTGAGTTCTTCAAGAAAGTAAGAAGCAGTGTGAACAAAAGAGAGGTAGAGGATGTCATTTACTTCGATTTTCTGAAGGCATTTGATAAGGTGCCACACGTGAGCCTGCTCAACAAGATAAAATCTTATGACGTTATAGGAAGTATACTGGCATAGATAGAGGAATGGCTGACAGGCAGGACCCAGCAAGTGGGAATAAAAGGGGCATTTTCTGGTTGGCTGCCAGTGACTAGTGGTGTTCCTCAGGGGTCAGTATTGGGACTGCTAGTTTTCACATTGCTTGTCAGTGATTTTGATGGCTTTGTGACAAAGCTTGTGGAGGATATGAAGATAGGCAGAGGTGTAGGTATTGCTGAGGAAGCAATGTGATTGCAGCAGGACTTAGACATATTGGAAAAATGGGCAAAAAAGTGGCAGATGGACTACAGTATTGTGAAATGCATGAAAATGCATTTGGTAAAAGGATCAATAGTGCAGACTATTATCTTAATGGGGAGAAGCTTCAAGCATCAGAAGTGCAGAGGGACTTAGAAATCCTCATGCAAGACTCCCAGAAGTTTAGTTTACAGGTTGAGTCTGTGGTAAAGAAGGCAAATGTAATGTTGGCATTTATTTCAAAGGTATAGAATATAAAACCAAAGAGATAATGCTGAGCTTTTATAAGACACTAGTCAGGAAGCCAAAATGTTGAAATCTGGTGTGCACCCCTGTGATATATGTTTCATGAATATGGTTTCCTGTGTTATGGATTCCAATTCAAATGCAATAAGCAGCATTATGTTGCAGTACTCACAGGGCTGTTATGAACTAAACTCCCAAATTAATTCACTCCATTTATCAAGACGAGTTAATGAAGCCAGTGAACATCTGACACTGAAAAACAGTGTAACCAGCGTGAAGTCAAAATGAAAGAGTTACCCATTTACAACAGTTGAGATGAACTATATTTTTCTTTCGGAATTGTGAGTCTTTGGAGTTCATCTTCAAGTGGCACTGGAAGCAGAGTCTGGATTTTTTTTAAGTTAGGGATACACGCAGTGGTAATTTTATGTAGTGCATCTGCTCATTAATGCAAATATCTAATCAACCAATCATGCGGTAGCATCTCATTGCATAAAAGCGTGCAGACATGGTCAAAAGGTTTGGCTGTCATTCAGACCAAAAATCAGAATGGGGAAGAAATGTGATCTCAGTGACTTTGGCTGTGGAATGATTGATAGTGCCAGGTGGGGTGGTTTGAGTATCCCAGGAGATCAGAAACCGATGATCTCCTGGGATTTTCATGCACGGCGTCTGTGCAGTTTACACAGAATGATGCAAAAATTAAAAAAAAATCTGGTGAGTGGCAATTCAGTTCTAATGAGAGAGATCAGAGAAGAATGGCGAGATTGGTTCAAGGTAACAGGAGAACTACAGTAACTCACATAACCATACATTACATTGGCGGTGTGTGGAAGAGCACCTCTGAATTCACAACACTTGGAAGCTTGAAGTGGATGGAGTTCAGCAGCAGAAGACCACAAACATACACTCAGTTGCCACTTTATTAGGTAGAGCAGGTACCTAATAATGTGGCTACTCTGTGAGAATTGATTCATGCCAAGTTAAGGAATGAAAGATTACTAGGTTTGGTGGAATAGATCACAGAACATAGAAAATCTACAGCACAATACAGGCTCTTTGGCCCACAATGCTGTGCCGAACATGTACTTACTTTAGACACTACCTAGGGTTACCCATAGCTCTCTACTTTTCTAAGCTCCATGTACCTGTCCAGGAGCCTCTTAAAAGACCCTATCATATCTGCCTCCACCAACATAGCCGGCAGACAATTCCACGCACTCACCACTTGCTTTGTAAAAAACTTAGCCCTGACATCTCCTCTATGCCTACTTCCATGCAACCTTAAAACTGTGCCCTCTCATGTTAGCCATAATGTGGAGATGAAGTTAGTATTAGATTAACTATGATTTTATTCATTGATAGAGCAAGTTCTAGGGAGCTGGTTTATATGTGTGGGTTTATATATTCTAAACTTTCACTACTTTCTGTCCCTGATTGGACATCAGAATTCACCTGCTTGTTGTTGATTATTGTTGCTTTTCAGTCCTTGTGATGTTACTGGATGACTGTGGAGGCCAAGTCATTGGGTATATTTATTGCGGAGACTAATAGGTTCTTGATTAGTGATGGTGTCAAAGTTTACAAGGAGAAGGCAGGAGAATGGGTTCAGATGGATGGATAATATATCAGCCATAATGGAATGGTGGAACACACTCGATGGGCTGAATGGCCAAATCCTGCTCCTACATCTTATGGTCTTACTTTTGGAATCACTTTACTAAGTAAATGAAGTTACAGTTCCTTCTCCTGTTCTGTTGGATAACCTGTAGAGGGTGCTGTTGTTTCCTTTTCACTCTTCCAACTTGCAATGCCAAATATAGGCATGGAACATACAAGAGCAAGCCTAAGCAGCTGACAACATTTAACAGTCACACAATGAGGACCTATCTCCTTTTTTGCCTTAAGATCATTATTATTAATTTGACACCATATATTGACGGTTGTCCTCTGGAATAGGAATTGGGTTATTATTGTCTTATGTAGTAAGGTATAATGAAAAGCTTGAGCTGCATAGTGTTCATGCAGATCAATTCATTACACAATACACTGAAGAGGTACAAGGTAAGACAAAAGAAAGTGCAGAATAAAATGTATTAGCCACAGCAAAAGTGCAGTACAGGTAGATAATAAGGTGGTAGATTGTGAGATCAAGAGTCCATCTTGGATTTAGTGTTCAACCTTAAGAAGAAACGGAAAAAAAAGTACTCCTTTTTTTTAATAAAATTTTATTTGTTACACACTGATCATCCCAAACTTCTGCACTCTAATTCCAAATGTATTATAAATATAGAAATAGATCTTCTGATGCTGTAGATTCATGTTTTATTTATAAAATATAGTTTATACATATAAAGAAGCAGTGCTCTAATTTTCCATTGTGTCCTGAATAAAAGTAGCATTCTAATGAGGTGTGCTTCAAAAAACAGGAATTAATAGTATTCATTTTGTAACTTATGAAGTCATCTTAGTGTCCAAGTATACTGACCATAGTTTGGTACCTTGGCCATCATCCTCATTGTGAAAAAGAAACTGGGGTTAGTGTGTCAGTCATTTCAGATCAATACAAAAATTTTAAATTACTTTTCAGATTGCACAACATCGGTGACATAACCATCTCTGTCTGCCATCCTGGACATATCAGCGTACAGGTGCTGTGATAAATTCATCCACAAGCCTGCTTCATCTGCAGAACTGGCCCTTAATAAAGATAGCTTTTAATTAATCATTTAATAGTAAAATTAATGAAGAGTTTCCTTGCAGTTCCTCTTAACAGATCCCAGCTGTGTGGATAGATGGGACTTACAATATGCTTCAGCCAAAGCCATGCCTGCAGGGTGACTGATAACTTGAAGGAATTCCTGGTGGATCTTTATTAACGTCTTTCCTATGTGACTTTTTTCCTTTTTTTTCTGTCCTTCAGTTTTAGAATTCCAACTAATGAACTCAACAGAATGAGACTGGTTAGATTTCTATTTCAGTTTCTTTCCACTGGGCAAGATGTGTAAGAAACATCGGCCCTGCCCACACACTGGGTGCATTGATGGCTTCCAATGCGGCTGAGAAGCCTACTTCAGCTCATCATAAGGAGGGTTTCCAAGCAAGCATTGGAACCTGATTAAGGCTGATCCCCACAATTAATTTGTTTCTCTGCCTGTCACCAACACCTCTGTGACAGTAGAGAAGGCACAGCAGTGTCTGTCGTATCTTTGAAGTTCATAGACAGCAAATCCACCTAAATGTTGCTGGGAAACCTTTACTCGTGTGTAATTGAGAGCATACTGACCTACTGCATGGTACACCTGTGGTGAACTATGTGCCTGTCTGGACATGCCCCCTGCTGACTGCTCCTCTGGCTCCTCCCACAGGCCCCTGTATAAAGGTGATCTGAGGCCTGACGCTCGGCCTCAGTCTCCAGGACATTGTATGATAGACACTCACTCCTGGTTCCTTCTTCCAGTCAATAAAAGCCGATATCTCGCCTTACGTCTCAGTGTGAGTTATTGATAGTGCATCAATTTTATTGACTGGAAGTTTTAAAACATGGAACCCGTTTTGCGTCTGGACCGGTTGGATTTGGACCCTCAAGACCCTGACGCAGCTCTCGCTTTTGAACTCTGGCTTGCATGCTTCCAATCGTACTTGGCGGAGCTTCGTGTGACTGAACAGAATTCGTTATGCACAGAATCCTACTCTCGAGGGTCACCCCCAAAGTTTACTCCATTATCCGGGACCTGCCGACCTACGAAGGGGCACTGGACGCCCTCAAAAGACAGTACCTGCGGCCGGTGAACACCGTCTACGCAAGACATCGTTTAGCTACCTGGCAACAGCGGCCTGGCGAATCGTGCGCTGAGTTTCTCCGAGCACTACAGACACTCGTCCGAGCTTGTGACTGCAAGACGCTCACGGCAGAACAGCATGCGGGGCTGCTGGTGCGAGACGCCTTTGTGACGGGACTGAGGTCAGTGTACATGCGCCAGCGACTGCTGGAAAACTCAGACCTTACCTTAAGCTCGGCGATAGAGACGGCCAATGCTCTGGAAGCTGTGCTGCATAACTCCGACGCTGTCCAGTCACGCGATTCCCCACCGGTTCCGTGGACTCCTCAGACCCCGCCACCGCCGGTTCCCGTGAGCGAATTCGCCAATGCCGCCGCCAGTCACGATTCCACGAGTTCCCCGACCCTGACCACGGCGGTGGCCCGTCAGAAGCCCGTGTGTTATTTCTGTGGCCATAAAAAAAATCCTCGACGACGCTGTCCAGCGCGAGAAGCGACCTGCTCCAGCTGCGGAAAGCGGGGCCACTTCGCCAAGGTCTGTAAGTCTCAACCTCGAGCGGAGTGCAGCGCTGCGGGTGAAACGTGGGGGCCGCCATCTTGCATGCCCGGATGTGGGCGGCCATCTTTGTCGACGTCAGCATGCCCCGCCCCCGGCCCTCCGATGCTTACCGGGTCTCTGGCCACTGTAACTCTCGACCAAAGCGCCCCACACCAGCTTGCAAGGTCCATGATGGACATCCGGGTGGAGGGGCACAGGACTAGATGCCTGTTTGACACAGGCAGCACTGGGAGTTTTATTCACCCGGACACAGTGCAACGCTGCGGACTTGCAACGCGGCCGGTCAGTCGGAGGTTCCATTTGGCTTCTGGGTCGCAGTCCACAGACATCCGGGCGGGTTGTGTAGCGACTTTGGTGGTGCAAGGCACAGAATATCGGAACTTTGAGCTGCTGGTCATGCCTAATCTGTGCGCACCTGTGCTATTGGGGCTGGACTTCCAGAGCCATCTCGAAAGTGTGACTATGGTATACGACGGGCCCCTCCCACCACTCACTGTCAAGAATCCTCAGTTTTGTGGGACTTCTTCACATACCCTGCTACTGACCACACACACACACGGGCACACACATCCCATCCAGAACCAGGCCGACAGCTGCGCTACTGACACCACTTGCAGCCTCTCCACTCTCAAGGTCCCTCCCCCACTGCTGTTCGCCAACCTGACCCCCGACTGTAAACCTGTGGCAACCAAAAGCAGGAGGTACAGCGCGGGGGACAGGGCCTTCATTCAGTCGGAGGTGCAGCGGCTGCTCAGGGAGGGGATCATTGGGCCAAGCTCAAGCCCTTGGAGGGCCCAGGTGGTTGTTGTTCAGACTGGGCAGAAAAATAGGATGGTGGTGGACTATAGTCAAACCATCAATAGGTTTACGCAGCTTGATGCATACCCCCTACCCCGCATCGCGGATATGGTCAACCAGATTGCTCAGTATAAGGTGTACTCGACAATAGATCTGAAATCCGCTTATCACCAGCTCCCCATCTGCCCAGAGGACCGCCCCTACACCGCCTTCGAGGCGGGCGGCAGGCTCTATCACTTCCTGCGCGTCCCTTTCGGTGTCACGAATGGTGTCTCTGTCTTCCAGAGGGAAATGGACTGGATGGTGAACCAGTACCAACTGCAGGCCACATTTCCCTATCTGGATAACATCACCATCTGTGGTCATGACAGGCCAGATCACGACGCCAACCTCCAACGATTTCTCCAAGTGGCCGCAGCTCTGAACCTTACTTATAACAGGGACAAGTGTGTGTTTGGTACCACCCGCCTTGCTATACTTGGGTATGTCGTGGAAAACGGGGTTATTGGCCCTGATCCCGACCGTATGCGCCCCCTGTTAGAGCTCCCTCTTCCCACCACTCTCAAGGCCCTCAGACGGTGCCTGGGTTTTTTTTCCTATTACGCCCAATGGGTCCCCCATTACGCAGACAAGGCTCGCCCCCTGGTCAAGTCTACCTCGTTTCCCCTCTCTGCTGAGGCCTGCGCGGCCTTCAACTGCATTAAAGCGGACATTGCCAAAGCTACGATGCATGCAGTGGACGAGACCGCTCCCTTCCAAGTGGAGTGTGATGCCTCCGATTTCGCTCTGGCTGCTACCCTCAATCAGGAAGGCAGACCAGTAGCATTCTTTTCTCGCACCCTCCAAGGCTCCGAAATTCGGCACTCCACGGTGGAGAAAGAAGCCCAGGCCATAGTGGAGGCTGTTAGGCACTGGAGGCACTATCTTGCTGGCAAAAGGTTCACCGTGCTGACCGACCAGCGCTCGGTTGCGTTCCTGTTCAGCAACCAACAGCGGGGCAAAATCAAAAATGATAAGATTTTGCGGTGGAGGATAGAACTCTCCACCTACACCTATGATATCCTGTACCGGCCTGGCAGACTCAATGAGCCCCCTGCTGCCCTATCCCGGGGAACATGTGCTAGCACACAGCTCGACCAGCTGTACACCCTTCATGCACAACTTTGCCATCCGGGGGTCACCCGATTTTACCATTTTGTGAAAGCTCGGAACCTGCCATACTCCCTGGAGGACATCAGGACGATGACCAGGGACTGCCAAATTTGCGCTGAGTGCAAACCGCACTTCTACCGTCCTAACACGGCACAACTTTGTCAAGGCCACCCGCCCTTTTGAACGACTGAGTGTTGACTTTAAGGGCCCCCTTCCCTCCACTGACCGCAATGTCTATTTTCTCAGTGTTATTGACAAGTACTCACGGTTCCCCTTTGCCATCCCCTGCCCCGACACCACTGCCACGTCCGTCATAAAAGCCCTGCGCCAGCTCTTCACTCTGTTCGGGTATCCCTGCTATATCAACAGTGATAGAGGGTCCTCCTTTATGAGTGAGGAGCTGCGCCAGTACTTGCTAGCTAGGGGCATTGCTACCAGTCGGACCACGAGTTATAATCCCCGGGGTAATGGCCAGGTGGAGCGGGAGAATGCCACAGTGTGGAAGGCCACACTTTTAGCCCTTAAGTCAAAAGGGTTGCCGGTCTCTCGATGGCAGTAGGTCCTCCCTGAGGCACTGCACTCTATCCGCTCTCTGTTATGTACGTCCACCAATGCCACCCCTCACGAACGCCTATTCTCTTTTCCCAGGAAGTCTGTCACTGGGACCACCCTACCAGTTTGGCTGACGTCCCCGGGGCCAGTGCTGCTCCGGAAACATGTGAGGAGCAATAAATACTCCCCGCTGGTAGAGAGGGTTCACCTTCTACATGCGAACCCCCAGTATGCTTACGTGGTCTTACCTGATGGGCGGGAGGACACGGTCTCCATCCACGACCTGGCACCCGCAGGTGCAGCAGACCACTACCCTGAAGGCTCTCCGGTAACTATGAACCCTGCACCAGAAGTGACACCGTGCTCACCAGGCCCTACACAGACTCCTCACGACACTTGTATACCAGGCATTTCGTACGCATTTATACCAGGCGCCTCGCACATGCATGAGGGATCACCAGCGCCTAGTGGACAAGAACAAGCGCAACCTCTGTCCCCTGTGCAATCACCAATGTTGCCGGCATCTATGCGGTCACAGCCGGTGCTACGTAGATCGCAGTGACAGATTCGACCACCTGATAGACTTGACTTGTAAGAAACTTCGCCACATGAGGACTCTTTCAAACGAAGGGGGGGTGAATGTGGTGAACTATGTGCCTGTCGGGACACGCCCCCTGCTGACTGCTCCTGTGGCTCCTCCCACAGGCCCCTGTATAAAGGAGATCTGAGGCCTGACGCTCGGCCTCAGTCTCCAGGACATTGTATGATAGACACTCACTCCTGGTTCCTTCTTCCAGTCAATAAAAGCCGATATCTCGCCTTACGTCTCAGTGTGAGTTATTGATGGTGCATCAACACCAGCTGCAACAAGATCAACCGTAAAGCTCTTCAATGAGTGATTAGGACTGCACAGAACATCACTGGGACATAACTACCAGATATGGAAACTATCTACAAACTCACAATATCTACGGCGGGCTTGCAAAATCGCGATGGACTCATTTCACCTGGTAATGATCTGGTCAGCTTCCTACCATCGGGCAGGAGATCCAGAAACATCTTTGCACTAACATTCAGAATGAAAAGCTGCTTTTCCCCAGGGCTGTCCTGCAACTGAACAATGGCCTCCCCCACCCACCCACACTCTTCGTCCACAGGCATCATGGGCAATCTCTAAGCTCAATACACAGGCATAATTCTTGATGCTATTTTATATTAATCATTGCAAGAGCATGTGGACCGCTTGAATGAGGCACCCACTGATCCTTCTTATTTTAGAGTTGTTTGTTTCTAATTCCGTTGTAACTAGATGTCACTCTAAGTAACTCAAACGTTATTTTAAATTTAGTCATCATGTTTTTAGGAATTGAATTTCCGATAAGCTATTTTGCGCTGAATGGAATAATCTTGTCCTCAGCAATGTCAATAGAACTCTAGCTAACTCTTCCATCGGGCCCATAAATCTTATTCCTCTATAATTATGAGCCCTCAAACTTTCCACATTGCCTCTTTGCTACCCACTGAGTTCCTCTTACCCAGCAATTTGCTCCCACTACCTGCCTAACCTTACATTCCCCAAAATCCTCCTAACATTTCCATCATTGATCCCTTTGATGACCAAGAAATAATTGTTAACTTAACCTCACCAGTTCCCACCCCCAAAGCATTTGATTGCATCCCAACACTAAGCCCCAACAGCCATTCATTGTCTTGAAACCCCTTCTGATACCTGGCCCACAGATCCCAACATTCCACTGTCTCCAGTCCTAGCTCTCCCCCTAACTTTGCGTGATTATCATTGTATGCTCCATGCTGCTGAGGTTCCTAGTCGCAAGGGTCCACCACCATATAGTTATTTAATGTACCTTTTCAAAAGCTGATAACATTTTAACATCAGATTTCCTCCTCTAAGCTTCAGGCTAATTGCCTGATCTGCTTCCTGCTAGATGTTAACGTTTTGGTATTTGTCCCCTCAAACTCAAGTTCACTTATACTGTGGATTCTTGACCTTCATTTCTGGGAGCCCACCATTAAAATATTTTGCAGGGTAGAAGAACAAAAGGACTCCAGATAACAGAGAGTGGTTGATTGATACTTAATTTTATTGGCTGGAAGCACAAGAAGGGAGGAATAAGCACAGAGAGTAAGCTGAACCGCAGAGAGGTGCAAACAATAGAGAAATATCAAATGTTGTTATCCTGTATGAACTTAAATTCAGTTTATTAAAACCAGTACTTTCATTCTGAACTGTTTGGTAACAAAAGCATCTGATTACATTGATGTAGCCATTACTTCAGTACTTTGTATATGTACAGTAGCTTTCCTCACTCTGGGTTTTTGTGCTGTGTAGTAGCAGCATTCATTACAATGGCTTAATGCAATCCAAGCTGTCATTTGAAAATTCATAGCCTGTAATCTTAAACATTTTGGGGAAAAAAAAGTATTTGTGAATGTGAACCTTACTGCCAGGCCCACTAGATATTGTGGCACGTTGGACATGATGTGTTCGTGCTCCCTGAAATGATCAGCCCACCATTACATGATTGGTACCTCCACCTACCTCTCTAATGGAGAGCGTCCGACGCAGGGGCTTAGCTTGAAAACATTACGCTTACAAGCATTATCGCTTTATTTTTCTTTCTTCCAAATTGCGCAAGTTTTAGTCAGGGAAGTTCAGCTGTACAGATGCAGCACTGGAAAGTCCATCATTTTGGAAAAACCACAGAGGGTGTAAATAAAATTACTCTTATGAAAATAGTAATTACAGGCCTCAATGATAAAAGCAAAGAAGTAAAATACCATAGTGTGTGGATTAGTCAGGAAACTGTGATATCTGCCTGAACAGTAACTTTGCTATTCATTCAGTGTCAGAACCATTTTATTAAATGCATTATCTCAAAAGTTATCTCTGTCAAATATAAGTTGACTAAGCAGACCCAAAAGTCAACGTTTTCAAGTTATGAATGCAGAGCAAAGTGAATTAATGAACTGCAGCTACTGCCACTTATGCATTGAGAAAATCATTCTGCAATGAATAATATTACAATATAAATATTTTATGTAGGTAGATGTTCATCTATTAAGCACAGATTTTAACAAATTGTTTGGGCCAATATGAGATTGAATGGGATCCATCACATGACTGTGGTGGTCTCTTGCTGCTAATCGTGGTCTCTTGCAGCTAATAAAATTGATGCACCATCAATATCTCTCAGAGACGGGAGGCAAACGATAGGCTTTTATTAGCTACAAGAGACCACGATTAGCAGCAAGAGACCACCACACAACATCCTGGAGACTGAGGGAGGGGCAGTGTCTCCAGTCACCTTTATACTGGGGTCTGTGGGAGGAGCCACAGGAGCCATCAGCAGAGGGGCGTGTCCAGACAGGTATATGTAGTTCACCACAATGACCATCATGGAACTCCCCTGCCAGACTGTCCATGTTTAAACATTGTTGTTCAACTAGAAATGCTCCCCTTTCACTATGAGCTCTTGACCTTTGAAAATAGTAACCCTTCTACTGCTGAGGTGGACACTGAGACCAGTGTGACAATTCCATCATTTACTTCAGGAGCCATTAGGTGGATGAATGGGCTTCATGGGCTGGTTAGGTCTGCTCTGGAAACGGGGATGGATTGCATCATTCCTTATGACATCATTGCTCATGACTTATAATAAACCAATTATGATCTTTGGCAGAATATTGGTGGATTAATTCAGTCACTAAATATTTTAATACAAGGTCTGATTACTCACCAGGAAGTTATAGAATATTATAAGGAATTAAGGAATTAAATACAGTATTCCTCAAAATTGCTCATCGACAGCATTAATGTTGAAATTTGAGCTCTGTTTACAATTCAGGATGGAATGCCATACTTGCATTCAAAGTTTTCTTTCAACCTTTATACCCCGAGAAACAGATGGGCCAGTTTGCACTATCAAACCGTCAGTCACATCGATATGGCTATGGAATATTCATTGTTTTATGTTTAGAAAGTGTTCACTGAAAATGGGTTATTACTACATTGTCATTGATTGCAATCACTTTAAGTAGCTAACATGGCCGAGCTTAATGTGCATCCAGTATCATCAAATCACTAAATAATTACGCTGCTGGTGTTAGTATTCAGATTATTAAGAATAATAGATTTTCTTTTGATAAATATCTTCCTGTCATGCTAAAGTTTCAATAATATTTATATTGCACATTGGTATTGCTATGTAATAACACTTACATTGACAGAACACTCCTTTACTTAAGAAAAGATATAGAATTTCATAAAAGTTTAGAAAAGTACTATTAAGTAGACCAACAGAACATTACAAATATATTAACATGCATATGTGAAAGATCACACTGTTGTCAGTCTTATAGGGAACAATACTGAGATTCAGAGAGTGTGTAATTCGAGAAAGAACTGTAGCTCATGAAAGTAAGTGAATATTTCCTACACAAGGATACTTACTTGTCTGAGGGGAGGATTTTGTTTTGGTTAAACTGATACACTATTTCTGAAATAGAAATATTTTGCAATAAGAAGCATGGTGGATTTTATAATGTAGTATTCACAGTTTACTTCCAACAATCTATCTTTGCAATATTGCTCAAAAGTTGGTACCAGAAATGTAACATATTGCAATTTCACTGATGATATGGGCTTTTAGCTTTTCTTAACTTGCTGGCGGCAGTCCTTTCAGCTGCCAAGGCTCCTTCCTCTTCTCTCCTTCAAAATACTTCTATTTTTTTTCCTTCGTTCAAGTTTTTGGACAATTGCCCTGATATCTTTTTCTCTGGCTCAGAGTCAAATTGTGTTTCATCGCATTCTTGTGAAGTGATTTGATTATGTTTTTTCTGTGTGGAAGAGATCACACAGATTCAGGCGGCTGCTGTTGTTATCGACATATACAATTTATGAAGTTATTCTTGTCTTTTGCAGAAGCTCGTTTCTCAGTTATTTATAGTAAAAAACTTTGAGGTGCTAATGGCAACAACATTGATACTGTTTTATCTAGTTGCAGTGAAAAACAGTTATTCCTTTTAAAAAACTTGCAAATTAGGACAATTTAAAGTACAGATTTTAACTTGGCTAACCGAGCAATATTAGAGTGATGTGTAGATGAAGTTGAAATTACAGCTCCATTTGTGTATTTATGGGCCATGATACAAGGGTGAATTACATTGCTGAATACAATCAGATCCTCTAACATGCAAATGAGGAAACACTGCTTGGCCAATTATCTCTGACTATGGAAAGGCAAAAGTTTTATAGTATTTTCCTACTCAGAGCCTGGTGAAGGGCTTTGTTCCCGAATAACGTGGGTTGCCATTACTGTTCACCTATTCACAACAACTTCCCCCTCCATTCATGCCCACTCTCCCAATGCCGTTCATGCACCCCACCTGTCTGCTTTCCGGACTTCAGTCTTCCCAGTTCTGAAGAATTTCATTTGGATCCCTTTGAGGCATTACACAGTCAGTGTCACTTAACCCATCGGGTTTATGTCAGCTCCATTATTCCCAGCCTCTCTCATTATCCCTGCAACTTATTCTCTGTCACACATGCCCATGATCTCTCCTTCGATTCTTTTTTGCCATTTACTGACACTATATCCTAACTTACAAAGCCAACTCATTTTCCGACACATCTTTGGGATTTAGGAGGAAACAAGTACATGCAGACAAATCTGACATTGTCACAGAGTGAATTCACAAATTCTGTGGAGACAGTTTCCGAGGACAGGTTCAAACCCAGATCCCAGTGAGACCACAGTGCTAGTTGCTGTACCACTGTGCCACTTCTGATAGTCCTGGCTTTTCAAATGAACATTCTGTCTGCTAGATTCCGTGAATGGAATTAACAGTTATCCCCAAATCATTTTATAGCTGCTTATTGTATTGTAGTATTAGATTCTTTCTTAATGTATAATGGATTTTTGGCGTTTAATTGTCATGCTGCAGAATGTCAGAACTTCTGGTGAGGAATTGTATGTACCACTAGTTATAGCAATGCTGCTGATATTGCTGATATCAACACTAAAACTGTGTACAACATATAAAGGGACATGGCTACAGAGCATAAGGTGCATGCAGTATAAACATTCATTATTAGTCATGTGGTGATTTAATATATGATGCATATTTAAGATTTCCTAAAGTTAGTTAGGTCTATTACATTTGTAGGAGTGAACTGGTAATGGATCCAGTTATTTAGTATATATTTAAATATCTAACTAGGTTAACAATGATTGCAGTGTTCATTAGTTTTCAGTTAATCCATAAAATAGTTAACATTATTTTTAGAATAGCTTTCATTTAATATGCTGCATAGTCTAGAACTACTCATAACGCATCTTTTTTAAAATGGATTATCATGGTATACAGTGAGGTTTATCAAAATTTGACCTGACCATTGTCCTTTCTCCATCCATTATATAAGTTTCTGCAAAGTATTCTGCAAAATACTACTTACACCATTGTTAATTTCCTGGAAGGAATAGTACTCACAGAATGGTACAGAGCACAGAGTCAATTTAGTTTTTCCAATTAGTGTCTCTCACCATCAAGAGGGATGATAGATACAGCTGTCAACAGTTCTATCAGTGTTTGTAACTATACTGCCTGTCTGTAGAAGGGAAGTTAAGAACTTATCTAACTGCAGCCAGAAAGGAACAGATCCAAGCAATTAGCAGATATCTCCACTGGACATAATCACTGTAGTACGTTAGAATCAAAGAAACAAGCAAAAATCCTCTGTTATTCAATGGAATTAACTGTTTAGATGCTTCAATGCAGTTAAAGAATAAAGAGGGATATCATGATGCGACTGCAGTGTAAACAGAAAACTGGAAGTGGAGATGACAAAATGAGAGCAGCTGGATTTAAAAGCTCCAGAATTCCACAATAGGGATCCAATTCACAACTAAACCACTGCTTAATTTGTGAACAGTTTCCTAACTTTGTGATGCCGATGCATTTGTCATTAGAGGACCCAGCCAATGCTAACCGTATTGTTTGTTGATGAAAAAATTCACCAGGGGGTGAGAATTGTTTAATTAGAATCTTGCATTTGATTGCTTACCTGCACTGCACTAACTCTATAACTGTTACACTTTGTTCTACTTTTTAATTGTTACCTTGCTCTACCTCAATGGACTGTGCAAAGATTTGATCCATACATTCTTAGGAAGCTCCCAAAGCAATAATTTGTTGCCTTTGCCACCTGGTTAGTCAAGAATGGAAGGCAGGGCTATTGAGAAGCAATTGAGGAGAACAGTATGGTGAACTGTATGCAAGTCAAGCTTTTCACTGTATATTGGTATGTGTGACAATTATAAACAAATCCCAATAAACTAACAGTTACAATTAGCCTGCATTAACATAAGGTTAGATGGCATTTCTTGAAAATAAAAAGATCATGGCTTAGTCAGGTGCTAGTAGTCATGCAGGAAACAAGTGTAGTCTGGAAAACGTTGAAAAACAGCATAATATAGGAGAGAGCAGTCTGCTCCTGTAACTTTTATAGAAACATAGAAATCTACAGCACATTACAAGCCCTTTGGCCCACAATGTTGTGCTGGCCATGTAACCTACTCTAGAAACTGCCTAGAATTTCCTTACCACATAGCCCTCTATTTTTCGAAGCTCCATGTATCTGCCTCTACCACTGTTGCTGGCAGTGCATTCCATGCACCTACCCACTCTCTGTGTGAAAAACTTACCTCCAACGTCCCCCTTGTCCCTACGTCCAAGCACCCTAAAACTATGCCCTCTTGTGTTAGCTATTTCAGCCTTGGGGAAAAGCCTCTGGTTATTCACACGATCAATGCCTCTCATCTTCTTATACACCTCTATCAGGTCACCTCTCATCTTCAGTCGTTCCAAGGAAAAACGGGCAAGTTCACTCAACTTCTTCTCATGAGGCACGCTCTCCAATCCAGGCAACATCCTTGTAAGTCTCCTCTGCACACTCTCTATAGTATTCACATCCTTCCTGTAGTGAGTTGAACAGAACTGATCACAGTACTCCAAGTGGGGTCTATATAGTTGTAAAATTGTCCCACGGCTCTTGAACTCAATCCCATGGTTGATGAAGGCTAAAACACACCATATGTCTTCTTAACAACAGGGTCAACCTGCACAGCAGCTTTCAGTGTCCTATGGACATGGACCCTAAGATCTCGCTGATCCTCCACACTGCCAAGCATTTTACCATTAATATTATATGCTGTCTTCAAATTTGACCTACCGAAATGAACCACTTCACACTTATCTGGGTTGAACACCATCTGCCACTTCTCAGCCCAGTTCTGCATCCTATCGATATCCCACTGTAACCTCTGACAAACCTCCAGACTATCCACAACACTCCCAACCTTTGGGTCATCAGCAAACTTACTAACTCATCCCTCCACTTCCTCATCCAGGTCATTTATAAAAATCACAAAGTGGAGGGGTCCCAGAACAGATCCCTGTGGCACACCACTGGTCACCGACCTCCATACCTTCTGTGGGCAAGCCAATTCTGTTTCCACAATGCAAGATCTCCTTGGATCCCATGCCTAATTACTTTCTGAATAAAATGCCTTTTACTGAAATCCATATACTCGGTAAACTACCTCCACTGCTCTACCTTTGTTACATCCGCAAAGAATTCAATCAGGTTAATAAGGCATGACCTGCCCTTGACGAAGCCATGCTGACTATTCCTAAACAGGTTATGTTTCTCCAAATGCTCATAAATCCTGCCTGTCAGGATCTTCTCCAACAACTTGTCCACCACTGAAGTAAGATTCTTTAGTCTATAATTTCCTGGGTTATCTCTACTCTCTTTCTTGAGCTAGGGAACAATGTTTGCAACTTTCTAGTCCTCTAGTCCTTCTCGCGTCCCTATTGATGATGCAAAGATCATCGCCAGAGGCTCAGCAATCTCCTCCCTCAATTTCCACAATAGTCTGGGGTATATCTTGTATGGTCCTGGCAACTTAACTAACTTACTACCTTTCAAAAGCTCCAGCTCATCTTTTTTCTTAATGTCTATACACTCAAGTGTTTCAGTCCACAGTAAGTCATCCTCACAGTTTCCAAGGTGCTTTTCACTGGTGAGTACTGAAGCAAAATATCCATTAAGTTCTTCCACTACCTGCTCCGGCTCCATGCACATGCTTCAACTATTGCTCCTGATTGGTCCTATTCTCATACTGTTCATCCTCTTGCCCCACACGTGCTTGTAGATTGCCTTGGGGTTTTCCTTAATCCTGCTCACCAAGGGCTTCTCATGGCCTCTTCTAGCTCTGCTAATTTCATTCTTGAGCTCCTTCCTAGCACCCTTTGCAATTTTCTGAGTTCTAAATCAGTAATCAGGAATTTTGCTTGTTGCATTGTGGTCCTGGCAGTGAATATGCAACTGGAAAGCCTGTCGATACATATCGAAACAGTAGTGTGAGCAGCTTGCTGTGAAGGTCAAGTCCGAACTCTTCAAGATAATCAGTGATCTCATTCATAGCCTCAAGGTCAGTTAATGAATCTACAAATGTCATATCTACAAGCTAGAGATTAATCTGCTCTACAGGCCTTTGACACTGCTCAATACCTCCACCTCTTTTAAAGAGGAAAAATAACCTTTTAAGAAAAATATCTTTAACAGTCTTGCACACTTTGAGCTCTGCAAGCCCCACAACTACAACATGCAGCTTTCGCACATTACCGAGACAGACTACACAACACTCACTGACAGATTCCCCTTAACTCCGCAGGATAAGATGAAAAATAATCTCTGTCTGCAGGACTGTGGAATTTGTGACAAAGTTGGCATTTAATAGCAGGAAACTGCCTCTTATTCCATACTATTGTTAGCCAACATCATAGAGACAGTGGATGTGTTGGGAGAGATCACTTGTTAACACATGGAAACTAATTCCACATTTGGATATGGGAATGCAATGGTGAGCTTGTTTACGATAAAGATTATTTATACATCTTGCATTGTAATGATGCAGGCTTTGCTTTTGCTGTCTGGTTAGTCATGGATGGCGGGCAGACTATTGAGAGGCAATGGAGGAGAATGGTATGGTGAACTGTATCAAAGTCAAGAAGGAGATAAAAGGGAGTGATCATGGGAAAATGTTATTTGTGACTGGTCAGGAGAATTTCTGCACTATGACTTCAGACAGCAGAGTTTCAAAGTAAAAAGTTTCAAGAGATTTTAGATGATCTCAGGAAGAAACAATCTATTCGATTTTTGAAGAGTAACTTTCAGCAATCGGAACATGCTGAATAATTTAGTAGAACAATTGCCTAATTTGTGATAAAATGAAGAACAGAGTAATGAGTTTGAAATTACTTACTCTCCTTTTGAGAAAAACCTTTACTTAGATGATTTCACACAGTGGAATAGGGAAAGAAAAGCCTGGCAAATGCAACTAGGGAACAGAGAGCAGTTATTCAAATTGTGACCAGAGGCATTGAATTTCCATGAAGGACATAAGTCGGCTTCACATGAGCCAAGTAATGAAAAAAAACAAAGGTCCACTATTCATATCATATGAATAATAATTTAAATGTTTTTAAATAAATGGTATTATAAATAGTTTGTGAGACTAAGAAATTTCTCATTATTTAAGTGTCCTGAATAACATAATTTTCAATTCTTTTGCTGTTGAAATAATAAAGTCTATTGCAAGATAATGCTGTCATCATACTTGCATTTCCTATTGCAACTATTGTGACGAAAAGCAGAGAAAAACAGCAGGAGAGAGAATATACCTTAACAACAGAACTATTGATTCTGTCCCAAAACCAGAAAATTCCTGTTAAAATTTCTGGTGTAGAACATTTGTCAATGGAGACAGAATAAGTTAACAATGAAGTTGATGAATCTTCTGTATCTGAAATATTAATTTATCTGTGTTTTACACATGCTTTATTTGATCTGCTGGTTGTTGAGTGTTGACAACAGTTTTGGATTTAATTTCAGAGCTCTACCACCTTTCTTAGCAATTCTTAATTATTTCTTTTAGATCTTTTTAATAAATGGCATGTACATTAATGACTGTTAAGATAATTATTTTCCATTTGAGTGCATCATATTTTGCAAGGTTCATTAAATAATAAGCTAACCATTTTGAAAATTAGTTAGTGGACGTTATTTTTGCAACAAGATGTGTGAACTTAATGAGACTAATAGTACCTTTGCTGAAAGATAATGAATGCACGATCAAAAATATATGGCGTGTAGTTTTTAAAAATCTGTAGTAAAATAATGGCTAATTTCCTCTCACACAGACCTCATGTTTATCAAGTAGACTCACAATCTTCACTGCCCTTTGGCATAGCTACAAGAGGGAAGAAAGTGAGATGTGTTGTCTACTGTAATCAGCAGTAATTATCCAAAATTCACATTAAATTTTAATGCTGTGGAAGACAAAGCTAGTCTTCCTGACACCTTCGTGGAAAACATTGGTGCATAAGGCTTTGCATTGTGAATGTTCTCTTATAACTAGCTTTTTCCCCATTAATGAAATTCTTCATTGATAGTCCTTTTGCGTGACATTCATGCAAAGAGAGTATCTTTCCTGTGCAACACTTCTCAATCTGTCCAATGTTTTTCCATTCCAGTTCAAAGCATCAAATACTGAAGGTGAAAAGATATAGCACGTGGCTGTTTGTACTTAAACCTTCAAATTATAATTGATAATTTACCAATTATTTGTATTTCACTTTTAATGCACCTTTAGTGTTAGGTGGAAGAGATCTGTTCTTTTGAAATCTTTTCCTGATTGTCTGTTTAATGATAAAACTTCGCAGATTTCCCATGCTTCCTTTGTTCTGACCTATTGGCCAGCACAAGCTCTTGGGATTGAAGTAAGCTCAGACCTTAGCAGGGAGTCAAATCACCTGCTATGTGGCTCTGTCTGATACACATTTTTTCCAGTGATATTTTGTTCAGGTGCTCAGACCGTGGTGACATGATCAACCATTCCTGAGTTATCTCGTACCTCCACAGATTCGATCTCCTCTTTCCTTTCTGCACGCTTCCTTTTCTTGTGTCTTTTCTTAGATGGAGGAAAAAATGTTAAAAAAACAGGTAATATTACAAAGCAATGTAGCAGTGTGCAGGTGACTGTGAGGAGTAAGCATTTGAACAGTGTGAAGGTCAAATTCGAAGGCACAAAAAACAGGGGCAGTAACCCTAAAAGAAAACAAATATTACTCTGCAAGATGGCTGCTCCATTCCATTCCAAAGAATTTTTGATACATTCAGTCCTGGTGCGTTCTTTTTCTAATACAAATGTAAAGAGCAGAGGTGCACAGTGATCTATGGCATAGTTCAAAGAGTAGATAAGGCACAAGATTGATACGCTGTCCATATCTACCTTCCATAGTGTCATCAGTCCAACCACACCAAATTCCATTGAGGTCACACTAAGTATCACCCAAACGTTACCCAGTGCATTGATAACCAGGAAAATAGTTAGCAGCAGGATGACCAGGACACTAACACTGGAGTTCAGGACTGGCGAAGTGATTGAAGAACTATATCGATCCATGAAAACAAAAGTCGGGTTGAACACTATGTATTTTATTCGAGAAATGAGGGAGTGTTTCCTCAATGTTTCCAGCAAATCAATCATTTCATCGTGAATATTCTCTGCCGTCCTAGCCACCATGTACATCCGGGAAGCAATGATATCTACTTCCTCTGATGTCTTTGAGAAAATTATGTCATCCATATAGTTTTGAAATTCTGGTTGCTTCAGAAATGAATTGGCCAGAATATTGATGAAATTGCTTTTGGTTAGTACTGTGACGTTGAGTTTTTTTAAGTATTGTAAGTAGTGTTCAATCCACGAAATTCTGATGAACCCCCTGCTGATCACACGCAGATCCTCCTGTATTGTTATGTTCCAGTACTCTATTGGCTCATAGATATAAAATCCTATGACTGGACTGTAGTTGCTGAAGTATTTTTGCTGGGTTATTGTAAAAGAAACACTTTGTGAGTCACTTGCAAGCACATTAAGAAGATTTGATCCATTACTGATTTGTAAACATCCCATAAAGGAAAACGACACATAAATCAGGTACAATAACACAACAAAAGGCTTGACATAGGTATTAATGATCCATTCAGTATAATGCTCCCTCAAAAACCGCTGAATGAAATGTTTCTGGTACGGATCACATTCATGAGAGCTGGGCTGCTGAAATCCGTCATTCATCATCGTTTTAAACCAGACCGGCCTGGAGGCCAGGTACTCTGGTGAAGGAATTCGGCAGCAAAATATACTGTGGTAGCGATTCTGTTCCAGTTGTCCAGCAAATACCAAGCACGAGCCATAAAAGGAGAAGACATAGAAATAGTTCACGAGAACAGTGACGCACATGTTCTGACAGAAGATTTTAACAGATTCAACGTTTGTGAACGGGCTTGCACCCATCCCAAACGTGATGATGTAGAGTGAGCTTGTCATTGTGTAGGACACCATCACATCTGAATAGGCAGCAGCTATTCTTTCCTTGAATGGCAAATCCTCTTTTGTTCTCCGCCATCCAGCGAGAAGCTCGAATACTCCTTTAGTTCCGTGGCCTTTTAGAAAGTAGAAAAGTAGAATTGTTAGCATATGAGGACGTAATGTGAACAAGTACTTATGGTGATTTCATAGATATTAATCCTGCTTGTTTAGTGTGAAAAAAATTAATTACAGTTTTATGCCCTATCCAGATGCGTAAGTCTCAACCATTAGTAATGGTACCGTAAAAAATTGACTAATATCTTCATTGCTTTTAATTTATCTGCAAGAATGTGAATTGCTTAGTTTTTAATATCATAATAGAAAATGAGGAACGAAGCTGAAATGTCAATGTGACATTCCTGCAGTACAACAAATGATATGTTGCCTGACCTGCTGAATTCCTCCGGCATTTTGTGCATGACACAATGGTCTGCACAGATTCTTCCTTGGGACTGGGGGGGAAGGAAACACTTTTAAATAATATTGACCTTAAACTTCTCTGAAGGAAAATTGCTCAGTCACAAGACTGCATGCAATCTTTATCTCATCAGTGTAATCAGGGGCAGTTAATGAAGTTGTGCTTCTTGTAATCAGCAATAGTTATTGCTGGTATTTTTAACCTGTTCAGGTCCTGCCAAGCTCATCTGTGGTCCACAACAAGATCACCAGTCACTATCAAGACATACATATTCGCAATGTGTATGCTTCCTTTACCTACTCACTCTGTCTATATTCTATTAAGGCCATAAAAGCAGAATTATAAAAATGGGAAATTCTGTAGATGCTGGAAATCAAAAGCAACACCCACAAAATGCTGGAGGAACATTGCCTCTCTCCGGTGCTCCTTCCCCCTTTTTTTTCTTTCATAGTCTTCTATCCCTTTCAACAATCAACGTCCCAACTATTTACTTCAACCCAGCCCCTTCTGGTTTCACCTATCAGCTCGAATTCTCTTTCCCCTCCCCCCACCTTTTAAATCTACTCCTCAGCTTTTTTCTCCAGTCTTGCCAAAGGGTTTCGGCCCGAAATGTTGACCATTCTCTTTTCCGTAGATGCTTCCTGACCTCTCTGAATTTCTCCACATTTTGTGTGCATTGCTCGGATTTCCAGCTTCTGCAGATTCTCTCTTGTTTTTGCTGGAGGAACTCAGTAGGTCAGGCAGCATTTATGAAAATGAATAAACAGTTGAAATTTTAGGCTGAGACCCTAATTCAGCAGAATTAGACTATTCAACCTAACAAGACTGCTTCGCCATTTCATCACGACTGATCCATTTCCCTTTCAAACCCAACCTCCTGTCTTCTCCCCTAAGCTTTCATGCTGTGACTAATCAATCACCTATCAACCTCCACCTTAAATGTACCCAGTGCCTATGGCAGTGAATTCCACAGATTCACCACCCTCCTCATCTCTGATCCAAGTCTGTGACCTTCCGTCCAAGACTCCCCCATTATAGGATTCATCCTCTCCTCTTCATATGCACTCTATCATGGTCTTTCATCATTTGATAGGTTTCAGTGAATCTCCCCATTCTTCTAAATTCCAGTGAGTACAGGCACAGAGCCATCAAATGATCCTCATACATTAACCCTTTCATTCCTGGAATAATTCTCATGAACCTCCTCTGAATTCTCTCCAAGGTCAGCACATCCTTTCTTAGATAAAGAGCCTAAACTACTCACAATGTTCCAAGTGTGGCATCACCAGTACCTCAGCATTACATCCTTGTTTTTATATCTTAGTCCTCTCGAAACAAATGCTAACATCGCATTTGTCTTCTTCAACACCAATTCAACCTGCAAGTTAACCTTTAGGGAACCCTGCATGAGGATTCCCAAGGCTTTTTGCACCTCATATTTTTGAATTTTCTGCATATTTATAAAATAGTCTATGCTTTTCTTTCATCTACCAAAGTGCATGCCCATATACTTCCCAACATTCTTCCATCTGTCACTTCTTTGCCCATTATTCTAATCTGTCTAGTCCTTCTGCAGCTTCCCTGCTTTCTCAACTCTATCTGCCCCTATCAGCTGCAAAGTTGGCCACTCAATCTTCCAAATCATTAACATATAACGTAAAAAAAGTGGTCCCAATATTGATCCCTGTGGAATACCACTATGCTGGAAATCCAAGGAATGCACACAAAATGCTGGAGGAACTTAGCAGCTCAGGCAGCATTTATGGAAAAAAGGTATAGTCGACATTTCTGGTCGAGACCTTCGGCTAGTCACAGGCAGCCAACCAGAAGAGGTTCCTTTTATACTCACTCTTCGTCTCCTGTCAATCAGCCAATCCCTTATCCATTTTAGTTTCTTTCCTGTAACACCGCAGGATCTTACCTTGTTAAGCAGCCTCATGTGTGGCAAATTGTCAAAGGCCTTCTGAAAATCCAAGTACAGAACACCCACAAGATGTTGTGGATGACAAAGATTCTTCTTTGTCTAACCTGCTTGTTATTTCCTCAAATAATTCCAAAAGATTTCTCAGACAAGATTTTCCCTTAAGGAAACCTTGCTGACCATGGCCTATTTCATCATCTGCCTCCAGTACGCTGAAATCTCATCCATAATAATCGACTCCAACATCTTCCCAGCCACTTAGGTTAGGTTAACTGGCCCATAATTTCCTTTCTTCTGCCTCTTTCTCTTCTTGAAATGATATTTGCAAATTTCCAGTCATCCAGAACCATGCCAGAAACTGTAGATTTTTGAAGCATCATTACTAATGCCTCCACAATCTCTTCAGCTACCACTTTCAGAATCCTTGGGTGTAGTCCGCCTGGCCCTAGAGACTTATCTACCTTTATGCTTTTCAGCTTCCCAAGCACCTTCTCCCTAGTAATAACAATTGAACTCATTTCTGCCCCCTGACACTCTGAAACAGCCAGAATACTTCTAATGTATTCCATAGTCAAGATGGATACAAAATTCTTATTTAGTTCATCTGCCATTCCCTTGTACCCCATTACTATCTCTCCAGCATCATTTTCTGATATCTCTGCTCACTTCTTTTTTATTCTTACCTTCATATTTCATCCTTTCCCTCCTTATGGCCTTTCAGTTGCCTGCTGTTAGTTTTTAAAAGCTTTTCAGTTCTCTAACTCACCACTAATTTTGCAATTATACACCCTCACTTTTGTTTTTACGTTGACTTTGACTTCCCTTGTCAGTGACACTTACATTATTCTTCCTTTAGAATACTTCTTCTTTGGGATGTATCTACCCTTTGCCTTATGAATTTCTCCCAGAAACTCCAGCCATTGCTGTTCTGCCTTCGCCCCTGCTGGTGTGTGCTTCCAATCAACCCTAGCCAGCTCCTTTCTCATACCTCTATAATTACCTTTACTCCACTGTAACTCTGATACTTCTGACTTTTGCTTCTCCCTCTCAAATTGCAGGGGAAAGTTGATCATATTATAATTACTGTCTCCTAAGGCTTCCTTTACCTTAAGCTCCCTAATCTCAACCATTACTTAGTGATGTCCCCAATGCCATACCTACAAATCTCTAACTGTGCTACCAAATCATATACCTTATTCAATATGCTATAATATAATTCAATATACAATTATAACACATTCAGCCCAGTATCCATCCCCCTTTACGATTTTGTCCTTGTGATACACTGCAACTCATTCCACTGACCGCAATTTTGCCTTATCATCTGCCTGTTATTCCTGACAGTCTCATTGTACACAGCACCCAGTTGTATACCAAATACCCTATCCTCAACATTATCACTCTGGTTTGCTTCCCTCTGTGAAATTAGTTTAAATCCTCCCCAGCAGCTCTAACTTAAGGATGGTGAGTGTTTAAATCCACATCTGTAGTTACTGTAGATATTGCAAGGATATAGAAACATGTTGGAACTTTTAGTTGAAAACTGCAAATAGTACATTATGTGAATTTTCAGGCTTTGAAGTAAGATCAAAAGATATCATCCGGAAATGGATTTTATTGGAAATAATTGCAGATTTTGATGTACAGATGCAGAGCAAAAGTTTGACTCCACTTCACTGATTCATTTGATGCCTACATCCCACCCGTTACCTCTCAACTTGCCCCACAACCCATCCAAATCCAAATAAGTTTTCTTTCTGTGCCAAGCTATTCCATTGAGCTTTGAAGCCTCCCCCCACCCCCATTTCTTTGGGACAGTGAAGGAAGCGGAAAGATGACAGAATAAAGAGGTTGGGGG
The DNA here is from genome assembly GCF_030144855.1 of Hypanus sabinus. Lineage (NCBI taxonomy): Eukaryota > Metazoa > Chordata > Chondrichthyes > Myliobatiformes > Dasyatidae > Hypanus > Hypanus sabinus. Next base: position 30,213,112 of record NC_082715.1, read on the forward strand.
AGGGGAATGAGGCTAGCTGGAAGGTGATAGGTGAAGCCAGGTGTGTGGGAAAGGTCAAGGGCTGGAGAAGAAAAGATCTAACAGATGTAAACAATAGGTTAATGGGAAGGAGGAGGGAACACAGGGGGAAGTAATAGGCAGGAGAGAAGAACAATAGAAGGGGGGGGGGGGGAATTAGTTCACCGGAAGGAGAAATTGATATTCATACCATCAAGATGGAGTGTACTCAGACAGAATATAAGGTGTTGCTCCTGCACCCGGACACAAGAGGAAGCCATGGATTGACACCGTCAGAATGGGAATGGGAGTTGGAATTAATATGTTTGGTCACCTCAGTGGCCACTTTATTAGGTACACCTGCTTGGGAATGCAATAATATGACAGTAGCTGATTGAGAAAAGTAGACAGACATGGTTAAGAGGTTCAGTTGTTCACATCAAACATCAGTATGGGGAAGAAATTTGATCTAAGTGACTTTGACGGTTGAATGATTGGTGCTAGACAGGTTGGTTTGAGTATTTCAGAAAATGCTGATCTGGGATTTTCATGCACAGCAATCTCTAGTTTACAGAGAATGGTGTGAAAAAAAGAACAGAAAGCATGTAGTGAACTGCAGTCATGTGGGCAAGAATGCACGGCTAATGAAGGGAGAAGTGATCCGAGCTGTCAGGAGGCAACAGTAAATCAAAGAGCCATGCATTACAACAGTGGTGTGCAGAAGAGCATCTCTGAATGCACAACAGCAGCAGAAAATCATGAACATACACTCAGCGGCCATTTTGTTAGGTACTGGAGGTACATAATAAAGTCGCGACTGAGTGCAATTCTACAGCAGCAAATGTAGTTTTAAGTATGAAGCTTTGCCTTTAGCAGATTCTATTCTGGCATTATAGTGGAACATGACAGATAAATCCTAAAAAATAAGCTGAATAGTTCTGCTCTTTTTATTTACCACTTACTGGTGTGACCAAGGAAATGAAAGAGCTAAATGTGGACAATTTCAGGGAAGTTTGCATGGGAATAATTTCTCTGCTTCAATAAGGCTTACAAAGACATTCTCTGGAGGAGGCTGCTGCCTTGATCTATATTAATGGCTTGATCTTCAGTGCAAAGACCTTTTCAAAATTTGCAGATGGCACAAAACTTTGAAGACTGGTAAGAAAAGGAAGCTCATGATACACTTCAAAAGGATATAAATAGACAGGTGGAATGGGCAAACATATGCTTGATAAAATATGAAGTAATATATTTTAGTAGGAAGATGATTGACAATTAAACAGAGAAGATTTCAATTCTAAAGAACTGAGAGACCTGGGAGTACTTGCTTGCGTGAATGACTGAAGGTGGCTGGCAGATTAAAAAGGGAATTAAAAAGGCTTATGTACTCCCTTGGATTTGCAATCAGATGTACAGAAGGAACCAAATGTTGTCTTGATCCACTTTGAAATGTTTTGGCCCCTGCTGAAATGCTGGATTAAACCTCGCTAGAGATCTATGGGCGGTTCCGTACAGATGCAGCAGCATCAGCGGTTCTTTAATTCCATATCTGCCTCGTAAGCTACAGGCTCAGTGTAAGGTGTTGGGGCAGATATGCAGTTAGTCAGGTCACTTAGCTGTTGCATTGTACGTATCCAAGTTTGTAGATCTTCATGGAAAAGTTGTGAAGCAGTCGTTTAATTTTTGACAGTTCAATTGATATCTAGATTTATTCAAAGCATTAATTAGGTTAAAGTATCTTTCATTGCAAAAGTGTAAAAAAAGTCAATGTATTTTATCTGCTAATAAGTGTCACACAGCATTGGAGATGGTTAGGAATGGGGGAGGAGCCACAAGCTGGTGGAAGGCCATAGTTAGGGTGTGTGGGGCCTGGAGTTTGTTCTATCTGCCTGCAGCCTGTGCTCTCTGGTGGAACAGACACGGCAACAAGGTGATGAAGGCAGCAAAAGATAAGTGCAACTGCCAGCATCTTACATGGAGCACAAAGGCTGACTTGAGTATGATCCAGCTTACCATGTCTGCTTTGATATCAGGGCAGACGCAGGGTAGGAGGGAAGAAATGGGAACAGAGACTAACTTGGATTGTCTTCACTTAGAGCCAATCTGACTCAAAGGGAAGTCCTGTAATTATTCCTGATACTACTCAGGATTCCAATCTGCTTTAGCTATATAAGGATCTAATTAATATACTATGGGTGATATTGTTCATTTATCTTGCCTTAATGGCAACTTCAAATATTGTCATATGCCATTATAATTGTAATATGCTGTTAGTCAAGCATGCGATAAATTGGCTTTACAACAGTATTAATGGATAAGAATTGTATTACATAATAAATCACTTCTCTAGTGGAACCTTTTCTAGAATGACAGAAGTGATATACAGTGTATGCAGCATTAGTTGTAAACAATAATTGTCTCTTTAAGGCCATCACTACCGTGAGGATTATATCATGTATAGAAATGTATCAGGTATGACTGTATAGAACGCACCCTATCCAGCTGCATTGGTGGGGCAATTGCTCTGCCTGTGTCTGCAAAAACCCACTGAGAGTTGTGGACGCAGCCAAGCTCCATGGAGTCTGTTTACACTTCTCACTGCCTTAGTAAAGCAGTCAATGGAATCAAAGACCCCATCAACCTGGAACATTCTTCTTCTCAAAGTTCAAAGTAAACCTATTATCAAAGTTTGTATATGTAACATGCTGTAAGGTTTCACTGCTAAGGGTAATGTAATGGCTTCTCTGTAATGTTCCACTGCTGAGGTAATGGTTTCTCTGTAGCAGCAACGTTTGGGTTATGACTAGGGATAACGGGAATTTGAAACTCAGTGGCTAGCCAATGGGAAAAATGTTGTTCTTTCTTGTGTGTCTAGGAGTCGGGTTTTTTGCGGTCTTTTGTCGAGGAGAGATGAAGAGGGAGGATGCATGTGGAGAGAGCTGGTAGACCACCGGACGGAGTGGACTGAGATATGAGGGTCCAAAGGTCGGCGACATTCAGAGGAGATCGATGGGGAAAGCATGACTACTGAATGAGCTCCAATGGGGAATTTGACTTTGGGCTCTTTTTTTGTTTTGTTTATTTTCATTAGTAATCCTATATTCAAGTTAAGATTCATAAAGTCTATCATTTAATTGCTTATGGTGTACTGTCTGGTATTTGGCATTGTGGGTTTGTAACTGGGGGTTACACAACATCCACACAAGCATGATTCCCCAGTTTTGCGGGGTCGAAGGCTGTTTCCCCTTGATGAACACAAGCTGGGTGAGCCTGAGGGTTACATATATATACCATATACTACCCTGAGATTCAATCCTTTTTCAAATATTTACAGGGCAAATATACCAGAATTTTATGAAAAACAGACAAGGACTGACAAACACCAATATGAAAAAGAAGACAAACTATGTAAATAAGAATTATTTGGGTTTCCTCAGCGGCTTGAGCAGGGCATGACTGCGCAAGTGCATGGATGCCAGCTGGTGAGAGCAGCGAGAAGAGTTTAAAAGGAGACATTCTTATAGAGTGGGTGAGAGAGTAGAGGGCGACAGAGTGGGAAGGCTTTAGCTCAATGAAGCGAGGTAGGTTGCCTGAGTAGCATGCAGACAGGAAGTATGAGTGTGAGGCTGGTTTTCTGTGCTCAGTGTCAGATGTGGGAGGTCCGGGAGACTCCCAAGCTCCCGGACAGCCAGATCTGCAACAAGTGTGTTGAGCTGCAGCTCCTTAGGGACTGTGCTAGGGAACTGGAGATGCAGCTCGATGACCTGTATCTGGTCAGGGAGAGTCAGGAGGTGATAGAGAGGAGTTACAGGCAGGTAGTCACACTGGGGCCTGTGGAGACAGATAAGTGGGTAACAGTCAGGAGAGGGAAGGGCAAGAGCCAGATGCTCGAGAGTACCCCTGTGGCTGTACCCCTTGACAATAAGTACTCCTGTTTGAGTATTACTGGAGGAGAATGGCCTACCTGTGGGAAGCAACAGTGGCCGTACCTCTGGCACAGAGTCTGGCCCTGTGGCTCAGAAGGGTAGGGAAAGGAAGAGGATGGCAGCAGTGATAGGGGACTCTATAGTTATGGGATCAGACAGGCAATTCTGTGGACACAGGAAAGAAGCACGGATGGTAGTTTGCCTCCAGGTGCCAGGGTCCAGGATTTTTCTGATCGCGTCCATGATATCCTGAAGTGAAAACAGCCAGAGGTCGTGGTACATATTGGTACCAAAAACATAGGTAGGAAAAGAGAGGAGTTCCTGAAAACAGACTACAGGAAGTTAGGAAGGAAATTGAGAAGCAGGACCACAAAGGTAGTCATCTTGGGATTACTTCCTATGCCACGGGACAGTAAGTATAGGACAGTGAGGTGGAGGATAAATGCGTGGCTGAGGAATTGGGGCAGGGTGCAGGGATTCAGATTCCTGGATCATTGGGACCTCTCCTGGGGCAGGAGTGACCTGTACAAAAAGGATAGGTTCCACTTGCATCCCAGGGGGACCAGTATCCTGGTAGGGAGGTTTGCTAAGGCTATCTAGGAGAGTTTAAACTAGAATTGCTGTGGGGGGGGGGGGTGGTGGGAACCAAACTGAAGAGACTGGGGAAGAGGAGGTTAGCTCACAAATAGAGAAAACTTGGAGACAGTGAAAGAGGGAGGATAGGCAGGTGATAGAGAAGGGACTCGTTCAGACTGATGGTTTGAGATGTCTCTATTTTAATACAAGGAATACTATGAACAAAGCAGATGAGCTTAGAGTGTGGATCAGTTCTTGGAGATATGATGTTGTGGCCATAGAGAGACTTGGATGGCTCGGGGCAAGAATGGTTACTTCGACTGTCAGGCTTTAGATGTTTCAGAAAAGACAGGGAGGGAGGCAAAAGAGGTGGGGGCGTGGCACTGTTGATCAGAGGTAGTGTCACAGCTATAGAAAAGGTGGAAGACCATATAACAATCATAGCATGGAAACAGGCCATCTCGGCCCTCCTAGTCCGTGCCGAACTCTTAATCTCACCTGGTCCCACCTACCCGCACTCAGCCCATAACTCTCCACTCCTTTCCTGTCCATATACCTATCCAATTTTACCTTAAGTGACACAACTGAACTGGCCTCTACTACTTCTACAGGAAGCTCATTCCACACAGCTATCACTCTCTGAGTAAAGAAATACCCCCTCGTATTTCCCTTAAACTTCTGCCCCCTAACTCTCAAACCATGTCCTCTAGTTTGAATCTCCCCTACTCTCAATGGAAACAGCCTATTCACGTCAACTCTATCTATCCCTCTCAAAATTTTAAATACCTCGATCAAATCCCCCCCCAACCTTCTACGCTCCAATGAATAGAGACCTAACTTGTTCAACCTTTCTCTGTAACTTAAGTGCTAAAACCCAGGTAACATCCTAGTAAATCATCTCTGCACACTCTCTAATTTATTGATATCTTTCCTATAATTCGGTGACCAGAACTGCACACAATATTCCAAATTTGGCCTTACCAATGCCTTGTACAATTTTAACATTACCTCCCAACTTCTGTACTCAATGCTTTGATTTATAAAGGCCAGCGTTCCAAAAGCCTTCTTCACCACCCTATCTACATGAGACTCCACCTTCAGGGAACTATGCACAGTTATTCCTAGATCTCTCTGTTCCTCTACATTCCTCAATGCCCTACCATTTACCCTGTATGTTCTATTTGAATTATTCTTGCCAAAATGTAGAACCTCACACTTCTCAGCATTAAACTCCATCTGCCAATGTTCAGCCCATTCTTCTAACTGGCATAAATCTCCCTGCAAGCTTTGAAAACCGACCTCATTATCCACAACACCTCCTACCTTAGTATCATTGACATACTTACTAATCCAATTTACCACCCCATCATCCAGATGACTTATGTATATTAAAAACAACATTGGGCCCAAAACAGATCCCTGAGGCACCCCGCTAGTCACCGGCCTCCATCCCGATAAACAATTATCCACCACTACTCTCTGGCATCTCCCATCTAGCCACTGTTGAATCCATTTTATTACTCCAGCATTAATACCTAACGACTGAACCTTCTTAACTAACCTTCCATGTGGAACTTTGTCAAAGGCTTTGCTGAAGTCCATATAGACTATATCCACTGCCTTACCCTCGTCAACATTCCTCGTAACTTCTTCAAAAAATTCAATAAGGTTTGTCAAACATGACGTTCCACGCACAAATCCATGCTGGCTACTCCTAATCAGATCCTGTCTATCCAGATAATTATTAATACTATCTCTAAGAATACTTTCCATTAATTTACCCACCACTGATGTCAAACTGACAGGTCTATAATAGCCAGGCTTACTTCTAGAACGCTTTTTAAACAATGGAACCACATGAGCAATACGCCAATCCTCCGGCACAATCCCCATTTCTAATGACATCTTAAAGATCTCCGTCAGAGCTCCTGCTATTTCTACACAAACTTCCCTCAAGGTCCTGGGGAATATCCTGTCAGGACCCGGAGATTTATCCACTTTTAAATTTCTTAAAAGCGCCAGTACTTCCACCTCTTTAATTGTCATAGGTTCCATAACTTCCTTACTTGTTTCCCACACCTTACACAATTCAATATCCTCCTCCTTAGTGAATACCGAAGAGAAGAAATCGTTCAAAATCTCTCCCATCTCCCTCGGCTCCATACATAGCTGACCACTCTGATTCTCTAAGGGGCCAATTTTATCCCTCACTATCCTCTTGCTTTTAATATAACTGTAGAAACCTTTTGGATTTACTTTCACCTTATTTGCCAAACCAACCTCGTATCTTCTTTTAGCTTTTCTAATCTCTTTCTTAAGATTCCTTTTACATTCTTTATATTCCTCGAGCAATTCCTTTACTCCATGCTGCCTATATCTATTGTAGACATCCCTCTTTTTCCGAACCACATTTCTAATATCCCTTGAAAACCATGGTTCTCTCAAACCTTTAACCTTTCCTTTCAACCTAACAGGAACATAAAGATTCTGTACCCTCATAATTTCACCCTTAAATGACCTCCATTTCTCTATTACTTCCTTCCCATAAAACAACTTGACCCAATCCACTCTCTCTAAATCCCTTCGCATCTCCTCAAAGTTAGCCTTTCTCCAATCAAAAATCTCAACTCTAGGTCCTGTCCTGTCCTTCTCCATAATTATATTGAAGCTAATGCTATTGTGATCACTGGACCCGAAGTGCTCCCCAACACATACATCTGTCAGCTGACCTATCGCATTCCCTAACAGGAGATCCAACACTGCCCCATCTCTAGTCGGTACTTTTATGTATTGTTGCAAAAAACTATCCTGCACACATTTCACAAACTCTAAACCATCCAGCCCTTTTACAGAATGAGCCTCCCAGTCTACGTGAGGAAAATTAAAATCTCCCACAATCACCACCTTGTGTTTACTACAAATATCTGCTATCTCCTTACACATTTGCTCTTCCAACTCACGCTCCCCATTCGGTGGCCTATAATACACTCCTATTAGTGTTACTACGCCTTTCCCATTCCTCAGTTCCACCCAAATAGTCTCCCTAGAGGAGCTCTCTAATCTATCCTTCCAAAGCACCGCCATAAGATTTTCTCGGACAAGCAATGCAACACCTCCTCCCCTGGCCCCTCCTACTCTATCACACCTGAAGCAACTAAATCCAGGAATATTTAGTTGCCAATCACACTCTTCCTGCAACCATGTTTCACTAATAGCTACAACATCATAATTCCAGGTATCAATCCACGCTTTAAGCTCATCCAGCTTTCTTACAATGCTCCTAGCATTAAAATAGATACATTTAAGATACTCTCCACCTCCTCCTCTCTTTTCATCCCTAACAATGCATTCAAATTTATTATCCTTTTCTTTCTTCTCCCCTACATCTTTGGGCTGAGTGCATCCCTTCTCCATCACCTGCCTTTCCTCCCTCACACACTGTCTATTTACTTGCTCTACTGGTGAACTAACCTCCTCTCCCATAGTTTCCTCAAATTGAGGGATTGTCTATGGAGTCTCTGTGGGTGGAAGTTAGGAACAGGAAAGGGTCAATAACTCTACTGGGTGTTTTTTATAGACCATCCAATAGTACAGGGAAATCGAGGAGCAGATAGGAAGATAGATTCTGGAAATGTGTAATAATAACAAGGTTGTCGTGGTGGGAGATTTTAATTTTTCAGATATTGATTGCCATGTCCCTAGAGCAAGGGGCTTAGATGGGGTAAAGTTTGTTAGGTGTGTTCAAGAAGGTTTTTTAATACAATATGTAGATAAGCCAACAAGAGGAGAGGCTATACTTGATTTGGTATTGGGAAATGAACCCGGTCAGGTGTCAGATCTTACAGTGGGAGAGCATTTTGGAGATAGTGATCACAATTCTATCTCCTTTACCATAGCATTGGAGAGGGATAGGAACAGACAAGTTAGGAAAGTATTTAATTGGAGTAAGGGGAAATATGAGGCTATTAGGCAGGAACCTGGAAGCACAAATTGGAAACAGATGTTCTCAGGGAAATGTACAGAAGAAATGTGGCAAATGTTCAGGGGATATTTGAGTGGAGTTCTACATAGGTACATTCCAATGAGTCAGGGAAAGGATGGTAGGGTACAGGAACTGTGGTGTACAAAGGCTGTTGTAAATTTAATCAAAAAGCTAGGTAATTATAGAGAGCTAGAAGATTATAATGCTAGCAGGAAGGTGCAAAGGAAGAAAGTGGGACAGCCAGAAGGGGCCATGTGAAGGCCTTGGCGGACAGGATTAAGGAAAACCCCGAGGCATTCTACAAGTAAGTTCAGAGCAAGAGGATAAGATGTGGGAGAATAGGACCAATTAAGTGTGACAGTGGGAAAATGTATATGGAACCAGAGGAGATAGCGGAGGTACTTAGTGAATACTATGCTTCAGTATTCACTACAAAAAAGGATCTTAGCAATTGTAGGGATGACTTACAGTGGACTGAAAAGCTTGAGCATGTAGATATTAAGAAAGAAGATGTGCAGGAGCTTTTGGAAAATATCAAGTTGGATAAGTCGCAGGGACCAGATGAGATGTACCCCAGGCTACTGTGGGAGGTGAGGGAGGAGATTGCTGAGCCTCTGGCAATCATCTTTGCATCATCACTGGGGATGGGAGAGGTTCTAGAGGATAAGAGGGTTGTGGATGTTCTTTCATTGTTCAAGAAAGGGAGTAAAGATAGACCAGGAAATTATATGCCAGTGAGTCTTATTTCAGTGGTTGGTAAGTTGATGGAGAAGATTCTGATGGGCAGAGGCATAATATAATTAGTAGTAGTCAGCATGGTTTTGTTAAGTACAGGTCATGTCTTACGAGCCTGATTGAATTTTTTGAGGATGTGACTAAACACATCGAAGAAGGAAGAAGAGTAGATGTAGTGTATATGGATTTCAGCAAGGCATTTGACAAGATACCCCATGCAAGGCTTATTGGAAAAGTAAGGAGGCATGGGATCCAAAGGGACATTGCTTTGTGGATCCAGAACTGGCTTGCCCACAGAAGGCAAAGTGTGGCTGTAGATGGGTCATATTCTGCATGGAGGTCAGTCACCAGTGGGGTACCTCAGGATTCTGTTCTGAGACCCCTACTCTTTGTGATTTTTATAAATGACCTGGATGAGGAAGTGGAGGGATGGGTTAGTAAATTTACTGATGACACAAAGTTTAGAGGTGTTGTGGATAGTGTGGAGGGCTGTCAGAGGTTACAGCGGGACATTGATAGGATGCAAAACTGGGCTGAGAAGTGGCAGATGGAGTTCAACCCAGATAAGTGTGAAGTGGTACATTTTGGTAAGTCAAATATGATGGCAGAATATATTATTAATTGTAAGACTCTTGGCAGTGTGGAGGATCAGAGGGATCTTGGGGTCCGAGTCCATGGGACACTCAAAGCTGCTGCACAGGTTGACTCTGTGGTTAAGAAGGCATACAGTGCATTGGCCTTCATCAATCATGGGATTGAGTTTAGAAGCTGAGAGGTAATGTTGCAGCTATATAGGACGCTGGTCAGACCCCTCTTGGAGTACTGTGCTCAGTTCTGGTCACCTCACTATAGGGAGGATGTGGAAGCCATAGAAAGGATGCAGAGGAGATTCACAAGGATGTTGCCTGGATTGGGGAGTGTGCCTATGAGAATAGGTTGAGTGAACTCAGCCTTTTCTCCTTTGAGCGATAGAGGATGAGAAATGATCTGATAGAGGTGTATAAAATGATGAGAGACATTGATAATGTGGATATTCAGAGGCTTTTTCCCAGGGCTGAAATGGCTAGCATGAGAGAGCAATCGTTTTAAGTTGGGTAAGTGTTTTAAGCAGAGAGTGGTGAGTGGGTGGAATGGGCTGCTAGCGACAGTGGTGCAGGCAGGTATGACAGGGTCTTTTAAGAGACTCCTGAATAGGTAAATGGAACTTAGCAAAGTAGAGAGCTATGGGCAAACCTAGGTAATTTCTCAGGAAAGAACATGTTCTGCACAGGTTTGTGGACAGAAGGGCCTGTATTGTGCTGTAGGCCTTCTACTCTACATTTCTAATAATACTGAAAACACAAGTTGTAAAGACTTCTTGAAAGTGAGTCTGTAGATCATAGAATCAGTTCTTCACCCCCCTCCCCCTTGGGCAGAAGGTACAAGAGCATGTACCACCAGTGGCAAGAATAGCTTCTATTCTGCTGTATAAGACTATAGTCATCCAGTATGGTAAGATGGATGCTCAACCTCACAATCTACCTCATTATGTCTTGAACCACATTATCTACCTGCACTACACTTTCTCTGTCATTTTAACGCTCTAGTCTGCACTCTGGTATTGATTTCCCTTTGCACTACCTCAATGTACTGATGTCATGAAATGATCTGTACGGATAGCAAGCAAACAAATATTTTTACTGTACCTCAGTGTACAAGGCAATAAGAATCAAATTTACCAATCCTCTAATTTAATTTAACCTGTGACAAGCCAGTTTTTGGGTTGTAACAAAATTCTGTTGGAACTTCCAGATGCAGTCTGTGAAGACATTTTATTAAACAATGGAGTTTGAACTGTTGGTGTCTCTTGTGTCTGTGGATTCATTGTTGAAGGGTAAGAACTAATTGAGCAAACTTACTTTACAAATGAAATCCTAAGAACTATCTGTCCAATTTTCTGTCCGATATTCTATTTTACTTCAACTTTTTGTCAACAGTTACCTCAGAAGAAGTTTATTGCAGTTTATCTTCTGAAGTCTATTCATTGTAATTTAATTGAGGACTGTTCTAATAACGTAATTACCAAGTCCTATGTGAGCTTACTTAAATATACTGTTGGCCAGAAAGAACGACAGTCTACAAATAAGTGAATTCAAATGAATCAAGGACAGTGGAAGCAGACAGACTAACTGTCTTTGCTCTTGCCGCGTGCTTGGGGATGGAGGCTGCCATTTTCTGAAGAAGTTCTATTCTCCATTTTGTGAGCTTGACATGCTGGGCTTGATCAATGTTTTAAAGAAGACACAATGATATGTCAGATAATCTGCTAGACTGGAGATCATTTCCAAATAAGAAGTTATTTGTGAGATGTTCTTTGGTTGAATATAGGTTTGTGAATGTTGGAGTTGGTGCCTGCCTGGAGTGATTCCAGCTCATTGCTGATTGAGAACAAACAGCCATAAATTATCGACTGTCACTTGATGGGAAGAGGGCAATAAATGGATCCACGCGTGAATCTGCAGATGCTGCAAATAAATAAAAGCACAAAATGCTGGCAGAACTCAGCAGGCCAGAGAGCATCTATGGGAGGAGGTAGTGACGACGTTTCAGGCCGAAACCCTTCATCAGGAGTGAAGTAACCTGGGATGGTCGAGGGGGGATATGAAGAGGGAGGAGGGATGAAGTAGAGAGCTGGGAAGTGATAGGCTGAAGGGAAATGGGCTGGGGGAAGGTGGAGAATTATGGGAAATAAAAGAGAAAGAAAGGTAGGGCAGGGGGGAGATTATAGTGAGGGGGGAAAAAGAGAGAGAAAGAGAACCAGACTAAAATTATAGATAAGGATGGGGTAATGGGGAGGCAGGGGTATCAATGGAGGTCTGTGAGTTGAATGTTCATGCTGGCAGGTAGGAGGCTACATAGGCGGGAGATAAGGTATTGCTCCATCAACCGGTGTGTGGCCTCATCTTGACGGTAGAGGAGGCCATGGACAGACATGTCGGAGTGGGAGTGGTCTGTGGAATTGAAGTGTGTGGCCACAGGGAGATCCGCCACTGCTGGAGGACTGAGAGCAGGTGTTTGGCGAAACGGTCTCCCAGTCTGCGGCGGGTCTCCCCAATGTATAAAATGGCCACATCGGGAGAACCAGATACAGTATATCACCCCAGTTGACTTGCAGGTGAATAAATGGATGCTGGTTTGGAACAGAGCCAATAACAAGGTGTTAAAGGACAGACGCATGACCTTTACAACAATACTACTTTGGCTTAGCTCTATGTCCATTAATGGTTAACATACAAAATATACCATAAGACCATAAGATTGAGGAACAGAATTACGCTATTTGGCCCATTGAGACTGCTCCACAATTTGAATGTAGCTGATTTCAAAGTTCAAGGTAAATGTATTATCGAAGTACATATATGTCACCATATACAAGCATAAGAAACATTTTCTTATGGACATACTCAATAAATCTATAACGTAATAGCAATAACACAATCAATGAAAGACTGCACCAACTTGGGTGTTCAACCAGTTTGCAAAGGACAACAAACTGCAAATACAAAAAGAAAAATAATTACAATAAATAAATCAGCAATAAATATTGAGAACATGAGAGGAAGAGTTCTTGTGAAACGGAGACATCTCTTTCTCCCTTATTAGGGAGAGAGAGAACCTGTGTCATTTCTGTTGCTTTTGATTGGTGGCAGGTACCGATGCTTTTTTTAACCAGTGGGGGGAGGGGGAATGTTGCTTGCTGCCCTTACATGTGGGAGGGAGGGAAGTTGGGGAGGACATTGGGGTTCTAACATTTAACTGTCATTCATTCTTTGGGGTACTCCTCCGTTTTCGTGGATGCTTGCTAAGATAAAGCATTTCAGGATGTATATTGTATACATTTCTTTGACATTAAACATACCTTTGAAACCTTTTAAAACTTTGAATACGAGTCCATTGTTTGTGGGAACATTTCAATGATGAGGCAAGTGAAGCAGAGTGAAATTATCCCCTTTGATTCGAGAGCCTGGTGATTGAGGGGGCTAACTGTTCCTGAACATGGTGGTGTGAGTTCTGAGGCTCCTTTATCTTCTTGTTGATGTCAGCAGTGAGAAGAGAGCATGTCTTTTCTGGTGGGGTTCCCTGATGATGGATGCTGTTTTTATATAGATGTGCTTGATGATGGGGAGGCCTTTATCCATGATGGACTTATCATTCTCAACCCCATTCTCCTGCCTTCCCCCCATAACCTTTGGCGCCTTTACTAATCAAGAACCTATCAACCTCCGCTTTAAACGTACCCAATGACTTGCTCTCCACAGCATTCTGAATTACTAAATAACTGAGATCTAAGGCGTGACATTTCCCAGGACAGATTTGTCGAAGGAGCCTGTTGGACCTTGAGTTGTGGGGCTTGGAAAAGTGACGCGGAAGACTGTAACATTGGAACAGTGAGTTGCTGATTTTCGCTCTCCTTGTTGCAGGAACGACCTCCCTGTCCCTTGCTGGGAGGGCCTGCCTGAGATAACAAAATGCTGGTTTGGGAATGGTAGTTCAATGGACTTTGGATCAATAGACTCTTTGGTACTTCTGCTGCTGCTCGCATGGTGGGAGAGCTGGTCGTTGCCTCTGCTGGTGTCGATGGCAATGGAGAGCGATCGATTCTATTGCTGCTACTTGTGCAAAGGGAGGGGAAGGGGACTTTGATGTTTCTATCGTTCTGTAGGATTGCTATACTTAGTGAACTTCTGGGATGATGACGAACTTCACATTGTATACTGTATACATACTCTGATATTAAATGTACCTTGAAACCTTGAGTCTATGGGATAGAAAACAGGTCCCAACTTCCACCTACTGTACAAGGACCTGCAACCATAATTATTATCATTACCAGTCTAGATGGGTTTGAAAATAACAATAGGACAGATGTGTTTTGGTCTAGACACTAATATGCTTTATGAAGTTGAAAATTGAGATATTCATCACTATTGCCATCAAGGAAAGAAAAAGCAATAAATATTAATAGGATGTGTGCTGTTGAAAGATCATTGATTTGAACATCAACTTTCTTTCTGTCCCTCTCATTTGGTCATTTGAATTGGGAGCAAGTTACAGCTTGTGATTCAGCTGGGAGCTCAGAGAATTCGACCGTGTAGGTAGGATTTAAGCCTACCTGGTCAATACCTGTGGAGGAGGGGGAACTGCGCAGGCGCGAGTGACGTCAGCGTCGAGCGTGCACTTTAAAAGGCAGGACTTCTTTTCAGAGCGGGCAGCGGAGTCCGTGGAAGCAGAGTCCTGGGCTTTGGCTAAGTGGGCTTCGGCGTAAGGGGACTTCAGTAAGCTTGTGTGATTGCTCGCTGAGGGGAAGAAGGTAAGGTCGCTAGGTGCTTTTTAGACTTATTCTATTAATCCAGTTCAGGTATGGGGGAGACAGTCAGAGCAGTGGTGTGCTCCGTATGCAGTATGTGAGAAGTCAGGGTCAACACAGTTGTCCCTGATGACCACACCTGCAAAAGGTGCGTCCAGCTGCAGCTCCTTTCAGCCCGAGTTAGGGAGTTGGAGCGGGAGCTGGATGAACTACGGATCATTCGGGAGGCAGAGGCAGAGATAGATAGGAGTTATCAGGAGGTAGTCACACCAAAAAACCAAGAAGTAGGCAGATGGGTGGCGGTCCAGAGAGGCAGGGGGAGCAGGCAGAGAGAGCAGAGCACCCCTGCGGCCATTCCCATTAACAATAAGTATACCGTACTGGATACTGTTGATGGGGATGACCTACCAGGAATGAGTTGTAGTGGTCCTGCCTCTGGCACAGAGGTTGAACCCTCAACTAGAAAGGGGAGAAGAGAAGAGAGCGATAGTTTTAGGGGATTCTATAGTCAGGGGGGCAGATAGGAGATTTTGTGGGGCAGATCAGGAGTCTCCGATGGTACGTTACCTCCCTGGAGCCAGGGTCCGGGACATCTCAGATCGGGTGCAGGCTATTCTTGAGAACGAGGGCATGAACCCAGATGTAGTGGTCCATGTAGGGACCAACGATGTAGGTAAGGTGAGTGAGGGGGTCCTGCTTAGAGAGTTCAGGGAGTTAGGAGTGAAGCTGAAAGGCAGGACCTCCAGGGTGACAATCTCGGGATTGCTACCTGTGCCACGTGCGAGTGAGGCGAAGAATAGAATGATTATGCACATTAATATGAGGCTGAGAGCATGGTGCAGGAAGGAAGGGTTCAGGTTTTTTGATAACTGGTCTTTGTTCCAGGGACATTGGGATCTGTTTCGAAGGGACGGTCTACATCTGAACCGGAGGGGTACTAACATTCTTGCAGGAATGTTTGCCAGTGCTGCTCGGGGGGGTTTAAACTAGATGTGCAGGGGGCAGGGATCCAGATCCAGAGGGTTGGTCAGAAGGAGCATGGGGTTAAATGTGTAGAAGGTTTGGGTGATCTTGAGAAGGTCATCAAAATTCAAGGTGCAATTAGCCCGATGGAAGTTCAAGGAGCTGGGTTAGGTACAATAGACAGTGTTTTAAGCAAAGAGAGGAGGAATGGGCTAAGAATTCTATACTTGAATGCGCGTAGTGTCAGAAATAAGACAGATGAGCTTGAAGCTCAGATGAAAATGGGGAACTACGATATTGTTGGGATAACAGAGACATGGCTGCAAGGGGATCAGGCCTGGGAATTGAGTGTACCAGGGTATACGTGCTATCGTAGAGACAGAAATATGGGAAGAGGGCGTGGGGTGGCCCTGTTGGTGAGGAATGAGATTCAGTCCTTAGCAAGAGGTGACTTGGGAACAGGGGAAGTAGAGTCTGTGTGGATTGAGCTGAGGAACAGTAAGGGTAAAAAGACCCTAATGGGTGTTGAGTACAGGCCCCCAAACAGTAGCGTGGATATTGGGTACAAGTTGATTAGGGAGTTAACATTGGCATGTGCTAAAGGTAATGCAGTCGTTATGGGAGATTTCAACATGCAGGTGAACTGGGAGAATCAGGTAGGTGCTGGACCCCAGGATAGGGATTTTGTGGAGTGTCTAAGGGATGTATTTTTGGAACAGCTTGTGCTTGAGCCAACCAGGAATGAGGCTATTTTGGACTTGGTGATGTGTAATGAACAGGAATTGATAAGTGATCTTGAAGTAAAGGAGCCATTAGGAAGTAGTGATCATAACATGATAAGTTTTTATCTACAATTTGAGAGGGATAAGGGCAGATCAGAGGTGTCAGTGTTGCAATTAAATAAAGGAGACTACGGAGCCATGAGGGAAGAGCTGGCCAAAGTTAAATTGGCGGATGCCCTGGCAGGAAAGACAGTGGATCAGCAGTGGCAGATATTCTTGGGGATAATACAAAAGATGCAAAAGCAGTTCATTCCAATGAGAAGGAAGGATTCAAAGAGGGAGAAGGGGCCACAGTGGTTGACAAAGGAAGTCAGAGATTGTATAGCATTAAAGAAAAAGAAGTATGACAGGGCTAAGATGAGTGGGAATACAGATGATTGGGAAAGTTTTAAGGAACAGCAGATCTTAACTAAAAAAGCAATACGGAGAGAAAAAATCAGGTATGAGCTCAGTCTAGCCAGGAATATAAAAGGGGATAGCAAAAGCTTTTTTAGCTATGTGAAGAGAAAGAAGATAGTTAAGAACAATGTTGGCCCCTTGAAGAACGAATTGGGAGAAATTGTTATGGGAAACAGGGAAATGGCAACAGAACTTAATGCGTACTTTAGATTTGTCTTCACCAGGGAGGACACAAGCAATCTCCCAGATGTATGGATGGGCCAGGGTCATAAGATATCAGAGGAATTGAGACAGATTGACATTAGGAAAGAAACTGTGATGAGTAGACTGGTAGGACTGAAGGCTAATAAATCCCCGGGTCCAGATGGTCTGCATCCGAGGGTTCTAAAAGAGGTGGCTCAGGAAATTGTGGATGCATTGGTAATCATTTTCCAATGTTCCTTAGATTCAGGATCAGTTCCTGAAGATTGGAGAGTGGCTAATGTTATCCCACTTTCCAAGAAGGGAGGGAAGGAGAAAACGGAGAACTATCGCCCTGTTAGCCTAACGTCAGTTGTGGGGAAGATGCTTGAGTCCATTATTAAGGACGAAATAGTGGCACATCTTGATGGCAGTAATAGGATTAGGCCGAGCCAGCATGGATTTACCAAGGGCAAATCATGTTTGACTAATCTGTTGGAGTTTTTTGAGGGTGTAACAAGGATGTTAGACGAGGGTAAGCCAGTGGATGTTGTGTACCTAGATTTTCAGAAGGCATTCGATAAGGTGCCACATAGGAGATTGGTGAGTAAAATCAGAGCTCATGGCATTGGGGGCAGGGTTTCAACATGGATAGAAAACTGTTTGGCAGATAGAAAGCAAAGGGTAGCAGTGAATGGGTGTTTCTCGGACTGGCTGGAGGTGACTAGTGGGGTACCACAGGGCTCTGTATTGGGACTACAGCTCTTTACGATTTATGTCAACGATTTAGATGAGGGCATTGAAAACTATATCAGCAAGTTTGCTGACGATACTAAACTGGGTGGCAGTGTGATATGCGAAGAGGACATTAGGGGAATACAGGGAGACTTGGATAGGCTGGGTGAGTGGGCAGATACTTGGCAGATGTCATTCAATGTGAATAAATGTGAAGTTATCCACTTTGGAAGCAGGAACAAGAGGGCAAAGTATTGTTTGAATGGTGTAGAGTTAGGTAAGAGAGAAATGCAAAGAGACCTAGGAGTCCTAGTTCATCAGTCAATGAAGGTGAATGAGCAAGTGCAACAGGCAGTGAAGAGGGCAAATGGAATGTTGGCCTTTATTACAAGGGGAATTGAGTACAAGAGCAAGGATGTCCTTTTGCATTTGTACAGGGCCCTGGTGAGACCACACCTGGAATATTGTGTACAGTTTTGGTCTCCAGGTTTAAGGAAGGCCATTCTGGCAATTGAGGAAGTGCAGTGTAGATTTGCTAGGTTGATTCCTGGGATGGCAGGGCTGTCTTACGCAGAGAGATTGGAGAGATTGGGCTTGTACACGCTGGAATTGAGGAGATTGAGAGGGGATCTGATTGAAACGTTTAAGATAATTAAAGGATTTGATAGGATTGAGGCAGGAAATATGTTCCAGATGTTGGGAGAGTCCAGTACCAGAGTGCATGGATTGAGAATAAGAGGTCAGTTATTTAAAACAGAGTTGAGGAAGAGCTTCTTCTCCCAGAGAGTTGTGGAGGTGTGGAAAGCACTGCCTCGGAAGACGGTGGAGGCCAATTCTCTGGATGCTTTCAAGAAGGAGCTAGATAGATATCTGAAGAATAGGGGAATCAAGGGATATGGGGACAAGGCAGGGACTGGGTATTGATAGTGAATGATCAGCCATGATATCAGAATGGCGGTGCAGACTCGAGGGGCCGAATGGTCTACTTCTGCACCTATTGTCTATTGTCTATTGTCTCTGTCTACAGATGCCGTCTGACCAGCATTGCCCTGTTTTAATTTTAGATGCATAGGGTCACTGATATTACCAGGACCCAGGTCAATGCGTTGTGCCTGCATTGCCAGGAGACCATTTCAATCGGACTGTGCATGAGCAGATTATCAAATATAGAAAGCCCCGGGTCAGGGAAAAATATGCTGCAAGTATTCATCATTTGAAATTCAGAATTCAGCTGCACATATTATATTCAGGAGTGATATTATGTTGATTGATGTCTGGTGGATGATACAGCCTGTTCCCTGCGGTCCATAAATTATGGACTGACCTAGAATGACCCTGAGAATCATGGAGCAGCATCACAGTCAGCCAGGTGCCTCTAAACAGAGCTCTTATATGTATTCACTCACAGGTGCAGACATCACCGCCAAGGCCAGCACTGGTTGGCCACTCCGAATGGGTACATTTCTTCTCAAACTAATCCTTCTTATTACATTCCACTTCCCCCTTAATCCTGATCTTACAAAACACAGATGGAGGAAATGTGTTTTGTTCATTTCCAATATCCAAATGCTCTCCCCACACTCCCACTCCGACTCGTACCTCACGTACCCTTGAGCCTTTCACCTCTCGGAAACCTGGTAGGGAATGGTGAGGAACTAGTAGTGACTAAGTCACATTGTCATGTGGTTTCATATTCTTCACCCGAAGCGTGGGCATTGACACGACAGATAACTCAGAGGAAAACGCTGGGTAAGATGCAAGGGGTGACACAGCAGCGTAACGATCAGCATAACACTTTACAGCAACAGTGACATGGGTTCAATTCCCGCCACTCCCTGTAAGGAGATTGCACGTTCTACCCATGGCCACATGGATTTCATCCTGCTGGTTCAATTTCTTCCCACAATTCGAAGATACATAGGTTGTTTGCGGCAGTTTGGGCTCATTCAGCTGGGTCTGCCAGCACAGCTCCAGAATGGTCCAGGCAGCCAAAGTATTGCTTCAGAATGTTAGTGATCAGCACTATTAGAGTCCGTAGGGCAGTAGCCACTCTTTGGCTAGTCACAGAGTCACAATGGAGCTGCCACAGTGGACTGCCACTAGCTATAGTCTGGTATGATATACTCCCTCTGATGACACCCCAGCTGGCCAGTGACGAAGAGAAGTTCTGCTATAGGGCTGGTGGAAGTTCTAGTGGAGTTTCTGCTATAGGACTGGTGGAAGTTCTAGTGGAGTTTCTGCTCTAGGGCTGGTGGAAGTTCTAGTGGAGTTTCTGCTCTAGGGCTGGTGGAAGTTCTAGTGGAGTTTCTGCTATAGGACTGGTGGAAGTTCTAGTGGAGTTTCTGCTCTAGGGCTGGTGGAAGTTCTAGTGGAGTTTCTGCTCTGGGGCTGGTGGAAGTTCTAGTGGAGTTTCTGCTCTAGGGCTGGTGGAAGTTCTAGTGGAGTTTCTGCTCTAGGACTGGTGGAAGTTCTAGTGGAGTTTCTGCTCTAGGGCTGGTGGAAGTTCTAGTGGAGTTTCTGCTATAGGACTGGTGGAAGTTCTAGTGGAGTTTCTGCTCTAGGGCTGGTGGAAGTTCTAGTGGAGTTTCTGCTCTGGGGCTGGTGGAAGTTCTAGTGGAGTTTCTGCTCTAGGGCCGGTGGAAGTTCTAGTGGAGTTTCTGCTCTAGGGCTGGTGGAAGTTCTAGTGGAGTTTCTGCTCTAGGGCTGGTGGAAGTTCTAGTGGAGTTTCTGCTCTAGGGCTGGTGGAAGTTCTAGTGGAGTTTCTGCTCTAGGGCTGGTGGAAGTTCTAGTGGAGGTTCTGGTATAGGGCTGTGTCGCTTTGTTACATGTACATCGAAACATACAGTGAAATTCGTTGTTTGTGTCAACAAGCAAACAGTCTGAGGAGGTGCTGGTGCTAGTCCACAAGCATCGGGTGTCAACATGAGCAAGCGTACAACTTACTTATCCTAAACCTAAGCTGTACATCTGTGGAAAGTGGGCGGAAACTGGAGCACCCAGATGAAATCCACACAATCACAAGGAGAACAGACGAACTCCCTACGAACCCCTGACCACTGTAAAGAGTTGTGCTAACCACAATGCTACTGTGTTGCCCCGCTCTCCTGGTATAATTAACCACTTGGCATGATTAACTTATTATTATTTAATTATTTATGGTTTTATGTTGCTATATTTCTTCACTATTCTTGGTTGGTGCGGCTGTAACAAAACCCAATTTCCCTCGGGATCAATAAAGTATGTCTGTCTGTCTGTATAACATCCTAATGTCCAAGCATTCCATCTGTCAGCTACCTCTAACAAGGGAGAAAGAGAAATATTCAGATCTCCAAATATTCATTGAGCCTCAGCTTCTTTCCATAAAAATGGATGACAAATAGGTTTAGTTTGATTGCACTAACAAGACCAAAGTCTGTGCTGAGGATCTCAGTATGCTACTAGTGCCCTGGGAATCAGGGCTGCTGAACCTAATTTGTAGTCAGCAGCCTCCTCTGCTCCTTTTCTATCAAGCTAGATTAGTAAGTCAAACTACATGAAATTGATTATGTTCTCTAATTCTTGTCATGCTCCTGTCCCTTGTTTAGTTGCCTCTGTTATGTTAGCCTGTGTTAGGCATTCTTGTAAGGCAGCACAAAGACAGTGATGAGGCATTCAATCAAACTAGCTGAGAGGCATTTCATCGGCATCTGCTCCTGCCTCAGCCCGCTGCTGCATTTTACTGCCAAAATTAACGACTGCATGGACGGGACCAAGACTTGGTGCACATCATTCATCCATGATTTTTATGCTAGTTGCTGTTCTAGTGAATTTGCAAATGAATGAATTAAGCATTTTATATTTCAACCTAGCCAGTGGGTGTAAATCATTTCATTGATGTAAAAGAGGCACTTCTCATCCCTTGGAATGAATATGACTTGTTACATTGTTACACTAAAGCTCTGTATTACTCTGAAGATTACTGTATTTGATTTATTTGTACTCTGGAATGTGGCTGAATATGAATCCTAGCCTAATCACAGGGCAATTTGCAATGACCAATCCTACTAACTGGTACGTCTTTGGACTGTGGGAGGAAACTGGAGCACCCGGAGGAAACCCATGCAGTCACGGGGAGAACATACAAACTCCTTACAGGCAGCAGGGGGAACTGAACCCAGTGTGCTAACCACTGCACTACCATGTCGTCCCAGTCTTGCAGTCCTGCAGTTTCTGCTTGGTGTTGTGGTAAATAACCTAAATAGGCATTAGCTGAGACAATGTGCTGTAGCTTTCCCAGTGTACTTTTTCCTTAAACAGAATGATCACCTCATGAACGTAGCTCATGTTTGTCTTGCAAAAGAAAATGATGGAAATAACTTTGAACTAATTCTGCACGAGTGTCATGGTTCTTTGCTGTATTACCAATAAACTGTTGCTGTGCTGACTGCACCTCATCAATTACAAGACTTGAGCAATGAGTAAACACCAAGTTTACTCTAGTGGCTATACAAAATTTGTGACAAAGCAATTAAGCAGTTATATCACATTTTCAGCAAATTTAATAAATGGATATATATTTTTGATCCTTTACAATAATGCCTTCTAATCTGAAGGTCTTTGGGTAAAAAGACACCCTGTAGCAGTCTTTTATTGAAGCCACTGAAAAATGCGAATTCTATCAGCATTTTAGTCATGCTCCTTTCTGGCAGCAATTCAAGTACTGCAGTGCAGGAGGAAATCAGCACATTCCCAAAGAAGTGTGCCACACAGGAAAGCATACCGTGTTTCTACCAGCACTAATTTCCTGCCAAGATCCCTTCAAAGATACTTTAAATATTACTGATCAGCAAATGAGAATCAATGAAAATGATCATGGATATCTTGAAATACTACTTTGATGACTATCGCAGAGCGTGTTATTGCTAACAGCTGCCATTTAATTTAATTTCATCACAATTCAAGAAGGGATGACAGAGATGACAGTGGGGCCTGTATTCTCTCCTGCAACAATGATGGTTTTGATAGCCCCAAATAATTGCTCTATCTATGACTGAGGCGTTATGGTACACACCATCAAATTTTACTGCATCTTCACTTTTTCATGATACAGAGGCTTCTTCCATAATATCAACAATTTCTCTGTCAAATATGAATACAATGCTTCAAGTCAGTAACCTTTTTAAAGCATCTTTGTAACAGGGATAATGAGGCCAATTATTATTGACATCCTTAATTGCCTTTCAGAAGATGGTAGTGGGCTACCACCTAAACTATAGTGGTTTATTTAGTGAAGTTATGTTTTGGTGCTGCTTGTTAAGCTCTTCCAAGAATTCAATCCAATGTAAATTAAAGATGCTAATGTATCTCCAATTCAGGACACTGCCATAAATTGAGAGGAACTTAGGGGTGGCAGAGTCACCATGCACCTGCTGTTTTTGACAACACAGTAGTCCATTTGGCCCAACAGGTCCATTCTGGCTCACACTATGTGATCACATCAGTTCCACTCTCTCTCAAAGGTTCAGTTATTATCAAAGTACACACTCTGAAATTCTTCAGTTCTCCGCGCAGCCAAGAAACCAAGAAAAAACAATCATCAAACACCAAATCCTATCTCCCCGCAAAAAAATAGACAAAAATGGATCAGGGGCATCAACCCTCCAAAACCCCTCCTCCTTCAGAACAACCAACAAAATGGATCAAGCACATCGACTCCCAAATCCCCTCCCAGCATAAAAAATAAACAAGATTAGGCAAAAAAACATGGAATATAAAAATGAAAAGATTGAAAAATAGAGTCTATAGTCCAAGTCTACAGTCAAAACACAGAAAGAAACCTGGGCAACACTCTCTGGGCGCAGTGGTAGGTTCTCTCCTCTCTGGTACAGAGCAACCTATAAAAAGGCAAACAGCCAGCGTCCCCCCTCTGCACTCGCTTCGATGCTTCAATCTCCCTCGTCACTTTAATGGAAGCTATTATCAGCTAAGTGGGGTCAAAGCTCGGCCCGAGCGGCATCCTGCAGTCTTCTCACCGTGTGGTTCGCTCGCGCTGCCTCTGCCTCCCGGAATCCTATCGGAGACCGCCGAGCGCTGATGCACCCAAACGATCTCCAAAACAAAACACTGGCTCCAACAGTTCCAGGCTCACATTCAAGACAAAAAACACACATAAAAGACATGAACGAAGTGAAAAAGATGCTTTCATGATCTATCCAGAAGATGTCGACCAAAGGAGCATTGCACACAAGTGCCATCTTGACCTTCATTGTACCCTTGCAACTTAATCTCCACACATGTCCATTAATCCCAAGAGATAAGTTACAACAGCCCTTTAACTGGATGAACACAATGATTGGACCATGGTTTAAGAGCCAGGCCAAATTGGAAAGATCTCGTACAGTCTGAATCAAGCCGGCAGAGTCCTGGCCACAAAGTGTATCGACATGAAGGTAATGAGAAAGCTTGGTGCTGAATCTCTTGTTTTGGAGTAGTCTGAATCTGACTGGTTCTTGTTGTTACAATATGTACATGATTGTACCAACTCAGCTGGGCCACCCTGTCCAACCAGTCTGCTACAGGGACTTCCCAGTGTCAAGCTCAACGACATACCTAGTGATCAGCACTTCAAACAGTCTTCTATGAATTCTCTCAAAACCATTGTGAGAACCTTATCAAAGTTTTGGAACTTGTATTCATGTCAAACAAATGTAATTTTAGAGAAGTAATGATCAGCAATTATTTTTGTTATCATTCAATTAATTGTTTTCCATTCAGTGTTCGGTTTGAATATTTTTAATATTGGTTTCTAAGTTTGTATTTTTCTTATTGTTAGAACAGAATTTCACCAAGTGGTTTAAATTTATTAAAATCAATGAGAAGATAGACATAGCGTGAAATAACGTAACAACATTTTTAAAAAATTTAAAAATTAATAATTTTCAAAATGAGGGTGTGAAGAGTGATGGGGATTTTATGCAATGGTTTGAGGAATTCATGTGTTTTACAGGCTAATCATTAGACTCTGAGCTGTAGCCTTAAAAAACAGACAAGACAGCCTCTTGCCTGTAACTTTCCAGAATGAAGAGTGTGTGAAAAACCTTTTGAGTATCAGATTTGTGGGGATGGCGAGAAGATCTGAGCAGAGGCAGAACTGATCATTAGAAACTGGGGAAGAGAAATGAGGTAAAGGATGATACCTGAGAGGAGGAAGCAATTCTGAGGAGTGGTTGGTTCAGTCAAGGTGAAGGTTACCGAGGAGCTCAGGGTGTGATTGCACCAATTAGTGTGTGGATTTGATCAGGGACCATTCAGGATGGAGAGATTCGACTAACTCAGCAGTGAAGAGTGTTGGGAATGATTATGAATACTAACATCTAGAGAAGCAAATAGAGAAGCCTCATAACGTGGGCTAGGTATGGATGGGCACTCGTATAACACTGGAATAATCCTCATTCCTTAGTATCTGCTCTGTTTCAGAGGGAAGGTTTGCACTGTGTGCATGCTTCATATGCAGGCTACATGCTTGCACTAATCCTCACCCAAAGTTGTTAAGCATGTCAAGTGACCTTCCTCAAATGCTCTACCAATGCACAAAGGTCCAAACCGTGATAACGATCGACATTCCAATCTGTAACCTACAATCATAATTGCAGATGGAATACAGCACCGGGCAGTATATAGTCATGCACTTTAGTAGAAAGAAATGAAAGGGTTGACTCTTTTCTAAATGGAGAGAAACTATAAAAATCTGAGGCGCAAAGTGATTTGGGAGTCCTTGTGCAGGATTGCCTAAAGGTTAATTTACAGGTTGAGTCTGTGGTGAGGAAGGTAAATGCAATGTTAGCATTCATTTCAAGAGGACTAGAATATAAGAGCAAGGATGTAATGTTGAGACTTTATAAAGCACTGGTGAGACCTCACTTGGAGGATTGTGAGCAGTTTTGGACACCTTATCTTAGAAAGGATGTGCTGAAACTGGAAAGGGTTCAAAGGAGGTTCATGAAAATGATTCCAGGATTAAACGGCTTGTCACATGAAGAGCGCTTGATGGCTTTGGCCCTGTGTTCACTGGAATTCAGAAGAATGAGGGGTGACCTCATTGAATCCTAGCAAATGGTAAAAGGCCTTGATAGAGTGGATGTGGAGAGGATGTTTCCTATAGTGGGAGAGTCTAAAGCCAGAGGTCACAGCCTCAGAATAGAGAGGCCTCCTTTAAGAATAGAGATGAGGAGGAATTTCTTTAGCCAAAGAGTAGTGAATCTGTGGAATTTGTCGTCACTGGCAACTGTAGAGGCCAAGTCTTTATGTATATTTAACACAGAGATTGATAGATTCTTGATTGGTCACAGTATGAATGGTTGTGGAGGAAAGGCAGGAGATTGGGGCTGAGGAAAATCGAATCAGACATGATGAAATGGCAGAGCACACTAGATGGGCCAAATGGCCTAATGCTGCTGCTATATCTTATGGTCTTATGGGCGTATAATCGTATGCTATGCATTAAATCATAAACACAAGAGGTTCTGCATTTGCTGGAAACCCTGACTGTTTATTCCCCTCCATAGGTACTGCCTGACCTGCTGAGTTCCTCCGGCATTTTCTGTGCATTCTATGCAGTAGACTTGTTAGACCCATTTTATTTAGATTTGTTGACCTCATTCTAAGTTACACACTGCTACTTCTTCCCTGCATGCTATGGACAGAGAGCCTGATTAAGCAATCTGTTAGTGCAGGCAAATTCACAAAGTAAGATGCTTACTGCATAGTGTAACAGTATGGTACCAAAGAAAATACCTAATGCAGGGAATGAAAGTGTAGGTCTTCTTCCATGTCTTCCAGATATTTCTACTCTTCAACAACATGGCCTAGACACTATTTCCTCATTGCATGCTAATAAACGTAACCAATTAAACAATAGACATAGTACTTTGAAGGCTGAAGCTGCCTACAATTTAAAAATCCTAGTGCTACCGAGTATTTCCCATCTTGAGTGAAGTTTCACTATAAATATTAAACTAAGGAAAACTTTCAGCTCAGCCCTACCCCAGATTGGTAAACAAGTTCTATGCGTTATAACAAACCAAATCTAATGCTTCCATTTCCCACTTCAATTGAAAAATACAAGGACATTTTTATCTTCCCCAGCCTGAACACTTTGAGGCACATTAAACACCACAAATCCAGAACGATTGGGACATGTGCAGAGCTCGATTAGTGATTTTGCTGAATCACAGGGGGTTAGATTAGGATTAAATAAATAAGCACCTCTGACCACTGAATGATCAACTCACCCTTTGATAATAAAGAAAAAAGAAATGACAGATGAAAAGCAAGTGAAATTTTTTGAAGTACAGTGCAGGCAAAATGTCTTACAAGTTATTTGTATTTACTTACATCAGAAGCTTGTTTATTGCCACTTCCAAAGTGAAGAGCAGGATTGTACAACTAAGCAGAGTTACATGTCTGAAAGTGGGGAGTCATCAGGATAGTCTTGTGTTTCATCTTGAAAGACAATTGAATCTTCAAGACCTGATGGTGGTGATGAAGTTGGCACAACATCTTCAAGAACTGGTAACGGGGGTGGCAGCAATCTGGGTGAGCAGAAGTTGGTGGCACCGAATTTTCAAGTGTTGGCTCTTGCCTTGCACTTCTCTCAGCTATTTTTGTGCACATATCCTGCAAGCTAACCTGCTTCCTGTATTTTGGTCTTTCTTTCGTTAGTTTTTCTTGAAACGCATACACACTCTTTATTTCTTATTCAGTAATAAAGCTGCATTGCTTGAGGCCTTTTGTCCATTTGTCTGTGTTGTAGGCCTGTTCGGGACTTAAATTTTCATACATACTCTTAGTGAACTCATTAACAAACTCAATAGTTGCTTCCTTGTCTGCTGACCGATTTTCACCACACTGCATGAAATTCTGATGCCAACAGGCTCAATAAACTGATTAGAAAGTCTGGCTCTGTTATAGGGGTCAAATTGGACACGCTGGAGGCAGTGGTAGAACAAAGGCCCCTACAGAAAATCCTGGCAATTCTCGACAATATTTCTCACCCTCTGCGTGCCACCTTGGCTGAACAGAGGAGCACTTTTAATAGTAGACTAAGACTCTGTGCTGCTCCAAGGGCTGTTATATGAGGTCATTCTTACCCTTGACCATTAGGCTCTAAAATGAGTCAACCTACAGTCAGGGAAGTGAAGACCTGCTCCTGTAAGACTCAAAGACAGGATGCTCAAAGAACCTAATATGAATATAGAAGATTAAAGGGTTTTCTAAGTGAGGTGTTTAGGTGACTGCGAAGACTAGCTATTGTTTTCTGGAGGGATAATCCACAAGAGGAACTCATTTCTTTATAATTAGAACTGTACCATGGCAATAGTAAAAGCACTTTTTTATAAAGAATAATGGAAAACAAGAATTCTAATTTCCAGGAAACCATAAATTCAGGAAAGATGCTCATATCAAAATTGAATTTAATGATTTTTTGCTATGCATGAGAACAAAGGGTTAATGTGGATAAATGGATTTAAAGTATAAATCACTCATTATCCAATCCAATGGTGAAATAGAGTACAGAGGCTGAATGTTCTTTTATTATTGAAGTACATCTTCCTTTTTTTTTAAAATGGGTCTGGATCCCTCAGCTCTGAATTTGAAATTACCATGGACAGTATTTTGGTAGCTTCTTTCTTCACTCTCTTGAGAAAACGGAAATAATTGGCAATGTAAACTATTCTATCAACAAAAGCACACGATTCCTGGAAGAGATTACAGAACTGACTGGTTTCCTTAAAACTGTTGTGGCACTCACCTGTGGCTAGTCGCATGATACAATGTTGAAACAAAAAAAATTGAAATAAAACTGGCAAATGCTGGAATTGTTTAGCAGTTATGAAGCGGTTCATACATGAAATATTATGGCTTAATACCATCAATCTTACCAGCTTTGAAATCAAAGTTTCTCTTTGAACAATGCTGGTAGGATTCATAACATTAAAGGAACAGCTACTGTCCTGAAACCAATATTATATATGCGAAATGGCATCTAGAGCTCTTTAACAGTTTTCTTAAACTTTTGAAACACTGGTATAATGGGTATATTTAATACTTTGCATGCAGCAATAATAAATATGATGTTAATTTCCACTGATGCAGCATTTTTACCCTAATGCGTTACAAGGATCTACTACCAAATGAAAAAAAGGGTGACATTCAAGTTCAAAGTTCAAAGTACATTTATTATCGAAGTATGTATACTACTACAATCTTGAGATTTGTCTCCTTATGGGCAGCCATGAAACAACCACAACAGAAACCATTAAAAAAAGATCATCAAACTTATGGTGAACCACATATACCTGTCTGGACATGCCCCCCCCCACTGACTGCTCCTGTGGCTCCTCCCACGGACCCTGGTATAAAGGCGATTGGAGACACAACCCCGGCCTCAGTCTTCAGGATGTAGTATGGTGGTCATTTGCTGCTTGTTCTTTCTTCCAGCCAATTAAGCCTATATCTCGCCTCACGTCTCCGAGAGTTATTGATGTTGCATCAAAACTCCCAGCGTTCAGAAAAGAAAAACAAATTGTGCAAACAGTAACAATAAGCAAATATCACTTAGAGGTGAAGTTCACGAAAGTGAGTCCATAAATATTAGGGTAGATGACCAAATGTTTGATCACCTATGCTCTGTCCGCCAGAGGAAGCAGGATCTCCCAGTGGCCACACATTTTAATTCCACGTCCCATTCCCATTCTGATATGTCTATCCATGGCCTCCTCTACTGTCAAGATGAATCCACACTCAGGTTGGAGGAACAACGCCTGATATACCGTCTGGGTAGCCTCCAACCTGATGGCATGAACATTGACTTCTCTAACTTCCATTAATGCCCCTCCCCTTCTTACCCCATCCCATATATATTTAGTTTTTTTTCTCTCTCTGCCCATCACTCTGCCTGTTCTCCACCTCCCTCTGGTGTTCCCCTCCCCGTTTCTTCCTCCATAGGCCTCCCATCCCATGATCCTTTCCCTTCTCTAGCTCTGTATCCCTTTTGCCAATCACCTTTCTGGCACTCAGCTTCACCCCACCCCCTGTGGTCTTCTCCTATCATTTTGCATTTTCCCCTCCCCCTCCTACTTTCAAATCTCTTACTAGCTTTCCTTGCAGTTAGACCTGACGAAGGGTCTTGGCCCAAAACGTCAACAGCGCTTCTCCCTATAGATGTTGCCTGGCCTGCTGCGTTCCATCAGCATTTTGTGTGTGTTGTTTGGTCAGAGAAGTGGGATTTAATAATTGTTTTAACAAAGGAGAGGTAGAAAGGGGCAGAGGCTTAATGAGGGAATTCTACAATTCCCTTGGTAGCTAATAGAGAAGAGATTAAGTTTGTAGATGATCAAAAACTCAGAAAATTGTGAGAGAACATTATATTACACTAAGAGCCCTTTGGCTCATGGTGTTGTTCCGAACTTTTAACCTAATCCACAATCAATCTAATTCTTGCCTTCTACATACTCAAAACTCACCATTTCTTTTTCATCCATGTGCCTTTCTTTGAGTCTCTGTCTCTGCCTCTCCAACCATACATGTCAGTGCATTCCAGATACCACTCTCTGTGTAAAAAATCACTTCTGACATTTCCCCTAAACCTTTCTACACTGAGCTGTTAGTCCTCTGCTATCAGTCATTTTTGCCCTAGTTAATAAACACTGGCCATACCTCTTATACACCTCTAGAATAGAATAGAACCTTATTGTCGTTGATCAAGACAATGCGATTGCGGTACTACTCCAGTCCATGTAAAAGAGGCATTTTACAATGCATTGCAGTATGGCTAAATTAAAAAAAAATGTATTTACATGCAACAAATGACTTCGATAGTCCATGACACTCAAAGGACATTGGCAAGCCGGAGAGTAGCATTATTCAGCTGCACAGCAACTCTCGGGAAGAAGTTATTCTTCATTCTTACTGTCTTGGGTAAGATGTTTCTGTATCTCCTCCCAGATGGCAGGAGATTGAACAGACAGTGGGATGGGTCTTTAATGATGTTATGAGCACGCCATAGGCATCAAGAGTTGAAAATTGTCTCCAGGTTCGGTAGTTAAGTCCAAGTGATGTGCTGAGCTGCCCTAATCACCTGTTGGACTGCTTTGTGATCTGTCTTGCTGCAGCTAGACACCACTCTACCATTCCGTATGTCAGTATGCTCTCTTTCACACATTGTCAAAAGTTGGCCAGCAAGTTTTGGGCTAGATTAGCTCTCCTTAAGAACCTCAGGGAGTATAGTTGATGTTGTGCCTTTCCTACTATCAAGATCGTGTTGATGGATCAAGAGAGCTCCTTCGTTTTGTTCATCCCAAAAACTTGAAATTGGAGTTCTTTTCTATTATCGCACCATTTGTGAATAGTTGGACTTGTTCAGGACCTCTTACCTTTATGAAGTCAATTATCATTTCTTTTGTCTTCTTGATGTTGAGTGATAGGTTGTGGTTCCTGCACTAATTCGACAGTTTCAGCACTTCCTCTCTATATGCAGATTCATTGTTGTTTGTGATTAGGGCAATTACAGTTGTGTCGTCTGCAAATTTGATGATTGAGTTTGTCACATGAGCATTGTGCCAAGCTTGGCTTTCTAACATAGCGGCTGATAATTCTATAGATCAAACAGTTGTTTTTAAGTAAGCTAAGCTTCCAATCAATATTCTTTGTTTAGCTTCTTGTAAATGGGAGCCAGTCTTTAGTACCCAGTCTGAAACTAAAAGGACATCATTGTACACAGACAGTACCATTTATAGAACACAAACTGCTGGCCCACTGCACCGGGAGGGGGGGGGGGGCGGGGAGGGGACTGCTCAAGAGATGTAGTGTAAGACAATGGGGATATGTTATTTGGCCTGCATCAAACCAGGCAACACTGGCTAAATTATTTATTCCAAGGAAGCGTGTAGACCAGATTGACACCATCACTAAGCACATCATTCTATTAATAGTTGCAAGGTTTGTGTACTAAGAGAGTAAACATTCACAACATTAATATTTGTGTTTTGAAACTCTGTCGCCTAAAGATTTTAGTCCATCTCTATGAAAAGATATCTGAAGAAATATCATATGTGTGTTGAGTAACCCAGATGGAAAAAGCAGACAATAGAAATTTAAGACAGCAGTAAAGCTTGTTAGGAATGGTCAAGAAACATCAAGAAGAATGACAGAATGATAGGGTGAATTATAATACAGTCCTCTGTCTTTGATTTCTGTGATGAACAACTTGTTTATCTGCAACTTGTTGGAAGGTCTTTTAAGCTTATTGTACCTATATTTTGGAAATCCTTTGTGTTTTAGAAATTGTTTGGAATTTGGAAATTTTTAAAGATAGAACATATTTGAGAGCATTAAATGTGTTTTAAGAATTTTGTCTGGATATTAAACATGTATTACTTAAAAATAAATGAACTGTGTTTAAACTACTTTGTCAGCTGGAAGCATCTCCTCCTTGGTAGCAATGGGGGATACGTCACTCAAATAAAGGTTATTGGCAGCTAAACTTGCCATGGAGCATAAACAGGGAAGAGGTCTAGCCATTGAAGAGAAGGTGGCTACTGTATAACCTCCCTTTCGCCAGGCTATGCATAGCTATCTACATTGGCATAAGATTGTTGTTTGTGTTTAGAACTTTGTGGTCAGAAAACCCAATACCATTACAAAGCCATCCTGTCTATGTCCTGTTTTAACCTACAACAAGCTTTTATACTATCTACAATACCACCATGTCACATACAAATTTACTAACCCACTCTTCCACTTCCTCATCCAAATCACAAAGAGCAGTGGTCCCAGAATAAATTCTTGTGGAACAACACTAGTCAGCTAAGTCCAGGCAGTATACACTCCATCTACTACCATTCTCTACCTTCTGTGGGCTAGCCAATTCTGAATCCCCTCTGCCAAGTTTCCATGGATCCCATGTGTCATGAGTTTCTGTATGATTATACAGGTTATTCAGACAATTATACAGATAGAGAATCATAACAAGTCCAGTCCCACTTTGCTTGAAAATATTGAAGAAAAGATCTTCTTAACTCTACCTGTCAACTCTACCAGAGATGCTTCCCACCATGATGCTCTAAACAACTTTTATGTACTCTTTGAGGCATGCAACACAACAACAACAACTGTGAGAGCTACACTTCTCCTCACCTCTTCCAGGTGAACAGCCACTGTCTGTAACAACAGTAGATGTGAGAAGAGTCCTGCAGAGAGTCAACCTCCAAAACGCTGCTGGACCAGACAACATCCCAGCCGTGTACTCAGGGAGTGAGCACACCTGCTCACTGATGTCTTCAAGGACATCTTCAACACATCACTCGTCCAGGCTGCTGTCCCAGATGCTTCAAATCAGTCATCTTCATCTTTGTACCAAAAAATTCTCCAGCTTCAGAACTACCTGGTAGCACTGACACCAATTACCATGAAGTTCTTTGAATGGCTGGTAATGGCACACATCAAAACCTCCATCTTGCCACACTGGACACTCACCAGTATGTTTACCAACAGAACTGCTCTACAACAGATGCCATAGTGTCTGTCATGCACACTGTGAAAACAAGGACACTTTTGTCAGAATACTGTTTCTGGATTTCAGCTTGGCATTCTGCACTACTGTCCCACAGATCTTGGTGAACAAACTCTTACTCCTTGGTCTAAATACACCTCTATGCAACTGGGAGTTGGACTTCCTAACCAACAGTCCTCAGATAATCAGGAAGTACAACAGCTCCTCCCTCCTCATCATCCTCAGGGCTGTGTGCTTAGCCCACTGCTATACCCTGTGCTCAAACACAATTGTACAATTAGCAATCGCACTGATAAGTTTGCTGATGGCACCAGAGAGGTGGGGCTCATCATCAACAATGATGAGACGGCCTACAGAGAGGAGGTGTAAGAGCACGAGGCCTGGTGCTAGGCAAACAGCCTATTCCTCAATGCCAATAAGACAAAGGAAATTGTTACGGACTTCAGGAAAACTCACACCACTCACGTCCCTCTATACATCGATGGTACAGTGTTGAGAATGGTGAGCAGTTCTCTCATCATCCCAGAACACATCAAGAAATCACACCAATCCCTCTACATTCTGAGGAGGCTGAAGAGAGCCGGATTATCCCCATCAGTACTCACAATCTTCCACTAATACTCAGCTGAGAGCATGCTGCGTCACTGCATTGTATGGAAACCACACTGCAGCAGACAAGAAGGCTCTATAACAGGTAGTGAGCACCAGCACCGGGTCTTTCCACCATCATAGATATATACAGAAAGGTGCTGGAAAAACCTGAGAAATATCAGGAAGGATCCCACCCACCCTGTTCATGGAGAGTTTGCCCTGCTTCTATCAGGGAAGAGGTTTTACAGCATTCACACCAGGACCATCAGACTCAAAAAACAGTTACTTCCCCCAATCCATCAGGCTGATCAACACCCATTGTCCCACACCACCAGGACCCACCCCCCGCCACCAATTTATCAGTTCATTTCAGAGTCACCTGTGCCAAACATCTATATCTGTATACAAGTAATCTTAAGTATTTGTACACGTTTGTACATATTGTGTTTTTATTCTGTTTTTTTACGCTTATTGTGATTTTTTTTTTGCTGAATTGGATCCAGAGTAACAGTCTTTTCATTCTCTTTCACACTTGTGTACTGACTATAAACAAGAAACAAAATTAAATGACAATAAACAAACTTGAATCTTGACTCTTGACTTTGAATCTTATGTTTGCTAAAGTAATCAATACCAAGTTCCACAGGAGAAACTCAGCAGGTCGGGCAGCATCCGTTGAGAGAAGCAGTCAACGTTTCAGGTCGAGACCCTTCGTCAGCATCCTGATGAAGGGTCTCGACCTGAAACGTTGACTGCTTCTCTCAACGGATGCTGCCCGACCTGTTGAGTTCATCCAGCATTTTTGTACATCTTGATTTGACCACAGCATCTGCAGTGTACTTTGTGTTTCCACAGAAGAAATTTGGCCAGTCTCCTCTGACTTCCCTCACTAACAAGGCGATTTTGCCCACAGAGCAGATGCTCACTGGATCTTTTTTCTGTTCTTCACACCATTCTCTGTAAACTCTAGAGACTGTTGTGAGTGAAAATCCCAGGAGATCATCAATTTCTGAAATACTCAAACCACCCCATCTGACACCAAGAATCATTCCATAGTCAAAGTCATTTAGATCACATATCTTCCCTGTACTGATATTTGGTCTGAACAACAAATGAATTTCTTGACCAGGTCTGCATGGTTTAATGCATGGAGTTGCTGCCACATGATTGTCTGATTAGATATTTGCATAAACAAGCAATTGTATAGATGTTCTTAGTAAAGTAGCCAGAATATAATTTATTACTTTTTCCTGTGGATGTAAAGTGGGATGTTGTTTTTCCATAGTGCAGCCGGGGCTATTTACAAATTACGGCACTGAGTTATCCTATGGAAAATACTGTTCATTTTTTCCCAGAAGTCAATCAAAGTAAATTATACACATAAGCGCCTGCATAGCCCCATACATCCTTGCATTATTCATTTTCTTAGTGGATCTATAGTCTCCCTCTTTGCATATCAAACAACTCTTTGCAAAATACCTAGCAATATCTGGCTCATCATGGGGAATCTATTATCAAATTAGTTTCTAAAAGGTTTGCTCCACCTTATGATTTGCTTTATCTTGCACCATTTCCTGATTGCGACATTGGGCAAACATCAGTTTCTGCTGCTGTTGCTCTGTTGTCTGTGGTAGGGGTGCATCCTTGGAAGGCAGCACTCAAAGTGGGGATGAGGACACACTCTCGGGTGAGTCCTTAGTCTGAGGTGTGGACTCTGCCTGGGGGTCAGGGCTCAGTCTGTGAGAAGGGGTTTAGATTTGACCTGGTACTGCAAGTGCAGGATAGGATGAGGACACAGCTTGGGGTAGGGAGGGACAGTCCCTTCACAGTCTATTCTGTCCACAGGTGAGAGGGCCTCCTGGAGCAAGGGTTTAATCCCACAGTGGTGGTGGGTGAGGGTTAGTTGGAATTGTAGTCTCGTTCCTCAGGTGAGGGGTCTCTCTGGAGTTGACGGTCAGTCTGCAGTTGAGAGGTTAGTGTAGGGTAAGGGGTTAATTGGTAGATCAGGGGTCAGTCTGGAGCTAATGGCTCAATTTGGAAATAATTCATTAGTTCAACTCCACCCTGGGACATAGTTAATGCATTTAATATCGTAACATTTGACTTGTAACATTGAGTGTGATGCAAATCGTAAGCACAAGATTCTGCAGATGCTGGAAATCCAGAACAATCCACAAAAAAGTGCTGGAAAAGTAAAGGTTTTTATTCTGGTGACTTCCCTCTTTTACTGTAGTCCTGAAGAAGGGTCTTGGCCTGAAACATTGACTGTTTATTCATTTCCATAGATGCTGCCTGACCTGCTGAGTTCCTCCAGCATTTTGTGTGCGCTGAGTGTGATGGTTTGGTTAAGGGTGGATTATCTGGTTGTGACTAGATTACTATGGCTATCGATAAGTTTAATACAAAGCCTCCCTAATATTGTTCCTCTCTCTCCATTCTGGGCTATCACTCCGCTGTTTTAGCATGACTTAGTGCCCCAATTATATTGTGGGCATGGACTCAAAGGGGAATACAAGAAGAAGCATTTCACCCAGAGCGTGGCAACAATCCGGAATTCACTGAATATGTGCATCACTGAGAACTTTCAAAAGGTATTGGGCAGGCAGGAGAGAGTAAACTGCAAGACTGTGGGGAAAACAGCAAGGGATTTGGATTGTATGAATTGTTCCCAAGGGAGATAACGTGCACCTTAAAGACAAGTGGCCTCCACCTCTGCAGTAAGAGTTCCATACTTCTCAATTAGAAGAGAATAACTTATTTTTATAAAATTTCTCTCTATTTGTCATAAGATGAGCTGGCTTGAGCTATTCTGATGTGCAGGAATCTTACGCTGCTAGTTTTGGGTGCTGTCGTTGACCTGCCGCTATCGAGCTCCTGGACAGATTTCACTGATCTGACTCTGCAGCTTGTGGAATTTTTCGGCTCTTCTTCTATGTCTTATTTGTTTCCTCTTTTTTATTACTTGCACAATTTGTCCCCTTTTGCATATTGGATCTTTGTTGATCCTTGTGGATTCTGTTGTACTTCTTTGTTTTATGGGTGCCTGCGGAAAAATGTATCTCAAAATTGTATATGGTATACATACCGTGATAATAAATTTACTTTGAATTTTGAACCAGTGGGCCTTTTATTTCAATGTTGAGGCATGGTGAAAAATTCATTGCTTTGGACAAGAAATGTTTGGTTGTTGGAGTAGTGCTGGGAACAGAATTGGACCGGAGCTTGGTAGGGTGGGTGTTAGTGTGGAGGGATGCTAGTCTGAAGATCTGTTAAAGGGCCAAATAAAAATCTGTTAAAGGGCTTACTTCCATTGCATAATGATTTACAATTTGTTATGGAAAACATTGTAATGAAATCAATCATATGGAGAACAATCACTGAACAATTTTACCTTTAACAGTAGAAATGAGTTAATATTTCATTTCTACTGTTTAAGACTGAAAACTAAAGAAACAGCCATATAACTCATGTATCTTTTCTGAAAGCCTTAGTTTATGAGGAACAACCTGTCAGAAGGAAATACTTCTTAACAGCCACAGTGCTGGATTCCTCAGGTATAGTATAAGATGATAAATGAAGATATTATTCATGTAATATACTCACAGAAAGAAATTCACTTCAGTCCTCCAACTGTATTTTACCCTGTTAGAAGATTATTATCCAACAAGATAGTGCCTTTCTATTCCTCCCAGACATGACTCTTACCTAACAGGCATGGAATTACTTCTTGCTAACAAAATGTTTCAACTTCATATGCCCCATGGATCCACAAAGCCAGTTGCTAAATTGTCACACATCATCTGCACCACTAACATGACGTTGAAGATTGGATTCTAGCCTCTTAAACTAAAGGTACATCTAATCAAATTGAGAGTCAAATAACTGATAAATACCAACATCAAAATTCATGAATATTACTGGCCACAAAAACCTAAAGATTGACAGTAAGCCATTCTTACAGTAAGGAAATGAACCATTCCTGCTTGACCCTGGGTATGATTTCTTTGCTGAGATGCAGTAGGTAAAAACATATATATATAGTATATTCCTTATTTATTTAAAATAAGGCAATATACAGTAGTTTCTGCTCTTCAATGTCCAAGCATACTTTTTGAAATGGTATGTTTTGAGGCAGTTCATGTTTGGGCACTATAGTGTCCACAATTCTCAAAGCATTATCCATAACACAACAGATAATGATGATGTGTGGAGCTGGTAGTTAACTTCAGGAACTGTTAGATAATGCCTAAAGTTTGTTTGCTGGCTTGGTGCAATTTAAATTGTCACAGAATTGTTTTCAGTGCTCTTCAGGGGAATTTTCCTTGGGGTCCTGACTAATAATTATTCCTCAACTAATACCTGAAGCAGATAATCTGCTGATGATCAGATTTCTGTTTGGGGCATCTCGCTGCATGCAGTTTGACTGCTCCCTACCTGGTTACAACTCAACTTCAAAGAGCCTAATTGACTACAAAAGGCATTATAAATATCAAAAACCATTTTTGAATTAAAGTTGTATTTTGATTAAAGTTGATAGTGGGCAAAGAAATCTCACAGCAGTGAAAAGTCAGAAGTCAGATTTCTAGGTCATGCATGAACAGTTTTAGACCATCCCGTTTCACAGGCGGTGAAGAAGGTGTCTGACCTTCAGTCGGGGCATTAAGTATAGGAGTTGGGACGTTATGTTTCAGTTGTAAATTACAGTGGTGAGGTCACTTCTGGAGTATGTTATCCAGATTTAGTTACTCTGTTATTGGAAAGACATCATTAAGATAGAAGAGGATTAGCTGGCCCCACCTGTCCAACAATCCCTTTGATTTGCCCCCTCCCTCACCACCATCAGGCAGGAGAGGCAGGAGAACACAAATGGTTAAGTTGGGAAATGGCTTCTTCCCCTAGGTTGTAAGACTACTGAACTCACTGCCACCACCCAGCCCTCATCGTGTATGAAGTGCCAGTAGCATTATACTGTGCACTTTTTAACTTGTATCATATATGCACCTGGTTATTTGTTCATTTATTTGTGGTAACACTTTATGGGTTATGTCCATGAGTTATATATACTGTGTTGTGTATCTTGGAAGGAGGAACATTGTCTCCTTTGACGGAATACTTGTGTATGGTTGAATGACATTAAATTTGAACTTAAAGTTGAAGAAGATTTATAAGAATGTTAAGGGTTTAAGTGATAGGGAGATCTTGAGTAGGCTGGAACTTTAGTTCTTGGAGTATGGGAGATGGATGGGAGACCTTATGCAAATATATAAAATCATGAGTGGAGTAGACAGGGTGAATGCATGCAGTAGTTTTCCCAAGGAAAGGTAATCAAAAACTAAATGGCATAGGTTTAAAATGAGAAGGGACCTGAGGGGCAACTTCTTCATGTAGAGGATGGTGTATATTTGGAACGAGCTGCCAGAGGAAGTGGATAGCAGGTACAATTACAACGTTTAAAAAACAATTGGACAGGTACATGGATAGAAAAGGGTTCAAGGAATATGGGCTAAATGTCTGCAAATTGGATCTGGTGTTATTGACAACTGCACACCCTTAATGAAGTCCTCACTCTTGCCAAAACAGGGAACAAGCACTTCATACTTCCTGGACAACAGTAATGTTGAAGTCTCCCCAAGACAGTAGCACAGAAGTTACTGCGACACTAATAGAGGTCAGGGGTCAGAGTTTGGAGTTCAATTCCAACAGCATCTGTAAGGAGCTTGTATGCTCTCCACTTGGAAAGTGTGGGTTTCCTCTCGGTCTTCTGGTTTCCTCCCACAGTCCAAAGACATATCGGTTAGTAGGTTAACTGACCTTTGTAAATTGTCCCATGACGAGGCTAGGGTTATGTTGGTGGTTTCTGGGCGGTGCAACTCGAAGGGTTGGAAGGGTATATTCCGTACTGTATCTCTAGATAAGTAAAGTATAAAACAAAATACTCTCTAGATCCTTCTACT
Source organism: Hypanus sabinus (assembly GCF_030144855.1). NCBI lineage: Eukaryota > Metazoa > Chordata > Chondrichthyes > Myliobatiformes > Dasyatidae > Hypanus > Hypanus sabinus. Next base: position 30,252,829 of record NC_082715.1, read on the forward strand.
TGCCATGTTTGCATTCATGCTTCCCTATGCCTGACCACAAATTAAAGTTGAGGTAATTAATTAAGGGCTGTGTCTTCCCTGGATTGGTGTAACTCCACCAGTATCAAAGCAGCCCACTTAACTGAAACCCATTCGTCTCCATGAGCACTCCCTCACCACCATTGCTGGAATGTGTGTTCTCAAAATAATACATTTACCCTGGCTATGATGACAGCATATTTCAAACTCATCACATCTATCACCAAGAAGGACTCTTGAAGACACCATGACCTACAGATTCACCTCTGAGTTATTTACAAATGTGACTTGGAATCTAATCGACTTCGTAACATGGATGACTCGGGCTGCTGGGCCTGCTTCCATGCTGTATGATTCTGTGGCTCATGATAACTGAGTCTAAATCCTGGACCTGGTGACCCTAACACACAGGGAGTGCCTATATCAGAAGGATCATAATCATTGAATAAGAACTTAATTATGGATGGGTAATAAATGCTGGCATTTCTAACTTCATCAGTACCTTGAGACATAATCAAAAGTAATGTGCAGGCAACATAATTTTGAAGTACAAGCAACATGGCAGCTCATAATTGTATAACATCAAATATGATTATCTAATGAATTTTACACAGGAGAAATTAGAAGGGTTGCCAACTGCTCATCCATGGAGGAAGGATTCAAAGACCAGATAACTGGTGGAAAGAAAGAGAAAGAGTTTGAGACTTTAATTAGGTAAGTCCAAGTAGTTACAAGATTAGGACGTGGTCACTTAAAACTGAGGTGCATAGGAATGTCTTCTTGCGGTGGCAAATCTGTGGAATTGTCTATTCCGTGGGTTGTGGAGACGAGATCACTGGGAGTATATCATTGGAACTATATAAAATCCTTGGAAGCGTTAAGGCTTCAGCAGATTCTTACCATTTCAAGAATTATATATTTGAATTGATTCAAGTTCATTTACATAGTTATCAGCGTGCACAGTTTTTATTTAGGCAAGCTAAGGATTGTCTTCAATGAGTTGCTATCAATACAAATTCCTTCAATAGCATTTTAGAGAACTGATCCCTTTGGTAGAAATGCCAGCATTCTTTAAAATAAAGATGCTAAAGATGTTGTAAATTTGACATAAAAACAGAAGTACTACAAATATTCAGCTGGGCTGGTTATATTCCAGTGAGTGATGTTTCAGGTCAATAGGTTTTCAAGGTGAATTGTTAGATTATTGACATGAATGTTAAATAATTGTCACTTCCCGGTGATGCTCTCTGACTCACCGTGTATTTCCACCATTTTGAGTTTTAATTACAAACTATCTTTGGTTGTTTACTGTTTACCAGTGGGAAAATGACAAATGTGTTTCTACCTGGCAAGTTGAGCTGTGGTGATCTATTTGATGCATGAGTACTATAAGCTGGCTAATGCAGCAAATTTATCAATAGCAGCTTCAAATGAAGTAGTGCATAAATTTTCAGTGCAGTTATAAGAAGGTTGGTTACAGAATACTTGAACAGTATGGTGCTACAAGTGATTAAAGGTAATGGTACTTATACTGGTGGTAGTAATGATGATGGCAATTGTATATGGGAAACACAGTGAGAGAATTGCAGCCTAGTAGCCTAGAAATTCTGACTATATTCTCTCAAAAGTGTTACATTTCCCTCCTGTTCTTAGGCTATTTCAGTGGAAATATATTTAAACAATCTATGGACTCACTTTCAAGGACTCTTCATCTTATGTTCTCAATATTTATTGCTTATTTATTATTATTATTATTACAATTATATTTGGTTTGTATTTGCACAGTTTGTCTGCCCTTTTGGATGCATTCATTGATTCTCAAAGGTTCAAACGTTCAAAGGTCCATTTTAATGTCAGAGAAGCATATACAATATACATCCTGAAATGCTTTTTCTTTGCAAAACATCCATGAAAACAGAGAAGTGACCCAAAGAATGAACGACAGTTAAATGTGAGAACCCCAAAGTCCCCCCCAGCTCCCCTCTCCCGTGCCCAAGTGGCAGCAAAACAACAATACCCCCTCCCCCCAGTAGAAAAGGTGCACCGGCTACCAAGCACAAGCATGCGCTCGGCGATAGCAAAGATACAGACCTTGCAGTTACCCCAAAGACTATCGCATTTCATCCAGCATTCGACAAACCACAGGTTCTCTCTCTCCCTAATATGTAGGCCTCCATTAGTCTCGTGAGACCATGGATTTGTGCCTTGGAAAGTTTCCAGGGCGCAAGGTTTGTATGGAAGACCAGCAGTTGTCCAAGCTGCAAGTCTCCCCTCTCTTTGCCACCGTCTCCCTAATAAGGTTACGGATAAAAGGCCAGGAACTGGGGCTGAGGAGGGGAAACAATGATCAGCCAAAGTTGAATGGCAGAGCAGACTCAACAGGCCAAATGGCCTAATTCTTCTCCTATGTCTTATGGCCTTCTGGTAATGTGTACACCGTGGTTCAGAGAAACATTGTCTTGTGTGACAGTATGTGTGTATGTGTATGTATGTATGTGTGTGTGTGTGTGTGTATATATATATATATATATATAGTTAGACAACAATTAACTTGACTTGACTTGAAAGTGACTGAACATCATTCTAAGGGTCCTTTAAGGTGATTCTAGGCAATCAGTGCAATCATAATTGGATTACTTAGAGATGAGATTTACCTTCTGATCTCAAGTGACATGTAGTTTATCCAGTTAGTGCCCTTAGTCTAGCTTTCCAGATAATTATCACTTTATCATAATATTGAGCTGCAATTATTTAAGCAACATCAAAGTATAAGTGCACATCTTTACTGGTCCTTTCCTTATTGATGTGTATTGAACTTGCACTTTTGAAACAAAGGAGCATCTTTCAAAGTCTGTATTGCTGCCTAGATATTTAAAATTGACTTCCATAATGGTTTGAGTGCTCCTTGTGGAATGTTAATGAGCAATAAAAGTTTGTCTTTCTAAAAGACTGATTTTTCTTGCTGTGTAATTTCCTTCAGCTTCTCAATTTATGTTCCTGCCTTGGGATTTCCAGTACTTAAAATATCAATAAGTGCAAGTTAAGGCAGCGAGGACAGATGAACTTTGGCATCTAGCAAAACAGATATTTCCTCAATGATAAATTCAATAAAATAATTGGATTTCAATTTTGACAGTGCAATAACAGAAGAGCATTTTAGTTAAATGTGTGAAGAATTAAACGGAGTGACTGAGTCATGAGGAGAAGACAATGGAGAGTGGAGATGAGAGCCAAGTTATCATTTAGCTGTAAGAGGCACATTACCATCTTTGTGTTCTGATGTGGCTGGCTGTAAGAAATTATAACCAGGTGGGGCTCTTCTGTACGTTGCCATCCTTGGATGATGTTTCCTTCATTCTCGACACAAGATCATGTATGTTGATCATGAATTAGTAGACATTATGAAGGGCCACAATGAAAATTTGAGAGAGATGATAATCAGAAAGTAATGCTTTGGGGTCAAACAGGGAGTGAAAGACTCTATTACCAAAATAAACCACATGGTGAAAAGGAGCTGAATTCATGTACCAAAGATATAATGTAATGCTTGAACTGAAATCTGTTTGCGTTTTGTCTCAATTCATCACTTGCAATTGGATTAGGAGTGTAGAAAGTGCTGCGGCAGTAGGTGCTTTCACTTCACCTGCACAGAAATTATTCTTTAAAAATGCAGTGAGGAGGCATGCTGGTTTAAAAAATATGCTAAGGAGACCATTTTTTTTTTGCAGAGTGATTTATGGATCAGTCTGCTTGACTGCATGGAAGTTTCAGTGCCTTTCCTTCCTTCCTGTGATCAAAACTCTGCCTAGAAAAGCCATGAGACAAACAGAAACAATGGATGATCCTAACGAGTCCTGGAGACGACACTGTAAAACATCTATCATCTGAACTCCAAATTTCTGAGAGTCCTAAATTACAGAAGCCAGCCTTGTTTCTGTCCAAGGCTGCGCCAGGCATCAGGCACCCATTTAGCTAATCCTATGCTAATCTTCACATTCCCGCATTCTCATCAGCACTCCCCGGATCCTATCAATCACCTACATACTGGAGTAATTTAATACATAGACAACTGACTTTCCAACCTACTTGCCTTTGGGATGTGGGAGGAAAGCAGAGAACCCAGAGAAAGACAGTCACTCAAAGAGATTGTGTAAATTCTACACAGACAATCCAGAGATCTGAAAGGAACCTGGAATCAAATGGAGTTGAGAGGTAGCACTTGTACAAACTGTGTCACCATATTATTAGAAACCTAATGGAATAGATATTTTGCTTTCTGTGGAAGCCTCAAAGCATCTATTTTCGTCCACCGCACCCCCCCCTCCCAAGATTAGTTACTGAAAAGGTGCCATTAGTCAGCATCGAGCAGAATTGTCAGCAAGAAGCAATCTGGAGAAAAAGTAGTATTGGTGACACTTGTGAAGTGGTCTATAATATGGCTGATTAAATGTAATTTTTTTTCACGTTTAGGATGTTTGACTATACATTTGATCTGAATTCAAACTATTCGCCTCTTATATGAGGTGTATACTTGCTTGCGGCCTGTTATGCTGCTGAAGTTTAAGGCAGCAATGAAGATCCTCCATCCCCAGCGGAGTTCAGGGCTTCTTTCATTGTGTCAATAGCTTCCTCTCAGTTTTCACTACTGTCAGTCATGCAAGTCCCAGGTGGAGACTCAGGAATTCCATCACACTCAAATGTAGATGGATTTTTCATTCCTGTTTCAGTAACAATTTTGTTTTGCCAGTCAGGGTTGTCAGCCCTGAACCCCCAAACCTGGAGGACTGGTGGACCACCCTTAATCTGTCCTCTACTCTTTGGCATGGTGACCTTACTAAGAGCCAAAACATAAACCCCGACTCCAGCCAACATAGCTGTCTGAGTCATTGAGGCACACAAGCCTCTAAACCTTACAACAAGGTCCTCTTGGAGGCATGAGGTGTGTATTTGAACTTCATTCCTCTAAGTCCACTTTCATTTCAATCCAGTTTTTACAAGTTTCAGGGAATAGGTCTGTGATTTCTGATTGGGTACTCAAAGCAATTAAGTTAGGTTGAACATTTGGGTAATGACTAACAAGTGCTGTTCAATAAAGGTGGCATTAGTATGGCAGAGGTGGGTTTGAGGGGAAGACTGTTCAGGTATGTGTCAGTGTTTAACGCGCAGATGGACGGGAACTCAACTGCTCCTCCAAACGTGTGAAATTCCACACACTGATATGGAAAGGAAAATGGAGCAGTTGAATTTAGAAAATTTCATGTTTAGGAATTGAACACTGGGCTTCATTAGGAAAAATCCAGCAACTTGTCATGTACATTGATGCTGCCCATTAATCAATGCCAAGCTAATTTTGGTTATACAAAGGTCCACAGTTAAATTTGGCACTGGGAGACAATCAAGGCACTTTTGATGTATGCAAACCCTGGTTCTCCTTGACTTTATTATTACACTGGCCTTTGCCAAGAGCAGATACAATATTCAGCTGATTCATCATTCATTATGCTTTAACATGCGTCAATTCCTTGAGTGTCTTGGCCTCAAACTTACATTAAGTGAGTTACAAAGTTAAGTATGATTTTGGACTGCTAAGATTACAAATTATTTGACCTGGTGTGAACTGGGGGACTGCTTTATCGAGCACTTCAGCTCCATCTGTAAAAAAGTGGTTTTCCCAGCAGCCAACCATTTTAACTCCTATCCCCATTCCCATTCCAAAACATTAGCCTATGGCCTCCTCTTCTGCCATGATGAGCGTCAACTGTTTATTTATTTGCATAGATGCTGCCTGATCTGCTGAGCCTCTCCAGCATTTTGTGTGTGTTGTTCTGGATTTCCAGCATCTGCAGAACCTCCTGTGTTAATGAAATATTTATCTTAAAGTTCAGGTGAAACTGTAAATTCCAAAATCAAATAATACCTTGATGTCTGTTAGGGATGCTGGAGCTGTGAAAGTATGGATTAAATGAAATGAGAAGTCTTCAGGAAATTAAACCTGTTTGGGTAGGTGGAGCTCGTCAGCCTGGGAAGGCAGTCCATCTAAGAGAGGGAAAACTCTGATTTCAAACCTCCGCTGCCTTGCGGCCATACCCACTCATGGGAGAGGCTTCGGGAGTAAACCCTGAGGACAAATCCGGAGCTGGAGTCCCTAAGGCAGTCCGACGTTGCCTTCAACCTCACTCTAGCAACTCCTGCGACAACACCGGTGCCAAGCTGTATCAGCCCTTGCCCTTCCCTTGGACAATAGCAGTGGCATGGAGAGGGGAGACTTGCTGCTTGGGCAACTGCCAGTCTCTCATACAACCTTGCCCAGGTCTGTGCCCTGGAGAAGACTTTCCAGGTGCAGATCCATGGTCTCGCGAGACTAACGGATGCCATACACAACTTAAGTTCCAACTGATCAATTGTGGAAATGCTACAATGGTGCTGTAATATATGCCAACATTTGTGGACTGCTCCTGTCGTTAATGTAAATGTCACATTTTTCTGTATATTTCAATGTGTACATGACAAATGAATCTGAATCAGAACCTATTTTGCGGCTAGTCACTGTGTGTGGGACATCCATTGAAAGTAAATAAGGAAAGAGAATAGATGAATTTTTCAGCTACTATCGCATTGTTAAATACATACATACCTCCGGCACTTAAGGCACAGTTCAGGACCGATATGTTTTGAACTTAACCTTCTGGTTAATTGTATATTGATCTACAAGTGTATATCCCTCAACATTGTAACAAAAGAAGTACATTTTGAGTGTCTGCAACTTGTACACATAGGCTTTTGAAACTGACACCAACATGGAATATTCAAAGGGGTTGGGATGTACTGCCATTACAAACATGCAATTCTGCAAATTCCAAATGTTAAAGTGATGTAGGTGATTATAGCAATTGAAACAATAGTTAATCATTTACTGTTGCTTTATGTTGAAGAAGTATAAAACATGTCAGGAGAGTAACATTCTTTTAGATTCTCCAGGACTCACTCTCTCTCTCGGAGGTTTGCTGTGTGAAATAAGATTTTTATATTTCCCAGTTACAGCTTGTGTGGCTCAGTGTTAGTCAGTCACACAACACCCAAAATAAGATGTGTAACTTTAATGAATAATTTACAGCTGGGAAGTGCGACCCTTATTTTAGACCCATTGAATGTAATTACCTTTGCTCCATTCTGTGTCACCTAACTTAAATGGTTTGTTTCAGTCTGTTATGAATTTCAATGTCATGTGAAAAACTGGCACTGCTGAAATTTATGACCAGTAGTTAATTAAAATGCCGGAGGGTTTAATTTTTATATTTTGTAACCATCATAACATTTTAACTGTGCTTGATGCTTTTTGATAATGTATCTCAACAAAATTATTTGTCCTGCTGAAAATCCTGTCTGAAAATGTTTGGACTGTTGACTTGAAGAACTGTGAAAATGTTAATACAAGGGAGATGTAATAATGTAGCACAAACAAGTGAAATTCTGCAGATGCTGGAAATCCAAAACAGACGCAGACAAAATACTGGAGGAACTCAGCAGGCCAGGCAGCATCTGTGAAAATGGGTAAACAGTCGACGTTTTGGGTCGAGACCCTTCATCAGGACTCATCAGATATAACAATGTAGGTTAACCTTTCAGTGTGAACACTTAAATAAATGTTAGTAGATGTATGGCCAATGATTATCTCAATAGTAGATGGTTAATAATTTTCAGAAAGGAAATTTATGACTGACAAAACCAATTTCATGACTATATAAAATTCCAGCTACCAAAGTTGCTGCACAAATTCGGATGGTTGGCCAATATCCAAGCATGTTTACTTACTAGACTAGATGCCTGAAACCAAAATGGAAGCTCATACCACTGCTTTGATGTACACTATATGCAGCTTTGATATCTGTAAAGCAGAGTCATTGAAGAGCAGAAGTAACGATGGGAAGATAATGCAAGTATTTCCGTGAGCAGAACCAAGCCTTGAATGTTTGCCCTGTTATTTCGAGCTGATTTCTAACTGGCAATTGCTCTTAACTTGTAACAAACAAATTGAATTGCAGTTGATACTTTTAATAGTACAATCCTGAAACATTTAAGCGATTTTAATATTGGTAAAACTATTGATTTTTGTTGACATTACACTGTGAAATTGATAGCAATACTAAAGTTGAACACCTCTTTTAAATTGTCATTGATAGAGATATTGTAATGGCTGAAATCCACTTAATCAAAAAATCAACATTCCAGAGTTAAATGAAAATAAACAAATTGTTTGAACAACAGTAAATTCATTGAAGGTATAATGCCAAATTAAAAAGAAACACCTAGACTTGACTTTTTAAATTAATGAGTCAACAGAATATACTCCAGACATTAAAGCTGAGTGGTCAACACTCAGGATGATCCAGAATTGCTCCTAAAATGAGAAGCTGGATGTATCAATGTGTAACCTCCAACACACCCAGTTCTTCTCCACTGCAATGTGCAGGTAAAGGAATTATGAACATGTTGATTGATGGAAAAGCAACAGTCTGCAGTACTCGTATTAACTGCCATCCAAAATTAAGGTCAAAAGCTAACAACCAACACATCCCTGCCCACTGTGGACATGTATGGATTTTCACATTGGCCTCAAAAGCCATGTCAGTACCCATTAAACTAGAAGATCGTAAGACATTGGAGCAGAGTTAGGCCATTTGGCTCATTGAGTCTTTTCTGCCATTCAATCATTGCTGATTCTTGTTCCCCTCCCCAGCCCGACTTTTCGGCCTTCTCCCCATAAACACTGGTGCTGTGTCCAATCAAGAACCTATCAATCTCTGCTTTAAATACACCAAACGACCTGGCCTCCACAGCCGCCTGTGGTAACAAATTCCACAATTCCACAAAACCGTTGTGGAAAAAGTTCATCATCAATTTTGCGGGACTGCCTAAAAATATTTCCATGGCAAGATGTTGTCTACAAAATTACATGAAATCTAACACAATTGTTAAGAATTATTGAATTCTTCAAATATGGTTCCAAACAGTGAAATGTTGTTGCAGAAATGTAAATATACATACGTTGACTTAATAATGGTTAGAGGATTATTATGACTTGTTAGTGTGCGAGAATCCATTATGTGTTTTAATTCCTAAAATATCTGTACAAAATTGTTAAAATGAAATAAAGCAAGAGCATAAAATAAACACTTACTCACTTTAAGAAAAGTACTAACTATTGACTGGTGCAAAGTGATTGGAAAATATTAAATAATGCTTGATTTCTGATCCCAATTGAACAATGAATCTTTACTGTACAGCCAAAAAGCTGAGGATATGAATATATTCAGCATTGTTCTCTGATGTCCTGATGAATTCTTATCACTCACTCTCGTTATCATTACATAAATATATCACATAAAATTAGCTGCAAAATTTACGACATTACTGACGTGACTGCTCTTTAAAGTGTTTTAGTTAAATGCTTTGGGACATCTTGAAAGGACCATAAAACACATTCTATTTCTTTCTTTCTTCACAGGTTGGATATAATCTACCAGCCACTCAATTATAATTTTCCAAGACTTGTCAAGTAGTTTTATTTTATTTACTGAAATTATATTAGGAAATCTTTAGATTTTTTGCACAAAAATGACTTAGGGTAGTTTTACACCTCATGCAATATTAATAATAATTCCCTTCATTGTAAGAGAATAATTATTAATCTTGATAATTATTTCTGTATTTGCACATTGGTTGTTTATTCATCTTTGTGTGTAGTTTTTCATTGATTCTATTGTATTTCTTTGTTCTACTGGGAATGCTTGCAAGAAAATGTATCTCAGGATAGCATATGATGACACATACATATTTTGATAATAAATTTACTTTGAACTTGGAAAACTTTGCTCAGAAACCACAAAATAAATAATTTATGATACTTGATCATGAGTGAAGCTTCTGGGTTGCAGGAGAAGGCCATTCCTTGGAGCTTTGGGATGATTCAGGGTCGACAATAAGGACACTTCTCAGAATGATGACTGAGTTTTTCTTTGTCAATAGGAGAAATAAATAATGGAGACAAGAAGGCATACAGGACCAAGGCAGACCAGCTGAATGAGTGGTGTCACAACAACCACATTGCACTCAACATCAGTAAGACCACGGGATTGATTAGGTACTTCAGGAAGGGGAAGATGAGGGAACCCATACCTGTCCTCATCAAAGAGGTAGAGAGGGTGGACAGTTTCAAGTTCCTGGGTGTCAACATCTCTGCAGATCTATCCTGCATCCAACATACTGATTCAATAGCAAAGGAGGCCCAGAGAGGCTATACTTCATTAGGAGTTTGAGGAACTTGCAATGTCACCAAACACTCTCGCAAATCTCTACAGATGGACCATTGAGAGTGATCTAGCTGATTGCATCACCATCTGGTATGGAAAATATGGGAAAAAATCTGCAGTAAGTTGTAAACTCAGCCAGCTCCATCATGGGCACTAGCCCCCCCAGGATCCAGGACCCCTTTAAAAGGTGATGCCTCAAGAAGACAGCATCCATCATTAAAGACCCCCATCACACACGACATTGCTCTTGTCATTGCTACCATCAAGAAGGAGGTACAAGAGCCTGAAGACGCACACTCAACCCTTCAGGGACAGCTTCTTCCCTCCACCATCATATTTCTGAATGGACAGTGAACCTATGAATACTAACTCACTAATATTTTTTTGCTCTTTGTGCACTACTTACTTAATTTGTTTTTAATAAATATTTCTTATAGTTTTAAAAATATTATGTATTGCAATGTAGTGCTGTCACAAAACAACAAATTTCATGACATAGGCCTGTGATATTAACCTGATTCTGACTCTGTTAAAGAAATAAGCACACTTGTAGTTCCATGTAATTGATTTAAGGAAGCTGTCAATGTTGAAGAAATGGTGAATAGCATAAGGTTGAACAGCACAGAAATGGACCGTTCAGCCCATCACACTTATGCTGATCTTTATGCCCCATCGACACTAGTCCCACTTTCCATATTACGTCTAAATCCTTCGATGCATTGCCTATTTAAGTACCTGTTCTAATGGCTCTTAAACATAGTATTGTATCTGACTCCACTACGTTCTCTCGCAGCAAGGTTCAGATATGAAGAAGTTCCCCTGAAATCTCCTTTAAAACTCCATCCTCTCACCTTGCACCTATGCCTTCAGGTTCCTGATACACAGCCTCCAAACCTTGTGGTTTGAGCATATTCAATAGAACTCTTGGCCAAAATTTACTGAGACAAGGAACTCAGTGCATTCCTTATTTAAATGCATTCGCAGTGAAAGTAGTTGCTTGGGGTGCAAAGTGACCCATCAACTATTCATAGGTTACTAGTAATAGCTTCTATACTTTCTTATACTAAATTCCTTTGCTGAGTTAAGTCAGAATGATCACCATCAAAATACATTTTCTCAGTGCAGCATGCACAGCCAATTTCAGTATGTGAGGCTATATGGATGTCCATAGGGAATCTGTAATTCTTTAAGGCAAGGACAAAATGAGTTTGACATAATTTGACTGGACAAACACATCAATGATGCAAAAATCTATGTGGGTGTGTTGTAGCTTTCTTTGTATCATTCTGTGAAATGTGAAATACAGTGCACAACAGGGAAATTTAACTGGGGAGGGCTAACAAATAAATATAATTTTAGAAAAAGAGGAACTTTTGCTCTTCTGGTACATATTTATTATAGAAAGGATAGGAATTGCAATAATAGGTAAGAGATTAGACTATCTAAAGGTGAGTTTGGAGTCTTTGAATGTAGTTTGGCCAAACATGTGAACATATCGGATTGAAACACTTTCAATGTTTTCTGCTGGTCTTGAATAGATAGTTGAAGAATAATTTTATTTATAATGAACCTTATTGTACTGGAAGGATTTGCCAGCTATGCAAATTGGTGAAACGTCAAACGACAATATTGCTTACAGGGAGCATTATCATTTAAGTGTACAAAATACCCTGCCACAAGTTAAATTTAATGAGTATTCTAAACAGAAAAGAGTACAGTGCACACAGTTATAATCCTGAGTTCTGATAAATAAAAATAAGGTTTGTCTGATTTTTAATTACGTAAGTATAGCTAGTAAGTGATGCTGATTTAACAACACTCCTATTTAAGTTAATGGGTCCATCATGGGCACTAGCCTCCCCAGCACTGAGGACATCTTCAAAGGGTGATGCCCCAAAAGGTGGCATCCGTCATTAAGGACCCCATCACTCAGGACATACCTTCTTCTCATTGCTACCATCAAAGAGAAGATATAGAGGTCTGAAAACAGGCATTCAATGCTTTAGGAACAGCTTCTTCACACACACACACACACTATATATATATATATATATATCTTATTGTAATTTATAGTATTTCTTTAAATGCACTGTACCGTTGCGGTAAAAAAACAAATTCCGCAATACATGCCAGTGATATTAAACCTGATCCTAATTCGGATTCTGGCTGGAAAATCAAATTAAAAGAAAACATGCTGAATACTTGTTCTAACGCTTGGGAAACTGTATTTCTGTTTACCCTAAAGGAAATAACATATTCTCCATATTCTCAGTGAAACCTGCAGTAGATCTCCAGTAAAGCAATTACTATAGAAGTGGAAACTTCATCTTTCTGTGCCTTTCCTACAGGCAGAAAGGATGAAAGTCATCTTCAGAAGAATCACAAAACAGGCAGCAATAATATGCCAGTAATCCACAGGAACAAAATTGATGCAGAGATTGCTAATTCACGATCACCCAATAACCCTAAGTAACCTGTAAGCTGTAACCCTTAAAATGAACTTTCTATTAATTTCTATCCCTACGTATTCTCTGACACAAGAGATTCTGCAGGTGCTGGAAATCTGGAGCAACAAACGCAAAACACTGCAGGGACTGAACAGGCCAGGCAGCACCTATGAAGGGAAATGAACAATCGATGTTTTGGACAAAAATCCTTCACCTGTCCTGATGAAGGGACGCACCCTGAGACATTGACAGTTCGTTTCTGTTCATTGGTGTTGCCTGACTGTTGAGTTCCTCCAGTATTTTGAGTCAATTGCTCCATCATATTCTCTACCGTCTACTAAATCTTGCTCTTCTGATGCAAATTGTGAAACAAAACCACTTGTGAGTTTTATATAGTATGGCCTTGTTCCTCTATCAAAAACTATCCTTTATATTCACAGGAAGAAGAAAAATTCTAAATCGAAGCAACAAGACATTTTGCCGTTGTGCTTTAACTGGTATTATAAATCTTTGAATTCTGTATGATAAGTATTTTAAATTTACATCCACTTTGGACTGAATGAAAAAAATAGGGGTAGTATGTAGACATGGTACATGAAGACCTAAAATTAAACCCTAGTAGATCATAATCACAAGAGATTCTGCAGATGCTGGAAATCCAGAGTAATACACACAAAATGCAGGAGGAACTCAGCAGGTCAGGTAGCAGCTATAGAAAGCAACAAGGAGTTGATGTTTTGGGCCAAGATCCTTCAAGAGCCCTGAAAAAAGAGTATTAGCCTGAAACATCAAATCTTTTCCCTTTTCCGTAGATGCTGGCTGACCTAGTGAGTTCATCCAGCATTTTGTCTGTGGTGCCTAGTGGATTTTCTTTCCTGTGAGCTATTTATCTAATGTTGGCCAAATAACTGAGCAATTAAAATTTTCAGTCAATGCATATGTTCAAATATCCAAAGATTTGGCCAGCATTTTAAGCATTAGAGTATATTTAACACGAGTCATAAAGTTTACTTCTTATCATTAGTGGAGGAGCAATTGTATTGATAATTACCCATGGCAAAGAAAGGGATTCCCAGCAGAGTGGAGTTGTATTTGCCATCTGTGCTGATGAATATCCCTGCTGCAGTCACAGTGGAAAGGCAGATTGTGATCATTCCTAGTAGTCCTAGGAAAGGTTTACTGCGAAGGCAGTCCTTCATTGAGCTGGTGAGAGTGGCTGCAATTAGAACCAACACCAGGCTCACCACCACCTCCGTTCTGGCCACAGCATTGGTCTTATAGAAGTCCTTCCATAGACCGGAAGATGTCAGAGGATACAGCTTCAGATCATTGTGCTCCTGTTGAAATTTTAGCACGAGCTGACAGAATTCAGTTTCCCATTTCTCTGCAATGTCTTGTAAAGCAGAACCATAGCTTTGCAGGTAGTAGGTAATCTGTACCGCACTGGCTGACTTGACCTGGTGTTCTCTGCTGTTAGGGATGAAGATCACACCTCCAAGCTGATGCCCAATAAACGTCACCCTGCCGTCCTTTAATGATAAAAGGATTAAATTAATGTTAACTCTCAGTTCATGAAATCTGTACAAATTTTCATCAGCTATATTTCAGCTAAATTATTAACAGTATACACTATTACTTAAACAATGGGGATTTACAGTTATCAAGTTAAAAATAAAATAAGTAATTCAAGAAATACAGAGTCTTGAAAGAATAATTAATTCTGGTTATATGCTGCAGTTGTGTAAGAGTGAATCTAGAAACTATGCAGTAGTTTTATAATGAATTCAGCATATTCTGGGCTAGAGAGGATTTTAGGGAATAATCAACTTCCTTGGACATTCTTTCTGACTTCATCGATAAACCGTAATGAGAGGAAGAGAGAAGTCATTTCTTCCTGAACTACTATCATAATGCCACTGATTGGATGCCAAGCTATCCCTGAAATCTCACCAGTTCTGTCTAATATTTGTTTTTAATTTTATTTAGACATTCAGTACGGTAACAGACCCTTCTGGTCTAACAAGTCTGTGCTGCCCAACTACACCCATGTGATCAATTAATCTCCTAAACTTCATGCCTTCGGAATGCAGGAGGAAACCAGATTACCCAGAGGGAGCCCATGCAGTCATGGGGAGAACACACAAACTCCTGCTAGTCATCAGTGGAAACTGAACTCCACTGCTGGCCCTGTAATAGCGTGCCACGCTACCGTGTCCAAATGTATGCTCAATACAAAATATTCTAACATAAAATAAGCATACTAGCATTATTACTGAGATCATATCCCAACTGCCATTAAAAGTGAATACCAAGCAAAGTAATACAGACTATCAAAGTCAAGCTGCTCTCCCTGAAGAACAACAATACGTGTTATTGCCATTTCCTCTGAACCTATTGGATAGGTTGTCTGCTGGTGCTAGTGGGCTGAGCAGTGGCAGATAGAGTTCAACCCGGAGAAGTGTGAGGTGGTACACTTTGGAAGGACAAACTCCAAGGCAGAGTACAAAGTAAATGGCAGGATACTTGGTAGTGTGGTGGAGCAGAGGGATCTGGGGGTATATGTCCACAGATCCCTGAAAGTTGCCTCACCGGTAGATAGGGTGGTTAAGAAAGCTTATGGGGTGTTAGCTTTCAAAAGTCGAGGGATAGAGTTTAAGAGTCGTGATGTAATGATGCAGCTCTATAAAACTCTAGTTAGGCCACACTTGGAGTACTGTGTCCAGTTCTGGCCGCCTCACTATAGGAAGGATGTGGAAGCATTGGAAAGGAGATTTACCAGGATGCTGCCTGGTTTAGAGAGTATGGATTATGATCAGAGATTAAGGGAACTAGGGCTTTACTCTTTGGAGAGAAGGAGGATGTGAGGAGACGTGATAGAGGTGCACAAGATATTAAGTGGAATAGACAGAGTGGACAGCCAGCGCCTCTTCCCCAGGGCACCACTGCTCAGTACAAGAGGACATGGCTTTAAGGTAAGGGGAGGGAAGTTCAAGGGGGATATTAGAGGAAGGTTTTCCACTCAGAGGGTGGATTGTGCATGGAATGCACTGCCTGAGTCAGTGGTGGAGGCAGATACACTAGTGAAGTTTAAGAGACTACTAGACAGGTATATGGAGGAATTTGAGGTGGGGGGTTATATGGGAGGCAGGGTTTGAAGGTTAGCACAACATTGTGGGCTGAAGGGCCTGTAATGTGCTGTACTATTCTATGTTCTATGTAACTCGCAAGCAACCACTTCCACTATAGGTTTTTCTGAAAAAATTTTGGGAGCAGATTGGGAAATGTTATTGCTGCCCCAAACACATTTTCAATTGCAGAACATTAAATCATGGATCTCTTAAATCTTAGTTTTCTTATAAAAATACTTCCATTAGTTTGTTCCTGCAATCAAAAAATTTCTAGCGTACATTTTTCTTTTCACTATTTCATGATACTGCATGTGAATAAAAACCAATTTATTTCAACTGTTGTAATAATGTTATTAAAATAAAAAAGAGGTACATAAATATCATTCATTCAACTTAGTCACTTGCTACAAATATTTCACTGTCTATGTGAAGTACCTTTTACAGAAACCAATATGCTCATTATGATAGAAAAATGCTGGTAATGGTGGAAATATGCAAAATTATTTTGATATAACTTCGAACCACTTGAATGACAAGTATTACAAATAAAATTGTAGATGTTTGGGGAGTAGCGATAACGTACAGATTGACAGATAATAAACCGGTAAATTGTTTTATTATTGCTACACTTACTGAGGTTCAGTGAAAAGCAAGCCTTGCACACCATTCGTACAGATGAAATCATTACCGGGGTTCACTGAGGTAAAACAATAACAGAGTGTTACAGTGCAGAGAAAGTGAAATTCTGGTAGACAGTAAGGTGCAAGTTCACATCAAGGTAAATTGTGAAGTCTTAGGTTCATATCATCGTGCTATGGAACATTTCAATAAGCAGTGTAGAAAGCTATATTTGAGCCCGATAGTACATGGAGCTTAGAAAAATAGAGGGCTATGGGTAACCCTCATGTACATGTTCAGCACAGCTTTGTGGGCCGAAGGACCTGTGTTGCACTGTAGGTTTTCTATGTTTCTATTTGGTTTTAGGCTTTTGTATCTTCTGCCTGATCGGAGGGAGGAGAAGAATATTTGGGAGGGTGGGATCTTGCTGCTTTGTTGAGGCTGCAGGAAGTGTAGAGTCCATGGAGGGGGGACTGGTTTCCATGATGTACTGAGCTGTGTTCAGAGCCCCCTGCAATTTCTTGTGGTCTTGGGCAGAGCAGCGTCCATTCCAAGCCACAATGCACTGGATAAGATGGCTTCTATAGTGCATTGATAAAAATTGGCACTGGTCAAAGGGCACATGCCAAATTTCCTTCATCACCTGAAGAAGAAGAGGCATTGGACGAACTACTCTGAGGTTCATGCCTCAGAACTTTGACCTCAGCACTGCTGATGTAAGCAGGGGCAGGTTCACCATTCCCTTGCTGAAGTCAATGACCAGCTCTTTTGTTTTGCTGACATCGAAGGAAATGTTGTCATGACAATATATATACTTTATCCAATATATAATTGGGTTAATATACCTTGCACACACAAGTGCAACATTAAATTTAAAAAGACGTGTGACATTTTCAATGAAACCTTTTCCTGGCCTAATTTCAAACTATTTTGATGAGACTTAAAATTATCAGATATATATGACAATTGGAAAACTTAAATGTTCCTCTGTATGTTGAGGTATGGTCCCAAATTGTCATTCTGATGTAGCGATCAGAAAGGCTATACCTTAACAATAGTCAAAAAAATAACATACCAGAGTGCTTCTCAAAGAATAGCACTGAAGCACAATTATAAATGTCAACTACTAGCATTATGATCATCGATGTTTGACTCATTATGGTATTTTGCTCATGTTTTCGAAGAATACTTAGCTTTCTTACCAATATTAGATGTTTTTATAGCCAATAAAACAGAAGAATTTTAATTGGAAAAAGAAGACACGAGAGAAATTATTTGAACTCAATCAAACAGATGTTGCAGAGACAAAATATTTTTCCCCAGTGTGTAGGTTAGCAATTTTTTTTCATGTTACAAAGGAGATTAATGATAATTTTTGTGCACAGAAATAACATGTGAATTTAAATTGATACAGCTGTCAAAATTTTTATCAATATATTTGTCTTTAATGTCTGAGATTCAAGCTGTTCACTTTAAATGCAGATTTTTAGTAAAATGTTTAAGCATTTGTGTGTTTAGGTATTTGATGGACTGTAAACATAAAATACAGAGATTTGCAAAGATGTCCAAAGATAGGTAAAGCAGATAGTGAAAAAGAAAAAAAAAGAAGAATTATATAGTATCATTTGTTACAGCAGCTCTGAAAGACTAAAATAAAAGCTGGCATGCTGTAACTACTCGATAGGCTGAGCCAACAGAGTATTTCCAGGACTTCTAGCTTACAGCTATTTTGTTTTGTTACACCATAAAATAAAAATTAATTGAAAGGAAAACAAGGGAGCCAGGAGATAATTTGTGTCTGTTCATTTTTATTTTAAGTGAGGTGTGGACGTATGATGTGGTGATGTGATGATGCATGTTGTTCATGTCTTTTTACATATAATCTGTAATGAAGTATATTTACAATACCACTCAAGTATTACTGAAATATTAAATACACAACATCAGTCACTGTGGATATTTTGCTCGTGAAGTGTTGAAAACCTTACTGCACTCAGTGGCACCTCCTGTACTTAATAAAGTGGCCACTGAGTCTATATTCATGGTTTTCTGTTGCTGTAGCCCACCTACTTCTTTCAGAGATGCTCTTTTGTACACCAGTGTTGTAACATGCAGTTATTTGAGTTTCTGTCACCTTCCTCTCAGATTGAACCAGTTTGGCCATTCTCCTCTGACCTCTTCCAGAGTAATGTAATTGGTGGAAATGTACATGATTTACAACCACTGACATTGAGTTGGGATTTGGTTTAACAGGCTGGTCTGACATAATAACGTAATTACGTAAGGTACTGTTACCATGCTCTGTGTTCAGTATTTCGATTGCAATAAATGATTTGTTATGGTTTCTCTTAAACATAAAATGCCTCTCACCATTTTATTCACAAAAACCTACACTCTCTCATCAACAAGGTGTTTTCACCCACAGAACTATTGTCCACTGGATGTTTTTACTTTTCCACACCATTCTCTGTAAACTCTAGAATCTATTGAGTGTGAAAAACCCAAAAGGTCATGAATTTCTGTGATTCTCAAATCACCCCGTCTGGCACCAACAATCATTCTATGGTCAAAGTTGCTTAAATCACATTTCTTCCCCATTCTGATGTTTGGTCTGAACAGCAACTGAACCTCTTGACCACGTCTATGTGATTTCATGCACTGAGTTACTGCCACAAGATTGGCTAATTAAATAATTGCATTAACAAGCAAGTGTACAGGTATACTTAATAAAGTGGCCACTATAAAAGCATTCTCTTCTCAAAAAAATCAATTATATCAGAAATACTATTAATCACTTTTACATTAATCATTTTATTTGATTTCTGGAAAAGGAAAACATCAAAGGAAAAGAGTCTTGTAATGTTATTTCTGCATCATTCCTTAGTCAATCAAAGTCACATGACAAAACCAGGCCTCATAGATTATCCTCTTGATTTCTCATCTTCCTGAAACAGTATAATTTGAAAGATTTGAGGCAGTCAATGAAGCAGAGAAGTGCAGGCCAGCATCTATGGAAATTAATAAACAGTCGACGTTTTGGGCCGAGACCCTTCATCAGGATTACCAATCTATGGATTCATTTCCATAGATGTTGCCTGACCTGCTGAGTTCCTTCAGTATTTTCTATGAGTTTGCTCTGGACTTCCAGCATCTGCAGTATCTCTTATGTTTCTGTATTGGAAGGTAACTGCTATTTTCTCCCCTAGATAGCTGTATACAAACTTCAGATTAAAATTCTGCAAATTATATACAGCAGATAAACTGGTTTATTTGTTCACTGTGGAGTTCTGACTAATTTTGAAGCAAAATGGGTTTTCTCAGTGTGAAAGCACTAACTGGATTAATTTGAGAACTCATAACACTGCAATCCAGGTTTGGAATTAATTCATATAACCATATAACAATTACAGCACGGAAACAAGCCATCTTGGCCCTTCTAGTCTGTGCTGAACGCTTACTCTCACCTAGTCCCACCGTTCTGCACTCAGCCCATAACCCTCCATTCCTTTCCTGTCCATATACCTATCCAATTTTTTTTAAAATGATGATATCGAACCTGCCTCTACCACTTCTACTGGAAGTGGTATAATTCAATGTATAAAACTCCCATTATAAACACTATACATTCTGCAGATGCTGGTAATCCAGAGCAACACACACACAATGCTTGAGGAATTCAGCAGGTCATGCAATGTCTATGGAAGTGAATAAACTGCTGATGTTTTGGAATAACACCCTTCTTTGGGACTAAAAATGAAAGGGGAAGCTGTCAGAATAAAAAGGTGGGGGACGGGAAGGAAGACAAGTTGGAAGGTGATAGGTGAAGCCGGGTAGGTGGGAAAAGTAAAGGATTGGAGAAGAAGGGATCTGAAAGGAGTGGAGAATGGACTGTGGGAGAAAGAGAAAAAGGAGGGGCACCAGGGGGAGGTGATAGGCAGGTGAGGAGAAAAGGTAAGAGGTCAGGGTGGGGAATAGAAAAAGAGGGAAGGGTGAGGGAAAATAAAAAATTACCGGAAGGAGAAATCGATGTTCATGCCATCAGGTTGGAGGCTACCTAAACGGAATATGAGGGGTTTTTCTTCAACTCTGAGGGTAGCCTCAGGTTGGCCAAAGAGGAGGCCTCGGACTTACGTGTCGGAATGGGATAGGAAATAAAATGTCTGGCCACTGGAAAATTCCACCTTTGGCGGATGGAGTGGAGGGGCTTGACAAAGTGGTTCCCCATTTTACGCCAGGTCTCCACAATGTAGAGGATGAGCACCAGATCCAAAAGACAACCCCAGAAGATTTGCAGGTGAAGTGTTGCCTCACCTGGAAGGACTTTTTGAGGCCTGAATGGAGGTGAGGGAGGAGGTGTGGGGACAGGTGCTCCCAACTCCATCAGCTTCTTCCCCTTTGCCATCAGATTTCTGAATGGACCCACCAACACTACTGCACCTTTTGCCCTCTTCTTACATTACTTCCTTATTTTTCATATTTCTTATTGTAATTTATATTACTGTTTAATGTATTGCACTATTCTGCTGCTGTAAAACAACAAATTCTGCGACATACGTCAGTGATAATAAACCCGATTCAGATTCTGATTCTGAGATGGTTCAAATCTCTGAGTAGTTCTCACTTTAAGTACGCGCTAATGGGAAAGTTTTCATTTGTTGTAGTGTCATTTTGCAGAAATTCCATTGCAGTAGTCAACATCCATAAGGAAAGACAATAACTTATGGTAACAGAGGCAACCTTCACATTGGAGGCTGTCAGACAAATGCATTCAAACAAAATAAAATGAACTCCTTCCACCTGCTGCATGCATTCTCTAACTTTGGATGACACTGTGTTGTCGCATTGCAGCTTCGGCAATCCAGTTCTGCTTCCGACCTGCGCTGCTGTTCGTCTGCATGTTCTCCCTGTGGCAGGATGGGTGCCCCTCAGTCAAAGGCATGCTAATTGACTACTCTAAAATACCCCAGGTGTTGGAGGGCAGTGGGAGAATCCTGGATTGTTAATAGGCGCGTATGAGTAAGTATGTTATGGAGAAATAAGTAGGAAAGGGATTGACGGGATTGTTCTGTGAGTTAGTATAAATTCAATGGGCTGAATGGTCTAATTCACAAGAAAATGTGAAATGATCATATGAAAATAAGTTGTTTTTAAATAACTATTTTAAGTTTATTTCTTGAGAAAAAGCTATTTTTTTCCAGCCAGAATTATAAAAGCGTTATATTATAACAACACATTTAGTCCACTGGGTCCATGACAGCTTCCAAGGAACAATCCCCTGAATACCATTCCTCTTCTTTTTATTTCCTTTATTAAATCCACAATTCATTCTCTCTCCCACATGCTAATCAAATCCCTTTTCTTTTTATTTTGGCATTAAGCCACACTAGATGTGATTTATAACTGTTAATTAACTTATCAACACGTTTCTGGGATGTGGAAGGGAACGGGAGCACCAGGAGACGACTTCCCAATCACATGCATTCTCCTCACTGACAGCAGCCAAGGTCAGAATTCAATGAAGCAGCAGCACTAACCGCTGCCCCGTCACTATAGCAAAGGAATTCAGCACATTTTTTGACGTTCCTCTACTATTTTTAAAAAAGGACCGGTGTATTCAGCATTTTGATTTGGCCAGACATAATTTTTGCAGTAACTGACAATTTGGTTTTGATGTTACATTACAGGTAACAGAGAGGGTGGGATGGCTCAATTGGAAAAAAACTGAAATCAAATCCGTAAAAAGAGGTGATGTAGGTTTGGAAGATCCTTGCATGTAGAGTTAAGAGACTGCAAGGGCAAAAAGACCCTGATGGCAATTATATACAGGCCTCCAAATAGCAGCCAGGTTGTGAGATCAGTCCTGAAGAAGAGTTTCGGCCTGAAATGTTGACTTTACTCTTTTCCATAGATGCTGCCTGGCCTGCTGAGCTCCTCCAGCATTTTGTGTGTGATGCTTTGGATTTCCAGCACCCGCAGACTTTCTGGTGTTTGTAATAAAAGTGTCGACTATTTTCTAAATGGTAAGAAAATTCTAAAATTAGAAGTTCAGAGGGACTTAGGAGTGCTCATGCAGGATTCCCTAAAGGTTGAGTCAGTGGCAGGGAAGGGAAATGCAATGTTAACATTCATTTAAAGATAGCAGGAATACAAAAACAGGGATATAAAGCTTCTTAAGGCATTGGTTAGACGGCACTTAGAATATGGTGAGTAGTTTTGGGCCCCTTATCTAAGAAAGGATATACTGGGATCGGGGAGGGTCCAGAGGAAGTTCACAAGAATTATCCCAGGAATGAAAGGTTTAACATATGAGGGGCGTTTGATGGCTCTGAGCCTGTATTTGCTGCGGTTTAGAAGAATAAGAAGAGATGATAAAGTAGCAGAGCAGACTCGATGGGCCGAATGACATAATTCTATTTCTATGTTTTATAGTCCTTTATTGGCCATTGGTTAGAGTAGCACTCCAAAGGTTTAAATGTTACCCCAGTAATTCCATTGCATAATATTGGCAAACACTGTGATGCAGCACAGAATAGATAAGATGCTAATCAAGGGCCTGTCTGACCTCCACTTCAAAATAAAAGGTCTCATGACAATATCTGAAGGAGATTGACAGAATTGTCCTGACATCCTAGACAACATTAACCTCAAGAATCACTGATTCACAGAATGACATAGCACAGAAGAAGGCCATTTATCCCTTAGTACCGTTATAGGTCATTGGTCGAGCTAACCAGCTAAAGTCACTATTTGGTCTTTCTCTAAGGCCCTGTATTTTATATATTTTTTGCTTCCAGCACTTTATGTAATTTACCTTCAAATGTAATTATTGAATCTACTTCTAATACACTTTCAGGCAATGCATTCTAGATCACAAAATGCTTTGTACAAAATTGTTTTCTTCTATAAATTGTGCGCTTTGATCTATTATCTTAAATGCATGTTTTCTTTCTATTTTCTGATGTCCCTTTCCATTATTAATGTTCCCTTTTTATTTACTCATATCAAACTGTTTCATTATTATATGCAATCTTATTCAACCCCCTAACCTGTGCTATTTTAAGAAGAGCAACCCAGTTTCTCCATTCTCCCAATGTGGAAGAAGTGGATTACTTGTGAAATTCATCCTGTAAACATCCGTAGACCATTTTGTTATGGCCTTGTAGTCTCCCTGAGGGTGTGAGGGCTGGAAATAAACACAGCATTCCAGCAGTGACCTAACTATCCTCTAAAAAAGGTTCAGCATAATTTTGTTGACTTTGTACCATATGCTTTTGATGTCTATACTTCTCACTGCCTCAGTAAAGCAGCCAGCATAATCAAAAACCCAACCACTGTGGGTATCAGGGGTAGATTTAACAAGATGTTTTTGCTCACAGAACAGCCACTCGCTGGATGCTTTTTTTTTGTTTTTAGCACCAATCTTTGTAAACTCCAGAGTCTGTTGTGCGTAAAAATCCCAGGAGATCAGCAGTTTCTGAGATACTCAAGTCACCCTGGGCAGCACCTAATTAATTAGCTTGTTTAGTTCGGCTTTTTTCTTAAAAATGTGCAGGACGCACTTCGGCTAGCACTGCACATCTGGGGGGTATTGTCTCAAGGACAGTTTCTACCCTACAGTTATGAGATAACTAAATAGTTTCCTAGTATAAAGTTAGAAGTTCTCAAGTTAGACTCTTGATCTCACAATCTACCTGGTTAGGACCTTGCACCTTACTGCTTATCTACAATGCACTTTCTGTGTAGTTGTTATACTTTTTATTGCATTGTTATTGTTTTACTTTGTTCCACTTAAATGCACTGTGAGATCATCTAATCTGCATGAACAATATTCAAAGCAAAATGTTCACTGTTTCTCTGTACATGTGACAATAATAAACCAATTCAAATTCCAATTCTGTAGAGTCAAAGGTTAATATGATATGGGACAATATCAACCTTTCACCTCGGTCTCCTATCTCATCACTCCCTTTCTCCTTTTCTACTAGCCATCTCCCTTCTTTGAGGTTTTCCCCCGCAGATGTTGCTTGACTTGCTGAGTTCCTTTAGCAAGTTGTTTGTTGCTCCAGATTCCACCACTCTACCCTCAATCCTTCCTTACCCCCAGCACTTTCCCCACCCACCCTAGCAGTAGAAGTAACACATTGTCCTACTCACTGCCATCCAAAGACCTAAGCAGTCCTTCCTGGTGAGGCAAGGGTTGACATGCATCTCCTCCAACCTGTCTACAGCATTTGGAGCTCCTAATATGGCCTCCAATACATGGGGATGCTAAATGCAGACTTGATGACCATTTTGCAGAGCCCCTACATTTAGTCTACAATGGGCATTCTGAGCTGTATTTGCAGACCATTTCAACTCCCCTTCCCTTTCCCACACTGACCTGTCTGTCCTTTGCGTGCTATACTGCCAGGATGAAACCCAATGAAAACTGGTAAGGCAACATTTTATATTCCTCTTATGTAGTCCACAACTCAATGGCATGAATATTGAGTCTTCTAATTTTAGTTATGCCTTGCTTTTTCCTTTCCTTCCCCTCTTCTCATCTTACCCCCACCACGTCCTCCAGTCCTTCAGTTTTTGTCCCCTTTCCCATCTCGGCCTAAACCTTCCTTCACCCTCCTGGCTCCATCAACCAACTTTACACACAGGTGTCCACTACCCCACCCTCCTTCTGGTCCCAACTGTTGTTCACCTCACCCCTAAAGGGTCTCATTCCCAATGCCTTTACTTCCGAATCCAGCTCTGGTAGTCCATTGTGTTCCTGCTTGCTGCCTGCTATCTCCACACTCCCCTCCACCCATCTTGCTCCATCTGGTTTTTACCCTCACTCATTTTCTTCCCTCTTTATTCTGCCTCCAATCATCATTCACCTTCCACCATCTCCCAATTTCAACGCTGCTCACCTTCGCTACCTTGTGCTACCTTCCCGTCATCTCACGCACCTCCTTAGTCCACCAGTCACCTCAGAAGCCTTTCTCAGCACTCACCTTGTCTTCCTTGAATCAATCACTCTCAGTTCTGATGCTGGGTTTCAACCTGAAATGCTTGCAATTCCTTTCCTCCCACGGCTGCTCCTCAACCTGCTGAGCTCCTCCAGCATATTGTTTATTGTTCCTTCCCTCTATTCCCAATCTGATAAAAATGCTAACTCACTTTCCCTTGCCACAGATGCAGCCTAGCCAGACAAATTATTCCAGGGTTCTTTATTTATATTTCATGAGTTTTTTTAACCAGACTCCAAAAAGTTATGTATTGTCTGTTGGGTCTCTCTGTTTCATTGGGGTACTCAGGCCATTTGGCATCTCGTCATTCTTCCTTTCAAAGAGTATCATCTTGCAGTAAGATAATTTTTCTATGTGTCAGTCCACTTTGGCCCATGTTCGCCTCAAAATTATTCTGCACACGTCAATATTTTGTAGCAACACATATAAATTGCTGGAGGATCTCAGCAGGCCAGGCACCATCAATGGAAAAGAGTAAACAGTCGACATTTCAGACTGAGACCCTTCATCAAGACTTCATCATTATTTTGTACATTTAAAAGATTTTCCTGCCATCAGCAAACCTTGAAATTGTTCGTGCAGAGGGCCTTTACCAGTCATTGTCTGGATTGGCGTGTAGATGGAGGAAATTCACCTCCTACCTCCCAGAGTGTAAACCTCTCTCCCCTCCCTCTCTCTCTTAGGAAATATTACATCAATAACGCTGGAATCCAAGTGATCCCATGACCTCTAATCTTGCCAATAAATTTTAATGGTAGTTTTAATGAAAGCCAATAAAAGTGATACTAGCTGCACTAGCCTCAGTGGCCCTCCATATTATTTATTTAGTGATACAGCATGGTAACAGGCCCTTCCAGCCCAATGGGCCATGTATCCAACTACCCTACTAACGCATACATCTTCAGAGTGTAGGAGGACACTAGAGATCCCGCAGGAAACCCGCATGGTCACAAAAGAGAACGTACAAACTCCTTATAATGGTGACAGCAATTGAACCCGGGTCACTGGCTACACAAGCCGTTATGCTACCTTATCAACATTTCTAAAACCAGAAGTGGTAATTAGCGAAAGGAGTTAAGTTAAATGAAATTGATGTTTGAACCTTTACAAAATTATCCAGACAACCATGTGCTGCATGTTGCTTCACTCCAGGCAGTTCACCTAACTGAAATGTACAGTCCGATAATCATCAGTGGGCTTTGAGTACATCTTGGTCAGAGGTGTTACAGGACAGAATGATAAAGATCAATGGAATGGGATTTGATTGTGGCTATTATAAATACAGTGAGGCTGGGAGGATTCTTGTTTATAAAGGGAGTGCTGCAAGTTAAAAATAAAATTCGTTTTTGATGGCAGCCTCTGTATAGATGAACTTTTTAGTGACGGAAGGGGGTGCATATCTCAGTAGGCCTAAAGATTATCCAATCCAGTCCCTGGTCTATCGTTTTACATATCCTTGGGCACAATTCTAACATTGGTTCTTTTGGGACCAGTTTTACATTGATAGAACTTTATAATATACACTGTATTCATTGTCTCTATGTCACAGTTCTTCTAGTGTTGTTAACAAGACCACAATGTGTGCAAGTTGGGTGTTGTCATCCCCCATCACAAGAGTGACATTACACTTCAAAAACAGCAAATAAGTTTCTTAGGATATCATAAACCCATGGAAGGTGTTATTACCATTGAGGTTACACATCAACAAAACACACCAGGGGAAAATCATTTGAAGATAATAAAAAAACTTACATAGTAGAATGTTTTTCCAATTTATGTTAAATTTAAAACTACCGCAACAGGAGTGGTTTGGCTATTATAATACTTTACAAATTGTAATGAGCTTGCCTTCACATTTATTATCTTTATTACTTTGAGATTCAAGGGTGTCATTAACATTTTTCACTCAGTATAGTAAAAATTCACAGATGGCATGTTTGGATGTTGGCATGTATGGTTGCATTGAGATGAATTTAGCAGACATTGATTAATTGAATACATTCAGTGGAGGGAAGATGTACCTTTGAAAAAGAACCATTGCTCACAAATATAGTTGGCAAGAATAGCAATGTTACACTTAGAATAACAAAAATCTTGCCTGCTGTTAAATAGGTAAAGTAAGTACACCAGTCTGTGAGTTTCTTTAATTCACTCATAAGCATGGGTTGGCACAGTTGTTTATTTTTGCACGGTAAAGTATTATAAAGCAAGTTGAAATTCAAAGCATCTATTTCTCTGTTTGTTGTACTGTCTGTGAAGACACTCAAGAAGGCAATACCTGTCTACACAATAAGAATTTTCCAATGTGGGATTATGCTCTTTTGTGACTGGACATTGTGCAACAGTTCAGAAACATATTAACTATGTTGAACAACAGCAATTTCTAGCAACACACACACAAAATACTGAAGGAACTCAGGTCAGACAGCAACTATAGAAATGGATAAACCGTTTGTCATTTTAAGCTGTTCCTCAGAACTGAAATAGAAGGGGGAAGACGCCAGAATAAAAAGGTGGAGGGAGGGGAAGGAGGCTTGCTAGAAGGTGAATCCAAGTGGTTTGGGAAGGTAAAGGTCTGGAGAAGAAGGAATCTGATAGGAGAGGAGGCTGGACTATAAGAGAAAAGTGACCCAAGGAAGGTGATATGCAGGTGAGGAGAGGTAAAAGGCACAGTGGGGAATAGAAGAGGGGAGGGGGTATTTATTTTTACTGGAATGAGAAATTGATATTTTTTGGAAGCTACCCAGATGAAAGATAAGGCCAATTTCTAGCCTTATATTTCAAAATTAAGTATGAAATGTAAATTAAACTAAATGGTTGATTAATATTTAAAGTTGCTAAATCAGCATTTTCCAAGTCCAGATTATGCACCTTCCATCTTCAGATTTGGCAGACAACTATTGATCACTTGAAATATGGTTTCACTTTGTATTTATGAATAGAGTGGTGAACCAGTTGAAGGGAAGAGAGGCCCAATTTCCTGAGGAAAGCAACTAGAAGTGGGTAAAAACTAATTGACTGAATGCACTGAAACAATTGAGTGAACGGGTTTAAAGGTTGATTGAGTTATTGAAAGAGGAAGATGTGTATTGCAATCTGAGGCTGCAGGAGTTAGATAAGTGGGTGACTGTCAGGGAAGGGAAGGGAAGAGCTCAAAGAGTAGAAAACTCTCCTGTGGCCAACCCCCTCAGTAATTGTTCTCTCGTTTTGGATGCTGTTGAGGGGGGTGGGGGGGGGGTGACCTGACAGAGGACGACTACGGCGATCAGGTCTCTGGCACTGAGCCTGGTTCCATGGTGCAGAAGGGAGAGAAGAAGATGAGGAATGCGGTAGTCATAGGGGATTCCATAGTGAGGGGAACAGGCAGGAGGTTCTGTCAGCCTGATGGAGATACCCGCATGGTGTGTTGCCTCTCAGGTGCCAGGGTATGAGATGTCTTGGATCAGGTGCAAGGTATTCTGAAGGGAGAGGGTGAACAGACAGAGGTCTTGGTACACGTTGGTACCAATGACATAGGTAGAAAAAGGGAGGAGGTCCTGAAGTGAGAATGAAGGGAGTTGGGTAGGAAGCTGAAAAGCAGGACCTCCAGGGTAGGAATCTTAGGATTGCTGCTTGTGCCATGCGCTAACAAGCACAAGAATAGCATGATCAGGCATATTAACGTGTGGCTGAAAGACTGAAGGCAAGGCTTCGGGTTCCTGGATCACTGGGGACTGTTCTGGGGGAGGTACGACCTGTACAAAAAGGACAGATTACACCTGAACCAAAAGGGGTCCAATATCCCAGCAGGCTAGTTTAATAGAGCTGTTAGGGAGGGTTTAAACTAATTTGGCAGAGGGATGGGAACTGGAGTGATAGGGCCGAGGAAGGGGAAAACAGAAATAAATCAAAGATAGCATGCGACAGAGATTATCGAAAGGACAGGCAGGAGATGAGGCATAATCACAGCCAATGGGATGAGTTACAGGGCAATAGAGGTGTGGTACAGTTAAAACAGAAAGCAACAAATACTAGACTGAAAGTGCTATATCTGAATGCATGATATATCTGATGATCTTGAAATTCAGAGACAGATTGGCAAGAATGACATTGTGGCCATCTCTGAAACTTGGCTAAAGGATGGCTGCCATTGGGAGCTGAACATCCAAGGATATATTGTATATTGGAAAGATAGGTTAGTAAGCAGAGGGATTGGTGTGGCCCTGCGTATCAGAAATAATATTAAATCATTAGAAAGGGATGATGTAGGATCATAAAGTGTAGAGCCTCAATGAGTTGATTAAAGAAATGGCAAGGGAAAAAGGACCCTAATGGCAGTTGTATACAGGCCTCCAAACAGCAGCCGGGATGTGGATTACAAATTACAACAGGAGATAGAAAAGGCATGTCAAAAGGGCAATGTCATGATAACCGTTGGGGATTTTAACATGAAAGTGGATTGGGAAAACAAGGCCAGTACTGGACCTCAAAAGAGAGAATTTGTAAAATGTCTAAGGGATGGCTTTTTTGAACAGCTTGTTGTTGAGCTCACCAGGGGACTGGCTGTGCTGGATTGGGTGTTGTGCAATGATCTGGAGGTGATAAGAGAGCTTAAGGTTAAGGAACCCTTAGGGAACAGTGATCATAAAATGATCAAGCTCACATTGAAATTTGAGAAGGAGAAACTAAATTCCAATGTGTTGGTATTTCAGTGGAATAAAGGAAATTACAATGGCATGAGAAGGGAACTGGCCAACGTTGACTGGAAAGGGACATTAGCAGGAAGGACAGCAGAGTGGCAGTGGCTGGGGCTTCTGTGAAAAATGAGGGAAGTACAAGACAGATATATTCTGAATAAGAAGAAATTTTTGAATAGAAGAAGGACACTATCATGGCTGACAAGTGAAGTCAGAGCCAAAGTAAAAGCAACAGAAAAGGCATACAAGGAAGCCAGAGCTAGTGAGAGGATAAAGGATTGGGAAGCTTTTAAAAACTTGCAGAAAGAAACTAAAAAGGTCATTAGGAAGGAAAAGATGAATTACGAAAGGAAGCTGGTGACTAATATCAAAGAAGATATTAAAAGCTTTTTTAAGTATATAAAGGGTATTCTTCACAGTGGAAGACACCTGCAGTATACTGGACATTCAAGAGTGTCAGGGGAGTGAAGTATGAGTAGTGAAAATTACAACTGAGAAGGTGCTCAGAAAGCTTAAGGTCTGAGGGTGGATAAATCTCCTGGATCTGATGGAATGCACCCTCGGGTTCTGAAGGAAGTAGCTAGAGAGATTGTGGAGGCATTAACAATGATCTTTCAAGAATTGATAGATTCTGGCATTGTACAGGATGCCTGGAAAATTGCGAATGTTACTCTGCTATTTAAGAAGCATGGGAGGCAGCAGAAGGAAAACTATAGACCTGTTAACCTGACACCAGTGATTGGGAAGTTATTGGAATCGATTGTTAGGGTTGAGATTACAGAGTTCCTGGAGGCACATGACAAGATAGGCCAAAGCCAGCATGGTTTCCTGAAAGGAAAATCCTGCCTGACAAACCTACTGCAATTCCTTGAGGAAATTACAAGCAGGGTAGACAAAGGAGATGCAGTAGATGTGGTTTACTCGGATTTTCAGAAGGCCTTTGACAAGGTGTCATACATGAGGCTTCTTAGCAAGTTAAGAGACCATGAAATTACAGGGAAGTTACTAGCGTGGGTGGAGCATTGGCTGGTCAGTAGAAAACAGAGTGGGAATAAAGGGATCCTATTCTGGCTGGCTGCAGCTTACCAGTGGAGTTCCACAGGGGTCAGTGTTAGCATTGTTCCTTTTTATGATGTATGTCAATGATTTGGACAATGGGATTAATGGATTTGTGGCTAAATTTGCTGATGATACAAAGATAGGTGGAGGAGCGGGTAGTGTTGAGGAAACAGAGAGCCTGCAGAGAGACGTAGATAGTTTAGGGGAATGGGCAAAGAAGTGGCAAATGAAATACATTGTTGGAAAGTGTATGGTCATGCATTTTGGTGGGAGAAATAAATGGGCAGACTATTGTTTAGATGGGGAAAGAATTCAAAATGCAGAGATGCAAAAAGATTTGGGAGTCCTTGTGCAGGATAACTTATAGGTTAAACTCCAAGTTGAGTTGGTGGTGAAGAACGTGAATGCAATGTTGGCAATTTCTAGAGGTATAGAATATAAGAGCAGGGATGTGATGTTGAGGCTCTATAAGGCACTCATGAGAACATGTTTGGAGTATTGTGTGCAGTTCTGGGCTCCCTGTTTTAGAAAGGATATACTGACATTGGAGAGGGTTCAGAGAAGATTCACAAGATTGAAAGGGTTACCATTTGAGGAATGTCTGGCAGCTCTTGGGTTGTATTCCCTGGAGTTCTGGAGAATGAGGGGGGATCTCATAGACACAATCCAAATGTTAAAAGACCTGGCAAACACTAGGAAATCTGCAGATGCTGGAAATTCAAGCCACACACACAAAATGCTGGTGGAACACAGCAGGCCAGGCAGCATCTATAGGGAGAAGCACTGTTGAAGTTTCTGGCCGAGACCCTTCGTCAGGACTAACTGAAAGGAAAGATAGTAAGAGATTTGAAAGTAGGAGGGGGAGGGGGAAATGCGAAATGATGGGAGAATACTGGAGGGGGTGGGGTAAAGCGGAGAGCTGGAAGGGAGATTAGCAAAAGGGATACAGAGCTAGAGAAGGGAAAGGATCATGGGACGGGAGGCCTAGGGGGAAAGAAAGGGGGAGGGGAGCACCAGAGGGAGATGGAGAACAGGTAGAGAGATGGGCAGAAAGAAAGAAAACAAAAGGGGGGGGGTAAAAGCTCAATATATCAGGGATGGGGTAAGAAGGGGAGGTGGAGCATTAATGGAAGTTAGAGAAGTCAATGTTCATGCCATCAGGTTGGAGATTACTCATATGGTATATAACGTGTTGTTTCTCCAACCTGAGTGTGGCTTCATCTTGACAGTAGAGGAGGCCATGGATAGACATATCAGAATGGGAATGGGATGTGGAATTAAAATGTGTGGCCACTGGGAGATCCTGCTTTCTCTGGCAGACCGAGCGTAGGTGTTCAGTGAAACGGTCTCCCAGTCTGCGTCTGGTCTCACCAATATATAAAAGGCCACACCAGGAGCACCGGACACAGTATACCACACCAGCCGACTCACAGGTGAAGTGTCGCCTCACCTGGAAGGACCGTCTGGGGCCCTGAATGGTGGTGAGGGAGGAAGTGTAAGGGCAGGTGTAGCAATTGTTCCGCTTACAAGGATAAGTGCCAGGAGGGAGATCGGTGGGAAGGGATGGGGGGGATGAATGGACAAGGGAGTCACGTAGGGAGCAATCCCTGTGGAAAGTAGAAGGGGGGGAGGGAAAGACGTGCTGGGTAGTGGGATCCCGTTGGAGGTGGCGGAAGTTACGGAGAATTATATATTGGATCTGGAGGCTGGTGGGGTGGTAGGTGAGGACAAGGGGGACCCTATCCCGAGTGGGGTGAGGGCAGATGTGCGGCAATTGGGAGAGATGCGTTTGAGAGCGGAGTTGATGGTGGAAGAAGGGAAGCCCCTTTGTTTAAAAAAGGAAGACATTTCCTTCGTCCTGGAATGAAAAGCCTCATCCTGAGAGCTGATGCGGTGGAGTTGGAGTAATTGTGAGAAGGGGATAGCATTTTTGCAAGAGACAGGGTGGGAAGAGGAATAGTCCAGGTAGCTATGAGAGTCTGTAGGCTTATAGTAGATATCAGTAGATAGGCCGTCTCCAGAGATGAAGACAGAAAGATCAAGAAAGGGCAGGGAGATGTTGGAAATGGACCAGGTAAATTTGAGGGCAGGGTGAAAGTTGGAGGCAAAGTTAATAAAGTCAACGAGCTCAGCATGCGTGCAGGAGGCAGCGCCAGTGTAGTTGTCAATGTAGCAAAGGAAAAGAGGGGGATGGATACCCGTATAGGCTTGGAACATAGACTGTTCCACAAAGCTAACAAAAAGGCAGGCATAACTGGGACCCATAGTGCCCATGGCTACACCCTTGGTTTGGAGGAAGTGGGAGGAGCCAGAGGAGAAATTATTGAGAGTAACAACTAATTCCACTAGACAGATGAGAGTCACAGTAGAGCGGAATTGGTTAGGCCTGGAATTCAAAAAGAAGCAAAGAGCTTTGAGACCGTCCTGGTGGGGGATGGAGGTATATAGGCACTGGTGAAAATAAGGCAGTGGGGGCCAGGGAACTTAAAATCATTGAAAAAATTCAAAGCGTGAGACGTGTCACGAACATAGGTGGGAAGGGATTGAACAAGGGGGGATAAAACAATGTCAGAGTATGCAGAAATGAATTCGATGGGCCAAGAGCAAGCTGAGACAATAGGTCTACCTGGACAGGCAGGTTTGTGGATCTTGGGTAGGAGGCAGAAATGGGAAATGCGGGTGTGGGAGCTATGAGGTTGGTGGCAGTGGATGGGAGATCCACAGAGCTGATAAGGTTGGTGATGGTATAGGAGACAGTGGCCTGGTGCTCCTTAGTGGGGTCATGATCAAGGGGTAAATAAGAGGAGGTGTCAGAGAGTTCTCACTGTGCCTTGGCCAGGTAGAGGTCAATCCACCAGATTACAACAGCTCCCCCCTTATCATCAGGTTTTATAGTAAGGTTGGGATTGTCCTCACCTACCACCCCACCAGCCTCCAGATCCAGTATATTGTTCTCCGTAACTTCCGCCACCTCCAACGGGATCCCACTACCAAGCATATCTTTCCCTCCCCCCCTTTCTGCTTTCCGCAGGGATCACTCTCTATGTGACTCCCTTGTCCATTCGTCCCCCCCATCCCTTCCCACCGATCTCCCTCCTGGCACTTATCCTTGTAAGCGGAACAAGTGCTACACCTGCCCTTACACTTCCTCCCTCACCACCATTCAGGGGTCCAGACGGTCCTTCCAGGTGAGGCAACACTTCACCTGTGAGTCGGCTGGTGCGGTATACTGCATCCAGTGCTCCCGGTGTGGCCTTTTATATATTGGTGAGACCCGACGCAGACTGGGAGACCGTTTCGCTGAACACCTACGCTCGGTCCGCCCGAGAAAGCAGGATCTCCCAGTGGCCACACATTTAAATTCCACGTCCCATTACGATATGTCTATCCATGGCCTCCTCTACTATCAAAATGAATCCAAACTCAGGTTGGAAGAACAACGCCTTATACAGTGGCTGGGTAGCCTCCAAATGGATGGCATGAACATTGACTTCTCAAACTTCCATTAATGCCCTCCTCCCCTTCTTACCCAATCCCTGATATATTTAGTTTTTCTTCTCTCTCTGCCCATCACTCTACCTGTTCTCCATCTCCCTCTGGTGCTCCCCTCCCCCTTTCTTTCTCCCTAGGCCTCTTATTCCAGGATCTTTTCCCTTCTCCAGCTCTGTATCTCTTTTGCCAATCATCTGTCTGGCTCTCATCTTCACCCAGCCCCTCCGTTCTTCTCCTATCATTTTGCATTTTCCTCTCCCCCTCCTACTTTCAAACCTCTTACTATCTTTCCTTTCAGTTAGTCCTGACAAAGGCCTGAAACATCGACAGAACTTCTCCCTATAGATGCTGCCTGGCCTGCTGTGTTCCACCAGCATTTTGTGTGTGTTGTTAAAAGACCTGAACAGATTAGATATGACAAAGTAATTTCTCATGGTAAGGGAGTCTAGGATAAGAGGGCACAGCTTTAGGATTGAAAGACATCCATTTGGAACAGAGATGAGGAAAAATTACTTATGTGATTTCTATTGTGAATCATATACCTGTATTTCCATTTTGGTTCATGGAAGTAAACCACGTTTTCCATGTCCATCAATGACCATACAAAGCTGAAGTAGAAACTTAGAAGAATTTTCAAAAGGTGTGCAATGCATTGTAGGTGTGGTAAATTGAGAAGAAAGTAGTAGTGTGGATGGGGCACTATGTGGAAAGGCAGTGGGTTATTCATCTTGTAATAGGAGTAAATAAATAGAATATAAGTAAAGAGAAATCAGTAAATGAACATAAAAACACCTCAGGAAATCTGAAATAAAAAATAAAACAAAACATGGAAACATGCTCAGGGAATATTCATGAAGAATGAGAAATATACTTTCTCTTTTGAACTTGGAAAGGGAAAGGGTGTGGTGAAGGATGAATAGGACAAAAGGAATAACTATGATAGGGTGAGGACTCTACTATCATGTTGATAAACTGTAGAAGCTATCTGGCTGAAAGGTTAATGAAGGAAACTACAGGGCTGGAAAGGTGTAAAGAATATGAAATGCTGATGGATAACTGGCAAGCTCGAACACTAACAGGGGGAGCGAGCTATCTGAAATTGCTGTATTATTTAGTCTGGAAGGATGTCATAAGCCCAATGCAGAGGAGGTGCTGCCCTCAACATTACATTGGGTCTCATTAGAACAGTGCAGGAAGATACTAAGTCAGAGAGCAGGTGGGATGGGGAATGAAAATGACAGGCAGCTCAAAGCTCAGGATCAGTAGTGAATGAAAGTGCTCCGCAAAGCACAAAGGAAGCAAATGTGAGTATCCGAAGAGACTATGGTTTGCTAATTCCTAATTCACAGCAAGTAAGCATACAGCTACTACAAGTAAGTCAGAAGGCAAGTGGCATGTTGGCCTTCACTGCAGGAGGTTATAGTATAAGCGAAATCTTTCTACTAGATTTGCTATATTTGATTTCCTGGATGATAGCATTGCTGTATGAAAAACCACTAGATAAGATTGGCCTGTAATTACTGGAGTTCAGTAGAACAGTAGGCGATTTCGTTAAGGCATACAAGATTCTAAAAGGAACTGTCAAGATAGATTCCGAGAGGTTATTTCTCCACTCTGGAGATTTGCGAACTGGGAGGTATAATCTCAGCATAAAGTCTCTTTAGAACAGAATCATAGAGTCATTGAAATTATGTAAAATTTATGACATTGGAGGCCATTCTACCAGCAAAAAAGAGCTGTCCAATCTAATCTCACCTTCCAATCTTTGTTCTTGGCCCTGAGAGTCACAATTCTTCATTTGTTCTATGATCATGAGAATCACAATTCTTCATTTGTTCTATGATCTTGTGAGTCAAAGTTTTTCATTTGTTCTATGATCCTGTCAGTCACAATTCTTCATTTGTTCTATGATCCTGCGAGTCACAATTCTTCATTTGTTCTAGGGCCCCGCAAGTCACAATTCTTCATTTGTTCTATGATCCTGCGAGTCACAATTTTTCATTTGTTCTAGGGCTCTGCGAGTCACAATTCCTTATTTGTTCTATGGCCCTTAGAGTCACAAATCTTTATTTGTTCCATGGCTCTGTAAGTCACAATCCTTCATTATTTCTATGGCCTTTTAAGTCACAATTCTTCATTTGTTCTATGATCCCGTGAATCACAATTCTTCATTTGTTCTTGGCCCTGTGAGTCACAATTCTTCATTTGTTCTATGGCCCTGTGAGTCATGATTCTTTATGCTCACACCCAACTACTGTTTAACTGAGACAAGGGTTTTTGTTTCACATTGTCTTGGGCTATGTTCCAGACTCCTAGTATCCCTTAACCATCTCCCCTCTAATCCCTCAACTAACACTTTAAAACTAGGCCCCATGGGTTTTGACCCAATGGCTAAAGAGAAAGGGAGTGAAGGGTGACATTACTGGTCAAGGATACTATTACAGCTACAGAAAGGGTGGGTAATGTAGCAGGATCCTCTTTTGAGTCAGTATGGGTGGAAGTCAGGAACAGGAGGGGAGCAGTTACTCTATCGGGAGTATTCTATAGGCCTCCTGGTAGCAGCAGAGATACCGAGGAGCAGATTGGGAGGCAGATTTTGGAAAGGTGCAGAAGTAACAGGGTTGTTATCATGGGTGACTTTAACTTCCCTAATATTGATTGACACCAATGGTTTAGATGGGGCAGTTTGTTAAGTGTGTCCAGGACGGATTCCTGTCACAGTATGTTGACAGGCCGACTAGGGGGAATGCCATACTAGATTTAGTATTAGGTAACAAACTGGGTCAGATCACAGATCTGTCAGAGGGTGGGTATCTGGGGGACTGTGACCACTACTCTCAGGTCTTTAGCATTATTGTGGAAAAGGATAGAATCAGAGAGGACAGGAAAATTTTTAGTTGGGGAAGGGCAAATTTTGAGGCTATAAGGCTAGAACTTGCGGATGTGAATTGAGATGATGTTTTTGCAGGGAAATGTGCTATGGACATGTGGTTGATGTTTAGGGACCTCTTGCAGGATATTAGGGATAAATCTGCCCAGCGAGGAAAATAAAGAATGGTAGGATGAAGGAACCATGGGTGACAAGTGAGGTGGAAAATCTAGTCAGGTGGAAGAAGGCAGTTTAGGAAGCAAGGATCAGATGTGGCTATTGAGTAATATAGGGTAACAAGAAAGGAGCTTAAGAAGGGGCTGAGGAGAGCAAGAAGGGGGCATGAGAAGGCCTTGGCAAGTAAGGTAAAGGAAAACCCCAAGGCATTCTTTAATTATGTGAAGAACAAAAGGATGACAGGAGTGAAGGTAGGACCGATTAGAGATAAAGGTGGGAAGATATGCCTGGACGCTGTGGAAGTGAGTGAGGTTCTTAATGAATACTTCTCTTTGATATTCACCATTGAGAGGGAACTTGATAACAGTGAGGACAATATGAGTGAGGTTGAAGTTTTGGAGCATGTTGATATTAAGCGAGAGGGGATGTTGGAGTTGTTATAATACATTAGGACGGATAAGTTCCTGGGGCCTGACGGAATATTCCCCTGGCTGCTCCACAAGGTGAGGGAAGAGATTGCTGAGCCTCTGGCTAAGATCTTTATGTTCTCATTGTCCACGGGAATGGTACCGGAGGATTGGAGGGAGGCGAATGTTGTCCCCATGTTCAAAAAAGGTAGTAGGGATATTCCAGGTAATTATAGACTAGTGAGCTTTACGTCTGTGGTGGGAAAGCTGTTGGAAATGATTCTTAGAGATAGGATCTATGAGCATTTAGAGAATCATGGTCTGATCAGGGACAGTCAGCATGGCTTTGTGAAGGGCAGATCGTGCCTAACAAGCCTGATAGAGTTCTTTGAGGAGGTGACCAGGCATATAGATTAGGGTAGTGCAGTGGATGTGATCTACGTGTATTTTAGTAAGGCATTTGACAAGGTTCCACACAGTAGGCTTATTCAGAAAGTCAGAAGGCATGGGATCCAGGGAAGTTTGACCAGGTGGATTCAGAATTGGCTTGTCTGCAGAAAGCAGAGGGTCGTGGAAGAGGGAATATATTAGGATTGGAGGGTTGTGACTAGTGGTGTCCCACAAGGATCGGTTTCGTGATTTTTATTAATGACCTGGATGGTAAAAGGGTGGGTTGGCAAGTTTGCAGACGACACAAAGGTTGGTGGTGTTGTAGATAGTGTAGAGGATTGTCAAAGGTTGCAGAGAGACATTGATAGGATGCAGGAATGGGCTGAGAAGTGGCAGATGGAGTTCAACCCGGAGAAGTGTGAGGTGGTACACTTTGGAAGGACAAACTCCAAGGCAGAGTACAAAGTAAATGGCAGGATACTTGGTAGTGTGGAGGAGCAGAGGGATCTGGGGG
The DNA here is from genome assembly GCF_030144855.1 of Hypanus sabinus. Taxonomy (NCBI): domain Eukaryota; kingdom Metazoa; phylum Chordata; class Chondrichthyes; order Myliobatiformes; family Dasyatidae; genus Hypanus; species Hypanus sabinus. Next base: position 30,291,936 of record NC_082715.1, read on the forward strand.
TACATGTCCACAGACCCCTGAAAGTTGCCTCACAGGTAGATAGGGTAGTTAAGAAAACTTATGGTGTGTTAGCTTTCATAAGTCGAGAGATAGAGCTTAAGAGTCAGGAGGTAATGATGCAGCTATATAAAACTCTGGTTAGGCCACACTTGGAGTACTGTGTCCAGTTCTGGTCGCGTCACTATAGGAAGGATGTGGAAGCATTGGAAAGGGTACAGAGGAGATTTACCAGGATGCTGCCTGGTTTAGAGAGTATGGATTATGATCAGAGATTAAGGGAGCTAGGACTTTACTCTTTAGAAAGAAGAAGGATGAGAGGAGACATGATAGAGGTATACAAGATATTAAGAGGAATAGACAGAGTGGACAGCCAGCGCCTCTTCCCCAGGGCACCACTGGTCAGTACAAGAGGGCATGGCTTTAAGGTAAGGGGTGGGAAGTTTAAGGGGGATATTAGAGGAAGGTTTTTCATTCAGAGAGTGGTTGGTGCGTGGAATGCAGTGCCTGAGTCAGTGGTGGAGGCAGATACACTAGTGAAATTTAAGAGACTACTAGACAGGTACATGGAGGAATTTAAGGTAGGGGGATATATGGGAGGCAGGGTTTAAGGGTCGGCACAACATTGTGGGCTGAAGGGCCTGTACTGTGCTGTACTATTCTATGTTCTATGTTCTATCATCTTCGTCATTAAGTGCTGAGCTGTATGATATAGATAATCATTTCTCTACAGATGCGGTTTGCCATTGTCTTCTTCTGGGCAGTGTCTTTACAAGATGACTGGCCCCAGCCATTATCAATACTCTTCAGATATTGTCTGCCTGTTGTCAGTGGTTGCATAACCAGGACTTGTGATATGTACCAGCTGACCATTGTCATATTGTCATATGACCATCTAACACATGCTTCCATTGCTTCACATGACCATGAATGGTGAGAGGGACGGCTAAGCAGGTGCTACACCTTGCCTAAGGATGACCTGCAAGCAAGCAGAGGGAGGAGCACCTTACATCTCCTTTGGTAGAGATGTACCTCCACACTGCCACCCAGCTAAAGAAGGAGAACCTTTCTATTACTCACTGGGGCTTCCATCATTCTGTAGAACTCAATTCTATCTCTCCTCATCTTCCTCTGTTTCCAAGGATACAATCCGTCACCCTAGCCACAATTTTCCTGCAACATCCTTGAGAATCGCCCCTGCATCCTCCCCAGTGCATTCCACCTTCTCTGTATGGTGATGACAGGATCTGTACACAGTACTTAAGCTGCAGTCTAACTCATTTTGTATCCAATTGTCGGTTAATCTCCCGGCTTTCATTTTTGATGTCTTGATTAATAAGTAAACTAATTTTTAACCAGCTAAATGGTGAGTCTTTCTGCCTTTGATGATCAGTAAATGTTAAGCTCAACGTTCCTTCGTGCCACTGAATATTGTGTTATTTATTGTATATTTCCTTGCTTTGCTGACCTTTCTCAAATATACTACCTCATGTTTCTCTTTATTAAATTCTGTTTGCCATTTTTCTGCCCTTCAATCAGATCGCTTATAGGAAAATAGATAATTTATAATTTCCAGAAGTCTACCTTTTCCCTCTTCACTAACAACCACATTGCCAATTTGCTAGATCATCTGCAAATTACTTCTTCACTCTCTTTACTTTGGACCGAAATCATTGACACACAGTATATTATGAACAGCAAGTGACTGTCTAATGAAACTCCTGGAATGTACAGGTAGCAGCCTTCCAATCAGCAAAATACTCATTTTTGAGTTGACAGAGCAATAACCAATGGGACGCTGCCAGCCTCCATGGTCTTCAGTCAAGACAGTTGTCAAGTAGCAATCCTCCTCAACAACCACCCTTTGCTACCTGATGCTGCCCCAATATAGGATCTCATTTGCCTCTCTCTGCTTGGTTTAAAGTTTGACCCAACCGGGAATACACATCTACTCACATTAACTACAATGCTGGTATCACCCCACTCTGCAAATATATAATATTCATTGAGAAGTTTACCTCTACCCTCTGACTCTACACGAAACTTAACTTATTAGTACCCAGTACAGCTTATTATCCTCTTTCTCTTTAAGTTCTTATGAAACATTTCTGGATTTTTCATGACTTTACTTTTATTACCTTTCTTAGTTTCCTTACTTTTTTAGTTTCATTCCTACATTTTCTATGTAGCAGAAAGTTTGGCAGCTGTTGCGTTCTATATAGGCTTCCTACTGTTGCCCTATCCTATGTCCTATGTTACTTGTTACCTGAAGCTTCTCGGTTTGTCAGTCTCATCCCTATTTTCTATGGGATTGCCAAATCCCTCAACCCTTTGAATCTCTAGTTTAAAGACATCCGTTGCTCCAAGACTGACTCACCTTCAAAAAGCTGATTCGTGTTCAACGTTGCCCAGTCACTCTTGTACGAGGAATATTACCTTGCCTCATCTTTGCCCTGATTAACCTTGTCCTTCTGTGCATTAAGATCACTGGCACAAGAACAAGAGCTCACCGATGCTCTTTCAATCTGCTCAACTTTGTTCATTTAAATTAAATCCAGAATTGCCTATATCGCATTCCATATTCTACTTAAAGAAGTTCTCCTGAATGCAATAGAAATGTCATACCTTCTATAACTATTATACTGATGGTATCCAAGTTAATTTTATGGTCATTGAAATCTCCTATCATTACTGCTGTAGTAACTTTTACCCATGTCAAAAATTTGCCTGTAAATGTGCGCTTCTATTTCCTTTGGATTGTTTGGAGGGCAATAGTAACAGTCCCAAAAACATAACACACACAAAATGCTGCAGGAGCTCAGCGGGCCTGGCAGCTTCAGTCTCGACCTGAAACATCCTGAAACATACTCTTCTCCATAGATGCTGCCTTGCTTGCTGAGTTGTTTCAGCACTTTATGTGTGTTGGTTGGATTTCCAGCATCTGCAGATTTTCCCTTCTTTGTGAGTCCCAATAGTGTGATTTTTTTTCTGTTCTTTAATTCAACCCATATAGCCTCATTTGATTATCATCCTAACAAGTTATCCCTCCCCACTACTGACTATTTATTGAGCCAATATTGCTAACCTCTCCTTTATTATGTCCCTCTCTATCTGATCTGTAATCCTCATAATCAGGGACATTGTGTTTTCAGTCCTGAGGCTCTTTGAGCTACATTTCAAAATTAGGATCAGAATTGAGTTTATTATCACTAATATATATTGAGAATTTGTTGATTTGCAGCAGTAGTAGTGATGGATATTCATTTCTTAGGCTGGGGGTCTCATATTTCATCAAGCTCACTTTCTACACACACGTGAGCTGCCACTTGTCAAAATCAAAAAAGTTGTAAGTAAACTTCCATCTAAAGTTGTTCAGCTGCTGGTTGTAAATGGGAGCCAGTCTTCAGTTCTTAAATGTAAATGGAAAGCAGTAATCAGTTTAAAGTTAAAACAAAGCACTGTCAATCGAGCAGCTTTGCAAACAAGCTCTGTAAAGAGCCTCAGACTTGCTGGCTCATACCATAAGGCTAACTGCTGAACAGGTGCAGTTGAGGACAACAGGTTATTTAATTTAGAATGCTTCAAACCAGCCAAGCCGACTAAGATGCTTGGTTCAAAGAAACTTGCCTACCATATGGAAACAAACACTTAGCATATCAATAATTGATCTATTATTGTTGGGAGTTTTATGTTAGAAGTTAGATTTATAGCATTAGTGGTGGAAAGCTGGGAAATGCACCTCCAAAAACCTTTTAGCCTGTTTGTGGAAAAAGAGTATCTGTAGAAATATCAATTTTGTGTGAAGTCACCAAAGTGGAAAAGAAACTGTAAATGTAGAGAGCAGATTAGGCTTCTTAGGAATGGGTTAAGGAACACCAAGAAGCATGAAAGAAACATGGGGTGAACTAGAGCCCAATTTTCTGCCTTTGATTTTTGTGATAGGTGACTCATTCATCTGCATCATTGTCATGGCCTTTTAGATTATTACTGTACCTGTGGTTTGGAAATCCTTTGTGTTTTAGAAATGGTTTGTAATTCAGGAATGTTTAAGATAGAAATCCTCTGTGAGTTTTAAATGTGTCTAAAGAATGTTGTTTGGATTTAAATGTGTGTCACTGAAAATACAAATGAATATCCATCACAACAGAGGATGAGAGATGACCCAATAGAGGTGTACGAGTTGATGAGAGGCATTGATCGTGTGGATAGTCAGAGGCTTTTTCCCAGGGCTGAAATGGCTAGCATGAGAGGGCACAGTTTTAAGGTGCTTGGAAGTAAGTACAGAGGAGATGTCATGGATAAGTTTTTTTTTACACACAGAGTGGTAAGAGTGTGGAATGGGCTGCCGGTGATGGTGGTGGAGCCGGAAACGATAGGGTCTTGGATAAACAATAGACTCCTGGATAAGTACATGGAGCTTAGAAAAGTAGAGGGCTATGGGTAACCCAAGGTCATTTCTAAGGTAGGGACATGTTTGGCACAGCTTTGTGGGTGAAGAGCCTGTATTGTGCAGTAGGTTTTCTATGGTTCTATGTTTTAAACTACTTTGTTAGCTTGAAGCATCTTCTCCTTGGTAGGGAGAGGAGACCCACTGCTCAATTAGTAGGTATTGGCATCTAAACTCGCTTTGCAGAATAAACAGAGAAGTGAACTAGTATTCGATGATTGGGTAATTACAGTATAATCTACCTTTACAGAGAGTATTTGTGGGTATTTATGTCCAATAAGGCTTAAGGTCTTCGTTTTGGTTTAGAACTTTGCCGACAGCAAATCTAATGTAGTTATACAATACAGTAAACACAATAAATTATGCAGATGTTAGAAATCCAGTACAAAGCAACACACACAAAATGCTGGAGGAGCTCAGCAGGTCAGGGAGCATCTATAGAAATGAAAACCAAGAGCCTTCTTCAAGACACAATAGAGTGCAATACATAAAATATAACCAGACAGTAATACAAATCTAAATCTCTGGATTATAAGCCACAAAAAGCCATAGATATTTTGTCACTAAATATACTGATAGATTTTTAGGCACTACAGTAATGGAAATCAGGCAGAATGGATGAGGTACAGGATGGCTAAAGTCATATTGAATGGCAGAGTGTGCTCAAGGGAATGGATGACATCTATTGGTTTTTATACACAAAATGCTGGTGGAACACAGCAGGCCAGGCAGCATCTATAGGAGAAGCACTGTCGACGTTTCGGGACTAACGAAGGGTCTCGGCCCAAAATGTCGACAGTGTTTCTCCTATAGATGCTGCCTGGCCTGCTGTGTTCCACCAGCATTTTGTGTGTGTTGTTGCTTGAATTTCCAGCATCTGCAGATTTCCTCGTGTTTGTTACTGGTTTTTATGTTTGTTCTTAACATGCAAAATAAAGTCACAAATTCAACATGGTTTACTAACTGTGCAGCATCACTGATTATTGTTCTGCAATTAATTCAGTGGAACTGACTCAAGTTTGAAACATCACTTCCCTTAACTCAGGTCATATGAACTCGAAAGTGAAGCAAATATGCATTAAGGTGAATACATTAAAGCAGCAAAGGAAGGAAACAAGTACATTACAGAAGCACGGGAGAGGATTAACAACACGAAGACTGCAGAGGCACGTGAGGGGCTCTGCCTTTCTGCGCACAGTACAGTTGAGGTTTGATTAACACTGAAATAATAATGGTGCTCATCCAGTGTTGGTTTGCACAAATAAAATGTTAAATAACACACAACCATCACAAATCTGATCTGTGCAGAGAACTGAATTCCAATTGCCTTCAGTTAGAGGAAGGAATGCTTGTAAACTTGCTGAAATTTATATCTTGTACTGCTACTGAAATAGCTCATTGGATTGAATGACTAGTAGGATATCAATCACAACTCTTGCCCATTCAGCTTTATGAAGATATTTTACCTTTATTTTCATATGCAGTACAAAGAATAATTGTTTCTGGCTAGGGATAAGATAACATGCTTCTAATAATTAAAAAAAGTAAGTAACCCATTTCTTATCTTGGAAATAATGTTGATGATAAATTTTGAAGAACTGATACTTTACATACCAGCAGTTTTGTCTTCAGATATTTTAGCCTGATTTTTATTTGTCTCAAAGTAAGAGACTAACAGCACTCAAACCCTGGTTACAAGGTGAAAATAATGATTGAATCATGATGAAGCTTGAAACATCTACCTGAATTTATTTGGTGTTTTATGGCCATTGCTGTGGTGTATGGTGATAATATTGAATGGGGTTTTCACCACATCAGCTCAGTCAAAAAGCATCAGAAGTGTAACATATTCTGCACTTTATATGTTCTGATTCAGGTCATTAACCTACATGGAATAGGTAAGTGAAAGAAAATGACTTTATTTGTTTATTTTAATAAGCATTAATACTTTGAATGTGCATCAGGTAAGTTTGTTTTGTTTGCAGTTATTAATATTAAACCATTTTTAATTTTGCAATTATTTGAGTGCAAATATTTTACGTCCCTGCTATTTTTGGCAACATGATCCATTATTCTGATAGAATATGTAAGTTTTTGGCATTGTAATCAGTTTGCTGAAGAAGAAGAAGAAGAAGAAGAAGAAGCTAGACGATTAGCTTTATTTGTCACATGTACATTAAAACATCGGAACATATAGTGAACTGCGACACTTGCAATAAGATCAAGTCAGTGAGGATTGCACTTGGCAGCTCACAACTCACCAACCCTAACCCTACATCTTTGGAAATGTGGGAGGAAACCCAGCTTTGGATGAGTGTGTCAGATGTTAATACATATATAAGAACATGAAAAAAAAAACAAGAGCGGGGAAGGGACACTAGTGCAAAGAATTTTCATCTGTGGGCGATACCTTGAGGCTGAAGTCACCCATTACCCGAGTCCAAGAGTAACTGGAGTGTAATAGCTGAAGGTTTTGGACCATGTTATAACACCACATCAGGGGAATTAGAAATAAAAGAGTAGAAATTCATTCTCACAACTTTGAAAAATACAATATGGTGGTGTAGTAACAAATTGACAACAGGGTATATTTCCGAACAAATTTGTGTATGTTTTTCAGCCAATGAGAGATCATTTCTTGGTGATTGACATTATCTTCAGCAAAGGACATCACCATGTTACATAGAATCGTGAAAAATTAAGGCATTCAAAGGTGGCCATTTGGCCCATTAAATTCATATTGTCAAAATGGGGCCTATTTGTTATAATCTTACTTCTCAGCTCTCAGTCCATTGCTTCGATATTTTTTAAGTGCTTACCCAGGTACCTTTTTAAATGTGATGATATTCTCAGCATTGTGTGAACATGGAAATCTACAGCACATAACAGGCCCTTCAATCCCCAATGTTGTGCCGATCATGTAACCTACTCTAGAAACTATCTAGAATTTCCCTACTACATAGCCATTTATTTTTCTAAGCTCCATGTACCTATCTAAGAGTCTCTTAAAAGATCCTGTTGTATCCGCCTCCACCACTGTCGCTGGCAGCCCATTCCACGCATTCACCACTCTGTGTGAAAAACTTACCTCTGACATCCCCTCTGTACCTACCTCCAAGCACCTTAAAACTGTGCCACCTCATGTTAGTCATTTCAGCCCTGGGAAAAAAGTCTCTGGCTATCCACACAATCAATGACCCTCATCATCTTGTATGCCTCCATCAAGTCACCTCTCATCCTCCATCGCTCCAAAGAGAAAAGGCCAAGTTCCCTCAGTCTATTTTCAAAGGCACCTTCTTCAATCCAGGCAACTTTACATATATATGTTCTTGTATATGTATCCAGGAATCCTTCTACTTTAGATTACTGTCCATTGGCTATTGCCCTCTCTGGTGAAGGGAATGGCTGCTTTTGCACTACCCTGTCAAGGTCTTTGATAATTTCATAGGCTTCATTTATATCTCCATTCAGTCGTTGGTCTTCCAGACAAAGCAGCCCATTTCTAGTTGCTCTCTCCTGCAATGATCATTCTCCAGCTTTGATTACATCCTTGTTCATCTACGCCACATTCATTTAAAGTACCTCCTGTACTACTTTATTAAGTTACAGCAAACCTCCATTCTTTTATATTTCCTGTCAATAAAAGCAAGAATCTTTAATACTCTCTTGACCACTGCCTTATTAGCTTCAGGGATTTAAAGACACACAAACGAAGATCCCTCTATCTGTCTATTCTTTACAGTGTACCACTAGTTATTGCCAAGTCTCCCATCTTCTTTGCTCTTACAAAAACATTAGATCACTTCCCCAAGTTAAGTCCTCAACATTGGCACGTCATACAGTCTACAGTTTCCTTCCTCACTTATCAACCGCATTGTTAGTGTCATGGTCCGGTCCAAAGTCTGCATTCCAGTTCACAGTCCAGTCCACAGACTCCGGACTCTGGGTCCTCTGGCTGTCCCTCGTAACCATAGGCACCTGATGCTCATCTTGGGGCTGGGAATATAAGTGGCCCTGGGATTCAGTGGGGTTGGGGGTGGTTGTCTTGTCAAGATTTCCTGGGAGTAAATGGCTGGTGGAAGGCTAGAATGGTCACTTGCCATCTTTAGGCTGGGATGGAGAATTATTGCTACTTGGAGCCTTGCTCTCAGTAGTTGGAGCTGTCATTGTGCTATGGATTTGGCTGTTTCCCAGGCCAGCTGGGTGGCTATCAGCCACTCTGAGCTAGGTAGGGATCTGGTTGTTTCTGTAGCCAGCTGAGGTTGCTGGCTGTAACTGTGACTTGGAGCAACTCTGATGCAGAGATGGAGCTGTCTGTTGTTCTTTGGTGTTTGTCTCTTCCTGTCCTTGCCTCTGTGGGGTAAGTCAGGCTGTCCTGTTACCTGATGGATGGACTGGTCCCACCTTGGTTGAGTCCTGGCTCTGTCTATATACTGTCCAGTCTCATGTTAGTGTCTTGTTAAAGATGAGTCCTGGCTTGTTGATGGATATGTCCTGGCTCTGTTGATGTACAGTTCCTAGTCTGCCTCCAAGCTCCAGCCTCTGAGTTATTCAAGACCCCAGAAATCCAGGCCTTGTCATGTCTTTGCCTGGTTTGGGGTCTGAGCCTGAGTCAAGACCCAGGTTCTGGATCCTTGTCCAGTCTTGGGCTTGGAGTCCATGCCCAATTTCCTTGTTCACAGTCCCTTGTCCTGGTCCTGCTTCCCCTGCCTAGTCTGTGACCTGTCCTGTCCTTTAATTTTGTTCTGTCCTGTTCCTAGTATTTCAGTGTCTGTGTCTTGCATTTGGGTCCATTCCTGATGCCCCCCTTATGACAATTAGTTCTTTTATATTTTTGGAAATTCTCCTTATTTATCCAAATTAGACACATAGAAAAGCTACATCACAATACAGGCCCTTTGGCCCACAAAGTTGTGCTGAACATGTCCCTACCTTAGAAATTACCTGTATTTCTATATATAGGGCTTACCTATAGCCCTCCATTTTTCTAAGCTCTATGTACTTATCTAAAAGTCTCTTAAAATACCCTATCATATCCACCTCCACTGTTGCTGGCACTGGCAGCCCATTCCATGCATTCACCACTCTGAGTAAAAAATCTTACCCCTGACATCTCCTACATACTCCCCTGCACCTTAAACCTGTGTCCTCTTATGGCAATCATTTCAGCCTGGGGAAAAAGCCTCTGACTATCCACTTGGTCAATGCCTCTCATCATCATATACGCCTCTATCAGGTCACCTCTCATCCTCTGTTGCTCCAAGGAGAGAAGGATTATTGAAATTTAGAATGCAAAATGAAACATTTTTGTACCCTGTGGAATCCCAGTATAACTCCTGCTCTGTTACCCATAATCCTGATGAACACTCTTTTGTTCCCTGCCAAAGAGACAATTTTCCCTTGGTGTTTCTAATTTCCTCTTAAATTTTAATCATGCACATGAAAGGACTGGAGAAACTGAGTTATAAAGAAAGATTGGAAGAGTTAGGACTTTATTCCTTGGAATATAGAAGATTGAGAAGAAATTTGATAGAGGTATGTAAAATTATGAGGGGTACGAATAGGGTAAAAGCAAATGGGCTTTTCCCATTGAGATTGAGTGGGACTACAACTGGAGGTCATGGGTTAAGGGTGAAAGGTGAGCAGTTTAAAGGGAACGTGAGGGAAAGCTTCTTTACTCAGAAGGTCATGACAGTGTGAAATGAGCTGCTGGGAAAGTGGTTCATGTGAACTCCAGCTCAACATTTAAGAGAAGTTTGGATAAGTACATGGATGGCAGGGGTATGGAGGGCAATCGTCTGGGTGTAGATTGATGGGAGTAGGCAGTTTAAATGGTTTAGTATGGACTAGATGGGCTGAAGGGTACATTTCTGTATTGTACTTCTCTATGACTCTCTGACTCTACACCTTTACTACCCCCCTGGGCTTCCTATAATATTGAGCTCTCTGAATCTGTCAAAAGCTTCAGAACTTCCTTTTAAGCCACTGGGCACTGGAAGCCAGAAAAGCGTAATAATAGAACAAAGACAGTTCCAAGTATTTATCCAAAGGAAACTGCAGCAGAGAAAAACAGACACACATACAGCAGAAAACCAGTGAGATTGAGAGACATACTGGAGACATAAAGATGTGCACATACTGGAAAATTGTTCCCAGATCTGCCGAGATTTTTGACAAGCTGCAGAAGTAACTGAAAGATCAGTGCCAGGAGTGTACCCTTACGGGATTAAGGAGCTCAGAACATGGGATAGCACAATACTGGACATCAGAAGAATGAAAGATGACCTGATTGAAACATATCTAACGTTGAAAGGCCTTGATAGAGTGGATGTGGTGAGAATGTTTCCTCTGGTGGGGGACTCTAAGACCAAAGAACACAGCCTTAGAAAGCAGAGCATTCTTTTAGAATAGAGATGAGGAGGAATTTCTTTAGCCAGAGAGTGGCGAATCTGTGGAATTCTTAACACAACATCTGTGTAGGCTAAGTCATTGGGAATATTTAAGTTAAAGGTTAATAGATTCTTGATTAGTCAGGGCATGAAGGGATGCAGGGAGAATGCAGGAGATTGGGGCTGAGGGAAAATGGCAGAGCAGACTCGATGGGCCAAATGGCCTAATTCTGCTCCTATGTCTTATGGACTTCCGACTTTATAAACAACTGCAGGATTTGCTATCAAGCGTACGAGAATGCTACCAAGAGAGGGCAATCTACTGGTCTAGGGAACAGAAAGAGTCTCAGTTGTGAAAGCTGGAAAAAGTTAATGATGAAGCAATCTCATTTCTAATATTCAGGTTACTCCTGATCTGTTTGTTTGAGATGACATTAGTTGGCATTAGTACAGGCACTATGAGGAAAATAATTGTAGGGTTTCATTTTGAAAGGTAACATTATAGAAATTCTCTTGGTAAATTACTTTAGCTCAATAATTCTCCCTTCTAGTTCATGGCTTCCTATAATCCAGGCCACAGCAACAATGCTATGTTTTAAATGCACTTTTGTGATTATAAAAAAAAACAATGTTAATTATAGAATGTACAGACAAGACCTGCAGCCGATGACATTGTGCAGGCCTTTTAACCTTCAAGATCAAGCTAACCCAGCCATCCCACATAGCCCTCCATTGCTCTATCATCCATGTGTCTGAGTGTCTTTAAATGCCTCTGATGTATCTGCCTCTACTACCATGCCTTCCCTGGACCCACGATATTCTTTACTAAACTAATGTTCTTTACTCTGTGTAAAGAACATAGCTTTGACATCCCCCTATACTTGCATCCAAACACCTTAAAATTATGCAGCATTATATTAGCCACTTATGCTTCTATAAGGCTAAATTTTTTTTTGACTCTTTCCATTCACTGCTTAAAATATATGATAAAGTTAGGTCCTGAGAGACAAGTCACTTGCTCTGTTTTTCGAATTTCTTCAGCTGAAGGGTGGTGAATCTTTGGAATTCACTGCCACAGATTGCTTATGAAGGCAAAGTCACTGGGTTTATTAAAAGCAGAGGTTGATAGTTTCTGGATTAGTAGGGGTGTGAAAGGTTATGGGGAGAATGGGGTTGGGAGGGAAAATAAATCAGCCTTTCAGGAATGGTGGAGCATGCTCAATGGATCGAATGTTCTAATTCTGCTCCTATATCATCTGGTCTTATTGTCTTGTAAGACTGAAGGTAAAGCTGAGGGGCAGTTCTACTCTTTTGCAAGCTGTAAATGCTCACTGATACATCCTCAGAGGAAACAAGGCACAATGGATACAATTCACGTGTCCACTGCAGAAACATTATTTAATTGAAGCTTTTCTGCTTTGATTTCTGCTAAACGTTGAAGGAAGATTAATGCTTCTTATAAACATGCATATTTTTCCAAAGTTAAGTAAATTCTTCCATGTCAAATGTTACTCCACCCTGTCACACACAGTAATAATTGAAATCCTTCACACTAAAGCAAGTTAAAGTTTATAACCGATTACACAACATACTTAAATTATAAAAAAAAATCCTCCACATATGTATGTAATCCAAAAATGTCCACTTGTAATTTATGTACCAAGAAACTGCTCCCAATAGTAGCTTCACCGGCACAAAATTTGCACACTAACACTACAAGCCTGATTTCATGCAGAAAAGAACTCTTGATTGCTCCTTCTAGTATTGTAAGTTGACACTCAAGAGTTCTTTCACTTAATTGGGCATTCTTTTCTCATAATATCTGCGTGCACCACAACTGAATCAAATCATAAAGCTTTTTACTGTGCTAGATCTTGACAGCAAAAGTGCTTCTGCTTATTTAGACTATTGCAGTCACTACTTAAATTCTATTGCTTTCTCTGACCAGCAAAAACCACACTAACTGCATTAATGTTAAGACATAAGACCACAAAATATTGGAGCAGAATTAGGCCATTCGGCCCATTGAATCTGTTCCACCATTCCATCATGGCTGATTTATTATCCCATTCTTCTGCCTTCTCCCCATAATCTTTGACACACTTACTAATCACAAAACCATCAAACTCAGCTTTAAATATACCCAATGACGTGGTCTCCACAGTTGTCTGCGGCAATGAACTTTGCAGATTCACCACCCTCTGGCCGAACAAATTCCTCCTGATTTCTGTTCTAAAGGAATGTACTTGTGTTTTGAGGCTGTGCCCTCTGGTCCCACAGTAGTTGCTGCCACTCTATCTGGGCTAGGGGTTCCCACCCTGGGGTCCACGGATCCCTCGGTTCCATGGTCTTTAAAAAAAGGTGGGAACTCCTGATCTAGGGATTTCAATATTTAATAGCTTTCAATGAGCTGTCCCCTCATTTTTCTAAACTCCAGTTGGTGCAGGTCCAGAGGCACCGAATGCATCTCATACATTAACTCTTTCATTCCCATAATCATTCTCGTGAACCTTCTCTGGACCATCTCCAATGCCAGCACATTCTTTCTTAGATAAAGGGCCCAAAATTCATCACAATACTCTCAAGTGCAGTCTGATCAATGCCTTCTAAAGCCTCAGCATTACATCCTTGCTTTAGGTCTGTGGAGAAACCTTACATATGTCACCCATTACATGAATTATGAGCAAATGAATGCACAGCAGCAAACATTAGGCTTGTCATGAAGTTTTTCTAATGCTGCATTCAGCATACAATTAAACAGAAAAGCAAAAGTTTTAAATAATAATTTTCAGTGCAATGAAGTAATCAGTGTGTTGCCAATGAACTGAACTCCTTCATAACTATCCCCACAGGGCAATGTATTATTCTCAAATTAGGATTACTTAATACAAGTGTGAATGCGCTTGCTCTGAAGTTTAACTGCATGGTCAAGGCCAGTGTAACTCTCCAAGTTTAAGGTTCCTGTTTCATTAACTATCCTCCCAAGTCATTAAGTTATCACACATTCATGGTCTTCATTCGTTCATACTTTGGAAAAACGTTTGATAATATTCTGAATGATGTCTCCTCCTGAGTTGACCTAATCTTGTATGTGACCTAAGCCCTTTCCTACAGTGGGGAAGTCTGGGACCAGAGGACACAGCCTAACAATACAAGGACAGAAATCAGGAGGGAATTCTTTAGCCAAATGGGGGTGAAACCGTGGAATTCATCGACTCCGACTATTGTGGAGGCTAGGTCACTGGGTATACAGTAGTTAAAACGAAGATTGATAGGTTCTTGATTAGTAAGGCTCAGAAAGGTTTCTGGGAGAAGCCATGAGAATGGGGTTAAGGGGGGGGGGGATAATAAATCAGCCATGGTAGAATGGCGGAGCAGACTCAATGGGCTGAATGGCCTAATTCGGCTCCTATAACTTATGGTCTTATGGCCTGAGTGTAACAGAAAGTTTGTGATCAGTCACTTCCTTGAGAACAGTGAACTGCAAGGAAAGCAAACCCTTCTGTTTCAATATTAACATAGAAAAAAGGTATCAATAATCATCGCACGCCAACACCTCAAACGGTTCAGGTTAAACCTCGTGCTCTTTAACTGCACCGCCTTGATAAACAGTCTGATAACCCTTCAATGTACTAGGTCTCGACTTTCCCTTGTTCACGAAACAGGGACTTGTTTCAGTCCCGCACGCAAAGTTCAGGCTATGTTAGTTCGGCGAAGGTGATTGTTTACTTGCTTTTCAAGACTTAGATAGTGTCTCTTTGACAGTAGAATATTGACATTGGAAAGAAAATATAAAAATTATAGCTATCGTCGTGCAGTACATTTAAATATCAGTTTGCTGTTGTTTTATTCTGACTGTGCGCATCGTGTTTCCGTGTCACTATAGGCAGGAGAAATCTTAGATTTCCGAAGCACCTCTTGGGTACAAGCTCCTCCACACTTCTAATCCCCGCTACTAACTCTTCATTTACCTCATGTCCGAAATAGTTCGCCTGACAATTATCCCCCAGAAACTATGTCAAACTTCTCCTTCAGTCCTATAATTAGCATTTCTGCAACTGATTAGTGTTACTTTTTCCTCCGCTGACGGAAGACACGATTGTGAAGAGCACCAAGAGAGATGCCGGGATTTTTTCATTAGCGAGTCTGCAAATAAAGCGAACGGTAAAGGCAGGCAGGACGTGGCTGTGCGGGCTTGTTTCGCAACTCTACATCAAATATACAAAACATGTCATAAATGGCGGTCTAGTAATATGAACTATAGGCTTCACCTTTAATTCAGTGTTTGGGTAGCGCAGTGACTTCCTCGGTCCTGTATTATTAGTCAGCGCGGCTTGACTTAGGTCCTCCAGCACTTCGATGATATCGTCAAACACGCACCTCTTGTCTCTGTTCCGCAACATACAAATATGAGAGAAAGAATAACTGAAACCCGAGCCGTTCACTCGCATATCCAGCACGGCTTTATGCATCTGCAAGATCTGATCTGCTCTCTCCAGGATATCAGCGCCCGACAGAGAGGTGAGGACCACCCTTCCGTATTTGCCCGGGGTATGCAGAGCCGAGTACAGGTTGTTCTTGGACTGGTTGATGGAGAAAAGGCTGTTCACCAGGGTCCTCTCGATCTTGGCCAGGCTGTGCTTGGGCGCCACCAGCAACTCCAGGTCAGTTTCACGCTGAAATTTATTGAGGAAGGTCGCCCCGAACAGAATGGACAGGATGGAGGGCACTGTCAGGAAAAAGACGGGATGTCTGCTCACGAATAATCCCAACCAGTAAAAACATCCCTTCAGCCCTGAGTACACGACTTGCCGCAGCATCGTCCTCCAGCTCTCGCAGATCCCCCAGCCCTGGAATCTTTCTGTTAGGCTCATCTGACATCTGGCTAGCCCCCTTTTTTACATGTCAATCCACACCAATCCTTTTTGGGTAATACTCTGGGAACACTGCAGCAATTCGCAGCAGCCGGCCAACTATTGATCACTCAGGGCTTTTTTTTTTGTGTTTAAGGCCAGCCCTCGCTTCGACATTCAGCAGTAATAGTTTTATTTTCACCGCATCGCCCTCCAAACATGTGTGCATTAGGGAGCAGTATAGGACTGTTGGGAACGTTGTATAGGCGTACTTCAATTTGTGGACCTACTCGAACCCAGCGTGTGATTCTGAATGGGGGTGGACGCCGAGTGTCTATTTTTAGAGCCTTCCACACAACACTGGATCCCGAATGAATGGAGCATCCGGCACCGAACGAGAACCATTCATATCACGGGCACAGTCTTGGTGCAGTTCACTAAACCGGGAACAGTCGATTCCTGTTACATAAATGCTCGATCTGCAGGTTCTATGTTCCCCTATTCGGTCGGCGAAGTACTGTTTCCTGTGAGGATTTGTGTACATAGGTGATTTCGAAACCGGGACGGTAAAGGATCTTCGGGTCGTCTTCACTCGGCTTTGCTCGGTCCGTGCAACTGTTAACGAGGGTCCGGAGGAAGGGTTTTCTGTTTGGCTTTGCGTGGTTTTAATTTGCCGGACGGTTTTATTTCAAAAGTGACTGAAGTGTTTCTTAAAGGACGCTTAACGTTATTAACACAACACTGTCTGTGTCTAAAACTGTGTATTGGCTCGGTGAGATTTTACCAACCATATTCTATATTTTCTCTGTATTCCCGCCTTTCCTCGGGAAGCAGAGATTGTATAGCTGAAAGTATCACAATTGAATTGATAAAATGTTTTGAATCCACGATTGCTTAAAGGCTTATTTCATTTGCTTAATTGTGCATTCTAATTATTTTCGTATGAGGAAATAAATCAATGATATTCGCCTGAAATTAATGTTGTTGCTATCCAGCCCCTAAGGCACCTGGTAGTGCACTATTGTACTGTTGGTGTCTGACCGAGGCTGGGGGAGGGGGAGGGCTGCTCACACCCAGTATCCCCACCGCTAATCACTTTGCAGTTCACTTTGCTAGAAAGCGCATGCTTCTGATTGCCAGTCGGTATAGGATCAGGATTTTTCAGTAATCAAATGCTCGTATTTGTTTGCTGGTTTCAAAATTCCTTGCAGTGGTGCTATGTTCCGAAGTTAAACAACTGGGAATAAGGCAGAGACTTGCCCGGAGGGATGACAATGGGAAGTTTTTACGTGTTTACTGTACTTCAGGAAGTGGGCTAGCAGGTGCTCCCTCATATCAGACTCCTGCCGACGGCATCAGCTGATCAAGTCTTCTGGTTTCAGCTACTCTTCGGATGCCAAGATGATCCTTGAGAAGGGAATACACACAGGGGTTAGTCTCTGGACTCCCACAGATCTGAACCTGTTCTAGGCACCCTCCTGCAGTTCCCAGCTCTGCTGCTTGTCGTAGGGGGAGTTTGTCAGAAGTAGCCAGCTTCCTGCTGTCCACTGTCTTTTTTATGTTGGTCTCCCAATTCAATTTAGGGAGTGCATCAGAGGCTTTACTTAAACTGGCAACCTCCTCCTGCTCTAATCCCAGATGTTTTCCTGGAACCCCAGGTGAAGTTCAGCTCTACGTTAAGGGGTTCACAATCAGCCATTCTTTAACTCACAAGGGGCTTGAAGTCAGAGGCAGCAGCTGCCCCTGTCATCAATAGAGTCAGACGTCAAAGAAAATTAAGTATCATCTTTATTTGTTGCATGTACATGGAAACATAGTTATTTCGTGCCAATGACTAACACAGTCCAAGGACTATGCTGAGGGCAACCTGCAGGTGTCACCATGAAACCAGTGTCAACATGGCTTGCCCACACCTGACAGCCCTAACCCATATGCTCTTGGGATGTGGGAGGAAACGGGCAAATGAAGGAAACCTATGTGTTTGAGTGAACATATAAACTCCTTCTAGAAAGCAGCAGGAACCGAACCCCCGAATGGTTAACCCAGTGCCGTAAAGCAATTGCATTAACTAGATGCTGCCATGCTGAAGTTATCAAAATGAAAGTTAGAGAACACATGAGTGAGCCATTTAATCGCTCATTCCTGCAAAACCATTCAATAAGAACATGGCTGATCTTTGAGTACAGCATCACTTTCCTCACTAATCTTTAAAATCCAAAACTATATCTTAAATCTTGTTATTGATTACACTTTCAAACCCTTTTGGAAAGAGAATTGCAGATTCACTACAACTTGCTGAAGAAATATCTTTGCAGCTATGAAAGGTTGACTCCTTATTTTGATGCTGTGACTCCTGGGTTCAGACATACCTCCCATCTATCCCGTCAAACTCCCCTAGGAATTCTGTTTCTTCCAATGAGGTCACCTCTCATTTTTCTAAACTCCCTGAGCTTTGGTCTCATTCTGCTTAATCACTTCACATTGTACAAATCAGATTCGAATTCTGAGTTATCTGTCGCATGTACATCAAAACACACAGTGAAATGCATTGTTTGTGTTAACACCCAATGCCCCTGAGTTAATCATACTGGGTTTGCACAGGTAAATGAAGTGCTTCCCTACTCTGGCCTCCATGAATGTATCCATCTCACATTATAGAGTCATAGAAAAGTACAGCACAGAAACAGAACTTTTGGCCCATCTAGTACAAGCTGCACCATTTAAACTGTCTCCTCCCATCGATCTGCACTGGCATTCCATACCCCTATCATCCTCATACCTATTCAAACCTCTTAAATGTTGAAATCAATCTCGCATGCATCATTTGTTCTGGCAGCTCATTTCACACTTTAATGACCCTCTGAGTGAAGAAATTTCCCTTCATGTTCCCCTTAAACTTCTCAGTTTTCACCCTTAGCCCATGACTTTTGGTTGTAGTCCCATCCAACCTCAGTGGAAAAAGTTTGCTTGCATTCCCTCTATCTATACCCCTCATAACTTTGTATACCTCTATCAAATGTCCCCTCAATCTTCTACAATCTAGGGAATAAAGTCCTAACCTTTTCAACCTTTCCCTACAACTCAGATCCTCAAGTCCTGGCAGCATCCTTGTAAATTTACCCTTCAGTCTTTCAATCTTATTTACATCTCCTCTGTAGGCAGGTGACCAAAATTGCATACAATAATCCAAATTAGTCTTCACCAACTTCTTATGCAATTTCAACATAACATCCCAACCCCAGTGCTCAGTACATTGATTTATGAAGGCCTATATGCCAAATGCTTTCTTTATGACCCTGTCTACCTACAATGCCACTTTCAAGGGATTATGGATCTGTATTCTCAGATCCCTTTGTTCTACCATACTCCTCAGTGCCCTACCATTCACTGTCTAGGTCCAAATAAAGTGCAAAACCTCACACTTGTCTGTATTAAATTCCATCTACCACTTTTCAACCAGCTGGACAAGATCGCCACTGCAAGCTCTGGTAGTCTTTCTTGCTGTCCACTTGCTACACTAACAGTCTTGGTGTCATCTGCAAATTTGCTGATCCAGTTAACCATATTATCATCCAAATCACTGATACAGATGACAAACAACAAAGGACCCAGCACCGATCCCTGCGGCACTCCACTAGTCACAGGCCTCCAGTCAAGGAGGCAACCATCTTCTACCATTCTCTGGCTTCTCTCATAAAGCCAACGTCTAATCCAATTTACCACCTCATCTTGAATGCCAAATAACTGAAGCTTCTTGACCAATCTCCCATGCAGGACCTTGTCAAAGACCTTGCTCAAGCCTGTGTAGACAATATCCACTACCATGCCTTCATCAACTTTCCTGGAAACTTCCTCAAAACACTCTATAAGATTGGTTAGACATGACCTACCACCTAGAAAGCCATAAAGCATGCTGATTGTCCTTAATCTATCCCTGTCTATCCAAATACTCATATATCTGGTCCCTTAGAACACCCTCCAATAATTTTACCACTACTGATGTCAGGCTCTCCAGTCTATAATTTCCTGGTTTATATTTAGAGCCTTTCTTAAACTGTGGAACTACATTAGCTATCCTCCAATCCTCTCATACACCACATGTCACTAACAATCACCTCCTTTTCTGTTCAGGGTCCATGACCTTGCTGCTGTTTTGTCTCACTCTATAGACTCGGTGTCCATCTCCAAAGTAAATACAGATACAAAAAATCCAATTAAGATCTTCCCCATCTCTAATGGCTTCATGCATAGATCACAATTTTGATATTCTAGAGGGCCAATCCTTTTGCTCTTAATATATCTGAAGAATCCCTTAAGATTCTCCTTCATTTTGTTTGCTAGGGCAACCTCCTTCCTTGATTTAGTCTTCCTGGTTTATTTCCTAAGTGTTCTCTTACATTTCTTATACTTCTCGAGTACCTCATTTGTTCCTACCTACCTATAATTGTACAGGCAGGCAGATAGGACCAGTAAGAGTAGAAACTGGGGAATTTGGCAGATCATTGTGTGGCTGAGAAGCTGGTGCAAGGGGCAGGTTCATTTTCGTGGATCATTGGGATCTCTTCTGGAGGAAGCATGACCTGTTCAAAAGTGATAGGTTGCACCTGAACCCAAGGGGGACCAATATTCTTGCAGGCAGATTGGTTAGAGCTGTTGGGGAGGATTCAAACTAATTTGGCAGTGAGGTGGGAACCAGAGTGAAGGGACTCAGGAAAAATGGATGGTAAAAAAGCAAAAATAGCATGCAGTCAGACTGTTTGGAAGGGCAGGCAGATGATAGGACATAATTGCAGCCAGCAGGGTGAGAATCAATGCACTAGGGATGCAAAATCAAAAAGGGTAACAAATACGGTACTCAAGGTGCTGTATCTCAATGCATGGAGTATAAGAAATAAGGTGGATGATCTTGTTGCACGATTACAGATTGCTAGGTATGATGTTGTGGCCATCACTGAATTGTGGCCGAAGGATGGTTGTAGTCGGGAGCTGAGTGTCCGAAGTTATGCGTTGTATTGGAGGGATAGGAAGGTAGCCAGAGGGGGTTCCGTGTCTCTTCTGGTAAAGAATGGCATCAAATCAGTAGAAAGATGTGACGTAGAATCGGAAGATATTGAATCTTTGTGAGTCAAGTTAAGATACTGCATGGCTAAACTGACATTGATTTCAGTTATGTACAGGCCACCCAACAGTAGCTGGGATGTGAACCACAGATTACAACAGGAAATAGAAAAGGCGTGTTAAAAGGGTAATGTTGTGATAGTCATAGGAGATTCCAACATACAGGTCAATTGGGAAAATCAGGTTGGTGACGTATCTCAAGAGAGTGAGCTTGTTGAATGCCCATGAGATGGCTTTTTAAAGCAGTTTGTTGTTGAGCCTACTAGGGGATCAGCTATACTGAACTGGGTGCTATGTAAAGATCTGGAGGTGATTAAGGAGCTTAAGGTAAACAAATCCTTAGGAGACAGCGATTGGAATATGATTGAGTGTGGTGAACTATGTGCCTGTCTGGACACGCCCCCTGCTGACTGCTCCTGTGGCTCCTCCCACAGGCCCCTGTATAAAGGCGATCTGAGGCCTGACGCTCGGCCTCAGTCTCCAGGACATAGTATGATGGACACTCACTCCTGGTTCCTTCTTCCAGTCAATAAAAGCCGATATCTCGCCTTACGTCTCAGTGTGAGTTATTGATGGTGCATCATTGAGTTTGACTTAAAATTTGATAGGGTGGAAGTAATGTCTGATGTAGCGGTATTTCAGGGGAGTAAAGGAAATTACAGTGCTATGAGAGAGGAGTAACATAGAAACAGAAAACCTACAGCACAATACAGGCTTCGACCCACAAAGCTGTGCGGAACGAAGTAAACTGGAAGGAGACGCTGACGGGGATAACAGCAGAGCAGCAGTGGCATGAGTTTCTGGGGGAAATGATGAAGGTGCAGGATAGTTGTATTACAAAAATGAAGAAATACTCAAATGGCAAAATAATACAAACATGGCTGACAAGAGAAGTCAAAGCTAATGTAAAAGCAAAAGAAAGGGCATAAAACAAAGCAAAACTTTGTGGTAAAACAGAAGATTGGAAGCTTTTAAAATCCTCCAGACAGCAACTAAAATAATCATTAGGAGGGAAAAGATGATTTATGAAAGCTAGTTAGCAAACAATATTAAAGTGGATAGTAAGAGCATTTTCAAATATGGAAAAGATAAAAGAGAAATAAGAGTGGATATAGGACTGTAGAAAATGAGGCCAGAGAAATAATAACAGGGTACAAGAAGATGGTAGATGAATTAAATGAGTATTTTGCATCAGTCTTCACTGTGGAAGACACTAGCAGATGTTGAAGGGTGTGAGGGAAGAGAAGTGAGTGCAGTTACTATTACAAGGGAAAAGGTGCTCAAAAAGCTGAAAGGCTTTTAAGTCACCCAGACCAGATAAACTGCACACTAGTGTGACGAACGAGGTAGTGGTGGAGATTGTAGAGGCATTAGTAATTATCTTACAAAAATCATTGGACTCTGGCATGGTGGCAGAGGACTGGAAAATCATCACTCCAATCTTTAAGAAAGAAGGAAGGCAGCAGAAAGGAAATCATAGACCAGTTAGCCTGAACTCAGTGGCTGGGAAGATGTTGGTGTCAATTGTTAAGGATGAGGTGATGGAGTACTTGATGACACAGGACAAGATCATACAAGGTCAGCATGGTTTCCTTCAGGGAAAGTCCTGCCTGATCAACTGGTTGGAATTCTTTGAGGAGATTACAAGTAGGACAGATAAAGGGGATGTAGTGGATGTTGTTTATTTTGACTTTCAGAACACCTTTGACAAGGTGCCACCCATGAGGCTGCTTACCAAGTTAAGAGCCCATGGTATTCCAGGAAAGTTACTGGCATAGGTAGAGCATTGGCTGATTGGTAAGAGGTAGCAAATGGGAATAAAAGGATCCTTTTCTGGTTGGCTGCCAGTAACGAGTGGTGTTCCACAGGGGTTAGTGTTGGGACCACTTCTTTTTATATTGTATATCAATGATTTAGATGATGGAATAGATGGCTTTGTTGCCAAGTTTGCAGATGACACAAAGATTGGTGGAAGGACAGGTATTGCTGAGGAAACAAATAGGCTGCAGCAGGACAGACAAATTAGAAGAATGGGCAAGAGAGTGACAAATGAAATACAATGTTGGAAAATCCATGGTCATGCACTTTGGTAGTAGAAATAAATGTGCAAAATCCAAAAATCTGAAATACAAAGGGATTTGGGAATTCATGTGCAGTACACCCTAAAGGTTAACTTGCAGGTAGAGTTGGTGGTGAGGAAGGCAAATGCAATGCTAGCATTCATTTCAAGAGACCTAGAATACAAGAGTCGGGATGTAATGCTGAGGCTTTATAAGGCATTGGCCTTTATAAGGCCAGGCCTCACCTTGAGTATTATGAACAATTTTGGGTTCCCCATCTAAGAAAATATATACTGGCATTGGAAAGGGTCCAGAGGAGTTTTAAAATGGTGATTCCAAGAATGAAAGAGTTATCATATGAGGAATGTTTGATGGCTCTGGGTTTGTACTCACTGGAAATTAGAAGGATGAGATGGGGTCTCAATGAAACCTTTTGAACATTGAAAGGCCTAGACAGAGTAGGATGTTTCCCATGATGGGAGAGTCTATGACAGGAGGGCACAGCCTCAGGATAGAGGGGTGTCCATTCAAAACAGAGATGCAGAGAAATTTCTTTTGCCAAAGGGTGGTGAATTGTGGAATTTATTACCAGGGGCAGCTGTGGAGCCCAGGTGATAGGGTGTATTTAAGGCAGAGTTTAATAGGTTTTTGATTGGACATGGCATCATAGGTTTACGGGGAGAAAGCCAGGGAGAGGGGCTGAAGCAGGGAAAACGAATTTGCCATAATTGAATGGCAGAGCAAACTTGATAGGCCAACTGGCCTAATCCTGCTCCTATGTCTTATGGTCATGTAACTCCTTTTTTTTTCTTAACCAATGACTTGATACCTCTTGAAAACCAGGGTTCCCTAAATTGGTTATCTTTGCCTTTTATTTTGACAGGCACATACAGGCTTTGCTGTCTCTAAATTTCACTTTTGAAGTCCTCCCATTCACTAAGTACAACTTTGCCAGAAAACAGTCTGTCCCAATTCAAAGTTGCCAGATAGTTTCAGATTGGCCTTTCTGCAATTTATAATTTCAACCTGCAGGCAAGACCTAACTTTTTCCATACTTACTTTGAAACTATTGGCACTATGATTGCTAGATACGAAGTGTTCCCCGACACAAACTTCTGTCTCATTCCCTAATAGCAGATCACGAATCGCACACTGTCTCCTTGAGACTGCTACAAATTGATTAAGGAAACTTTGCTGAACACAGTTGACAAACTCTATCCCATCTAGTTCTTCTACTGTATGGGAATCCCGATCAGTATGTTGAAAGTTAAAATCATTTACGAAAACAAAATTATATTTCTTGAAACAGTATGCAACCTCTCTACAAATTTGCTCCTCTAAATCCTACAAACTGTTAGGTGGTCAATAATTTAGCCCCATTAACATGACCATACCTTTCTTATTCCTCAGGTCCGTCCATAAAACCACAGTAGACGAGTTCTCCAGTCTGTCCTGACTACCGTGATATTTACCCTGAGAAGTAATGCCTCCTGCCCTCATTTCATCCCTCCCTCTCTGTCATTTCTAAAACAGTAGAACCCTAGAGCTGCCAGTCCGGCCCATCCTGCAACCAAGTCTCAATAATTGCTATAATATCATAATTCCAGGTGTTGATCCAAGCCTGGAGCTCATCTGCCTTTCCTAGAAAACTACCTGTATTGAAATATACGCAGCTCAGGACACTGGTCGCACCATGCTCAATATTTGAATCCTGACCTTGAATGAGGTCGTAACAACATCTGCCTCCACAACCTCCTCACTATCTGTTCCGGGACTCTGGTTCCCATCTCCCTGCAAGTCTAGTTTAACCACCGTGCCACCCGCCCCGCCCCCCCCCCCCCATGCAACACTAGTAAACCTTGTCATTAGGATATTTGTCCCCCTCCAGTTCGGGTGCAATCTGTCTCTTCTGTCTCGAGCCCTGTGATCGAAAAGTCTGACGCCTTCCCTCCTACACCAACTCCTTAGCCACATATTAAAGTGTATGACCTTCCTATCTCTGGCCTCACTAGCACGTGGCATGGGCAGCAGTCCTGAGATCACTATCCTGGAGGTCATTCCCTTAGTGAACTCATTTTGCAGAACCTCGTCACCCTTCCTACTTATGTTATTTGTACCTACATGCCTCACACCCTTAACTGGTCATCCTCCTGCTCCAGAATGCTGAGGGTTTGATCCGTGAATCCCATACCCTAGCACCTGGAAGGCAGCATACTATCCGGGAATCTTGTTCTTATCCGCAGAACCTCTTTTCTGTCCCCCTAACTAGCAAATCCCCTATCACAACAGCACACTTCTGCTCAGCTCCATCGACCCTCCCTCCTTCCGTGTCACAGAGCCAGACTCAGTGCCAGAGGCCTGAATGCAGTGATTTTCTTCTGCCCTGATAGTATCCAAAGTGGTATACCTGCTGCCGAGGGGAGCGGCCACAGGGGTGCTTGGCATTGAACCCCTTTCCCCTTCCTGACTGTCACCCAGTTTCCTGTGTCCTGAACCTTGGGTGTAACTACCTCTCTGTATGTCCTATCTATCACCCCTTCAGCCTTCTGAATGATCCAGAGTTCATCCGGTTCCAGCTCCAACTACAGCTCAGTGCACTTCTCACTGGTGAAGTCCCACAACAGGAGCGATCAGCTATCCTGCCTGGCTCTAACTGTGCAACTATAAAGATGGAAAACAATAAATAAACTGGAAAAAACAATCAACCATTAGCATTTTTGCCTTATCTCACTCAAGGCTCGAAGAGCTAAACCCTTAAAATCCACACTTTAACACTGTCCACTCTAGCAATGGGCACTTCAACAATAGTGCAGGAGGACTGAGGAATAAGATTTAGGCCACCAAACTGCAAAAAAATCATTTGACGCCGACTTGACTATTGACCCTCCCAACCATTAATGGTGCTCTTGAAATATTCATGTGATGATTAGATGTCAGTTGCAAATACATTGAAAGGATATATTCTATACAATATGGGCAAATATGCTCTGTAATCTGGCTGCTTTCATAAGGATGGATAACAGAGAACCCATGCACAGGTAAAATCTATCCAGTGTTTGATAGGAACACCAAATCTAGATCTGGTATTGATGGTAAAAAAAATTAACTTGAAGGGTGCCGCTAAAATGTAAATGGTTTAAAATGTATTTAACTGTACCAATGCCCTTGAATTATTTTGATGACTTTTTAAAAAATCTAGTGTTTTCTCTATGTAATGACATGGTCAAAATGGTAGGAACTATAAACACAGAACCTGGGTTGATGGCAAGGTTCTCACTTGCAGCAAATCGCTTGATTTCCATGCCTACCCCCTGTGTATCTTATAATTTTAGTAGATAATCTAATCTAATAGTTCAATGATTTGCTGGTGAGGTAACAGCCTTTTGTTCTGGAAACAAGCTGATATCTTACTGCCCTGTTAAATGCTTAACAAATTTGAAAGCAGACAAATAAGTAACTTTATATTGCATTATGTTTAACTTAAGATGTATGAAGGCATTACATGGAATATAAAAGAGGGTAAAACAGTCAAGAACTCGAGATTTTTCTGACTGGCTGCTGCAAATTTCCTAATCAGTAACTTCAGTAATTTTCTCAGAAGAAAATGAAACTGGTTTAACTCTCCAGATTCTCTGAAGTTAAATATTCAGTAGAAACCTGATGATCAATGAACAGACAAAAACTGAATATGATGATAAAGAATCTTTCAAGTCTGCAAAGTATTAATTATAGTTCACCCAATCTCTCATGATTCTGTTCTATTTTCATAACAACACTGCATAGAGGATTAATGAACTCATTTTGTTTACTTGAAGGAAGTGAAAGTACAGCATCATTACCATGCAAGCACATTACAATTTATATGCGTTTCCAACTGGATTGCATCATTCAGGATGAATGGTAACTATTTAATGGAGTTAAAGGAATTTCTTTCAGAAAGACTACACAGACCTGGGAAATAAACTTAATGACTTAATTCTGAGAGTACCTGATGTGATTAGTTGATCCTCAGTTGCTTGAATATGATCAAGGGAATGCTTATCCCCTCTTAAAAATCTACATAGCACGATCCTCTAACAGTAGATGATTAGAAGAAGATGGGTTTTACTTGTTGCAAGTACATCAATACAAAGAGTGAAATGTATTGTTTGCATCAACAACTGACACAGTCGGGCAACCTTCAAGAGTCACCACACTTTTGTTGCCAACACAGCATGCCCATGATTCACTAATCCTAACCGTATGTCTTTGGAAAGTGGGAGGAAACAGAATGCCTGAGGGAAATGCATGCATGGAGTACAAACTCCTTACAGGCATTGGTAGGAATTGAACTCCAATCAGTGATTGCTGGCGCTGTAAAAAGATTTCACCTACAGCTACACTACCATGTCACATCCAACCCTGGAATCTGTTCATCTCTTCCACCTGGACAAGCAAAGTATTTTATAACTTTGACCCAAACATGCAATGACTGTCAGAGTGGATGCATTAATTTTATTTGAAAGGACATTATCCTCTGAGGAGTATAATGGCATACCTAAAATGACTTTATGACTATTTTTTACATCAATCTAGAAATATCTTCCTGATGCATGTTAGATTTGACACATTGAATGTTCTTCGTTGTTCCAAATGGAGGACAGAGATTACCTGTCAGAAAATTCCACCTGCCTGTCCCAGATAAGCAGGAATTTATTCAAGAGAATCTTGCTTTTAACCCAGAAGACATTCAATCCCAAGAGAACTTATGTAATTGCACTAAAACAAACTTTCTAAAAAAACACAGTAGAAGACCTATTTTCTCAAGTTCTAATTTCATTTTATTATTATAAGCACATTTATATCTCCATTCAGGAGAGATGATATTGAAGAAGTTTAATGAGTTGGTGCAGTGTATATGATAGGTGGTACGTAGTGCAGTCAGCAATTTTAAATTCCAGTGTCAAGCTGCTGTACTGTACTTGACCTCTCCACTCTTTGTCAGTGCTGGGCATCCAAGCTGCCCCATTTCATTCTATCTGATTTCCCCCATATCCCCATCCATTCCCTCAGTTTCTTCCACTTATGTACACACTAGGGGTAATCTATAATGGCTAATTACCCCACCAATCTGCACCTCCTTGGGATGTAGAAAAGATATAGAAATGTGCACGACCATTCTGTGACTTGTGTACAAGGACATCCAGATCCCTCTAATTCCATACATTGAGCAGCCTTTCATATTTTAAAATCTTTCCTAAAAAAGTAAGTTATTCACTTTGTACATTATTGGCAGTAGACGACCTGATTGCTAACTATCTGTAGAGAAAGCTGGAAACACTTAACTGGTCAAGCTACATGTGTGAAAAGAGCAACAATTTACATTTCAGGTTGAAGACTGATGAAGGGTCTTTGATCTGAATCATTGACTCTTGTTTCTTTTTTCCATGGAAGTTGCCTGACCTGCTGGGTAGACAGAATTTTCTGTCTTTATTGCAGTTTTCTGGCATCTGCAGGTATTTGATCTTCACTAACATGGTATACTTTTGCAGCTTCTTCCTCAAGGCTAACTTCCTTATAAATCTCCGCACTGTCAGTGAAACTGGGCACATTATATCCTAACTAACACATACAATATGCTGGAAAAACTCAGCAAGTCAGACAGCCTCCATGGAGTTGAATCAACAGCTAACATTTTGGGCCAAGACTCTTTATCAGGTGAAGGGTCTCAGCCCAAAATGTTGGCCTTTTACTCCCCTCCACAGATGCTGCCTGACTTGCTGAGTTTTTCTAGAACTTTGTGTGTGTTGCTCAGGATTTCCAGCATCTTGTGTTTGTTATATTCGGTTCAATTTTCTAAGTCATTATTACAGATTGTAAATGCATGCATTTAATGTCTTGCAGAAATATGAGTGTGAAAATGTTACTTATCACCAAGTGGAAAGAGGCCATTTAACCCATGCCATCCCTCAAATCGACAATCCTATCAACCACATTATTTCTCTGTCAACCAGAAAATTATGCTCTTTCAAATACCTAGAGACTCCCCTATCATTCTATGCCAGTTACTACACTACCAACAATATTTTGTGATGTGGAAAGAAACTGGATCATCCAGGGAAAACAATGTGGTCACAGGGAGACTGTAAAAGACTCAGAAAATATCTGAAGTCAGGATCAAAGACATGCAGTAAGTGCTACATCATCAATCTACCATAAATCTGTGTAAAGGATGGTCCACGGATTCCATAATGAAGAGGGCACAGTGGTGATAACAACAAAACCAAGTCTGCTGAAATCAGTCAGCAGATCAGACAGCAAGTATGGAGAAATGAAGAAAGTCAACAGTCCAGAACAATGACTGCAAAATGAACTGGGAAATAAAAAAAAACAAGCCTGTTTTAAGTTATACAGAAATAACAGAGGGAGTAGTAGTGAGAGACAATAGACAGTAGACAACAGGTGCAGAAGTAGACCATTCGGCCTTTCGAGCCTGCACT
This sequence comes from Hypanus sabinus, assembly GCF_030144855.1. Taxonomy (NCBI): domain Eukaryota; kingdom Metazoa; phylum Chordata; class Chondrichthyes; order Myliobatiformes; family Dasyatidae; genus Hypanus; species Hypanus sabinus. The sequence goes on from NC_082715.1 coordinate 30,321,279, forward strand.
GCCATTCTGAGATCATGGCTGATCATCTACTATCAATACCCGGTTCCTGCCTTGCCCCATATCCCTTGATTCCCCTATCCATAAGATACCTATCTAGCTCCTTCTTGAAAGCATCCAGAGCATTGGCCTCCACTACCTTCCGAGGCAGTACATTCATCACCCCCATAACTCTCTGGGAGAAGAAGTTTTTCCTTAACTCTGTCCTAAATGACCTACCCCTTATTCTCAAACCACGCCCTCTGGTACTGGACTCTCCCAGCATCTGGAACATATTTCCTGCCTCTATCTTGTCCAATCCCTTAATAATCTTATATGTTGCAATCAGATCCCCTCTCAATCTCCTTAATTCCAGCGTGTACAAGCCCAGTCTCTCTAACCTCTTGCGTAAGACAGTCCGGACATCCCAGGAATTAACCTCGTGAATCTATGCTGCACTTCCTCTATAGCCAGGATATCCTTCCTTAACCCCGGAGACCAAAACTGTACACAATACTCCAGGTGTGGTCTCACCAGGGCTCTGTACAAATGCAAAAGGATTCCCTTGCTCTTGCACTCAATTCCCCTTGTAATAAAGGCCAACATTCCATTAGCCTTCTTTACTGCCTGCTGCACTTGCTCATTCACCTTCATTGACTGGTGAACAAGGACTCCTAGATCTCTTTGTATTTCTCCCTTACCTAACTCTACACTGTTCAGATAATAATCTGCCTTCCTGTTCTTATCCCCAAAGTGAATAATCACACTTATTCACATTAAACATCATCTGCCAAGTATCTGCCCACTAACTCAGCCTATCCAAGTCACCCTGAATTCTCCTAACATCCTCATCATATGTCACACTGCCACCCAGCTTAGTATCATCAGCAAACTTGCTGATGTTATTCTCAATGCCTTCATTTAAATCATTGATGTAAATCGTAAACAGCTGTGGTCCCAATACTGAGCCCTGTGGCACCCCACTAGTCACCACTTGCCATTCCGAGAAACACCCATTCACCATTACCCTTTGCTTTCTATCTGCCAACCAGTTTTCTATCCATGTCAATATCTTCCCCCCAATGCCATGAGCTCTGATTTTACCCACCAGTCTCCTATGTGGGACCTTATCAAATGCCTTCTGAAAATTGAGGTACACTACATCCACTGGATCTCCCTTGTCTAACTTCCTGGTTACATCCTCAAAAAACTCTAATAGATTAGTCAAGCATGATTTGCCCTTGGTAAATCCATGCTGGCTCAGCGCAATCCTATCACCGCTATCTAGATATGCCACTATTTCATCTTTAATAATAGACTCTAGCATCTTCCCCACTACTGATGTTAGGCTGACAGGATGATAGTTCTCTGTTTTCTCCCTCCCTCCTTTCTTAAAATGGGATGACATTAGCCATTCTCCAATCCTCAGGAACTGATCCTGAATCTAAGGAACATTGGAAAATGATTACCAATGCATCCGCAATTTCCAGGGCCACCTCCTTTAGTACCCTAGGATGCAGACCATCTGGACCTGGGGATTTGTCAGCCTTCAGTCCCATCAGTCTACTCATCACCATTTCCTTCCTAATGTCAATCTGTTTCATTTCCTCTGTTACCCTATGTCCTTGGCCCATCCATACATCTGGGAGATTGCTTGTGTCTTCCCTAGTGAAGACAGATCTAAAGTACTTATTAAATTCTTCTGCTATTTCTCTATTTCCCATAACAATTTCACCCAATTCATTCTTCAAGGGCCCAACATTGTTCTTAACTATCTTCTTTCTCTTCACATACCTAAAAAAGCTTTTGCTATCCTCCTTTATATTCCTGGCTAGCTTGCGTTCGTACCTCATTTTTTTCTCCCCGTATTGCCTTTTTAGTTAAGCTCTGTTGTTCCTTAAAAATTTCCCAATCATCTCTCCTCCCACTCACCTTATCTCTGTCATATTTCCTTTTTTTTAGTGCTATGCAATCTCTGACTTCCTTTATCAACCACTGTGGCCCCTTTCCCCTGTTTGAATCCTTCATTCTCCAGGGTATGAACTGATTTTGCACCTTGTGCATTATTCCCAAGAATACCCACCACTGCTGTTCCACTGTCTTTTCTGCTAGGATATCCATCCAGTTAATTTTGGCCAGCTCCTCCCTCACGGCTCCATAGTTTCCCCTGTTCAACTGCAACACTGACACCTCCGATCTGCCCTTATCCTTCTCAAGTTGCAGATAAAAACTTATCATATTATGGTCAAGTACAGACCAACATTGTGAAGGAAATAACACTTTAAAACACCAACTCTCTATCCTTCTCCACTGACACCACATGACCTTGATTGTTTATGATTGAAATTTCGAACATCTGCAATTTACTTTTCTCCATGTATCTGGGAGCCATATGGGCTCCTGTGGCAATGACCTTTACAGGAGTGAGGATCAGGTGAGAAGATTTTTAGTATTAGCTCAAATTCAGCCAAATGTAGGAGGATAAAGGAGAGTACTGGATGGAATCCATTAATGAAGAAGCAAAGCTGTTCTATCTCTCCCAGTAGAAAACAAAGGTGCAGAAAGATTGGATCTATGTGATGAAAATGAGGTTAGGTTGAGGAAACTGGAAAAACGCTGGGAGGGTGTTGTCAGAGTCACGGAGCTGAAGTGAAGAAAAAAAGATCAAATGTGTGTGTGTGAATGTTGAAAGAAGAAGAACTCAGATGCATTGAAGTTCAGATGTAACTCATGTATCTGCTGGAGCAAAGCTGTTTGTCATTCTTTTGGGGAAAATCATGAAGATGGCATGAGGCTGATATGCTGCAGATTCCCAGCAGTGGTGTCATGGTCCAGAGGTAAGTAGGAGGAGGAATCAGAGTCTTATTTCTTAGCCTGTGCAAAATAGATGACTCACCAAACAATATCTTCTTCAGGAGTTTTGCCACAATATTTTAGATTTAATTTTTGTTCTATAACTGGTTTGGAGTAGGAGACATAAAGTTATAAATCGAAGAGTGAGTCAGTCAGGTCTTCTTCGGTGCCTGGTCCCATGTTCAATATATATACAGTTCAATTTTATCAGCTCTGTTTTTCCACATCGTCCCATTTCTCTTTCTTTGGTTGTTGTAAGTAAATTTACCATCCTCAGTCCCGAATATGATCATCTTTTCATCACCCATAATCATCTGGGTTAAGCTATAGCAACGGTTCATAATTCAAAGAGAACAAATTTCTCATGTATTTTGAAACTGACTACTGCCTTATCCTGACACCACCGCTCCCCATCTCCCCATAATCCCATTCTAAGTTCTACACTTTTTGACAGCAGAGACATCCACACCCTATATACAAATTGTTCATCCTGAAAAATATATATCTTTAAATACTTAAATGAAATGACCTCTTACTCTGCCAAACCCCGAAGAGTAGTTGCCCATTTTATATGAGACAGAACAGATCACAGATTCAGGAATCTGGAATAACAAATAATCCACTAGTTGAACTCAGTGGATTGAGCAACATCTGTGGGGAGAAGGATATTGTCGAAACTTCAGCTCAAAACTCTGCATCAGGCCTTTTTAAGCGATCTTCCCTGGAATTAATCTAGAGAACGTCTGTAGCACTTCTGTCAGGCAAGTGAATTTCTCCGTGGATATGAAAACCAGCAGTCTGCATTTGTAAAAAGTGTAAAATTTATGTTTAATTTATACTTTCCTTGTGAATGTTGCTTATATGAAGCCATGTGCCTGTGATGCTGCAGCAGGTTTCTCACTGCACCTGTGCAGACACGTAGTTGTGCATATGACAATAGGCTCAACATTAACTTTGAGTGTGATCTCATCACAGCTCTGTGCAATTGCACCAAGGTTTCCTTACTTCAGTAGTCCAAAACATCAGCAATTGGGCTCTTATTCAATTTGCATAGTTTTAGTTCTATTTTATTGGTATAAACAAGGGTACTTATATTTGCAATTTCTTTATTACACTGTCAAATAAATCAGTTTGAGCGGCATGCCCTCTTCGTCTTGGTTGGTAGTAACGTTTAAATCTTTTATCTAAAGATATTAAATGGCAGGAGTCCATTCTGATTTGCTTGGTCTCACACTTTCCATGAGTTTATTTATGAATAGCATAGTTAGTGGTGTCTGTGCTGATTAAAGTAAAAAGAAAATTTACTTTGGATAGGCTTGTCCAAACTACATTACTAGTTTTGAAAGTATTTCCAAATTTTAGTCATCACCAGAAGAATGCTCATTCATCTTCAGCTCTCATGAGAGCTCAATAGCCTAGAAAATGGAGTTTACTTGTATATGATGCAGTAAACAGGTGTTAGACTGTACGGCATAGGTGCAGAATTGGGCCATTCACCCCATCACCCCTGTGACCCATGTTTCCATCCAAGGGGTCAGTGTGGAATTGGTGGAGGATTACAAATCCATGGGGATACGAATTGACAATAAACTGGGCTGGTCAAAGAACACTGAGGCTGTCTACAAGAAGGGTCAGAGCCATCTCTATTTCCTGAGGAGACTGAGGTCCTTTAACATCTGCTGGATGATGCTGAGGGTGTTCTACGAGTCTGTGGAGGCCAGTGGTATCATGTTTGCTGTTGTGTGCTGGGGCAGCAGGCTGAGGGTAGCAGACACCAAGAGAATCAACAAATTTATTCGTAAGGCCAGTGATGTTGTGGGGGTGGAACTGGACTCTCTGACGGTGGTGTCTGAAAAGAGGATGCTGTCCAAGTTGCATGCCATCTTGGACATCCACTCCATAATGTACTGGTTAGGCACAGGAGTACATTCAGCCAGAGACTCATTCCACCGAGATGCAACACTGAGTGTCATAGGAAGTCATTCCTACCTGTGGCCATCAAACTTTACAACTTCTCCCTTGGAGTGTCAGACACTCTGAGCCAATAGGCTGGTCCTGGACTTATTTCCACTGGGATAATTTACTTATTATCATTTAATTATTTCTGGTTTTATTCTGCTATATTTCTACTTTATTCTTGGTTGGTGCAACTGTAACAAAACCCAATTTCCCTCGGGATTAATAAAGTATGTCTGTCTGTCTGTCTGTCACGGCTGGCCCACCAACTGATCATGGCTGATTTATAATGTCCACTAATCACATTCTTATACCTTCTCCTGTAACCTTTGCACCCTTACTAATCAAGAACCTATAAATATCCCTTTACATATACCCATTGAGTTGGCCTCTGCAGCCATCTATGGCAATGAATTCCACAGATTCAACATTGTCTGTCTGGAGAAATTTCCCTTCAACTCTGTTCTGAAGGGATATCTTTTTATTCTGAGACTGTGTTACTTTTTGTGTTATCACTCAATCCAGATAACCCCCTAAAAGCCACAAGACTGGAAAAAAATCTTCTGAAAATTATTGAGGGGGTTTTCACCAGAATGTAGAGTTAAAACCTTACCTGCACAGTTCTCTTTGGCAGTTGCCTGTAGAGATGGTAACAGCTGCAACTTTGCGGCTGAGGCCTGTGGGAAGCAGATTTCAGCTTTAAAGTGCTCTTTGTATGGAAAGCCGAAGTATAACATAATAGGCTACTCTGAATGTGATGCAAAACCTGACGGCAGAGGGGCAAAAATGTGACCAGTTTGTGCAGCCACACCACATATTAACCTTCATCAATCCCCATTGAATCCAGTGCCAAGGGTGCCCCTGAGCCGCGGTCAATTCATTCTCATGACTACGGCACGGAATTCTGCTCTGCCAGCTGCTGCAAGTAGTGTAAATCCCAGAAATAATGTGTGAACTATACAGAGCATTAATACCTTAGGCTGGCAGAAGTAGACAGAGAGACATTAATGTCCCAGCAGGACTACTTAATTCATATCGCCTGCCAACTTGTCGAGGGTTTGCTCTTTATTTTACGTGGCATTTAAACAAAATTCATGGCTTGCATGCCATTGCTCCAGTTTTTGTCACTAAGACAAAAGTGCACGGCAAACACTTTGACGACATTATTTCACGCGCAAATGACGCTAGAAAAGGATGGCTCCCTGAGTTCTCTGATTCACATTCACAACGGGTACGATTTTTAGCAGGAAATGGCTGCAATCATATTTACACATGTTCAAACAAAAAGGTGCTACGGATCCATTACTAGATGAGTGGCTTACCCATTCCGGATTGATATTAGACTGGATTTAGTTGGACCTGGGGCAATTACTCTCAGCATCCTAGGATCAGGGAGATTTCCCACTCTGGATCAGTGTCCATCCACCCTCAGAAAGCTCCCACATTCGTATCTCTCAGTTGGCTGAAGTATTTCACATTAGATCTCCATTTATTGCAGGGATACCAACCAAAAGGAAAGAGAGTGAGAGAATTGTGTTGCTAAATGGGAAACATTAGATAATTAAACCACAAATATGAATTATCTGTTGGAGTATCGGATGTCTGCTTCCTATTACTGCTTCCAACTCTTTTACTTAAAGACTTATTTATTTTTCATGTGTTATGAAACACCATCTGCAATTATTGATGCAATGCTTTCTCAATCCTCTGCCAATATTTTGCCTTTTTGGCATTTAATATCATTATCATCTTCTGTGATGCCAAACCTGAGCTTCCTGACAGCACCTGCCATCTGCTTTGACATTATTACTTCCATGTTGTGTTATGTAATCGGTCTGTGTTACATTTGATACCTGAAAGGTTGGTTATGCAAGGGCATGAAATTCTGAATCGCTATAACAACGAACACATTTGACTTGGCCTGCAACTACTTCAGTCAATCCACTTCTAGAGTTGTAGTTTTAATGCACGGACTGATGTTATCTTTTCAAACCCTTGAGAGAATTTGGAAATTTTAAGCAAGTGTATGATTCACTAGATGTTAATGTGTTGCTCCCCATTATACCCCTGGCATTTAGGACAGCAATGAAACTCCTCTATCTGGAGAGGAATTCAGGGTTTCCTCCATCATGTCAGTAGCTTCCGCTTGGTTTTCACTACTGTCAGTCATGCAAGTCCCAGGTGGAGACTCAGGAATACCATCGCACTCAGATGTAAAAGGATTCTTCATTGCTGTTTCAGTAACAATTTTGCTTTACTAGACATGGTTGTTATCCCAGAGCTGAACCCCTGAAATTGGTGAATTGATGGACCACTTTTATCCTGGCCTCAAACTGTTTGGCATGGGTGACCCTAACAAGAGCCAAAGAATAAACCCTTGACTCCAGCCAACTTACTGTAGCTTTCCAAGTCATTGAGGCACTCAAGCCTCTAAACCCAATGACAAGCTTGTGGTTCTCTTGGAAATATTGTTAATGTATTGCATAAGTATTGCAAAGTATGACAAACTGCAAAATAATTAAAAATATTATTTCTGGTTCTGCCTACCATATCTGTTCATAATTAGAGCATTAAAATGTTTATGAAAATATTCATTTCTTTTATCTTGGAGAATCTCAGCTTTGCTAACAAGGTCAACACTCTTTCCTCAGCCCTAATTGCCCTTGAGGAGCTCATGGTGGCAAGCTGCCTTCTTGATCTCCTGCCTAATAAAGTGCCGCTGAGGACTTGTCAATCTGATTGGTCGTACAGCCAGCTCGATGAAATAATGGCAGTTATGTGCCAGGAATCTAAACTCTGTGGAAATCATCGAGATTGTTGAGCATTGCCAAGGTGTTATTGACCAAAATAACTGGACTAAATTTTCTCGTTGTATGGTGATTTTGAAGGAAATAATACCTGGCGTTGGTTCAGATTCACTGCCATAGACTACCTTAAACTAATATGTGTGAGTTTACGCTGCAAGAGCATCAGTAAGTGAACAATTCATACCTTGCAGAAGCAAAGGAACTGTCTGCATTGTGCCTTCTTTACATCCCTTATTTGTTTTGTGGCTGAGTTGGGTAGCCCTTGAGCCTTCATCTATCAGGTAGTTCCTTCTTTAAGAATTTATCAGGCAGAGTTTGTTGCTATTCTTATCCTGACCCCACTCTGTCTTTTTCTCGTCCTTTCTCTGCTGTCACTGTCCTTCGGATTCTCCCTGATGGTCCTGATTCTGTCAAAGCCCTACCCTTCAGCCAATCATGTGAATGGCCTTCCTCAATCTTCCTCATGGTTCATAAGTATGCACATTTTCAAGAATGAAGTTTAGTATTTGTTTTATGACATTTGATCCATTTTGCATCAGCTAAGTCTATTAGTGTTGACTGCCCGCAAGAAAGAATAAAGAATTAATGGTAGCATTATCCTTAGTTACGCAAACTTAAGAAAATCTGCAGATGCTGGAAATTCAAACAACAACACACACAAAATGCTGGTGGAACACAGCAAGCCAGGCAGCATCTATAGGAAAAAGTACAGTCGACATATCAGGTTGAGACCCTTCGTCCTATAGATGCTGGCTGCCCTGCTGCGTTCCACCAACATTTTGTGTGTGTTGCTTGATTATCCTTAGTAGTTGCCTTAGTAAACAAGATGTCAAAGGGGACCATGGACATGACACCCCCAGCTTGTTCAGCTTCCATTCCCCCATTCCTCACATTGGAAATAAAGCAAACCAAATGATTTCCCCTATCTAAATGTAGATTAAAGTCCCTCAGATGCACCTCTAATTTTGTGATTTGTGTTTATATTCTTAAAAATTTTCTTTGTCTGTGTACTCTTTCCATTGGACATCCTGGGATCCTGTATTTTTGTCATAATTTTATCTAAGACAATAGTGGCTTTGTCCATGTAATTACTGTTGCTAACTTCTTGAGTTTTTTCAGTATCATTCTGCTGAGCATGTCTGCTTTATGGATTCTAGCTCTCTGTTTTTTTACATCCTGTCAGAATGAGGGAGAAGCGGAATGCAGTGCAGAGGTTGATGCTCACGCTACGCACATGCAAACCATCTCAAAGTTTTAAAATACTCGTCATCCTAAACATGCTGCAAACTTTAACACACTTTGCCCACTCCGTCACTGCTCTTTCTGTCAGATTATGTGGCTGATACACTTAAACAAAAGTTTTAACTTATTTTTTTTTAAACCTGTTTCATAAAGTTGGTTTCTTCTTTCTTTCTAAATGTATTATCAGGGAAATTTAACTCTGCTATAAGAATCTGCAATAAAACTAATTTGTCATTACGATTGTGCATGTAAATTCTGGTGAAGGCATTTAAAAGTAAACAGAAATGGCAAGTATTTGCAAATGGAGAGATCAATATAAGACCATAAGACATAGGAGCAAAATTAGACCATTCAGCCCATAGAGTCTGCTCCGCCATTCCATCATAACTGCTTTATTATACCTCTCAACTTCATTCCACTGCCTTCTCCCCATAAACTTTGACCCCACCCTTAAGAATCAAGAATCTCTCAAGCTCCGATTTAAATATATCCAGTGATTTGTCTTCCACATTCATCTGTAGAAATGAATTCCACATATCCACAACCCTGTGCCTAAGGAAGTTCCATCTCATTTCTGTTCTAAAGGGACATCCTTCTTTTCTGAGGCTGTGCCCTCTGAGTCTAGACTTGCCCACTGCAGGAAAAATCCTTGTTCAATCGAAGTCTTGCAGTATTCAATAGGTTTCAGTGAGATATTTCCCTAAACTTCTTAACGCCAGTAAGTTTGTGCTCACTACATCAAATGCATCTCAAACATTAACTGTTTCATTCCTGGGATCATTCTTGTGAACCTCCTTTGAACTCTTTCCAATGCATGTACATCCTTTCTTATATAAGGGGCCCAAAACTGCTCACAATACTCCCAAGTGTGGCCTGACCAGTACTTTATGAAGACTCAGGGGATCTTGTGGTTGTTTGGCTGGTAGGAATAACTTCCACCATTGACCACTCAACTGAAATAAAATATATCGTTATTTTATTGATTTGATTTTCCTTTGTTCCCATGCAGGGGCCACTAATCTTATAAGGATGCATGTATTTTTACCACCTTGAGTTTAATTTTTTTAAGGCTTTATTGAGTTGTCAGGTACATTCATATAAATTTACCAGTGGTGCAAATCCTTTAACATTTGCAGTAGCATATGTAACCCGACATCTCTTTTAGATGAAAAACACGAGATAATCTGCAGATCTGGAAATGCAAAGCAACACACACAAAATGCTGGAGGAACGCAGCAGGCTAGGCAGCATCTTTGGAGAAGAGTAAACAGCCAGCATTTTGGGCTGAGACCCTTCATCAGGACTGGAAAGAAAGGGGAGAAGTCAGAGTTAGAAGGTGAGGGGACCATAAAAAGAACAAGGTAACTGGTGACAGGTGAAACCGGGAGAGGGGAGGGTGAAGTAAAGAGCTACAAAGTTGATTGCTGAAAGTTATAATGGGATGGTTAAGGGGGAATCTGATAGGAGAGGACAGAAGACCATGGAAGAATGTGAAGTGGGAGGAGAACCAGAGGGAGGTGATGGACAGGTAAGAAGATAACGTGAGAGAGAGTGAAACAGTGATGGGGAATGGTGATGGAAAAGAGGGTGGGGGTCAATTACAGGAAGTTTGAGAAGTCGTTGCTAATGCCATTGGGTTAGAGGCTATCTAAACAGAATATAAGGAGTTGCTCCTCCAACAAGAGTGCAACAGAGGCCATGGATTGACATGTTGGAATGGGAAAGGGAAATAGAATTATAATGGGTGGCCACAGTGAGATTCTGCTTTTTTATGCCAGATGGAGTGAAGATGCTCGGCGAAGTGACCTACCACATTACGTCAGATCTCACCAATATTCTGAAGGAAATGAACAACAGAATCTGCCTCTGGTGCCTCCCTGTAATACACCTTCATGAAAGTTTCATCAGGTAAAACTGGCCTTACTTTTAATCCATCTATGTAATCTAATTTTACCAACATACTTTAGGATGAGTTCCTTGATACCATCTGTACAAATTAATATTTGAATTTCTATCTCCTCTGGGGAGTATTGCATTGGTGGATCAAGCAGAAAGTTTGCATATAGTGTGGTAGGTTTCAAATTCTATGTTTATTTGAGTGGGGAGAGTGAGATTACACACAGAGATCTCCAGTCGACAAGTGTGAAATTTATAAGAACATAAGAAATAGTGACAGGAGTAGGCCATCTGGTCTTTTGAGCCTGCTCCACTTTTCATCAAGGTTAGTGCTAATCCTCTACCTCAATGTCATTTCCAACATTTTTACTGTATTACTGCCCCCCTGAAAATGCACAAAATTATCAACTTCTATAAACAGAATGATTGAGCTTCCACAGCCTTCTGAATTCTGAAGTTCACAGCTCTTTGAGTGGAGATATTTTTCCTCACCTAAGTCTTAAATGGCCGTCCTCTTATTCCCAAACAGTGTCTCCTGGACTTAGGCTCTTCAGCTAGGGAAAGTATTCCTCCTGCATCTCGCCTGTCAATCCATTTAAGAATTTTGTAAGTTTTAATGAGATCTCTTCTCATTCTTCTAAGTTCATCAGGCTGCATCACAGCCTGGTATGGAAACAGCAATGTCCTTGAATGGAAAATCCTTCAAAAAGTAGTGGATATGGTCCAGTTCATGACGGGTAAAAACCCTCCCTACCATTGAGTACATCTTTCCCTGCCCCATCACTGAACTGTTCCCACAACCTAGGGATTCACTTTCAAGCAGTCTTCATCTCATGTTCTTGATATTTTTTGCTTATTCATTTATTTATTATTATTACTTCTTTTTTTTCTTTCTTTTTGTATTTGCACAGTTTATTGTCTTTTGCACACTGGCAGTCCGCCCTGTTGGTATGGTCTATCATTGGTTCTATTATGGTTAGTGGATTTGTTGAGCATGTTCGCAAGAAAGTTAATCTCAGTGTTGTAGATGGTGACATATATGTACTTTGATAATAAATTTACTTTGAGCTTTGAATTCTAGAAGAATAACATCTGAGTTTACTCAGCTTTATTTCCTGAAAAAATTTGATCAGGCTTGTAAGGCACGACCTGCCTTTTGACAAAGCCATGCTGACTACTAATCATATTATGCCTCTCCAAATGTTCAGAAGTCCTGCCTCTCCAGATCTTTTCCATCAACTTACCAATCACAGAAGTAAGACTCACTATTCTAAAATTTCTTCTTGCCGCTGAGAAATTCTACTTTTTGCAGATGAAGTTGGGGTGCTCAACAGAGTGGTCCCCCAATCTATGTCAGGTCCCATTAGTGTAGAGGTGGCCGCATTGGGAGCAGTGGACACAGTAAACGACCCCAGCAGATTTGCAGGTGAAGTGTTGTCTCACTTAGAAGGACTGTTTGGGGCCCTGAATGGAGGTAGGGGTAAAGGTGATTGGGCACGTCTACTTAAGCTGCTTGCAGGGATATATGCCATGAGGGAGATTAGAGGAGAGGGACAAATGGACAAGAGAATTGTGGAGGGAGAAGTCTGACTGCTTTATTCATAGAGGACAGGGCATAGTGTTCATTACAGCTTCTTACCTCAGGATGATTCTAGCCGGCTGCCACTAATCTGTGCCACAACCTATATTATGCCATTCAATACTACTACTTTAGGAAGGTCACTGCACCTCTATACTCGAGGAGTGGACATTATGTCTACTTTTACTTTAGCCTAGAGGGCAGAACATTGGTCTGTAGTGCTAGAATTACTGGGGTCAGTAAATGCATAGTAGGGAATAGTAAATTCTTGGCTCTTTAGGGCAGCAGAGAGAAATCGGGGGATGAGCATGAAATAGAGAAGTAAAAGGATCAGTACCAGCCAGTGAAAGTCTGTTAGTAAACTCATGCCTGGCCACGATTCTAGCAATGGCTTCATAAAACTCCAGGACAGATGCTTGCCATTGTATGTACAAGGTAAAAGCAGAGCTCTACCCTGCTCACGTAGCTCGTAGATACTGAACTCTGACACTGCCTAAGGCTTGTCTCTATGTACACACAGTGCATACGGAGTAGAATAGTGGGGGGAAATTAGAAATTAATTAGTATAAGAATATTAAAAAATTTATTTCCGGGAACATTTGTCTGAGGGTAAGTGATTCCCCTCTTGATGTCAGCTTATAATAAAGAGAAGGTTTGTTCTGAATCCATGTGAATTCTTTCCATCTACAACTATCTTTCCCCAACTGTAGACATTCATAGATTGCATTCATACCCTAATGCACCATCAATAACTCACTCTGAGACGTAAAGGCGAGATATCAGCTTTTATTGACTGGAAGAAGGAACCAGCAGTGAGTGACCACCATACTACATCCTGGAGACTGAGAGGCCGGGCTCAGGCCTCAGATCGCCTTTATACCGGGGTCTGTGGGAGGAGCCACAGGAGCAGTCAGCAGGGGGCGTGTCCAGACAGGCACACGTAGTTCACCACATTCACCCTTACTGAGATCTGCCTCCTTGCAGTTTCCTTCCAGAAGTATCTTGCTAATACTGGAGGGTGTACAGATAACATACCGTAATTCCTGCAAGCACTGTTTTTCAACAGCCTCTTCTGGTCTCTTTGTCCTACTGACAGTAGCTTTCCATACAATCACATAGCTTCCACAAGTCTCTCCTGAGTAGCTGAAAGAGTGAAATGTGCTTTCAAGACCTCATACTTTTTGTGTGATGTATCCAGAGAAATATCAGGATCGTATTATTCTGTGAGACTCATAACTAAAGTTTTTACTAGTTCTGGAACGTTCACAAACTGTACAAACTGTAGGATCAGAATCAGAATCACTTTACTGCCAGTACGTGAAACATACCAGAAATAATTGTGGTTCGGTGCCAAGCTTAAACCACAGGACAATGCCATAACAGACAGTACAATCATAACCAACAATTTACAAGACAATAGTGCAAACAGCATGAGCAATCAACAATTAGCAGAACGGTCACATGTATAAATGTGAATAATCAAATTTATATAAACGTGAATATATGAACAGACACAATAATTATCAACAGAACAAGGAAAGCAGGAATAAACATTTAACAGATGTTGTGCAGGGACAGATAGGGTATTATACCTGAGTAGGTTTCGTTAAGAAGCTGAATATCTACAGGAAGGATGTGTACTCCTGGAGGTGCTGACACTGCAAAAGGCTTACCCCTATGTGCACACAATGCATATGGAGTAGGGTTACTCCATATATCTCCATGATGGCGATTTGGTGAATAGCTGACTGCTAGGGTGGATGGAGTCAGCAGTAATGTTTTCAGCTCTCTTCATTGCTTTGGCGATGAACAGGTCTTTTAATGTTGGTGGCTGACAGCCAACGATCTTCTCCGATCACTCACTGCAGCCTGGGCTTGGACAATTGATTTGGTCTACTTGTGAACTCAGTCTGTGGTTTGTATGATCTTTTTATCTGCCTTTTTGTGAAAACGATAATATCAAAATACAACACTCTTGATTACTCTCTCCTGAAATCCTTCTAGTCCAATTGAAACTTTGAAAAAATGAAAATGGGGAGGAATATATAATAGGGAGATGATCAGTTTTCACCATTACACTAAGACAAAATTCCTCTAGGGCAGGAGTTTCCAACGTGGGGTCCACAAACCTCATTTAATGGTAAGGGTGCATGCTATAAGAAAGGTTAGGAACCCCTGCTCTAGGGCTTACCCACTGTAAAACTGACAATCTAGTGTCAAAGACACTTGAGCGATATATGGAGAAGTAACAAACATTAGCCCTGTAGCTTACCATGAAGCTCACCATCTCAGTCGAGCAGTTTTTGAGCACTGGGCTTCTGAGATTCATTGATCACAGAGATCATTTAAAATATTACTGCACTTCTCACCTGGCCAAGTCCATTTCTGTAAGATATAGTGTGGTTTTGGCGCCTGAGTGAGCACATATATACTAATCATTCCCAGAGTTGGTTAAGAAGTGGGAAAATACGAAGTATTAAGTGAGGAAATGATTGCTGCGGCTAGAGAAAATTTTATATTTTGCAGTTGATGCAGCATTATAAGACCACAAGACCATAGGACATATGAACAGAATTAGCTCATTCAGCTCATTGAGTTTTCCCTGCCATTCAGTCATGGCTGATTTTTGTTTCCTTTCAACGCCATTCTCCTGTCTTCTCCCCATAACATTTGATGCCCTTACTAATCAAGAATCTATCAAACTCCATTTTAAATACCCAGTGATTGGGGTTCCACAGCCATTTACCTCTCATGTTTGTAAACTGAAACAAATTATATGTACACCTCAGCAGCCCCTCAGTGGTGTAAGGATACAGTATAATACTAGATCAGATATCAGCCTTTCTACCAGCCTGATGTATAGAAGTTTGGGGCTATAGTAACATATAAACTTTATAAACTAGTTTAAAGTCATTCATGATAGTCATGAACCTATCCAATTCATGTCATGCATGGTGTTACAAAGGTGTAACCACCTTGCTTGGAATTGGAATTGATTTATCATTGCATTATATGGTTTATCAAGATGTAGTGTAAAAAGTTGGTTTTGTGAGCCATCCATACAGATTATTTCAAAATGTAAGTACATTGAGGTACTACAAGGGAAAAAAAGAATAAAAGAATGCAGAGCAGAGAACTACAATTGCCGTTACAGAGAAAGAGCAGTGCAGGTAGGCGATAAGTGTAAAGGTCATAATGAGCTATATTGTGAGGTCATGAATTCATCATTAATGCACAACAGATCTCTTTAAGAGTCTTATTACAACTGTAATACTGTTATACTGTCACTATTCTGTAGTTGGCTATGAGGGAGGAAACTCAGGAGCTAAAATTTATCCTTGGTTGATTTTCCTAAATGTGCAATGTTGTAGCTGTTGCATGTTGTACTTCATTTCCAAAATGGAACAAGGAGTGCATCTGTTATATTGCACATTTAGTTCTAACAACTGAAGATTAATTTCTGACCCCTGTGCTTATAGATAACTGCTATGAGGGGATGATTGTGTTCTATGCAATTCTCTCCATCAGCTTGGTGCCTAGCAGGTCCGTGAATTAAATGCAAGCATCTGCTACACTGCTCATTTTACAGTCTGTTGCTGCATTGCTGCTATTTCCATTCAGGACTAAAGGGAGGGTGAGGAATGATCAAAAGCTTTCAGCACAGCTCAACAGAGGGCAGCACAACCAAACAACAATAACACCAACAACTCCCCTTGGTTTTAACATACTTAAAGTAGTAACATGTCCCCAATGCACCTTATTGAAGTGATAATTGAATAAGACAGACACATCTGCACCAGGTGTGTCAAGCTGCAGCTCTTTAGGGACCGCTTTAGGGAGCTAGAGTTGCAGCTCGATGACCTTCGTCTGGTCAGGGAGAGTGAGGAGGTGATAGAGAGGAGTTATAGGCAGGTGGTCACTCCGGGGCCTGGGGAGACAGATGAGTAGTTAACAGTTAGGACAGGGAAGGGAGAGTACCCCCAGAAGCTGTACCCCTTAACAATAAGTACTCCTGTTTGATTACTGTTGTGGGGTGGAACCTACCTGGGGGAAGCAACAGTGGTTACGCCTCTGGTACAGAGTCTGGCCCTGTGGCTCAGAAGGGTAGGGAAAGGAAGAGGATGGCAGCAGTGATAGGGGACTCTATAGTTAGGGGGTCAGACAGGTGATTCTGTGGACACAGGAAAGAAATGCGGATGGTAGTTTGCCTCCCAGGTGCCAGGGTCCGGGATGTTTCTGATTGCGTCCACGATATCTTGAAGTGGGAAGGAGAACAGCCAGGTACCAACGACATAGGTAGGAAAAGGGAGCAGGTCCTGAAAGCAGACTACAGGGAGTTAGGAAGGAAGTTGAGAAGCAGGACCACAGAGGTAGTAATCTCTGGATTACTACCTGTGCCACATGACAGTGAGCATAGGAATAGAATGATATGGAGAATAAATGTTGGCTGAAGGGTTGGAGCAGGGGGCAGGGATTCAGATTTCTGGATCATTGGGACCTCTTCTAGAACAGGTGTGACCTGTACAAAAAGGATGGATTGCACTTGAACCTGAGGGGGACCAATATCCTGGCATGGACTTTTGCTAAGGCTATAGGGGAGAATTTAAACTAGAATTGCTGGGGGGTGGGAACCAAACTGAAGAGACAGAGGAAGAGGCAGTTGGCTCACAAATAGAGAAAGCTTTGAGACAGTGAGAAAAGGAGGATAGACAGGTGATAGAGAAGGGATGCACTCAAACCGACAGTTTGAGATGTGCCTATTTTAATACGAGAAGTATTATGAATAAAGCGGATGAGCTTAGAGCGTGGATCAGCACTTGGAGCTATGATGTTGTGGCAATTACAGAGAATTGCATGGTGCAGTGGGAGCAGTGGCTACTTCAAGTGCTGGGTTTTAGATGTTTCAGAAAGGACAGAGAGGGAGGCAAAAGAGGTGAGGGTGTGGCACTGTTGATCAGAGATAGTGTCACAGCTGCAGAAAAGGAGGAAGTCATGGAGGGGTTGTCTATGGAGTCTCTGTGGGTGGAATAGGAATAGGAAGGGGTCAATAACTCTACTAAATGTTTTTTATAGACCACCCAATAGTAACAGGGACATTGAGGAACAGATAGGGAGACAGATTCTGGAAAGTACTAATAATAACAGGGTTGTTGTGGTGGGAGATTTTAATTTCCAAAATAATGATTGACATTCCCTAGAGCAAGGGGTTAAGATTGGGTGGCATTTGTTAGGTGTGTTCAGGAAGGTTTCTTGACACAATGTGTAGATAAGCTTACAAGAGGAGAGGCTGTACTTGATCTGGTATTGGGAAATGAAGCTGGTCAGGTGTCAGGTCTCTCAGTGGGAAAACATTTTGGAGATAGTGATTACAACTCTATCTCCTTCACCATAGCACTGGAGAGGGATAGGAACAGACAAGTTCAGAGAGTGTTTAATTGGAGCAAGGGAAAATATGAGGCTATCAGGCAGGAACTTGGAACCATAAATTTGAAACAGATATTCTCAGGGAAACATACGGACGAAATGTGGCAAAAGTTCAGAGGATATTTGCGTGGGGTTCTGCGTAGATATATTCCAATGAGGCAGGGAAAGGATGGTAAGGTACAGGAACTGTGGTGTACAAAGGCTGTTGTTAAATCTACTCAAGAAGAAAAGAAGAGCTTACAAAAGGTTCAAAAACTAGGTAATGATAGAGAGCTAGAGGATTATAAGGCTCGTAGGAAGGAGTTTAAGAATGAAATTAGGAGAGCCAGAAGGGGCCATGAGAAGGCCTTGGCGGACAGGATTAAGGAAACCCACAAGGCATTCTACAAGTATGTGAAGAGTAAGAGGATAAGACTTGACAGAATAGGATCAATCAAGTGAAACAGTGGAAAAGTGTGTATGGAACCAGAGGAGTTGACAGCAGTACTTAATGAATAATTTGTTTCAGTATTCACTACGGAAAAAGATCTTAGCAATTGTAATGATGACTTGCAGCAGACTGATAAGCTTGAGCATGTAGATATTAAGAAAGAGGATGTACAGGAGCTTTTGGAAAGCATCAAATTGGATAAGTCACCGGGACTGGACGAGATGTACACCAAGCTACTGTGAGAAGTGAAAGAGGAGATTGCTGAGCCTCTGGCAATGATCTTTGCATCATCAATGAGGACGGGAGAGTTTCTGGAGGATTGGAGGGTTGCAGATGTTGTTCCCTTATTCAAGACAGGGTGTAGGGATAGCCCAGGAAATTACAGACAAGTGAGTCTTACTTCAGTGGTTGTTAAGTTGATGGAGACAATCCTCAGAGGCAGGATTTATGAACATTTGGAGAGGTAGAATATGATTAAGAATAGTCAGCATGGCTTTGTCAAAGGCAGCTTATGCCTTACGAGCCTGATTTAATTTTTTGAGGATGTGTCTAAACACATTGATGAAGGTAGAGCCGTAGGTGTACTGTATATAGATTTTGGCAAGGCATTTGACAAGGTACCCCATGCAAGGCTTATTTGGAAAGTGAGGAGGCATGGGATCCAAGAGGACATTGCTTTGTGGATCTAGAACTGGCTTGCCCAAAGAAGGTATAGAGTGGCTGTAGACTGGTTATATTCTGCTTGGAGGCTAGTGACCTGTGGTGTGCCTCGGGGATCTGTTCTGGGACCCCTACTCTTTGTGATTTTTATAAATGACCTGGATGAAGAAGTGGAGAGATGGGTTAGTAAATTTACTGATGACACAAAGGTTGGTGGTGTTGCGGATAGTGATGGAGGGTGTCAGGGGTTACATCAGGACATTGATAGGATGCAAAACTGGGCTGAGAAGTGACAGATGGAGTTCAACCCAGATAAGTATGAAGTGGTACCCCAGATTAAGTAAAAGACAGTTACAGAAATCTAAAAAAGATGGTGGTTTAGCTTTACCCAATTTTAGATTTTACTATTGGGTGAATAATATTCGGAATTTATTATACTGGAAATTAGATTTAGATTTACCATTGTGCCCACAATGGGTAAATTTAGAATGTAACGCTACACAAGGAAATTCTTTATTTTCTGTTCTTGGCTCTTCTCTCCCTGTTGACTTAGCTAAACTTAATAAACAGATATCTAACCCTATTGTCAAACATACATTACGAATTTGGTTTCAATTTCATAAATTTTTTACTCTAAAAAACTTTGTTCTTGATAGCCCTATCTCACTTAACTTTTTCTTTAAACCCTCTTTAACAGATCAAGCTTTTAGTATATGGAAAAGGAAAGGTATAATATGTTTTCGCGATCGTTTTTCTGAAGGTAGTTTGATGTCTTTTGATCAACTTTCTAACAAATTTAAATTACCTAAATCTAATTTTTTTAGATATTTACAAATTAGAAACTTTTTATATAAAGTTTTACCATCCTTCCCTAATTCAACTTTGATAGATTTTTCAGATATGATTTTTACTTTAAATCAGAAGAGATTAGTGGCTCTTATTTATAATATGATTATGAAGATACAACCAGAGATATCAGGTAGAATTAAACAGGAATGGGAAAAAGAACTTCAATACAATATTTCAACGCAAAAATGGGAAAAAATTTTACAAATGATTAATTCGTCTTCTATATGTGCTAAACATGCTTTAATACTATTTAAGGTTGTACATAGAGCTCATATGTCTAAAGATAAGCTTGCTCGGTTTTATTCTCATGTTAATCCTCAATGTGACAGATGTCATTTAGATGTGGCTTCATTGACCCACATGTTTTGGTCATGTCCTACTTTACATAATTATTGGAAGGACATATTTGCTACCATTTCCTCAATTTGGAATATTGATTTACAACCTCATTTTATCACTGCAATTTTTGGTTTTCCAAATGAAGATGATAGTCGATTCTCTCCTCCAATTAGACGAATGATTGCCTTTGTAACATTAATGGCCAGGAGATCTATATTACAAAATTGGAAAGAAGTAAATCCTCCTACCACATTTCAATGGTTTTCTCAAACTATTTCTTGCTTAAGTTTAGAAAAAATTAGAAGTACTATTTTTGATTCATCAATTAAATTTGAAGAAACTTGGGGACCGTTCATTCGACACTTTCACATGAATTAATTTGGCCTCTTCCAGACCTTTACTCTTATTATTCTTGTTCTGGTATGGAGTTCTGGAGTTTTTTGACACTATCATACTCATATAAACTATTATTATTGCCCATGTTAGTTTAGGTTTAGTTTTTTTTTTATTTCTTTAAATATACATTTTTTCTTATATTTTACATTTTTTTTCTTTTTCTTTTGATGATTATTTTTACTCTTTTCATATATAATCAATATAGATTAGATTGTTATTGTATGATCCTTTTTCGCTGATAGATAATAAGATATTGTTATCTTGTTATCAACTCAATTTTAAATCTATTGTATTCATAACATATGTAATATAATATTATGTTATGTTTTTTTAAAAATTAATAAAAAGATTGAAAAAGAAAGAAAGTATGAAGTGGTTCATTTTGATAGATCAAATATGATGGCAGAATATAGCATTAATGGTAAGACCCTTGACAGTTGGGGGACCAGAGAGATCTTGGGGTCCAAGTCCATAGGACATTCAAAGTTGCTATGCAGGTTGACTCTGTGGTTAAGAAGGCATATGGTGCTTTGGCCTTAAACAATTGTGGGATTGAGTTTCAGAGCCAAGAGGTAATGTTGCAGCTTTATAGAATCCTTGTCAGACCCCACTTGGAGTATTGTGCTCAGTTCTGGTCGCCTCACTACAGGAAGGACGTGGAAGTCATAGAAAGGGTGCAGAGGAGATTTACAAGGACGTTGACTGGATTGGAGAGCATGCCTTATGAGAATAGGTTGAGTGAACTCGGCCTTTTCTTCTTGGAGCAATGGAGGATGAGAGGTGACTGGAAAGGTGTGTTCAAGATAATGAGAAGCATTGATCATGTGGATAGTCAGAGGCTTTTTAGTAGGGCTTAAATGGCTAGCACAAGAGCGCATAGTTTTAAGGTGCTTGGAACAGAGGAGATGTCAGGGGTAAGATTTTTACTCAGAGAGTGGTGAGTGCGTGGAATGGGCAGGCGGCGACGGCGGTGGAGGTGGAAACAATAGGATCTTTTAAGAGACTCCTGGATGGACATATGGAGCTTAGAAAAATAGAGGGCTATGGATAAGCCTAGGTAGTTCTAAGGTAAGGACATGTTCGGCACAGCTTTGTGGGCCAAAGGGCCTGTATTTTGCCGCTGTTTTTCTATGTTTCTATGTTTCTAAAACTTTGAATGGTCCACATAAGGTAATGTGATAAGTCATTAAATACATGGAGAAGGAGATAATTTCACAAGAAAAGCCCTTCACGCCATCTACAAGGAGTGCCACCACAAGAAAGCAACGTCCATCATCAAGGACACCACCAAAAAGGCCATGATCTCTTGCTGCTTCCATCAGAAAGCACGCACAGGAGTTTTATCTCCAACACCACTAGGTTCAGGAACAGTCAGGAACACACATACACACACACACACACACACACACACACACACACACAAACATTATATCTATCTATCTATCTATATATATATATATATATATACACACACACACACACACACACATATATATATGTATGTGTGCCTAAGTGCCTAAGTCAGGGTGCCTAAGTCTTTTTCACAGAACTGTATTTGTCAATGTGGAATGGAAAGCAAAATTCTAAGACTGGTGGGAGCAAAGAATGTTGGGAATGGTGAGGGGGTGGAGCACTGTGGGGAAGGGTGTGGCATGTGACAGACACACCCAGCCCTGAGACACCAAGCAGGGCCATTTGATTCCAAACAATTGGTTTGTTGATCATTACAGAATATCTCTCTGGTGCTTTGCATTCCCTCTCCTCTCCCTTCTCCCTTTGCCAACCATGACTCCCATCTCTATGCCCCCTTCCCACTCTCAGTCCACAAAAGAGACCCACTTCAGAATCAGTTTTATCATCATTTATCATGGTTTATTTTTTTTGCAGAAGTACAGTGCAATACATAAAATTACTTCAAAACTGTGCAAAAGTCTTAGCACCCTAGCCACTTATATGTGCCTAAGACTTTTGCACAATACTGTATTTATTTACTATTATTTGATTTTTTTGAATTTGCAGAGTTTGTCTTCTTTTGTACATTGGTTGTTTGTCAGTCTTTGTTTGTGTGTAGTTTTTCATTGAATCTATTGTACTCCTCTGCTCTACTCTGAATCCCTGCATGAAAACAAATCTTGGGATTGCATGTGGTGACTTTGATAATAAATTTACTTTGAACTTTAAAGTATTAAAATATCCCAGTATGTTTAATTGGAGTGATAATTGAATATAACTTTGCATGGGGCATAGAAGGTAATATGATAAGTATTTAAATACATGGACAAAGAGATCATTTTTATGTAACTTAACAAAGGAAAGAATGATGGAGAAATCACTACGTTAGTGAGGGAATTCCAGAATTCAAGATAGCTGAAGTCTCACTGGTAGAACAAGGAAAATCAAGGATTTTCAAGAGGCCAGGATTTTGGGAAAACAAAGATCCTAGAGGGCTGTTGGAAGGGAAAGAAGGAATGACTAAAGAAGGATGAGAGTTTGGAGATGAGTCTGTCCTGTGAAATAAAAGCAGTGCAGAGCAATTTCAATTTAAGTTTCAGGGCAGCATAGAGCTACAGGGATTAGTCAAGTGCCCATAGAGATTATTACACAGGATTTTTTTTTGTTAAAGATTGCCATAACTAATTTCTGTCTTTGGGTCTTGTGCTTCCATTAAATCAAGTTAGTTGGTCATTTACCTTGTGACTATCTGCTAGGTCTTGCTCACACAGCATGAGGGCTGTATTTCCTTCCTTTGCCACAGTACCTGCACCAGTTGTTTTCTGTTTGTTGTAAAGTGCTTTGGCCCATTTAGACTTGTTTGAATTTGTGAAAGAAGTTTGGTTCATCACTCTCACTTTAAAGTTAACTTCAACAAGAGGTAGCATACTGGACCCCAAACATGAGGAATAACATGCTAGGCAATTAAAATCAGGGTAACCTTCCTGTTCTTATCAGAAAAAAAGCACTACCTGCTGGTTTAACTCTGAAGTTGACTATGATCAGGAACGTACCAGTCAAAACATGGAGTATCTCTTGAATAAATTCAAACCAGAGTCTTATTAGTCCCCTGCAGTCCAAAATAATTTTTAGTGTGTTGTTATTCATTTGCAATCATCCTGAGTAAATTGTCCTGACAAAGGGTCTTGGCCTGAAACGTTGACTGCTCTTTTCAACGGATGCTGCCTGACCTGCTGAATTCATCCAGCTCGTTTGTACATGCTGAGTAAATTGTTTTGATTTCACAACCTGCCGTTAAAGGGGTGATTTATTTCCAAGTTTAGAATTTATTATGATCAAGGTAGCTTCATGTTTAATGCCTTATGAAGCAGTTTCAACTTTCAGTTCCTATTAGCTGTTTTCCTCCCTCCTAGTATTGAATATTCATTATGTTGTGATTTAAGATTCACTTTCTCTCCTGGGATGATGATTAGTTGGAGGAATAGGAACAACATTACCTTAATTAACTATAGAGAGGGGCCATTCAGCAGGAAAGGCAGGTAATTGCATAAAGAGTGGGTGGTAGGTCAGATGATACGATGGAATATAAACTGCCAATGAGTAACTAAAATATTACCAAGGAAGGAAAGAGTAGAGTACAGGATAAAGGTAGCCAGAAATGTCAAAAGAAAAATAGAAATTTTAATGGTTACTTAAAATAAATTAATAAACTGAGCATTGGTACTGCAAAATGTGAGTTTGAAAAATTAGAATTGGAAAATAATGGAGATGATGAATCAAGACACTTCCCAGAGAAAAAAAATCTCCAAATTGGGAATGTGACAAGAGAGAAAGACCCGGGAAAATTTAAAATCACCAGAAAACCTTTGGAACTGTAGGCTGTTGCCTTTCAAGGCGACAAGTTTCTGAGAGATTAGGGTCTTAAAAGTGGCTGGTGAGAAAGTTGATCCATGAGTATTAATTTCCCTAAAATCCCAACGATTGGAGGAAATTCCACTAGATTGGAGAATAGCAAATGTAATGTGTTTATTCAAAAGGTTAAGGAGGTAGGTTGTGTGGCAGGGTGGACAGACATCTCTACCAAAGGAGATATAAGGAGCTCCTTCCCTCTGCTAGCCTGCAGCTCACCCTGGGGCAAGGTGCACCTGCTTAGCCCCTAATCAGGGTCACTTGAAGCAATGGGAACAGGTGGTGGATGGTCATATCAGCAGCCACTGTATATTACAAGTCCTGGTTATGTGACCACTGATGCCGGACAGACAAACACTGAATAGTATTGATAATGGCTGGGGTCACCCGTCTTGTAAAAACACTACCCAGAAGAAAGCATTGACAGAACACTTCTGTAGAAAAATTCACCAAGAACAATCAGGATCATGAGACCATGCTCGCCAATGTCAAATAATGACGACAAAGGAATTAGAAGACAAAAAAAAACTATCGGCCATATAGTTTAACTTGTGTTATAGAGGAAATATTGGCTGCTTTTATAAAAATGGTAAAAAATTAAGCGAGTGGACAAGAGAAAAAAAAGAGAGTAAATGTAAATAGTCCATTTTAATGTGAAAAGTAAGAAAGAAACATATATAAATGATGAGAGATTGCAGCGCTCTGAAATACTGAGGAATTTGTGCCTGATTTGCAAAAGGCTAGTGTCTACCTACTGCCAGTAGTTAGAAATACTGACAGAATATTACTGTTTTTATTGGAAGAACTGAATACAAAAATACTGGATTACATTTCTATTATAATCAATGATGGTGAGACCATATCCAGAGTACTGTCAACAGTATTGCTCTCCTTTAAGGAATGATGTTAAAGCAAGGGAAGTGGTTTTAAAAAGGTTTCATTAATTAAAATCTGGCAAGAAGCATATTATCAATATGGTGAGAGAGTGCAGAGGGATAAGGGTGTCTGGGGGCAGGTCTCTGGATTATTAGTCTGGAAATCTATCCGCGTTTTGATAAATGAGGCTGACTCTTACCGATCCTAATTTGTTGCCCCAAGTAGCGGCTCCACACCCAGACTTACCTGATCCAGATGCCGAGTCTTGACCAATCTCCAGTGACAGAGTCAGGACCTCCAGAAGTGGTTGCCCTGTCCCTGGAGCACCACCACAAAAAGTGTCTAGGCCTGAAGCATTGATCATTTAATTTCCACAGATGCTACCTAACTTGCTGAGTTCCTCCAACATCTTGTGTGAGTTGCTTTGGATTTCCAGCAGTTGCAGACTTTCTCATGTAAATAATTTACAACTTTGAAAACTGAATATTAAAATGGAATCCAAACATACTTAAAATTTTAAACAGATTGCTTTGAAACCTTTGCTCGAAATTTGTTGCCCTATAACCCCCAGTAACTTCCCCATCATAAGGCTACCATCTCTCAGACATTCAAGACCATAACTACTCTCTGGTAATGTGATTACTGATGTATTAAGTGATTGCTGCTAGATATTAAATAGTAATCTCTCTGTTGAAGACATAGACTGGTTGTGATCCCATATTATTCCCAAAATCTGAAACCATGTCTGTACACTTGTGTGGTCTGTGAGGTTTTCTGACAGGTGGATATAAAAACTGGAAGGAACAGTGCAATGTTTTTGTGAGTTGTGATTCAAATTCAATGAACTTTTCCTTAATACATTCGATGTGCTAATTCACAGGGGGGATGGGCAGGCAAAGCCTTGTCCACTAATGTGGGCCAGTCATATAGTGGCAGGAATTCAGGTTTTCATTGTATTTAACATCTCATTTACTGCAGGCACTATCTATAATACATTTCCTCTCCTTTTACCTGTCAATTTCTCAAACAGAATTTCAGAATTTTAACCTCCTGCTAATATAAATCTTTGGAGTCATGAATAAAAGCCCATTTAAAGAGTTGTTTATACTGGTCCAAGCACACAGGCACTATGGCCGAGGAATCTGGCAAGTCCCCATTGACCCTGACCAATTTTTTATTGATGCACCGCAGAAAAAATCTTATCCAAATGCATCACAGATTGGCCAGGCAACTGCTCTGCCCAAGGATGTAGAAATTGCAGAGAATTGTGGAGATAGCTCAATCCATCATGAAAACCAGCCTCCCCTCCATGGAATCTGCCTACACCTATTGATGCTTCAGAAAAGCAGCCATTAAAATCAAAGACCCCTCTCACCCTGGACATTTTCTCTTCTCCCCCATTCCATCAGGCAGAAGGTACAAAAACTTGAAAGGCACCTTCTATCCCACTGTTATAATGGAGCTCTTGTACAATAAAGATGAACTCTTGACCTCACAATCTACCTTGTCGTGACCCTTTCGTCTTATTTTCTACCTGACTACCTGTGACTGTAGCATTATATTATACATTTTTCCCTCTGTATTACCACAAAACGTCGACAGTGCTTCTCCTTATAGATGTTGCCTGGTCTGCTGTGTTCCACCAGCATTTTATGTGTGTTGTTTGAATTTCCAGCATCTGCACATTTCCTCGTGTTTGATTTTTAAATTATCTGTCTGGATAGCTTGCAAGATGACCTTTTTCTTTGTATCTTGATACACATGACAATAATAAACCAATGCTATTCAATTAAATTGCACAGATCTTAGAATGCAATGCTTATATCTTCCCAGTAAACTAGCCTAGAAGAGCCAGGATTGTACCCCCTCCTTTCTCCTCGTTGGGACTCAACACCCCTTGCTGTAAGTGAACGTTGGACTCAATAGATAATAGACAATAGACAGTAGGTGCAGGAGTAGGCCATTCAGCCTTTCTAGCCAGCACTGCCATTCACTGTGATCATGGCTGATCATACACAATCAATACCCCGTTTCTGCCCTCTCCCCATATCCCTTGACCCCGCTATCCATAAGAACTCTATCTAACTCTCTCTTGAATGCATCCAGAGACTTGGCCTCCACTGCCTTCTGGGGCAGAGCATTCCACATATCCACCACTCTCTGAGTGAAAAAGTTTTTCCGCATTTCTGTTCTAAAAGGCCTACTCCTTATTCTTAAACTGTGGCCTCTAGTTCTGGACTCACCCATCAGCGGGAACATGCTTCCTGCCTCCAGTGTGTCCAATCCCTTAATAATCTTATATGTTTCAATCAGATCCCCTCTCATCCTTCTAAATTCCAGTGTATACAAGCCCAGTCGCTCCAATCTTTCAACATATGACAGAAAAACCCCAGTCAGTTCGATCTGGCAGCAAAGTGTCAAACTTCATCACAGTGAGCACTGTTGCCCCCTTAGGCTGGCAGCTCACCATCCTGTTCACGCTGCTGATTAATGACTGTACTGCCAGATCCTGCTTAAATGGCATTATCAAGTTTGCTGATAATATACCAATGGTTGTCCTCATCAGCAACAATGATGGCTCGGCATGGAGACAGAGAGGATTGTCACATAGTGTGAGAGCAGTAATCTGAGTCTTAGCATGGACAAGACAGAAGAGATGACTGTGGACTTCAGGAAGGCACAGGTCAACCGCTCTCCATCGCATTTCAATGGCTCTGCCGTAGAGAGAATGAAGAGCACAGAGAATGGTGTGCACATAATGGATGATTTAACCTGGGCCCACAACACTCCCTCATTAGTCAGGAAGGCGCAGCGCTGTCTACACTTTCTGAGGGGACTGCAGCATTAAAGGCTCCCCGCCCTCACTCTAACAACTTTCTACAGGAGCAGCATCGAGAGTGTCCTGTCTGGCTGCACCATTGTATGATATGGAAGCTGAAGGGCATCGGACCTTAGAACTCTACAAACGACAGCAAAAACCTGAGAGGAGTCTTCCTCCCTCCCCTGCCTTTCTGTGACATATACCAGGAGCACTGTAGATGAAGGGCCTGAAGCACTGTCGAGGACCCCTACCACAATCTCTTTATCTCACTACTGTCAGGAAGGAGGTACAGGAGCACTGCCAGTCTAAGTAACAACTTCTTCCCTCAAGCTGTGAGACTAATGTAACCCTGTCTCCATTGTGGTCTCGTCACTATATTAGTGAGCTGTTTACTGTTTATAACAGGCAGCCGTCGATCCCAGGGGATCGTGGGTTTGCGCCTCTGGTGGACTGTGTCCTCTCCAGGGTACAAGACTGGGCGGGAAGATTTGAAGAACCGGCTGTTGCCCATACAGCGGGTTCCCCCTCTCCATGTCACTGATGTAGTCCAAGGGAAGGGCAAGCGCCAATACAGCTTGGCACCGGTGTCGTCGCAGAGGTTGCCAGAGTGAAGTTGTAAACAACGTCAAACTGCTTTGGGGACCCTGGCTCCAGATTTCCTTCTTGAGGTTTACTCCCAAAGCCCTTCCCATGGGCGGGTATGGCCGCAAGGCAGCGGAGGTTTAAAATCAGAGTTTTCCCTCTCCTAGGCGGGCTGCTGTCCGAGGCTGATGAGCTGTACCTGCCCGAGCTATATAAATTACTGTTTATTGTACTGTTTACCTGTGCTGCATTCTACATACATTTTAAATTATATTTATTAACTTATTTGTGGTAATATTTTAGTTTATGCGCTATGTGCGATACATGTTTTGTGGGTGCATGGTGATCCGGAGGAATGTTGTTTCATTGGCTGTGTATATCTACAGACAGATGACAATTATCTTGAACTTGAACTATTTTTATTTATGTTGTTTATTTAGAGATACATTCTTCACTGCACATTTACATCCGTGTGTCCAATGAACCTACTAACCTGTATGTCTGTGGACTGTGGGAGGAAACTGGAGCACCTGGAGGAAACACATCGTCGTGTGGAGAACGTACAAACTCCTTACAGACATTGGTGAAACTGAAACTGGGCTGCTGGCAGTGTAACAGCGTTATGCTAAACAACTACATTGTTGTGCCGCCCTAAAGGTATTGTAGAATAAGTGTATCCTTAAATTGTTCTCAACACGTTGTTCAAAGTTTGCAGCATGAGACCTGGGCATTTGCCTGTCCCACATCCCAAGTTGTTTTGCTTTCAATGTACAGCCACTGGAATGGATATAATGTCAGAGGGTAGATTCCACTATTTCTGGACACCTGATGAAACCACAACTAGAGCTGCAACATTCAGGATTTGGTCATGAATACAACCTCTTCACTTCTATCCTCCTGGTGGAAGCAGACACCCAAATCTCAAAACTTCCTTCCAGGCTGCAAACTACTCTGAATCTATCTGATAGTCTCACTCCTTCTAAACGAGCATCAGGGAAAGCTGTCCTTACTCATTACAAAAGGTAAATATAAACTTGTCACTGTGGATCTGTTGGAGTTAACTTGCCAGTAAGTGCTGGTGTGCTGATCATAAATGGCAAGACCCTAATCTGGGGCAAAGTCTTTCATGACATGCCCCCATCATATTGGGGAGGTCTCAGAGTTGGCAAGATGGGCAGAACATACCCTAACCCGGAACAGAGATGAGGAGGAGATGTGCTACGTGTGCGCAAGGCTATGGATATTTAGAGTGGAGTAGGCTGTTGCTGATGTCAAATGGTGCAAATCTCTAGGAATCAAAAGTAATTAAAATATTTTAGGTACTGTTCCAGCTTCAGTTGCGGTCTAGTGCACCACTGTAGGCAGATTGTGAAGTGCGAGGAATTACAGCAATTTGTATCCTGCCATTGGATTCCATCCTCCAAGAGGACCACAACCTTGTCGTTGGGTTTGGAGGCTTGACTGCCTCAATACCCTGGAGAGCTATGTTGTCTGGAGTCAGGGCTGTATGTTTTGGCCAAACAGGTCACCATGCCAAATAGGCCAAAGAGTAGAGGCCAGACTAAGAGAGGCCCACTCATCCTCCCGGTTTCAGAGGGTCCGCTCAGAGCTAACAAGCCTGACTGGTAAAACAGAGTTGTTACGGAAACAGCAATGAAGAATCCTTCTACATCTGAGTGTGATGATATTACTGAGACTCCACCCAGGACTTGGATGACTGATAGTAGTGAAAACCGTGAGGAAGCTATTGATACGATGAAGGAAGCCTGAACAGCGCTAGAGATGGAGGACCTTCCTTGCCCCACTGTGCCAGTGGCATAATGGACAGTAAGTAAGTAAGATGGATTCCATGCAGGGTTCAGCATTTGAGGTGGCAGAAGCCTATAAGTTTGCTTGGGAGCCTTGAACTGCAGCTAAGAAATGTTGGCTGTTTGGAGCAGACTATCTGTACATTATTCAGAAAATTCTCTTCCTGCTGTAAACTCTCTAAAAATTCCATTAAAACACATTCAGCAATATTTGAAGTTGCATAATTTATAGACCTTTTATGGGGAAGTAAATAATCTAAAAGCTCCATTCCTCCATTCTTTCTCAGAAATCTATAAATTATTCTCTATTGCTCCATTTTCTTTTAAAAGTACAGAATGATTTGTTTCCACCACCCGTAAGGGCAGAGAATTACAGATCATAAACACTCGTTTTGCAAGAAAAGGTCTTCATATGGGTTCTATATTTTTTTTTCCCCAAGATCTGCGGCCCGATCCTTGAACTATTTATAAATGGGAACAAATTCTTTCTATCAGTCCTATATAAACTAGCCATGATATTGCACACAAATCTCCTCTCAGCTTTGCTCAAGAATAACCTTATCTTCTCCATAAAATCTTATGGCTGAAATCCCACAATTTCACAACCATTCTACGAAATCAAATTCAGAGTTCACTTGTACGTGGAAGCATGCAGTGAAAGGCATCATCTACACAACCAACACACCTATGTGTTGTTGCCACACATACAGCTGCCAATATAGCATGCTGACAATGTCCAGCAGAACAACACAAAAAGCAATAAAACAACAACAGCAAAGCAAGCCCCTTTCCTCCCATCTATCTCCACACGCGGACAATCTTCCAACTCCAGTACAGGCCTCCAGTCCTCCAACTCCAGAACAAGCCTCTAGTTTTCTAACTTCAGAATAGTCCTCTGGTCTTCCAACTCCAGGATAGGCCCCCAGTCCCCCCAACTACAGATCAGGCCTCCAGGCCTCCAGGCTTCAGTCTTCAGCCATCATCTTTGACTTCTGAACTTCCAGTTGCCCTTTTGGGTTCCAATCTTCGGTATCAACCCCCAAACTGACTGATGATGGGATCTTGAACTGCAGACTCACTGACTGACTGGCCCTCATGTATTCTGCCTGCGTGGACATTCCATTCCCAGGACCCACCATCCTGGGAGAGTCTGGTATTCACGTCGCTGATCTTTGAACATGAAGAGCCATGGTAAACTGATAGAAATTGGACTTAATTCTCTTGTTGTGGCCTAGCCTGTATGTTATAAAGATTCAACATAACCTCTCTAGTTTTAGACACTGTGGCTTTGTAATGAACTCCAGGATACCTCATACCTTATTAATTGCTCTTCAATAGATCCAATTACCATAATATGATAATAGAAATTATAACTTTTTTTCCTACATAGGCTTCAGGATATTGTCTCTCCTAATTCTTTTGCCAAAGTATATCTCTTCTTAATTCAACTTGTGTAAGAAAGCTCTCACCATCTAAATTTGTTGTGCTTTTTACTTGGTCTTTCAATTAGTAATTTGATTATTTGAAGATATGTATTTTATGCCATCATAAAAAAGAAATTAAATGAGAAAATTATGATATTTGCTTTAAAATACAGCTCTTGCAATGAATCCAAGCCAAATATGAATTAAGTTTCTTTGAGATGAATCCACTTTCTTTATTTTACAGAAATCAATAGCATCAACAATTGTGTGCAATCAGTTGCTTACTTTTTACTTACTCACATGCATGTACGTTTGAGCATTTGAACAGAATGGATCTTTATATACGGCCGGTCCACAGCTGACACGCAAAGGGTCAACAACCACTTTGATCGTGGACTTCTAAGTCATGCTGAGGTCTAACTCATTGTACACTTTGGCTTAAGCTGACCTTAAGAAAGGCCTTTCCTTTATTTGCCTCTCCATTTTCCAGCTCTGGTACATTAGAAAGCAGGGAAATTGGATGGAATGTTGGCACTACAGCATTTGCAGAAGAGAAATATGATGGAGTGATGGAAGAGGAAGGGCCAGGGATTTAAAGATCAGAAGGCTGGTCACCAAGCGGGATGCAGAAGAGGAGGCTGGCAGAGTAGCTATTTGCTGGAAAGATCAGGGAAACGGTAATTGGTTGCAATTTTTCGGAAGAGGTAGGACTCAGTAATAAGTGGGAGGGGAGATAGGGGCATAGTACAGCAGACAGGTGTTTGATGGTAGAAAGGGAGGTGGGTCAGGAGACTGGCAGTCTAGGGTAGGTAGTCTTGAAAATGGAGATCAGCAGTACTGGGAGGATCAATAGCTGAGGTGGAAAAGAGTGTTGGCTTTGTGAGGAGGTGGGTGAATAGGATGTGGGACCAGAGGAGAGGCTGAACAAATAAAATGGTTCTTTCTGTAGATCAAATATACATAATAAAATTTTGAAATTTATGTTCTAAATTTTTTTCAAAGAATCTTTGAAAACTTGCATGGGAACACAACTAAAATTGCTGAAGTACCCAGTGGGTCTTTCATAATGTCAAGTGATGTTTTTTTCCCTCCGGATGGCCAACCTGTTCTACATGGTGGATTCTGGTTAATTGGGACACATCGGGCCCAGTGTATTTTGGCCCAATTAGCAAATGTTTCCTGGAAGTAGGTTAAAAAGTATAACAAAAAGACAAACTGTCAATGAACTGAGTAAAAAATTATGTCTGTAAATGAAATAACGAATAAATTAGAACTCCCCCAGTACTAGTACAGTACTATAAGACAGTGTGTTAGTCCCTAATAGCAGTGTACACTTCTGTGTTTTTGATTGACTATAAATGAACAAAATCTGTGCAATCACCTAGTACAGATAATGGACAACCTTCATACAATACTTTCATGATCGCATCCTCCAAACCTTTATTTTCATTGTAACATTCAAGATGATTGTTGATATCTCCAAGTTCTTCATAGTTCCTACCTTGTTGAAGTAGTGAAATTATTTTCACCCCCAGCAGTTTCTGGCATCTTCAAGCCTAAATGCTTGAAACCACAGTGAGGAAAGCAACTCAAAATGGTCTTACTGCTTATTTCTCGTCAACATCAGCGACAAAAATCGCTGCCATTTGAGCACAAGCACATGCAATTAATGCTATATAAAACTGGTTGCTCAAAGCATGGTGTGGTCTTTGATGACCACATACAAGTATAGGCAATTGACACTACAGGTAGTCCCCGGGTTATGTACAAGTTCTGTTCCTGAGTCTGTCTTTAAGTCGGATTTGTACGTAAGTCGGAACAAGTACACCTGATATTATTTAACGTCAGTTAGTCAAACGTTTGTCTTAGTATATAGTATATATTTTACCTTTCTATGCATTTTTAAACATTTAGTATGTATTCTCAGTAATTAAACCATTGTGTTGTTCAGTAATAATTGTAGCTTTCAACGGGGCAGGGCCTTTCATATGCTCCATTATTCTCACTTTATCTGTTATCCTTTAAAATTGTTCCGAACGTTGACCGACTGTAGCCTAACGCTTTTCCAATGACCGATGGTGTTTCACCTCTTTCCAAATGCTTTATTATTTCCACTTTATTTTCAATCGCAATCGCTTCCCGTCAATGGAACAGAAACACTGCGGGCAGCGGGTCCCGAGCCTCGCCAGCTCCCGAGGTCCGCTGGGTCCTAAGGACCACTGCACTGAATTCCCCAGGTCCTAAACTCCACCGCACTGAGACAGGTGACAAGTGAGGGCTGGGTTTGGGTATTTGATCTTCCACAATATTCCACTTGGGAATTTAAACTGGAGGTGACTTTTTTTTTTCGAGGTCGAGTTACGAGCTCAATATCAACCCAGCACGGATGGTATGGGAGTCACTGGATCAACATCAATCCAGCACGGGAGTGGTCTATCACCAGGTCGAACTCGGGAACCTTCGTTCTCGAGCCCGGCGCTGATCCCACAGTGCCATAAGCGGACCGGAATGGGGGGTGGGGGCGGGGTCAGGGTGAATCCTATTAAGAAAAATTTAAGCCAAATACAAAGTTAAACACTCAACACAGTGTCAACGGCAATGACTTAAAATGGCGGACGGCGTCGCAATCTGACTTAAAATGGCGGATGGCATTCTCCTTCCTCGGTTTGTAAGTATGAGTTGTCCGTAAGTCAGACGTTTGTAACTCAGGGACTACCTGTAGTTAGAAACTGATTGACAGCAGTCTCCGGCCTCAATTAAGTGGCAACGTTCCTAATAAACAAAATGAATCCCTGCTGTTTTTTCAATTACTTTTTGTTCTTTAAGATTTGTCCCAAATAAGTGGCTGTCCTGATTAACTGTGGCCTAATAAACCAGAATCCACTGCATTTATTTTGATGTAATGTATTCTTTTAAGAATTATAATGTAATTACTGAGAGATTTTACTTTGAAATCAGATGTTCAATCAAAAGCCTCCCTGTCTATACAAATAATTAGGATGAACATTAAAAAACATGAGGGTAGAAATTCTATAACAGTGTGTGATATTTTCAAGTTCTATCCAATAGTCTTAGAACTGGAGTTCGACATTGCAAGTAATTAGTGCCTCATTGAGTTCTCAGCTCGGAGAGGTAAATAGGATCATGATTCTCCCTGCAGATTGAACTGATTCCATAACCTATGGACTCACTTTTAAGGACTCAGTATCATTAATTCATTCATTCATATATCTATTTATTTATCTATGTATCTATTTATCTATTAATTAATTAATATATGCATCTGCACGGATTGTCTTCTTTTGCTTATTCTTGCAGATTTTGCAGTTTTTCATTGACTCTATTGTTTTTCTTTGCTCCACTGTGAATGCCTGCAAGAAAATGAATCTCAGGATAGTATGTGGTGACATATGCAGTACAAATTTTGATAATAAATTTATTCTGAATTTTGATCTTTGAAATTGCGCATTAATGATAAGGGACCTCGGACTGTGCACCAATTTCCCAGTTGCAGTGCAAGGCAGGATTGACATTGCTTCTCAATACTGTAGCCTGAATTGGAGTTTCAGAAGTGGTCTGGGCGTTGAGTGCCAGAGCAGATCTTTACGGGAAGGTAGCACAATTTGGGGACATGCAGCAATCAAGCCATTGCTGCAAGTCCAAAGGCGAAGCAAGCCCTAGAACCTCATGCCCAATGTATTGGAACTTGTAGATACTAATAACACCAAGTCAACACGTACAAACACGCTGGAGGAACTCAGCAGGTCGGGCAGCATCTGTGGAAACGAGCTGTCAATGTTTTGGGCTGAGACCCTTTGCCAGGACTGAAGAAGGAGGGAGCAGGGACCCTATAAAGATGGTATATGAGGTATATGAGGTCTGGGTAGTCTCCAGCCCCTCGGTATGAACATCGAATTCTCCAACTTCCGGTAATTCCCTCCCTCTCCCTCCCCCCACCCCAGTTTCACTCTGCCTCCTCTTCCAGTTGCCTATCACCTCTCTCATGATTCTGCCTTTTTCTACTACCCATAATGCTTTCCCCTTACATTCCTTCTTCACCTTTCCTGCCTATCCCCTCGCTGCTTCCCCTCCCCCACCCCTTGATCTTTCCTCTGATTGGTTTTTCACCTGGCACCTACCAGCCTTCTCCTTCCCACCCTCCCCCTACCTTCTTTATAGGGCTCCTGCCCCCTCCCTCTTCAGTCCCGACGAACGGTCTCAGCCCAAAATGTTGACTGCTCATTTCCACGGATGCTGCCCGACCTGCTGAGTTCCTCCAGCGTGTTTGTACATGTTGACTTGACCACAGCATCTGCAGTGTACTTTGTGTTTACTAATAACGCCAGGGTTCTCTACCAACTGCTAAATGCTGCATCACACAGCACACCAGCAATGAGGAGAACTTGGAAAAAGTCGTATGTTCTCTATATTGTGGAAGCCACCTCTCAGAGCCAAATTGATAAAGAGGTTTATGATCATCACATGTACCAAGATACAGCGAAACCCTGTCATGCATACCAATCTAAAATTATTTTATTATATCAGTGTATTGAATTACCACAATGGAAAACAATAACAGAATGCTGAATCATATGTTATTGCTACAGAGAAAGTATAGTGCAGTCATATAATAACAGAGAAATTATAGTGCAGTCATATAATAAGGTGTAATGGAAGTAGACATAAATAAGAAAATTCAACACTACTTTTAATATGCCAGCTTTAGTCATTTGAGGAAAACTGACTTGCAGTAACATTTTAGTGTGAATTTTCAAGCATGGATGAATATCTAGGCTATAATCTTATTTGAATTTAAATTTAGTCAATTTAGTCGATTCTTTAATCACTTGAGGAAAAGGGTTTTTAAAAATCAAGTTCTCAGATTTGGCATCAAGCACATGATCTACTAGGCAGCAGTGATCCCTGCCCTCCTGTGTGCTTCTCACAGTTGCCCACCTGCACCAGAGCAGCAGAGAAATACCACCAGGATGAGAAGAATGTAGATCAATGCCCGTGTCTTCTCCTGCGTCAACATCTTTAGCACTGGGAGTCTTATAATTGTGAAGAAGGCCCTGGATTCATGATATTAACTGTGTTGTGCATTATACATTATTGGCACAAGAAAATTGCTCCTTGTGCCTCAACTAAATTACTGTAGATCACGTTTTCAGTGATATTTTAGTGCACATTTTCAAGCATGGAAGCACATCTAGGCCATCATCTTACTTGACGTTATCATGCATATGCTCAGTGCCCGAGTCGAAGTCAAAGAACATCTCCAAGGCATGCTAACTGATTGTTCTATATAATTGATATTTGTTGAACTCTTGCTATGTGCATAATGGATGCTGTGCTTGGATAGATAGCAGCAGATATTAATCCTCAAAGCAATATGTTGGTTTTGAAACACTCTAGGAAATATTGATGAAAAAGGGTTCAAGTGTTCGATAAATACGAGGCTGTAACACTTTTTCTTAGATGTTAAATGAATTAATTGAATTTTCCTCTTGTAGTATAACACAACCTAAATTTTTTTAATGTTATATTCTCAAACCATCCTTACTCCATGTGGAATTTAGCCTTGGGGGCTTTGTTGGGCCTACAGAAGAGAGTTTACATGAAAATGAAGATGAGAAACATTGGTATGAGATAATGGTCTCTGTGGTTGATTTGTCATTTGCCTACATTCGTAGTCATTGATCCTGAACTTCTTAGAGAAAAGCTTGGTGATTAACTGATAGAATGCCCTGATTGATTAAGATTTATTTGTTAGATACCTTGATAATGCACAGAATCTGGATGCTGTCACACATGATAGTGGTGAAGGTTAAATGAATTATGGCTACCATTTTAATCCTGGGATTAAGTTATCATCTTCTCCTCAGTGAATGATATGACATGCAAATTAATTAGTTAAGCCCTGTAAAAGGGATTGTGATAACAGTATAGAGTGACAATAGAAAGAAAATATCAAATGAATACATTGTTTATTCCCAGTCAGACAATCTAATCTTTGACATTTTTTTTTATAAAAAATAGGCTATGTTATTTTCTCTTAGAAAATTGAAATGAGTAATAAAAACAGAAAAAGCTGGAAACATGCGGCAAGTCAGGCAGCATCTGTGGAAGGAGAAACAGTGTTAATGTTTAAGGTCAAATCTTTGTTGACTGAACTGGGGAAAAGAGAAAACAAATTAACGTTATGGTTTAGATTTAAAACTTGCTCTTGAATCTTTGGTACAAGTAATTGTACATGGTATAGTAATCCTCAAGTCTATCAGACATTGTATGGATGTATCTCTTATTATGTTCACTTTGTGCAGCACAACAGCATTTGAGAGTTATCACAGCCTTTTTCAATCAATGAGCATCTGCCCTTAAGGGCCTCACTTGTAGGATTAGTCACACAGTGTTGGAGTGTCTTAAATAATAAGTATACTGGAGACCATCAATGTAGCTTTTTATTTGCAAAACCTTTCGATCAGTGGGGCAGCAGAGAGAAATAAAGATGTTTTCAGATAAAATCTTAGAAATTGGGATTGCTTAATTGCGAATAAGGCGGATTTGTGGTCGATAATATTTATAAAAGAACTGGGTTGCTCGTTCTGTAGAAACACATTGGAAAAGCTTTCAGCCATAACTAGATCACTTATTAAAGTCCTGTTCAGGCAGTTTCCATTGAACTCTGACAAAGTGGAGCTCCTGTTGCGAAGGCTGGCTTCAGCATGAGTGGTTCACAGCATCTGAAGCCATGGTACATATGTGAGCAAATTACTAATGTAATGCCCCGGGAATGCACTGAGAATGTCTTGTCACCACTGTGCGTTAGAGGATCCAGAAGAAAAACTGTAGAAATTGTGGAGCGGCATGGCAATGAACTTATTGTGTAGTTGCTGAAAACTACTTATAACAATGCCAGCTATGGTTAACAGCACTGAGAATCATTTTCTCTCTTGGTTCCCACTCCAATGTGGGAAATCCTTAAGGGAAATCCTTAAGGGAAAATATTTCTGACTAATATGTTGGATTTCTTTGAGGGAATAACAAGATGGATAGACAAAGAAGAGTCAGTAGAGGTTGCCTACTTGGATTTTCAGAAGGCCTCTGATAAGGTGCTGCACATGAGGCTGCTTAACAAGATAAGAGCCCATGGTGTTACAGGAAAGATTCTAGCTTGGATAGAAGATTGGCTCATTGGCAGGATGCAAAGAGCAGGAATAAAGGGGTTCTATTCTGGTTGGCTGCCAATGACTAGTGATGTTCCTCAGGGGAAGAATTAGAGCTGCTTCTTTTCACATTATATGTCAACAATTTGGATGATGGAATTGATGGCTTTGTGGCCAAGTTTATAGATGATACAAGGAGAGATGCTGACTGACCAGCTGAGTTTTTCCAGCATTTTCTCTTTAGAGTCTGAACTCAAATTTAGTTTTCCGGCTTGCCAATGACCCCAGATCAATAGTTTCCCTTCTTGTCCGCCATACTCATTGATCTAAAGCAGACACAGTTGTCTTTTTCCTTTCTAGCTTTACTGTTTCTTCAACATGATAATTTTTCACATCAGGTAGTTAAGAAGTCTCACCTGGACAGGCCTCAGGAGCAAAGTTGGAAGAATAAGACAATAAATATCATTATATCTGGGCCTTGTGTCTGGCACTTTGTTAATAGTAGATAGAGTCACTGATGAGAGTAGTTTAGTAGTTTAGAGGTGGGATCTGCATGTGATCCGCAGAATCAATGACGCAACACTTCTGCAGATTCACAGGCACATCAAAACTATAGCTTTCCACCATACCAATGTACAGTGCTTTAGTCAGTCTTTCTCCATTAGTATCAGCCATCTTGTATACTAGACCTCCAACCATTCACGGCTTTAATACCATTGTTATAGGTAGTGCATCATAGTCTGTCCAAAATCTGCAGAATTGTCTCAATACACACTACTGAATCACTGTTCCTGGGTGTCACAATCCTGCAATAAGGAATATGTATACAAGTTAACTTCTTTACCTGACAGCATTTATCTTGATGGTCAATCCCTACCACTTTTTCACTATAGCTGAACTAGTCTTTCGGCTTCAAACTCTTTGTGAGTTGTTGACCTCTCAGCAAAGCCACTAGCTTTAACCTCTGGAAATGGCATGAGATTGTGGGTGGAGAAGGATGTACTGCCTTTATCGTTCTCTATCACATACACTTTACAATCACCACTCAAGTGAAAGCGCCTAAGTGGAGTTCTGCTACATAAATGTCTCAAATATTAATTTTCTATGTTTTCTCTCATTAGTTAGAACACCTCCCAATCTAAAAAGCTCTTCTGGTGCAAAACTTGCCACTCTTTAAAATTTCTCAAAGAACTGATTTAAAATGTCCCATTAAGATTTTTGTAATGATCTTCACTAGAGACGGTCGATAATGTTGTGGATAATGAAGTAGGTTTTCAAAGCTTGCAGAGAGATTTTGGCCAGTTAGAAGAGTGGGCTGAACGATGGCAGATGGAGTTTAATGCTGATAAGTGTGTGGTGCTACATTTTGGTAAGAATAATCCAAATAGGACATACATGGTAAATGGTAGGGCATTGAGAAATGCAGTAGAACAGAGTGATCTAGGAATAATGATGCACAGCTCCCTGAAGGTGGAATCTCATGTGGATAGGGTGGTGAAGAAAGCTTTTGGTATGTTGCCCTTTATAAATCAGAGCATTGAGTATAGGCATTGGGATGTAATGTTAAAATTGTTCAAGGCATTGGTAAGGCCAAATTTGGAGTATTGTGTACAGTTCTGGTCACCGAGTTATAGGAAAGACGTCAACAAAATAGATAAGAGTACAGAGAAGATTTACTAAAATGTTACCTGGGTTTCAGCACCTAAGTTACAGGGAAAGATTGAACAAGTTAGGTCTTTATTCTTTGGAGCGTAGAAGGTTGAGGGGGGACTTGATAGAGGTATTTAAAATTATGAGGGGTTAGATAGAGTTGACATGTATAGGCTTCTTCCATTGAGAGTAGGGGGAGATTCAAACAAGAGGACATGAGTTGAGAGTTAAGGGGCAAAAGTTTAAGGGTAACACGAGGGGGAATTTCTTTACTCAGAGAGTGGTAGCTGTGTGGAATGAGCTTCCAGTAGTAGTGGTAGAGTGAGGTTCAGAATTGTCATTTAAAGTAAAATTGGATAGGTATGTGGATAGGAAAGGAATGGAGGGTAATGGGCTGAGTGCAGGTCAGTGGGACTAGGTGAGAGTAAGCGTTCGGCTTGGACTAGAAGGGCCGAGATGGCCTGTTTCCGTGCTGTAATTGTTATATGGTTATATATGACCGCACTCATGGTCCATAGCATAAGGAAACTCACTAATGTTATT
The DNA here is from genome assembly GCF_030144855.1 of Hypanus sabinus. NCBI lineage: Eukaryota > Metazoa > Chordata > Chondrichthyes > Myliobatiformes > Dasyatidae > Hypanus > Hypanus sabinus. The sequence goes on from NC_082715.1 coordinate 30,362,417, forward strand.
TTGACCTCAACTGCCAGTTACAATCTCAAGTTCCACCTTTTGTGTCTCTCTTCTGAAGATCTTGACAATATTGTTCATTCTCCTGAATATGCCCACACATTCCATTTACAAAAAAGTATTCTGAGTCCCCTTGTACTTCTCAGCCTTGTTAACATTCCTGCCACATCCACTGCTCGACATCAATTCTACCTCACACATTCTCTCTTACTTCACTAGCAATATTATCCTACTAATTGCTCAGACTGCAAACCTAGTGTCAGACTTGCCACCAAAACAGTCCTTACAAGCCCTTTCATGTTCATTTATGGGAAGTCACAAGGATGGGGTTGCACTTAACAAAGTAGTCAACTAACAGCTGAGGCCAATAAAACAGTGCATCACAGATCACATCACCATTCTTAAAGTTACACACACACGTGCACAAATGTGTGCATACCCTCGCGCGCGCACACACTCTCTCTCTCTCTCACACACACACACACTCTCTCTCACACACACATACACACACACACACACACACACACACACACTGGATTTGCTTGGTTCTGCTTTCCATGATTAATGAAGAGAAAGATATTAAAACAACCAGTAACCAGAAAGAGAGTCCTGCCGAAGGGTCTCAGCCTGAAATGTTGACTGTATTTTTTCCCATAGATGCTGCCTGGCCTGCTGAGTTCCTCCAGCATGTTGTGTGTGTTGCTCGGATCTCCAGCATCTGCAGATTTTCTCTTATTTGTGATCAGAAAGAGATATGTGGTAACACAGGTATGGTGACCATGAAGATTTGGGATTTTGCTTTATTAATGATCACTTGCTCTTAAAGTGTCAGCATTTTCATATCCTCAATTGCTATTGAAAGTGATGAGGAACTGCCTTCCTGAACCAATACAGTACCTGGAGGAAACTCTGAAACTGTTGTGGGTGGCTGCTGCAATACTGCAAATGACTGAAAAGGGAGAACAATAGCTGAGAGCCCACCATGCAAGTGTTATGAGTGTCCAAATGACAATTCTATTTGTACTTCTGGGTGGCACAGGATGGAGGACTTCCTTGTGAAATAGTGCTGTGCATTGCAGGTGGTACTATTGGATTAGACCGTATAATTGTTATTTTCAGTATAGTTTAATAATTTATGTCTGCTTACATTTTATGCAACAGTTTATGTACATGTAACTGTATAGTATATTTCCGAGTGGTCACAGTATGCAATTATTCAGTGTGTCCCCTAGTGGTTACAATTCTGTATGATCCTAGGAAGTTCTCTGGCATTGCATTATTTGAATAGGGTTAATCTGATTGGTGAACTCTTATCTACAAATATAGATGAAATGCCTCTTATCTGTGGGGTATAATAATGGCTGAAAATATTGTCCTGCCATCTTTCTTCTTCCCCTTCTTTCCCCTCTTTGTTCTTAGAATTGGAAATGGATAGCAGCAGTAGTCTCTTTTTTCTATTAGTGCTTAATTAAATGATTGTGAAGCAACAAGTTTTATGCCTCTTTCTTGACTTCCAAAAGAGCCTTGCAACATTACCATCCAGGTACATAATGTTGATGTTGGACTGAAGTGCACAGTCAGATTGATAATGGAGATGGAGGCATGCAGTTGAGTTGTTTTGTCATAGAACACTACAGCGCAGAAACAGGCCCTTCAGCCCACTGAGTTCATGCCAAACTATTATCCTGCCTAGTCTCATCGACCTGCACCTGGAACATAACCCTACGTACCCCTTAAGCACTGAAATGAAACCCAAATCAACCACTTCCACTGCCAGTTCATTTCACACTCTCACTGCTCTCTAAGTGAAGAAGTTATCCCTTATGTTCCCCTTAAACATTTTACCTTTCACCGTGAACCCATAACCACTAGTTTTACAGCAAAACTAAAACCTCAGTGGAAAAAAAAGCCAGCTTGCATTTACCCTGTCTATACCCTTCATAATTGTGCAAACCTCTATTAAATCTCCCCTCATTCTCCTACAATCCAGGGAATAAAGTCCTAACCTTTTCAACCTTTCTCCATAACTCCGGTCCTGAAGTCTGGGCACCATGCTTGTAAATTTTCTCTTCTCTCTTTCAATCATATGTGTTGAAATAGATAGAATGCTTTCAATATCTTTAGTGGGGCAATGATGGAGATGAATATAAACAGCATTCTGTAGCTTTTTCTTTTGCTTACAATGCTAACTTCTATTTTGTGCATCATAGTATGGTTTTTACAGAGTCAGAAATTGATAGCCTTGTTGGACAGGCAAATACTTTTTGCACCTAAAAGTAATTATGTACCTAGTCCAGGTCAACTTCAGTTCAGTATTGATCTGTAGGATGTTTCTGGTGAGGGAACAAACAATAGTAATGCAGTGTAGAGCCAAGTGAAAATGAAGCTTCTACTTCATGCAGTCATTACAAATATTAATGCCATTTAAAGCTGAATGATGTGACCTTCCAGTAACAATATTAACTTTCAGCATTACACGTATTAAATTAAACACCATGTACTGCAATGTTACAAAGTGAGTAAGACGTTACTTCAGTGGTGAGATTTGTTAAAATAAGCTGAAATTTGAAATTTCTCCAGTCATTAAGTTCAAAACAATGATATGAGGAGTGTAATTGTTATAATATCTCATCTTTGCACTACACATGATTTTCATCATTTAAAATAATGTTTGAAATATAAAGTGTAATGTACCTTTGGATTTCTGCTGCTTGTTTCAGCCAGGTAATATTTTGTGTTGGGGTAAGAGAATTATAGTCTCACACTAACCATTAACAATAAATCTACCACATAAATTCAATAACTAAGTCTTCCCTGAAATAAGAACATCTCAAACCTAAGCAACAAAATTAATGTTTTCTCTCTTTCCAAGTTTGATCCAAAAGGATTTTATCTTAAATAATAACACTATTTGTTCTTCCACAGATGGTGCCTGACTTGCAGTGTATTTCCAGCTATTTCTGTTATTATTACTCTTTTCAATTTTCTAAGAGTGAATCTTCAAAATTATGTGCCGTGTTAGACGATCAAGGTCTCTAGAACATGATTGTTCTTGGAAAACTTTTCTAGGCAGTATCTTTACAAGATGGGTGACTCCAGCCATTATCAATACTCTTCAGAAATTGTCTGCCTGGTGTCAGTGGTCACATAACCAGGACTTGTGATATTCACCAGCTGCTCACATGACCCATGCCTCACGTGACCCTGACTGGAGGGGCTAAGCAGGTGCTACACCTTGCCCAAGTATGACATAGTGGAGGGAAAGATAGCCTTTGGGGGAGACATACCTCCATTCAGCCACCCAGAAGAAGGTGCAGCATTTCATAGTTTTAATTAAATGAGGTGATGGCCTCCGTCAGTCAGAGTTGACCATAGATATTACGTCCTAGCTGTCTAGATATTCAAGCCTGGGCAGTATGATATGGAGAGCAAGCTGTTGCCCATGTAGCAAGCTCCCACTCTCCATGCATCTGATAAACGCAAAGGAATGGCAGAGACTGATAATTTGGTACCAGCAGCTTCGCAGGAGTTGCCAGTCAATAGACAATAGACAACAGACAATAGGTACAGAAGTAGACCATTCAAGCCTGCAACGCCATTTTGAGATCATGGCTGATCAACTACTATCAATACGCGGTTCCTGCCTTGTCCCCATATCCCTTGATTCCCCTATCCATAAGATACCTATCTAGCTCCTTCTTGAAAACATCCAGAGAATTGGCCTCCACTACCTTCTGAGGCAGTGCATTCCAGACCCCCACAACTCTCTGGGAGAAGAAGTTTTTCCTTAACTCTGTCCTAAATTACCTACCCCTTATTCTTAAACCATGCCCTCTGGTACTGGACTCTCCCAGCATCTGGAACATATTTCCTGCCTCTATCTTGTCCAATCCCTTAATAATCTTATATGTTTCAATCAGATCCCCTCTCAATCTCCTTAATTCCAGCGTGTACAAGCCCAGTCTCTCTAACCTCTCTGTGTAAGACAGTCCAGACATCCCAGGAATTAACCTCGTGAATCTACGCTACACTTCCTCTACAGCCAGGATGTCCTTCCTTAACCCTGGAGACCAAAACTGTACACAATACTCCAGGTTTGGTCTCACCAGGGCTCTGTACAAATGCAAAAGGATTTCCTTGCTCTTGTACTCAATTCCCTTTGTAATAAAGGCCAACATTCCATTAGCCTTCTTCACTGCCTGCTGCACTTGCTCATTCATCTTCAGTGACTGATGAACAAGGACTCCTAGATCTCTTTATATTTCTCCCTTTCCTAACTCTACACCATTCAGATAATAATCTGCCTTCCTGTTCTTGCTCCCAAAGTGGATAACCTCACACTTATTCACATTAAACGTCATCTGCCAAGTATCTGCCCACTCACCCAGCCTATCCAAGTCACCCTGAATTCTCCTAACATCCTCATCACATGTCACACTGCCACCCAGCTTAGTATCATCAGCAAATTTGCTGATGTTATTTTCAATACCTTCATCCAAATCATTGACGTAAATTGTAAACAGCTGTGGTACCAATACCAAGCCCTGTGGCACCCCACTAGTCACCACCTGCCATTCCGAGAAACACCCATTCACTGCTACCCTTTGCTTTCTATCTGCTAACCAGTTTTCTATCCATGTCAATGTCTTCCCCCTGATGCCCTGAGCTTTGATTTTACCCACCAATCTCCTATGTGGGACCTTATCAAATGCCTTCTGAAAATCGAGGTACTCTACATCCACTGGATCTCCCTTGTCTAACTTCCTGGTAACATCCTCGAAAAACTCCAACAGATTAGTCAAGCATGATTTACCCTTGGTAAATCCATGCTGGCTCAGCCCAATCCTATCACTGCTATCTAGATGTGCCACTATTTCATCCTTAATAATGGACTCTAGCATCTTCCCCACCACCGATGTCAGGCTGACAGGTCGATAGTTCTCTGTTTTCTCCCTCCCTCCTTTCTTAAAAAGTGGGATAACATTAGCCATTCTCCAATCCTCAGGAACTGATCCTGAATCTAAGGAACATTGGAAAATGATTACCAATGCATCTGCAATTTCCAGGGCCACCTCCTTTAGTACCCTAGGATGCAGACCATCTGGACCTGGCGATTTGTCAGCCTTCAGTCCCATCAGTCTACTCATCACCGTTTCCTTCCTAATGTCAATCTGTTTCATTTCCCCTGTTACCCTATGTCCTTGGCCCATCCATACATCTGGGAGATTGCTTGTGTCTTCCTTAGTGAAAACAGATCTAAAGTACTCATTAAATTCTTCTGCCATTTCTCTGTTTCCCATAACAATTTCACCCAATTCATTCTTCAAGGGCCCAACATTGTTCTTAACTATCTTCTTTCTCTTCACATACCTAAATAGTTTTTGCTATCTTCCTTTATATTCCTGGCTAGCTTGCGTTCATACCTCATTTTTTCTCCCTGTATTGTCTTTTTAGTTAAGTTCTGTTGTTCCTTAAAAACTTCCCAATCATCTGTCCTACCACTCACCTTAGCTCTGTCATACTTCCTTTTTTTAATGCTATGCAATCTCTGACTTCCTCTGTCAACCACTGTGGCCCCTTTCCCCCCTTTGAATTCTTCCTTCTCTGGGAGATGAACTGATTTTGCACTTTGTGCATTATTCCCAAGAATACCTGCCATTGCTGTTCCACTGTCTTTTCTGCTAGGCTATCCGTCCAGTCAGCATTGAACTCAATAGACTCCAGTTTCAGATTTTTTCCTTGGCGTTTACTCCCAAAGCCGTCCCTGTGAGTGGGTATAGCCGCAAGGTGGCGGAGGTTTGAGATCAGAACTTTCCTTCTCCTAGATGAGCTACCAACCATGGCTGCCTGTAGTGACATGTTTTAAGGCACCAGTAGTCTGCCTTTGTCCCTTCTTCTGTCAGTAGAAATGGTTCCACTGGGCTTAGTAGCTAAGCCACACATGAAGGCCAGGTTGGTCTTAGAAGGTTGGACTTGGTTGTCAGAGGCTATTTGAGGCGCATGCTATTGGGAACATTTAATAGTTAGTGGGAGTTTGTTCCCATTACCACCCCCACTTATAACAACCTTAAGGAATGTTTTAATTAAAGAAGATTAAGGCACTGATTTAAAGAAATTGACGAATGAACCAAGGGTAAAGCAAAAATTTGGAGGATACGGTCTGAAATTGTGGTGGATCCAGATCCTTTGGTGTTTTCAGAAATAGATTTAGAAAAAGATTTCCAAAATACTGTAAGGAATTTGTAAAAAAAGAATGCAGGACTGTGTATCAAGACTGCTGGAATAGAACTGACTGAAATAGAACTGACTCAGCAGGCCTGATGAGCCAACTGGAGCTCTCTTTTACTGTAACAATCCTGAGATTCTTTGACTGTGGAGAAATCACTGTTAAAAGGGCCGTGGATTTTTTTTTTCAATTCCATCTCTAAGAAATACACGGTAATAAAATGCAATGGTTTTATTGACAAGCTTAAGATACATTGTTCAGAGCACAGAAATTGATAAATATACTAGCAACCTAGCAAGTATGTCGAAAAGTAAGCTCTATCATTGTAGTTTTGTCACCATTGTGCCAGCTGACACCAAAATAGCAGAAGGAATTCTGAATTATTTGATGCACAATTCAGTAAAATTGGAACCACTCCAAATTGTAAAATGGGTGACGTGACTGAATTCAATAATTTAAATGCTAACTTCTCATTAATTTTACATAAGAGACAAACAACTTCATTATTTAAGAGTACTGCAGTGAGCAGGGTTGAGTGGTAGTGATATGCTTGTTTACTGGTTCCAGAGATAAATAAAACACAAGTAAAGCAGCTTTTTTTAAAAAAAAACTTATCTACTGTCTACAAAGAACCCTTAACTGGAAAATAAGCCAAAACAAGAAACTTGCAACTTTAGTCCTTCTCTGCAAATCTTTGATAACCAGAAGCAAATTGCATGAGAAATCCCTGGCTTTTTGATACAATGAGTGGTAAACCACTTTAATAAATTATAAAATTGCCCCAGGATATGAAACTGCAACATTAGACTTCAGTATGAAAATCTGTCATCCTCACTTGAAAACAACCCCACAGAAAAAGGAGTACAATAAAATGCATAATTGGAGATAAATTGGGATAATGGGAATTGCTGAAAATGTTGGCATTTATTGCCCATCTCTAGTTTTTTTTTTATTAAACTTTTTTTATTGAGTTTTCAATAAAATGATTTACTAGGATGTTACCTGGGTTTCAGCACTTAAGTTATAGAGAAAGGTTGAACAAGTTAGGTCTCTATTCATTGGAGCGTAGAAGGTTGAGGGGGGATTTGATCGAGGTATTTACAATTTTGAGAGGGATAGACAGAGTTGACGTGAATAGGCAGTTTCCATTGAGAGTAGGGGAGATTCAAACAAGAGGACATGATTTGAGAGTTAGGGGGCAGAAGTTTAAGGGAAACACGAGGGGGTATTTCTTTACTTAGAGAGTGATAGCTGTGTGGAATGAGCTTCCTGTAGAAGTAGTAGAGGCCAGTTCAGTTGTGTAATTTAAGGTAAAATTGGATAGGTATATGGACAGGAAAGGAGTGGAGGGTTATGGGCTGAATGCGGGTAGGTGGGACTAGGTGAGATTAAGAGTTCGGCATGGACTAGGAGGGCCGAGATGGCCTGTTTCCGTGCTGTGATTGTTATCTGGTTATATGGTTAATTACAGAAATAAAAGAAAATATATGAAAAAAAAATATACCCTACTCCCCTCCCCTTAACCCCTCCCCTTAACATCCCTATATAAAAAAGAAAGAAAGAAAGGGAAAAAAAAGAAAGAAAGAAAGAAAGAAAGAAAGGGTGCCTGGATATCGGAAGATCCCCACATGCTCTATGGAGTTCGTAATAACTTTCGTATATATATTTATTTCTTTCCCCAAATAACCAATTATTTCATCTTCGGAGCACCTATATATTTAATCCTGTCTTTTGTAAATAAGGGCGCCAAATTTTCAAAAATGTTTCATATTTATCTCTTAAATTGTAAGTAATTTTTTTCAAGTGGAATACAGCCATAAATTTCCTTCTTCCAACGATCTATACTTAAGTATGTATCCGATTTCCAAGTAACTGCAATAGCCTTTTTGGCTACTGCCAATGCAATTTTTATAAATTCTTTCTGATATTTATTCAATTTGGGTTTCGGTTTTATCCCTTCAATATCGCCTAGTAAAAATAATATTGGATTATGTGAAAGTTGTGTTCCAATAATTTGTTCCAATAAAACTCATAAATTTGTCCAAAGAGGTTAAATTTTAGAACAAGACCAAGTAGATTGTAAAAAAGTACTGATTCCTTGGTTACATCAGAAACATTGATCGGATAAATTTGGGTTTAATTAATTTATTTTTTGTGGTGTAATATATAATTGATGTAAAAAATTATATTGCACTAATCTTAACCGGACATTTATTGTATTTGTCATACTATCAAGACATAGTCTTGACCAATTTGGTTCTTCAATTTTAATATTCAAGTCACTTTCCCATTTTTGTCTTGACTTATGGACTCCTTGTTTAATTGTCTGTTTTTGAATCAAGTTATACATACAAGAAATAATTTTTTTAATCTTTCCTTTTTGAATTAAAGTTTCTATTTCATTAGATTTCGGCAATAACCTTGTTTGACCTAATTTTTCTCTTAAATAAGCTCTTAGTTGGAAGTAACAAAAAAGAGTGTTGTTTGATACTTTATATTTATTCTTTAATTGATCAAATGACATTAATATACCTCCTTCAAAACAATCTCCTATATGTCTAATCCCCTTTTGAAACCAATTATATAAAAGTTGATTATCCATTGTAAAAGGAATAAGTCTATTTTGAATTAAAGATTTCTTTGTCTCATCATCAACATTTATCTTATTCCATAAGTCAATCCAATGTTTTAATATAGGAGATTCTTTCTTTTCCCGTATCCATTTAGATTCCCATTTATATATAAAATCTTCTGGTGTATTTTCTCCTATTTTATCTAGTTCTATTCTAATCCATGCCGGTCTATCTTTCTCAAAAAAAAGATGCAATAAATCTAAGTTGGTTTGCTTTATAATAATACTTAAAATTTGGAAATTGTAACCCTCCTAGATCAAATTTCCATGTCAATTTTTCCAACGATATTCTTGACATCTTACCTTTCCAAAGAAACTTCCTCACATATTTGTTTAACTCTTGAAAAAACTTCTGAGGTAGTTGTATTGGTAGTGATTGAAATAAGTATTGTAATCTAGGGAATATATTCATTTTTATGGTATTTACTCTACCTACTAATGTTATTGGTAATACCATCCATTTATCAAGATCTTCTTGAAGTTTTTTCAGTAATGGTAAGTAATTTAATTTATATAAGTTCTTTATATCATTATCAACTCTTATACCTAAATATTTTATACCATTTGTCGGCCATCTAAATTGAGTTATTAATCAACATTATCTCTAGTTTTCTTAAGGTGATGTTAGTAGTTTACAAAAGAGCATCCAGAGACTAAAGGAGGAGAATTGACTGCAGCAGTCAGTGCTGACCCTGCAACAATCCTTATTAACCCTCCTGAATTAGGATCTGCTTATGATCTCGGCCAGCGGCTCCTGGGACCTGCTGCATCTTATGAATTTCAGTCTAATTTAACGGGAATTCAGGGGATATTATAAACTGAGGGATCCAATACTGCAAGTCACTGTGCTGAGGTCTGTGTCAGAATTAGGTATACAATTACTGGAGGGATTCAAAAATGCAGGGAAGCATGAGAGAAGTGCTTTGACTGAGGAAATCGAACAAGAAGAACAATAATTTGTCTTTGTATTATTTTGCTGTGTTTGGGATTTCTAAAAGAAATGCACTCCATTTTATGTAAAGCCTGCAGCATATACACTCAGTGGCCACTTTATTAGGTTCTTCCTGTAGTCCATCCACTTCAAGGTTTTATGTTTTGTGCTCTTCCACACAACCAATTTGTAATGCAAGGTCATCTGAGTTACTGTCACCTTCCTATCAGCTTGAACCAGTCTGGCCATTCTCCTCCGACTTCTCTCAGTAACAAGGCATATTTGCCCACAGAATTGCCACTCACTGGATTTTTTGTTTATTTTGCACCATTCTCTATAAACTCTGGAGACGATTGTATGTGAAAATCACACACATCAGATCAGCATTTTCTGAGATACTCAAACCTCCCCATCTAGCACCAACAATTATTCCTTGGCCAAAGTCACTTACATTACGTTTCTTCTCAATTATGATATTTGGTCTGAAGAACAAATAATCTTCTGACCACATTTGCATGCTTTTATTCATTGGATTGCTGCCACATGATTGGTTGATTAGATATTTGCTTTAACAAGTAGGTGTGCCTAATAAGGTGGCCACTGAGTGTAAAGGTAATGAAGGACATTACACTCATGTTATATTCTATATTCGGTGCAACTCTCAAAACAGATGTCTGAGGAACAATTCATACTATACTATGAATTTATTTGGAAATGCCATAATATGAATTGATTGTATATTAATACACAATTGCAGAGTTGTCAAGCCACAGGTAATGATGATATTGCTATTGATTTATCTACATTCACTAACTTCAGTTTAAAAAGTTTTCGCACATCTCAAAGAAAGTAACCCATATGAATAAAATTTAACCACCTATCTCTATTTAGTGCAAATATTGTGTGGTGGGCTAGAGATATGTCTCTCCCAAAGGAGGCAGTCCTTCCCTCCACTAGCTCACAGGTGACCCTTGGGCAAGCTGAAGAACCTGCTTAGCCCACAGATTCATGTTTCTGTGAAGCTATGGGAACAGGTGGTGGATGGAGGTAAGAGCAGCTGATCACCCTGAAATTTGAGAAAGAGAAGCTAAAATCAGAGGTATAAGTAATACAGTGGAGTAAAGAAAATTACAGAGGCATGAGAGAGGAGTTAGTCAGAATTAATTGGAAAAGAACACTGGCAGGGATGATGGCAGAGCCATTGTGGCTGGTATTTCTGGGAGCAATTCAGAAGGCAGAGGATGTATACATCCCAAAGAGGAAGAAGTATTCTAAAGGCAAAGTTTCACAAACATAACTAACAAGAGAAGTGAAGGCCACCATAAAAGCCAAAGAGAGAGTATATAATAGAGCAAAAATTACTTGGAAATTAGAGGTTTGGGAGGCTTTTAAAATCCAACAGAAGGCAACTAAAAAAGGTCATTAGGAAGGTAAAGGTGGAATATGAAAGTAAGCTAGCCAATAATATTAAAGAACATACCAAAATTTTCTTCAGATACATAAAGTATAAAAGACAGGCGAGAGTGGATATTGGCCCACTAGAAAACAATGCTGGAAATGTAGTAATGGGGGACAACAAAATGGTGGATGAACTGATTAAGTATTTTTCATCAATCTTCACTGTGGAAGACATGAGCAGTATGGTGGAAGTTGCAAGTGTCAAGGGGAATTAAGTGTGTGAAGTTGCCATAACCAGAGAGAAGGTTCTTGTGAAATTGAAAGGTCTGAAGATAGATAAGCCACTTGGACCAAAGGTTTACACCCCAGATTCTGAAAGAGATGACTGAAGAGATTGTGGAGGCATCATAGACAATAGATAATAGGTGCAGAAGTAGACTATTCGGAGCTTCGAGCCTGCACCGCCATTCTGAGATCATGGCTGATCATCTACTATCAATACCTGGTTCCTGCCTTGTCCCCATATCCCTTGATTCCCCTATCCATAAGATACCTATCTAGCCCCTTCTTGAAAGCATCCAGAGAATTGGCCTCCACTGCCTTCTGAGGCAGTGCATTCCACACCCCCACAACTCTCTGGGAGAAGAAGTTTTCCTTAACTCTATCCTAAATGACCTACCCTTTATTCTTAAACCATGCCCTCTGGTACTGGACTCTCCCAGCATCTGGAACATATTTCCTGCCTCTATCTTGTCCAATCCCTTAATAATCTTATATGTTTCAATCAGATCCCCTCTCAATCTCCTTAATTCCAGTGTGTACAAGCCCAGTCTCTCTAACCTCTCTGTGTAAGACAGTCCGGACATCCCAGGAATTAACCTTGTGAATCTACGCTGCACTTCTTCTACATCCAGGATGTCCTTCCTTAACCATGGAGACCAAAACTGTACACAATACTCCAGGTGTGGTCTTACCAGGGCTCTGTACAAATGCAAATGGATTTCCTAGCTCTTGTTCTCAATTCCCTTTGTAATAAAGGCCAACATTCCATTAGCTTTCTTCACTGCCTGCTGCACTTGCTCATTAACCTTCAGTGACTGATGAACAAGGACTCCTAGATCTCTTTGTATTTCTACCTTACCTAACTCTACACCGTTCAGATAATAATCTGTCTTCCTGTTCTTACTCCCAAAGTGGATAACCTCACACTTATTCACATTAAACGTCATCTGTCAAGTATCTGCCCACTCACTCAGCCTATTCAAGTCACCCTGAATTCTCCTAACATCCTCATCACATGTCACACTGCCACCCAGCTTAGTATCATCAGCAAATTTGCTGATGTTATTCTCAATGCCTTCATCTAAATCGTTGATGTAAATCGTAAACAGCTGTGGTCCCAATACCGAGCCTTGTGGCACCCCACTAGTCACCACTTGCCATTCCGAGAAACACCCATTCACCGTTACCCTTTGCTTTCTATCTGCCAACCAGTTTTCTATCCATGTCAATATCTTCCCCCGATGCCATGAGCTTTGATTTTACCCACCAATCTCCTATGTGGGACCTTATCAAATGCCTTCTGAAAATCGAGGTACACTACATCCACTGGATCTCCCTTGTCTAACTTCCTGGTTACATCCTTGAAAAACTCCAACAGATTAGTCAAGCATGATTTGCCCTTGGTAAATCCATGCTGGCTCAGCCCAATCCTATCACTGCTATCTAGATATGCCACTATTTCATCTTTAATAATGGACTCTAGCATCTTCCCCACTACTGATGGTAGGCTGACAGGATGATAGTTCTCCGTTTTCTCCCTCCCTCCTTTCTTAAAAAGTGGGATAACATTAGCCATTCTCCAATCCTCAGGAACTGATCCTGAATCCAAGGAACATTAGTAATGTTCCTTGGATTCGGAAATTAGTAATGATCTTTCAAGAATCACTAGATTCTGGAATGGTTCCATAAGACTGGAAAGCTACAAATGTCAGTTCACTCTTCAAGAAGGGAGCTAGGTAGAAGAAAGGAAACTATAGGCCAGTTAGTCTGACCTTAGATGCTGGAGTCAATTATTAAGGATGAGGTCTCAGATTACTTGGAGGCACATGATAAAACAAGCTGTAGTCAGCAGGGTTTCCTCAAGGGAAAATCTCACCTGACAGATCTGTTAGAATTCTTTGAAGAAATGACAAGTAGGATAGACAAGGAAGAATCAGTTGATGTTGTGTACTTGGATTTTCAGAAGGCCTTCGACAAAATGCCACACATGAGGCTGCTTAACAAGCTATGAATCCATGGTATTTCAGGAAAGATTCCAGCATAGATAAAGCAGTGGCTGATTGGCAGGAGGCAAAGAGTGGGAAAAAAGGGAGCCTTTTCTGACTGGCTGCCAGTGACCAGTGATGTTCCACAGGAGTCTGTGCTGAGACTGATTCTTTTTATGTAATATGTTAATGATTTGAATGATGGAATTGATAGTTTTGTTGCAAAGTTTGCAGATATTATGAAAATAGTTGGAGGGGAAGTTAGTTTTGAAGAAGAAGAGAGGCTACAGGAGGGTTAGGAGAATGGGCAAAGAAATAGCAGATGAAATACAGAGTGAGGAAGTGTATGGTCATGCACTTTGGTAGATGAAATGAAAGTGTTGACTATTTTCTAAATGGAGAAAAATAGCAAAATACTGAGATTCAAAGGGAATTGGGAGTGCTTGTGCAGGATTCCCTCAAGGTTAATTTTCAAGTTGAGTCTGTGGTGAGGAAGGCAAATGCAATGTTAGCATTCATTTCAAGAGGACTGGAATATAAAAGCAAAGATGTAATGTTGAGACTTTATAAAGCACTGGTGAGGCCTCATTTGGAAAATTGTGAGAAGGTTTGGACACCTTATCTTAGAAAGGATGTGCTGAAACTGGAGAGGGTTCAAAGGAGGCTCATGAAACTGATTCCATGATTAAATAGCTTGTCATACGAAGAGTGTTTGATGGCTCTGGGCCTGTATTCACCAGAATTCAGAAGACTGAGTGGTAAACTCATTGAAACCTATCAAATGATGAAGGGCCTTGATAGAGTGGATGTGGAAGGATGTTTGCTATGCTGGGAAGAGTTTAGGACCAGACAATACAACCTCAGAATAGAGGGAAGCTTTTTTGAATGGAAGTGAGGAGGAATTGCTTTAACCAGAGAGTGGTGAATCTGTGGAATTCTTTGCCACAGGCAGCTGTGCAAGCCAAGTGTTTATGCCCTAGGGTTGTTAGGTTTTTGATTGGTCAGGGCATGAAGGGATATGGGGAAGACAAGAGAGTGAGGCTTAGAGGAGACACTGCCCAGAAGGCGGCAATGGCAAACCACTTTGGTAGAAAAATTTGCCATGAGTACTCTCGTCATGTGACATGGCACATTCCAAACAAACAATTGCGTAGTCTTTCTCCTTGACCAAAGATGATAAATTTTGCTTTAACATATCCTGCACTGCTGAGAAGAAATTGGGATAATCATTATTTTTATTGTGGTGCTTCAAATTAGCTCCAAAGTCGCATGTAGAGTGCTCAGATGTATATATTTCATGGACTGAATCCCAGGGAGCTTCTATTCACCTGGCTATGAATAACATCATCGCTCCAACAGCCTGATATCTCAGCGATGGTTCAGCAAGGGTAACAGCAGCTTACTCTGTATGAGACAGGGTATATCTATCCCTTAATACTGTCTGTGGAAGTGTGTTTCCTCATTTTCCAGGAGAGAAGGATGTATGTTGGAACTCATCTGGATGAAATGGTGAGCTGTGGATTATTCCCCTGCAGTAACGGACATCAGGTATGATTCCTGACTGAAGAAGTTTGTTTCCAGGTGAATGAAGCAGATATCTCAAACTGAACAGAGTTTGAAGCGAGTGAGCTAGAGAGTACGATCTGCATTGGATCATCTTGGCGCTGTCTACTCATCTGTGTTTGTTATGTCACGGCATCTAAGTCTTCAGAGTTTGATTACCATTCACTGACCTTTCTAGCTATCTGCTCCCGAGGCTTCTGAGTATCAGTAACCTGGAGCTCATGGCTTCCCAGCAACACAAGCACCTCTTCAAATTCTATTTTACATCTCCTCCACCAAGGCTTCACATGGAGATTTGGAAATCCACAAATTGTGCGATATATGCTCTCCCACCTTGTGTCATTCTGCAGTTAACCAGGTCAGCTTCTCTTCTTGCACCTACTGTTGCCACAGTGCACTTCCCCTTTAAGAGCTGTGGCATTGCTTTAACTGGCATCAGCAAGTTGTGGCATTAACCTCCTGCTGCTTTTACAGGCCAACAGAGGACAGGATTCATGCCTGGATGCAGAAATCATTCAAGTGAGCTTCTAGCCTAGCAAGCATGAGCAACGCATTAAATTCACCAGGTTGAGTGCTGGGAATGCGAACGCATTGAAGAGCACATGCAGGTCCTGCCCCTGCTCTCTATGCAGAAGATCATCTAATATAATTTGCCCTTTGCTATGATGTGTTCTGTTGGAGAATGTTTTTCTATTTGCTTTTGTTTCTGTCTACTCTGGTGGCTGACAGTTGTAATTCCGATTTGTTTCCCATGGAAATCTTTTCCTCCACTAAGTAATTCTAAAAGTGAATAAGTCGGTTATTTAAAACAGTGACTGAAAAAGTAAAAAACACCAGATGATTAAAAAGCACTTGAACATGATGATCTTTTAATGAGCCCCTCTACATTTATTCTGCAAAATCATGCTAATGTATTTCAAGTAATCAATTGGCTTCCACTTGAAACCCTCTTTTATACTGAGTATTACAAATTTGACCAGAAATATTTGACCTTAGTATGAATGAGCCTAAGATTACATTATAACTTTACAAAAAAAATCTAGTCATTACTATTCATGTCAGATAATAACAATTCTTACGGAAATTGTGAAGACAGAAAAAAAATAGAAAAACACTACATTTAAAACTAAGTTATAGAAATGAGGAATATTATGCTGGATCAGTTACAAGTCTGGATTAACATTGCACAATGCTAATGAATTTGTTCCTTCAGAGAGCAGAAATTGCTGACGCTCATAGACTATTGCAGCATTGTGTGGATTAGTTCTGCTCGATGGAACTGAAACTGCTTTAGCAACATCGCCCATCAGCAGCTCCTCAATAAAGGGAAAATTTATCTGTTATGGATCGCTTTTAGCTCTGCATAGATGCTTGTGAGTGTCCGAGTTCCAGATCATAAGTTTCCCAAACTTCTTTAGCAAGTAGTTTGATAGAAATCATGTTAAAGTCACCTAGAAGGTCAAACAAGAACTAACTCTTTCTTGAACAGCCATACAGCCATGGATGAGAGTGCTAAGTGTTGCAATTGGTCAAGGATAAATAGTATGTTTTGAAGGGAATCATATATATTTATCAGTATTTTGCTTCATTAGCACTGGCAATTTTAAAGCCATGTTGTATGCAAATAATTATGGCAGATTATCTCATGGCTCAGTGTTCAATAGAAATTACAAAAGGATGCAGTGGAAATTGTTTATCTAGGAAACATGCTTGAGGAATCCATAGCCCTATTCTTCTTTGCATTTTCTTATGGTCCAAAGGAAATAGCAATTCACTCTGATCCCTCTAAATCCTTCACAATTCCTCTCTTTTTGGTTTCCTGTTCAATGTTTTGCTCTTTCATAGAGCAGAGAAACCACAATAAATGTAATTGTGAGAGATTTGAAGAATAGAGCCTCAGAATAGAGGGGCATCCTTTTAGAATGGAGATGAAGAGGAATTTCTTTAGTGAGAGAGTGGTGAATCTGTGGAATTTGTTGCCACAGTCAGCTGTGGAGGCCAAATCTTTATGTATATTTAAAGTAGATGTTGATAGATTCGGGGCATGAAGGGATACAGTGAGAAGGCAGGAGATTGCGGCTGAGAGGAGTAATGGATCAGCCATGATGAAATGGCAGAGCAGACTTGATGAGCCAAATGGCTTAATTCTGTTCCTATGTCATATGGTCTTACGGTCTTATTACTAAGAATTTGTAAATGCATTGGGGGTGTCATTTCTGCAATGACCCAAATTGTGTTGTATTTTATTTATTCAGTTTATCCCAAAAACTCAGTAAAATAAAGAAGTTTCAGCTCCAAACATATTGTTCCATATCAGATCTACAGTTCAACTATTAGAATATAGAACATTGAATATTACAGCATTCTGTTGACACCTTGACCCTCAATTTTTTGCCAGTGTTTTAACCTGCTCTAAGATCATTCTAACCCTTCCTTCCTTTTCTATCATCTATATTCCTATCTAAGTGTTACTTGAATGTCCCTAATGTATCTACCTTTACCACCACCCCAGCAGAACGTTCCATTCACCTGGCAATCTCTGTGTCAAAATCCTACTTCTGATATCCTCTCTTCAACCTCTTTAAAATTATGTTCCCTCGTATGAGCCATTCCCACCCTAGGAAAACATATGTGGCCATCCACTCAACCTATACCTCTTATCATCTTGTACACCTTTATCAAGTCACTCTCCCCATTCTGTGCTCCAAAAAGTAAGCTCTAGTGTGGTCAACCAATCCTCATAAGACTTGGCCTCTAACCCAGGCAGCATCTGGTATATCTCCTCTGCATCCTCTCCAAAATTGGGATATCTTCTGGGGGAGGTATGACCTATTCAAAAGTGATGGGTTGCGCCTGAACCCAAGGGGCACCGATATTCTTGCAGGCAGGTCTGTTAGAGCTGTTGGGAAGGGTTTAAGCTAACTTGGCAGGGGGGTGGGAACTGGAATGAAGGGACTCAGGAAAGGACGAATGGTAAAAAAGTAAAGATAGTATGCAGTCAGAATGTCAGGAAGGCCAGACTGGTGATGGGGCTTAGTTGCAACCAACAGCCTGAGTATGAAATCATTAGGGATCATGCAGAATCAAAAAGGGTAGCAAATACTGTACTCAAGGTATTGTATCTCAATGCATGTAGTATAAGAAATAAAGTGTATGATCTTATTGCAATTTTACAGATTGCCAGGTATGATGTTGAGGCCATCACTGAATCGTGGCTGAAGGATGGTAGAAGTTGGGAGCTGAATGTCCAAGGTTACATGTTATATCAGAGGGATAGGAAGGTAGGCAGAGGGGGTGGTGTGGCTCTGCTGGTAAAGAATAGTATCAAATTAGTAGAAAGATGTGACATTGAATCAGAAGATGTTGAACCCTTGTGGGTTGAGTTAAAAAAAAAACAGCAATGGTAAAAGGATGTTGATGGCAGTTGTATACAGGCCTCCCAACAGTGGCTGGGAGGTGGACCACAGGTTACAACAGGAAATAGAAAAGGCGAGTCAAACGGGCAATGTTATGGTAGTCATGGGAGATTTTAACATGCAGGTCAATGGGGAAAATTAGGTTGGTAATGGATCTTGAGAGTGAGTTGGTTGAATGCCTAAAAGATAGCTTTTTAGAGTAGTTTGTCGTTGAGCCTACTAGGGGATCAGCTATATTGGACTGGGTATTATGTAATGAACCAGAGGCAGTTAGGGAGCTTAAGGTAAAAGGACCCTTAGGAACCAATGATCACAATATGATTTTGTTCAACTTGAAATTTGGTAGGGAGAAGGTAAACTCTGATGTATCAGGATTTCAGCAGAGTAAGGGAAATAACAGTGGTATGAGAGAAGAGTTAGCCAAAGTAAATTGGAAGGAGCTGCTGGTAGGGATGTCAGCAGAGCAGCAATGGTGTGCTTTTCTGGGAAAAATGAGGAAGAGGCAGGCATGGATATTGCAAAAATGAAGGAATACACAAATGGGAAAATAGTCTCACCATGGCTAACAAGAGAAGTCAAACTATTGTAAAAGCAAAAGAAAGGGCATACAACAAAGCAAAAATTTGTGGGAAGATAGAGGACTGGGAAGTTTTTAAGAACATACAGAGAGCAACTAAAAAAATCATTAGAAGAGAAAAGATAAAATATGAAAGCAAGCTAGCAAATAATATCAAAGCGGATAGTGAAATTTTTTTCAAGTATGCAAGTGGAGATAGGACCGCTAGAAAATGAGGCAGGAGAGATGATTACGGGGAACAAAGAGATGGCTGCTGAATTAAGCCTTACATACTGTTTGGGTCAAATTTAAGCCATTTTGATATTTGACAGCAATAAAAACAACTTGAATGCCATTTTTTAGAAGAAATTTGATGACTTTTCCTAAAGTGATCCAAAATGTGCAAAAATAAAAGTATTTTAAAAATTTATATTTTTGTACAGGTGCTATAAATTTTTGTGCATTGAGGCTGTTCTTGGTCAAATTTGACCTGTATCTATTAAGATAGATTTTAGATCTCTGAAACATTAATTAAGGATTAATCACCGATTAATTAATGTCAGATAGGCTACTTATATATACATTCTGAATAGATCTGTGGATCAAAATTTGGTATAGACACTTGTTATCAGGGGATTCTTGGGCCAGGTCAAAATTGACCTGGACCAGACTGTGAAGGTATAGATTATGAACAGTATGTAAGGGTTAAATGAATATTTTATGTCAGTCTTCACTGTGGAAGATACTAGCAGTATGCCTGATGCTGTAGTGTAAGAAGGAAGAGAAGTGGATGCAGTTACAGTTACAAGAGAGAAGGTGCTCAAAAAGCTGAAGGACCTAAAGGTATATAAGTCACCCAGAATATAGGAACTGCACCCTAGGGTTCTGAAGCAGGTAACCTTAGAGATTATGGCAGCATTAGAAATGATCTTCCAATTGGACTCTGGCATTGGTGCCAGAGGATTGGAAAACTGCAAATGTTACTCCACTCTTTAAGAAAGGAGGAAGGCAGCAGAAAGGAAATTATTGACCAGCTAGCCTCTCAGTGGTTGGGAAGATGTTAGAGTCAATTGTTAAGGATGAGGTGATGGAGTACTTGGTGACACCAGACAAGATAGTACAAAGTCAGTGTGGTTTCTTTCAGGGAAAATCCCTGATGAACCTGTTGGAATTCTTTGAGGAGATTACAAGTAGGATAGATAAAAGGGATGCGGTGGATATTTGGACTTTCAGAAGGCCTTTGACAAGGTGCCACACGTGAGGCTGCTTACCAAGTTAAGAGCCCATGGAATTACAGGGAAGTTACCAACATGGTCAGAGCATTGGCTGTTTGGTAGGAGGCAGTGAGTGGGAATAAAAGGATCCTTTTCTGATTGGCTGCCAGTGACTCGTGGTGTTCTGCAGGAGTCGGTGTTTGAACCACTTCTTTTTATGCTGTATATAAATGATATAGATGATGGAATAGATAGCTTTATTGCCAAGTTTGAAGATGATATGAAGATTCGTGGAGGTTCTGGTGGCAAATGAAATACAATGTTGGAAAATGCATCATCATGAACTTTGGTAGCAGAAATAAATGTGTGAAATATTTTCTAAACGTGGAGGAAATTCAGGAACCTGAGATGCAGAGGGACTTGTGAGTCCTTGTGCAGAACTCCCTGAAGTTTAGCTTGCAGGTTGTGTCAGTGGTAAGAAAGGTAAATGCGATGTTAGCATTCATTTCAAGAGGTCTAGAATACAAAAGCAGGGATGTGATGCTGAGGTTTTATATGGTACTGGTGAAGCCTCACCTTGAGTATTGAGAACAGTTTTTGGCCCCTGATATAACCATATAACAATTACAGCATGGAAACAGGCCATCTTGGCCTTTCTAGTCCATGCTTAACGCTTACTCTCACCTAGTCCCACTGACCTGCACTCATCCCATAACCCTCCATTCCTTTCCTGTCCATATACCGATCCAATAATTTTTTTTTAAATGACAATGTCGAATCTGCCTCTACCATTTCTACTCGAAGCCCGTCCCACACAGCTACCACTCTCTGAGTAAAGAAGTCCCCCTCTTGTGTTACCCCTAAACTTTTGCCCCTTAACTCTCAACTCATGTTCTCTTGTTTGAATCTTCCCACTCTCAATGTAAAAACCCTATTCACGTCAACTTTATCTATCCCCCTCATAATTTTAAATACCTCTGTCAAGTCCCCCCCTCAACCTTCTATGCTCCAAAGAATAAAGACCTAACTTGTTCAACCTTTCTCTGTAACTTAGGTGCTGAAACCCAGGTAACATTCTAGTAAATCTTCTCTGTACTCTCTCTATTTTGTTGACGTCTTTCCTATAATTCAGTGACCAGAACTGTACACAATACTCCAAATTTGGACTCACCAATGCCTTGTACAATTTTAACATTACATCCCAACTCTTATACTCAATGCTCTGATTTATAAAGGCCAGCACACCAAAAGCTTTCTTCACCACCCCATCCACATGAGATTCCACCTTCAAGGAACTGTGCACCATTATTCCTAGATCACCCTGTTCTACTGCATTCCTCAATGCCCTACCAGTTACCATGTATGTCCTATTTTGATTAGTCCTACCAAAATATAGCATCTCACACTTATCAGCATTAAACTCCATCTGCCATCTTTCAGCCCACTCTTCTAACTGGCCTAAATCTCTCTGCAAGCTTTGATAACCTACTTCATTATCCACAATGCCACCTATCTTAGTATCATCTGCATACTTACTAATCCAATTTACCACCCCATCATCCAGATCATTAATGTATATGACAAACAACATTGGACTCAAAATAAAAATTGCACCGGTAGTAAAATCTTCACCCTGTCCAATGGGGTGATTGTTGACTTTGCACAGCATCCTGCAACTCCTCCTGCTGTGAAAGGACGAGCCAGAAATAGTTTTGGAGCAGGAATATGAGTCTTGGTTTTGCCAGGAATGGATGATACAGTTGTCATGATGTGTTTCAGATGTTTAAACTCTGAAACTCAACATGGCTTTGGGTGAAGTCTTTGTCCTTCTGGATGTTGAGGTCATGGATTGGGAAGGCACTTCGATGAAGAACCTGCGTAGCCCAGTCTCTAGCCATGGTTTGCTCAGCTCCGCTTCCCCGCCGTCGCCATTTACTTGCGTTCCCACCGCTTGCTCCCCTCATCTTAGAAAAGATGTGCTAGCATTGGAGAAGGTCCAGAGGAGATTCACAAGGATGATTCCAGGAATGAAAGGGTTATCATCCAAGCAACGTTTGATGGCTTTTGGTCTGTACTCACTGGAATTCAGAAGGATGAAGGGGAATTTCATCAAAACCATTGGAATGTTGAAAAGCCAAGACAGAGTAGATGTGGAAAGGATGTTTCCCATGGTGGGGGAGTCCAGGACAAGAGGGCACAGCCTCAGGATAGAGGGGCGCTGTCTCTGAACAGAGATACAGAGAACTTTCTTTAGCCAAAGGTTGTGAATTTATGGAATTTATTATCACATGCAGCTGTGGAGGTCAAGTCATTAGGTCTACTTAAGGCAAAAATTGATAGGTTCTTCATTGGACATTGCATCAAAGTTTACAGGGAGAAGGCCGGAAACTGGAGTTGAGGAGGAGATAAAGAAAAGGATCAGCCAATGGCAGAGCAGACTCGATGGGCCAGATGGCCTAAGTCTGCTCCTATGTCTTATATCCCTCTGTTCCTCCATACTGCTAAGAATCCTACCATCTACCCTGTATTCAGCTTTCAAATTCAGCCTTCTAAAGTAAACCACTTCACACTATTTTGCTTTGAATTCCATCTATCACTTCTCAGCTCAGCTCTGCATCCTGTCAATGTCCTGTTGTAGTCTATGACAGCCTTCTACATCATCCATTGTGACATCTGCAAACTTACTACCCTACCCTTCCACATTCTCATCCAAGCCATTAATAAAAAACACAAAGAGCAGAGGGTCCTGCGCAGATCCCTGCGGAACACCACTGGTCACTGATCTACAGGCAGAATATGCTACATCTACAATCACACTCTGCCTTCTATGAGCAAGCTGATTAGGAATCCACCCAGCAAAGTTTCCCCGAATCCCATGCCTCCTGACTTTGTGAATGAACTGACCATGGAGAACCTTATCAAAAACCTTACTAAAATCCATATACATTACCTCCACTGCTCTGCCTTCATTAATGTGCTTTGTCACATCCTCTAAGAATTCATCAGGCTTGTGAGGCATGACCTGTTTGAAGAGATGTTTGAAGGTTCAAAGATTCATTTATTATCAAAGTATATAACTATGTAATTCTTCTCCAAATCAATGTTGAATATTCCTAATCAGATTATGTTTATGTAACAGTTTCTTCCCCCAAGCTATTAGACTCCTCAATACCCAGAGCCTGGACTGACATCTTTCTGCCCTATTGTCTTGTTTATTATTTATTGTAACACCTGCACTGTTTTGTGCACCTTATTCAGTCCTGGGTAGGTCTGTAGTCTAGTGTAGTTTTTTTCTGTGTTGTTTTTTACATAGTTCAGTCTAGTTTTTGTACTGTTATGAGTGATGGACAGATCTGATGGACAATGGGGTGCAGAGTTAACCATTCCCAACCCCCTTCCTGAGAACTACGAACTATTATTGTTGCTATGCTGCTCTTGAGAGAGAGAGAGAGAGATAAAGCCCAGGAAAGAACATTTGCTACAGATAAGAGGGGGAGAGAGACTGTTGATTTACTGTATTCTGACTTTTCCTGGATTATTTACCTTCCACTACAAGGACTTTACTTTGCTGGTTAACATTCCTCAGGAGATAGCAGGAGTGGCCTGATTTGATGGACATAGTCATTCAGAGTTGATGGATAACTGAGACCCTGTGAGTGGGAATAAAAAGACAGGTCTGGAGAGACACCATTCAGACACACCAATGGACACTGACTGAGTGTTGGGAACCCACAGAAAGGTGGGGGCTTCGGAGACCGAACCAGGAGATTGGTCAGTAAAGCTCATAGTGTTACAGCAGGGCCGGTGGGGACCTGTGTTAGTCCACTCACGCCAGGGTGATGAGTCCACCACAGAAGAACGGTCTAGCTGAAGACCAGAGGGATCATAACTGAATAGCCACAACGATACGACAGATTAAGAAAGCCACAAAAGGTTTGCCTGGCACAGCTGTTGCTGTTACATCTCACTCGCTCTCTTTCTCTCTCTCTCTCTCTCTCTCTCTCTCTCTCTCTCTTTCAATGATTTCAATACAACCATAACCACCTCAGCATTTATGAACTGAACTCTATACTTACCTATGACAATTCATTTACCCCTAGACATCAATAGAGCTTGTTTATTATTGATTATTATTATTCCTACACTTTTAAGTTTATTACTCCTAACTTGTTTTATATGTATATTTGCATTTTTGATATTGTATTGTGTAGTTTACTAATAAACACCTTTAGTTTGGTACCACCAGACTCCAACAGATTCTTCTTTCTCTGCTGGTCAGACACCCAGTTACGGGGTACGTTACAGTGCTGTGTCATGTAACACCATGGTCCTGAGAAAACGTCTCATTTTTACTATGTAGTGTACCAGCAGTTATGGTCGAAATGACAATAAAAGTGACGACTTGACTTTACTTGAAATGCTTGTAAATCCCATCTCTATGAATCTTCTCAATAATTTGACCACCTTTGAAGTAAGACTCTCTGGTCTATAATTCCTAGATTTTATCCCTATTCCCTTTCTTGAACAAAGGAATAGCATTTACCATACTCCCATCCCCTGATACTACGCCTGTGGCCAGTATCGGTAGAAAGCATCACCAAAGTTGCAGCAATCTCTTCTATCACCTCCATAACAACCTGGGGTATATTCTATCTGGCCCTAGGGACTTATCTGGCCTTATTAACTTTTCTAACCTAATACTTTTCAAAAGTTCTAGCAGATCCTCTTTCTTAACATCAACATATTCCAGTATATCAGCTTGTTCTGCACTTGTCCTCAAAAATGTCAAGGTCACTCGGACTGGTGAATATTTTGGGACATCCCCCTATCTCCTCCAATTCCAGGTACATGTGTCCTCTACTATTCCTGATCAGTCTCTAGTCTTCCTCCTGTTCTTCTCCTACATGTAGAACACCTTGGGATTTTCCCTAATCTTGCATGCCAAGACCTTCTCAGGCCCCCTTCCAGCTCTCCTACATTCTTCCTGGCTGCATTGTAACTCTCTAGAACCCTGTATGATCCTAGCTTCCTAAACTTTTCTTTCACTTGACTGGAAGTTCCACATCTCTTGTCAACCATGGTTCCTTCACGCTACCACCCTTTTCCTTCTTCAATGGGACAAACCCATCCAGAAACCCATGCAAATACTTCCTAAACAGCCTCCAAGTTTCTGTTGTGCATTTCCCTGAGTACAAACATTCCAAATTTAAGCTCCCAACTTCCTGCCTAATAGCATAATTCCCCCTGCTCCAGTTGAATACTCTCCCATACTACCTGCTCCTATACCTCTTCAAGGCAATGGTGAAGGACTGGGAGTTGTGGTCACTGCCTCCAAAATGCTCACCATCGAGAGATCTCACAACTGACAACTTTATTACCTTGCACCTGATCCAGTATGGCCTCCCTACTAGATAATCAATGCAGCTAATTTGAATAGATAGTCAATAAAATAATAGAAACATCGAAACATAGAAAAAATACAGCAATACAGGCCTTCGGCCCACAAAGCTGTGCTGAACATGTCCTTACTATAGAAGTACCTAGGCTTACCCAGAGCCCTCTATTTTTCTAAGCTCCATGTATCCATCCAGGAGTCTCTTAAAAGACGCTATCATATCCGCCTCCACCACTGTCACTGGCAGCCCAGTCCATGCACTCACCACTCTCTGTGTAAAAAACTTACCCCTGACATCTCCTTTGTACTTACTTCCAAGCAACTTAAAACTATGTCCTCTTGTGCTAGCCATTTCAGCCCTACTAAAAAGCCTCTGACTATCCACATGATCAATGCCTCTCATTACCTTGAACACACCTTTCAGGTCACCTCTCATCCTCTATCGCTCCAAGAAGAAAAGGCCGAGTTCATTCAATCTATTCTCATAAGGCATGCTCCCCAATCCAGGCAGCATTCTTGAATATTTCCTCTGCACCTTTTCTACGGTTTCCACATCCTTCCTGTAGTAAGGAGACCAGAATTGAGCACAGTACTCCAGGTGGGGTCTGACCAGGATCCTATATCGCTGCAACATTACCTCTCGGTTCTTAAACTCAATTCCATACTTGATGAAGGCCAATTCACCGTATGCCTTCTTAACCATAGAGTCAATCTGTGTAGCAGCTTTGAGTGTCCTACGGACTCAGACCCCAAGATCCCTCTGATCCTCCACACTGCCAAAAGTCTTGCCATTAATACTATATTCTGCCATTATATAGACCTACCAAAATGAACCACTTCACACTTATCTGGGTTGAACTCCATCTGCCACTTCTCAGCCCACTTTTGCATCCTATCAATGTCCCGTTGTAACCTCTGATAACCCTCCACACTATCCACAACACCCCCAACCTTTGTGTCATCAGCATATTTAGTAACCCATCCCACCACTTCCTCATCCAGGTCATTTATAAAAATCACAAAGAGTAGGGGTCCCAGAACAGATCCCTAAGGCACACCATTGGTCACCGGCCTCCGTGTAGAATATGACCCATCTACAGCCACTCTTTGCCTTCTGTGGGCAAGCCAGTGCTGGATCCACAAAGCAAAGTCCCATTAGAACCCATGCCTCCTTACTTTCTCAATAAGTCTTGCTTGGGGTACCTTGTCAAATGCCTTACTGAAATCCATATACACTACATCTACTGCTCTTTCTTCATCAATGTGTTTAGTCACATCCTCAAAAGATTCTATCGGGTTAATAAGGCATAACCTGCCTTTCGCAAAGCCATGCTGACTATTCCTAATCATATTATGCCTCTCCAAATGTTCATAAATCCTGCCTCTCAGGATCTTCTCCAACAAATTATCTACCACTGATGTAAAACTCACTGGCCTATAATTTTCTAGGCTATCCCCACTCCCTTTCTTGAATAAAGGAACAACATCTGCAACTCTCCATTCCTCTGCAACCTCTCCCATCCTCAGTGATGATGCAAAGATCATTGCCAGAGGCTCAGCAATCTCCTTCCACACTTCCCATAGTAGCCTGGGGTACATCCCATCCAGTCCTGGTGACTCATTCAACTTGATGCTTTCCAAAAGCTCCAGCACATCCTCTTCATTAATATCTACATGCTCAAGCTTTTCAGTCCGCTGCAAGTCATCCCTACAATATCCAAGATCATTACCTAGTTTTTTGAACCTTTCATAAGCTCTTCTTTTCTTCTTGACTAGATTTACAACAGACTTTGTACACCATGGTTCCTGTACACTATCATCCTTTCCGTCTCATTGGAATGTATTACACAAATATCCTCTGAACATTTGCCACATTTCTTCCATATGTTTCCCTGAGAACATCTGTTTCCAATTTGTGCTTCCAAGTTCCTGCCTGATATCCTCGTATTTCCCCCTACTCCAATTAACTACTTCCCTAACTTGTCTGTTCCTATCTCTTTTCAATGCTATCTTAAAGGAGATAGAATTGTGATCACTATCTCCAAAATGCTCTCCCACTAAGAGATCTGACACTTGACCAGGTTCTTTTACCAATATCAGATCAAGTACAGCCACTCCTCTTATAGGCTTATAAACATATTGTGTCAAGAAACCTTCCTGAACACACCTAACAAACACCACCCCATCTAAACCCTTTGCTCTAGGGAATGTCAATGAAAATTAAAGTCTCCCACCACAACAACCCTGTTATTATTACTCCTTTCAAGAATCTGTCTCCCTATCTGCTCCTTGATGTCCCTGTTGCTATTGGATGGTCTACAAAAAACACCCAGTAGAGTTATTGACCCCTTCCTATTCCTAACTTCCACCCACAGATAATCCGTAGACAACCCCTCCAGGATTTCCTCCTTCACTGCAGCTGTGACACTATCTCTGATCAACAGTGCCACGCCCCCACCTCTTTTGCCTCCCTCCCTGTCCTTTCTGCAACATCTAAAGCCTGGCTCTCTAAGTAACCATTACTGCCCCTGCACCATCCAAGTCTCTGTAATGGCCACAACATTATAGCTCCAAGTACTGATCCATGCTCTATGCTCATCTACTTTAATCATAATACTGCTCGCATTAAAATAGACACATCTCAAACCATCGGTCTGTGTGAGTCCCTTCTTTATCACCTGCCCATCCTCCCTTTCAACCTGTCTCCAAGCTTTCTCTACTTGTAAGTCAACCTCCTTTTCCTCTGTTTGGTTTCCATCCTCCCACCAACAATTCTAGTTTAAACTCTCCCCAATACCCTTAGCAAACCTTCCCACCAGGTTATTGGTCCTCTTGGATTCAAGTGCAACCCATCCTTTTTGTACAGGTTACACCTGCCCCAAAAGAGGTCCCAAAGGTTCAGAAACCTGAATCCCCGTCCTCTGCTCCAATCCCTCAGCCACACATTTATCCTCCACCTCATTCTATTCCTATATTCACCTGTCACGTGGCAAAGACAGAAATCCTTAGGTGACTACCTTTGTTGTCCTACTTCTTAACTTCCTTCCTCACTCCCTGTAGTCTGCTTTCAGGACCTGCTCCCTTTTCCTACCTATGTCGCTGGTACCATATTTACCACGACCTCCGGCTGTTCTCCTTCCCACCAAGATATCGTGGATGCAATCAGAAACATCCCGGACCCTGGCACCTGAGAGGCAAACTACCATTCGCGTTTCTTTCCTGTGTCCACAGAATCACCTGTCTAACCCCCTAACTATAGAGTTATAACCACTGCGTTCCTCTTCCTTTTCCTACCATTCTGAGCCACAGGGCCAGACACTGTGCTGGAAGCGCGACCACTTTTGCTTCACCCAGGTAGGCTTTCCCCCACAATAGTACTCAAACAGGGGTACTTATTGTTAAGGGGGCAGCCATTGGGGTACACTCTAGCACTTGCTTCTTACCATCTGTCTACTGACTGGCACCCACTTATCTGTCTCCCCAGGCCCTCGAGTGACTACCTGCCTATAGCTCCTCTCTATCACCTCCTCACTCTCCCTGACCAGACGAAGTTCATCGAGCTGCATCTCTAGCTCCCTAAAGCGGTCCCTAAGGAGCTGCAGCTCAACACACCTGGTGCAGATGTAGCTGTCTGGGACGCTGGGAGTCTCCAGGACCTCCCACATCTGACACAGATAACTTACATTGGCTCGAACCTCTATTGCCTAAGCCCCGTTGGGCCAAAGCCTTCCTACTATGTCTCCTGCTACTCTGTCACCCACTCCTCTGACGCCCAACTCTGTAAAGCTGTCTTTTTTTTAAACACTTCCTGCTGTTCTCACTGGCTGACCTCCACATGCTTGCACAGTAGTGCCCCGTTCAAACTGTTGAAGAAAGACCAATCACTTTTTCAACTCTGCTTGCTTTTGAACTCTTCCCGCTGTCCTCACTGGCCAACCTCCATGTGCTTGCCCAGTCATGTCCCTTTCAAACTGCTGAAGAAATAATTAGCAGGTTCATTCCCAATTAGTAGATGGAAAATTTTGTTTGAAATCGACAATAAATGCAAAAATGCTACATCATTTTGACAACATGCTCTGCACAATTACTGCAAACAAAACACTACTTAAAGAGTCACAGAGTCATAGAACACTACAGCACAGAAACAGGTCATATCCTCCCATCCACGTATCCATCCAAATTTCTGTTAAATCTTGAAATTGAACCTGAATCCAACACTTCTGCTGGCATCTTGCTCCATACTCTTACCATCTTCTGAGTGAAGAAGTTCTCCCTCATAACCCATCACCTTTAGTTCTAGTCTCACCGAGCCTCAGTGGAAAAGGCCTACTCAAGAGTCAGTAGATTTGTGCTCATTAAGTCCGTATCAATTGGAGGTTATGTTTTTCTTTGTACTGCTTTACTTCTTTTGGCTGGAGTGAGTTGGTATCTCTTCCTAGCTCACAAAAGTCTAAATTGTCACATTGCCTCATTGAAACCCCACAAACACAAGTAGTTTGTGGCACAAACATCAGATGCCACAATTGCTATTGGAAATCATTTGCCATTTGTACAAGAAACAAGCAGTTTGGTACAAATCACCTGCCTGGTACAAGAAATTAGAGTAATTTTTTTTACCAATTCTGTAATATAATTTTATACTTTTTGCAGAAGATATACTTTAGTATGCTCATTTGATAAAGATAAATCAACTGATGATATTTGTTAAATATTCTGGGAGTCTCCACCTCCACCAACCCCTCAGGCAGTATAATTTGATATTCCAACTACTAATTGGTGAAATGAAATTTTCCTTGGATGCTTTAAAAACCTGCTCTCAGCTTAAGTTTCTTCTGTATAAATTAGCCACTTCTGCTCTGAAGAAAACTTCTTTCCACTTAATCTATCTATCCCCTTACATAATTTTAAATATCTCAATCAGTTCCATCTTCCTTCAAAGAATATAAACATGATCTACCCAATCTCTCCTCATACCAGAAATGCTCCAACCCTAACACAAGTCTTCACACTCTCTCCTGTGCAAGAAAATAAAGGAAGAAGAATGGAGAATCAATATTTCCTATTACAGATACCAATGAACAGAGACAGCCAAGGGAGAAGAAGTTTGTGTTTGAATATGTAACACACATATTTCATCAGCCTAAGTCTGATTCTTACTACAATCCCAGTGAGAATTAATGAAAGATGTACTTGAACTTTGGGTCTTGTTAACGGGCAAGAAAATAATGTGAGTAACTGAGAGTGGAATAGACAGCCTGTAAGTATTCAAAGGAGCAAACAAGTGATATGAGAGTTCTAAATAAGAAAAATGCATTTCTAACACTTCTTACACTGTTTATCATAAGTACTTGTATATGAAACACCTGCCTCACAATTTGTATTTTTCCCCATTTTCCACTTATTCAAGACCTGATCAGATTTCTCTGCAGAGCTGATCGTCTCCATTCAGTTTGCTGAAAAATCTCATGTTACAGGAATTACAGATTTTAAAGAAATTAATTAAAGTGAATTTTGCAGCAAATCCAAGAATACTATTAGGATAAAAGGTTAAGATATCGTTAGCAATTATTCTGGAATATTGAAATGATGGAAAGCAGATAGTAATTACAGTGAGAACCAATCTTCAGGAAATCAAAAACACAAGAGATTCTGCATATACTGGAAATCCAGAGAAACAGAGTAAAACTGGAGAAATTTAGCAAGTTAGGCAGCACCTTTGGAAAGGAATTGTCAACATTGTCAACATTGCAGCCCGAGACCCTTCCTCAGAACTGGAAAGGAAGGGGGTAGAAACCAGAATAAAAAGATGGGAATAGGGGAAGGAGTACAAGCTAGATGATAATAGATGAAACCAGGAGGGGAAGGGGTTATTGAGAACTTTTTTATTTTGTAAATGTACTACTTGAAGAACTTTCCTGGTTTCATCTTGGCTTTGGAAACTGGAGTTAGGAGGATAGACAAAGGAGAGTCAGTGCACATTAGATTTTTAGATAAGTTTATGTATACTGCCAAACGAGATGATCTTTCTTCAGAGCAGGGTGCACAGTAATGCACATAACACACATAAAGCGCTCAACAGCTTTAGATTTTTTAGATTATGAGGACACTCAGTCCTCGTTTATTGTCATTTAGAAATGCATGCATGCATTAAGAAATGATACAATGTTCCTCCAGAGTGATATCACAAAAAAAAGGACAAACCAAAGACTCACACTGACAAAAACCCACATAATTAAAGCATATAGTTACAGCAGTGCAAAGCAATGCCATAATTTGATAAAGGCAGACCATGGGCACGGTTAAAAAACAGTCTCAAGTCCCAATCGACTCCAATAGTCCCGATATCAGGCGGCAAAATGGAGAAACTCTCCCTGCCATAAACTTCCAGGCACCGACAAACTGATGCCTCGGAAGCACCCGACAACGGCAGACTCTGAGTCCGTACGAGAGCTTCGAGCCTCCGGCCAGCCCCTCCGACACAGCCTCCCGAGCGTCATCCTCTGCCGAGTGCCTTCGACCTCGTCCCGGCCACTGAAACAAGCAAATTCGAGGTCTCGGAGGCCTTCTCCTCCGGAGATTCCGGACCGCACAGTAGCAGAGGCACCGAAGCGGGCATTTCAGAAGTTTCTCCAGATGTTCCTCCACGCTCTCACATCTGTCTCCATCAAATCAGGATTGTACACAGATCCCTACTTAACAAGTAACAGATATCATTCTCCAGAGAGGGAAGTAAGAATTAAATCTACAAATGAATTTCTCATAGATAAACAAAGTAAAGTGCATAAATCAAATCTTATAGGCACAGATCAGATTAACTGGTGATGATTCAAATGCGATGTGGCAAGGAGTTCAGAAGCTCAATGGCCTGATGGAAAAAGCTGTTTTTCATCCTGACCATTCTAGTCTTTATTGATTGGAGCCTCTTGCCTGATGGTAGGATGTCAAAGAGGACCCTTGATCCCGCATATGCAGTTCTCCTGATAAATCTCCCTGATGGGAGACCTCTATGATCCTCTCAGCTGCTCTCACAGTCCTTTGTAGGGACGTCTGATCCAATGCTTGGCTGTTCCCATATCAGATGGAGGTTCAACTTATTAGGACACCCTCAAACATTCTCCTGTGAAATTTAGTTCAGATGGGGAGTGGGGTGAGGTAAGGGTTCCTGCTTGCTAATGCGCAGAGTAGACTTGTAGTCAAACCTTCTGCATTTCCTGCTACAGAAGCTATTTGTTAACTTGGTGGCAGCCTCCCTGGACATTTTCTAGTTCATGTTTTCAAAGCAGACATGCAATGCTGAGATTGCCCGCTCAGGTCAGGTCGTCACCACATTTTGAGCTGGTTTAGCCTGTGCAACCAGTGGTTTGTATGCTGAAATTAGAACACAGATAAGTGATGTGAGAGCCCCATGTTAGAAACATAGAAAACCTACATGGGCCCTTGGGCTCTTAAAGTTGTGCTGAACATGTTCCTACTTTAGAAATTAATAGGCTTACCCATAGCCCTCTATTTTGCTAAGCTCCATGTACCTATCCAAAAGTCTCTTAAAAGACCCTATCATATCTGCCTCCACCACTGTTGCCGGCAGCCCATTCCAGCACTCACCACTCTCTGAGTAAAAAACTTACCCCTGACAGCTCCTCCATACCAACTTCCCAGCACCTTAAACCTGTGCCCTCTTGTGGCAACCATTTCAGCCCTGGGAAAAAGCCTCTGACTATCCACACAATCAATGTCTCTTATCATCTTATACAGTCTATCAGGTCACCTCTCATCCTCCGTTATTCCAAGAAGAAAAGGCAGAGTTCACTGTTTTCATAAGGCATGCTCCCCAATCCAGGCAACATCCTCCGAAATCTCCTCTGCACCCTTTCTATAGCTTCCACATCCTTCCTGTAATGAGGCGACCAGAACTGAGCACAGTACTCCAAGTGAGGTCTGACCAGGGTCATATAGCTGCAACATTACCTCTTGGCTCTTAAATTCAATTCCACGATTAATGAAGGCCAATACACCGTATGCCATCTTAACTACAGAGACAACCTGCGCAGCTGCTTTGAGTGTCCTATGGACTCAGACCCCAAGATAACCTCAGATCCTCCACACTGCCAAGAGTCTTACCATTAATACTATATTCGGCCATCATACTTGACCTACCAAAATGAACTACTTCACACTTATCTGGGTTGAACTCCATCTGCCACTTCTCAGCCCAGTTTTGCATCTTATCAATGTCCCGTTGTAACCTGTGATAGCCCTCCACACTATCCACAACACCCCCAGGCTTTGTGTCATCAGCAAATTTAGTAACCCATCCCTCCACTTCCTCATCCAGGTCATTTATAAAAATCGCGGAGTAAGGGTCCCAGAACAGATCCCTGAGGCACACCACTGGTCACCGACCTCCATGCAGAATATGACCCGTCTACAACCACTCTTTGCCTTCACTGGGCAAGCCAGTTCTGGATCCACAAAGCAAGGTCCCCTTGGATCTCATGCCTCCTCACTTTCTCAATAAGCCTTGCATGGGGTACCTTAACAAATGCCTTACTGAAATCCATATACAGTACATCTACTGCTCTTCCTTCATAACGTGTTTCGTCACATCCTCAAAATATTCAATCAGGTTTGTAAGGCACAACCTGTCTTTGACAAAGCCATGCTGACTATTCCTAATCATATTATACCTTTCCAAATGTTCATAAATCCTGCCTCTCAGGATCTTCTCCATCAACTTACCAACCACTGAGGTAAGACTCACTAGTATTTAATTTCCTGGGCTATCTCTACTCCCTTTCTTGAATAAGGGAACAACATCCACAACCCTCCAATCCGCTGGAACCTCTCCTGTCCCCAATGATGATTCAAAGATAATCGTCAGAGGCTCAACAATTTCCCCCCTTGCCTCCCACAGGAGCCTCCCACACCCGCAAAGGCACACCAGCTCTTCACCGCAGACATAATTTAAAGAGGGTGATCACACAGCTTCCACAGAAATCAATCCGGATGAGCACCCACAATGTAACCCCCTGGGTCGCCTCAGGCTGGCTCAGCTCATTCTCGTCTCGGGGAGCAGCCTTCGGCCCCGCCAAACTGGGTAATCAGCTGGTGTGGATGCTGTGTGATGTCCCGCCTTGCCAAAAAAACAGACAGGACCCCATATGCGATTAAATGATTACAATTTATAAAGATTACTATGACTAAGTAATTAATAACGATACAGTATACATGAAGGAAAAGAAAATAAAGAAAAGGCGCCAAACTTATCAAAGTCCAAACCACTTTGTGCACAACCGTTGGAGCTCAATTACTGAAGCAACAATAGCTTACAGACTCAGAAAAAAGAACAACATTAATCCCAATTGGTTTACAAAGGAATACAATTCTCATTATCAGTAAATTTTAACCCAAACAAGCTTCCAGCACTCTCTCGCAACAAAGAAGCCTTCCTACTTTTAACAAAACAAAGAAACCATTTTGATTAACATACGCAGTAACAAAGAAAAAGAAGAAACCCCCTTTACACTATTTTAAAGGAGATAGAATTATGATTACTATCTCCAAAATGCTCTCCCACTAAGAGATCTGACACCTGACCAGGTTCATTTCCCAATACAAGATCAAGCATAGTCTCTTCTCTTGTAGGCTTATCTACATATTGAGTCAAGAAACCTTCCTGAATACACCAAACAAACTCCACCGCATCTATACCCTTCGCTCTAGGGAGATGCCAATTGATATTTGGGAAACTAAAGTCTCCCATCAGGACAACTCTGTTATTATTACAAGTTTCTAGGATCTGTTTCCCTATCTGCTCCTCAATATCCCTGTTACTATTGGGTGGCCAATAAAAAACACCCAGTAAAGTTATTAACCTCTTCCTGTTCCTAAGCTTCACCCACAGAGACTCTGTAGACAATCCCTCCATGATGTCCACCTTTTCTGCAGCTGTGACACTATCTCTGATCAACAGTGCCACACCCCCATCTCTTTTGCCTCCCTCCCTGTCCTTTCTGAAACATCTAAAACCTAACACTTAAAGTAACCATTCCTGTCCCTAAGCCATCCAACTCTCTGTAATTGCCACCACATCATAGCTCCAAGTACTGATCCATGCTCTAAGCTCATCTGCTTTGTTCACAATACCCCTTGTGTTAAAGTAGACACCTATCACTACTACCTTCCTCTTCCTTTCCCTATCCTTCTGAGCCACAGGGCTGGACAGAGCCAGAGGCACGGCCACTGTTGCTTCCCCCAGGTAGGCGGTCCCCCCCAATAGTACTCAAACAAGAGTACTTATTGTCAAGGGGTACAGCCACAGGAGTACTCTCTAGTACCTGACTCTTCCCCTTCCCCCTCCTGTCTGTTACCCACTTGTCTGTCTCCTGTAGCCCTGGTGTAATCACCTGCCTATAACTCCTTTTTATCACCTCCTCGCTCTCCCTAACCAGATGCAGGTAATTGAGCTGCATCTCCAGTTCCCTAATGCGGTCCCTTAGGAGCTGCAGCTCAACACACAGGCTGCAGATATGGGACCCGGGTGCAATCTGCTGGGTTGGGAAATTGGTTTATATAAAACCTGGTATGTGAGTATTAACCAGGTCTAGTGTATTTTCACCTCTGGTAGCAAAACTAACATCTTGGTAGAATTTACTGTTTTTAGGCTCACATGGTTAAAGTCACCAGTGACAATTAAGGTACCACCAGGGTGTTTGGTTTGACGGTCACTGATGGTGCAGTCACACTCTCACATCACCTTCCCAGCATTAGCCAAGGGGTGGATACAAGCAGCTACCAACACAACTGTAGTG
The DNA here is from genome assembly GCF_030144855.1 of Hypanus sabinus. Lineage (NCBI taxonomy): Eukaryota > Metazoa > Chordata > Chondrichthyes > Myliobatiformes > Dasyatidae > Hypanus > Hypanus sabinus. The sequence continues at coordinate 30,398,820 of NC_082715.1, forward strand.
AACGCCCTCGGTATATAAAGTGCTCTGCACTTCACTAAAATAAACGCAACCATCGTTGAGCAGTGGGATGTCAGTGCTGAAGCTTCCATACACCAGTTCTTACTTATGTAAATAGAGATGCTGCCACTGCGGGTCTTGCTGGAAACCTGTCAGCCTGAGATATCCTGACACCCTCCATTTGAGTGGCTGTACCTGGGGTGGTATCCTGAAGCCACATTTCTGTGAGAATGAGAACATAGTTGTTCTTCATCTGTTGTACCGCCAAACAAGGGAAATTGCCCTGCAATGTCTTACCTTATCGATGTCCAACAGGGTCTTGGGATCGCAAGAGAAATGTCCAAGGCAATCACCCATGATTGCACTGCACACCACCAACTCCGATGCCTTTGGTGCCTTTCTGTATCAGGCAGCAACACGGTCTGCACCAAGCCCAGCACCTCCGCCAACAAGCAGCTCACTGATCTTGCCCAGCATTGTCTTGCAGTCGTAAAAAAGACATTTAAAAATAAAACACCCACCGTTGGCTCCCCCGAGGCCACTGCATCTAAAAGTGTGCCATCTTACCAGGAGCTTGGCACATCGTTGATCTATTGTGAAGCCTCTTTACAAGGTCTGGTGTTCCAGAACACTTAGAGACATTGGTCCACAGTTTTATTCCTGGACATACAGTTCTGTTGAGGGACTACAGAGATGATCAAAAGTGGGTACTCAGAAATATTAAGGATTGAATTTACCCACTCTCCTACACAGTGGAGATTGAGTGTGATATCATCTGGAGATGACACATCATTCGGTTGAGGAGAGCACAGAGTTAATTGATAGAGAAGAACGTTGGATATCACCATGAGAACAACTTCACGCAGTCTCAGAGTCAACTCCTACAACCACCATGGAGCTGAGGTTGTTTTATAACTTAAATCATTAAATTAATTCAAAGAAAGAGATAGGAGTCCAGGAATGCGGGTCCAACTTCGTTTTCACTTTGAAGCAAACCATGTACATATAATGTAGTAGGATGATGACATATGCAATTAATGTATTTTACATTACAATTTGCAAGGAGATAGCAGATATTTGTAGTAAGCACAGGGTTGTAATTGTGGGAGATTTTAATTTTCCATACATAGACTGATAGACTGGGAAGCCCATACTGTAAAAGGGCTGGATGATTTGGAGTTTGTAAAATGTGTGCAGGATAGTTTTTTCCAGCAATACATAAAGGTACCAACTAGAGAAGGGGCAATGTTGGATCTCCTGTTGGGGAATGAGATAAGTCAGGTGATGGAGGTATGTGTTGGGGAGCACTTTGGGTCCAGTGATCACAACGCCATTAATTTCAATATAATTATGGAGAAGGATAGGACTGGACCCAAGGTTGATATTTTTGATTGGAGAAAGGCTAACTTTGAGGTGATGTGAAAGGATTTGGAAGGAGTGAATTGGGACAGTTTGTTTTATGGGAAGGATGTAATAGAGAAATGGAGGTAATTTAAAGGTGAAATTTTGAGGGTACAGAAACTTTATGTTCCTGTTAGGTTGAAAGGAAAGGTTAAAAGTTTGAGAAAGCCATGGTTTTCAAGGGATATTGGAAACTTGGTTCAGAAAAAGAGAGATATTTACAATAAATATAAGCAGCATGGAGTAAATGAGGTGCTCGAGGAATATAAAGAATTTAAAAAGAATCTTAAGAAAGAAATTAGAAAATCTTGGGGGGTGGAGTTTCAAGATGGCGACGTAAGCATCTGCCTTTTAGGCGCTCTTTATTTTTTTAACTATAATCACCCTTTAATTAGACCTTTTCGAACTTAATCATATGAGTTGCTACCTTTGATTGACCCTTTTTTCCTAAAATAATAGTTGATCTAATCTTGTCAAACCTAAAATGGCTACAAGTAAGAAATCGGCTAAGGATCCTTTATCCATCGACGCAATTGTTGGTCTTTTGGACACTAAACTGGATGTTAAATTTGCGGTTATGGAAAGTAAATTGGACAATAAACTGGATGCTAAATTTGCGGCTCTGGAAGGCAGACTAGAAGGTAAATTGGACAGTAAACTGTTAAGTTTGGAAAGGAGGATTACTTCGAAAATATCCGATCTTGAAGGAGTTGTTAAATCGCTTGAAACTAAGTTTCAGTCGCAGGCGTTAGAGGTTCAACAGCATGGAAATAAGATCACGACTCTTGAACAATCAATTTGTGAAAAAGCACGTACAATTGAAGTGTTAGAGAAGAAGATAGAGTCGACTGCTAAAACTTTAGATCAGTACAAGTTTAAAATTACTGATCTTGAAAATCGTTCTCGCAGACAGAATTTGCGCATCATCGGAATTCCCGAAAAAGTTGAGTCCGGTGATTTAACTGAATTTTTCTCTAAATTACTGTGGGAAATTTTCGGTGGTGAAGGTTTGAAAAATGAACCTGTTATCGACCGCGCTCACAGAGTTGCGAGGCTTTCGCCTGTGTCTGATAAACCACGAGCGGTGATTGTTCGCCTTCATTATCCTCGTGAGAAAGAGCTTCTAATTCGATTAGCTCGTAAAAAAGGTATGATCTCCTACAGAAATTATTCATTTCGAATAGTTGAAGACTATTCGTATGAAGTTATGAAAGCCAGGATCGCTTTTAAACCAGTGATGGCAGAGATTCATTCGTTTGGTTTTAAACAAGCTTTAATGTATCCAGCGAAGCTTAGAATGGTGCTGCCCGACAACAGTCTACACTTTTTTATCACTCCTGAAGAAGCGAAGAAATTTGTTGAAGAATATCGATCCTCTAGTGCAACTTGAACTATGAGTTACATTGAAGATTTTTTTTTGGAGAGAGGATGTTATTTCATTTTAAGTTTTAACCCTGGAAGTTGGGTTATAACTTCTTATTTTGAACTATGGGTCTGGGTCTTTTTTTTACTATTATTATTGCTTATAGATGCTGTTTTAATCTTTATAATATCCTTTTTTTATATACGTTTGTATTTTGTAATAATGAATTATTTTTTTCAAAATGTCGTTTCTTCTTCCCATAAGTCTTTACTTTTTATAAGCGTTTATTTGCTTGCCTGTATTTAGAAATGGAACAAAGGTTTTGAATTCTTTTTCTTTAGTTTTTTTTTAAATATGTTGTAGTGTCTATTAAATCTTTTTTTTTATAAAAATATTCTATTTTGATAACTTTTTTTTACTATATTTTCTCATTAGATTGCTGAATTTATATTCATATTTTGTAATATGGCTTTCTCAAAATGTCGTTTCTTCTTCCCATAAGTCTTGGCTTGTGAAACGTCATCTTTGTATCTGAATATGGAATTTCTTTTTTAAAGGTGTATCACATTTTTAAACTTTAATGTGCATTTTTTTTTTATTAATGATCTTTCTGGTTTTACTATTTTAGTTTTTTTTGATTTGTCTGATATGGGTGTGTATGTGTATGTGTATGTATATATATATATATATGTAGGTATATATATATATATATATATTTTTTTTTTTTTTTGCAACTCTATATTTTAATTGGGGTGTTATATAGTTTTTTCTTAAAAAATTTTCTTATGGAGCTGCCATCTTGAAATGGGGGTAATATTAGTATTAGTTTATGCGCCTGCCGCTTGGCTTTCTTTCAAAGGGTGGGGGGAGGGGGGAGGGATCTTTTTTCATGCTTTTGCTTTTTATTTTTTTGCTTTTAGTTTATGGGCTGACTTTAAATTGTTAATATTGTTGAGGTGTCAGGATCTCCGGTTGCTCCTGAATCAATTTTCCTTCTTCCTAAATTGTGGGTTATGTGTCTTTTTAACCTTTTATGATACACACAATTAATATTGGTATGATGGATAAATCTATTAACTTTATCTCGTGGAATACTAATAGTTTAAATCATCCGATTAAACGTAAAAAAATATTTAAAGTATTCCATAGATTGAACGCTAATATTATTTTTGCACAGGAGACCCACATTAGGAGGGAGGATAATCAACGTTTTTTTAGGTTCTGGAAAGGTCAACAATTTCACTCAAATTGTACCGCTAAAATTAGGGGTGTGTCTATTTTTATAGACGCCTCAATTTCGTTTACACATTATGAAATTATTTCTGATCCACAGGGTAGATTTTTGTTGATAACTGGTTCACTTTTTAATCGGAAAGTTGTTTTAGTTAATATTTATGCTCCAAACTTTGATTGTCCTGAATTTTTTAAACGTTTATTTACTTCTCTTCCTAATTTGAATGAATATATGTTGATTATGGGTGGAGACTTTAATTGTTGTTTGAATCCTTCGATGGATAGATCTAAACCTATTCGAACTCTTCCGAATAGATCAGCTTTACTTATTAATTCTTTTATGGTTGATTCTGGAATTACTGAAATATGGCGGTTTTTGAACCCTAAAGGTAAAGAATTTTCATTTTTTTCACATGTATATCATAGTTATTCTAGAATTGATTACTTTCTTATTGATCATCGTTTATTAACAGATGTTATTGATTGTAAATACGATTCTATTGCTATTTCGGATCATGCGCCTTTGAAGTTATCTATCAAGATTTCGGATTCTTCTATCAATACTAGATCTTGGAGACTTAATGCTACTTTACTTCAAGATCCAGAATTTATTACCTTCATAAAACAACAAATTGACTTATTTTTTTCAACAAACTATAATGAAGAGATTGATAAAGGAATACTTTGGGACTCTTTCAAGGCTTTTATTCGTGGACAAATTATTTCATATTCCGCTGGTAAAAGAAAACAAAGATATTCAGATATAGCTTTATTGGTGGATAAAATTAAAGAAATTGATAAGATTTATTCCGTTACTCCTACCAAAGAACTTTATAAGAAGAGAGTTGAGCTTCAAATGGAACATAGTTTATTATTATCTTCTTCAATTGAGAATCAATTAATTAAGACTAGGGCTCAATTTTATATTCATAGTGATCGAACTGGTAAATTGTTAGCTAATCAATTAAAAGCTATTTCGACTAAGCGACAAATTATTAAAATTCGTAAACAAGACGGTAATTTAACTACTGATTATAAAGAAATCAATAACACTTTTCAAGATTTTTATAAATCTTTATATCAATCAGAATTTGACGGTGACCGGTTTACGATGGATAATTTTTTTAATAATTTGAATATTTCTAAACTGATAGATGAAGATTGTAGCTTGCTTGATGCTCCTATTTCTATGGATGAAATAAGAGAGGCTATCTCATCAATGAATTCAGGGAAAGCTCCTGGTCCTGATGGTTTTATTGTAGAATTTTTTAAAACTTTTTCTTTATTGCTTTCTCCTTGGCTATGTGAAATCTTTAATGATGCGTTTGTTAAGAAGAGATTACCTCAATCGTTTTATGAAGCTACTATCTCTTTAATTCTTAAAAAAGATAAAGATCCTACCTTATGTGCATCTTATCGCCCTATATCATTATTAAATGTAGACTCTAAGATTCTTACAAAAATTTTAGCCATTAGATTAGAAAAGGTATTACCACAGATTATTTCAGAAGATCAAACTGGTTTTATTAGGAATCGATATTCCTTTTTTAATATTAGAAAATTGATTAACATAATTTATACTTCATCACCTACAACCCCAGAATGTGTTATCTCATTAGATGCTGAAAAAGCCTTTGATAGAGTTGAATGGACATATTTATTTAATGCATTGAGAAACTTTAATTTTAGTCCTAATTTTATATCATGGATTAAATTAATATATTATAAACCTGTTGCTTCTGTTCTTACAAATAATTATAGATCCTCTTTTTTTCAATTATCTCGTGGTACGAGACAAGGTTGTCCTTTAAGTCCTTTATTATTTAATATTGCATTAGAACCTTTAGCTATTGCTATTCGTGAGTCTCCTAATATTTTTGGTATTACCCGTAATGAGAAGTTATACAAATTATCGCTTTATGCTGATGATTTGTTGTTATATATTTCTAATCCTAGTAGGTCTATTCCTGCTATTTTATCCTTGTTGGCTCAATTTGGTAGTTTTTCTGGTTATAAGTTAAACTTAGATAAGAGTGAGTTATTCCCTTTAAACGCGCAAACTTTATTGAGTGATAGGATGCCATTTAAAGTTGTTACTGATAACTTTATCTATTTAGGTATAAAAATCACCAAGAAATATAAAGATTTATTTGGACTGAATTTTTTACCTATGCTTCATCAAATTCAGCAACTTACTACTAGATGGTCTCCCTTATTTTTATCATTAGTTGGTCGGATTAATGCTATTAAAATGATGATTTTACCGAAATTTTTATATTTATTCCAAGCTTTACCAATTTTTATTCCTAAATCTTTTTTTGATAATATTGATTCAAAGATTTCCTCATTTGTTTGGCAAAATAAAAATCCTAGGTTAAGCAAAAGGCAATTACAAAAGTCTAAAAAAGATGGTGGTCTAGCTTTACCTAACTTTAGATTTTATTATTGGGCGAATAATATTCGTAACCTAATGTACTGGAAACTAGATTTGGATTCACCTGTGTGCCCACAGTGGGTAAATTTGGAATGTAGTGAGGTTAAGGGATATTCTATATTTTCCGTTCTTGGTTCTTTTCTTCCTATTGATTTAGCCAAATTCAATAAACAGATATCTAACCCTGTTGTTAAACATACACTACGAATTTGGTTTCAATTTCGCAAATTCTTTAATCTGAAAAACTTTGCTTTGGACAGCCCTATTTTATGTAATTTTTTTTTTAAACCTTCATTGACAGATCAAGCTTTTAGTATATGGAAAAGGAAAGGTATAAAATGTTTTCGTGATCTTTTTTTTGAAGGTACTTTGATGTCTTTTGATCAACTATCCAACAAATTTGAATTACCTAAATCTAATTTTTTTAGATACTTACAAATTAGAAATTTCTTACATAAAATTCTTCCATCTTTTCCTAATTCAACTCCATCGGATTTTTCAGATTTGATTTTTACTTTTAATCCTTGTCAGAAGGGATTAGTAGCTTTTATTTATAACATGATTATGAAGATACAGCCAGAAATATCGGATAGAATTAGACAAGAATGGGAAAAAGAACTTCGATGTAATATATCAACAGATAAATGGGAAAAAATTTTACAAATGGTTAATTCCTCCTCTATTTGTGCTAAACATGCTTTAATACAATTTAAAATTGTACATAGAGCTTATATGTCTAAAGATAAACTTGCCCGATTTTATTCGCATATCAATCCTCAATGTGACAGATGTCACTTAGAAGTGGCTTCATTGACTCACATGTTTTGGACATGTCCCACTTTACATAACTATTGGAAGGACATTTTTGATGTCATTTCCTCAGTATGGAATATCGATTTACAACCCCATTTTATTACTGCAATTTTCGGTATACCAAATGAAGATGGCAATCAACTTTCCCCTTCAATCAGACGAATGATTGCCTTTGTAACATTAATTGCCAGAAGGTCTATATTACAAAACTGGAAAGAAGTAAATCCTCCTACTACATTTCAGTGGTTCTCCCAAACTATTTCTTATTTGAGTTTGGAAAAAATCAGAAGCACTATCTTTGATTCTTCAATTAAATTTGAAGAAACCTGGGGACCATTTATTCGACACTTTCATATGAATTAATTTGGCTTATTTCAGATCCTTTTCTCTACTTATACTTGTTCAGGTATGGAGTTCTGGAGTTCTTTTCTTGACACCTTTATATATTTATAAAGTGTTATTATTGCCCATGTTAGTGTTAGTTTAGTATTTTTTTTTTCATTATATATTTTTTCTCATATATAATTTCAATTTTTTTTTTTTCTTTTTTCGACGATTATTTTTGTTTTTCATATATATTTACATAGACTTGATTGATTTATGCACCTTTTGTTGATGGATGTTTTAATAGGATATTATTATCCTATTACTAATGTAATCTCAAGTTTATTGAATCTGTAATCTATTCATTATTTTGTGTTGTTTTTTTTATATATGAAATTTAATAAAAAGATTGAAAAAGAAAGAAAAGAAAGAAAATCTAAAAGAAGATACAAGGTTGCTTTGGCATGTAAGGTGAAAGTAAATCCAAAGGGTTTTTACAGTGATTTTAATAGCAAAAGGATAGTGGGGGATAAAATTGATCCCCTAGAGAATCAGAGTGGACAGCTATGTGTGGAGCCAAAAGAGATGGAGGAGATTTTGAACAATTTCTTTTCTTCGGTATTCACTAAGGAGAAGGATATTGAATTGTGTAAGGTAAGGGAAACAAGTAGGAAAGTTATGCAAACTATGATGATTAAAGTGTAGGAAGTACTGACACTTTTAAGTAATATAAAAGTGGATAAATCTCCAGATCCTGACAGACTATTCCCTAGGACCTTGAGGGAAGTTAATGTGGAAATAGCAGGGGCTATGACAGAAATATTTCAAATGTCATTAGAAATGGGGATGGTGCTGGAGGATTGGCATATTGCTTATGTTGTTCCATTGTTTAAGAAGGGTTCTACGAGAAAACCTAGCAATTATGGGCTTGTAAGTTTGACGTCAGTGGTGGGTAAATTAATGGAAAGTATTCTTACGGATGGTATATATAATTATATGGATAGACAGGGTCTGATTAGGAACAGTCAACATGAATTTGTGCATGGAAGATCATGTTTGACAAATCTTATTGAATTTTTGGAAGAGGTTACTAGGAAAGTTGTTAAGGGTAAAACAGTGGATATTGTCTATATGGACTTTGACAAAGTTCCACTTGGAAGGTTAATTAGGAAGGTTCAATCATTAGGTATTAATATTGAAGTAGTAAAATGGATTCAACAGAGGCTGGATGGGAGATGCCAGAGAGTAGTGGTGGATAACTGTTTGTCAGGTTGAAGGTCGGTGACTAGTGGTGTGCCTCAGGGATCTGTACTGGGTCCAAAGCTGTTTGTCATATACATTAATGATCTGGATGATGGGGTGGTAAATTGGATTAGTAAATATGCAGATGATACTAAGATAGGTGGCATTGTGGATAATAAAGTAGGTTTTCACACCTTGCAGAGAGATTTAGGCCATTTAGAAGAGTGGGCTGAAGGATGGCAGATGGAGTTTAATGCTGATAAGTGTGAGGTGCTTCATTTTGATAAGAATAATCCAAATAGGACATACGTGGTAAATGGTAGGGCATCAAAGAATGCAGTAGAACAGAATGATCTAGGAATAATGCTGCATAGTTTCCTGAAGGTGGAATCTCATGTGGGTAGAGTGGTAAAGAAAGCTTTTGGTATGCTGGCCTTTATAAATCAGAGAATTGAGTATAGGAGTTGGGATGTAATGTTAAAATTATACAAGGCATTGGTGAGGCCAAATTTGGAGTATTGTGTACAGTTTTGGTCACCAAATTATAGGAATGATGTCAACAAAATAGTAGAGTACAGAGAAGATTTACTAGAATGTTACCTGGATTTCAGCACCTAAGTTACAGAGAAAGGTTGAACAAGTTAGGTCTTTATTCTTTGGAGCATAGAAGGTTGGGGGGGGGGATTTGATAGAGGTATTTAAAATTATGAGGGGGATAGATAGAGTTGATGTGGATAGGCTTTTTCCATTGAGAGTAGGGGAGATTCAAACAAGAGGACATGAGTTGAGAGTTAAGGGGCAAAAGTTTAGGCGTAACACGAAAGGGAACTTCTTTACTCAGAGAGTGGTAGCTGTGTGGAATGAGTCTCCAGTAGAAGTGGTAGAGGCAGGTTTGATATTGTCATTTAAAGTAAAATTGGATAGGTATATGGACAGGAAAGGAATGGAGGATTATGGGCTGAGTGCAGGTCAGTGGGACTAGGTGAGAGTAAGCATTTGGCATGGACTAGAAGGGCTGAGATGGCCTGTTTCTGTGCTGTAATTGTAATATGGTTATATATAAAATCCATAATTGATTAGTTAAATGAATAAGAATGTTTAATCAACCAATATATATACAAAATTACTGAAATATTGAATACACAATACTCCTTATCTTGGAAAAGATGTGATGGCATTGGAGAGAATCCAGAAGAGGGTCATGAGAATGATTTGGGAATGAAAGGGTTAATGTATGTGTGGCATTTGATGTCATTATTCCTGTAATTGTAGAGAGGATTTTTCCTATAGTGTGGGGACTCTAGGACCAGAGAGCTCAGCTTCAGAATAGAACCATAGAACACAGAACATTACAGCACAGAAACAGGCCTTTTGGCCCTTCTTGGCTGTGCCGAATCATTTTTCTGCCTAGTCTCACTGACCTGCACCTGGAGCATATCCCTCCATACACCTCTCATCCATGTACCTGTCCAAGTTTTTCCCCAAATGTTAAAGAGGGACGTTCATTTAGAGCAGAGATGAGGAAAAATTTCTTTAGCCAGAATCTGTGGAATTCATTGCCATAGATAGCTGTGGTGACCAAGTCATTGAGTGTATTTAAAGCAGAGACTGATAGGTTCCTGGTTAGTCATGGCATAAAAGAAAGGGAGAAGGCAGCAAAATGGGGTTGAGAGGGATAATAAATCAGCCATGATGGAATGGTGGAGTGGCCTGATTCTGCTCCTATTTTTATAGTCTTATTTCTTGCATTGTTTAATATTTCTCACTGTTTACAAAAGCATGTTAAACATATGTTAAAACAACACACACAAAATGCTGGTGGAACACAGCAGGCCAGGCATCATCTATAAGGAGAAGAACTGTCGACGTTTCGGGCCGAAACCCTTCATCAGCCCTGATCCATCCTGTGTTCCACCATCATTTTGTGTGTGTTGTTTGAATTTCCAGCATCTGCAGATTTCCTCGTGTTTGCATATTATATATGTTAATTATTCATTCACCTTTGCTAATAAAAAATACTACAGGATGTTTCATTTGTACATCCAGTATACAAGACAAATGGAAGAAAAAAAAAAGCAGTTGAACATGTTTTGTGAATACCAGGAATTTCCAAAATTCTGAATATTACAATTATACAACCAGGTGTAAAGGAACTATTAAATATTCTTATTGTTGTTAAAAATCATCACAGAGGAAATTCAATGAAAACATGAGTAAACTCTCAATTAGCAAATTAGGAAATGATTTGACTTTCACCAGAAGCATTGGCAAATAAATCCTGAAACATTGGACACCAAATGTTCAATATGTTCTTCACATATGTCATGAGAACCTTTTGACCAATTAAGTGGGACCATAAAATTGTGAAGAATACCACAGAAGCATTCCCTTTAGGAACACATTTTCAAAAAAGAATGTGGAATAAAATGTTGTTTGGAGCTTATATAATGGAAATAGTGACAAATGGTCTAAATATTCTATAGTCTCCAGATGTACCAAAACAGCAAAGCTCCGGCAGTCACATCAATAATTATATGCCAAGTTAAGTATTATTGAGGGTAACATCTGGATTCAAATAAACTACCAAGCTGTGTACAATCGGCTGTGTACTGAGACCTACGTAACATAACATCAGAATCCATTGATTCAATTTCTGCAGACAGCCGCAAATAGCTAGATTTGTTTTCTGAAAAAAGTTCTTGGACTATCATTACTTGATGGCTGTTGCATATTTAACATTTCAGTGATATTTGAGCAATACTGTTAATATATTGCTTGATTAAGCATTCTTTGCTGGTTTAAATAGTTCATTATGGGTTATATGTAAAATTATGAGTGGCATACGGTATGCCAAAACACCACCACATTATGTGTGTGCGCCTCTCTAAAGTAAAAACTAAGATTTCCATTTGTCCCATTTTCTGTAATATTTTTTCTTTCAATTAGTTTATTTTTGCAAGTTATGAAATGTAACAATAGCAACAAGGAACCAAGCTGATGATCTAACTGTTGAAGCACTGCAAGATGTTCAAGTTTTAAAGAACATGCAATGAGATGTTTGAGTTTAAACAGAAGCACAGCAAGACATTCGAGCTTAAAGGTAAAGGCAGAAAATGGATGAATTCACAGGTTCATAAATAATGAGTACTGGGTGTTCATTATAGTAAATTTTTAAAAAGCAAGCAGAAATGGCTGACTACATCAGAAAGATAGATGCACCTGATTACATAGCAGGTAACTGGATATTTTATACTGAGCGAATTGAGCAGAATTTTGCAACAAAAAAATGGCAATGTCAAGTTTAAAAAAGCAGGGGAGCACATTTCAATTTACGTGTCTGAATTGTAGAGATTATTTGATCATTGTCAGTTCAATGATGGGCTTAATAATACATTGAGAGATTGTTTAGCTTGTGGAATCTATCAACAAAGCATTCAGAAGCAGCTCCTAACTGAAGCACAACTTCCATTTAAAAGAGCAGTTGAAATTACTGTATCAATGGAAACAGTAGACAGAGACACAATTGATTTGCAGTCGCAAATGAAAGTGGGTGTGAACAAAATTACATTTTCTAACAAAAGTAGCCTGGCTGAACAACCTGTGTTACTGTTGCAGCAGGAGCTCACAAACACCAGACCAATTAAAGATTAAAGGTGAAACTTGCAAAAAATGCAACAAAGTAGGACACAAATAAAGAGCATGTTGGACACAAAAATTAATGGACTGCACAGGAAAGAGATAAAGATAAAAAGCCAAGTTTCAGTTTCATAGAAACATAGAAAATAGGTGTAGGAGTAGGCCATTCGGCCCTTCAAGCCTGCACCGCCATTCAGTATGATCATGGCTGATCATCCAACTCAGAACCCTGTACCTGCTTTCTCTCCATACCCCCGATCCCTTCAGCCACAAGGGCCGTATCTAACTCCCTCTTAAATATACCCAATGAACTAGCCTCAACTGTTTCCTGTGCCAGAGAATTCCACAGATTCACCACTCTCTGTGTGAAGAAGTTTTTCCTCATCTCAGTCCTAAAAGGCTTCCCCTTTATCCTTAAACTGTGACCCCTCGTTCTGGACTTCCCCAACATCAGAAACAATCTTCCTGCATCTAGCCTGTCCAATCCCTTTAGAATTTTATATGTTTCAATAAGATCACCCCTCCATCTTCTAAATTCCAGTGACTATAAGCCTAGTCGATCCAGTCTTTCTTCATATGAAAGTCCTGCCATCCCAGGAATCAATCTGGTGAACCTTCTTTGTACGCCCTCTATGGCAAGAATGTCTTTCCTCAGATTAGTGGACCAAAACTGCACACAATACTCTCGGTGCGGTCTCACCAAATCCTTGTACAACTGCAATAGAACCTCCCTGCTCCTGTACTCAAATCCTTTTGCTATGAATGCCAACATACCATTTGCCTTTTTCACCACCTGCTGTACCTGCATGCCCACCTTCAATGACTGGTGTACAATGACACCCAGGTCTCATTGCATCTCCCCTTTTCCTAATCGACCACTTTTCAGATAATTATCTGTTCTCCTGTTCTTGCAACCAAAGTGGATAACCTCACATTTATCCACATTAAATTGCATCTGCCATGAATTTGTCCACTCACCTAACCTATCCAAGGGACAGAGTCCCCCACCGGGCAATGGCAATCATACTCTCAATGAATATGATTAAATATTCCCGTCTCAGCCTGATACAGCTAAAAAGCACAACTGTTTCCAAAGTCAGTACAGTCAACAAAGATGTCTTAATGTATTTAAATGAACTATCGCTGCTTAAGACAATGGAAACAACACCAATTGTGGTCAGAAGTGCTCACAGAGGATACTTCGGAGGAATCACACGTGTAGATCAGGGTTACAAGTGCATTTAAGGGAATGGGGATTTAAACTCCCTATACTAACTATCTTGCTGATGAACATGCAGTCTTTGATGAATAAAATTGATGATCTCAGAGCCAGACTGCTGAATCAAAGTGACCTTAGGACCGCACGTGTCCTTTGTTTCATGGAATCCTGGTTAACCCCTTCTGCACTGGATGCAGTGATCCAGATCAATGGGTTTACTATACACCGTCAGGATAGATCTATAGAATCTCTCAAAAGCAGAGGTGGAGGAGTATGTCTCATGATCAACTCTTCTTAGTACACAAATATATCAGTGCTGTCTTTTTCACCTACCATGGGAGTTCTCTGGGGTCATTTCAAAGCAAAAAGGGCCACTTTTCAACATAATTGTATAAGAGCTAAGAGTGTTGTAAAAACAAGCCTGAAGGCTTTGTGTGTCAATGCGAGGAGCATTCGTAACAAGGTGGATGAATTGAATGAGCAGATAGTTATTAATGAATATGATACAGTTGGGATCACAGAGACATGGCTCCAGGGTGACCAAGGATGGGAGCTGAACATCCAGGGATATTCAATATTCAGGAGGGATAGACTGGAAAGAAAAGGAGGTGGGGGAGCATAGCTGGTTAGAGAGGAGATTAATGCAATAGAAAGGAAGGACATTAGCCTGGAGGATGTGGAATTGACATGGGTAGAGCTGCATAACACTAAGGGGCAGAAAACGCTGGTGGGAGTTGTGTACATGCCACCTAACAGTAGTAGTGAGGTTGAGGATGGCATTAAACAGGAAATTAGAAATGCATACAATAAAGGAACAGTAGTTATAATGGGTGACTTCAATCTACATATAGATTGGGTGAACCAAATTGGTAAGGGTGCTGAGGAAGAGGATTTCTTGAAATGTATGCGGGATGGTTTTCTGAACCAACATGTCGAGGAACCAACTAGAGAGCAGGCCATTCTAGATTGGGTATTGAGCGATGAAGAAGGGTTAGTTAGCAATCTTGTCGTGTGAGGCCTCTTGGGTAAGAGTGATCATAATATGGTGGAATTCTTCATTAAGATGGAGAGTGACAGTTAATTCAGAAACAAAGGTTCTGAACTTAAAGAAGGGTAACTTTGAAGGTATGAGATGTGAATTAGCTAAGATAGATTGGCAAATGATACTTGAAGGGTTGACGGTGAATGTGCAATGGCAAGCATTTAAAGATCGCATGGATGAACTACAACAATTGTTCATCCCAGTTTGGCCAAAGAATAAACCAGAGAAGGTAATGCACCTGTGGCTGACAAGGGCAATTAGGGATAGTATCAAGTCCAAAGAAGAAACATATAAATTAGCAAAAAAAAGTGGCACACCTGAGGACTGGGGGAAATTCAGAGACCAGCAGAGGAGGACAAAGGGCTTAATTAGGAAAGGGAAAAAAGATTATGACAGAAAGCTGGCAGGGAATATAAAAACCGACTGTAAAAGCTTTTATAGATATGTGAAAGGAAAAAGATTGGTCAAGACAAATGTAGGTCCTTTACAGTCAGAAACAGGTGAATTGATCATAGGGAACAAAGACATGGCAGACCAATTGAATAATTACTTTGATGCTGTCTTCACTAAGGAGGACATAAATAATCTTCCAGAAATAGTAAGGGACCGAGGGTCTAGTGAGATGGAAGAACTGAGGGAAATACATGTTAGTAGGGAAGTGGTGTTAGGTAAATTGAAGGGATTAAAGGCAGATAAATCCCCAGGGCCAGATGGTCTGCATCCCAGAGTGCTTAAGGAAGTAGCCCAAGAAATAATGGATGCATTAGTGATAATTTTTCAAAACTCCTTAGATTCTGGATTAGTTCCTGAGGGTTGGAGGGTGGCTAATATAAACCCACTTTTTAAAAAAGGAGGGAGAGAGAAACCGAGGAATTATAGACCGGTTAGTCTGACATCAGTTGTGGGGAAAGTGCTAGAATCGGTTATCAAAGATGTGATAACAGCACATTTGGAAAGAGGTGAAATCATCGGACAAAGTCAGCATGGATTGTGAAAGGAAAATCATGTTTGACGAATCTTATAGAATTTTTTGAAGATGTAACTAGTAGATTGGATGGGGGAGAGTCAGTGGATGTGGTATATTTAGATTTTCAAAAGGCTTTTGACAAGGTCCCACACAGGAGATCAGTGTGCAAACTTAAAGCACACGGTATTGGGGATATGGTATTGATGTGGATAGAGAATTGGTTGGCAGACAGGAAACAAAGAGTGGGAGTAAATGGGACCTTTTCAGAATGGCAGGCAGTGACTAGTGGGGTACCGCAAGGCTCAGTTCTGGGACCCCAGTTTTTTACAATATATATTAATGATTTAGATGAGGGAATTAAGCAGCATCTCCAAGTTTACGGATGACACGAAGCTGGGCGGCGGTGTTAGCTGTGAGGAGGATGCTAAGAGGATGCAGGTTGACTTGGATAGGTTAGGTGAGTGGGCAAATTCATGGCAGATGCAATTTAATGTGGATAAGTGTGAGGTTATCCACTTCGGTTGCAAGAACAGGAAAACAGTTTATTATCTGAACGGTGGCTGATTAGGAAAAGGGGAGGTGCAACGAGACCTGGGTGTCATTGTACACCAGTCATTGAAGGTGGGCATGCAGGTACAGCAGGTGGTGAAAAAGGCAAATGGTATGTTGGCATTCATAGCAAAAGGATTTGAGTACAGGAGCAGGGAGGTTCTATTGCAGTTGTACAAGGCCTTGGTGAGACCGCACCTAGAGTATTGTGTGCAGTTTTAGTCCCCTAATATGAGGAAAGATATTCTTGCCATAGAGGGCGTACAAAGAAGGTTCACCAGATTGATTCCTGGGACGGCAGGACTTTCATATGAAGAAAGACTGGATCGACTAGGCTTATAGTCACTGGAATTTAGAAGATGGAGGGGTGATCTTATTGAAACATATAAAATTCTAAAGGGATTGGACAGGCTAGATGCAGGAAGATTGTTTCTAATGTTGGGGAAGTCCAGAACGAGGGGTCACAGTTTAAGGATAAAGGGGAAGCCTTTTAGGACCGAGATGAGGAAAAACTTCTTCACACAGAGAGTGGTGAATCTGTGGAATTCTCTGCCACAGGGAACAGCTGAGGCTGGTTCATTGGCTATATTTAAGAGAAAGTTAGATATGTCCCTTGTGGCTAAAGGGATCGGGGGTATGGAAAGAAAGCAGGTACAGAGTTCTGAGTTGGATGATCAGCCATGATCATACTGAATGGTGGTGCAGGTTCGAAGGGCCGAATGGCCTACTCCTACACCTATTTTCTATGTCTCTATGTTTCTGTTTTGGTAGCCGTTTACATTCCAGCTCAGGCCAATGTCAATCAGGCTTTAGATGATCTGAGCAATGGAGTCAACATGCACTAAACAGCGTACCCTAACACCTTCACTGTCGTTTTTGGAGATTTTAACCAGGCCAGTCCGAAAAAATCACCAAGCAACTACCATCAACAGATCCCTTGCAATACCAGAGGAAACAACACACAGGACCATTGCTACACCACCATCAAGAATGCCTACCATGTTATTCCATGCGCTCACTTCAGGAAGTCTGATCACCTGGCTGTACTTCTACTCCCTGACTATAGGCAGAGACTGAAGATCGCAGCACCAGTAGTAAGGACCAAGTAGGTACGGACAAGGGAGGCACAGGAGTGCCTACAGGACTGCTTTGAATCAGTGGACTGGACTGTATTCAGGGATTCATTTTCAAATCCGGAGGAGTACACTGCAATTGTTACCGACTTCATTAAAACCTGTGTGGATGAGTATGTGCCAATGTAAACTTACTGTAGATTCCCAAACCAAAAGCCGTGGATGAACCAGGAGGTACATCGTCTGCTAGATCTGTGACATTCAAGTCTGGCAAGCCAGACCTGTACCATAAAACAAGATATGATGTGCAGAGGACTATTTCAAGGGTGAAGAGACAATTTCAAACAAGGCTGGAGGCAACATCGGATGCACGGCAACTCCTACAAAGCGAAATCCAATAGCATGAATGGCAGCGATGCTTCACTGCCAGATGAACTCAATGCCTTCTTTGCCCGCTTTGAAAGGGACAATACAATGACAACAGTGAAGATCCCTGTTGCACCTAATGACTCTGTGATCTCCATCTCAGAGGCTGATGTTAGACTGTCTTTAAAGAGATTGAACCCTCGCAAGGCGGAAGGTCCCCGTGGAGTACCTGGTAAGGCTCTGAAAACCTGTGCTGACCAAGTAGCGAGAGTATTGAAGGACATTTTCAACCTCTCACTGCCATGGGTGGAAGTTCCCACTTACTTCAAAAAGTCAACAATTATACCAGTGCCTAAGAAGAATAATGTGGGCTGCTTTAATGACTATCATCTGGTAGCAATCACATCAACAGTGATGAAATTCTTTGAGAGGTTGATCATGACTAGATTGAACTCCTGCCTCAGCAAGGACTAGACCCATTGCAATTTGCCTACCGCCACAATAGGCCAATGGCAGATGCAATCTCAGTGGCTCTCCACACGGCTTTAGATCACCTGGACAACACAAACATCCATGTCAGGGTGCTGTTCATCGACTGTAGCTCAGCATTTAATACCATCACTCCCACAATCCTGATTGAGATTTTGCAGGACCTGAGCCTCTGTACCTCCCTCTGCAAATGGATCCTTGACTTCCTAACCAGAAGACTACAATCTGTGCAGATTGGTGATAATATATCCTCCTTGATGATGATCAACCTGATCAATCAGGGGTGTGTGCTTAGCCCACTGCTCTGCTCTCTCTATACACATGACTGTGAGGCTAGGCATAGCTCAAATACCATCTATAAATTTGCTGACAATATGACCATTGTTGGTAGAATCTCAGGTGGTGATGAGAGGGCGTACAGGAGTGAGATATGCCAACTAGTAGAGTAGTGCCGCAGCAACAACCTGGCACTCAACATCAGTAAGATGAAAGAGCTGATTGTGGACTTCAGGAAGGGTAAGACGAAGGAACACATACCAATCCTCATAGTGGAGAGAGTGAGCAGCTTCAAGTTCCTGGGTGTCAAGTTCTCTAAGGATCTAACCTGGTCCCAACATATTGATGTAGTCATAAAGAAGGCAAGACAGCAGCTATACTTTATTAGGAGATTGAAGAGATTTGGTATGTCAACAAATACAGTCAAAAACTTCCATAGTTGTACCGTGGAGAGCATTCTGACAGGCTGCATCATTGTCTGATATGGAGGGGCTACTGCACAGGACTGAAAGAAGCTGCAGAAGGTTGTAAACCTAGTCAGCTCCATCTTTCATACTAGCTTACAAAATACACAGGCCATCTTTAGGGAGCTGTGTCTCAGAAAGGCAGCGTCCATTATTAAGGACCTCTAGCACCCAGGGCATGCCCTTTTCTCACTGTTACCGTGAAGCAGGAGGTACAGAAGCCTGAAGGCACACACTCAGTGATTCAGGAACAGCTTCTTCCCCTCTGCCATCTGATTCCTAAATGGACATTGAATCTTTGAACACTACCTCACTTTTTAAAAATATACAGTATTTCTGTTTTTGCACTTTTTAAAATCTATTCAACATGTGCAATTGATTTACTTGTTTATTTATTAATTTTTATTATTATTTTATTTATTATTATATTTTCTCTGCTAGATTATGTATTGCATTGAAATGCTGCTGCTAAGTTAACAAATTTCATGTCACATGCTAGTGTTAATAAACCTGATTCTGATTCTGACAAATTGTGCAGATACAAACAAGTCATAATCAATCAATCAAACAATGAACAAAGAATGAATAAATAAATTGGTGAACATGAACAGTAGAGCTGTTGAAATTGAGTCCAAAATTTGTGTTCAGTGTTGTGGTGAGTGAAGGTGTCCACGCTGATTCAGGATCCTGATGTTTGTAGGTTAATAACTCTTCCTGAGCCTGGTGGTATGGGACCTGGCTCCTGTACCTCCTTTCTGATGGTAACAGCAAGAAGAGAGGAAGAAGAGGTCCTTAATGGTAGATGCTGCTCATACAATATACATTTGAACTAATAAAATGGAATGAAGAGACAGTTTTCTAGTAATGCCAAGACATTGATCCCCGTCTTTGGAAAAAATATGCAAGTCTACTGACTTCCAACTAAGCAATTAACACTGAGACTAAAGGACTTTGTATTCATAAATGCACAGAGTAATAATGTGGGTAAAAGCCCTGATAGCATTCTGATAACCAGCACCATTCCGAAGGAAAAGCAAACCCAACAGTCATGGTTTGAATGTATTCTTTACAAATTTACACACTAAATATTAATATCCAAAGGATATTTATATGTGGTTTGGTAACAATGAAATGCTAAACCCAATGAAGGAGAAAATAAGTAAAAGAAATTGAACAGAAAAACTGAACAACCAGGTACAATTACGAAGGGATCTGTCACAGCTGTCTGCATTTAGCTGAATTTGCATGTAAACTGATCAGGATATGTAGGGACTTCATGAATAAAAATCTGGCTTATAACCATTCAATGACTTAACTCATCAGAAGGGAAGTCATATAATTGTATCTGATGGTTAAACCATTTTTCCAGTTGAATAATACTTAAGATCAATATATCATAATATCAATACTTAAGATCAAATATTAGTATTTAATTCTGATTTATTTAAAGTTGTATTAGTAATCTAACAGTGGCTGGGCAGTAAACATTAAAATAATATTAATACTCATTATAATGAAATATAATAATAATAATAATAAAGAATAGTGTACAGATATAATAATACAGGGTAAAGAAGCAAGAACAGCTTACTTAGTACAAATAGCCATACCAAACACACATAACATACAGAAGTCAATAAGTGAAAAACCCCAGATATATGCTGAATGAAAGAGGAAATTGAAAGACAATGGAACATATAGAGGGCATACATTGCCCCAATAGTAATATCTACAATTGGTATCATCCCAAATTAATTACAAAATACCATTGAACAATTAGGCCTATACAGTGATTTTAATGTAATACTAACCACCACTGGAATAATCCGAAAGTTCTCAGCAATTGAGAAATGAATGTACTTGGCTCTGCCCTTACCTCAGGTTGAGCTGAGAAAGAACAAACTGCAGCCACAACAATAATAATATATTGGTCATGAAGCTGTACAATGGTTTTCAGTATACTTGTAAACAGCTTAACTTGAAATATACAGTAACCAGAAACCAGTCAGCATTGCAGAAACATTTGTATTTCATATTCATTCAGACTGAATTCCAATGTGAAAATAGAAAAGAGACTGAGAAATGAAAATGTAGACAGCTCTTCTTAATGGGTACACTCAATACAATGTGTTTAAGGACAGATTTAGGTAAAATAATAAAAGTCACAGAAGCAGAATTAGATTATAAGGCTGCTTGAGTCTATTCTGCCATTTAATAAGATTCAGATTAATCATTTAACTACCTTCCTGCCTTATTTCGCTATCTCTTGATTCAAAAAGCTGTCACTCAGTTTTGAATGCACTGAAAATTGGGCATTCACACACCTCTGGATTAGAGAAGTGCAAAGGTTTGCCTTCCAGTAAATTTGTGTGTGTTGATCCAGATTTGCAGCATCTGCAGTCTCTCTATTATTTCTCCAACTTGCACAATTCACTGCCGATGTCACATACCAGTTGGATTTGGGTTGGAGCGGGGGGAAGGGTGTTGCATAGAAATAAAAAAATGAAGAGTTCAGAGTATGTGACATTGGAGACATTTGGTCCTCTGTGACTTTGGCAGTCAAAAAGGAGTTACCCAGCTTAAAATAAAGGCAAAAATGCTGGAAAATCCCAACAATTCTGTTGTGTCTGTGGAAAGAGAAACAGTAAGTGTTATAAGTCGGGGGCTCTTAATGGAACTGGGAATTGGTCTCACACATGAAATATTTACTGTATCTCCTGACCCAGGTTAACTTCACAGCTGTATGACTGGCGAGATCACTGCTCTCTATCTACATATCCAAGCATCTTTTAAAAAGTAATAATAGTTATCTTGTCCTACCCTCCCTTCAGGCGGTGACGTCAACAAACCACCCCCTCCCCCAACTCTGGCAAATGCATTTTCCTCATCTCCCTGCTAATGCTTGTATCACCAACTTTAAGTCAATATATCTGCCGGTATCTGACTCCCAACCTATTCCTGACTTCTGATTTGCAAAGCTTTTTCTTGGTTGTTCTCCGCATTTCCTCATATTTCCATAAGTTTGTCTCCAGCCATACCTGTTCCATGGCTTCAATAAAACTTCTGTAGTTTCTGTTCTCATGGGCTACACTTTCTCAGATACCTAAAAGAGGTATCCTACAAACATAGGATTGAAATGGAAACATTGAAAACCTACAGCACAATACAGGCCCTTCAGCCCACAAAGTTGTGCCGAACATGTCCCTACCTTAGATGTTACTAGACTTCCTCATAGCCTCTATTACTAGACTTCCTCTATTTTATTAAGCTCCATGTACCTATCCAAAAGTCTCTTTAAAGACCCTCTCGTATCCGCCTCCAACACCATTGCCGGCAGCCCATTCCATGCATTTACCACTCTCTGAGTAAAAAAACTTACCTTGACATCTCCTCTGTACCTGCTCCCCAGGACCTTAAACCTGTGTCCTCTTGTGGCAACTATTTCAGCCCTGGGAAAAAGCCTTTGACTATCCACATGATCAAAGCCTCTCATCATCTTATGCACCTTTATCAGGTCACCTCTCATCCTCCACCGCTCCAAGGAGAAAAGACCAGCTTCGTCAGGTCCATCGTGAGCACTAGCCTCTATGCTATCCAAGACATCATCCAGGAGCAATGCCTCAAAAACACAGTGTCCAACATTAAGGATCTCCTTAATGTACACCAAGCTACTGTGGGAGGTGAAGGAGGAGATTGCTGAGCTTCTGGTGATGATCATCAATGGGGACAGGAAAAGTTCTGGAGGATTGGAGGGTTGCAGATGTTGTTCCATTATTCGAGAAAGGGAGTAGAGATAGCCCAGGAAATTATAGACCAGTGAGTCCTACTTCAGTGGTTGATAAATTGATGGAAAAGATCCTGAGAGTCAGGATTTATGAACATTTGGAGAGGCATAATATGATTAGGAATAGTCAGCATGGCTTTGTCAAAGGCAGGTCGTGGCTTACGAGCCTGATTGAGTTTGTTGAAGATGCTACTAAACACATTGAAGAAGGTAGAGCAGTAGATGTAGTGTATATGGATTTCAGCAAGGCATTTGACAAGGTACCCCATGCAAGGCTTATTGAGAAAGTAAGGAGGCATGGGATCCAAGGGACCATTGCTTTGTGGATCCAGAACTGGCTTGCCTACAGAAGGCAAAGAGTGGTTGTAGACACTTCATATTCTGCATGGAGGTCGGTGACCAGTTTTGTGCCTCAGGGATTTGTTTTGTGACCCTTACTCTTCATGATTTTTATAAATGATCTGGATGAGGAAGTGGAGGGATGGGTTAGTAAATTTGTTGATGACACAAAGGTTGGGGTTGTTGTGGATAATGTGGAGGGCCATCAGAGGTTACAATGTGACATTGATAGGATGCAAAACTGGGCTGAGAAGTGGCAGATGGTGTTCAACCCAGATAAGTGTTAAGTGGTTCATATTGGTAGGTCAAATATAATGATAGAATATATTATTAATGGTAATACTCTTGGCAATGTGGAAGATCAGAGGGATCTTAGCATCCGAGTACATAGGATGCTCAAAGCTGCTGCATAGGTTGACTCTGTGGTTAAGAAAGCATATGGTGCATTGGCCTTCATCAATCATGGGATTGAGTTTAAGAGCCGAGAGGTAACGTTAGAAAACATTGTAAACCTTCATCACAATACAGGCCATTTGGCCTACAAAGTTGTGCGGAATATGTCCCTGCCTTAGAAATTACTAGGCTTATCCATAGTCCTAATGTTGCTGCTATATAGGACCCTGGTCAGACCTCACTTGAAGTACTGTGCTCAGTTCTGGTCACCTCACTACAGGAAGGATGTGGAAACCATAGAAAGGGTGCAGAGGAGATTTACAAGGATGTCGCCTGTATTAGGGAGCATGCCTTATGAGATTAGGTTAAGTGAAGTTGGCATTTTTTCCGTTAGCGACAGAGATTGAGAGGTGACCTGATAGATGTGTTTAAGATGATGAGAGGCATTGATTGTGTGGATAGTCAGAGGCTTTTTCCCAGGGCTGAAATGGCTAGCACAAGAGGGCACAGTTTTAAAGTGCTTGGAAACTGGTACAGAGGAGATGTCAGTGGTAAGTTCTTTACGTAGAGAGTGGTGAGTATGTGGAATGGGCTGCTGGCGGTGGAGGTGGATACAATAGGGTCTTTTAAGAGACTCCTGGACAGGTACACGGAGCTTAGAAAAATAGAGGGCTATGGGTAATCCTAGGTAACTTCTAAGGTAAGGACATGTTCGGCACAACTTTGTGGGCTGAAGGGCTTGTATTGTGCTGTAGGTTTTCTACGTTTCTATGTTTCCTTCGCTCAGGACTTCCTGTTCCTCATTGCTATCTTCAGGAAGAATGTACAGAAGCCTGAAAGTACACACTCAATAATTCAGTTACGGCTTCGTCCCCTCTGCCATTCAAAATCTGAATGGACATTGAACCCACAAACACTACCTCACTACTTTTGTTTATTTCCCATATCTCCTTATATTCCTGTGGATTTTGCCCTCATACGTGTCCATCAAGTCCATTTGGATTTTTTTGGCATTAAGCTCCATTAATGGATAATTTAAACTAACCAATTAGACCATTCAGCAAGGCTTTGGGATGTATGAAGAAAACAGACCATCTGAAGGAATCCCTCACTATCAGGGGAAGAGCATACTACACATCCAGCACTCTAGGTATGGATTAACATAGGACCCTGGAGCTGTGAGACAGCAGCATTAGTTGTAGCCTCTTGAAAAAGTGGAATAGAAATCAATAGTGATTATGCAACAGTGGACTATTGGACATATTTCCATCTCTTTCCTAGAAAGCTCCCTGTCCATAAAAGTTCATTGCCACCATTACCCTGACAACAAATGGCATTATGATTTACACCACCTGCAAAATGTAGTTGCAACAGATGTCAGATTTCAGTGACAGCTGCTCAATGATGTGCAGATGCCTTACTGAGAGATGCATTGTTCCCCAAACACCTTGGATAAACATGACCTCCTGATGAGGTTGCTTCTTACCCCCCTCCCATATCAGCTTGCCCTGCCGCACATGCTCAAAGTTCAAGGTTATACAACCTTGAGATTTGTCTTCTTACAGGCAGCCACAAAGCGAAGGAACCCAATAGGACCCATTAAAAAAAGACTGTCAAACGCGCAATGTGCGAAGAAACAGAACAAGTCATGCGAGCAATGAAAAGTAAATGAATAACACCCAGAACCTCAGAACTAAAGTTGACCATAAGGCCAAAAGACACAGGGGCAGAATTAGGCTAGTTGGCCCATCAAGTTTGCCTTGCCATTTAATCACGGCTGATCCTTTTTTTTGTCCTCCTCAACCATCGCCCTTAACCTTCTCCACATAACCTTTGATGTTGTGTCCAATCAAGAACATATCACACTCTGCATTAAATATACCCAAAGACTTGACCTCCACAGCTGCACGTGGCAACAAATTCCACAAATTTACCACTCTATGGCTAAAGAAATTTCTCCGCATCTCTGTTTTAAAGGGACATCACTCTATCCCGAGGCTGTGCCCTCTTGTCCTAGACACCCTCACCATGGGAAACATCCTTTCCACATCTACTCTGTCTGTCTAGGCCTTTCAACATTTGAAATGTCTCAATGAGATCCCCTCTCATCTTTCTAATTCCAGCAAGTACAGACCCAGAGCCATCAAACGTTCCTTGTATGATAACCCTTTCCTTCCTGCCGTCATCCTTGTGAATCTTCTCTGGACCCTCTCCAATGCCAGCATGTCTTTTCTTAGATGGGGAGCCCAAAATTGTTCACAATACTCAGGGTGAGGCCTCACCAGTTCCTTATAAAACCTCAGCATCAATTGCCTGCTCTTATATTCTAGACCTCTTAAAATGAATGCTAACACTGCATTTGCCTTCCTCACCACCGACTCAAACTGCAAGTTAATTTTTAGAGTGGACTGCCAAGGCCCTTTGCACCTCAGAGTTTTGGATCTTATTCCCGTTTAGAAAACAGTCTGCACATTTATTTCTACTACCAAAGTACATGACTATGCATTTTCCAACATTGTATTCCATTTGCCACTTTCTTGTCCATTCTCCTAATCTGTCTAAGTCCTTCTGCAGCTTGCCTGTTTCCTCAACGCTATCTGCCTCTTCCCGTCACAAAGTGAGTCCACAGCCATGAAGCCAGTTCCTCACTGCAGCCAGTCCAGGAGCATATTAGTTGCAGCCCACAGCCTCGGTTCAGTGCAGAGATGAGTAAACCACACAGAGCAGTGAGTTGAAAACTGACCTGTCCTTTGCCCCCAGCCCAACACCCTGTTTTTTTCAATTGGCCAAATACTACCTCATTCCTTCCTCTTGGTCCCAGGCTCTGCCACTTTGATTTGGTTCCAATTCCGCTCCAACAATGGGCAATCATCGGGTAGTTCCTCGCTTTCAGGCCTGGGTCCTATCACTTGTGCTCTGCTCTTTCTTCTTATGTTAATATAATAAAACTGAAGCAGGAGTAAGCCTTCTGTGAGAGTATCAGCCTCCACGACCCTGTCAGATAGAATGTTCTAGATACCATCAGTATGCTCCATAAAAAATGTTTTAGATATAAACAGTATGCTCAGAAACAAAAATTATGCTCAATTTCCCTCTAAACTTCTTGTCCCTTACCCTGAACTAATGCTCTTAAATTTTAAGTAGTACTATCATGGGAAATAATTCCCAATGTTCTCTATGTATGTAAATAGGCAGCAGTGGAGTGCAGCTTTCTCACAACTGCAACAACCCAGGTTCAAGGCTGACCCAATGCTGTCTACGTGGAGTTTGCATGTACATAGAACATAGAACATAGAACAGTACAGCACATTACAGGCCCTTCAGCCCACAATGTTTTGCCGACCCTGAAACCCTTCCACCCATATAACTCCCCACCTTAAATTCCTCCATATACCTGTCTAGTAGTCTCTTAAACTTCACTAGTGTATCTGCCTCCATCACTGACTCAGGCAGTGCATTCCATGCATCAACTACTCTCTGAGTAAAAAAACCTTCCTCTAATATCCCCCTTGAACTTCCCTCCCCTTACCTTAAAGCCATGTCCTCTTGTACTGAGCAGTGGTGCCCTGGGGAAGAGGTGCTGGCTGTCCACTCTGTCTATTCCTCTTAATATCTTGTACACCTCTATCATGTCTGCTCTCATCCTCCTTCCCTCCAAAGAGTAAAGCCCTAGCTCCCTTAATCTCTGATCATAATCCATACTCTCTAAGCCAGGCAGCATCCTGGTAAATCTCCTCTGTACCCTTTCCAATGCTTGCACATCCTTCCTATAGTGAGGCGACCAGAACTGGACACAGTACTCCAAGTGTGGCCTAACCAGAGTTTTATAGAGCTGCATCGTTACATCATGACTCTTAAACTCTATCCCTCGATTTATGAAAGCTTAACACCCCATAAGCTTTAACTACTCTATCTACCTGTGAGGCAACTTTCAGGGATCTGTGGACATGTTCCCCCAGATCCCTCTGCTCCTCCACACTACCAAGTATCCTGCCATTTACTTTGTACTCTGCCTTGGAGTTTGTCCTTCCAAAGTGTACCACCTCATACTTCTATGGGTTGAACTCCATCTGCCACTTCTCAGCCCACTTCTGCATCCTGTCAATGTCTCTCTGCAATCTTCAACAATCCTCTACACTATCTACAACACCATCAACCTTTGTGTCGTCTGCGAACTTGCCAACCCACCCTTCTACCCCCCACTGCCAAAAGCAGGGATGTCCTCCCTGCTGTTTTTTCCAGATGCTCTGCTGTCTTCTCAGATCCCAAAGATGTGCAGATCATTAGGTTAACTTACTTACTCACTGCCTGTCTGTCCTTGGCCATCTTCTCTCAATTGTGCCTCAGGGTCTTCACTTCTGTTAGGTTGACTGGCCACTGTAAGTAGCCCCTAGCACATAGACAAAAAGTGGATTGTTTTTTTTCGAGGGGTGTGTCAAGAGGAAAATATGGTACATGAAATAGGATTAGGATAGGATTAGTGCAAGCAGGTGACTGATGGTCAGCCCTAACTTGATGGGCCAAAGGGCTCCTATGTTGCATGTCTCTGAGCTCAGTAATTGAGCCTCTTCAGCTTTTAGTACTGGTTGCATTACAAGTGTATGGTCTACTCATGTGCCCATTTTGAGAGTAAGTACTTTGTAAAGTTTTTCACTGAATGTCATAGTTCTTCAAGGTTCCCAACCTGGCGTCCACGGACTCCTTGCTTGATGGTATTGGTCCATGGCATAGAAAAGTTTGTAGACCAACCTTACTTTAAAACTGCTTGAAGAGTTCCTTCCAGATACTCAACCAGGCTGGGGTAACAACTGATACGGGAGGATCCAGAAGCAGTGCACTTCATGATCCATCCACTTTGTGGGTTCTCTGTCAACCAGCTCAAAGTAGCTTTTCTACGTAGCTTACCTGCTCCTGAGCCAAGCCATCCTAAGCCGACAAGTTCACAACTAAATGTTCAATAAGGTAATCGAGTCTCCCTATGCTAGAAAGGTGAACTAAAAGCAGAAGGAACTGAAAACATCCAGCAGGTGAAGTAGCACCTAGAGACAGAAGCTGAATTTGTGTTAAAAATCAATGGCTTTTCACCAGCATTTTGTGCCTTTATGTACACTCTGGTTTATTTACATCAGAATGTGTCTTAGACAATAGATCATATTTGACTGATTTCAAAATGATCAAATATAGGAGCATCAACCTTCTAATTGCTTGAATTTCAGTCTACTTTACCAGCTTTTACTTACTGTACATCTCCACTCTCATTGTTCCCTCATGGAACTACAGCAAGACAAAGCAGCAAGGAAGCATTCCTAAAATAAACCAAGCACAAGTGTTCATTCTTCAGAGCTGTCACTGTTCTGAGCCATTTTTTATATATTAACGTTACAATTCTACACTGGCCTGCAAATTCATCTCAGTCGATTACCATTACTAAACTGCTCAATTTAGCCAGTAACGTTGTATAATGACGCTACCTGGAACGTTCCCCTTGATGAAGTGATTTCTCGTTAGTCCTGTACTCCTAGTGGAAAGTCAATATCACACCCCACTGAAAGGAAAGGCTGATTTAACTTCTCAGCACATCTTTGATAAAGGGCAATGTTTAATGTACTTCTACCTCCATTGTTAAAAAATCATGTTACAAAAAAGAATAAGCATTCTGAGGACTGCTGTCTGATTTGTTATCCCATTAAAATATTTATTAAAGCAGCTCAGGTACAAAAACATTCTTATGATGAGAATTGTCACCTGCAATAAGTTAATTTTGCTGTTATGTCACTACCTTAAACTTTAAGTGGAGTGTGTGAAGCAATGTGCTATATTTCATTCTTATGTTGGAATCCTTATCCTGCAACTTAAATACGTCTGTGTTCGATCAGAGCAGTGAAGCATTGTAAGCCTTAATCTTCTTGTTGTACGTACAGGGACAATCTGGTAGGTTTGAATTCTGAGCAGTTCCTGAACTATAGTAAAAGATTTTTTTTGTAAAACTGAGTAGTAATTCAGACCTGGACTTCAGGGATAAAAATCTTACTACAAGCAGCATATAGGCAAAGTTGATGATGTGGATCTAAGAACATATGGTGGCCTCTCACCTCAGTGGTATATCTTCAGTGGTGCAAGGGTCAACCTCTTCATCTGTTGTGATTATTAACCAGAACTTTTGTCTTGACTGGAAGATTTGAATGTAGTCATGTTGATGATGGCATTGAGTATCTGCAGGAAAAAAGTTAACCTGTATGTGGGGATAACATGCACCATTAAAGGGTGAAATTAGGAAACACTTTCTCAGAAAACAAGTGCTTCAGGAATCTCAGCTTCACTCGTACAAAAACTGAATGCTTCCGCAATTGGATACTTCATTATTGGCATAAATTAACTTCACTAGAAAAGGATATCAAAAAAAAAACATGGAATGGTTGGCAGATGAAATTGTAGCTCTATTTGTCGATGACATAACGAAACAGTGATGCATGCTCAGACTGAGGCAGCAGAGGCCGCTGAATAGCCACAACTTATTTTTTTCTACTTATAGATCTGCTTGTTTTTTTCTATTTATTTTCCAGCCAGTCATTATCGTTGATCATTTTTCCAATTCCAAATTCACACACCTCAGAATTTAAATGGATCAAATATTCTGAAGAGGCAGAAGTCTAATTGCCACAATGGAACAAGTATTTTTTTGGCAGGTCTATCCATTTATATTTTGACTGTTATCATTCAATCACATTTCATTTTTGGAAATTGCCTTTTCAATTCACTTACATCACATGCTCAATAAATCTTTTTGTTTGAAACTTTACCCTTGACTATAAAACTCCCTTTTTTTTCCAAATGGCTTATTTAACTTCCTAAGTTTCAGTCTGTATTATTTGATTGTTGAAGCATTTATCATAGTGAAATTTTACTACATTTACCATATGTTTTCTTAAGAACATTACTAGCTCCACCTTCAGTTCTCTGACTTTCAAAGAAAACAAATCTAACAGTCTTAACTTTTCCTCATAATATTAGTTTCTGCTACGTTGAGTCACCTTCATTAATCATTATTGTCTGTTCTCTAGGGTAACTGTTCAGCTGAGCCCGAGTCCTCTGTGTTATCAAAATCATGCTGGCAGCTGGGTTGTATGGCACCTCTTAACAAGGTCAATAAAAATTGTTGCAGGAAGCAGCAATCTATCCTGAATACCAGTGTAAAAAAGTTGCTTAGTTGCAATGCTTAACTTTTATTCATGAGCAATGCTTTGAATTTTACAATACAGTATTTCTCTCTGCAGCCAAAACATGAGGCCTTCTAACCAGGGTAAATCATTTTGAATAGGTTATTTTCTGAATTTATTTAATCCCAGCATTGCCCTACTTGACTTTCTGGAAATTTGCTCTTTTATATAGTGTGGACAGAGAACAATGAATAAACTAGTAAAATGAATATAAATTTTGAACTGTCAACTGTCAATCATCATATGAAGGACTGAAGACTGAAGGAAGTGCTTGCATAGCAGTAAGAAGGTTAGGACAGTCAGTATCTGTAGAGAGAGAAATGGAGTTAATAGATTTTCATCAGGAAAAGATTGCAAACAATCATGTTTTAAGTTTCAGAGAAGGGAGTGCAGAAGGGATATTAATAACATGGTAGAAAAAAACAAATAGTATAGATTGTTTTGAGGAGAGTGATGAATGCAGAAAATGATGGAAATACTCAACGGGTAAGGCAGCTTCTTTGGAAAGAGAAGCAGGGTTAATATTTCTTAGTGAGAAGTGAAAAGTTGGAACAAAGGAATATTGACCCAAAACATTAGCTTATTTTCTATACGTAATGCTATATGTAATGGTTTATCTGTAGTAGCAATGTTTGGGTTATGACTAGAGATAACGGGGGCTTTGGAATGTGCACCGTCCAATGAGAGCCATGTTGTTTTTTCTTGTGGGTCTGAGAGAAGGGATTCACGGGCTTTTTTGGCAGAAGATGGAGAGAGAAGATGCCAGATGGGGAAGTTGTAGTCTGCGGAATGGAGTGGACTTGGAATGGGGTTGGGAGTCAACGACCAGAGGGAAAATTGATGGAGAACGACCAGATGGGGAGCTCCAATGTCGCGCATTCGACTGTTTCATGAGAATGGGATCTTTTTCTTTTCTGTTTCTTTAGCAATCCTATAGTCAAATTAAGAATTATATGACTCCATCGTTTAATTGCATATTGTGTACTGTTTGTTATTTCATGGTAATGATTTGTAGCAGGGGCAGCATCACGCAGCATCCACCCAACGAGATTTCTCAAGTTTGACCGGGCTGGAGGGCGTCTCCCTCACAGTAAGCCGATAGCCGAGCCTGAGGGTTACAACTGTGGAGGTATCATTTTTGGGATTAATTTCATTGGATGCTGTGTGATTACCCTGAGCATTGAACCCATGGGGTAGATATTCACACTCCGGATGATTGTTAATTCGCCTGTTAAGTACTGTTAAGATTGCAATTGTAGGGTGAAGGTTTGATAAAATGGCAGGCACAGCTCTCATTTGAATGCAGACCAGCGCTGACGTAGCGGCAGTGGGGTGGGCCGAATCATAAGTCGTAGTTTCCCGTAGTTGGGGGAGGAGATTTCAAAGACAGGGTTCTATCACTTCTGAGGAGTGACGGGAAAGAGTGGTCAGATTTGGAATGTCTACTTAGACCCTGTCACCCAGGGAGGAGGGAGAATTCTGAGTTAGTATCTGCCCTTACTTCTCTGGCAAATTAATGGATAAATGTCGAGGTTCAAAGTCCCAGCTGTGGTAGGCTCCGCCTATTCTCTGGAATGACACCCACCCCTGAGGGGAAGAGGAGGAGTATGAGACTGGGCGGAGCGGACCTCTCAGTTGTTAGATGAGTGGCAGTGCTCTGATGACGAAAAGCAACAGAGATTGGTTGGTAGGGTGGTCCCAGTGGCAGACTTCCTGGGAAAAGAGAATAGGCGCTCGTGAGGGCTGGCATTGGTGGACGTACATAACAGGGAGCAGATAGAGTGGAGTGCCTCAGGGAGGACTTCCTGCCATCGAGAGACCAGCAATCCCTTTGACTTAAGGGCTAAAAGTGTGACCTTCCACACTGTGGCATTCTCCCTCTCCACCTGTCCATTTCCCCGAGGATTATAACTTGTGGTCTGACTAGTAGCAATGTACTAGCTAGCAGGTACTGGCACAGCTTGTCACTCATAAAGGACGACCCTCTATCACTGTCGATATAGCAGGGATATCCGAACAGAGTGAAGAGCTGGCGCAGGGCTTTTATGACGGACGTGGCAATAGCGTCGGGGCAGGGGATGGCAAAGGGGAACCGCGAGTACTCGTCAATAATGTTGAGAAAGTAGACATTGCAGTCGGTGGAGGGAAGGGGGCCCTTAAAGTCAACACTCAGTCGCTCAAAGGTGCGGGTGGCCTTGATAAGTTGTGCCTTTTCAGGACGGTAGAAGTGCGGTTTGCACTTGGCAGTCCCTGGTCATCGTCCTGACATCCTCAAGGGAGTACAGCAAGTTCCGGGCTTTCAGGAAATGGTAAAATCAGGTGACCCTCGGGTGGCAAAGATGTGCATGGAGGGCATATAGCTGGTCGAGCTGCACGCTGGCACACACTCCCCGGGATAGGGCATCAGGGGGCTCAGTGAGCCTTCCACACCGGTACAGGATATCATAGTTGTAGGTGGAGAGTTCTATTCTCCACCCCAAAGTTTTATCATTTTTGATTTTGCCCCGCTGTTGGTTGCTAAACATGAACGCAACTGAGCGCTGGTCGGTCAGCAAAGTGAACGTTTTGCCGGTGAGATAGTGCCTCCAGTGCCTAATAGCTTCCACTATGGCCTGGGCTCCTTTCTCCACCGTGGAGTGCCGACTTTCAGAGCCTTGAAGGGTACGAGAAAAGAATGCTACTGGCCTGGCTGCCTGATTGAGGGTAGCAGCAAGCGCGAAATCGGAGGCGTCACTCTCTACTTGGAAGGGAATGGTCTCATCCACCGCATGCATCGTTGCTTTGGCAATGTCTCCTTTAATGCGGCTGAAGGCCGCGCAGGCCTCGGCAGAGAGAGGGGAAATGTGGTAGACTTGACCAGGGGGCGGGCCTTGTCTGTGTAATGGGGGTCCCATTGGGCATAATAGGAAAAGAAGCCCAGGCACCATCTGAGGGCTCGGAGGGTGGTGGGAAGAGGGAGTTCTAACGGGGGCGCATACGGTCGGGATCAGGGCCAATGACCCCGTTCTCCACGACATACCCAAGGATAGCGAGTCGGGTGGTTCTGAACACACACTTGTCCCTGTTATAAGTAAGGTTCAGGGCTTTGGCCGCTTGGAAAAATGGTTGGAGGTTGGCGTTGTGATCCGACCAGTCGTGACCACAGATGGTGATATTATCCAGACAGGGAAATGTGGCCTTCAGTTGGCACTGGTCCACCATCCAGTCCATTTCCCTCTGGAAGACCGAGACACCATTTGTGACACCAAATGGGACGCGCAGGAAGTGATAGAGCCTGCCGCCCGCCTCGAAGGTGGTGTAGGGGCGGTCCTCCGGGCAGATTTCAGATCTATTGTCGAGTATACTTTGTACTGAGCTATCTGGTTGACCATATCCGCGATGCGGGGTAGGGGGTACGCGTCAAGCTGCGTGAACCTATTGATGGTCTGGCTATAGTCCACGACCATCCTATTTTTCTGCCTGGTCCAAACAACAACCACCTGGGCCCTCCAAGGACTTGTGCTTGGCTCAGTGATCCCCTCCCTGAGCAGCCGCTGCACCTCTGACTGAATGAAGGCCCTGTCCCCCACGCTGTACCTCCTGCTTTTAGTTGCCACAGGTTTACAGTCGGGGGTCAGGTTGACGAACAGCGGTGGGGGAGGTATCTTGAGGGTGGAGAGGCTGCAAGTGGTGTCAGTAGTGCAGCTGTCGGCATGGTGCTGGGTGGGACGTGTGGGTCAGTGTGTGTGTGTGGTCAGTAGCGGGGTATATGACGAAGTCCCACAAAACTGTGGATTCCTGACAGTGAGTGATGGGAGGGGCCCGTCATATGCCATAGTCACACTTTCGAGATGGCTCTGGAAGTCCAGCCCCAATAGCACAGGTGCGCACAGTTGAGGCATGACCAGTAGCGCAAAGTCCTGATATTCTGTGCCCTGCACCACCAATGTCATTACACAACCCACCCGGATGTCTGTGGAATGCGACCCAGAAGCCAAGGTGACCCTCTGTCTTACTGGCCGTGTCACGAGTCCACAGCGTTGCACTGTGTCCGGGTCAATAAAACTCTCAGTGCTGCCCGTGTCAAACAGGCAGCTAGTCCTGTGCCCCTCCACCAGGATGTCCATCATTGACCTTGCAAGCTGGTGTGGGGTGCTTTGGTCGAGGGTTATGGAGGCCAGAGTTGAACTGCCATCTTGGTGCCCGGTAAGCACTGGTGGGTCGGGGGCGGGACGAGATGTCATCGACAAAGATGGCCGTCCTCATCCAGACATGCAAGATGGTGGCCCCCATGCCTCGCACGAGGCGGGCAGGCAAGATGGCGGTGACCATGCCTCACACGCAGCGCTGCCCAACCCCGCTTCTGGTTCAGACTTACAGACCTTGGCGAAATGGCCCTTCTTCCTGCAGCTGGAGTAGGTTGCTTCTCAGTCCAGGCAGCATTTTCGGGGGTGGTTTTTGAGTCCACAGAAGTAACACTGCGTGGACTTGTGACTGGCAGCATCTGTGGTTGGTTTTGGGGAGTTCGTGGACCCGCGACTGGCAGCGGTGTTGGTGAATTCGCTCGCGGGTGGCGGGGTCTGAGGTGTCCATGGATCCAGCAGGGGATCGCGCGGCTGGACAGCATCAGCGTTGTGCAGAGCAGCCTCCAGCGTATCGGCTGTCTCGATCGCTGAGCATAAGGTAAGATCGGCATTTTCCAGCAGCCGCTGGCGCACGTACACTAACCTGATCCCCGTAATGAAGGCATCTCGTACTAGCAGCTCTGCATGTTGCTCTGCTGTTAGACCTTTGCAGTCGCAAGTCCGCACGAGTGTCTGTAGGGCTCGGAGAAACTCGGTGCTCGTCTCATCGGGTCGCTGCCGCCATGTCGTTAAGCGATGTCTTGCATAGACGGTGTTCATCGGCCGCAGGTACTGTCTTTTGAGGGCGTCCAGTGTCCCTTGGTAGGTTGGCAGGTCTCTGATAAGGGAATATACTTTTGGACTTACTCTTGATAGAAGGATTTTGTACATTGTGGCAGGCTCAGTCACTGGAATCTGTTCCAAGTATGATTGGAAGCATGCAAGCCAGAGTTCAAAGGCAAGAGCTGCTTCTGGAGCTTGGGGGTCCAATTCTAATTTTTCCGGACAATACTCTCCATGTTTTAAAACTTCCAGTCAATAAAATTGATGCACCATCAATAACTCTCTGAGATGTGAGGCGAGATATCGGCTTTTATTGGCTGGAAGAAGGAACAAGCAGCAATTGACCACCATGCTACATCCTGGAGACTGAGAGGCCAGGCTCAGGCCTCAATCGCCTTTATACCGGGGTCTGTGGGAGGAGCCACAGGAGCAGTCAGCAGGGGGCGTGTCCAGACAGGTGTATGTAGTTCACCACAAGTGGGTGGGTTGCTTACATCGCAAGAGCAATCAGAGTGTTGCAGTATCCCCTAGCAACTATGGATGATTACATGAAAGCATTGGAAAATGCCTTTAGCACGACAGGAAGCCCAGTGGAGCTTGTGGCGGGGTTTCAGAACATGTGCCAGGAGAAGGGGGAGAAGCTTTCTGCCTACATCTTTTGGCTAGAAGGGCAGCTAAATTGTTTGTGGCACAGAGGGACCATTCAGGTGGCTGAGGTGCTAGGTACATTAGAGCCGGTTTGTCTGGACCCCATTGAGAAGGGAGGCATTTCAATTCTGGTGGGGTCCTCTGGTGAGGAAGCTCAGGGAGGCCTGCAAGGAGAAGGCTGGTGAGAGCTTTTTGGGGACATTGTCTGTGGACCCGGTGTTTCAAGCTGCTTTTGAGGAAGGGTGTGTCTGCATTGGGCCAGATAATGAACTTAGACGAGGGACTGTGTGGTTCACCCAGTCAAAGCCAATGGTGGTACGGCTCAGGGAAGTAGCGAGAGTGATGGAGAACTCCAAATTTCCCAGAATGCTGAGGCAGAGGCCCTCTTGGTGGATGCTCCAGAAGACCACAAGGAGGAGTCGAGGTTTCCTGCTGGGGTACTGGTGAGGCCCGATCTGCAGAAGCCCTCGGTCTTACAGGCAAGCAGGATGGCAGTGATTGTCAGGAATGCTACAAAGAGGGAGGTCACCTTCAAATGTGGGATGCCCTTGGCACATCTGTCCCCGGTGACAGTAATGTCTAGTGTCCCGGTGAGACAAGCCAGCGAGAAACAATTGGAAAGAGGCGGAAAATTTTCCACTGAGTCATTCAACTTCGGGGACTCTCCAGTTCCTGCTGGTTGGAAGAGGAGGTCGGTAGAGAAGGTATCTTTTCCACTGACAAGTTTGATGTGGGTTGTTCCAAGAACACTCGTCACACTATCCGGGTGACCGAGGACAGCCTTTTCAGGGAGAGGTCGTGGAGACCGGCCCCTGCAGATGTGGAAGACATTCAGCAGCATTTGTATAAATTGATGGAAGCTGGGATCATCACTGAGTCCAGAAGCCCCTATGTGTCCGCAATAGTAGTGGCCAGAAAGAGAATGGGAAGGTACGGATGTGTGTGGACTATAGGACTCTGAACAGGCGTACTGTCCCTGACCAGTATACGGTCCCGAGATCAAAGACACACTGACCTGTCTGAATGGTGTGAAGTGGTTTAGTGTGCTGGACTTGAGTAGTGGATATTACCAGATCCCCATGAATGAGGCTGACAAAGAGAAGTTGTCGCACCAGGAGAACAGAGTGTGGCCCCTACCGCTTTTGGGGAGCTATGTTACTGCCTTTTACTCCAAGGTTGGAGTTTGTGTTTTGCAGGAAGGGTTGGTGAATTATCTCAATGTCATGAGGACATGACTAACTTTGGTGGTTGGAGAGTGTAATGCGCTGTAAGGTTTCACTGCTAATGTAATGGTTTCTCTGTAGCAGCAGTGTTTGGGTTATGTCTAGAGATAACGGGGGCTTTGGAATGTGCACCATCCAATGAGAGCCATGTTTTTCTTTCTTGTGGATCTGAGAGAAGGGATCTGCGGGCTTTTTCAGCAGAAGAGGGAGAAAGATGATGGCAGAACGAGAAAGTCATAGTCTGCAGGACTTGGAATGGGGTCAAGAGTTGATGCCCAGAGGGAAAATTGATGGAGAACAAACAGATGGGAAAACAATGAGATCCGACGTTGAGCTGTTTCATGACTGTTTGGCTGTTTCATGAGGATGGGCACTTTCTCATTTTTGTTTCTTTATTAACCCTATAGTCAAATTAAGAATTATAAAGTTCAATCATTTAATCACATACTGTGCACTATTTGTTATTTTGTGGTGCTGATCTGTAATAGGGGAACACAAAACATTTTGAAGAATGTCGCAGTGAGTAGGGCAAGATATGAATAGATAAGGAACAATACAACAGAGTGATCATTTCATTTCTCCCTTTAACTGTTCTTTCCCTTCTTCCTTGTAATGCTTTGTATCTAATTATGGAAATAATACTGAATGTTGAATCAAATTAGTAATGATTACACTGGATCCTAGCTATTATAGTATATGAAAGATAGCATCAGGTTTGGGATGGTGGTGAATATTTGTCGTGCATTGAGACATTTGATGTTGCAGTGTTGCCAAGCTTAGCGAACACGGCGATATCAAATACCATCAGATCTGAGTTGGATTTAACTATTCATCTTTAATTGAATGTCTGATGCTCAAAATCACTAAAAGGGTTCATAATGAAGGACATAATTCAAAATACATGCCAGTTTTTTCATACATGTATGCAAATTGGTCTTTGGAAACATGTTTAATTGTAATTAAATGAGATATGATCACATCATTTACCATTGGACAGTTGGCCATATTTACTGCTCATCCCTGAACACCACTGTCCTCACCCTATCAGAGATCTTCCCTTTGTCCTATCCATCCCTCCTCCAACTTAATACTAATCCATTTTCCTCTTCTTTCCAGTTCTGATTAGAGGAGACAGACCTGAAATATTCTCTGTTTCTTTTTCCATAAATGCTGTCTGAACGACTGAGTACTTCCAGCTTTTATTCCTCACTTAATGCTTGCTTTGAAAAACTTGGATTCAAATTTTTTTTAGGGTCTTTGAGATTTTTTCAGTCAAAGGCAGAAAAGGAGATTGACAGCAGCTGGGGCCTTGGTTTTTAGGAACCTGAAACCCTTGATAGCTGTGGATATTGTGGCAAACTGCAAAAGGACAAGGTAAAACTGGTTGCTCTGGGTCAGTAAGTATGGGTAAGAAGCAGTGTACTTGACAGAAAAAAAACCAACTGCAAGTCTTAATTAGGGGAGGTGTAGAAGAGGAAGAATCCATGTGAGAAGGTAGCTGAAAATGGCCCCTTTTCAGGACTGAAGTAAGAGAAGTACACCTACTCCTTCTAAAACCACATCTAATTATTTTAAAAGAATGTCACCCAGGTCATGGATGAGTCAACACTCAGAAACTGGAGATACAGATATGGTGAGTCTTTATTCCAACATAGTATCACAGAACACTACAGCACAGAAAGAGCCCTTCAGCCCATCTAGTTCATGCCAAATTAGTATTCTGCCTAGTCTCATTGACCTGAACCTGGACCATAACCCTCCCATCCACGTAAGTAACCAAATTTCTCCTAACTGTTGAAATCAAACCCCATCCACCATTTCTGCTGGCAGCCCGTTCCACACTCTCATCACCTTCTGAGTGTAGCAGCTCCCCCTCATGTTCCCCTTAAACCTTTCACCTTTCACCTTTCACCCTTAACTCATGACTTCTAGCTAAAAAAGTCTGCTTGATTTTATGCAATCTTTATCTCGTAATGTTGTATACCTCTATCAAATCTCCCCTTGTCATCCTACACTCCAAAGAATAAAGACCTAACCTACTCAACTCTTCCCTATAACTCAGATGCTCAAATCCTGGCAACATCCTTGTAAGTTTTCTGTGCAGGGCTTTAAACTCACTGATATCTTTCCTGCACATAGGTGACCAGAACTGCATACAAACTCCAAATTAGGCCTCACCAATGTCTTCTACAACTTCTACATAATATCCCAATGAAAGGAAGTAAGGGAGAATTGCTAATGAGAGAGTCAGTCAAATCATGGGCATTGTTATTTTTATACCTTTTAGCCTTCCATATTTCTCTCATCACCCTGCAGCTGGGTCAAGATGGAAAGTCTTTGGTCTCATCAGTAACATCACCACACATCAGTCATCAGGAAGCTCTTCTCATTCCATTAACATCCAGTTCTTAAGGTAGAAAAGCAATTAACATCATGTATCAAATGCATATATTTATATAGGAATATATACATTTAGATGGTTTGCATAACTGGGTCTCATGCAACTGGAGTTTCTGTGTACTTATGTCATCCTATATAAACCTGAGTAATAAAGTTTGAGACAATTAGAGCAGGTGATTGTGGTTGGGATGCCATAAACTGCACTTAAACTATACATATGAATGATGGAGTCATAGAATCGTAGAAAAGTACAGTGCAGGAACAGGCACTTTGGCTCATCTAGTCTGTGCTGAATCTTTAAAATCATCTAGTCCCATCAACTTGCACCCGAAGCATAGCCATCCATACCCCTACTATCCAGAGAAAACTGCTCATAAACGCTGAAATCGAACTGGCATGTATGAGTTGCAATGGCAGCTCTTTCCACACTTTCACCACCCTCTGAGTGAGAAGTTTTCCTTCATGTTTCCCTTAAACCTTTTACCTTTCACCCTTAACCTATGACCTCTAGTTGTAGTCCCACTCAAATGGGAAAAACCTGCTTGCATTCACTCTATCTATTCCCCTCATAATTCTGTAGACCTCTATCAAATTTCCCCTCAATCTTCTACATTCAAAGGAATAAAGCCCTAACCTATTCAACCTTTCCTTATAACTCAAGTCCTTCAGTTCTGGCAGCATCCTTGTAAATTTTCTCTGTAATCTTTCAACCTTATTTACATATTTCCTGTAGGTAGCTGACCAAAAATGCACACAGTACCTCATACTAAAACTTTATAGAGGTGAAATATAAAGCATGCAGAACAACGCCAAGATCTTTGCTTCAGGCATTTCTTCCATTTTTCTCGAATATAGTTTCAGTATGATTCCCTAAATGGTTAAACACTTGTGAACTTCCAGCCCAGTCTTCCTTAAATGTAGAAGATTAAGGATTGGTCAGACTAAGCTAATTGAAAGACTTGATAAGACAGGTAGAGATGCCTGCCTTTTCGTGGACCAGTCCATGTTCAAAGACAACACCACTATTGCTCTTCAACTCTTGCTACTCTATTGGCAAATGCATTGGCACTGCTTCCTGCACCTGAGCTGAACTCATCAATTTCATCAACTTTGCCTCTGGATTCCAACTTGCCCTCAAATATACCAGGTGCATTTCTGTCACCTCTCTCCCCTTTCTCAGTCGTTCTGTCTCCATCTTTGAAGACAGTTTATCTAACGATATCTACTGTATCCATTGCTCCCAGTGTGGCCTCCTGTATTTTAGTGAGATCCAACAAAAATTGGGAAACCGCTTCGTCCAAAACCTTTACTCCATCCACCACAAAAACATGGCTTTCCCGGTGACTAAACATTCCAAACCTACTTCTCATACTCATTCTGACATGTCAGTCCATGGTCTCCTCAACTGCCACAATGAGGCCACACTCAGGGTGGAGGGGCAAAGTCTTATATTCCATCTGGGTAGCTTCCAAACTGATAGCATGAGCGTTTA
Organism: Hypanus sabinus; assembly: GCF_030144855.1. Taxonomy (NCBI): domain Eukaryota; kingdom Metazoa; phylum Chordata; class Chondrichthyes; order Myliobatiformes; family Dasyatidae; genus Hypanus; species Hypanus sabinus. The sequence goes on from NC_082715.1 coordinate 30,440,090, forward strand.
TTTCTTGAACTTCTGGTAATTGCCCCTGTCTCCACCTTACCATTCCCCATTCCAGTTTACCTCTCACACCTTCTTGTCTTACATACCCATCACCTCTCTTTGGTGCTCTTCCCCTTTCCTTTTTTTCCATGGTCTTGTGTCCTCTCCTATCGGTTCCCCCTTCTCCAGCCCTTTAACTCTCTCACTGGTTTCATCTATCACCTCCCACATTGTACTTGTTTCTCCCCCACCCCCCACCATCTTATTCTGACTTATTCCCCCTTCCCTTCCAGTCCTGATGAAGGTTCTCGGCCTGAAACGTCAACGTTTATACATTTTTCCATAGCTGCTGCCTGACTTGCTGAGTTTCTCCAGCTTTTTGTGTGTTGCTTTGGGTTTCCAGCATCTGCAGAATTTCTCATGTTAGCTGTGAAGCCTTGCATGCTCCTTTGTGAAAAGGAAGTGAAATCTAAACTGATGATTTCAAAGCTGTGATGGATAAATTTTGGGAAGGCAAAGTTATTAATGGTTACAGTACAAAGACAGTAAAAGAATTTAAGGTGTGGTAGAGTTCTTTTCTGATCAAAGGACAGGCAGCCTCAAGTGGCCAAATGGCCTTCTTCTATTCCACTCCTCAAAATGCTGGCATCCTGTTCAACGGATCGCCCATCATCAGCAGTGATCTGGGGAAACAGTGCAGGGGTTACCCGTATTACTGTGGATGGTTATGGTCTTTGAGAAGTCACAGAAAGTCGGAAAAGTTGAGGTACTGCTTCAAAATAAATCAGGAAGACAGTTTTCATGAAACCACAGATTCGGTCGCATGATTAAATGTCACTGCTCAAAAAAATCTGCACTTTGGGGAGTTGGAGATCCTCAGACTTTCATGCTGTTTATGAGATTGTCAAATGGAGAATGTATGACCACAGTTTTATTGATGACTCTTTCAAGTTTTGGAAATTCTATCTGTAGAATTTGTGCCCTTTCACACTGAAGCTGGGACTCCATTTGAGAAGCGAATGTTGAATCTAACTGGAGCAAACCACGCATCTGTCATTTGCTTGACAAATCATTGCACTCCTGATCAACTGATGCTACAGATGTCTTCAGCTGCATCCTAAAACTACTACATAGCTACATTAACATTCAGTGTTCTGGTGACCTTCACAACAAATCACAATGCATTGTGTTTAATAAAATGGGCTGCTATCAATTTTCGGCAAGTAACACAACCTCAGGGTAACTTTGTGAGTCAATTTCCACTAATATTACTTGAGGTCAAGTAAGGGAATTTCTCAGGAGGAGAGTAACATTGGAAAGATCCAAAATATCTCTTCAGTTAAATAGCCATTTACAAAATAATAAAAAAGTGCTTGCTCCTATATAACAACAAATGTACAACATGTAGTTTTGGATTATTGACTGGCAAATAATATTTGTACCAAACAACGGTCATCTCCAGCAGGAGATGTCATTCTAGACTCATGATGATTACTGACAGCCCCAATCACTGGAGATTGGCAACTTGATCACTTTGCACTGAAGTGGACTTTTTTGGTTCAGTTTTGTCCTTTCTAGTAAGAACTATGTTTAATTTACGTTTCCAAAGATAAAAGATAAAGATTAGTTTTATTTGTCACATGTACAGGGAAACGTTTAGTGAAATGTTTTGTTTTGTATCAGATCAAATCAGCGATGCTTGTGCTGGGTCCACAAGTGATGTCATCCTCCTGGCGCCATGCGACAGTGAGGATAGGAATAGAATGAGGTGGCAGATCAATGTGTGGCTGAAGAATTGGGACGGGGGCAGGGGTTCGTATCTCTGGAGAATTGGGACCTCTTCTGGGGCAAGTGTGACCTATACAAATCGGACTGGTTGCACTTGAATCTGAGTTGGACCAATATTTTTGTGGGCAGATTTACTAAAGTTGCTGGGAGTGGTTTAAACTAATATGATAGGGGACAGGAAACCAGTATGAAAGAGCTGAGGATAAGCCAGCAGGTTTATAGTAGATGATGGAAGTAACATGAATGTAAAGACGGACAAGGCAATAATTGAGTACAAATGCAGACAGAGTAAAGAGGTAAATTGTACCACAGAGACAAAATTCCTAAGGGTGAAGAATACAGGACTGAAGGTGCTGTATTTGAATGCGTTTGGAATAAAGTGGACAAACTTGTGCACAATTAGAAATTGGTTGGTATGATGTTGTGGATGTCACTGAGATGTGGCTGAAAGAAGGCCATAGTTGGGATCTTAACATCAAAGGATATACTTTGTATTGGAAGGACAGGCAGGAAGCCATAGGCAGTAGTGTGGCTCTGTTGGTAAGAGATGGAGTTACAGCTTTAGAAAGAGGTGACATGGGGTCAGAGAATATTGAATTTTTGTGGGTAGAGGTAAGAAGCTGCAAGGGTAAATCACCATTATGAGAATCATATATAGGCCTCCAAAGAATAGCCAAGATCTGCGGCTGAGTTTGCAAAGGGATATAATAAGGGTAATGACACAATTGTGATGGGGGATTTCAGTGAGCGAGGGGATTGGAAAAATCAGGTTGTTGTCGGATCGTAAGAGAGGGAATTTGTTCAATGCCTACGAGATGGCTTTTTAGAGCAGCTTGTACTTGAGCCTACTCAGGGGAAGTTATTTTAGATTGGGTGCTGTGTAATAACCAGATCTTATTAGGGAGCTTAGTTTAAAGGAGCCCTTAGGAAGCAGTGAAAATAATATGATTGAATTCGTACTGCAATTTGAAAGGGAGAAGCATAAGTCACATATATCAGTATCAGAATGGAATAGAAGGAATTACAGAGGCATGAGAGAGGAGCTTGCCCAAGTGGATTGGAGGAAGATACTGGCAGGGATGACAGCAGAGCAGAGATGGCTGAAATTTCGGGGATTAGCTCACAAGGTGCAGGATAGATATGTCCCACAGAATAAGAAGTTCTCAAATGGCAGGGGTAGGCAACCGTGGCTGACAAGGGAAGTTAGGGACTGCATATAAGTCAAGGAAAGGGCATATCATGTAACAAAAGTGAGTGGGAAGTTGGATCATTGGTAAGCTTTTAATATCCAACAAAAGGCAAATAAAAAAGCTATAAAGATAAAAGATTAAATATGTGGGCAAACTAGCCAATAATATAAAGCAGGATGCCAAAGATTTTTTCAATTATATAAAGAGTAAAACTTAAAGAGTACTTTGCATCTGTCTTCACTATGGAAGACACTAGCAGTGTACCAGAGGTCCGTGAGTATCAGGGAGCAGCAGTGAATGCCATTCCTATTAGAAAGGAAAAAATGCTAAGTAGACTGAAAGATCTTAAAGTGGATAAATCACCTGGACCAGATGGAGTCCTGAATGCAGTTGCTGAAGAGATAACGGATGCATTGGTTGTGATTTTTCAAGAATTACTTGATTCTGGCATGGTCCCAGAGGACTGGAAAGTCGCAAACGTTACTCCACTCTTTAAGAAGGGAGGAAGGCAAAAGCAAGGAAATTATAAGTCAGTAAATCTAACCTCAATGGTTGGGGAAGTGTTGGAGTCTACACTTAAGTATGAGGTTCTGGGATACTAGGAGACACATGATATAATAAGTCAAAGTCAGCATGGTTTCCTTTGAGGGAAATTTTGCCTGACAAATCTGTTAGAGTTCTTCAAGGAAATAACAAGCTGGGTGGGCAAAGGAGAGGCAGTGGATGTCACTTACTTGGATTTTCAGAGGGTATTTGATGAGGTGCCACACATGAGGCTGCTTAACAAGATAAAATCCCACACAAAATGTTGGTGGAACACAGCAGGCCAGGCAGCATCTGTACGGAGAAGCACTGTTGACGTTTCGGGCCGAGACCCTTCGTCAGGACTGGCAAAGGGTCTCAGCCCGAAACGTCGACAGAGCTTCCCCCTATAGATGCTGCCTAGCCTGCTGCGTTCCACCAGCATTTTGTGTGTGTTGCTTGAATATCCAGCATCTGCAGATTTCCTCATGTTTGAAGATAAAATCCCATTGTGTTACAGGAAAGATACTGGCATGTATAAAGAAATAGCTGACAGGCAGGAGAAAGTGAGTGGGAATAAAAGGGGCCTTTTCTGATTGGCTGCCAGTTGCAAATGATGTTCCTCAGGGGTAAGTATTGGGACCACTACTTTTCACAATGTTTGTCAATGATTTGGATAGGGGTTGATGACTTTGTGGCAAAGTTTGCAGATGATACAAAGATAGGTGGAGGAGTAGGTAGTGCCGAGGGTAATTGCAGCAGGACTTAGACAAATCGGAAGAATAGGCTAAAAAAAAGTAGCAGATGGAATACAGAGTTGGGAAATGTACATGAATGCATTTGGTAAAAGGAACAACAGTGCAGACTATTATCTTAATGGGGAGAAGGTTCAAATCAGAGGTGCAGAGGGACTTAGGAGTCCTCATGCAAGACTCCCAAAAGGCTAATTTACAAGTTGAGTCTGTGGTAAAGAAGGCAAATGCAATGTTGCCATTTATTTCAAGGGGGAATCGAATATAAGAGCAAGGAAATAATACTGAGCCTTTATAAGACACTAGTCAAGCCACATTTAGAATATTGTCAACAGTTTTGGGCAATGTATCTCAGAAAGGGAGTGTTCTCATTGGAGAGGCTGCAGAAGAGGATGATTCTGGAGATTGAGGGGTTAACATATGAGAAAAATTTGGCAGCTTTGGGCCTGTACACACTGGAATTTAGAAGAATGCAGGATGATCTTGTTGAAACCTACCAAATGTTGAAAAGAGTAGATAGAGTGGGGAGGATATTTCCTGTGGCGGATTTATCCAGAACTAGAGGGCACAGCAAAGGTCGACCTTTTAGAATGGAGGTAAGGAAGAATTTTTTTAGCCAAAGAGTAGTAAATCCGTGGAACACTCTGCCACAGTCTGCTCTGGAGGCCAAGTTAATCCGTATATTTCAGGAAATGGTTTTCTGATCAGTCAGGGCATCAAAGGATATGGTGAGAGGGCAGTGTATGGGGTTTGTGTGGGATCAGAGATCAGCCATGATGGAATGGCAGTGCAGACTTGATGGGCTGAATGACCTAATTCTGTTCCTATGTCTTGTGGTTTTATGGTCTATAGCCTGCCCACAAGTCACTAACCATAACCATACAGCATTGGAATGCAGGAGGAAAATGAGGCACCACGAGGAAATCTACATGTCACCAGGAAAATGTACATACTCCACAATGGGAATTGAAATCCAATCTTACAGATCCACAGTTTAATATGTTTTTCTTGTGAATATCACTTAACTCCGATGTTGACTTTGATTTCTTTATTTTCACTACTGAATTTGTCAGCATCACGAGTTGAGGATGATGAGGCCACACTCAGGTTGGAGGAGAAAAACCTTATATTCGGTTTGGGTAGCTTCCAACCTGATGGCATGAACATTGGTTTCTCAAACTTCTGGTAATTGCCTCACCTCTTCACCATTTACATTCCCATTTCCCTCTCTCACCTCATCTCCTCTCCTGCCCGTCACCTCCCTCTGGTGCTCCTTCCAGTTCCCTTTCTTCCATGGTCAGCTATCCTCTCCTGTGAGATTATTCCTTCTCCAGCCTTTATCTCTTTCACTTCTCAGCTTTCCAGCTTTTTACTTCACCTCTCCCCCTTTCCCAGTTTCACCTAGCACCTACCACCTTGCACTTCTTCCTCCACTCCCCCCCAAACTTCTTGCTCTAACTTCTCACCTTTTATTCCAGTCCTGATGAAGGCTCTCGGCAACGTCAACTGTTTACTCTTTTCCATAGATGTTACCTCACCTGCTGAGTTCCTCCGGCATTTTGTATGCATTGCCAACATTTTAGGCCTTGCTATTTAGAATATATTACCCAAAAAAGTTTCGTGTCAAGAAAAACTGTGTGGTCATAGAAACATAGAAAAACTACAGCACAATACAGGTCCATGGTGAATGACTCACCTCCCAGCTTCCTAAAGCTTGAAGGTCAATGTTCTCGATTTGCCTGGATGGCTGCAGCTGTAACATCCTTAATAGCACTCAGTGGCATGGAAGATAAAGCAGCTTGTTTGATTAACAACACCTGGCTGTTTTAAACATTTATAAGCCTGGTTGCATTGAGTGTTATTTCTAAACAAACCAAAATCTCCCAACTCTCTGCTAAGCAGTATTTCGATAGTACATACAGCTCCAAGATGAGTGTCTGTGGTGCTAATAGGAGATAACTACTTGCCAAGACACAGAGAACTCTTCTCATAATGCTTTGAACTCTAAATCACCTTAAGAGATGGATAACTATCACAATCACAAGATCCAAAACTCCCTTGCTCACTATTGAAGAAGTTATTTTAATATATTCCTCTGATCAGCACCTTATATCTCATATACTTTGAACTGCATTTACACTTCCATAAATTTGCTGCACGCTTTACCATGTGTATCATCAAATGCTCCCTACTAGAGTGGATCTGCAGAATGGCTGATGTGTGTTGCTGCCTGCCAGTGTACTGTAGATGTTGGTAATATAGGTAATGCATCAGAGTGTGATTAAGTTCTGGGTAGCCAAAACAAGAATAGGATATTCTCATAAACCATACTGTAGTAATCATGCAATAACATATATAAATGATGATAGTTGATCAATGGTTCCAAGGTTGTCAAGCCGAGGAGTGGTGGTGGGGACAAGCTCCCACTACCTAAAAGTGTTCCTCACAGCATGTGCCTCAAATAGCCTCTGACAACCAAGTCCAACTCCTGGCCTTCTCGTGTGTCTTAGACTCTAAGCCCGGCGGAACTGTTTCTACCGACAGGAGAAGGGGTGAAGGTGGGTCCTGGCACCTTAAAACCAGTGCTTTGGGTAGACGGAGCTCGTCAGCCTGGGAAGGCAGTCCATCTAAGAGAGGGAAAACTCAGGTTTCAAACCTCCGCTGCCTTGCGGCCATATCCCCTTATGGGAAGGGCTTCGGGAGTAAACCCTGAGGACAAATCCGGAGCTGGAGCCCCTAAGGCAGTCCGACGTTGCCTTCAACCTCACTCTAGCAACTCCTGCGCCGACACTGATGCCAAGTTGTATCGGCCCTTGCCCTTCCCTCGGACAACATCGGTGGCATGGAGAGGGGAGACTTGCTGCTTGGGCAACTGCTTGTCTTCCATACAACCCTGCCCAGGCCTGCACCCTGGAGAGGACACTGCTCTAGCAACACAGACTGAAGCAAAACTTCCCGGGAGCAGATCCATGGTCTCGTGAGACTAACAGATGCCATCAAAAGTTGACCAATACACATTAATCAGAAAAGCAGTGTAAATTCTATTTCAGTACTCACTAATAGGGATGTAATATCTTTAATATACACCTGAAAAGCTAAATGGAGCTTTGGTTTAACAATGCATATGAAAGACAATATCTTTGGAGGTTCAGCATGCCTTTAGTATTGCACTCCAAATGTGAAGCTAGAACTTCAGTTTCTAGAGTAGGTCATGAACCTGTAACCTTTAGAGAATGTCAGGTGGATGAATAACATTGGTTTAGCAATGTACATATCCAGTCAGTAATATTACTAAATGTAATTGTTTCAGTTGTTAATAGTTGTTTTCATTAACACCATTGTACAAATAATTACAAAAATTACTAGAGTGGAACATCATTATCAACACTTGGGAGATTAATTATGCCTTACAGACATAAGGGATGTGACGTTTTGCTGTATTGCTTCGACCAGAAAGCATGATTCTTTTCCTCCATTCACAAAAGGGAGAGGAACACAAAAACTATGGGTAAACAGCTTTTGAAATGCAAATGACCAAGCCCGTAATTCTACAGTGCAACGTTAGATTGAAATGTACAGCCCCTGGTTGGATCTGAATCTCAGTTCCATTTTGCATTTTCAGTGCCAGATGTTGTTGTTACAACAGCGTATTTCAAGCTGACAGAGCACTGTATTACGAGGACAGGTTGTCACAAAACTTGCTTCTACCCCTGATAATGCATCAGGAGAAGCACTGGTGACAACCATAAAGCAACTCCATAATTCCAGTGAAACGTTCAGCGATTAAATCTTACTTGAAATAGAAAAGGAGGTAATGCTGCAATCAAAATGAAATGTTAAATCAGTGTTTTCATTTTTTTTTAAATACATGATTAAGAAGCTACCAGGTGCACTGTACATTAACCATCTTTGTCAGACTACAGTCCTAATATCAACCTACATACACAATGCTGGAAGAACTCAGCAGGTCAGGCAGCATCCATGAGAAAAGAGTAGCCAACGTTTCAGGCCGAGACCCTTCATCAGGTTCTAATATCAACCTATCCATGTCTCTTTAGGCAGCTGTTATCTGCATCACAAATTCTAACAGGGGACGAGAGCAATGTCTTGCACTTCCATCCATGTGGCATTAGATACTGGGTCCATGGTCGATCCAACATTCTCCCTCACAACTCCGCACACAGGACCTCTCTCAGCCTGATCCACAGTGTGGAACCATAACCTGTGAACCACAACCTCTGAACCTCGACTTGCAGCTTATAATTCTCTTGCTGACCTTTAATTCCAGTATTTATGTAATTATAAGTTGCAACCTGCTATCATGTCACTGTATGCCCCAATCTCATGCATATAATGCATACACTGATTTACAGTCAGCTGTCATATTATTAGGTGCTTCCTGCAGCCACTGGCTGTATGTTTGAGGTCTTCTGCTGCCGTGGCACATTCTCTTCAAAGTTTAATGTGTTGCCTATTTAAAGATGCTCTTCTGCATGCCGCTGAGTTACTGTCGATTTCCTGTCAGCTTGAACCAGTCTGTACTTTCTTTGCTGATCTCTGTTAATTATAAGCCTTTTTACCCACAGAACTCCGCTCACTGGGCATTTTTTTTTGTTTTTTACACAATTTTCTGTAAAATCTAGAGACTGCTGTGCGTGAAAATCCCCGGAGATCGGCAGTTTCTGAGATATTCAAACCACCATATCAAGCACCAACATTCATTTCATGGTCAAGTCACTTGGATCACAATTCTTCCTCAGTCTGATGTTTGCTTTGATGACAACTTGACCATGTCTGCATGCTTTTATACACTGAGTTGCTGCTACACAATTGGCTGACTAAAAATTAGCATTAGTAGCTGGTGTGTTTAACAAAGTGGCCACTGAGTGCATATACCATGTGGTGTTATAGAGAGCTCCAAGCGAACTGCTACAACAATTGAAGTGTCTTGACAGCTCAGTTCAATTACTTTGACAAGGACATCAGAATAATATCTAAGTGATTAATTTTTATGTAATCATTGGTTTTATGAAAGAGCTTTAGCACCTTTTCTTGCTGTGAAACAGGCACTGACTATCAATCCTCCGCTGTTCCTTCAGCAAAAATTTCCACCGGTACTCGTTGAACCTGATTGCATATTGAAAGGCTTAAGGATGGACAGGATATATTAAACAGTGCGAGATTCTACAACCAGAAGGCACAGCCTCAGACTAGAAGCCTTTAGAGCAGAGATGAGGAGGAATTTATTTTGCCAAAGAGTGGAAAGTCTGTGGAATTCATTGCCATAGATAGCTGTGGAGATCAACTCTTTGGGTATATTTAAAGCAGAGGATGGTAGGCTCTTGATTAGTAAGGGTATCAAATGTTACAGGAGAAGACAGGAGAATGCACTTGAGAGGAAAAATATATCAACCATGATGGTATGGCTAAGTAGATTCAATGGGCCAAATGTCCTAATCCTACTCCTATGTCTTATGGTTACATTGTCTGTATGGAATTTACAGCCCAAATCACTTCACTTCAATTCCAAATATGCAGGTAACTGCCAGGTCCCTTTATCTTGACTCACTTTTGGCACACACAGACAAAGCACTTGCCGTGACAGATTATTGAACTTATCCCAACTTCTTTCTATGGAGGGGGATTAGAGCAATGCCTTGCACTTTTCCTGGCACTTCCCTCCATATGGCATTGGATACTAAATTTACTGGGCTCCATGGCACTTATCCCAGAGACTGCAGTCTTCCTCCTCTATCTTTCATCTCGCTTGTAGTCATGTTTATTACCCATCCTCTTCCTTTCCTTGATAGGCGCTGTCCTCCCTTTCAATTACATTTTTTTAAAACTTTGATTTAAAATCCTGATGCACCATCAACAACTCTCCGAGACGTGAGGTGAGATATAGGCTTTCATTGGCTGGAAGAAAGAACAAGCAGTAATTGACCACCACACTGCATCCTGGAGACTGAGGCTGAGGCGGAGTCTCCAATCGCCTTTATACCAGGGTCCGTGGAAGGAGCCACGGGAGCAGTCAGCAGAGGGGCGTGTCCAGACAGGTATACATAGTTCACCACATTCACCCCCCCCCCTTTGTTTTAAAAGACAGTCCCCATGGGACGAAGTTTCTTACAAGTATATATACAGGTTAAGTCTATCAGGTGGTCGAATCTGTCACTGCGATCTACGTAGCACCGGCTGAGATTGCACAGGAGACGGTGGTTCTTGCACCGGAGACGGTGATTGTGCTGGTTCTGGCCTAACTGGAGGTGTCAGCCCACTAGGCGTCAGTGATCCCTCACGCGTGTGTGAGGCACCTGGTATATGCGCGTACGAGACGCCCAGTATAGGAGTGTCGTGAAGAGTCTGTGTAGGGCTCGATGTGCACGGTGTCACCTCAGGTACAGAGTTCATAGTTACCGTGGAGTGTTCGGGGTTGTGGTCTGCTGCTCCTGCGGGTGCCAGGTCGCGGATGGAGACCGTGTCCTCCCGCCCATCAGGTAAGACCACGTAGGCATACTGGGGTTCGCATGCAGAAGGTGAACCCCCTCGATCAGCGGGGAGTATTTATTACTCCTCACATGTTTCCGGAGCAGCACTGGCCCTGGGGATGTCAGCCAAGCCGGTAGGGTGGTCCCAGTGGCAGACTTCCTGGAAAAAGAGAATAGGCGCTCATGAGGGGTGGCATTGGTGGACGCACATAACAGGGAGCAGATAGAGTGGAGTGCCTCAGGGAGGACCTCCTGCCATCGAGAGACCGACAGCCCTTTTGACTTAAGGGCTAAAACTGTGGCCTTCCACACTGTGGCATTCTCCCTCTCCACCTGTCCATTTCCCCAGGGATTATAGCTCGTGGTCCGACTAGTAGCAATGCCCCTAGCCAGCAGGTACTGGCGCAGCTCGTCACTCATAAAGGAGGACCCTCTATCACTGTGGATATAGCAGGGATATCCGAACAGAGTGAAGAACTGGCATGGGGCTTTTATGACGGACGTGGCAATGGTGTTGGGGCAGGGGATGGCAAAGGGGAACCGCGAGTACTCGTCGATAATGTTGAGAAAGTAGACATTGTGGTTGGTGGAGGGAAGGGGGCCCTTAAAGTCAACACTCAGTCCCTCAAAGGGGCAGGTGGCCTTGATAAGTTGCGCCTTTTCAGGATGGTAGAAGTGCGGTTTGCACTCAGCGCAGACTTGACAGTCCCTGGTCATCGTCCTGATGTCCTCAAGGGAGTACGGCAGGTTCCAGGCTTTCATGAAATGGTAAAGTTGGGTGACCCCCGGGTGGCAAAGATGTGCATGGAGGGCGTATAGCCAGTCGAGCTGTGCGCTGGCACACGCTCCCTGGGATAGGGCATCAGGGGGCTCATTGAGCCTTCCAGGCCAGTACAGGATGTCATAGTTGTAGGTGGAGAGTTCTATTCTCCACAGCAAAATTTTATCATTTTTGATTTTGCCCCGCTGTTGGTTGCTGAACATGAACGCAACTGAGCGCTGGTCGGTCAGCAAGGTGAACCTTTTGCCAGCGAGATAGTGCCTCCAGTGCCTAATAGCTTCCACTATGGCCTGGGCTTCTTTCTCCACTGTGGAGTGCTGAATTTCAGGGCCTTGAAGGGTATGAGAAAAGAATGCTACTGGCCTGCCTGCCTGATTGAGGGTAGCAGCCAGCGCCAAATCAGAGGCGTCATTCTCTAGTTGGAAGGGAATGGTCTCGTCTACCACATGCATTGTTGCTTTGGCAATGTCCCATTTAATGCAGCTGAAGGCCGCGCGGGCCTCGGCAGAGAGGGGAAATGTGATAGACTTGACCAGGGGGCGGGCCTTGTCTGCGTAATGGGGGACCCATTGGGCATAATAGGAAAAGAAGCCCAGGCACCGTCTGAGGGCTCTGAGGGTGGTGGGAAGAGGGAGTTCTAACAGGGGGCGCATACAGTCGGGATCAGGGCCAATGACCCCGTTCTCAACGACATACCCAAGTATAGCGAGTCGGGTGGTTCCGAACACACACTTGTCCCTGTTATAAGTAAGGTTCAGGGCTTTGGCCACTTGGAAAAATCATTGGAGGTTGGTGTTGTGATCCGGCCAGTCGTGACCACAGATGGTGATATTATCCAGATAGGGAAATGTGGCCTTCAGTTGGCACTGGTCCACCATCCGGTCCATTTCCCTCTGGAAGACAGAGACACCATTTTTGACACCGAAAGGGATGCGCAGTAAGTGATAGAGCCTGCCGCCCGCCTCGAAGGTGGTGTAGGGGTGGTCCTCTGGGCAGATGGGGCGCTGGTGATAAGCGGATTTCAGATCTATTGTCGAGTACACCTTGTACTGAGCTATCTGGTTGAACATATCCGCGATGCGGGGTAGGGGGTACGCGTCAAGCTGCGTGAACCTATTGATGGTCTGGCTATAGTCCACGACCATCCTATTTTTCTGCCCGGTCCGAACAACAACCACCTGGGCCCTCCAAGGACTTGTGCTCGGCTCAGTGATCCCCTCCCTGAGCAGCCGCTGCACCTCTGACTGAATGAAGGCCCTGTCCCCCACGCTGTACCTCCTGCTTTTAGTTGCCACAGGTTTACAGTCGGGGGTCAGGTTGACGAACAGCGGTGGGGGAGGGATCTTGAGGGTGGAGAGGCTGCAAGTGGTTTCGGTAGTGCAGCTGTCGGCATGGTGCTGGGTGGGACGTGTGGTTCGTTGTGTGTGTGTGGTCAGTAGCGGGGTATAGGGCGAAGTCCCGCAAAACTGAGGATTCCTGACAGTGAGTGATGGGAAGGGCCCGTCATATGCCATAGTCACACTTTCGAGGTGGCTCTGGAAGTCCAGCCCCAATAGCACAGGTACGCACAGTTGAGGCATGACCAGTAGCACAAAGTCCTGATATTCTGTGCCCTGCACCACCAATGTCGCTACACAACCCACCCGGATGTCTATGGAATGTGATCCAGAAGCCAAGGTGACCCTCTGGCTTACCGGCCGTGTCACGAGTCCGCAGCGTTGCAGTGTGTCCGGGTCAATAATACTCTCAGTGCTGCCCGTGTCAAACAGGCAGCTAGTCCTGTGCGCCTCCAACAGGATGTCCATCATCGACCTTGCAAGCTGGTTTGGTGCGCTTTGGTGGAGGGTTACGGTGGCCAGAGTTGAACTGCCGTCTTGGTGCCCGGTAAGCACCGGTGGGTTGGGGTGAGGGCGAGGTGGCACCGACAAAGATGGCCATCCCCATCCGGGCATGCAAGATGGTGGACCCCATGTCTCACACGAGGCGGGCAGGCAAGATGGCGGTGACCATGCCTCACATGCAGCGCTGCCCAACCCAGCTCATGGTTCAGACTTACAGACCTTGGCAAAATGGCCCTTCTTCCCGCAGTTGGAGCAGGTCGCTTTTCGGGCTGGGCAGCATTTTCGGGGGTGGTTTTTGAGTCCACAGAAGTAACACTGCGTGGACTTGCGACTGGCAGCAACTGTGGTCGGTTTCGGGGAGTTCGTGGACTCGTGACTGGCAGCGGCGTTGGTGAATTCGTTCGTGGGCGGCGGCGGCGGGGTCTGCAGTGTCCACGGAACCAGCGGGGGATCGCGCGGTTGGACAGTGTCAGCATTATGCAGAGCAGCCTCCAGCATGTCGGCCTGCTCAATCACCGAGCGTAAGGTAAGATCGGCATTCTCCAGCAGCCGCAGGCGCACGTACACTGACCTGATCCCCGTAACGAAGGCGTCTCGTACCAGGAGCTCCGAATGCTGCTCCACCATCAGACCTTTGCAGTCGCAAGTTCGCACGAGTGTCTGTAGGGCTCGGAGAAACTCAGCTCTCGACTCATCGGGTCGCTGCCACCGCGACGCTAAGCGATGTCTTGCGTAGACGGTGTTCACTGGCCACAGGTACTGTCTTTTGAGGGCGTCCAGTGCCCCTTGGTAGGTCGGCAGGTAAGGGAATATACTTTCGGACTTACTCTTGATAGAAGGATTTTGTACATTGTGGCAGGCTCAGTCACTGGAATCGCTTCCAAGTATGATTGGAAGCATGCAAGCCAGAGTTCAAAGGCAAGAGCTGCTTCTGGAGTTTGGGGGTCCAAGTCTAATTTTTCCAGACGTAAAATACTTTCCATGTTTTAAAACTTCCAGTCAATAAAATTGATGCACCATCAATAACTCTCTGAGACGCGAGGCGAGATATAGGCTTTTATTGGCTGGAAGAAAGAACAAGCAGCAATTGACCATCATACTACGTCCTGGAGACTGAGGGCCGGGCTCAGGCTCCAATCGCCTTTATACCGGGGTCTGTGGGAGGAGCCACAGGAGCAGTCAGCGGGGGGGGGGGGGGGGGGGGGCGTGTCCAGACAGGTATATGTAGTTCACCACAAATCCACAGTAAAGTATTTGATGGCTCATGTTGTGGCCCAGGTACAAAACACAGTCACACACAGCTCATATAATTATGATAGCACATACAGTCTCAAAAAATAATATTAGCCCAAGTCTCTGAGTGGCATGGCCTGAAGATTGATGGTGCATGGAATGTTGACCAGCAGCCATGTTTCTGCAAGAATGTGTATTCAACAGTTCCTCATCTTCCACTGAGTTGGCCGCAGATGAATATGATCCAGCCTGTCTTCCAGGGAACAAACACTGGAGAGTGGCACCAATGAGAGAGCTGGACAGCAGTGATGGCTCCCAACCTAATCCAGATCCTCTCTTCCACACCACCTCCCGTACTTTCTCCCCTGCGTGGCTGTAACAGGCGATGTCTCAGCATGAGGGCCTGGTCCACTCAACAACAGAGGCTATGCAGCGCACCTGACATTGGTCTCACCATTTTGTATTACCAATATCCAGAGTCCTGCAATCACAAGGTAAGTGTTTGAGACACACTTTTCAACCATTTTTTGGACCCAGAGGGACCAAGCGCACCACCATCTTATCAGTTATTTCTCTTCCTTCATAGATGCTGCCTGACGATCTGAATATTTCCTGTTTTTATTTCCTATTTCAGTATATGCATGTAACCCTCAGGTTCTGTGGGCTGCGTAAGTCTAGGGAAGACAATCTCTGGCCCCACCAGATGGGTGAGATTGAGATGCAAGTCCACCCCAAAACCACCCTGTTCGTGTTGATGATGCATGATCTGTTCCCCTGGTACAAAACAGTACCACAATTTTACAGACTGTACACCCTGTGTAATTAAATGATTTAGCTTTCTAATTCTTCATTTGACTAAAGAGTTAGTGAAGAAAAAGCAAAAAAAAAGAAAAGGGCCCATTTTGATGAAGCAATCGAATGTGCACAAGTCAGAGCTCACCGTTCCTCTTTGCCAATCCTCCTTTGATCTCCATGGCCTTCGACGGTTCATGGCTCCACTCTGGCATCTTCTCTCTTCATCTCTCACCGAACAAAAGACCCAGATCACCCTGGAGTCAGGCATATGGCAGGAAAACACCCTTCCATTATTGGAGGGCTCACATTTGGCGTCTGACTCTCCACCGCATAGGGCGTAGCTGCCCAGCAGTTGGCCAACTTATGCTTCCCAGCCTGCCCCAACTTATGAGGACTCAGTCTCCTGGCATGTTGGGAGAGCCTAACCTTTTGATCATACCTCCTTTTACTTCCTTGATTCTGCTTGGCAGCCGCAACCTCAGCTAATTCATAAGCCCTCTTCAGCTCCCTTCTCAGATCAGACACGTACTTCAGTTAAATCTTCAGTGGCAGGTCTTCCTTGCCAGTCCCATGACAAAGATCATTGGGCAACCCTGCCTCGCACCCAAACATCAGGTAATAGGGCGTGTACCTGGTAGCTTCATTTTTTGTACAGTTGTAGCAGTGGACCAGATGCCAATATGTTGACTCCACTTATTCTTGCTGATTTCCAAGGTTCCAAGCATGTCTAGCAAGGTCCGATTAAACCTCTCGGGTTGTGGAATCATGTGGGTGATAGGGAGTAGTCCTTGACCTCGAACATACCTTGGAGCTTAGGAGGGATAATGCTTGTATCTTCAGAAATAGCTCTATTTCCACCCTTAATATCTTTATTATTCCCTTTCAGGGTTGTTTTGAAGGCCCTGACCTGGAGTTACACGTAGGCTTTGATTCTTTGCGGGAATGGGACTCCTTCTTGGGGCTCCACAACTGGCCATTATCTAACATACCAACAGCTCGGCCTGAGAGTCTCAATCGTGTTTGGAAGCCTAAGATCTCAGGGCTCTGGAGATGGGCGGTTCGAGGTTCAGTTTCATGGCAGGAGACACGTGCGTCATCAGAGGAGGTCGGAAAATCTTTCCTTGTGGGTCCGAAAACCCAAGGTCTTTGCGATCTTTGGACACAGCTAAAAAAAAGTAATGAAATGGACTTTTAACATCGTAAACCGGCGGGTTGTCATGTCTCCCACTCGCCGTGAAAATGGGAGGCACCTCTCTCCCTTGCCAGGGCGAGAGAGAACCTGTGGTTGGTTGAATGTCGAATGAAATGTAAAAACTTCGGGGTAACTTTGGTCTGTGTCTTTGCTATTGCTTAGCACATACTTGGGCTCGGTGATGGCACCAATGTGCTTTATTTGCTGGTGGGGGGAGGGGGGATTATTGCTTACTGCCGCTTACGCACGGGAGGGGGGACTTTGGGGTTCTCACGTTCAACTTTTGTTCATTCTTTGGGGCACTTCTCTGTTTGCGAAGAAAAAGCATTTTAGGATGTATATTGTATACATTTCTCTGATATTAAATTCGACCTTTGAACTTTTGAACACATGTATGAGCCTAATCTTAAAATCCTGTCCCTGATTGCTATGCATCTGCTTGGGGAGGCCATAATAGATGAAATACTTCTCACATAACATTTTGGCCACTGTGGACACCCTCTGAACCTCGGTAGGGAAAACTTGTGCATATCTGGTGTAGTATCTGTGATGACTAAGACATTCACCATGTTGCTGGCATCTGCCTCTGTGGACATGAAATCCACACACACCAGATCAAAGGGCCCCGCTCTCTGCAAGTGAGACAACGGAGCTGCCCTCGAAGGCAGAGTCTTCCTCCGTATGCATCGAATGATTGACTTGCAGTATTTTTCGACCTCCGCCTTCATTCGGGGCCAGTAGAACTGATCTCTGAGCAACCCATAGATCTTTTTAACCCCCAAATGTCCAGAATCATCATGAAGTGACTTGAACACAATCCTCCGAGACTTCTCAAGCAGAACCAGCTGGGAATGCCGAGGCCTGTCTGGAAGCGATGTGACCCAGTGTAGGATCTGATTCTTCAACTTCAATCTGGACTGACCTCTCAGTAGTGGAGGCACTGCAGTGTGTTTTATCCTCTCTGCTTGGACCATGTCTCCCTTTTCAACCGCTGACCAGCGTGACCAAATGGTACTGCTACCCGGCTCATCTCGCTGAGCAGCTGCCACTTCTCCAGAACTCAATTCTGGTAGCTAGTTTGTCTTCAGAGCAGTCAGGTTACAGTAAACTTGTGGACGGCATCATCAGAAGCTCCCACTTGATCTACCGCTCGACCCTGCCCTTGCCTTCTCTCTGCCTTCACCATGATGGCAAACTGGCACATGGTTTTCACTCCCAGGGCAAGAATATTCTCCCACTCTTCGTCCCTGTCCAGCCCTTCATGCGTACGTCAGGACAAAGCATCAGCATCATTGCTCTTACTTCCTAGCTGGTACTTCAGGCTGAAATCATAGGCAGACGCTGCCAACCTCCATGCTGTGGCATCCAATTTTGCCAAAGTCAGGATATGCACTCAAACTTGGCACCATAGAGGTAGTCACTCAACTTATCCACAACAGTCCATTTCAGCGCCAGAAACTTAAACTTGTGCGTGGGACAGTTTTCTCCCGTGAGACAATGTGCCCAACATAGCTGAGAGACTCTTGCAGAAAGTTTTAACCCTTCAGCTTTCAGGCGGTCCAGCACCTTCAGTAGACTCATTTCATGCTCCTCCAAGGTGGACCCAAACACTATGAGGTCATCCAAATACCCCAATACCTCAAGCAAGTTCATATCCCCCACAGTTTTCTCCAGGACCTGCTGGAAGGTCACGGGGGCTTGGGGCATTCTTCGAACTAGATGAATTCCAGTGGACAACTGCACCAAAAACCATCTTGTAGACATTCAACAAATTCACTCTCTTGCGATCCATTGCCAGCCTTATTTTCGCAATCAAACTGCATGTTAAAATTTCCCATGACTACCATAACATTCCCTTTCTGACAAACCTTTTCTATTTCATGTTGTAATCTGTAGTCCACATCCCAGCTTCTGTTTGGAGGCTTGTAAGTAACTCCTATCAGGATCCTTTTACCCTTGAAGTTTCTTAGCTCAGCCCACAAAAACTCAACATCTTCCAATCATATGTCACATCGTTCTACTGATTTGATGCCATTCTTTACCAGTAGAGCCACGCCACACCCTCTGCCTACCTTCCTATCCCTCCAATACAATGTGTAACCTTGGATATTCAGCTCCTGACTACGACCATCCTTCAGCCACGATTCAGTAACAGCCTGCTCTATTACTCTAGACCTCATAAAATGAGTACTAACATTGAATTTGCCTTCCTCTCTGCTGACTCAACCAGCAAGTTAATCCTTAAGGTGTCCTGCACAAGGACTCCCAAGTCCCTTTGCATCACAGATTTTTGGATTTTCACCCTGTTTAGAAAATACTCTGCTCATTTATTTCTTCTACCAATGTGCATGACCATGCATTTTCCAACATTGTATTTCGTTTGCCACTTTCTTGTCCATTCTCCTAATCTGTTTAATTCCTTCTGCATCCTATCTGTTTCCTCAACACTACCTGCCCCTCCACTGATCTTTGTATCATCTGCAAACTTGGCACCAAAGCCATCTATTCCATCATCTAAATCAGTGTTGTACAGCATAAAGAGAAGTGATCCCAACATAGACCACTCCAGTACACCACCAGTCGCTAACAGCTAACCAGAAAAGGATCCTTTTATTCCCAACCAGTGCTTCCTGCCAATCAGCCAATGTTGTAAGCACTCCAGTAACTTTCCAGTAATACCATGGGCTTTTAGCTTGATAAGCAGCCTCATGTGTGGCACCTTGACAAAGCCCTTCTGGAAGTTCAAATATATATTATCCTCTGTAGTCCCTTTAACTATCCTAATTGTATTCTCCCCAAAGAATTCCAACAGGTTTGTCAGACAAGATTTTCCCTTAAGGAAACCATGCTGACTTTGTCATATCTTGGCCTGTGTCACCAAGTACTCGATAACCTCATTCTTAACAATTGACTCTAACATCTTCCCAACCACTGAGGTCAGGCTATCTGGTCTATAATTTCCTTTCTGCTGCTTCCCTCCTTTCTTAAAGAGTGGAGTGACATTTGCAATTTTCCACTCCTCCGGAACCATGCCAGAGCCATTACTAATGCCTCCACAATCTCTACCATGCCCTCTTTCATAACCCTACAGTGCAGTTTAGGTGACTTATGTACCTTCAGCTATTTAAGATTAGGACAAGAGGGCACAGCTTCAGGATAGAGGGGTGTTCATTTAAAACAGAGATGCAGAGAAATTTCTTTAGCCAGATGGTGGTCATTTTGCAGAATTTGTTACCACAGGCAGCTGTTGAGTCCACGTCATTGGGTATATTTCAGGTGGAGATTGATGGGTTCTTCATTGGCTACAGAATCAAAGGTTACAGGGTTACAGAGTGTGTTGCTGAGGAGGGAAAGATAAGGATTTGCCATGATTGAATGGCGGAGCAGACTCGATGGGCCAAATTACCTAATTCTGCTCCTATGTTTTATGGTATTATGGTCATAATTTATTATCATAAAATAGAAAGCAGAAGGAAACTACACAAACTACCATGTAGTAAGTTACAAAGTCTTCAGGGCTCACAGTTCTCAGCCACCACTTGATTGTCGCCCCTTTTCAGGGTAACTCCAAATTCTGACTTGTGAAATCACCCTGGGTTCATCCTAGGCACCTATCAATCATGATTCTTTGGTTTAGATGAAGTCCCAAGAACTGAGGGAAAGGAGCCACAATAAATAAGGGTTCAATCCACAAGCACAGAGACAGAGAAACCCTTCGGTCCTTTGTTCTCATGCCACTAACTCAGTATGCTTTCATTCATTCAAGCAACTCCTGTTCTTGGCAGATGTCATCATTGAACTTGTGCCGTGAGGCCAAGGAAGAATCCAGCCTCTATCAGCAAACCTTAGACATTAACAATCTTTTACAGACACATTGTCACCTTACATGCTGAGAGCTCACAAAGAGTTAAAGTGTCACTTGGAGCTGTTCAGATTTGTATCCAATATTTCACAAAACATTAATACACCACAACACAGCATTAAAATGGTAATCATCTCCCAATGGCTACCCAGACTCTCCTTATGCTGTTGACCTTCCTGGCCTTCTCTTGGGCCAATTCTGGTTAACCAAGAACAGAAAGAGAAAGGGAGCATTTCTTCTTTAACAATTTTCTTTCGGCTGTGGCCATTGTTGCCAATGAAAGTATTTGTTTTCTACCTGACCCACTGTTGAGAAAGTGGAACTGAAGGCAGTCCTTCTAGTGAAGACATTCCATAATGGAAAGTATCACCAATGAGTAACTGAAGAGCATATTGCAGGTGGTTCACATCTTTGGGGAGATGGATGGGTTGTCAATCAAGTGGGCTGCTCTGAGATTGAGGCTGCCAATCATTTTATAGGCTGGATCTGTACCTGTTTGGGTAAATAAAAAGTATTCCATCATATTCTTGACCTGAGCCTTGGAGAATGGTGGAAATGCTTTTGGGTATCAGGAGGTAAGTCACTTTTTGTGGGAACCCAAGCCTCACAGACACAGCATGTATGTGAGTGGACAATGATGCCTCCCAGCTTATGGTGGTGGATTTATTAATGGTAATGCCATTGAATGCCAAGAGCAGGTGGATAGACTCCCCTAGTTAAATTGGACCATCGCCTGGAATTTCTATGATATATCCTGTACATGTGTCATGCCATTTACTATATTGCTTAGATTATCATATGGACTGATTCATATTCTGAGGCAATGCAAACAGTATGAATCACAATTCTGAACTTTTAATGAGAGGTCTATGAAAAAGAGTTTCACAAGAAATAGTCCTTTTTTAAAGAAAATGCTGATTTATTTTTCACTAAGAGATCACAAGACCATAAGGCATAGGAGCAGAATCAGACCATTTGGCCCATCGAGTCTGTTCTACATTCCATCATAACTAATTTATTATCCCTCTCAACGGCATGTTCCTGCCTTCTGTCTGTAGCCTTTGACACCCTGACTAATCAAGAACCTAAAAACTTACTCTTTAAATATTTTCAATGACTTGGCCGTCACAGCAATGAATTCCACATATTCGCCACCCTCTGCTAAAGATAGTGCTCCTCACCTCAGTTCTAAATGGACATCCCTCTATTTGAGTTTCTGGTCCTGGACTCACACACTATAGGAAACACCCCTCTACATTCACTCTGCTCAATATTCAATAGGTTTCAATGAGGTCTCCCCTCATTCTTGTAAAATTCAGTGAGTAAGGCCCAGAGTCATCAAATGTTCTTCATGTGTAGCACCTTGTCAAGGATCTTCTGAAAATCCAAATAGACAACATACACCACCTCTCCTTTGTCTATCCTGTTGGTTATTTCCTTAAAGTACCCCAGAATTTCATCCTTAATAATGGACTTCAACATTTTCTCAACCATTGAGGTCAGGCTAACTAGCCTGTAATTTCCTTTCTTCTGCCTCCTTTCCTCTCTTCTTAAAGAGTGCAAGTTCTAATGCACACTGAATCCTTCTGAGCAGAGCAGGTTAGTCATTGATGAAGGATTCTTCAACAGGTGTTAGACCTCTAATTAACCACTTACCCTAAAATAAGGCAGCCAAAGAATCCAACAGAGGCCAAACAATACACTCAGATGCCACTTTATGAGGTTTCTCCTGTACCTTATAAAGCCGCCACCAAATGTATGCTCGTGTTCTTTGCTGTTGTAGCCCAGCCACTCTAAGGTTTGAGATGTTCTGCAATCAGAGATGCTCTGCTGCACAGCACTGTTGTAATGTGTTGTTATTTGAATTATTGTCGCCTGTCTGTCAGCTGGAACCAGTCTGGCCTTACTCCTCTGAACTCTCATTAACAAGTAATTTTTGCCCACAGATCTGCTGCTCACTGGTTTTTTTTTTGGTTATCACACCACACTCTGTAAGCTCTAGTGATTGTTGTGCATGAAAATGCCAGAAGATCAGCAAATTCTGAGATATTTAAACAGCCTGGCACCAACAATCATCCCACAGTCAAAGTCACTTAGATCACATTTCTTTCCCATTCTCATGTTGGCTCCGAACAACAACTGAGCCTCCAGACCATGCTTGCATGCTTTTATGCACAGGGATGTTGCCACATGATTGGTTGATTTGATATTTACTGTAATGAGCAAATTTACAGGTGTACGTACTAAAGTAGACACTGAGTGAACTGTGGGTTTAGCTAAGATATTCTCAATAATTAGCTGATGTTCAATTGGTATCCTGTTTAACTGTACTGTGCCCTAGAAGGTCAACTCTAGGATGTGTGGAAATAACAGAATGTAAGTGAAGGGGAAGAGCAATATACTAGGAGAAGCTGTGAGATCACTTTAGTGACTCTGGTTATAAGCAATAAGTTCCACAGTTCAATACTGCGGCATGCCTGTATACCTCCCTTATGGAAAGTTACTGGATTTAAGTTTAAAACTCCAGTCTATGTATGAGAACAGGAAATTATTCCAACTAGGCATTTCAATGGCCAAATAAGAATGTGAAATACCAAACAGTTGTGAATCACTTGTGGTATTTGCAACATTTTCTATTGCTATCTGTCAAAAGCTGATGAGGAAGAGTACATCTTAACCCAGATAGAGCTCAAGAAATGAGTCATTCCATTTGCTGCGATTACATGGCAGAATGA